>NC_054379.1:99321580-100692414 GCF_017654675.1 Xenopus laevis
ACAAGACATTAATGGGCATTTCCCAATTTGTCCTGGGCAAGGCTGCAAGTGTTTTTGAAAGAGGTATTTGGATCTAGAGGGAAGCTCAATATGGTTTTACCTTATGCACAATTAGCCTGTCATGGCTAAGGTTGCGTACCTCTTATGACAGACCAGTAACAGCTGTGGTTCGGAGCAGGTGTCGAGGCCTGTAGGGGAAGGATTTGGTTTTTATACTGGCCTGTTTAAGGTGAGGAGTAGGGATGGGCGCGCTGCGGAAATGGCGCCCATAGACTTGTATGGAGTCTTGCAAAAGAGGCGCGTCAAAATTTTTTGGTGCCCATAGATTTTGATGGGCGCCGGCGGCGAATTTTTGGAGAAACTAAACAGGTCAAATTCACCCATCCCTAGTGAGGAGACGGTGTAGCTCTGTTCTTGTATCAGAAGGTTGTGTGCCTTTATCTCCTTGCGTCAGTCCACAAGTGCAGAATTTTCTCTGTTTAGTAAATTTACCCCCAAGTCGGGTTTCTGGTAAGAGTGAGTAGAGTGTCTACTTCCCTGATGTTGAAGAATCTTGCAATGAGAGGTCTTGCAGGTGTCCTCCTTACGTTCATTACCATACTTTTCTGCCATGTTTTGTATATTGCACAACAAATACAGCAAGTTAGGGCATGCTTTTTCTTGAAACCAATAAGTTTAGGGTCCTAACCATTCAATTTTCATTATGTACGCCTGCCAAATAAAATGTGCACATTACATTAGTATGTGGTTTATTGTAGTTCTCATTTAAACTATCAATTAATTATTCCCTTAGGTTTTACAAGCTAAAAAAGGATATAATTGGTAAGTTATGCAAATACCTTGTGCTGACCATACATATCTGTATGCAGATATTATTTGCAGACCAATTTATTTTCATATATATATATATATATATATAGCATAATTTTGCCACAACAATTAGTGGCAAGGTTTATTGGATCCATAATGATCTCTTCTTCAGCTATACAATTCATATTTCCCTGGTGAATATGAACACATTTCAATCATACTAGTTGCAAAGTGCAGCACTCTGGAGAGCAAGTTAACCCTGTATTTAAAACCTGCCTTGAGTAGGTGTATGTACAATCCTACCAAACTGACGCCCTTCTCATAGCACCTGTGGAATGACAAAAAAGGAGGGTTGTGGGTGCACACCTGAGGCCAATTTCAAAAAGTCTTATTCCCTGTCTCAATAATTCAAGTAAATATGCTAGTGCATGTAAGCAGAGAGGTAAGATACCTATTTTACTATGATTAAAGGTAAACAAGTTAGGGACCACCTTATGGGGTTTACCTTGACATGGTATGGTGGCTTATCAATTTTATGATCATAACTTTGTAACTAAAAAACCCTGTTTCAAAACTACATGCACTTGCATATTTACTTGAATTATTGAGACAGGGAATTAGACTTTTTGAAATTGGCCTCAGGTGTGCACCCACAACCCTCCTTTTTTCTATTTGTATTTTTTGTACCTGTGGAATGACACGCTGGTAGTAATGAGCAGCATTTTTCTCCAGGCATGGATTAGTGATGAAATTCTGTGATTCGCAAACAAAAAATGTTTTTTTCAAAACCGCAGAAAAGTTTTGCAGTGAAAAGAAAACACCAAAACAACCCCCATTGACTCCAATGCAGTTTTGCTACAAGAAAAGAAAATTGTTTCCAAGGCATTTAGATGCATTTGTGTGAAAAAAGGTCCATTGTATCCTCAAAATGCCCCTAGACGCCAATGCCTATTGTGCAAGAGAAATGGAGTGGTGAAAAAACGCCCATTGACTTCAATGCATCTTGTTTCTTGACTCAGTACATCATGGTTTCAGGAATTTGTCAGCCAAGCTAATACAAGGTGTTTACATGAATGCCCATGGTCTATCATGTGCTGCCTCCTATATAATGTGGTAGAGGTATGGGCTCAGTTATACGGAAATCCATTATCCAGAAACCTGTGAATTACGGAAAGGATGTCTCCCATAGACTACATTTTATCCAAAGTTATTTCCCTTTTCTCTGTAATATAACATTACCTTGTACTTGATCTAAACTAAGATATAATTAATCCTTATTGGAAGTAAACCCAGTCTATTGGGTTTATTTAATGTTCAAATGATTTTCTAGTAGACTTCAGTTATGAAGATCCACATTATGGAAAGATCTGTTATCTGAAAATCCCCAGGTCCTGAGAATTCTGGATAATAGGCCCCATACCTGTATAAGAAATGCACATACATCCAGCAGGAATGTATTAGAGACTGCACAGACACTATTAGAGCTGCAAGGTCTTATACAAAGTATCCTGACAGATTTTGCAGAATATAGTCAATATTTGTCACCTCTGGTCAGTAAAATATCCCAATAATGATGAAAACTATTACTCAGAGGCTTTACCAGTAAGGATCAGGCCACACGAGCAGATTTGGGAAGATTAGTCGCCTCTTCTTCGGGGCGACAATCTCCCCGAACTGCCTTCCCCAAGCGCCGCATGTGAATTGCTGCAGACGACTTTCATTTTAGCCAGCGGAGGGCAGGGGGAAGGGAGATTGTCGCCCCCAAAAAGAGGCGATTTGTCGCTGGGGCGACTAATCTCCCCGAATCTGCTCGTGTGGCCTGACCCTTATAATTGACTAGCCAAAACAAATCTTTTTTGCACACTTGGTCATTAATGAGCAATTATATAATATCTTGGCCTTTGAATATAATTGTGCATATAACTGTCTCCTTCATTGCTTGTAATGTTAAAAACACAGTGTTTACTTTAAGTCAGTGCTTAGATTTATTATGCAGTGCTTAGTAAAATGAACTTATTCTGATTATGTTTTATAGAAACTCTGTATTAGAAACCAAATAAACAAATGGCTTAATAATAATAAGCCACTCTCCATTAAGCCTTAGCATGCTGTGTCATGACTGCGTTCTTTGGATCAACCCCATTAAAAAAACATAAACGTTTACTCGTGGGATATTAGCTGATTGTATCAGCAGATACATGCTGTTAAATGTTATTGTTGTATATTCAAAGGGCACTAAGCAGCATTTGTTGCTGTAGGTAGGAATAAACAATGAACTAAGGAAAAGTGATGATCTGACAAAAGAGAGCAATAGGTTGCACTTGGTTTGATTAAAATATATAGACAAAAGTTATGAATTCATTTGGGCAAATGTTTTTCTTGGTCTAGTAACCCATGTTAATCAACCAGCTATTTCTAGTCTAAGTAAGGATATCAAACCGAACTGTTTATTGACTACCATTAAAAAAACCTTTTCTTAAGTTACTAAAAATTGAGCAGCACCCTAAACCTAGGGGGCATCCTGGGAGCCACAGCTCTGCAATGGAGACAAGACTGTGATGAACAGTGTCGGACTGGGGGGAGGGGTCTGGACCCACCGGGGCTGTCACATCAGGGCCCCCTGCCATAACGTATCGGTGTGCATCAGACGGGGGTGGAGTTTTTTGGAGGGCAGGCTGTGTGGATCAAGTCTGGACTGACGTGGCTCACCGTGTTTTTTCCTGTTGTCTCGTCAGCCCAGTCCAACCCTGGTGAAGAAAACAAGTGAGGCTTAAATTTAAAAGTAACAATAAACAAGGGCAAATAATGCAGTCACAATAAGGCTAAGTTAGCAGGTAATGACCAGGAATTAGGAGCCAATAGAAGATTAAAATAAACTAGGGATACAGGCAGAATAAGGTTTAGAGCTCAGAAACAGGATGCAGGAACAAGGACTTTCAGTTGTTTTTATTCTGCCCCAGTACTTTTACAGTATATACTGTAGCCTGTGCGCTTCCATAGTAAAGGGGATGTAAGCACCAACATATATATTTGCCTAATGCGAGAAATTGTATTTCTAAGCAACTTTCTAATATAAATTCTTTGAAAATGTAATTTGTTATAAAGTTATTTGTAAATGTAACCTTGCATAAGTCTTCACAGGTCTGTTAGTTGGTTTCAGCTACATACAGTAGTTTCAGAAGTCAAAACCACCCTTTCCTCTACTTCCTTCCCCTCCTTCCTTCTCCCCTCCCCTTCCTGACTCTTTTTTTTTCTGCACCAAGGCTTCTTCAATAGAGTTTATTGCATATGTAGATTCACAAAATAGATATATTTCAAAAGTATGATGGGAACAAGTTTGTGATTCCTTTGCTATCTTTGTATAGGTATCCGGAAAACCGTTATTCAGAAAGCTCCAAATAACAGGACAGCCATCTCCCATAGACTCCATTTTATCAAATTTTTTAAAAATGATTTGCTTTTTCTCTGTAATAATTAAACATTACCTTGTACTTGGTCTAAACTAAGACTTTATTTGAAGCAAAACTAGTTTACTGGGTTTATTTCATGGTTACATGATTTTCTAGTAGGCTTAAGGTATAGAGATCCAAATTACAGAAAGATCTCTTATCCGGAAAATGCCAGGGTCTGAACATTCTGGATAACAGGTCCCATACCTGTACAGAAACATTATTGTCATAACCTATGGAAAACTCAAAAAAAAGTAAAGTTTAAAAAATCAAAGCCAATAGAGCAGAGAAAAGAAAGCAACAGAGAGATACTACTAATTGTTCAGCTCAATCTCGTCAGTGGCTGACTCAGGATATGATTCAAAAAGTTGTAATACAAATTAATGTAAACAAGGCTCCAGGGCCTGATGACATACACCCCCGGGTTCTAAGAGAGCTTAGTTCAGCCCTTATTTCTGATTTTCTCAGATTCACTGTCATCTGGTTTGGTGCCTATGGATTGGAGAAAAGCTGATGTTATTCCAATATTTAAAAAGGGATTACAATCTCAGCCTGGCAATTATAGGCCAATAAGATTGACATCTGTGGTGGGCAAATTATTTGAAGGCTTGTTAAGGGATCACATTCAAAATTTTGTCCTAATGAATGGCATTATGAGCAACAATCAGCATGGCTTTATGAAGGATAGGTCATGTCAGACGAATTTGATTGCATTTTATGATGTGGTAAGTAAGATTCTGGACAGTGGGGGGGCAGTATATGTGATCTATTTGGATTTTGCCAAAGCGTTTGATACTGTGCCCCACAAACGACTGCTTTCTAAACTAAGGTCTGTTGGGCTTAATGAAGTCGTTTGCACGTGTATAGAAAACTGGCTACAGGATCAGGTACAGAGGGTGGTTGTTAATGGGACATTCTCTACTTGGAGTAAGGTTCTTAGTGGGGTCCCTCAGGGCTCAGTATTGGGTCCACTTTTATTTAACTTGTTCATTAATGACTTAGGGGTGGGTGTTGTAACTAATTTATCAGTGTTTGCAGATGACACAAAATTATCCAGCCCAATTAATTCCATCCAGGATGTGGCATCCTTGCAACATGATCTTAATAAACTGGCAATCTGGGCAGCTAAGTGGCAAATGAGATTCAATGTTGATAAATGTAAAGTCATGCACCTGGGATGTAAAAATATCCAAGCCACTTATACCCTTAATGGGACTGCACTAGGCAAATCCATTATGGAAAAGGACCTTGGAGTCCTTGTAGATGATAAACTTGGCTGTAGCAAGCAATGCCAGTCGGCAGCATCAAGGGCAAATACGGTCTTGAGCTGTATTAAAAGGGGCATAGAGTCAAGGGAGGAGGGGGTCATTCTTCCACTGTATAGAGCACTTGTAAGGCCCCATCTAGAATATGCAGTACAGTTTTGGTCTCCATCACTCAAACAGGACATTATTCTATTAGAGAGGGTACAGAGATGGGCAACTAAGCTGGTAAAAGGTATTGAAAATCTTAGCTATGAGGAAAGACTGGCCAAATTGGGGATGTTCACGCTGGAGAAGAGGCACTTAAGGGGTGATATGATGACTATGTATAAATATATAAGGGGATCATATAATAATCTCTCTAATGCTTTATTTACCAGTAGGTCTTTCCAGCTGACACGAGGTCATCCATTCCGATTAGAAGAAAAGAGGTTCCGCCTAAATATTCGGAAGGGGTTTTTTACAGTGAGAGCTGTGAAAATGTGGAATTCTCTCCCTGAATCAGTTGTACAGGCTGATACATTAGATAGCTTTAAGAAGGGGTTGGATGGTGTTTAGCAAGTAAGGGAATACAGGGTTATGGGAAATAGCTCATAGTCCGAGTTGATCCAGGGACTAGTCTGTTTTTTTGCCTTCCTCTGCATCAAATGGCAGATAGGTAGTTAAAAAAAAAAAAAGGTTGAACTTGATGGACATGTGTCTTTTTTCAACCTTACTTACTATGTTACTACTATAATAGCAGTTGTTTACAAATAACCAGGCAACCTGGCCAGTCGCGAGCTGCTGCTCACGGCGCACATACGCACATCAACGCAAGTGCATGGGCAAATAACACAAACAGTTGGAGAGAGGGGACCAGACATGGGGTAGGCGACAGAGGTGGTATGTGCCTTGTGCCCCCCCAGCTTTTGCACTCTAAGCAAGTGCCTACTCTGCCTACTATCAGTTCCGGCCCTGCAAATAACCTTAAAACCACTGAAAATGTGTAAGTTCTACTCCATTTATCTATCATTGGTTGTGTCTTGTTGATTTCTTTTTAAGCTTCTACCCACATGATAACTATCATGGCATTTAAAAAATCATTTTGAGAGCAGAAATTTTGTCAACTGGATTTTAGCACAATTGCGCCTGAATTCTGTCAAAGCAATTTGAGAATTTTATTAATGCATAAATGATCCCTATAGTTGGGGTTACCAACTTCTGCTGATTGGGCAGGGGGTGGGTCTGGTGACATCAGGATGGGCTTTGTGACTCCAGGGGCAGGGTTATGATGTGGTGATCCCTGATTGGCCTGACCGGATTTCCTAATTTATAATTCCAGACAGGCGATTTCACCCAGATAACTATCCGAAAACCAGGCTGTCTGGGTGAAGAACGATCAGGTGGCAACCCTTCCTATACTGTGCTGCATGGCATTACTTACTATATATAAAATAGGAAAGGTTCAGATTTGGGAGCTTGCTTATAATTGTACAGGTACTTTAGTTTTCAATTTAGCATAGAAAGAACAATCAAGGTCTATCCTGCCATTTACAAAGGTTTGTACACCTTTTAGAAAGATTCTATAGCAAACAGCCATCTCAAATTATTTTGGTAGTCATTTTTAAGAAGCCAAACATTTGATCTCAGTTTTCCATTACATTTTATTAAATTACTGTTTCTTTGCTTTAATTTCTTCCGGAAAACCCCAGGGCCCGACCATTCTGGATAAGAGGTCCCATGCTGGGGTTTTCGGGATAACGGATCTTTCCGTTATTTGGATCTCCATAGCTTGTCTATTAAAATATCATTTAAACATTAAGTAAACCCAATAAGATTGTTTTTGCCTCTGATAAGGATTAATTATATCTTAGTTGGGATCAGGTACAAGATATTGGTTTATTATTACAGAGCAAAAAGGAAATCATTTTTAGAAATTTTAATGTTTTGATTAAAATTAAGTCTATGGGAGATGGCCTACCCATAATTCAGTGCTTTCCCAATAACGGTTTTCCAGGTAATGGATCACATACCTGTATTACATTAACACAAAGGGAAATATGCAGGATAAGTCAATTACAATAGCTGAACGTATAGCACTGTGAATTCAGCATGTTGTATAGTTTTTTTTTAGCAGTGAAGCCCACATTGTATATTCAGCAAATGAAAACAATATGTTTGAGTAGAATTAAGGCAGAGGTTGTGCTCAGTAAGCCTGCAGCAAAGAAACCACTTGTCTGAAATTGGGTGCCCTTGGCTAGCTATTGCAGGGTGTAATAGGACTACACAAAGCCTTGTTCCCTCAGCACACAAGTCATAGTGCAACTATACCTATTTTGAAATCTGCTCAAAAGCAAATACGGTATATTACATATTTCACCTTTTCATTTACAATACATTTAATGGCAATAGAGGATTACCAACAATGAAAAACTGCATTTATAAAATCATAAAAAACGGGATGCCTATACTGTCGGAAAAAAATGAACTACTGCAGGAATCATGTTTTTAGTTTAGAGAGAAATAGCCTTGCTAAAATGTCAGGCAAAGGAAATTTATGACGAGGTTGGCCTATTCCTTATAATGAACACGCTCAAATTTCTTGCAATAGGAATTCATAAAATGGAACTATTTCAGACATAGCAATGAGATGCTAGAAGGTTCAGGGGGGAGTCCTTTCACCTCTTGGATCTATAACTCATTACAGATTTTCTTTGCCTTGTGCCCCTTTATTATATGACCACACTAATGTTTTTATATATTTTTTTTCTGCAATAGAAATACAGAAACTCATATTGATATCTCACAGCTTGCATGAAATGAAGCACCACGGCACAACATTGGTTACAGCACTGATATTAAAAAAAAATATATGACAAAGTGGATTATAATGAGTGATTTAAATGGGGTGAGGCACATTGAGTTATCTTAGCCAAATGTCTAGAAGTTTAGTCTTTTTGCAGCTAGTCTAAAAAAAGACCATGTCATTTTCCATTTCACACTAGTTCCTTATGGTTATAAAGCTGCTTGCCATGTACAGTATTCCTTCTATAGGAACTTTCTGCCAAATCATGTGTGTTTTTATGGGGGTACCCTGTAGCCCGGAATCTAGATGATACTCTTCTACATCTAAAGAGGAGGATGGCCTCCCTTGGATTCAATTCTAAAAGCAGTCAAACCTGACCCTTCAAAAAAGCAAGGGGCTCAGTCACGTCCACTAAAGGAATACACTATGAATCTGCACAGAAATGTTGCTCTACAGTACATTTGATAGTTGGGAAACATAAAACTTTCTAATCAGGTTAAACCAAAACTGGCATTTTGAGGATTATCCCTAATCCAGAAGATATTTGAATTTTGACCTGCTCTCTGGCACCTCTTAAATACAGTGCATCGGTCTGACATCAAGGGGCAAATTTACTTAAGGTCGAATATCGAGGGTTAATTAACCCTCGATATTCGACTGGTAAATTGAAATCCTTCGACTTCGAATATCGAAGTCGAAGGATTTACCGCAATTCGTTAGATCGAACGATCGAAGGAAAAATCGTTAGATACACAATTAAATCCTTCGAATCGTTCGTTTCGAAGGATTTTAATCCATCGATCAAATGATTTTTCTTCGACCTAAAAAAGCTAGCAAAGCCTATGGGGACCTTCCCCATAGGCTAACATTGACTTCGGTTGGTTTTAGGTGGCGAACTATGGGGTCGAAGTTTTTTTTTAAAGAGACAGTACTTCGACTATCGAATGGTCGAATAGTCGAATGATTTTTAGTTCGAATCGTTTGATTCGAAGTCGTAGTCAAAGGTCGAAGTAGCCCATTCGATGGTCGACGTAGCCAAAAAAAACATTCAAAATTCGAAGTTTTTTTTCTTCTATTCCTTCACTCGAACTAAGTAAATGGGCCCCCAAAAGTTAAAAGTTTTATTACTCATCCTTCTATAGAGGCCTTCTCCTATTTATATTCCAGTTTCTTATTCAAATCAATGCATGGTTGCTAGGGTAATTTGGAGATTACAAACCGGAGAGCTGCTGAATAAAAAGCTAAATAACTCCAAATGAAAACTAATTGCAAATTGTCTCAGAATGTCACTCATACTAAATGTATACTCAAAGGTGAGCAACCCCTTTAAAAGAAAGGCTCTGAAATATCTGTAAACCCCAAAGCAGGTAAAAGTGAATCAATTATTGGAGTATTGTATATAAGTTAACTGAAAGGTAAACATCCCCTTTAACAGAGTTGTGAAGAACTTTGCAAGATGGAGTTCTACTGCAATGTTTCATTAGACAAAACCATTAGTGCAGAAAGGGACAAGCTAATAAATTCTTTCAACTACAATTACAGGCCAGGAATACATCTAACATAGGAACATATAATTACTAAATTGATTCTCAAGGGCTCTCTCAGTAATTCTTGTTTTTGATGTATGAATGCAGTTGACCAAATATGAGTACACCATTTTTAATACATAATTCAGTTTATTAAAATATTTTGTCAGATTTAATGATTAATATTATCTGTGCAGAAACTCATCAGGGCTCAGCCAAACAGGTAGCATTGACTGTCACCAATTTAAAAACAAGCGTCTTATTGGTTGCTTTAGGGTACTGCTCCTGGCCAAATCTGGTATGTTTTATGTCATATGGGGCAGATGTGTTGTGTTCCTGCAGTTACTCTTACATGGGTGGCTAGATTGAGGCATGAGTAGGGTGTGTGGAAGTGAAAATTAAATACAGAGCTGCATTATTATTATTATTATTATTATTATTAATAATAATAATAATAATAATAATAATAATTCAGTTTATTTTATCCAAAACCACCGACTTCCTTATTTGTTATTATATGGGGAATAATGTAAACCCCACTGTGAAAATAGAAAAGGAGATTAGAAATCACCAAGCACCACTGTTATATATATATATATATAATACACAAAAGCCATGAATATCCTGTAAATTATATCCTTATAAACGGTGAGTTCTGATGTCATCAGTTATAAACGGTGAGTTCTGATGTCATTTCTGTCACATGACTCACCAAAATTTGTGTATTATAATAAATAAAGTACCCCCAGTTGTAAAATATGAGGATATTAGAAGTTACCTCGGAGTTCCATGACCTGTATAAAAACACTCGGCCTTCGGCCTCGTGTTTTCATATGGTCATGAAACTCCTCGGTAACTTATAATATCCTTATATTTTACAAAAGGTGACCTCTAATATCCCCGTATTGTAACACAGGGGGTACATTCATTTTACATTGGATATTGTTTCAGTTAGTCATGTGACAATCTAGGGGGTGATAAACGGCAGTGGGCCTAGGGGTGCCCACTGTGTAAATCTGGCCCTCCCCTCTTGTAACAATGTATTATAAATTGCCGAGGAGTTCCATGACCATTTAAAAACACAGGTCATGGAACTCCGAGGTGACTTCTAATATCCTCATATTTTGCAACAGGGAGTACTGTAGTTATTGTAATGCACACGTTTCAGTGAGTCATGTGATAGAAATAACATCACTAAGCTCCGACTATAACTGATGATACCACTAAGCACCGTTTATAAGGATATAATTTACAGGATATTCATGGCTCTTGTGTATTATAAAATAATCCATCCAATGCTGAAGAATTTTAGTTATATTGGAGTCCCTTAATATACTATGTAATAATCTTATTGTTATTTACAATATATGATAAAATATTGAATATGCACGTTTTTAAGGAACAACGGATCTGCTGAGAGAATACTATATCACTGTGTACAGAAAACATCTCATATGCACCAAAATATCCTGTGTACTAAACCGCCTGTTCCAACCCCCTCTTGCCCGTGATTCTTACTGCAGGCAGAAGCAATCTGGTATACAGGTGATTAGGGGCCATATAATGGATATTTGGCTGCTACTGCTGGCAGGGCCGGATTTACATAGCGGGCACCCCTAGGCCCACTGTCATTCATCGCCCTGCGTCCCCTTCCTTTTATTAACTCAAATTTATATCATCTGGACTGGAGCAATTAAAAAACATTGTATCTCATAGTATTTCTGAACTAATGTGGGTGTGGTTGGGCAGCATTCCGCCCCCTAAAATCTTTTAGGCCCGGGCCTTGGTGGCCTCTCCACAAATCCGGGCCTGGCTGCTGGCACAGATACATATTTGGGGGCAATATGATGGATTTTTTGCTGCTGCTGCGGGCACAGGTACACACAGCCAATGTGATTGATTTTTGGCTGCTGCTGTCACAAGTACATATTTTTTGGCTGCTGTTGGCACGGGTACAGATTGGGGGCAATATGAGGGATTGGCTGCTGCTGGCTCAGGTATATGGGGCAATATGGTGGCTGCTGGCACATGTGCACAGATGTTTGGGGCAATATGATGGATGTTTGGCTCCTCCTGGCATAGGTACAAATTAGGGGCAATATTATGTTTTTTTTAAAGATGGTTCTGGCATAGGCACAGATTGGGGGGTAACAATATTATGGATGTTTTGGCTTATACTGGCACAGGTACAGATTTGGGGTTTGGGACATTCTGAGGAATTGACTGCCGTTAGCACATGTAAAACTGGGGGCAATATGATAGGTGCAGGCACAGGTACATAGCGCAATATGATGGCTGCTGGTAGAGGTACAGGGGTCAATATGAATGGTAAGGTGGGAAATGTTAATGCAGGACCAGGTGGGGGGGGGACTAATTGAAGCCCTTGAATAGGATGCTAAAATACCTTGCCCCAACCCTGGCAGAAATGGCATTTGCCTGGAGACTGGAGTACAAGTCCATGTGAGGAGCAGCGAGCAACTCTCTGCTATTAAATCGCAGTCAGCTACTCGCAGTGTGATGGGACAAGCTGGGAGATAATTGCCTGGCAGAGTTATGCAAGTGTTTCCTCTAATCCTCCAGCAGCTACACCTGTGTGTCCATCCATGAGCAGCCTTCCACTGTCACCCTATCTCCCTTGGAGCCACTTAGCGCTGCATACGTCGGACAGCTCCCGTTGCACCGCAGCTCATTCATTTCGTGGCAATCCGTCGACGTGACGAGACAACCCGACCAATCCGGTTTTCCTCTCTCTCTTTTTAAAAAAAAAACTCCCGTTGCCCGAGTAGGGGGCGGGACTGGTGGCAGCTTCTCCCCCGTAGGCCGCCTGTGTGCCGCGCTGCACTGGGACAGAATAGGGCACAAGTGTCGCTTTCATCTTGTATGCTACTGCTACTGCCGCTGCTGCTGTGTGCTTTAATCGCAAGGCTTATTGGCGAGGCAGGTGCTTGTTGGCTGTGCCAGTTCTACTACTGCATCTGATAAGCGCCAGGACTTGGCATATCAAGGGCGTTGCACAGGACTGAGCGCTGAGACGCTCTTACTATGGAAGAGGAGAAATACTTACCGGAGCTGATGGCAGAGAAAGACAGTTTGGACCCTTCCTTTGTTCATGCCTTGCGCCTCCTGGATGATGGTAAGGATTTACTTACCCAGGCGCTGCTGTGCTGTTATATTGGTGCTGCTACATGGGTGCTGTTATATAGGTGCTGTATGGGTGCTGTTATATGGGTGCTGTGGGTGCTGAAGCAGCAGCATCACTATGTGGGGGTACAGACTGCAACATCAACTACAGGAATTCACCTTTGTGCAAAGGAAACTAATGGACCAAACCATTTGGGACAGAAAGTAACATGTATGGCAGCCAAATATCACCAGAGCATTTATTATTTGTTTGCTATACCTATATTCCCAATGGGCCCTTTTATCAAAACAAAGGTTTTTTTACACGTTTAATTTGAAAGGTTGTATTTCATTTTTCCCTGGCAAAGAAATTGCCTAAGTTATAGTTGTGTCTTTCTAAAATGCACATGAATGTTTGTCCCCTGCACATGTAGGTGCTGCATTCCTTTCTCTTTTTGGGCTAAATGTACTTGGCAGATTCCAGATGTACACGAGTCTGAATTCTGTACAGAACAGGCATGTGTTTAAAGGGGTCTTTTAGCAAAAAAAAACTGTTTTTGGTATAATGAAATGAAATGATGAGTACTGCAGTATTCCAATATACATTAATGACAACTGAAATGGTTTTCAAGGTATTTGTGAATGTAATTGTAACTGAAAGTAATACAGATATGGGGTTTATTATCCAGAATACCTGGAACCTGGGGATTTCTGCATAAGAAATCTTTTGGTAATTTGGATCATCCTACCTTAAGTCTGCTAAACATAAATAAAGCAGTAAATAAACCCAAAAGGATTGTTTTAACACCAATATGGATTCATGCAGCATAAAGTACAGGGTCTCGTTTTATTATTAGAGAAAGTGGATATTTCTGGATATCAGGGATTCCAGATAAGCATTGTTTTATCTGTATTTGTTTTTCCCTTTTTGTTCTCTGATTGGAGGAAAACTGAGTTTTCCTCTAGGTCTATTAATCTGCTTGCTTCTGCTACATTATCATGAGTATAACACACAGGGATATACTGCTTTCATTTACATTAACAAATAACTTTAAAACTATTGAAAATGTGTTTTCCATTTACTTTCATTATGCAAAGCCAGTTTTTATGTTGAGTTTTTATGTCCCCATTAAAAGCAGAGAACATAGGGGCCCTTGATTACTTGTTTTGCGGAATGACAGTCTGTTGGAAGCCAGAACATGTTAGTTACATTACTGAACAGTTTTCTCTTGTGTAAATGTGTAGTGGTGCCAAGACTGCAATTTTTGTAAGTTGAGATCTGTTATGATCTGTGCCCTGATGCTGCTTGTTATGTCTGCCATGATTGCCTTACCTCTGCCAAGCAACATTAATAATACATAAACATCACAAAATGACCAGCGTTTGCTGATGATAGATAATGCACAGCCCCAGCTTCCCAAACTTATCAAACAATGCAGAGACATAAATCAACTTTTGGGTTTGACTTCAGGATATACTGTAAGTGTTTTTGTTTGTGCAGCAATTGGCACAAGGTACAATTTCTAAGCATGACACACTGTAATTAGGCTTTCCTACGTCATGCTATTACTATAAAGCGTGTTGGCCCATGTCTGAGAAAGAAATGATCTTGCAGTGGAATCATTTTGCAGCAGGGGGAGCATGTGCTGTATGGCATTTGTAAATACCTTCCTAGAACTATAGAGAGCGCAAATGAAAACACCAAACTAACCATGACATGATTTATGGGCTACGTCAGGTAACACATGACATTATGTTATCTTCTTTAAATGAATTCAAACTCATTACATACCATTTTATGTGACTCTCTTTTGTCTAGTTGTCTGTAATAAATCACTCAGTGCAAAAACTTCACCCGTTGACTTGCATATCAAGTAGAAAATGATGGAGCAATAGAAGAACTTTAATTGCATTGAACAATATGCACAGCATGGATTTGTAATATAAAGTCTAGTTCTAGTGGTGGAAGAAGAAGAAACGGGTATTTACATGCAATGCCATACTGCTTTTGTTAATGTTGTAACCAGAGACAATACTGTACTTTGGGTCAACTTTTACTGTTTGCTAGAATGGAATTCTGGTATTGGATAGTTTAGGGACCCGGTATGGTAAATAACCAATTATTTCTGAAGTGGTGACTTTTCAAGTTATTTATAGCCCCATCATATATATATTTTACAGTTTTAAACTACTGATAATATAGAAAAAATATGGCTAGGGGATTGATCTAAAGATTTTGGAGATATTGGAAGACTATGGGCTTTGATCTACGGACTATGGTGTGTTACACAAGAGGTTTGTTATGGCTTCAGGTGGCAGGAAGACTGGAAACATATTAAGACTATGGGGTAAATTTATCAAAGAGTAAAGTTCCGCCACTAGAGTGAAATTCCGCAGCTCTCAATTAATTTTTATGGGATTTTGAAAGGCGTATTTATCACCGGGTGAACGTGAAAGTTCACCCTTTGATAAATACGCCTATAAAAATCCCATAGAAATGAATGGAGAGTGGTGGAATTTCACTCTAGTGGCGGAACTTCACTATTAACTTCACTCTTTGATAAATATAACCCTATGTCCTTGTTCCTGGAAAAATGAAACCAGTGATTGGCATAGGACTGAAATGCCCCCATAGAGAAGCTCTCGGGGACTAACATTGTCTCCAGCAGCTGTCAGAACTCTAGCTCTCCTACACTGAGTGAAGACGGTGGCCTCATTCATTCTGGCTCAGCACCAGCCCCCTGCATGTATTAGATGAGCTAGTGCAATTTGTAAAAAACATCCCCCCTCATTCCTTGATTTAATTGAGCAGGCAGAACATTTTTATCTTATACAGAGGCTCTCACTGTACAGGGTTCTCTATTAAAGGCTGAAGCACACTAGCATTTTTCATACAGTGGCAGAACGACACTGTCCTAGTGTCCCGTAACTCTATTCAGCATACTGAACATACAGTATTTATGTAGCTATAACATATTTTCATATAATTTCTCTGTTTTTCAGTGCTATTTTAATTTTACGTTCCCTTGTCTTTTCAGTTGGACCTGAGAACTTGTAAGTTATAGTCAAATTAATACAGATTTGGGGGCAGATTCACTAAGGGTCGAATTTCGAAGTTAAAAATACTTCGAAATTCGACCCTCTAATTGAAATCCTTCGACTTCGAATATCGAAGTCGAAGGATTTAGCGCTAATCCTTCGTTTGATCGATCGAAGGATTTTTCGTTCGATCGAACGGTTAAATCCTTCGAATCGAACGATTCGAAGGATTTTAATCCAACGATCGAAGGAAAATCCTTCGATCAAAAAAAGGTTAGCAAACCTATGGAGACCTTCCCCATAGGCTAACATTGACTTCGGTAGGTTTTACCTGCCGAAGTAGGGGGTCGAAGTTTTTTTTAAAGGGCAAGTACTTCGACTATCGAATGGTCGAATAGTCGAACGATTTTTCGTTCGATTCGTTCGATTTCGTTCGAATTCGAACGAATTTAACCAATTCGATGGTCGAAGTACCAAAAAAATACTTCGAAATTCGAAGTATTTTTCATTCAAATCCTTCACTCGAGCTTAGTGAATCTGCCCCATAGTGTTTATTTAGTCAAAATGCAATTATAGTGATTACATGCTTTGGTTTTTTTGTATTGACTGAGATGGTCATGGTATGAGTAGCTTGTATGATAAGAACCTTTAATAAATATAAACAAAAAAGACACTCTTTGAAAGCAAATAAATTATGTTTTTTAAAGAATCAGACAAAAATACAAATATTTATACAAAGAATTAAGAAACGCTTTTGGGCTTTCTGTTTTGAAGGGTAATGAGATGTATGAAAAAGCCAATTAGTTATTGAATGCAAGAATAAAGAAATATGAATATATTGATATCATTGACAGGGAAATTATCCAAAGAGTATAAAACCTACTAAACCAGCTATGAAGTTACCAGGAAGAAGACACAGATGTATCTGGCCACATGCACAGTAAGGAAGATGCAGAGGGAGATAAAAAAAAATCCAAGGTCACAGTCAGAAATGAACAGTGTCTGCACTTTGGCTATAGCAAGGCTCAAAAGCAACAACAAGAAATAATTGATAGTGACTGGAGTTTGCCATATATCCTTAGATCCAAGTGATATGGGCAGATGATGCCAAAATGAAATTCCTTGGCTATGAAGCTATCAATAAATTTGCTGTCAAAAGAGGGAAGCACATCAAAAAACGAGCCTTCTAATGATCATGAAACATGTTAGGGAATCACTGATGTTGTCTAGCTAACGCTGGGGCCCTTTCTCAGTTGAACAGCAGTGAACTGTTATATTAGTATGATTTATTTATACAGTATAATGCTGTCATATTCTGCCGTGCTTTATTCCTAATGTTTAATCTTGTACATTAGTCTCATTAGTCGCGTTAGTCTCTGTCTCACTGGAGTTAGCAGTCTCATTTCTCTATCAAAGACAAGCACTAGGGTTATCATCACAGGGACATCAGAAATTATTATTTAGCCTACCATTATGTGTTTTGACTTTTGGAAGAAACTGTAGGGAATCCTTTGAGAACTTATGAATGCAAGTACTAGAAACTCAGGATTATTTTGTAAACCCATAGTTTAAGAAATACCTGTGCTAGAATAAAAGCTTCTAGTGGCCTTCCACTATATTTTCTTTGTTTGGCTTTTTAAAGAGGTAGAACGCAAAATGTAAGCAAATATGCTGAAAGTACTTTCCCGAACACTATTGCAATTTAATTTGAAGAAAAGTTAACAATCCTCTTTTTCTTTGGTATCATTTACGACCAGAACTAGGGGTAGGCAGAAAATGAACCTGCCTAGGGTGCAATGGCAAAATGAGCACCCCCCCCCAAATAAAAGCATGATTTGTCTCTTCAGGGCCAGTAACCTGACAGTGGTAGGATAAGAAAGCCTTTTGATTGGAGAGACCTCCTACATAGATAATTAACTCCTGGGCCACCAGCCTTTCTGCAATCCTCATTTCACTGTAGGAACTCACAGACAGAAGTACAGAAGTATTCAGTGAAGCACTTTCTGCACATTTACGTTGACTTTTGGTTACTGTATCTATGTATGGATACTTTTAATGTATCCCAGCCACTGTTTTCATTGATCATTTAATAGCAGACACATATTTACACTATACATGGGCATTTTGTGATGTCCAATGCATGTTTAATTTTATGAATATATGATCTTTTACATATTTTTACCTATACTAAAAAGTAAAGCATTTAAGCAAATATTATTCAATAATGATATAAACAAAAGTTAAAATGCATATAAAGGAAGGTGTAAGATTCAGACCATGGACAAGGGAGCAGCTTATTGTAATTTACTCTTTTCAGTGTGCTGAAATACCTTTACTTGTACAACAAAGACATGTATGTTATTATCCTTGTGCTATTCTGTATTGTAAGCCTGTGTTTACTGCTACATCTAATGCTTGCATTTCTACTCAGTAGTCTTTCCACTGTATGGAAATCATAGCTTTAAACTGGTTTTGAATTTGTTTTACAGAAATGTATTATCCCACATCATAGTCAAAAGATTTGAGCTATATTTTCTATTATGATAACCTTGAAGGCCTCATTTGCAAAACGGTGTGCAAAGTGAAAAAGAGGCAGCAACTGGGGATTTGCTTGCACTTTGCACACTGTTTTCAGTTATATGCTAAAAGCTGCAGGCCTCTGCACTCTATTTGAGAGTACAGAGACCATTGGCACAGTCTTGAGATCCAGTGCTGACTATGTTGGTCAACGCAGGATCCAAGTGAGGTGGGCAGGGGGAGACACGTATGTGTGTATTGAGACCCCGTCCTAAGGCAGGCAGTACGGATAGGGTTGAGCTGCGCCTTCTGCTTTCTATACTGAGCAATGGATTTCAAATTACATGCAAGTTAGGGGCAGGTAGGGGGATGCCTTTATGCCTCCCATCTATGACCATTGGGTCCTGCTCTGACTAACACAGTCAGCTCTGGATCTGAAGGCCGTGCCGGAAGTTTCTGTGCTCTGAAAAGAACTACAAAAGCCTGTGGCTATTTGTACAAAGCCAAATGCAGTGTATAAGGTGCACCGAAAACCCAAATTTTTGCCTTTTTATTGTACTTTTAGGGGCACATTTACTTAGCTCGAGTGAAGGAATAGAAGAAAAAAAACTTTGAATGTTTTTTTTGGCTACTTCGACCATCGAATTGGCTACTTCGACCTTCGACTACGACTTTGAATCGAACGATTCAAACTAAAAATCATTCGACTATTCGATAGTCAAAGTACTGTCTCTTTAAAAAAAACTTCGACCAAGTACTTCGCCACCTAAAACCTACCGAACATCAATGTTAGCCTATGGGGAAGGTCCCCATAGGCTTCCTAACAATTTTCTGATAGAAGGATAATCGTTGGATTAAAATCCGTCGACTCGTTAGATTCGAAGGATTCAATCGTTCAATCTAATGATTTTTCCTTCGATCGTACAATCGCCGGAAATGCGGTAAATCCTTCGACTTCGATATTCGAAGTCGAAGGATTTTACTTCGACGTTATATTCGACCCTAAGTAAATGTGCCCCTAAATGCTGCATTCAGCTTTGCAAATAAGGCCTTCATTATTTTTAACACAAGACCCATGTACAGATATACATTTATGTTTCTTAACCTGGAAATTATTTTGATTGTCAAATGACCAAATTGCTTAAAATCTAACACAACCATGAACAGTAAAATACACTTTTGCGAGACTGCCATGCTTCTTTTCCCTGAAGAAAGATAGATGATGAAACAGCTACATGGAACAAATGAAAGAGTGAATTTATAATCCAAACAACGAGATAGTTTAACACGTTGGCCATTGGACTATTTATTTTAAATGGCATAATGGAGAAAAGAAGCTTCTATGAATATGTTAATAGCTGTTCTAATAGAAGTTCTATTTAAGACCCTTTAGGAGCTCCATGTACTGGATATGTTGGGCAATACCCCATATGGTATCTGTTGTATTTGTTTTTTAAGGAACCATTGGTTATCCTAAAGAGGCCTAATAGATCACCGAGTGGTAATGCGTTATTGTTTTGCAAATCCATCACCTGCACTTGTTTGCTGAATGGCAGAATTCCATTCATTTTAATAATGATTTTCCATCTTTTCCTGCACACTGATTGACTTTATGTGGGTTATTCAGTTACAGAGTAATTTAGCACAACCCTCAAGTGACCATTTGCACCTGCAAGGAATGATAGATGAAGAAATGTGTTTGCCTTGCGTTTTAGCAACATATTCCTCTTAATTCAAATTAGAATTCCGGATCACAGGCAGATAAGAACTTCTCTGTTCTTTTTAATCAAAAGTTATTTCTTACTATAAAAGTTATGTCTAAGCCTGTGTAAGTTTTATAAATGTATTTGTAAAGGTTTCTGTCTTTTGATCACAGTTTTAGTTTTAATTATCATAACAGTGGCGATAATGTATCTAATGGAATTATGCTGTGTTAAGTTGATATATATCAGTCTAGTTTAACCATGACTGTTACTAATGTTTCATCTGATATTTATTATTTAAAAAGAGACAGGGCCTTTGCTCAACTTGCTGCTATAGTTTGTTGGAGATGGAAATTATTACGTCACATGAGTATATTTCTGATATTTCAGACAAATCCGGAAATCCTGTTTTAAACAAATAATTCAAATTTGAAAAAATAATTTTCTCTGTAATAATAAAATAGTAACTTGTACAGGTATGAGATCCGTTATCTGGAAACCCATTATCCAGAGTGCTTTGAATTACAGAAAGGCTGTCTGCCATGACTCCATTTTATCCAAGTAGTCCAAATATTTAAAAATTATTTCCTTTTTCTATGTAATAATAAAACAGTACCTTGAACTTGATCCAAACTGAAATATAATTAATCCTTATTGGAAGCAAAACCAGCCTATTGGGTTTATTTAATGTTTCCATGATTTTCTAATAGACGTAAGGTGTGAAGATCCAGATATCGGAAAGATCCGTTATCTGGAAAACCTCAGGCTCCGAACATTCTGGATAACAGGTCCCATACTAATACTTCATGGCTTCTGTGGAGACCTCATTAGTGCAGGACTAGTAAGGGGTGGCTAGATCCTGTAATAGTCTCTCTAGGAGAGCCAGCTAGGTTTAGGGCTACCTAAATTGAGCAGCTTTTGGCTCCAACAAGGAGTTATAGAAGTTATTAGACCCCAAGGGCATTGTTGCCTAGTTAGTGAACCAGAGACAGTGCATATGGATCCCACCTGGGTTCCACATAAGAGGTTTTCCCAGAGGAAACAGGAGAAACTCTGGGTGGACTGATATTCCCCTCTTGAGCACTACCAGAGGGAAGACTCTGCTATTGGTCACTATTGGGAGTATTGCACTGCATACGGTTACTGTTGTACACACCATTGCCAGGCTCATCCCTGAGAATTATAGGTCTCATCCAGAGCATAGGTAAAGCTACAACTTGGAGTAACGGTGCAGATCAATTTACTATAGCCTTATACATAGCAGTAGAGTACATATTATACAGAAAAAAAGAAGGGTTGTTTAGATATTTAGATATCCCATGTGCATTATCCCTTTGGTTCCCTTTAGACACTTTTTGGGATGACTGTCTTGTCCATAAAGGTGTATTTGGGTCATTTTAATAGTTTTTATACAGTGCTGATCATAGCAAATAGTCTGTTCTGTGTGAGGCTTCATTTGTTTTGCTAGTCCTGTTTTTTATTGCTCATCTTTTCCTGTCCAAATCATCTTCTATTTTCACTTCAAAACCACTGGTCATTTGCTGGGGAAAGTAAGCAACTCTATCGCTGTATTAATTCCAAACTAGAAAGCTTAAGAATAAATATTATAATAAAAACATACAAATGGTGAAATTGCAAATGGTTTTGGAAAACTACTCCCTTCATCATAGTAAAGGTGCACTCCCACTTCCACTTTCATCCAAAGTCTCTCATCTCTCTTAATAACTCAGTCTAGTACTGCACATTGCAGAATAGCTAAATATTTATTTTATTAGGTGTATGTAAAAGAGGAGACAGTAGTTTAATAAATATAGTGAAGGGCAACTAAGCTGGTAAAAGGTATGGAAAATCTTAGATATGAGGAAAGACTGGCCAAATTGGGGATGTTCACGCTGGAGAAGAGGCGTTTTAGGGGAGATATGATAACTACGTATAAATATATAAGGGGATTGTATAATAATCTCTCTAATGATTTATTTACCAGTAGGTCTTTCCAGCTGACACAAGGTCATCCATTCCGATTAGAAGAAAAGAGGTTCCGCCTAAATATTCGGAAGGGAGTTTTTACAGTGAGAGCTGTGAAGATGTGGAATTCTCTCCCTGAATCAGTTGTACAGGCTGATACATTAGATAGCTTTAAGAAGGGGTTGGATGGCTTTTTAGCAAGTAAGGGAATACAGGGTTATGGGAAATAGCTCATAGTACAAGTTGATCCAGGGACTAGTCCAATTGCCATTTTGGAGTCTGCAAAGCACATTGATCAACTAGGAGAAAAAAGGAGAGCTAATACTTGTTAGTTAGTTGATGTTTTTTTACTTATTATCTGTGATTTAGAGCTGGGCTGAAGGCTCTGCACGCCCTGCTCAAAGGACTCATATATACTCAGGTGCACCCAAGTGCAGGCTTTTATAAATAGAATTGAATACAGTCATTAGGGTCATTAGTAAAATTATACTAGCCAGACCATTAGGATCAAGCAAAAAACTGAGCCTGTCTTCCTTTGTTTGTACAACTTATAGGTATGGGATATTTTACCTAGAAATCTCTGAATTACAGGAAGGCCATCCCCCACAGAGTCTAGATATAATAATTCAAATAATTCTCATTTTCAAAATGATTTCCTTTTTGAATAAGATAAGACAATATTTTGTGCTCAATGGTAACTGAACTGGCATAACAACAAACAGCTCCGTTCATTTGTTTTCAGGTAGTACATCATGAGCTTTCTTTTTTTATTTTTGACAATATTTCTAATATTAAAGGCTGAAGTTTAGTTTTTCACCTTCGGATGTTTCCATAGAGCTGATCTGGGAGGTGGTTTCATTCGCTACATTAGGGGGCAGATTTACATATGGTCAAATATCGAGGGTTAATTAACCCTCGATATTCGACTGCCGAATGTAAATCCTTTCGACTTCGAATATCGAAGTCGAAGGATTTACCGCAATTAGTTTGATTAAACGAAAAATCGTTTGATCGAATGATTAAGTCCTTCGAATCGAACGATTTGAAGGATTTTAATCCATCGATCGAACGATTTTTCTACAACCAAAAAAAATAGGAAATCCTATGGGGACCTTCCCCATAGGCTAACATTGCACCTCAGTAGGTTTTAGGTGGCGAAGTAGGGGGTCGAAGTTTTTTTAAAGAGACAGTACTTCGATTATCGCATGGTCGAATATTCGAACGATTTTTAGTTCGAATAGTTCGATTCAAAGTCGTAGTCGAAGTAGCCAAAAAAAACATTTGAAATTCGAAGTTTTTTTATTTTATTCCTTCACTCAAGCAAAGTAAATGTGCCCCCAAATGATACATTTATTTTCTTTAGCTCTGCTGAGCACAATCCCTGAGTTTCATAGGCAGCTTTTATAGTTGAATTGATAAATTGCTACTAATATACCACACATGCTGCTGAGAAATGTATCAGCTAATGTAGTCCCACCTTGGCTGCCGTGGAATTACAGTCAAAAACAAAATAGAAAACAATTGAAAAAAAAATACAGTTTACTATATGAAACAACTGAACTAAAAAACATTTTGGAAGGTGAACAACCCCTTACTGGGTTTTCTTTAGTAGACTTAAAGAAGAACTAAACCCTAAAAATGAATATGGTTAAAAAATCCATATTTTACATACTGAACTTATTGCACCAGCCTTAAGTTTCAGTTTCTCAATAGCAGCAATGATCAGGCCCGGATTTGTGGCGTAACCACATAGGCCCGGGCCTAGGGTGGCAAAAAATAGGGGCGGCAAGCCGCCCAGCCGCATTATGGGGACGTGTGCGTCCCCTTTCAATTACACCAGCTGCGCTGGCGCTTTTTCGCGGCCTAGGGGCGGCTGGCAAACAAATCCGGCGCTGGCAATGATCCAGGACTTCAAACTTGTCACAAGGGGGTCACCATCTTGGAAAGTGTCTGTGACACTCACACGCTCAGATGGCTTTGAGCAGCTGTTGAGAAGCTAATCTTAGGGGTTGTCGTAAATCATCAAGCAGAAAATTAGGTTAGTCTGTAATATAAGATGATGCTACAGGGCTGATTATTAAATTCTGATGCAAATTGTACTGGTTTCTGTGCTGCCATGAAGTAATTATCTGTATTAATTACTAATCAGCCTTATATTGTGACATTTCTATTCTGAGTGTACTGTATATTGTGAGTTGGTCCCTAAGCTCAGTAAGTGACAGCAGCACAGAGCATGTGCAGTGAATCAGCAAAAAAGAATATGGGGAGCTACTGGGGCATCTTTGGAGACACAGATCTTTACTGTTAAAGGGTTGTGGTTGCCTTGGGCTGGTACAGAAGCCCAAAACATAATGTACAACATTTCTAGATAATTCTTTGGTTAGGCTTTAGTTCTCCTTTAAGGTATGGTGATTCAAAATACAGAAAAATCCCTGGACTCCCAAGCATTTCAGATATTAGATCCCACACATTATATTTCTAAGTGATAGTTGCTACATATTTTGTATTTGTTGGGAAACCCCTGGAACTGAATCACATTGATGAGTTTTCAAGTGATAAACCATGATATAGCTTTTTCTCACTGAATTGAATCCTGGCCATTGTGTACTAATAAGCACAATTTAGCAACCCTCAGCTCTCCACCACATGCATCAGTCTTAGTTACTATTAAGTACAAGGTAGTACAGTTATGGGATCTGTTATCCAGAAGCTTTAGAATTATGGAATGTCCATCTTCCATAGACTTAATTTTAGCCAACTAATCAAAATTTTTTAAAATGATTTCCTTTTTCTCTGTAATAATAAAACAGTACCTTGTACTTGATCCAGACTAAAATAGAATTAATCCTCATTGAAAGCAAAACCAGCCTATTAGGTTAATTTAATATTTACATGATTTTCTAGTAGATGATCTAAATTACAGAAAGACTCATTATCCAGAAGGTCCCCAGCATTCTGGATAACAGGTCCCATATCTGTATCTTATTGCTCTTTTTTAGCATTCTGGTAAAAAGATCACATACCAGTATTTCCTTCCCAATACTGTAAATAATTTGGCTGTTTTTATCTTGTTCCCTTATTTTAAACAGAATAAAAGAAATAAGAGGCATACAGATGGTGCATTATTAAATTATGGGTTCTCTGGTGGCTAGGTTTAGATTATCAAATTGCTGTCAAGTGTGCTTTTAATTGCAAAAACAAAATTAATTACAGCCATCAAAGTTTATAAATAAAATAGAATTAATTTAAGAATCTGTTCACACACTTAAGCCATGATATGGTCATATTCCTTTTAATCATGGGGAGGAACATTAATAATATATAAGTGTTCAGGTAAGCGCTTTTTTGACTTGTATGAGCAATTACAAACTGTGGTTTATTCTCTGCCTACATGTGGTAGAAATAAATATAAGTACATTACAGTTCATGTCTTATGGAAGTTATTTACTGTTGTGGAGTAAAAACAAATATTCTTTCTACGCCAGTTATAACAGACCTGGAAAGCATTATGTGATATTTCTTAACCGATTGACAGTGTTGGCTTTTAACAAGGAACAGCATGTCCACCACACTGGCTTACTAATTAAGATTGAATATAGCTATAAAAAAGGCTTTGAGCAACCTCTATAAGTCTATGAGAACATTGGAGGCTGATCGATGGATTTTGCAGTTAAATAAATTCATTCTCTTCATTTAAGCATTTGCTTAGCAAGTTTCTTTCACAGGGGGGCCTGGGTGATGGTGTGGGGCCCCCCTGAGGCTGCAGACCCGGTGGGCCCTGGGCCCCCCAGTCTGACGCTGAGTATGACTGATTATCTGTTTGTTAAGATCCACCATAGCTTTACAACCAGACACTGGTTTCAATGGCACAAATTGCCATGGACAGGGAGCACAATCTTCGTCAAAACAGCTTCACTGTGGGGCTGATTCACTAAGGGACGAATATCGAGGGTTAATTAACCCTCGATATTCGACTAGAAACTAAAATCCTTCTACTTCGAATATCGAAGTCGAAGGATTTAGCGCAGATAGTTAAATCCAACGATCGAAGGAATATCCTTCGATCAAAAAAAGTTAGCCAAGCCTATGGGGACCTTCCCCATAGGCTAACATTGACTTTGGTAGCTTTTAGATGGCGAACTAGGGGGTCGAAGTTTTTTTTAAAGAGACTTCGAATGGTCGAATAGTCGAACGATTTTTAGTTCGAATCCTTCGATTCAAAGTCGTAGTCGAAGGTCGAAGTAGCCCATTCGATAGTCGAAGTAGCCCAAAAAGAACTTCTAAATTCGAAGTTTTTTTTACTTCGAATCCTTCACTCGAAGTTAGTGAATCGGCCCCTAAGTGTTACATGTAACAACACGTCTCCATATAGTATATATATATATATATATATATACCAATTATTCTCAGACCAGCACTCCCTGTTATAAAAGTCAATTATTTTATTGTTGCATATTGTTGTATCTATGCAACAATATATATATATATATATTGTATATATATATGTGTAAACCGTGGATTCCAACATATTCCATGTTTATGACTATGTTTTAAAAGGTAAATAAACATTATTTTTTACTTATACTGTATATGCTCTGGTACTTTGTAGACTGCTTTATGCTACTCAAGTGAAAACCCGAATCGTACAAATGTTTCGAATTTGATGCCCGAAAACTCTGAATTTTTCAGATCATCAGATCAAACCCAGAGCAGATCACAATATACTCAAATTGTAAAAGGGACATCTCCCATTGACTTGACTGGTTGAGATGGTGGCTTTTCAGATTCAGACTTTTTGCAGCTTCGGGGTATAATAAATCTTGAAAAATGTGAGGGTTTTTTTCCTCTAAAAATTTGAGTTTTTGTCCAAAAAACCAGAAAAAAAAAATCGAGTTTAGTAAATAATCCACTAAGGGGTAGATTTATTAAGGGTCAAAGTAAATTCAAATTATAATTTAAAAAATTTTTTGGTGTCAAAATTCACACATTTCGAATTTAGTTCCTCCAATTCGAATGTAAAATCGAATGTGAGATTTATCACTCCTCGACCATGGAAACAGTTCTAATTCGAATATTCGCTACCTAAAACCTGCCGAGTTCATTTACAAGTCAAAGGCAGAGGTCCGTTGAAAACTCGATTAAAATTTTCGGGTTAGGACTATTCGATTGAATATAAGACGTTCTAATTTTTTCTTAACTATCCTCCCATTCAAGTTGTGAGTATATTTAAATGTATTTTGTTGAGTTAAAAAAAATTCAGATAAATTCAAAAGTCGACCTTTGATAAATCTGCCCATTAATGTCAGTCTCATAATAATATCCATTTTTCTGAAGGCAAGCTGTTGTTTTTACTTTAGGAAGTGAGAAACTCATTTAAAATGAGTGGTGAGCTCTTATTTCACATTTTGATAAATCCGACCCAATGTCTGAATCCCAGCATTGTGGAATAATCTTTTTATATGTATATAGGTTTGGTGGTGGTAATTATCCATTATCAAGATTTCATATGAATTCTCATATTCACTTAACCTGTTCTATTATTTGATTTATGAAACATTTTAAAGCAATGTTATTATCTACAGACCATATACAGATAACCTTTTATATGTTTACTGTAATTAAGTTTAAAATGGATATTATTAATCCCAAAATGTTTTTTCAATCGGATTGTCAAAAGGCAGGGACCTGGAAACAGTGTTTTTTTTGCCACACATGGTGAGTACAGGAGGGAAGCTCTAATATAAATAAAAATACCGTAAAAAAAGTTTGATGTTTTATAACCTCCTAATTCTTGAATTTGAAACCTGCACAGACCTTACATTTAAAGCTGCTGATATATACCTGAAGTCACAGACATATCAGACTCTAGTTTCAGGAACAGCTGGAGTTACAGGCATGGAAACCTGAGCAGTGGACTGAGATATGGAAGTGATTAGAATGAAAAAACAGTCCCTCTCTTTGTAATGTCCCGTGAAGAAGTCATCCATTCTTTTATATCCTAAATCACTGTCCTACGTACACACTTAAAGAAGTATCACCCATGCCACAAAAAAAGAGACATCTGGAAGCAGCAGATGAAGAGAAATATCTTTTATAGATAATTCAAAATATCAATCTTGCAGAACTCTAGGCTTAGTCCAGGATGACCTTTTTAACACATTAGGTAAGGCAACCGAAAGCTTTTACAGAAGCCCAGTGTCAAGGTGCTATAAAATGCCAGGTCTTAATTGTGCAAGGTTTCCATGGCATCTGTAAGGGAGACAAATATAAAAGCAAACCAAGAATTAAGACTTAGTAGTCAGATAGGAAAGACCAGAGCAGGCTTGTCAGTGCACACACAGGGGGCAGAAGGCAGGGGATGGGATTGAAAACAGCCTGCCTTAGTCTAATTTTTTTTATGCTTTTATTTTTCATTTTCGGTGTGATTAAGCAAACAGTTGGGTGCACAGTACAGCAATTAGATAGAGAGAACATAGAAAGGAAGAAAGAGAAAACAAGGGGGGAGGAAGGGAGAAAGCAACATTGTGTCTCGTATTGTATTTTGTTCTAGTAAGGAAGTTGTTCACAATACGTGGGGGCCATTGGTATTAGAGTTCAGAACCCATATTAACCATATACCTATGAACTTATTCTAATGTATGCTGCTTTATAAAATGGTAAGGCATTATTTACAGTTTCTTTCCATCCATCTAAGGTCGGTGATTTCGGTCTGTTACATTTGAGGATAATAAGCTATTTAGTGTAGTAGGTTCTGCTTTCATTTGGAGGAGACAATTCCAGTGGCTAGTCCCAAGAAAGCGGTTTCCTGGGTAGGTTCAATTGTCAGTACCAATACTTTTGATATAAAAGCAAAGATCTGTGTCCAATAGTCCTGAATCTTGATGCAGCACCATGTCAGTTGCCAGTTCCCAGGGCCTCTCCCACGTCTAGGACAAGCATTCTCTCTATAAGAGTTGATGCGGTTAAGTCGTTCGGGTGTTATGTATACACAGAGAATAAATTTAACTTGTATCAGCTTGTCCTTGGACGATGCCAATGGTTCTAGCAGATGAGTTTAACAACATCGTCCAGTCACTTTCAGTGAGAGTGGATATTTAAGAACTCCATTTTTCATAGCAGGAGAGCTGTTTTTGATTATTTGGAGGGGTGAGGACCTGGTATATGGTCAATGTTTGCAGCTGGAGTTTGGTTTTCAGACAAATAGATTCAAACTTAGGGCCCAAGGCTGTATATTGGCTGGTCGCCGCATTTTTAAGTTGACAGTATTTAAACTGTATGTAAGGAGTTGGTTGTTTAAATTGCAAAAGCTGACCCAGTCGGGCCCACCATTGATATTCAGGTAGCCCTATTAGATGCTGAAAACCAGGATTCCACCAAAGGGGGAATGTGGGGAGTGAATCCGTTCATCTTTGGGTAGCAAGAGTTTTTGTGTGGCAGTTCAGACTTTAGGTGTAGTGATCATTTAGGTAGTAATACCTTGGTGTGCCTCCCTCCCCCTGTATGGCAATAAACATAATGATTCCAGAGAACCAACCACTGACGCTTCAAATACAGTAGCTGGATTAGAGTATAATGACTCAAACCACCAGCACACTGACACCAGTACAGCTTGCCAGGTAATATATGTAGAAATCTGGTAAGGCAAGCCCCACGGTAGTTAACAACCTCTGTAAGGCCAATGGGCTAATTCTAGGGTTTTTTTTTATTCCATATAAATGAAATTACCAATGATTTAGCTGTTTAAAGAAAGCTTTGGTCAGCCAGCTGGGGGTTGTTCCTGAAGACATATAGGAACTTTAGCAGGTATTTCATTTTAATAAGATTCACACGCTCCAGGAGAGATAGTGGAAGTTTTTCCCAGTATAAAAGTTTGACCTACATGTCCGCCACTATGGAATAAATATTGTTGATCTTGTGTTGCTTTATATCATGAGTGACCAGTATTCCAAGGTATAAGAATTTATCTACCCAGAACAGGGGAGTGGCCAGGTTCAGGTAATCGTTTGCTTTCTGCTCTATAGCAAAAAAGTTGATTTATTACAGTTTTTTTTTAGCCCAGAGTAACTGACGAACTCTGTAATCATATCTAGCACATTCTGTAGGGCCGGCCTTGGGTTTGGTCTATTTTTTTGTTAGTGGGGTCAGCAACCCTGACAGACAGATTACTGTTTCATTTGCAGTCTGGAAAGGTGATTAGTAAAGATAAGATGAGTAGTAAAACAATACATTTAAAGCCAAAGATATGATATAATGAAGAATAACAGTATGTAAACACAAATCATTAGGTTGCCAAAATCAAATACAATAGGGAAAAAGTGTGGCAATGCAGATCCATCTGTAGTTTTTAAACAATACAAAACAATACATTTAGGGTTGGCATCTGCCCGGTATTTCACAGGCCTTTAAGATACCAGCTAAAGTTGAGGTTGCTATTACAAATTTACCAGCAATGTACATGTTTAATGACTATTTTTCCAACCTTGGCCTGCCTTTGAACCACCCCTGGCACACCTCTGCTTCCCTCTCCCAGCTCTAAAACTACCCATCAAACCACTCAACATGCTCACTAAATTTTCTTTATTTTCTAATTTGTTCTTTTGGCATTGGTCAGAACCCCATCTGTTTGGGTATAGCTCTGCTCCTCCCTCGGACTATCCTCACCCAGACGGTCAAAAGGTGGCAACCTTAAATACGTTATACAATGTTTTATAAAATTAGCAGAAAAACTATATAAGGGCTAATCTAAATAAAAGGACAATACATATGAATGTTTTGTTCAATTTATTTAATACTAATGATATTTATACAACGATCTTCTTATAGTGTTTCACAGCTTGTTAAAACAATGATACGCAATAATTCCACTGCAAGTAATATAATTGGTATATAAATACCAAGGATAAAAAAAGAAGTGTCAATCAGATACAGGTGAGGGACAAAATGGTTAATTAATCCATTATTTTATATCATCAGTTAATTCAAGGGCCTATTTCATGTTAAAGGAAATACTTCTAATGTGGAGGATCAAATAGAAGTCAATATAACTGTGAAAAAGGAAATTAAGAGAAGATCAAAGATAGATATTCAGAGTGGTGAAGCACTTGTGAGTGTTTATTAAGGATTTCTGTTTTGCAAAAGGTACATTACATTTCAGACGCTTGAAAATATGAATAATTTATAGACGGAGATGAGTGAGCTGGCACTGCAAGTTACAGGAATAACACCTGGATATTTCAGGTTTTATCACTGATCATTTTTCAATTTGCTATTTTTTTGTACACCTCAGAACTTTGCTTAAATAAGGTTCAGAACTAATAGTAGCCTTTGCAAATGTGTTTTTTGCTAAGTTGTTTTTTTATTGATTCTAAATGCACCTGGACGTGTCCAAAAGGTGTAGAGAAGAACAGTGTAATATAAACTGTATAGTATAAACATATTAGATTACATGACAACACAGGACCCAGTGCAGTCTGCCTATTCTGATTATTATTCAGTCTTGCTGTATCAGCTTTTGGCAGATATTATTTGACTTGTGCTAATCCCTAAGCAGCCCAGACCGCACTGAGCATGTGCACAGTCTTGGTCTTGCAAACATGTTTAACAAAGTTACAAGATGGTGACCCCCTGTGACCAACTTTGAAAGCATCAATCATTTGTTTGATTAGGCTTCTGGTGCAGTAAGTTCATGCTTATGTTTAGTATACAAAATACAGCATTTCTAGCCTTATTCTATTTTAGACTTTACGTCCGCTTTAATCAGGCTTGATATTTTAGGAGTCAGAACCAGTAGTGCAGAGAATCTAAACAATCATACAAATGTGTTTTTGTGGCTAACACAGTGACTACTTTTAGTATAAGAGTCCTTTTACTTTTTGATGTTAGTATCCCTGAACAATGTCTACAAGTGTTTATGAAAATAAATGAATATATTCTGGTATTATAAATTACCTAGGTTAGTATAATGCTGTAGGGCTGTTGTTAAAGTAGAAAAACATTGAGACAAATATTAGCATTTTACAATATATATGCTATATACAATGTAATATTCTTCATTAGCCAGTGTAAATTAAACATATTAATAAAAAATATATATTCTTAATTAGCTGTTTAAAGGTGGCTTCATTATTTTGGCCCAAACTTGGTCTTTTCGGTATGAGATTTTATTACATACTCTGCACAATTTTACAAAATTTGCAAAGGAAAAATTTCCCTTTGACGATTAATATATTCCCCCTTATGAATATACTGTATGTTCCATATGTAAATAATGGAATTCCCTGCTGTTAAGAAAAGAATGTTGCTGGCTGTAGTTATTATAAAAATGTTCACAAAGTATCATGAAAATAACCCAGACAGAAGACATCTCTTTGAAGACTAATATATTCACTATTAGTCTTCAAAGAGATGTCTTCTGTCTGGGTAACTTTCAGGATACTTTGTGAACATTTTTTTTTCTGTGGAAGAAGATGTTAAATTGCTTAGCCCAAGCAATGGTACAAAACGCAATGGTTTTGTTTTCTGTCTCTTGGCTGGATAATGAGCTATTGGACAAATTGTACACTGTCGGCCATGACCCTTCCATTATCATCTTTTTGATTAACCTACATATTTTGCTTCCACTGCTTTTTCTGTTTGTTTTTGTCCTGTTTGGCATATTTATTATCAACATCAAATATTTAGGGCCTGGATTTATAATATGCGAGGCAGATTGATGGCGATTCACACTTGTTATGTTAGACATGAAAAATGACTGGTACAAATGTGTCATAGGGTATGATTTTCCAGCACTTTTTTACAAAATAATAAATGCTTATTTTAGGCTTTTAGACACTTTTCCAATGACGTACTGTAGGATATAATTTACAGTTTGGTCCCAGAGGATAAATGATTGGGTGATAATAAAGTATTCAGTGACAGAACTACCAGGGGTGGGGGGGGGAGCAACTGCACCAGGGTGGCACCCCCTCAGGGCCCACCGATGGTTCGCACATGCGAGAATCTGCCATATAAATTGCTTTCGGGGGGGGCAGCTGCACAGTCTGCACCCAGGCCCTGCAGGGGTAGTTACATTATTGGAATTATAGAGGAATAAGCATAAAGCTTTCACTAAATAATTTTGTATGTCTATTTCTAAAAGACCTGATGAGTTCTATACTGTCATGAATGTCCTTTAAATTATATTGGTCTAATACACAAAAGCCATGAATATCCTGTAAATGATATCCTTATAAACGACTCTTAGTGATGTCATCAGTTTTCAATTATCAGTTATAAACAGAACTTGTGTATTATAATAATAAAGTACCCCTTGTTGGAAAATATGAGGATATTTGAAGTAACCTCGGAGTTCCTTGACCTGTATAAAAGTACTCGGCCTTCAGCCTTGTGCTTTTATATGGTCATGGAACTCCTCTGTGACTTAGGTATCCATATATTTTATGACAGGGGGTACTTTATTCACTATATAAAAGCTGCTTATTGATTGCTGCTTGTGATTTGTGTCACAGCCTCACTGAAACTTGGGAATTGTAACATATAATGCACCTCCTGTAAATTATGAGGATATTAGAAATCACATTGAGGTTCCACTGGGCTTTCATTCTAGTGCCTCCAGAAGTGACTTTTAATATCCTTATGTATTACAATAGGGGGTACATTATTCCTTTTATAACCATTAAAGTGAAATGAGCAGTGCTCAAGTCTCTTACCTGGCAGCTGTCGATTCCTCCTTTTTCATGTCCTGCACACAAGTTGTATTCCTTTACAGCTCCGTTGTACCAAGGGTGGGTGTTACAAAGCTCATTACTGATCTTATTTACTCGGGCTTCCTGCATAAAATCTGATGACTGAGTATCTAACGAAAAATAACAAAATGAAAGACCACAATGGCGATCTGCTGCATAGCTAAAACATGAATCTATTTTAGCGCTTCTCCATGCATTTTGAAAAAGTATTCTCTGTCACATTCAGTGTTGTGTGCAGTGTGTGTGCATCATTCATTTGCAAAAGAGGAAGTCTGATTGTATACTTACTGTATGGGGATGACATTTAAAATGACTTACCATCTTCTTCCAGTACACCCCATCCTGCTATAAAGCAGTCAGTCTTGGTGTCCAGATTAACTGATTCTGCAGGAAAACAAGCTGGTTACACATAGTTGTTAAATGTGATGGCTTTATCCAATAGTATAAGGGCAATGTCATTTGCCTCTTTGGATGGGTCATACTTTTCATGCACAATCACTTTTGTTATCATTCTGATTTGACTGTCTTTTCCAGGCAGGGCCGCCATCAGAAATCGCAGGGCCCCATATGAAAAAATGGGCCCCCTGGGCTGCACCCACCACAAGCCCCCTCTACAGGTCCGCCCTCCCCACTCCACAGGTCCTCCCCCCACCACACACTAAAAAAAAAAAAAACATTGGTGGCTGCGGTTCCCACATGTTAATAAAAAAATATTGGTGGTCAGGGCCCCGCATTTAGAAAAAACATTTGTGGTCAGGGCCCCCCATTAAAAAATATTGTGGCTAGGACCCCACATGGGGAAAAACAATTGGTGGCCAGCCCCCCCCCCCCCCCCCACTTGTAAGAAAATTGGCCCACCTGCTGCCAGTGAGCTGCCAACTACAGAAGGGAGGAGGGGAGCACAGGTGGCTGCATCTTCTTCCAGTGACAGCATTTTCTTCCCTTATTGGTCACAGAATTTCAAGTCCCGGTAAAGCTGCATGGTGATTGGATGAGCTGGAGGAGAAGTTCAAACCTCAGCTATCCAATCCCTGAGCAGCTCAACCGGGACTTAAACTCAGTGGCCAATAAGGGAAAGGAATGGACAGAAGATACCTCCCCTTGTGCTCCCGCCCTGTCTTCCTGAGGTCAGCAGCTCTCAGAAAGCAGGGGGCCCGGCTAATCAGTGTGGCGTCGCTGGCCCTCCCTTACCTTCGGGGCCCCCTACAACTCTCCCCACTGTCCCCCCCTAAAGGCTGCCTTTCCAGGTGCTGACAGTTTGTTGGTGTTGAATTAACAGTGCAGCATTCTAAGAAAGAGAAAATCAGAGTGCAATTTTTATTCTAATGTTCAGGCAGATGAGTTATGGTATTTAAAAATCCAAGCATGTGAGCTGTGGATCTAGACATGAAAATATTTGTTTACATAGTGAAACAGTGTGCAGTTGTCAGAACCCACTGCTGGTCTATGACGGTTCCTCCTCAAAAATTCACAAATCCCTTGCCTATCGGTTTTTGGAGGGTGACCATCCAGGGCCATTTGCCTGGTGGTGATTTGACAACTCCAATGATTTGGGAAGCTTTTGTGTCAAACAGAGGGCATTTTCCACAAGTTGCTGGAGACAAAAGTTTTGACAAAGGTGAGCAACTTGTGTAAAATTCAATTACAATATCAGTGTCCTGTACTGTGAAGGGATACACACATTGAGATTTTGTTGGGTGAGCTATATTGAATGGCAGCTTTTCTGCAAGGTACATTTGACTCCTCATTGGCAAGCTAGAGTTGTACTGGGGTTATGCAAAAGTAATGTTTTTTTTCTACGTGTAAATTCCCTTTGAAAATTCAGCTGTGTTTTTTCCCATTAAATTGTACTGGAGGAAATTTTGTATAGAATATGCCATGGAGACATGACGTATGTGGGTTATTAGCAGGGAGGTGGTGACATATATAATGATATGCAAAAGTGGCTGCTGGTCTTTATAATGACAGTTGGCCTGCTTGAACCTGAAGAAATTTCACCTGGCAAAAAAGATGTGAAAGTTTGCAGATGTAAATTAAAGCACTAAAACGTGCTGTACTCTTGTTTTAATATATTTTCATGAACTTTTTGAATTGTAACTTTTGCCCATAAACAAATATGGCCCTTTGTGTACTAATCCGACAACAACAGCTTCAGCGTTGCCAGCACCATAAAGCGCCATACATAGGTGTTCACCCCTTGTAGAAACAAATGTGGAAAATCTAAAGGGGATGACCTCTGCATAGCCCTGTACAGTGGCGTAACTACCTGGGGAGCAGGGGGTGCAATTGGGCCAGGACCCGCACCCCCTCAGGGCCCCCCGGCAGCTCGCGCGCCACTGGATTCCGTCCGAAAATAGCGCACGGAGGGGGGTGGGGCACAGCTGCGCATCCCGCGCCAGGGCCGCCCCCTCTAGTTACGTTACTGGCTCTGTAGTATATTTATATGTTTGTGCACATGTTTAAGATTAATATATCAAGGTTTTAATTATATCATTGAACATGATAAAGGTGATGCAAATTCTTTTTTATCATCACATAGAAGAATTTTAGTTGCACTGATAAACACATTTGGGGGAATGTAATAAAAGTCAGTAACTATTATTTTTTACAATGTGAAAAGTTATGTCTTTTGTGTGACCAATTTTTTCTTTGTGTGAATTTAATATAACTTTCCCGAACCCGGAAACTGTTTAGCAAATTCTTCCGACAGTGGAAAAAAGTTTGCAAATGTTTTGGTTTGCGCCAATGCGTAGTGGCAATTTCTTGAGAAAAACATCTCTCATTGTTAGCCTTGCTCGCGGTGCATCAGTGGCGGGGGGCCCAGAGGCAGCAGCACCGGTGGGCAAAGCATTAAACTGTAATATTAACACAGTGCTTCATTTTACTAGAAAACTTGTCATAAAACAAATGTGTGAGGAAATATGGAAATAAACGTATTATGTAATATACTGTATATCTTATACATAAGTAATTAATTCAAAGGCTCATTTACAAACACATGTGCAGTTTGGCAAGTACAATTTCAGACGCCACTTATGTTTTTACCCACAAATCAGCATCCCCCCCCCATAATTCTAATTGAAATTGCAATTTTAAATTGAAAATGACATCTTTGCCTGATTCTTTAGTACTTTAGCAGAACAAAACAGACAAAAATTGCTTGACATTATATTTTTAAGGGGCAGTATACCTCTTGTTCAACATGAATGCAACCAATAGAGATTGTGCTGAGCATACTAGTGCTTATAGTTAGTGATGAGTGAACTTGTCCCCAGTAACGTAACTATCCATATGCGATTTTTACTGCAGCTTCAAGTGGTGAGCGAGCTGCCGGTCCAATCACACCCCCTGCTCTCCCGGTAGTCCCACCACTGCTTGTCCCGTTTCATTGGAAAAATTACAAAACTGCCAAAAAACGGCATTTAAATGGGTGTTTTTTTCTCAAGTTTTCCTCTCCCCACAACAAATGAGGAGTAATAAACGTAGCAATAATTATAAATTTGTATTCTTACAGAGCATTTGTTTTTTTTGATGAGGTCAGTGATCCCCATTTGAAAGCTGAAAACAGTCAGAAGATAAAACATCAGAAAATATGGGCAACAGTGGGGTAAATAGTAGGGATGCATCGAATCCAGGATTCGGTTCAGGGTTTGGCCAGGATTCGGCCTTTTTTCAGCAGGATTTGGCCAAATCCTTATGCCTGGCCGAACCGAATCCAAATCCTAATTTGCATATGCAAAATAGGGGTGGGGAGGAAAATCACATTACTTTTTGTCACAAAACAAGGAAGTAAAAAATGTTTTCCCCTTCCCACCACTAATTTGCATATGCAAATTATGATTCGGATTCAGTTCGGTATTCGGCCGAATCTTTCGTGAAGGATTCAGCGGTTCGGCCGAATCCAAAATAGTGGATTCGGTGCATCCCTAGTAAATATTTGTAATTGCTATGCATTGGGCTTGTTCTGTCTAAAATTAAAATCTAGAACCCCTAGAAACATTGCAATCCTATAAAGTAATGTACCCCCTAATGTAAAATATCAGGATAATAAATATTAGGATAATATATGTCACTGGGGATCATATAAAGTGTATACAGGTCATGGAACTTCAAGGTGACAATATTATTTTATCCTACAATATAATATATCCTCGTATTTTTTATATTGTTATAGGATCTCTAATCCAGAAACCCATTATGCTGAATGCTTTGATTACAGGAAGGCCATCTTCCATTTTATCCAAATAATTCTAATTTTTAAAAACTGATTTTCTTTTTCTCTGTAATAATACAACAATATTTTGTACCTAATGGTTACTATGCTGCAAGGCAAAACAATCCTATTGGGTTTATTTAATGTTTAAATGATTTTCAGCAGACTTAAGGAACAGAGATCCAAATTATGGAAAGATCCCTTACCTGGAAAATACTAGATCCCAAGCATTCCAAATTATAGATCATAAACATGTAATACACAAGTTTCTGTAATCATGTGAATTAAATTACCGTATATACTCGAGTATAAGCCGTCCCGAGTATAAGCCGAGGTACCTAATTTTACCTCCAAAAACTGGGAAAGCTTATTGACTCGAGTATAAGCCGAGGGTGAGAAATGCAGCAGCTTCTGGTAAGTTTCAATCAAAAAATTGAGGGTTTCTGCTCCCATTGGAAGTGCCGGCGTCTCGTTTTTGGATGCCGGCGACCATTCTTGGATGCCAGCGAATATTCTTGGAGACTATTCTTAGACGCCGGCGACTATTCTTGGAGGCCGGCGACTATTCTTAGACGCCGGCGACTATTCTTTGCGTCGTGATTGCGCTTGACCCGAGTATAAGCGAGGGAGAGTTTTTCAGCATATTTTTGGGGCTGAAAAACTCGGCTTATACTCGAGTATATACGGTAGATCACAAAGCACTGATTGTAATGGCTGACATCACAAAGCACTATTTATCATTTACATGATATAAATTTGTTTATTATAGAATAATATATAATATTTTAAATATGTTCATATACATAGTGATGTAACAGAAGGATTACGAGGTTACAGCTGGTTGCCTTAATCATTCTGTATAGAAAAGAAGGAGGATTCTCTCAGTGTATGTGATCAAGACTTAAATAAAGCTTTCAATTACATAAGGAAGTTGAAAGGTTAAAGGAAAGAAATTGAATTACATGCTCATGGTCATAGCCTGTGTGAATACTACAGACAAATGTTAATCCTTAGAGATTTTAGAATTACTAATGTTGCTAAAGGGACTATTAGAAGAAAGGATAAAGATTTTTGCTGTAAATGGTGTTCAATATTAAACAGAGCCTGGCTGGTTTTAGCTATAGAACAAAACTGTAAGCAGTTATCTCAATTTGATCAAAACAGAATTGGAAATAAATAAAAAGCACTCATTTATGAACGCATGTGCAGCATGTTTTCCCACAATTCCAGCATCATTGCAGCCTGAGTTGCACCTAATGCATCAAAATAAAAACCAATTGCGGGCGTCTTGACGATTCAAGCCAAGCTTATTACTAAATTAGAGAAATCAAATATTTCGAGAAATCAAACAATAGAGAAAATCAAATATCTGTAAAGTACTATGGCCACCAAAAGCCCTCCATTGTGTGGGTTCTTTTATATAAGTTATAACACTGTAAATGTTGCCAGCAACGTTTGTGTTGTTGCCCTGACAAAGACCCGGCACAGAAATAAATACATTTATTGAGTACAGATTTGCTTTTGCATTTTTCTCATATAGTACCATTTTGAACACCATTTATTTTGACTTTTATGTACACAACCATAAGTTCAGGGTGTAAAGGTGCGTGTACCATGTTGAGGTTTGAACCAATTGTTAGAGGATCTTGCTTCACATTCACCTCCCTTTTCATACATGATATTACAGTATCTTCTGCTGATACATTGGGAAGGTAGATCATTTGGGCATTTATTTCTTATAGATTTAGATCTGACCTACAGCTTGCAATTCCAACCACAAGAAAGACTTTTGACTTGATTTGTCTTCACGCAGATTAATGGCCCACCATTAATAAACTGGAAATAAGTATAACCATCAAAGTGAACTAGTGAAGTAATGCTTACCTGGCTGATGTTGATACCTCCTTTCTTGTGGCCTGCAGATAAGCTGGACTCCTTTACAGTCGAATTATCTATTGAACACATTACTGCAAATTCTGGTACTTAAGTTAAAGACATCCAAACTGTTCCTCCACCTGAGGTGCAGGATAACAAATCTTGCACTGTGTTTGGAGGGTAACAAGATTTCTCCTTTCCCCTGTGGCTCTTAAGGATTGTTTTTTTTTTTTTTTAAATAATTTTGTTTCCCCCATTCAGATTGCAGGGTCTGTAAGCCCTCACCTCCATTTGAGGAAACAATTTTGAAGTGATACAAGTATGGGACCTGTTATCCAGAATCCTTGGGTTTTCCAGATAATGTATCTTTACTTAATTTGGAAATTCATACCTTAAGTCTACTAGAAAACCATGTAAACATATAATAAACCAAATAGGCTGGTTTTGCTTCCAGTAAGGATCAATTATCAGGCTCAGATTTCCCTCTTTGGCGCCCATAAGCTGCATGGTTCGGCAAGTGCTCAGTAGTGTTGGGGAGCTGCGGTCCCCAGTGTTCCTTAGAATGCAGCTGGGGGCATGCTGCCCTAGGCCTGGACTTTTGTGGCCTTGCCACAAATCGGAGCCTATTAATCATATCTTAGTTTGGATCAGGTTCAAGGTACAGTTTTATTAGAGAAAAAGGAAAACATTTTTTTTAAAATTTGGATTAGTTGGATAAAATGGAGTCTATGGGAGGTGGTCGTTTAGGGTATTTAAAACATATCACTTGTATTTTATCGAGTGTAAAAACACTTGTAAAAATGCACATTACTTTGATCCACAGCTTATAACTTCAACCATAGAAAAACTTGTGATTACTTTATTTTGCTCATTAATGCATAACAATCAAAGTGAACTGAGCAGTGCTTCATTGTTACCTAGCAACAGTTGATACCTCCTGTACCTCCTTTCAGGGGCTGCTACTCAAATTCCGTGCAGTATATTAAATGCTTTACAGAATAGCGTAATTGTTAGCTATGACCCAGGGCTACCAACCCTGAACTCAGTCGGAGGAATTTTTACATATGTGCAGCGTTGACCCAGTGAGGTCACTGTACATGTGCAGAAAGCCCCCGCTGATGTCACTGGGTACTCATTGCGCATGCACAAAGATCCTTCATCTGAGTAAGGGGAAAATTAACAAAACCGGGGGATTGCCATATGGTGACAGGAGACAGGAGGGGTGGGCAACTAAAAAGGATAACTCTAGGGAAAACAAGGGGATATGAAAGTGATGTATGTATGACCGTCAGCTGTATTTTAGGTCTCCAAACATTTTGAAGAGATAATGTTTTTCACTACATTGCATTTTTGTGCATGTTGAATAAATAAATGGATGCCGCATTGGATTGGAAGAAATTTAAAAATGGCACCTTATGAGACACATCCATACTAAATTTATAGGCAGACATCTTAAAGGGCACCTGTTACAGCATGTTTTAACAGAACCTGCACTTCAGCTGGGGAAATAATACTATTTTTGCCAGAAAATGCTCATTAGTTTTATCCAGCCACACCAGCTGGGAGACCACCTATCCCTTATGTGCATAATGAGTGTTGTGGAGCACTTGCTTATTATGAGAATGCATGTGCTCCAACATGGCCACCCTTTTAATGCTGGTGGCATAGCACTCACTAAGCTCATTTTGCTGTGTCCTCTATTAGGGGCAAATTCTCTAAGCGCCGTAAATTCGCCAGTGACGGCTTTGCAGCCATCGCAACACTTCGCCAGGCGTAAATTTGCTTACGACAACGCCAATTCCCTAAAGTGTGAAGTTGCATCCAGGATGCAGAACGCTGGCGAATTTTCACTAGCGTTACTTTGGCAACCAAAGGCGCAGATGCGCTAGCATTGCCAAATTTGCATATGGCTGGAAATGATAAAGTTACATGGACGTATATGATTCAGCAAATACATTACATTACACAAGTCCAGGGAACCTTAATAAATAAAATAGAGTTGTTATAATGTCCTACACATGAGCCCACTGTATAGTTACTGTAATGTTGGAAACTGTATAGTTATGTTAGAAAATGTAGGGGGGAACCCGGTTACCCATAAAAAAAAAATTTACGGACCTTTGCAGGCTATCACTCTGAAAAAAGGAAAAGACACCAGTGTTTTTGGGACTTAGAAAAATTTTGCACTAAAAATTGAGGAAGTCCCATGCACTCTATTGCACTTTGCCTGGTCTGAGCTGAAAAAGGCATCTGGCAAATGAGGTAACGTTCAGTAAAATCTGCATCTTAGTGAATTTGCGGAGTTACGTCAGTTTGTCAGAGAGAAAATTTGCCTGGCGTTAGAGTGCAAAGCAATGCTAGCCTCTATCTCCTTCACTTACGAAGTGACACCTGCGCCCATTAGGGAATCTGAGAAATTCAGAAATTACGTCATGCTGGTGAATTTTCGCTAGCATTAGTCACTTCACCCTTTAGGGAATCTGCCCTCTTGCCTGCACCACCAGTGGGGAATATCATTTTGCTATGATAGATGCCCTTTAAGAAGCAGCAGGGTTCTTTTATTGCTGATAGGCTAGATACCAGGTATGGTATCTTTACTTGCTGATACACATTTCCCTTATTGCCAGTTATTAATAGGAAGGAAAAAGTACAAAAATAGAAAGGCTGGTGTTTATTTATGTCCAAGATGGCATCCCTTAATATAGATTGATTTCTTCACATTCAGTCAGGTGTGTTAATTGGCAAAGGCTTATTTATATTGCAGCAGATTCACTTGTAATAGATTTACACGCATACACAGTATAGCTCTCTTTTGATGAAAAACTCTATATACACTGCTGTGTTACATGTTGGGGGTTATATAAAGAAAGTATTACAGGTATAGAACCTGTTATCCAGAATGCCTGGGACCTGCGCTTTTGCAGATAATGGGTCTTTCGGTAATTTGGATCTTAATACATTAATCTACTAGAAAATCCACTAAGCATTAAACAAACCCAACAGGCTGGTTTTGCTTTCAATAAGGATTAATTATATCTTAGTTGCGATCAAGTACAATGTACTGTTGTATTATTACAGAGAAAAAGGAAATCATTTTAAAAAATTTGGTCTATTTGGATAGAATGGAGTCTATGGGAAATGGCCTTTCTGTAATTCAGAGCTTTCTGGATAACTGGTTTAGGAATAACTGATCCCATACCTGTTTATTATTTCCTTTCAACAGATGTCATAATGATAACGTTTTCTGTGACTACATATATATACAGAAGATATCTACAGTGTTTTCCCCCAGAATTTCACAGACATTGCGGACACTAGTGATGGGCGAATTTATTTATTATTCGGCTGCAAATTTGCCCGTTTCGCCGCCAGCGAATAAATTAGTGAAAAATTTACCGGGAAATTCGCCGCCGCCCATTTTGACACCAGTGTCAAAATCGCTGTTTTGAGAATTTTATGCCAGTTGTGCGAATTTCGCAGGAAATTCGAGAAATTCGTGCGAAGTGAAACAGAACAAGTTCGCCCATCACTAGCGGACAACCATTATATAACATGTGCTGCAACTTGCATTTAATTGACTAATTAAGGATGAATATTTTAAATTGGTACAATTCTCTGGACAAAAGTTACCGGTATTTATATGTGTTGCCAATACTTGCTAAGGGAACCCTGTAAGTAACACAAGTGTTATTTGCAAGAATTTTTTGAGCTTGAAAGATGTTGCAAGTCATCAGAGCAGGCTGAACAGTAAGGAGCATGCATAGGAGCAGAATTGATGATCATAGCAAGTGTGTATCATTTTTACTATTTTAAAAACTTGAAAAAAAACCCTTAAAACTAAACAAGTATGCAGTTTAGTTCTTTGTACATACTATATTCTTTCATTTTCATGTTATGTTTAACATTTATAAAGCCATTGCTTTCAGTCTGTTTCAGTGTCTTTTTCTAGTATAGATATTTTTGTAGCATATATGATTTTGGAATTCCTATCCCAGGAAACCATAAGGACTGTCACTTGCCTCAAGAATAAGTCTGTGAGCAAATCTAAACGATTTTTTTCTCATGCAGAATAGGCTTTGATAATTGTATCTTCTATGGTTTGATAAAATTGGTGAAATATTGTCTTTTAACTATTTCAGGCTCAGAGGAAGCAACTTATGAGGCAAAAATCCTTCCTCTCCATGTTCTTCCTTTAAAGGGGTTATTCACCTTAACTTTTAGTATTATGTAGAGGGTGATATTCTGAGACAATTTGCAATTGGTTTTCATTGTATATTATTTTTGGTTATTGAGTTATTTTGCAATTTTGCAATTTCAGCAATCTGGTTGCTAGGATCCACATTACCCTAGCAACCATGCATTGATTTGAATAGGAGACTGGAAACTAGGAAAGGCGCTGAATAGAAAGATGAGTAATAAAAAGTAGCAGCAATAATACATTTGTAGCTTGACAGAGCATTTGTTTTTAGATGGGGTCAGTGACCCCTATTTGAAAGCTGGAAAGAGACAGAAGAAGAAGGCAAATAATGAAAAAAATATAAAAATATATAAATAATGAAGACCAATTGAAAAGCTGCTTAGAATTGGCCATTCTATAACATACTAAAAGTTAAGTTAAAGGTAAACCACCCCTTTAATCGTAAAGGAAAGGAAGCCCCATTTGCTCTGCAGAGGTAAATGAGTTGTGTGCTATGCCAAGTTATTTTCTTATGATGCCCCGGTGATTCAGTAGCAAATGGAATGAAATGATGGATTTCATAATGATTTTGCATAATGTGTATCCTGTATCTTTGGATCATCCACAAAGAGCAGTACTCTCTATGGACAAGCTAAACAAACATTGTGGAATATGCATGAGAACACACCTGCGGGCAGATTTATCAAGGGTTGAATTTCGAGGGTTAAAAAACCCTCGAATTCGACCCTCGAAGTAAAATCCATTCGAATTTGAATATCAAATTCGAAGAACTTTAGCGCAAATGGTTCAATTGAACGATCGGATAAAAATAGTTCGATCGAACGATAAAATCCTTCGAATTGAACTTTTCGAACGATTTTAAGCGATCGATCGAAGGATTTTTATTCGACCAAAAAAACTTAGAAAAGTGCTGTGGAATGTCCCCATAGGCTAACATTGGACTTCGGTAGCTTTAATTTGGCGAAGTATGAAGTCGAAGTTTTTTTTAAAGAGACAGTACTTCGATTATCGAATGGTCGAACGATTTTTACTTTGAATCGTTCGAATCATTCGTTTTGATCGAATTCGACCAATTCGATGGTCGAAGTACCCAAAAAATTACTTCGAAATTGGAATATTTTTTGATTCGAACTATTCACTCGAGCTTAGTAAATCTGCCCCCTAATATTTTTTTACAAGGATAACTAAATCTTAACAGAAAAATAGGATAGAAATTTCTGGATGAGGGTTTTGCAAAGGTTAACTTAATGCCATTATTACAGGCTTGTTTACTAATCATCCATGTGCTGACATTAAAAAATATTATGCAATAAAACCCAAGAGCAATGAAAGTTACATTTTAATAGGTGATATTTGTTGTGCTGTAATTCAATTGTTTATATGCTTTTTTTTGTACTTTTTTTACAGAGATTGTAAAATTTCAAGATTCAGAGGGAAACAAAGAAGATGGGGAAAAGAAATACTTAGACATAATCAGCAACAAAAACATAAAGCTTTCAGAAAGAGTACTAATACCTGTTAAACAGTATCCCAAGGTAATACACTTTCTTCCATACCAGAAAATACCAGAAACTTTCAAGCCAGAACATTTACTAGGTAGGAGAATGTTATCGTACCATAATTTCCTGTATGTATTATTTATACAGATTTAAGTAATACTATATTAGTACTTCCAGAGGTCAAGGGGAAGCTAAAATACATTTTCATTGATAGACAGCAACAACTTTTTGAAAATGTTTTGTTCCTGTATGTTGATGATAAAGATGATGATGATGACGATGGTGATGATTATTATTATTGATAATAATAATCATCTTTATCATCATCATTATGATTAATATGCTTCCCTTCAAGGTGACATTTTAAATATTTAATTTTTTTTTAATATCAGGGTTCTTGGCAACAGGAGAGCAAAATCACAAGACTATGTAAATACCTAGATATTGTTGTCATAGTAAAAATGGCAATAACATTGTAGCCTCGTGGTCAATCTAATGCAGCATTTTAAAATTCTTGATTGGTTAAGAAAAATTGAAAAGGAAAGACCAGTATTTACAAAGGAAAAAACTACCAAGAGAATTATGGGTACAAATGGTCTATATTTAGTTGAACATCTGCAATGTGTTTTTCAAATGTTTTTATCAGCTTGCTAAAGTTGCTATACTCTGCATTTCTATGTGTATTTATAAATATACATACGTATATATCACCCATAGTCTTAACTCAAACTTGATCAACCTTTGATGAAAGCTTATCTTAAATTTCCTATAATATGTCTTCTATAAGATTTCTTGTTAATGAAAAGGCTTGTTAGAAGGCCAGGCCAGGGCCGGCTTTATACATATGGGCCCCTAGGTCGGGCCACTTGTTGCCCCCTCTACCCGTCCACCTTCCCCTTCATATGCAGCTGTCCTTTCCACAAAGCGGGGCCTGAATCAGGCATGGCACATTTGCATAGCTCTGATAAATATAATTATGTCTGTTTCAGACCCACTATCAACAATAATAGATATAATAAATGTATCTCTAAACACACTAATGAAACAAAACTCTTTGCAAGATAACTGATTGTAAGTTATTGAATTGTTTGATTTGGACATAGCAGAGAATACTTGTGAGATCCGTTGTGTTGCCTTTGGCTTTAGTTATTTGTACAAATGCCATATAATCACTCATTTAATATAGCAGTATTATAGCAGTCATGAAACTTCTGTCCTATATTACTCTTGGAGGTGATAGACCCCCGCAGTTAGTTATTGTCTGCTTCTTAATCATGTGACAACATAATTATATATAAGTAAGGCAATAGGAAATTGAGCAGGGAATTTTTACTCTCACTATGAGCTTTACCCTAATAATTGCTCCCAACGTGACCTCTAATCCGCAGGGGGTGAGCCCTTGCAACTGTGTGGAGGTAGGGTATAATACACTGTAATCAGTGCTATTAATAAAGAATGGGTGCCGCTGGTTCTTTGAACAATAACTGAATTGATTTATTTAGAACAAATCCACATCAGAGGATAGAGCAATAGTACACACAATAGTCATTGAGCAGTCTGTACATACTTACAAATGAAGATCATTGGTGGCACAACTCTTCTGTAGAACTTGAGAGAAGGGTGTATGTAATCCACCCAGAGTTTCTCCTGTTTCCTCTGGCACTTCTTAGTAGAACCCAGGTGGGAGTCTATCTAGTCCCTATAACCTGTCTCTGATTACATGATTAGGCAACAATTCCCTTTGGATATAATCCCTTCTAGTACTCCTCAGTGGAGACAAAAACTGCTAATCTAGGTCTGGCTTTCTGTCCTAGAGAGACTTGTAACAGAATCTAGCTACCCTTTACTAGTCCTGCACTAACGATGGCTCCACAGGAGACTCTGATCCACTTAAGAGAGTCTCAGGCAAAACCCTCTGACAAAAAGCCCTGGGACCACATGGCTCAGTCATAATATATTATTACATAGTGCAACCTAGTGGCCCACCTTGGGATAGATAGGGTTCATGCTTTGACCCAGGAAGGGAAAAATTACTCCCTCCATTAGACTAAGGGCCCCTGTAACGGATAAACCTTAGGGGAATGCACTATAAATGGTGAATACATTTATCAGCCCCCTACACATACAAAATAAATTCCGACAGCAACATGGGAAGGCTAAATTTTCTGTCATATTACTTGCACTGCAGAAATATCTTGTATTTCTGGTGGAGACAAAATTTTAATATGCTATGTCAGCAGACACTTCTGTAAACTGCTGCTATCACAGCCTCGTCACGCTAACCCCATAGAATAGGAGTACTGTGCTGCTTCACATGGCTCAACACTTAAATGAACAGTTCAGTGTAAAAATAAAAACTGGGTAAATAGATAGTATCTGCAAAATAAAAACTGTTTCTCATACAGTTAGTTAGCCAAAAATGTCATGTATAAAGGCTGGAGTGAGCGGATGTGTAACATAATAGCCAGAACACTACTTCCTGCTTTTCATCGCTCTAACTCTGAGTTAGTCAGCAAATTGAAGGTGCGCTACATGGGACATACCTGTTCAGTGAGTTTGCAATTGATCCTCAACATGCAGCTCAGATTCAAAAGCAACAGTTATGACCCATGTGCCCCCCCCCTCAAGTCACTGTTTGGTTACTGCCTGGTAAACAATCAGTGGAAATCAAGAGAGCTGCAAAGCAGGAAGTAATGTTCTGGCTATTTTGTTACACATCCAGTCACTCCAGCCTTTATACACTGATTAACTATATTAGAAACATTTTTTTATTTTGCAGATCTATTTACCCAGTTTTTATTTTTACACTGACCAATTCCTTTAAGCAGAAACAACCTGCACATTGCCACTTTATTTCTGGGTTTCTCCGGTGCAGTCCTCCTCCTCCAAATCTTAGTCTTAGCACATACACAGTCTAGAGCAAAACAGCAGTCCAGTGTAGGGTTGCCATCTTTGACTTTCATAAAAACGAAACAAGGGGACAGGGTGATGACATCGGGGAAGAGCATGACATATGAGGGTTTGGTTATAATATTTGGGGGCATGTTTGTGCCTCATGTGGTTTTTTGATATTAGAGTTGGTTATCGGCCACATTATTGTTAGGGATTCACGAGGCTGAAGCCCGAACAGGCAGTTGTGACCAGAACAGCCCTAAGAAAAACCAAACTGTTTGGATTAAAAACCGAACAGGTGGCAACCTTAGTCCAATGCCTTTGCAACAAATACATCTTATTTTCCTCCTGAATTGTTCATGTATGTTATGTATGGAGTAATGTATCTCATACATACTGCCATTTTGTATATTCTATGATCAGACTTTTCAGCAACTTTTGTGTCTAGGAATTTTAACAATTGTTCTCATCAATCAAAAACAGAATATGGAGCTCAGAAAGGACATGTCAAGAGTGTACCCAGTAATGTATTCATATTTAGATGGTTATCTGCAGAAAGCCGTACTCCCACGATATTCAAGCTGTGCTACTCCATAAGGTCAAGCAGCCCCAATATATAATTATCCAGGTATCTACTTACTAGACAAATCATATGCATAGTGTATCTTTAAAATGTTATCAGTTCTGTACCTCTTCTCGGTAATCCATCTTGAAACAGAATAAAATAGCACAATACATATACATCGGATCTACAGTTATATAGAGCTAAAGAACAAATACTAGAACCCATACACCCAAATGAAGAATTGCATACATTCCCAATTGACCATACTGTCTTTCATAGGGAATTCAGGTCAGGGCTAAAGTGTATGAATTGCTCGTTTTCTAGGAGTGTTACATTATGATATAAATGTTCTGTCCATTCTGCCTGTAAATTCCCCATAAGTCATTACAAAAGGTTTATCTCTTTTGATATGTTCATCCTGCATTGGACATGTTCAGTCTCCAAGTAACAATACTAAACTGTAAAATCATTTGCCCTGACAGTTTTGTATCTAGGGAAACTGATGATCTGAAAAAGTGTGTAAATTAGTGGGAATAGGTGAAATAAAGATCACTATATCATGGAGATATGTGTCTGGAGTGTTGCCTTTACAGGTGGCTGGCTTATTGAAAAGTAAATAAATCTTAAACACATTTGTAAGACAGAAGTAACTGGCTTAATATGGCTGAACTGGAATATAATTTGATACCAAGAAAAAGGATGAAACCAAGAAAATATTTACTATTATGATTTACTACCATTTTTGCTAGAGTTCCTTTTCATAAGGAATATGTTTCTGAACATTTAAATGAGTAATGCTCATTTATGAACACAACGGCAAGTGGGGTGTACTAAAATAGCATGAAAAGTAATATATTTGAGCTCATATATGCTCCATGTGTACTTGCAGAGCTCGCTAAATGCACCCACCCAATCTGCTCTGATGTTATGTGCAAGTGCACATATAAATGCAATACTCACTGCTAAACTGCTCAAACACAGTAACTCCCAGCAACTGAATGATAAGTTATCAGATCACCTTTCCAAAAGCTACAACCTGTTCTGAGAATTGCAGTTCAGCAACTGAAGGTCCAGGGGAAATAGTGCACTTCATGTAATCATTTGCTCAAGAATGTTTATCCAGCTTCCTTACTTCGGGTTGTAATCATTATTCTGCTAAAAGGATATATCATAAGGGCAGCATTGCCGGAAGTGATTCTTTTCTAAACTTCAGTAACTTCGCTGACAAATTACAAGCAACTCTCTTTCCATACCTAGTCATCAACTGATTATGGAGCAGGGAGCTGCGTTTTCAAGTCTTGTAGCATTGTTTGTAATCCATCATGCACGCATTTTATTATCACTTAGGGGCACATTTACTAAGCTTGAGTGAATTATTAGAATAAAAAAAACTTCTAATTTCGAAGTTTTTTCTTGGCTACTTCGACCATCGAACGATTCGAACTAAAAATCGTTCGACTATTCGACCATTCGATAGTCGAAGTACTGTCTCTTTAGCAGAAACTTCGACCACCTACTTTGCCACCTAAAACCTACCGAGGTACAACCGAGGTCCCCATAGGCTTTCCTGGCAATTTGGGATCGAAGGAAAATCGTTCGATCGATGGATTAAAATCCTTCGAATCATTAATCGATTTTTCCTACGATCGTTCAAATGAACTAATTGCGGTAAATCCTTCGACTTCGATATTCAAAGTCGAAGGATTTTACTTTGACAGCCGAATATCGAGGGTTAATTAACCCTCGATATTCGACTAATAGTAAATGTGCGCCTAAATATTGCATGCTTTAGACATTGAGATGGAGTCAATCTCTATCTATGTGGAGTCCATATCTATCTATCTGCGGTAAATCCTTCGACTTCGATATTCAAAGTCAAAGGATTTTACTTCGACGGCCGAATATCGAGGGTTAATTAACCCTCGATATTCGACCAATAGTAAATGTGCCCCTAAATATTGCATGCTTTAGACATTGAGATGGAGTCAATCTCTATCTATGTGGAGTCCATCTCTCTCTCTCTCTCTCTCTCTCTCTCTCTCTCTCTCTCTCTCTCTCTCGCTCTCTCGCTCTCTCTCTCTCTCTCTCTCGTCATTTTAGGACCCAGAAACATTTTAGATAATGCAACGCAGCATAAGATATTACTTCATGAATAGAAAACACCCTATTCATCATAAGTTGATAGCATTGCACATGTATTATTTATCATTTATGGAAGGCAGAGCCTTCTCTCATGTTACATCTACTCATATTGCTTACTGTTATTTACTGTTCCGTATAGGATAATGGCAGCTGAGATGCAGTATTTATATTAAATATATTCTGTGCAAGGCATTCATGAGCTAGTATTTTTATGAATATGTTTAAAGGCTAAGTATTACTCTAAAGCTGGCCATACATGGACCAATATTTGACCAAAAGGTAGTCTGTTCTACTGATTTTTGGCCTTGCATCAAAATTTGAGCTGTTAATGAGGCCCTCTCCTGATCAGTCTGCAGTGTCGGACTGGGACACCAGGGGCCCAACATAAAACCTTAGACCAGGGGCCCATCAAAGAACCCTAGACCAGGGGCCCACTCTCAGTATTATTATTATTCTTCTCCTCACTCAACCTCTATTCTCCTATTCTTTATTCTTTACATACTATAATCTATTATTCCATATATTTAACCTGTTTGTTCTGGAAAAAATATGAAATAGCCATGAAATAGGCAAATCTTTAGCAGCTCAAGGGCCCCCTGACACCTGGGACCACCAGGAGTTTTCCTTGTATCCCGGTGGGCCAGTCCAACACTGTCTGTCTGCATAAGCTCCATCAAGATCTATTTGATGGCTTGAGGTAGCTATATTAGCAAAGATCAGCTTTTTTTACTAGATGGTAGGAGTTTTACCAGTTAGGTGTAAGGAGTTGTTTAGATAGCTGTAGTCAGTCATAGCTACCAGTAAAATCATCTGGTAGGTGAGACGGAATCGTTTGTGTGTGAATAAACTTTAACCTCCATGTAGACCAGAACAAATGTTCTTTGTACTATTTCACATAGCTGGTTGCTCACACTTTTATATGATGCTACTGCAATTATAAGGGGCCCATTTAAGATTGCTCAACCCGATGTGAGGGTTTTGTGCTGAAAAAAGCTTTCATATGTTTGTCCACATTGGTTTTTGGCCTCAGGTGTGCATCCACAATCCCCCCTAGTTTCACATTGGCTTTTGTAACTAAGAAAAATTTTGCTAGCTTTCGATCTTCATTTTTTAACCTTGTTTTGTGATTTTTCAGTTGTTTAGCTTTTTATTTAGCAGCTTTCCCATTTAATATTTTAGCAGCTATCTTATTTACCCCAACAACCAGGCAGTGGTTTATATGAAAGACTGGAATATGATTAGAAGAGTGAGTGAATAAGAACAGAAGTAATAAAAAATAACAATAGCAAAATAAAATTGTAGCGTCATGGTTTTTTGGCTGCTGGGGTCACTGACCCCCATTTAAAAGCTGGAAATAGGTAGAAGAGGAAGGCAGTTAATTCAAAAACTATTAAAAAAGGAAATGAAGATCAGTGGTAAAGTTGCTATTAATAGGACATTCTATAACATACTAAAAAGTTAATGAGAAGGTAAACAACTTATTTAAACATATAGGAAAATGTAATGATTGAAAACCCTGTTTAATCTGAGCAGTTTTACCTGTACATATTTTATATAAGTTTTACAAACCTGTATCTACTCATCCTATATCTGTCATCAGAAAAAGAATGAGCATTTATTTAGTATGTTCCAGAGCGCAATGTATGTTATATAACCTTACAGTGAAGGTCCTAGACATTTTTTTGTTATTTGTTTTTATTTTGCTTGCACCTAAAAGTCTCCAGATGTGCAGTAGTCGGATTTCAACAATGTTGAAGAAAGTTAAATGAAAGCATTCGGGGTGTAACTACCAGAGGAGGAGGGGTTGTGTGACATCATTGGGACATGCTACTCCAGTGGGGCCTGTCAGGAGACCTATATTACTGAGGACGGAATTCACTGAAGCCAAGAAATAGTCCCATAGTGCTGCAGGGCTCAGAGCTGTGAGATGATTACACGTGGTTGAATGGAAGCAATGAAAAGTCCAATATGAACATTTTGTAAGCCTTTATAGCAACTGGTCAACGCCACAGCGTGAGTTAGGCCGAGCGCTGGCGATTTCTTTCTGTGTTTTGTTTACAAATTTTAGCCATATATTCTCACCCCTCCTCTCAATAACAAAAAGGCAATTGTCGTTATTGAATGCATATTTATTTATAACATTTATGCATTGTTATGGTATCTAAACATCCACACGAAACACTTTGTTTATTGAAAATACTAAACTATTTTCAATAAACAGTTTAAAACCTAGAAAAAGATTTTAGCCAAATTTTGCCTATAGCTGCCATTCAGCCTTTAAAACAGGGCATCCCTTTCAGGTGTATGTTAATTGGCTGGGGCTAAAAAGCTCCTTGCTTTTTCACTATAGCCCTGAGTTAAGGGGAAGTGTATCATGGTCTTATTACTCAGTCATATTGTTTACTGGGGGCCTTGATTTTAAATGCTCTACAAAGGAAGGTAATTATTCACAGGTGTATGTTTGTTGGCTGGGGCTTAAAAGCCCCCTGCTTTCCCACTAGAGCTTCTGAGCTACGAGTAAGTGCACATTGTTCTTACTACTCAGTCACATTGGTTGCTGGGGGACTTGATTTTAAAAGCACTACAAACTTAGAATGCTCATATATAGTGTAGGACTCGCGTACAATGAGGGGCCTTGACGTGGCACGTGAGCTTACATATTTTGGCCAAAGTATGGTACTAAAACCTAATTTTTTGTAAAAATAATTTTTAAAGGCAAATTGTGCGCTGACACTTTTTCTCCTTTTTCTTGTAAGCCTTTAGTTATACCTATATGTAGGAAAATATCTATTTTTTGAAGTGCAAATTGTAACGGTAGGGTGAAATTAATAATTTATATGCTGTACCAGATATTCCACAATTACTCAGTGTGCCTCACAATAAGATAGTGTAGTAAATAGATATAGTTATGGGGTAAATCTTTTGAAATGAAGCATAACAAAGTGGTGTAAATGTGCTACTTATATTGGCTAACTAAGATAATAATCACACAAGCTTTAGAAACATCTCGGTTCCTTTTTTAAGATCTTTGAAAATCTCTAAAAAAAATAAAATTAAAATGAGGTGCCTGATTATTTATAATATAATTATTGTCTAATGGAGCTGACTACCAGATTTTATCTTGATCCTCTAAGGAAAATGTTAAAAAATATAGCCCCAGTGATGTTCTATCTCTGAACTGGAATGCCCATGACCTTGCGAGACACTATCATTATTTAATTTGTTTCCACTCTTCGGTCAACTGTGCCTTATCATTTTATAAATTATTAGTTAGATGAGATCCTCAGCAAAATCCTCCCAGTGTTCCCAAATAGCTTGTTTTTGAAATATTAGAATGTCCTCTTATTTTAAAGACATTGGCCCTCCTCGATTCATTGTGACACAAAAAAGATAAGCATGGAGGGTGCGGACAGTTCTTTAAATAATCCAGGACATTTTGATAGCTGGCTGGTGTTAAGAAGGTTTACTTTGTACTCCCAACTGTTGATGGTTTTTTTTTTTATGTTTTCAAGTTAATAATCCTGATGCCACACTGATCAGGAAATGGTAAAATCATGTTCAGCAATATTTGCAGAATTGATGTAATGGATCTATTGTCAGATCATGAAAATAAAGTCTGCAGAATTGACATAATGGAGTTATTGTCAGATCATGAAAATAACCTGCTGCTTTGTTTCTTGAGTGGTCTCGCCACACCCATCCATTCTTCTTAAAAATACATCTAACACATGTAATGGACTGTTAGGTTTATAGAATTTCAGTCGTGCACATAAAACTGTCAAGAATAAAAAAGGTTCATTAAAACATGTTCACTTATTTAGGTCAATATTTTACAAGAAAGGAGAACAATGTGCCACTATCATGCTACTGAAAATATGTGTTTAATGGAGTACTAGAAAAATTATGTGAAAATAATTTACAAATACAAGAACAAATTGCTGGCTTCTAATCTCTAATGGACCAACTTGACAATAAATTTGTGTGCTTGCTACTCCTAATCACTTTAACCAATTTAAACAAATCGAGTATAACACTCTTCGATTACGATTAAAGTAGCAAGCAACCAAACGGTAATCCTCACCGCATGGAACAGGATGGCCTGGGTGTCCAAACCCCAGGCCCTTCACTTGCAACGAAAACGATTCTACTTCAAATATACAGCTTAGCTTGGCACTCACCACGTCTGTCTGATGGCCCGGGTGCCGTGCCCCGAACCCGTAGCTTAGGCGAAACCAATCCTCAGAAATGAATATGCACGCACTCCTGCAGCCGTGAAAATTGAGGTAAAAAGTGTAGCTTTATTTCTTCATGTTAAAAGCAGCGTCCTAACGCGTTTCGTATCAAAAGATACGTAATCATAGGCACATAATTGGTTACAACTGTTTCAAGTATTTAAACACATTTAAAGGAAGTGACGTCCATATTCACCTTACATAGGTGTGCTTAATGGACTCCAAATCATTAAAAATTAACTGTTAACATTCAGAACAAATCGTCTACAAGGTAACTTTTTTCAAATACAAAATGTCATTGTGTGTATTACTACCTAAATACATAACAATTTTGAAATACTCATAACTATTTTATAATATGCATCAATGTATAATCTATGTAAGTATATCATTGTGGACTATGTATCAATTTCTAAATGGATTTATGTATACCAATTAAACAAATATTGATATCTTAAAGCACTTTAAGATATCAATATTCGTTTAATTGGTATACATAAATACATTTAGAAATTGATACATAGTCCACAATGATATACTTACATAGATTATACATTGATGCATATTATAAAATAGTTATGAGTATTTCAAAATTGTTATGTATTTAGGTAGTAATACACACGATGACATTTTGTATTTGAAAAAAGTTACCTTGTAGACGATTTGTTCTGAATGTTAAGAGTTAATTTTTAATGATTTGGAGTCCATTAAGCACACCTATGTAAGGTGAATATGGACGTCACTTCCTTTAAATGTGTTTAAATACTTGAAACAGTTGTAACCAATTATGTGCCTATGATTACGTATCTTTTGATACGAAACGCGTTAGGACGCTGCTTTTAACATGAAGAAATAAAGCTACACTTTTTACCTCAATTGTCACGGCTGCAGGAGTGCGTGCATATTCATTTCTGTGAAAATAATTTGATTAATGATGCTTATTGCAAGTAAATACCAATAGTTCCTTCATTTTAGATGATCTGTTAAACCATGAAGATAATTTCAGAGCCTAGACAAGGATGAATGAAAAAGAAAAACAAAACTTTATAGAAGCCAACGCAACCCTGAAAAAAATATATTCATAAATTACAGTCATTTCTTACTAATTGCATATACATTAAACAAATACAAAGGAAAATACCAAATTATGTTATAAACTGACAAACATTTAGCTATTTCTTTCCAATTAGGAAGTAATGAGGAGCATGTTTTCTTTGTGATGCAAGTGAAAGCATAACCAAAATATGGATAGGGAGACGATAAGAAAACCTCTTTGAAAATATGCATTTCTGTATAAAGGCCCTACATATAATATCACTTTTGGCTGCTTTAAAGATTTTTATTAAGACTAGGCTGTGTTATTTAGGTTTGCTGCACACACAAAAATCATAAATGTGATCAAACATTTCACACCAAAAAAGCTGTAAAAGCTGGTGTAAAATAAATGGATTATTTATGAAACATGTGCCCTTGTGTGTTCTTAAGGGTAGGACTACACGGATGATTTTGAAGCGATCCAACGGGCTGTGTAAAAACGCAAGCGTCAGATCGGATGTGACGGAAATAAGGTGAATGAATTTTTGAAATAAGTCACAGCGTTCATCCAACGCAACACGACTTGCTACATACATAGATACAGCGCGCAACATATGTATCCGACAGTCGTGTCACGTAGGATCAACGTTGCAACTTCATCCGACAATGCATTCACTGACATTATTTCCGTGGCATCCGATTTAAAGCCTGCGTTTTTGCGCATCGCGTCAGATTGCTCAGAAATTGTCCGTGTAGTCCTACCCTTAGTGTCAATGAATGTCTTGCAGTGCTCCCACATAAGTAGTCCATTTAAACGAGCTAACTGGCGTACTATAAATGTGTTTGTTATGCCAAAGGACTAAATTAGGTGAAAAATGAGTCCCGACATAAGAATCCTGTATAAGAAAATCATCAGGACTCTGTATTGGTTTTTATGTAACTTTTTTTTTAACTTATGCTTTATTTTACACCAAAGAAAAATAGTAGTAGTGCAGGAGCTGGTGTTCAGTGGAGTGGGAATTAGTAGCGGCAGATTCTAATTAATGCGCCGCCTGAGACGGTTCCTTCAATGCCGCCCCCCTCGCTGGCAGGAACACTATTGCGAGGATCAAGGAACAGTATTGTGCTCTCTCGCAATAGTAAAGCCGAATTTCCGGTTTAAAAAACGGAAATTCGGCTCTTAAAGGTACCAGGATCGGCTTTTTGCCGCCCCTGGATACCTCTCCGGCGTTGCCGTCTGAGGCGAGTTTCTCAACTCGCCTCATTGGTGGTGCGCCCCTGAGTAGCGGGTCAAAAATGGGATCTGCATGTTGAGTAGTGATGCTCACAAAAGTGTGTGTGTGACCCTTTAAGTTACAAATGCCTCATTCTGGCAACAGAAAACATGTTGTTTATGTGGATATAATTTACAATTTTGGCACGATTTATAAGAGTATAATTTAAAGGATATTCAAGAGCCCATGGGATCTGTTATCCAGAATGCTTGGGACATGCGGTTTTCCATATAATGGATCTTCCAGTAATTTGGATTTAGTCTGCTATAAATTAATTTCAACATTATATAAACCAAATAGGATTCTTTTGCCACTTGATAAGGATTCATGCAGCTTAGTTAGGATAAAGTTAGTTATAAAATATAACTGTAGAAGACGACCTTCCTGTAACTCTGCATAAAACCTTTTTAGATAAAAGGTCCCATACCATGTATAATGTTTCCTTTGTGTCCAGAAAATATGCAAGTGCTACATATGTTGTTTGCCTCATTTGATACAAGCCTCGCACCTGAGTGCCAAACAGATATCTGAATGAGATGGCATGTATAAATATTATGTGTATTATTAATATATAGCTTTACTATCTAAGTGAGTCAGATATCAGCAGAATCTTTCAGATGCCAGCATCAGATGTCACTTTTGTAAACGTTATTGATTGCTGACTAAGTTGTCCTATCAGGTAACAGCGTGAGAGAGAGAAACCGAGACGTGTTTGTGTTTTCATTGTGAGTGAGATTCTTATATTGATAATTGTCATGAACATGGATCAGGTGATAAAAAAAAGAGCTTTCTTATAATTTTCTTGTAAACCTAATCCTAACGATTAACACTTGTCATCATAATTGGTAACTTATTCACTTGTTTATGGTATGCCATAGAGAATATTTTGCTTTCTTTGGTGTGCCATAGTCTGCACAATTCCTGGTTTATAGAAATAGCAAGGGGCCGGGCCAGGTCTGTCAGTTGCCCCAGGCAACCCAGTTACCCGTTAGCAACTTAGGTCCCCACCCCAGCTGTGCGCAATGGCGCACAACCGAGGACGCGCATGCGCAACCGTGCGTAACCCAGAACGCACGCGCGTAGCCGTGCGTAACCGAGGACGCGCGTGCGTAATCGTGCGCAACCGATGACGCACTTGCGCAATGGCGCGCAACCTAAGGCGCGCGTGTGTGGTCGTGCGCAAAGCACTTCGACTTCACAGAGCGCACCCATTTTTCTATGTGGTAACAGTTGCCGGACTAGGGGTAGGCTGCATGTAAGTGCCTGGCGCCCGCAAGCTTTGCGCCCTAGGCACGTGCCTCTTGTGCCTACCCCTAGTTCAGGCCCTGGCAAGAGGTGTTCTGACCCCTGAGCATGATATACTTGGTAACATTACTTCTAACCAGTGGAGAGTGCATATGAGCACGCCTCATGAAGAGAAATACGTTCCCCCACGTAAATCAAAAGTGCAGCATCGGTTCCCTTCAGCATCCCAGATCACTGAAAGCCATTGTTTCTAATGTTTCACATGTCAGAATAAATAAACACATTTTTTATGCGTTGTTGCTGCCCCCTCAGGGCTGTGCCCTAAGCTCATATAGCACAGAGATATCCTAAAGCCAACACAGTCTGATTAGCTGCCACACATTGAACGGATCTCAACAGGTCATTGACTGATGGCTTGTCACAACTTGCTGGCGGGAATATCCAGTAGTATTATATTCAGCTAAAACTGTGTATTTGCATTTAGACAGGTGGGGTAAATTTACTTACCTCTGAAAATCCGCCAGCCCTGGCTTCACGCACATCGCAACATTTCACCAGGTGTAAATTTGCCTGGACAACGCTAATTCACGAAGATACGAAGTTGTGCACAGGGTACCAAACACTTGCGAAGTTGCGCTAGCGATAATACGATCAGCAGTTCGAAGTTACGCTAGCATTGGCTAATTTGCATACCGCGGGAAGTGAAAGTACAATGGACGTATATGTTGCAGCAAATACATTACACTACACAAGCCTGGGAACCTTAATAAAATAAAATAGAGTTGTTATATTGCCCTACACATGTGCCCACTGTATAGTTTAGGTGCCATATGTAAGGAAATGTAGGGGGGAAGCCGGGTACCCTAAAAAAAATGTACGCACTTTTGCAGGCTATTACCCTGAAAAAAGGAAAAGACGCCAGCGTTTTTAGTATAATTTTCAACAAAATTTCAAGTAAGTCCTATCTACTCCATTGCACTCTGAGGTGGCGAAGGCAAGTCTGGCGATAGAGGTAACGGTCAGTAAAATCAAAAACTTATTGAATTTGCGTAGTATCACTCTTTTGCCAGAGGGAAAATTCGCTTGGTGTTAGAGTGCAAAGTTGCACCAGAGTCTATCTCCTTCGCTAGCGAAATTATGCCAACGACCGTTAGTAAATCAGTGGAGTGCCGAAATGACAAAATAGTAAATTTGCCCCACAAACACTTGATACATGCTCAGGGACTGATATCATCTTATCATTGCTACAGACCAACTATAGTCAACTACTCATAACTGAAGAAATGAAAAGATGCTGCCCCTGTCTAGCCTTAAGTGCCTTTTTACAAGCAGTGACAACTCCCTTTCAAAGTAATTCAAAATATACTGAACATCTGCATGTTCTCCAGAGGGGAACTCCAATTTTCTCTTTTATTTATAGGATTAGGTGCATATTTATTAAAGGGTGCCAAACCAACAATCATCACCATTTTCACTAACTTAGGCAAGTGACTAGAGAGCTGTGACTTTTTCCAGGGGTAAAGTGTGGCAGGATCCTTTTTCACTCTCTGAACTATGGCCAATGGTTTCTAATTTTACTTTAAAAAGTGCTGATAATCATTGTTTTATTATAGATGAAGTTCACATCTTGACACTGATTCTCAGTTGGGTTGAGATCAGGGCTTTGACCATCATACCACATTCACATTCTTCTTTCTGAAAAACCCCATTGCTGCTTTACCTTTATAAGGGCTCATTGTCCTGCTGAAAGAAAAGCATTAATGAAGCCTCCTATCCCAAACTTTACAAATAGCATTACTTGTTCAGTAGATAGCAGCCTGGAACCGGTGGTTGTCTGGAGAACCCTATCTATTTTATTTCCTAGATAAACCTAAAAACCCTGATTAAAGGTCAGTTGGACTAAGATGTTAGGTTAAATGCAATCTTACAGTAACGGGCCCATTCACTAAGGTTGAGTGAAGGAATAGAGGAAAAATAGTTAGAATTTCGAATGTTTTTTTTGGCTACTTCGACCTTCGACTACGACCATCGACTTCGAATCGAACGATTTGAACTAAAAATCGTTCGAAAATTCGACCATTCGATAATCGAAGTACTGTCTCTTTAAAAATTTCTTCGACCCCCTAGTTCGCCACCTAAAACCTACCGAGGCCAATTTTAGCCTATGGGGAAGGTCCCCATAGGCTTGCTAACAATTTTCTGATCGAAGGATCAGGCCCGGATTTGTGGAAAGGCCACCTAGGCCCGGGCCTAGGGCAGCAGGATTTTTGGGGGGCGACATGCTGCCCAACCACAACCACATTGGTTCAAGAACACTGGGGATGCGCTGGAGATACAATTTCCCATGCACTAATCCCCATTGCTCCAGTTCAGATGATGAAAATTTGCACAAATAAAGGGAAGGGGATAGGGGCGACAAACGGCGGTGGGCCTAGGGGTGCCCACTATGTAAATCCAGCCCTGCGAAGGATAATCCTTTGATCGATGGATTAAAATCCTTCGAACGATTATTCCTTTGATCGTTCGATCGAACGAATTGCACAAAATCCTTCGACTTCGATATTCGAAGTCAAAGGCTTTTAATTCAGCAGTCGAATATCGAGGGTTAATTAACCCTCGATATTCGACCCTTGATACATCTGTCCCTAAATATCTGAGATATGCAAGCTTTCCTTTTTCATTTAGGGTTTATATCTGGCTCAAACAAGAACTGTCATAGAACATGGCTTCCTCTGAATATGAATGGTTGTGTGTGAAGACCCAGTGATCTGAAATATCCCTCTGAATATTTTCTGAGAGGACTATAGGTAATCAGAAGCTCATTGCTTAAGCCCAGGCAAATATTATTGAATCAATGTAACAATTACAGTGATTTCAAATCACATCAGAAAGTCAGTAGTCAGCATCTAATTGGAAAAAAGAGCTTTTATAGCACAATTACTTACCCAGATACTTTAAAAGCTTGGGCCCTTACTTCTGCAGAACCAACTGCATTGCAATGTTTTGCATATTGGGCTGCATACCTTTACTGACATGCTTATAATATTTTCTTATTAGAGCATTCAGTTATTCTAACTGAGAAAACAAATCTATCTGAGAGGTCTGTTTGGCATGCAATTCCTGAATTAGTGAACATTGAATGTTGAAGACATTGCCCTGAAGAATAAACAGTAGTGAATGTTAGAAATTGTGTGGTTTAGCCTGAGATAAAATAAGAATAATCAAAAGCCAAGAAAACATACAGTATATGTATCTACATCTTTAGGGTAAGTGTAATCATTTCATCTGTAGTCGTTTGTTTTCAGGTATCCTTAGTCAGACCCTGCAGTGCTACGGTCAGTGGCGTAACTAGATATAACTGGGCCCCAAAGCAAAATTTTCAGGCCACCAAAATGTCTAGAGATTGACCTGTTTTACCAATATTTATTGAAATTGTATATGAATAAGGACCTCTTAAGGCAACTATACCTCCTGGGGCCCCTGCAGCTGCAGGGTCTTCTTCCTCTGTAGTAACGTTCCTTTGCTACTGTATATTTCCTCCAGACCCTCCATGACAGTATTTTAATTCCATATTCATTTTCTCTGTACTTTGTCTGGGACTGACTGCTGCTAATTGTTTCTGTGCCTACTTTTTTGAAAATGTGACAAGCTGGCCAATGATATTATGCTACATTATTGTCGCTGGAACTAAAGTGATGTTTTTGTGCCAAAATTTGCACTTTAATAGGTTAGTTAATGAGGTTCAGCATATTAATAAACATTTGAAATTAACTGGATTCCTTTTTTCAAAAAGTAATTCACACAAAAATAACGAATCCACGGATAGTATTTTAATTCAACCCTATATACATTTCTAGGAATACTCATTTAAAAGCTGGTAGTTTTTAATTCAGAGAAGCAAAGCCCTGTGAAATATATTTGTGGATATAATGTTACAGCCATAGAAACAAGCCTACAGTATTTTAATTAAATTGTGGATTTTCATTATCAATGCAGCTTATTCTAGGTTATAACCATTCTTCTGCGTGTGAGCTGTCCTCACAGAGAGTGTAGCAAACAGCCATAATTAAAATAATACTAGGAAAGGAAGACAGAAATAGCCAGGTACATGAACAGGAAAGAATTATAGGTTGTTTTTACTATCACCAATAACAGAACAGTAGGAATTTAAAATTAAAATGTTGCTAAATTTATTAGCATACTATATTCCATATTTCCAGCCTTTTTTAAATACCTTTATTTATTATATTTGTATTATTTTTTCTGTGTATTTCGATTGATATTTAACATTTTGCATATATATATAACTTATTTTACAAAAATATGAATATTTGAGAAAATGATTGCAAATTTCATTTAAGATGAATGTAGAATGTGAATTGTAATTATGCAACATAATTCAATGCGGCGAGAAATGTGGTTAGTTATTAGACTGAATAATTTTTACATATATTTTTTTTTTTTTATTTCTATTTATTTGTGAAAATGATGTTCTCATTATGAATATATATTTTTCTGAAGTTTAACATATTGTTTTTTTGTCCTGAGAAATGTTTGTTTGCTGCATTTCCCCTGAGTTCTGGCATTTATTTCCATATTTTCTGTATAGGCATAATTTGAAATCAGACAATCTCATTGATTACCTTTACTTTGAAAGTTATTTGGCATTGCAATTTGCTTAGGGTGAAATGGGAGGTATTGCTAAAATGTGTTTTTTTTTAAAAAAAAAAAGACAATTTTGCAGCACAAAAGTGAGACACAAATTACAGATTGGCATGTTTTCTTTTAGCAGCAAATGGAACCAACTATCGATCGCTTTTAAAGTGTGTAATCTGACATTTTGTCATTGCACTTTAAAACATTTTACAGGAGCAAGGGGAAATATGTTTCATCGTTTGTACTGCAATATGACAAAAAACCCTTTTTTTGAAAAGTGTATCAGTTGAAGAACCATTTCGCTTGTTCAGGCAAAGTTATAATTTTAGAAAGGGTTGTTGTTGTGGCTGGAACCTTTATGCAATTGCTGGTATATTGTTTTATTCACTTTACCATCATCAGTTTATTTGTATAGTGCCAACTAGTTACACAACAATTTACATTATATTTTTAAATAAAAAGAAAGCATTCTGCTAAAAGATGTTATGATATTGCAACCCCCTTTAAATGGGAAAATGTATATGACAAACCTGGATGGCTTCACATTTATGGGTCTATTTATCCTGCTATGTAAAGAATGAAACATTACTGGTGATGTTGCTCATAGCAACCAATCAGATCTTTGCTTTTGTTTTTTAATCTGTTGAAATCTAATTGCTGATTGGTTAACATCACTGGTAATTCGGCCCTGTCTCCTCCCCCCCACCCTCCACCGATGCGTGTATGCGTGTGGGTGCTCAACACGGCGTGCACAAAAAGTTTTCTTTTAGAGAATGGCTGGAGGGAGATTCTAGTGCTGCAGACCCTGTTGTTTGGGCCCCCTTGTTCCCCGCCCCCTTCCCCTGTTACACACCTGAGGATAAACAAATTGCTAACAGTTACAAGTGTGTGCATAGAGGGTATTAGCATTATAATTGTGTTTAAGTATGCATAATATTGTGTGTGGATTTTGACCCCTGTCATGCTTTTTATCTTTTAGTGTAGTTTCATCATTGTTTGGTTTTTTTTGGAAGTATGAATGCTCCAGAGCTGTCAACCCCACCTATTTTTCAAGAATTATCTGATTTTAGCCCCCTTCCTGTCACCCTACCAAATTCTCCTGATTTTTAAATGGTATCTTTAAATTCCATGGTATGCATGCTCAATAGCATTCAGTGATATCATAGGGGAGTTTTGTGCATACATGGGTAGAATTCAACAACTTCAGGCAATAATCTGCGCACGTGCGTGACGTCACTTCCGGTGTAGTGTGTGCCACATGTGGTGTCACATCCAGTTAGCGGCTATTTTTTCAAGCTGCATGATACTCACACCGCAGAGTACCCCACATTGCTTATTTGCCAGGTTGACAGCTCTAAGTATACAATGTGAAAGAACTTGCTGGTTACTGCTCAAAACCAGAACATAAAAAGACCAATGCCTAAAATATGTGCCTTGCCAACACAATGCTTATCCCCTACACTCAAAGAAAAGAACAATATGTGTATAAGTATGTGATCTCACACAGCATGGTCCAACCTATTTTGAATCTAAACTGCACCCATAAATAGAGCATTTGCCTCTATAGTACTGGAAGGTACAGTATACCTTGCACCAGATAATAAAAAAAATCAAATGCAAAGCACTCCACAGTGCTGGTGTTCATGAGTGTTTCAAGTTAGGGATGTTGCAAGGGAAGCCCATGTGCCACCCACTTCTCACCCCACCTGTATGCAGGACTGAGGAACACTGGCAACACTTAATACAGAGTGATAAACAACCCTATGCAAAATGCAAATCTGAAAGGCACAAAAATGCAAGGTGCTTTGTGTCCATCTTTTGCACCTTGCATCAATTTTTGTAACTGAACCTTATGGTTTTCTAATAAGCATTCTGCATAATCATTATAAACCCAATCATATACTCAGTAATATTTTGCAGTATTTAAATATTTGGCTTAGTCCTAAATCGTTAACATTTTCTGTATTCATGTGACTTATTTTGTAGATTTAAATGGTACATTTATGGCTCTTATTTTTCATTTCTGCTTCTTGTATCTGCTAGCTATGCCTTCCCCATTGACCTTTTTCTGCAATAACATCTGTTTTATTTATTCCCGAGGGATGTTTTATTCCCTTTTAAAAATTGTTCCTTTGTACAGTTTCCATACCTTTCTTTTGCAAGAAGTCATTTGTGGAAAATGTAGAAAGCAAAGCAGCAATTTATCCAAAGCTTGGCACCTGAACTAGATATTTATATTTCACAAGTAGTATCTGTCGCAGTTTTAAAGGTACAGAAAGATAAAATGCCATTGTAAAATAAACTGATATTCCTTATGAAACTGACTTAATGTGTTAGGTCTTTCAATATGGCATTCTTGAAGTTGTTTGAAAGTCTGAAGAGACTGGGGCTGCTGTAAATTGCCAAAGAAAGTCACTATATATTGGGCTGGTGGGGGCTGTTAGGGCTGCTGTGTGGCTTGTCAGGGCCTCTGTATACTTAAAATGCCATTTTGAATCTCAGTCCAGACCTGACTTCCATAGTAGTGATGGATGAATAAATTCACCAGGCATGGATTTGCAGCTAATTTCCGCATTTCAGCTCCCGCAAATAAATTAGTGAAACTGCTGCAATTGGGCCTCAAAATTGTCATGCGCATAAAAATTGTCGTGTGTCAAAATTATTCGGACGCCCATTGACTTTAATGCATTTGGAAAAAATAGTCGCACGTCTAAAAATATCCGCTGACGTCAAAATTGGTGCATGTCAAAATTATTTTTCCGCCCATTCACTTCAATGTGTTTCGCAAATTTCTCCGCTGTTTTTTCGCCATTTTGTGAATTTTTCGGCAGAGAGAAGTGGTTCAGATTCGCCCATCACTATTACATAGTTGTATGTGAATCCTGCAACATTATTTGCACAGTGTCTCAGTAGTTATCATTGCTTATTTGCAGCAATCGAGTCTGATGCGGACCTGGGCATTGAGTTTGTTCTCCTGTGGGTCCCCCCCAGGTGATAGTGTTTATTTCCACACTCCAGAAACATACAAGCAATTGACTCTTGATAAAATTGGCTATAGTGTGTTTAAATGTGATAGGAACCTCAGATTGTAAAATCCACTGGGGCAGGGATTAATGAAAATAATGAAGAATTTCTGCAGATTCACTTTATTGCTGCATTGCCTTTCCACTGCTTGAGTTGTTGTAACATAAGAACCTATGACTTAACCCAGAATAACAGTGCTCCTAAAAATGGCACTTCAAATGACAAAAGATTTGGACAAACTGAATGTATTTTGCAAGACAAGCCATAAGAAGGGTTTTTGCAAGACAATGCACATGCCACATGGGGCAGATTTTTTCAATAATTGGATCAAAAGAAGGTCACAAGAATACCTGTAATTAGTAGTATAATCCTGCCCATTGGTGTGCTCCTTCTGAATCTAGACTTTTTTGGAAACAAATATGGAAGTTGTAGCAAATAGCATTTGTTAAATATCAAAAAAAAATAAAAATAAAAAAATATTTGAATTTATACTATTATGAATGTTTTACTTATGTCAAAGAAGTGTTTATTTAAACCACTTAATATTTTTGTAGAACGCTCTAAAGAAATACATTGATAAAATATGCCAAGTTAATGCTATTTTATTTATGAGATATTAATATTTTTATCCTATTAAAATGTAGAAAATTATCCATAGACTATTTCTGGCTTAAGTCTTGAGTCTTGACCTTTATCTGCAGGCTGTTTTGTAGGTTGTGCACAATTAGGGGACATAACCTTCAATTAAAGTGAGAAATAAATGAAGAGTTTATGTAATGAGCACTTTCGTGACTCATAATTAACAGAAGCATCAAGCAAAGGGCTTCTTAAATCTCAGGAATATCAATAATGTCTCATTTTTCAGGCAAGATACACCAATCATTTCCTGTGCCTAGTAAGATAAAAATAGTTATAGGAAAAAATGCTGAATATATTGCTAATGAATTCCATTTTTGGGAAAGACTAAAGATCAATCGTGTAATTCACTTCTATTTTTAGTATTTCCAGCTTAAGTATTTGCTTGAGCAAAGTTTTATTAAGCACTGGGATTCTCCTTACAGTTATCTGCTCCTTCAGGCCTGATGACAGTGGTTTTGATTGATCTTTCTTGGCTCAGCAGGGGGATTCTGAAAAACTAGTCTCTTAATGGCCAATATAAATTGACTTTCTCTGCTGTTCATCTGCACAGCATTAACATTTTCAGTGCCTGCGATGGCTAAGTCTGAGAAGATGGCATTGCAGAATTGCAGTGGAAGCTGATACCTGGTATTTGGTTTTCAGCATAGGAATCATCTGCTGCACTAGAACAGAGTTTCTGTCACGATCGGCAGCTAGAATCCAGAACCAATGCTAGACTCCTTGGTCTTGGCTCTTGCTTCCACCTTTAACTGCCGTCTTTCACCTCGGGAGGAGCCCTTGTCTAATTGGATGCCGGCAGGTCTTAATAAGAGAGGAGCCAAGCTAAGGATTCTGAACGAGCAGAGAGGCACGATTGTTAAACAAAAAAGTCTTCGGACAGAAGGTCACAATTCAAGGAATAGACATAAAGCGTAGTCAAACAGGCAAGGTCAGTGCAGGCAGAATTCAAGAGAAGTCAGACAGGCATGGGTCAAAGCCGGGAGTACAATCAGAAAAGTTTTCATCATGCCAGCGCCAATGCGCCTATAAAAAGGGGAAGTGCGCGCCGCGCCTGCTTTAGGAACCGACACTAAGAAGAAGAGGAGCAGCGTTGCGGGTATGCCCGCAATGCCTTCGGTGGGCGTTGAAATCAAGACTTTAAGCAACACCATTTATTTCAGGGCAGATTTATTATATTAATAGATGTATATTATTTCAAGTAAGACAAATTGCTGGTCCCAGCATATAAGTTCAAAAAGTGTATCGCTGTGAATTCCTTGGAGCCTGTGTCACACTCCCAAAAGGTATAAGATACTGTGATAAAGTTGGAATAAACAGCTTCAAAGCAGTATTTTCAAACTGCATGTGTTTCTTTTATTAGCAGTGCAAAACACTACATGTTTCGGGTACAACCCTTTTTCAAGTGTATTTTTTCAAGGGCTGTACCCAAAACATGTAGTGTTTTGCACTGCTAATAAAAGAAACACATGCAGTTTGAAAATACCTCTTTGAAGCTGTTCATTCCAACTTTATTACAGTAAGATATATATTATTTATATGAGAATATATATATATATATATATACATATATATATATGTATAGACCCGCACTCCAATGTTCAGTGAATCAACTTATTTCTATTGTATACATCTGTGCATCCAAGGTGCGGGTATAGATGTGGGTCTGCGGGTCGCAGGTTGTGGGTCAGGTTGCGGGGCTCATCTAAATTTCTTATCTTATGTTATATTGTCTATATTTTACTCCTTTTAAAATTTTATAAAACGTGTTTCTGTCCCTGCCTACTTTTGATGATGTCACTTCTGGTTTTGCAGCAGCATGTTTTCCTGTTTGATGGTGGTCGGCGGGTTGCGGGTCGGGTTGCGGATAAGGCAGTTGCGGGTCCGGGTCGGGTAGCGGATCAAAGTGGGTAAATATGCGGGTTCATGCGTCGGCTGCAAGTTTGCTTGTTCAGATTGGGTCCGGGTCTTAGAAATTGGTTCTGCGCAGGATTCTACCCTAAAGTGGGCCAAAACGTTGGCTATACAGATGTATGCAATAAAAACAACTTTTTTTAACTTGAATACTGACAGAGTTCAGCAGGTTTCTTTGCTTTCCATGCCTTTTTGCACCTCCTTTTCTTCATGTGTTCAATACTTATTCCCTGCGTAATTCCACTTTATTACACATAACTTAATTTATGGATTTATTTGCTTTGATTTCTTTGTATGTGTGGATTATTTGGATTGTTACAGACATCTGGTGTAAATTTCACATCAATAGCCCCATTAGAAATAATTTACTGAAAAAAACGTTGATGAGTTCAATACTTATTTTTACTGCTGTATAGTATATTGTTGTATATAAGTATCCCACAATTAAACTAGCATATGACAGATATGAGCAAACTGACTTTCTGGAGAATTAAATAGGACCAAGTTGTTGCATTACTTGAGATACGGGTCAAGATTTCACATTGCTTACATTTATGTGATATGCGTTCATATCTAATGTCATCAATAACCAACAAAGATACCAATTATTTTTTTCATTCCTTTACAATGTTGTTTTATTGTAAATAACATTTGACCTTCCAGGAGGACTATGTAGGTAGCTGTGATATATAATCTCTACTACTATATAGTACAGGTATAAGAAAACAATTTGTACTTGCCCTACAAATACAAACATAGGTTATCTCTCACATGTTTAGGGAATTGTAATGCGGCTTATAAATATCTGTGGATACAAAAGCATTTTAACCATGTATATAAGCCAGGCTTATTTTTAAATTACCCGTGATTCATTCTGTGCTCCCTCAAAACTTTTTACTAATTCGGTTCCCACAAACCACTACAACATTACGTCAATCTGAGCTGTGCCATACACATTGCTGCAATTAATAAGGAATGTTCAGTAATGACAAACCATATGTAGCAATATATTATATTGGTAATGACTCAGGTATTTCATTGCACCAATCCATCTGCAATGAATATGGGGACCTGAAAAAAGGGAATTAAATAGTGATGTTGCAGGAATTCAGATATTACACCACATAATGACATGGAGCCCAATTCTCAATATCAGCAACCAACTGTCTTTACTGTATGCATCATGTACCAGCAGTTCAGGCACCTTTCTTTTGTTGTAATAGATTTTGATTTGTCCTGGCATATACGTGTTTTTCATAGTAATTTTTTTTTATTTTTATGTTATGTTTGCACTTCTACAACTTAATTAAATGGAAAGGTATACAATGGTTTAGTAATGGTAGTGACTTCATTAAAATGACTTCATTAAAATGCTATGTACTGTACCTAGTGCTTGCGCATATTTGCACCTGTTTTTTGGAATGTGTTGAGCTGGTTGAACATGCAGAATCAGACCCAAAATGCAGCTCAGGAACATGGAAGCCCTGCATTGCAACCTGGTGAAAACGGCGAGTGTGTAGTGGAAATATATTTTCTTTGGTTTATCAGGAATCAGCGCTGCCACAGCTTATGGAGACAAGTAGAATGGTACTATATGGTGAAGTATGTTTACACTCTTTTTTAGTTTAGTCAGCCCACTTTCCAAATTTTCGATCACACAGGCTTTTTCATATGCTGCACACTCGAGTGTCATACAAGATGTATTACAGCTTAAACACCTTGGGGCAAATTCACTGAGCGCCGAAGCGCCTAACTCTAGCGTCAATTTGCTAGGGTTGGTCATTTTCGTTACTTCGCAAATTCACTAACGAACGCTGGCGTCCATTCGCTAGTGTTACTTCGCACCCTTACGCCTGGCGAACTACGCAAATTCACTAACGCGCACATTGTGCTGAACGCTACCTTTTACGCTAGACTTCCTTCGCCACCTCAGACCAGGCGAAGCGCAATAGAGTAGATAGGGATTGCTTCAAAAAAAGTTCAAATTTTTTCTAAGTCCCAAAAAACGCTGGCGTTTTTTCTATATTATGGGTGATAGGCTGAAAAAGATCGAAACATTTTTTGGGGCTCCCCTCCTTCCCCCCTACATTTCCTAACTCTTGGCAACTTAACGATACAGTGGGCACATGTGTAGGGCAAAATAAAAATGTTATTTGATGTTTTGAAGGTTTCCCAGGCATTTGTAGTGCTGCTACATATTCCTCCATTGAAATTTGAATTTGGCGCCGTATGCAAATTAACAATCGCTATCGTAACTTCGCTTCGCTTAGCGAATCAACGCTAGCGCAACTTTGCAACCTTATGCTACCCCTGAGCGCAACTTCGGATTTTAGTGAATTTGCGGAGCTCTAGCGAAACTACGCCTGGCGAAGTGTGGCGAAGTTACGCCTGGCGCAACTACGAATCTTAGTGAATTTGCCCCCATGTGTAGTTTAAGAATACTCACAGACGTTTAGTATAGTGATAAGCCCTTCACGGTATCTTTGGTCCTAGTCCTAGTCCAATCTCACGATACTTTAAAAAGGAGCAGTACATAGCATAAAACCTTTTAATTTGAAAAATATATATTTTCAAATACACTCACAATTGTGTTAGTTAAACGAGCAGCAGTCTCTAAGTTACCCGCAATTCACATTGGTCTAGGAAAGCCCTGGAGGTATAAACGCAGGGGCTGCATGACAAGGGATCCGAATGACCAGCAGCAGTGTCGGACTGGGACATCAGGGGCCCACCCAAAAATCTTAGACCAGGGGCCCACCAAAAGAGCTTAGATCAGGGGCCCACTCTCAGTACTATTATAATTCCTCTCCTCACGCAACCTCTATTCTGCTAGTCTCTTTTCTTTTCATGCTATAATATATTATTCAATCTATTTAGTCTCTTGGTTCTCATAGAAATAGAGAATGGCCATGAAATATGCCAAATGTTTTGAAGCAGGAGGGCCCACTGACACCTGGGCTCACCGGGAGTTTTCCTGGTATCCCTGTGGGCCAGTCCGACACTGACCAGCAGCCAGATTACACTGGTTTATATTTAAAGACTGGCAGAATCAAATGCAGCTGTGATTGGGTGAGAAGGAATGAGTTAAAGGGATACTGTCATCGGAAAACACACCAGTTATTAGTGCTACTCCAGCAGAATTCTGCTCTGAAACCCATTTCTCTAATGAGCAAACAGATTTTTTTTATATTCAATCTTGAAATCTGCTGAATTTTTAAATCAGTTACTTCTTTTTCTTTTAATTATGACAATTTTTTTAATAGTAGAAAAGCATCCAACACATTTTCAGAGCATGATGAATAATTACCACCTCTCTTGGCAGGACATTTCATTACATAACTCATATTGCAGTAAACAAACCTTTCCTGTGCTGATGAGGAAATTCTTTGAAAAGAGTCAGTGAAATGAAAGCAAAGCTCTTTATTATTTGCAGGAAAGTATATGATAAACTTTGTTTCATGCACTTACTATTCTGAATGAGAACACGTTAATCAGAGGAGACAAAGCCTACAGATTAATTTACCACTGAAGCTTTCTGAAGCTCCTATAATAATTGTCAGTGTAATATTGTCATTCAAATGCCATTTGTAAATACATTTAAAACATATATATCATGTTTTACAGCTAAAATACTTTTGCCAGTAAATATGAATGATAAAAGAGTCATATTTTCTTTTGTTTTATCTCCTTTGGGACCAGCACAGAAAAACTCTTACAAAGTTTAACTTTGTCACCTTGACAACTATAAGTATCGATGCCATCATCTTCCCAGACCTCTGTATAATGTTTGGTGTGTCCTCTTTGAAGAAATGCTCTGTGATTTTTCAATTATAAAAGCCTTTGTGTTCTCTGTATTCCCTTTATTTTAGGACATCTTTTTCCCTATGCTATTGTTCCTAGCAGGTGTATAAATAATTAAATAGAAGTGTGCTGCTTATTGCTCACTCCTGCTTAGTTCCACTTTATTCTCCCTCACCTTTATGTGCTGAACTCATATTTCACCAAATCTCCTCTGATGTTGCCTTTGTTTAATGTCTCTCCGGATAGTTCCTTGGCTCGTTCATCTGCTAATACCCTGCTGTTCTTAAAGCACACACCATACTTTCTGTTTTCTTTATTTCACAAAAATGAAAAGCTTTTTCTGTTAAATCTATTCTTGACATTTGGAAATACTGTTTTGTTATTTTATATGCATTTTATAACATCCAATTAAGCACCCATACAGTATTTGGAACACTTTTTATGAAACAAAACCTAAGGATCACAAGCTCATACAGTATATATAAGCTCAATAAGTATAGATAAGGATTAGACATTGTTTGTCCATACCACCTTAGATATATTTTTGTGTGTATATATATATATATATATATATATATATATATATATATATATATATAAAATATATAGTGATAGATAATATATAGTGGATATTATAAGTTACAGAGGTGCTGTTCCATGACATAAAAAAAAAACCACGAGGCCATAGACCGAGTGTTTTTAAACAGGTCATGGATCTCTGTGGTGACTTCTAATATCCTCATATTTAGCAACAGGGGGTACTTTATTATAATACACAAGTTTCAGTCATGTGATAGAAGTGGCATCACTAAACTCCAATTATAACCAATATCATCACTAAGTACTATTTATAAAGATATAATTTAGAGAATATTCATGGCTCTTATATAATATATATATTACCCGCAATAATATTATTAGGGTTCACAAGGTTAACAATACAGTATTTATGTTTGGGAGAAATTATATAAACTTAACAGAACCTTATGGGGCATTTTGACACGCAAAGCAAGTGGCACTCCAGTGGGGGATGAGTGTAGGCCGAGATGATGAGGGGCGAGTGAGAACAGGGACAAGACGAGGCGAACATTGACAATCAGGAGTATTGGGGCTCTAGGGAAAGGTAACGAGTTTATTGGATGGCAATCACAGCTACAGTGAATGAGGGTGAGAATAAAGCTTACAAACAGGACAAGCAACACCAAGATTTTTTACATCCTCAGAGAATGACACTTTAGTAGCATATGTAACACAGCTTGTGAAACAATGTATAATATATTTAAAATATTGTTACTGAGTATTTTGTTGTTGTTTTTAATCTGTGATTTTAACTTTTTGCTAGTTGCACAAATAATAGATCTATTTATAATGTAATCTAATAAGGAGTATTTGTGATAAAAAAAACTGTTATTGAACTTATGTGACATTGAGTAACAGATGTAATAACGGTAGTATGCCTTTTTGGCAGTCATCACTGCTGTTTCTTTTTGGCAGTCATCACTGTTGTATATAATGCTTGTTTAGTGTTAACTAGTTACTTTGAGAAAGGCCTGAGTGGAGGCCAAAACATTAGTCTGTAGCTCTGAAATAAAATATTTTTTAATTTCAAAAAAAGACCCGTGAGTGCGGATCTCTTTGGAATTGAAATTGATATATATATATATATATATATATATATAAAAAAATTCGTAGAAATTCCGCACACCATTACTGAACACGATTGACCCGAGTGCTACTCACAAATTGGGAATAGATAAGAAGCTTGGATACGTGGGTGCACATCAGGAGCCTTTAGACAAAAAGAAATTGGATTAAAAATATAAACTTTTATTAGAACATTTTAAAATTGGCCAACGTTTCGGTCTCCACCTAAGACCTTTGTCAAGACCATAACAAATATTAAAATGAACCTAATTAAATAGAGAAAGTATGGAAGCACTCACCCAATCACGAATAGCAAGGAAGGTCACATGAGTAGAGGTTGAATAACCACCCCAAAAGGAGAAGAAGCCCAGGTGTTCTTAATCACCACATAGTCAAGGAAAAGAGAAAATGAAAATCCCTGTGATGAAAGGAAACATGAACACAGTAAATAAGAAAAATAAATATAATAAGTTAAATTAGAAAAAAGAAAACCCACGCCAATACCAACTATATAGAGACATGTAATGTAAAGGGCAAAAAGATACATAAGTAAGCCACTTGTTACATAATAGGTAACACAGTCTCGCAACACTGTGTCTGAAACTGTCACGAGCTGTAAGCTCTAAACGTATCAAAAATAAAGAATAAAGCAATAAAGCAAACAAAGGATCAGCGTTGATTTAAAAAGCAAGTTAGAGGGCAATTCTCATTCAAACCGTTAGGGGCAAGAGTGTTCAGCTTCTTAATCCAAAAGACTTCCCTCTGGAGCAGCATTTTTGAACGATCACCCCCTCGCCTTAAGGGAGGAATATGATCGATTGCTATATATTTGAAAGTTGGGAGTCTATGTCCACATTCAAGATAATGTTTAGCCACCGGCTTGTTAGTCAAACCATCCCTAAAGGCCGTACTTATGGCTGACCGATGCCCATCCATCTGTAATCTAAGGGTCTGATCCGTTTTGCCCACATATGAAAGGCCACAAGGGCACGTGATCAGGTATACCACAAAACTCGTGTTGCAATTAATGTGTTGTCTGATCAAAAACCTCCTACCAGTTTGTGGATGTAAAAAAGATTGTCCTGGTGTCATATGTCGACAGGAGATACAATTTGGGCATCTAAAACACCCCGGCTTAGGACCTGTTAACCAGGACTGTTTGATATTGGTGTAACAATCCACTGGGTCATTTTTTACTAGTAAATCCCGTAAATTAGTGCCCCGTCGATAACAGATCATAGGGGGATCCTGTATAATCCTACCAAGTTCCTTATCTGCTTGTATGATGTTCCATTGTTTTTTGACAAATTTACCCATGTCCTTGGTACAGGCATTATATTTTGTACTGAACACTAAACCTGAGTGGCTAGCATTGGGCGCTGATAACCCCTGATAACGTTTGATTGCTTTTTCTAAGGCCACCCTTAGGACACTGTCGGAATAACCCCGTTCTTTAAAACGGTCCCACATATCAGAAATCTGATGGTCACATACCGATTGAATAGAATTATTACGCAGTACTCTGCAGAATTGGGAAATGGGTAGAGACATTTTCATGGGACTTGGGTGACAACTCGAAAAATGAAGAAGAATATTTTTGTCGGTCGGTTTACGAAACAAAGAATAATCCAGAGTGTCAACACTTACAGATAATGTGACATCCAAGAAATTAATTTTGGTGGGATGTAGCTCATGAGTAAATCGTATGGGGCTGTCTATTGAATTGAGCTCACTGACCATCTCAATGAACTGTGTATCAGTGCCTCGCCACACTATGACCAAATCGTCGATATAACGACGAAAAAAGAGAAGTCTATCTCCGAATTTTGGTAAAATATGTTCCTGTTCATACTGATGCATGAACAGGTTGGCATAAGCGGGCGCCATGGCAGCACCCATAGCTGTCCCCGAGGTCTGTAAATAATAACCATTTTCAAAACGAAAGTAATTCAGAGTCAGAGTTAACTCAAGCAGACTTAATACAAAAGGAATTGGGGGACCTGTATAGGGACCAAATTCTTCAAGTGAGCGTTGGACTGCTGCAATACCGGTACTATGGGGGATGCAGGTATACAAACTGACGACATCCATGCTAGCCAGCATACAAGGTTCTCCCTGTGGTAACCGTAGAGATTTAATACAATCTAACAAATGACTGGTATCCTTCAAATATGTTGGAGTATTGCGAACAACTGGCTGCAGGATGGAATCTAAGTATAAACAAATTGGATGGAGTAACGAATCACGACCTGACACGATTGGTCGGCCGGGTGGACAGGTCAAACTCTTGTGAACTTTGGGCAAAGTATAAAGCACAGGGCATTTGGGGTGTTCATGTAACAAAAAACTTTTCAACTGAGTACTAATCAAACCTTCATCAAACGCCTTAATCACCGTGTTATAAACTTTAGTTTTAAATCGGGTCACAGGATCACCCGGCAAACAAGAATACACATTAGTATCAGACAACTGTCGCATAATATCTGACTTATAGTCACTGTAATCCAATATAACAGTACCCCCACCCTTGTCCGCAGGGCGGATTACGATGCCTTTGTCACTCACAAGGGTTTTTATGGCAGCTCTTTCAACCTTAGTTAAATTGTTCTTATAGGTGCAGGATGAGGATCTCATCACTCCTTCCTGTTCAATAGAATTTCTAAACAATTTAATAGCCGGATTAGCAGTTGGTGGGGTAAAGAGGCTTTTCAATTTAAGGGCATGTCCAGCAGTCGACTCCTGTTGAGTATTCTTAAAGTGATCTTTTAGATTCAATAGGCGTCCTGCGACCCGATTTAAAACTAAAGTTTATAACACGGTGATTAAGGCGTTTGATGAAGGTTTGATTAGTACTCAGTTGAAAAGTTTTTTGTTACATGAACACCCCAAATGCCCTGTGCTTTATACTTTGCCCAAAGTTCACAAGAGTTTGACCTGTCCACCCGGCCGACCAATCGTGTCAGGTCGTGATTCGTTACTCCATCCAATTTGTTTATACTTAGATTCCATCCTGCAGCCAGTTGTTCGCAATACTCCAACATATTTGAAGGATACCAGTCATTTGTTAGATTGTATTAAATCTCTACGGTTACCACAGGGAGAACCTTGTATGCTGGCTAGCATGGATGTCGTCAGTTTGTATACCTGCATCCCCCATAGTACCGGTATTGCAGCAGTCCAACGCTCACTTGAAGAATTTGGTCCCTATACAGGTCCCCCAATTCCTTTTGTATTAAGTCTGCTTGAGTTAACTCTGACTCTGAATTACTTTCGTTTTGAAAATGGTTATTATTTACAGACCTCGGGGACAGCTATGGGTGCTGCCATGGCGCCCGCTTATGCCAACCTGTTCATGCATCAGTATGAACAGGAACATATTTTACCAAAATTCGGAGATAGACTTCTCTTTTTTCGTCGTTATATCGACGATTTGGTCATAGTGTGGCGAGGCACTGATACACAGTTCATTGAGATGGTCAGTGAGCTCAATTCAATAGACAGCCCCATACGATTTACTCATGAGCTACATCCCACCAAAATTAATTTCTTGGATGTCACATTATCTGTAAGTGTTGACACTCTGGATTATTCTTTGTTTCGTAAACCGACCGACAAAAATATTCTTCTTCATTTTTCGAGTTGTCACCCAAGTCCCATGAAAATGTCTCTACCCATTTCCCAATTCTGCAGAGTACTGCGTAATAATTCTATTCAATCGGTATGTGACCATCAGATTTCTGATATGTGGGACCGTTTTAAAGAACGGGGTTATTCCGACAGTGTCCTAAGGGTGGCCTTAGAAAAAGCAATCAAACGTTATCAGGGGTTATCAGCGCCCAATGCTAGCCACTCAGGTTTAGTGTTCAGTACAAAATATAATGCCTGTACCAAGGACATGGGTAAATTTGTCAAAAAACAATGGAACATCATACAAGCAGATAAGGAACTTGGTAGGATTATACAGGATCCCCCTATGATCTGTTATCGACGGGGCACTAATTTACGGGATTTACTAGTAAAAAATGACCCAGTGGATTGTTACACCAATATCAAACAGTCCTGGTTAACAGGTCCTAAGCCGGGGTGTTTTAGATGCCCAAATTGTATCTCCTGTCGACATATGACACCAGGACAATCTTTTTTACATCCACAAACTGGTAGGAGGTTTTTGATCAGACAACACATTAATTGCAACACGAGTTTTGTGGTATACCTGATCACGTGCCCTTGTGGCCTTTCATATGTGGGCAAAACGGATCAGACCCTTAGATTACGGATGGATGGGCATCGGTCAGCCATAAGTACAGCCTTTAGGGATGGTTTGACTAACAAGCCGGTGGCTAAACATTATCTTGAATGTGGACATAGACTCCCAATTTTCAAATATATAGCAATCGATCATATTCCTCCCTTAAGGCGAGGGGGTGATCGTTCAAAAATGCTGCTCCAGAGGGAAGTCTTTTGGATTAAGAAGCTGAACACTCTTGCCCCTAACGGTTTGAATGAGAATTGCCCTCTAACTTGCTTTTTAAATCAACGCTGATCCTTTGTTTGCTTTATTGCTTTATTCTTTATTTTTGATACGTTTAGAGCTTACAGCTCGTGACAGTTTCAGACACAGTGTTGCGAGACTGTGTTACCTATTATGTAACAAGTGGCTTACTTATGTATCTTTTTGCCCTTTACATTACATGTCTCTATATAGTTGGTATTGGCGTGGGTTTTCTTTTTTCTAATTTAACTTATTATATTTATTTTTCTTATTTACTGTGTTCATGTTTCCTTTCATCACAGGGATTTTCATTTTCTCTTTTCCTTGACTATGTGGTGATTAAGAACACCTGGGCTTCTTCTCCTTTTGGGGTGGTTATTCAACCTCTACTCATGTGACCTTCCTTGCTATTCGTGATTGGGTGAGTGCTTCCATACTTTCTCTATTTAATTAGGTTCATTTTAATATTTGTTATGGTCTTGACAAAGGTCTTAGGTGGAGACCAAAACGTTGGCCAATTTTAAAATGTTCTAATAAAAGTTTATATTTTTAATCCAATTTCTTTTTGTCTAAAGGCTCCTGATGTGCACCCACGTATCCAAGCTTCTTATATATATAGTACAGTTCCACCACTATGGAATTTGTTACATTGAAAAATTCCATCCATTACTTAGGCCACTATGCCATTTTGAAGGTCATTTTAAATTAATCAAATGGAGGAAGTAGGATGTAGGAAGCTACATTAAAATAATATTATACTCCATCCCATGCAACTGATTAAAAAGGAGGTATTTTGTCTCCCTGGTTATGTCATTCTTAACCTAGCTATTCAGTGTCCCTGTAGATCAGGTAGTAGAAAAAAAACCCTTATTTACAATTTAAATATATCCAGATTTGCAGTGTAGTTTGATAACCAAATTAAAACAATACTCCTTGTTACAGTGTCTGATCACAAAGGCATTACATTCCCTGGAATTAACATTATAGATTTATCGGACAGTTATCCACTTCCACCCACAGCAGAGTATTCACTTCTTTCCTGCAGCACCAGAAAAGCTGATTTAAAAACTGTCTGTGTCTGTGTTGTCCAGAGTTCAGAGTCGTCTGTGGTAAATACTCTTGTGATTATGAGAGAATACCAGCAAATGCTTTAATCACTGGGAGGCCACTCCAAAGTAAGGACACAGCGTTTCTGTTTCTTTGCTAATGTGGAGTTGGTTAAGATTTGCACAGGGAGGAAAAAAAGCACATTTTCTCCAAATGAAGGAAAATACGTAGCTTGCAGTTTTTAAACAATATTTATGTAAGCAGAAAGGGAAATGTGCTAAATGGCCATATAAATGTATTGCAAATGGGTGCTAAGGATTTACAATGGAATGCAGGTACAAAAAATATGCTCTGCTAGATGTCAAGATGAAAATATTTTAGATATTTCAATGAAACAGATTATGAACTCTGTGTCAGACTAAAAGTGCTTGGTTCGATTGGCTATTGTTTTTTTTTCCAGGCATTAATAGTATGGAAACAAGAAGTGTTATTAAACCCCAAAAAAGAGTATAGGCTTAAAAAAGAAACATTTTTTTTAAAAAAAGTATATATATGTTAGTTCAGTGAGCAGTAAAATCCGGCTGTCATGGTTAGCACCCTAAATCCAGAACCAATGCTAAGCACCCTGTTCCCGGCTCTTGCTTCCGCCTTTAACAGCCGCCTTTCACCTCGGGAGGAGCCCTCGGCTAATCAGATGCCGCTAGGTCTTATTAAGAGAGGTGCCAAGTGAAGGGTTCTGGACGAGCAAAGGGGGCACGACGGTAAAACAAAGTCTTTTGGGCAGAAGATCATAGTACAAGGTCGTAGGTGGAAAGTGTAGTCAGATCAGGCCGGATCGAGGCAGGCAGAGTGCAAACGGAGTCACACAGGCAAGGGTCAAACCAGGAGATCAATCAGGAGGATTATGGATTTCGGAAGTCAGAATTGTCACAAAACAGGCAGGGGTCACAACAGGTATTAGAATCAGACAGGAATAAACTCAGATAGGCACCAGGAACTCACTAGGAATGAACCTATAACGGGCAAGCAAAAACATATTCTGTGGCTTTAAATACTTAAAGTTCGCGCCACTGCGTGCTGGCGTCATAACGCGCAACTTAAGAAGCAGAACCAGCAGAGGAGCAACAGTGTGGCGGGCGTCCCCGCCGAGGAGTCTGCAACCGTCCCTGCAGGCCCCCTCCCACTAGACCACCAGAGTACGTTATTACACCGACTTAATGAACTCAGCCCTCACCAGCAAATCAGTTATATAATGATTTATGTGTGGCAAACCAGAAGACCAAATGGTGCTTAGCTTTAGATCTATGAAATGATTGTTTAAGCTACCTTCATAATTGCACTCCATTATCTAAAAAAGCTTTTAACAGATGATAAAAACCTGTCACTTGTCCAAAGAATCAATAATGCTAAAAACTCTCACTATACAATAAAATGCAGGCATTAGCAAAGGCAAGTCAGATAATCATGTTGAGCTAATGATTCTAGCTGTGTTCTTACTGTATTTGTTACTCGCATCACATAATCTTCAGTGCCGTGATGTGCTACATGAAATATCTATAAAATATATATAAGGTGTGAGTGGAATGCCATTATATCTGGAAATTATTGACTTTAACATCACAAACTTATTTTATTAGCAAATGTGCAAATGTGTTCCAGTGCTGCAATCCCTTATATATTTTTGCTGCAGAAATTAATAAATTATTACTTGTGGGTTATTGTGATTAAATTAAATGGGCCTTTAATATATTTTGCATGTTTGTCATTTCTCTTAATAATTTTATTTTGACCCTTTAGTCTGGTTTTTAGCCATTTTCAGTTTAAACCCCAATCCTTCAATAGTTTTATGAATATCTAGGATAACAGCAACCTGATTCTCTACAGCCTGATTTTCTCATTTTACTTCACAAACTAGAAACATTCATTATATTAGAGTGGGGTCAACATTCATATTTATCGACGGGTGGAGGGAAATTTTCCAACAAACTCTACAGATACATTTACAAATACATTTAGAATTTAGTGGGCCGGGCGTTATTTTGGATTAAAAGGAAATAGCTGGGGCAGATCTGCATTGAATGAATGCATGGCAGGTAGTTAGAGTACAGGTAATGGGTGCCCAGTGGCTAAGGAATGAATTGCAAGAAGAGAGCAAAAGCAACGCAGGAATTGCTGGACTAGCAAGGGGCTCATCCAATCCAAACTCAGCCTCTCCTAATCCATTTCATTACAAAACCAGCCTGGCTGTTCTTTGTTGCTAGATTGGCAGCATTGAAAAATGTAATGTGTCCAAAGAATCAATAATGCTAAAAACTCTCTATAATAAATATTCACTGTATAATATACAATTTAGTGCATGGCTAAATGCCATATACCAAAAATAAACAGGAATGTGGTGAATTAGTAGCTTGAACTGCAGTGACCTTGGACATTTTGGTAAGAATATTAGCCCTTGGCTTTGTCTGAAAAAATAAATCATGTCATGATCAAGTAATTCATAATTCGTAATTCATTATTCACAATAAGTAATAAAGGGACAGAAGAAGTAAAATGCAATGTGAAAATATGGCCCGTATTTATCAAACACTAGAGTAGTAATATTTGTTACATTTAGTAAAAAATAGGCAATTTTCTATTTCCATTAGGATTTCTGCAGCACTTACTAGAATATAATTTGTATCTACAATTATTTTACCATCCATTTTCAAACACTTTTTTGATGATTTATGAACAGTCAATTATTTTATCAACAGAGAATTAAATTGTATTTCAGAGTTTAAATAGGTCCTTAAATTACAAAGATCATAAAGGAGCAAACAGACTTGCGGTCATTCTACTATTGTAAGGTATTGCTTTGCTCTGTGTGCTCTGTACTATACATAAATTAAAAATAAACTTTGTTATTTGCTCTTCAGCATGTGATCTTGTGGTAATGCTATCAAAACTATTTATAATGCAGTTGCTGTAGCCATTGTAAATTGTTGGCCTAATGTTAATTTTTATTTTTCAGTTCAATTTTGTGGGGAAGTTGCTTGGCCCAAGAGGCAACTCTTTGAAGAGGTTGCAAGAAGAGACTGGAGCAAAAATGTCAATCTTAGGAAATGGCTCAATGAGAGACAAAATCAAGGTACCATTTCTTTAATGATGAATATGATATATTAGATCAATTATCTTTTAACAGGCATTATATTGTATATAAATGATAAGTAAGGTCCTTTCATATGAAGCTTTGGGCATCTTATTGGAAGTCTGAGCTCTAATGCTACAAATCTTGAAAAAGTAATCATTGTGGGCCTGTGACAATATGGTTGTAAAGTTGCAGATGGATTGATTAACAGTATACATTTGCATTGTTGTCTATATTGTGTACCTCGTCCAATGATTAGAAAGGGGAAGAGGAGAAAAATAAGGGACAGGTAGGTCTAAAGGTAAATGGAAATGAAAAAAAATTAAAAACTATCCAAAATAGGTAGGAAAGAAAAATATGTTTTAAGGAAAGGACAATCCAGAACATTATTACATTGATTAAGACTATGGTGAAATAAATGAGAAGCATTTTCTCCTATTTAAAGATGTAACTTGTGTGTCAAAATGAAAATGTGCATTACATGTAATATGGAGATTGTAATATGAAAAATTGTCCAATAAAAATCTGTATAAATAATTTAGAAATCAACAAGCTCTGAATTGTTTTGCTTGACACTTTGGGGCTGAAAAATATGTCTTTTATTGTAGACTACTGAATGCAAAGTCAGCCCAAGATATTTACTATTTTATTTCACTTTGCACTTCATATGAAGTTTCTTTGAAACTGCATTTCCTGTTGAACAGTGACAAACAAAATCCTTCTTTTTTCTGCCAAGGACAAAATCATACATTTCCTTTGTGTTCATACAATATTGAGTTTTTGCTTTATTTGCATCACAAGCAGAACTGTATTCAGCAATGTCACTGATTCATTGTATCGCTGACACATCTAAGAACATGGTTGGCATAATACTGGTTTTTATTTATTTATTTTTCTACTTGTCCTTCATTCCCTTACTTTTTATCCCTAGGATGATTGATTACTTAAAGCTTTTCAGCCATTCACAAAAATGATATCAAGCGCAAGAAAGCATTTTCTACATTGTTGTTTAGAAACTGCATGAAAACACCTACAGTATTATAATACATTTTAATGTTAAACCTCAAAGCAGCATTTGTTACTTGTTCTTTCATGTTTTCAAGGGCAAACTGATCTAAGATTGCATTTATAAAACTTGTGCAAGTTGTTTTCACATTTCTTGTTCTACAAAGGAGGGGTCTCCTAACTCCTGTGTTTCATATGGCACTTAATCATTGTAATTGCATATAGATATTTGTGTGGTTTCCTCCTATGCTCTAAAATATACAGGAAGGTTAGTTGGCTCCTGATAAAAGTGACCATTGTATGTGTGCTTGTTAGGGCTGCCACCACCTTTCTTCTTTTGGAATTCCAAATGAGGGTTGGCAGTGACGTCATGGGCAGGGACAGTTGACATCAGAGCAGAACTGTGATATGAGGGGTGGGGCTATGATGCAGTGATCAGCGATTGGCCAGCCGCAACAACAACCCAGGAGAGTCCTATTCACATTGCCTAATCAGGGAACCTATTTTTGGTAAGGGCTTTATAGGTCCAAACTGGTACAAGTGAAAGAGACCTTAGATTGTAAGCTCCACTTGGGCAGGGACTGATATGAATGATCCATAATCTCTATACAGAGCACCAGAATAGATTTGCGCCACATAAGTAAAGTCTATACAAGTTGCACTTCATTAAAAAATGCATAAATACCGACATCCTGTAAGTGCAGGGCAACAACACATATTTATTTAGTGATGGGCTTATATTTCATTTCTTTTTCCTGCTTTAAGTATGTAGGACTGATATGGCAGAGGGAAATAAAGTTCAGTGTAATATTTACATTTTCAAGCAATGCAGTAAACAGTTTACCAATTATTAAAGATTTCAATATGCTGTCATAAGCTACTATTAAGGTAATAAACCAACTGTATTATATTGCTACAGGCTAACTGAACACAAGCAATTTTGTCATGAGCAGGTTGTACCATGCTATTTTTTGTCTGGCAAAAGCTGGCGTATAAAATAGATATATGCACTTCCATATCCTGTATACAGGCCAATACTGTTTTACCGAGTTACAAATCCTACACTCTATATTCTTCTTTGTGTTATTTATATTTTCCAAGAATCAAAATTTGACAATTTAGAATTTGAAATAATTGTCTTTTCTCCAAAAATGTAATTTGCATTTGGGAGTTTGGATTTGAACAGTTGATGTCAATATCTGATTAAAAATATGTTTATTTTCAAGTTCAATTTCATGGGGAAGCGTTATTGATATAGAGTGATTTTAAGGAACAGTGCCACAAAATATAGATACAGCAAACATTATTTTAACATCACACAAAGCACCACAGTGCATATTTTCAATCTTCATCTTAAGTGAAAGACGTGTGCTAAGGTTCTTTTTAAAATGAAGGACATTGTCTCATTGAGTCAAATATCCAGATAATGTGTGCATCATTCACAACTGTTTTGCCAGTTAATGATTCTGTTTCATTCCATATCTTAGTTTTATAACATACACAAGGCTGGGCTATTAGAGATTGTTCTATCCTTGCATTAGGTCACACAACAGCATTTCATATTACAAAAGTATTTCAGGGTAGGAATTTTCCTTTAGTCATTCAAATACAGTATTTGAAAGGGAAGAAATTGTTCATAGATTATTACATTTTGCATTTAATTTGATTTCAGAAAGAGGATTGCTGGATAATTTACTTACCCAACACCTCACTACCTCTCTACACAGTAACACAGCTTTATAACATTTACTAGACTATGCCTTTTGCTTCCTGTGTTTGCACTAGAAGTAAATAAAACAAAAACATTATCATATCATTGGGGTGTTCAAATTGTTCTTTAATTATAAAACGTTACCAACATTTAAGTTGATTGGGCTGCAGGGCATTCTTCTCTATGTTTATTTCTTTCTCCGGACATTAGCTTGATACTGGGTTTCTCATTCATTGTACAATTACCTCTGACTCAGTTCTGTAACCTGGGAGTCTGCTTACTAAAGTGCCACAGAAGGTGATAATTAATTTCACCAGAAATAGCACTAGAGCTGGTTTACTGAACGGCAATCACTTCTGTAACCTCTGTTGCTATTAAATTCTGTGTATGCAGATTCCCCCGGGAGCCCCCCTGACTGGATGGATTCTGTTCTCAAGTAAGCCTTGCACACTAGTACCGTGGCCTTGAGGCAGAGACACCTGCTTGGCTATAAAAGCAATTCTTTGTTTTTCTGTGCTGTGGAGTGATATCTCTATGCTTTCCCGCCAGTAACTTCCTTTTAGTCCTGTACTTGTACATTCTCATGTCATAGGTTCCCAAATCTATAAAACTCTGTGGTTATTTGTTTTGGGTTCTGACTATTTGTGAGTGCAGGATCAACTGAGCTTGTGTCAAATACACTTGGTGTTTCACCTCAAGTGGTCTCCAGTTCCTGAAATTCCATGACACTACCTAAACTGTTTTACAATGTTTACTAAGGTCTAGCACCAAGATTATTGCCTAGTCATGCCAAATTGATGGCAATTTGTATCAACAACCAAAAAATTTCATCATGTAAAATAATGGCATAAAACTGTATAGTGGGGGAGATTCAGTGTTAGTTCGTAGCATGACCAGTGAATAGCGGTTGGTCTAATATGTAAGACAACTATACTTGTAGCATTTGTGAATTCATTGAATGAAAAAATATCAAATATAATAATAATAATAATAATAATATTGGTAACACATTAATTGGAAGCCAAAGACAAAAAAAAAACAGATGATAAACATTATTTCCGTAACCTCACAACTAGGTGGGTCCAGGTGTTCATGCATCAGACGTTCATCTTAAGGAATATGCCATGAGCAGACCATTAGAAAATAGGCTGGCACAAACCGGACCACAGTCGGCTTCTACTGTTTAAATTGTTTATTAAAAAGTTATGGCACCCATGGTGCAAACAAAAAGCCTTACACTTTATGTGCCTTCAAGGGGGACTTAATCAAAGGCTAATGACAGAAACAAAAGACACAGAATTTAAAGGAACTTAATCCAGTCATAAAGATCATAATTCCAATTAATCACAAAATAGGTTACAAACCTAAATACAAGCTTAGTTTACATATTTACAAGTACTACCATTTGCAAGTGATACACCTCTGTACTCCATACTTGTCATTTCCAACTGTATTCAACCAATTGGTATTATGGGCATTTCAGGATTTATTATACTCCAAGGATGGAAAAAGTCTGAATCTAAAAATCCAGCATTACAGAACTGCCAAAGTTGTATGTCAATGGCAGAAGTCTCAAAGATATCCTGATCTGCGCTGGGTTATGTGCAATAATCTGAAGATTTTGTGGTTTTCGGGCAAAAATCTGAAAAAGCAGAAAAATTCCTATGATCCAAATTTTCCATGTTTTTTCAAGTTTTTTCCCGAACTGTAATTTTTTGGAAAATGTATTTATATATAAATAAAGGGAAATAACCTGTGTGGATTTGGTTGGATTATATTTCAGAAAATAATGAGATAAATTCGGATTCTGATAAATAACCCCCCCTAAATGTAGTTTAATGAATGAACTCCCAGGATTTCAGTCTTTGCCTTCTGCCTGCTCTCCCCTGGCTAGTTAAATAAACGTATCACTCTCAGCACAGGTAAAACAACATGCTTAGGGAAAGCTCTATTCTGTAGCTTGTATGCCTGTGAGTACACACATGCACAACATAGAAGCTTGCACTTTTTTTTTTACTTATTGTAGATGTTGGGGAAGGGTATTCACAAATATATTGACGCTTATATAAAAACAATATTGTATTCATCCTTTTTTATTACAGTCAGGGGCTGATTCACTAAATTCGAGTGAAGGATTCGAAGTAAAAAAACTTCGAATTTCGAAGGTTTTTTGGGCTACTTCGACCATCGAATGGGCTACTTCGACCTTCGACTACGACTACGAATCGAAGGATTCGAACTAAAAATCGTTCGACTATTCGACCATTCGATAGCCGAAGTACTGTCTCTTTAAAAAAAACTTCGACCCCCTAGTTTGGCAGATAAAAGCTACCGAACTCAATGTTAGCCTATGGGGAAGGTCCCCATAGGCTTGCCTAAGTTTTTTTGATCGAAGGATATTCCTTCGATCGTTGGATTAAAATCCTTCGAATCGTTTGATTCGAAGGATTTAAACGTTCGATTCGAAGGATTTAATCGTTCGATCGAAGGAATAATCGAATTTTCTGCGCTAAATCCTTCGACTTCGATATTCGAAGTCAAGGATTTCAATTCCTAGTCGAATATCGAGGGTTAATTAACCCTCGATATTCGACCCATAGTGAATCAGCCCCTCTCAAGATAGATAATGAAGGGCAGTTTAATTGTGATGAAGGTTGTTGAACAATACCATTTTCTAATTGCAGTCTGTGACTTACACTGGATTTATTTGCAAGTTAAAAGCTTTAAATTCCGCTTTGTTGGAGAAAGGAAAATGAAGATCTCATTCTCTGCAAATAACAATGCTCACAGGGAATGGTATACAGGAATTGTATTTAAATTTGAGCAGATTTTGAAAGATTCCAACATTATTGCTGATGCTTGTATTGAAATATTTAATCTTGTTTCTGGCAGTGTTTCTATGTTTATAAGCTCTTTTTATCCCAAGTTTACCCTAAAGGATTTTACATTTGCAACATAGCTTAATCCGTTTTTAAAAGCTGTTACATGGTGTGCCTTCATTGAGTTTCTATATTTCTGCTCTCAGCAGTTAACTTTCATTGAATCAAACTTGAAGCTCTTGCCTGTTTGACCTCTCATTATTCAGAGATGCTCAGCTATAACAGCAACTTGTCAGTCCAGTCCACCTATAGGCTTGAAGGGGTGAGGATGTCACATTCCAAGGGACATTTACAGTCTCCAGACTGGCCACGGGCTTCATAATCTTGTTTCAATGACATGTTATTTTTATAACTGCCGAGGAACATGTGGTATATTGGATAATAGCCCAGCTGTTTGAAAAGCTTTTTTCATAAAGCAGTATATAATACTTTAAAATGGAAATTAAAACATCATTTTATGTTAAAGATCTATCACTTATTCGAGTGGTTATAATATTAATATGGAAAACAATATTGAACTGAGTAAAATACAATCCTTCATTTAAAATGAATTCCATTGTGAATATTGGACTCATCTATGGCTTGCTAAAATTGAAGTGGTCAATGATGTTATGTACACCTGTCATATTTTAGGTCAATTCCTCATCACACACAATTTCTACACCCATATAAAATGAGACATCTGCCTTGACTTGTAGCACAGTATTCTCTGTTTTTGCTTAATAAATTTACTGTCTATTGACATCCATTCTGCATAAAACTGCATAACTGTCGGTCGCAAGCATAACCTCAGCCACATGCAAGGCTCCAACTTTGAGTGTAAGGGGTTTACCATTTAATCCACATATACAGAAAAAAAGAGGCATTTGTGGTGCAAAATAGTGTTCTACACTTATATGGTAGAATTGTTCATCCGCGTTTTCATTAAGGGTGAAGATTCTCCTGCAGTCATACAGTCACAATATGATATTCTGGGGCGCATATAATTTTCTTTGAAATGTAATTCAAATAAAGTTATATTTAGTTGCCAAAAACTACAATGCTGATTTATGGATGAAAATTTGTTCACCCTATTTTAAAGATTTATAAGCAAATATTATAATATTATTAATATTATTAAATAAGCAAATACTTGGTTGATATTTCACAAAACATATTTTTCTTTTGCTTGTCAGAAATTCAAAACGTTTCGCTTTGAATTATAATTAATCCTGTGTGCAGCCTTTGGGATTCATTGCTCCAATTTTTTGTGATACAGGTTTTTGATGATTGTAACATATACATAATGGTACATTTGGTACATTCCCTACATGGATATCACTTCAGAACCTTTTATATTGTGAAAATTAGTTCTGCCTCGTTATTTTTTAGATATTGCATGCATGAATTTATTTGATTAATTCCTATGTTTATTAATTTTATGAGGATATGCAGGCAATTTTCTTGGTATACAAGTGGTATAACTTTAATGTATTATTAAATGATAACATTATGTTCTGCACTGGCCCTTGATTGGATGTAACGTCTAATTCTGATATAATACTATATACTTATTTTATAGGTATATAGTATATTGTATTTCTATGATATCTGCATGGGGAAGTTTCTGTTGAATTAAATAATAATAAAGAGCTTTACATTACAGTTTTTTTTAATCTAGAAACTCAAATCAGCTATGGATTATTTTAGGGATTATTAGACAGGTTGGCAACCATAATGAACCCGAACCCTATAAAATCCCACCATCTTTTAAAATAATCCCAAACTTGAAATAAGGATACAATATTTTGCCAAACTTGTAAAACCAAGTTATTGTTTAGAATATATTTCAATTATATAGTTTCACATTGCCTGGAAATTTTTTTTTAGCTTTGTTTATAATCAATGCAAAAAAAAAGTTATTGTTTATAATCAATGCAAAAAAAAATTTATAAAAAAGTTATTTTATATATCTATAAATATTATATTTCAGGAAGAAGAATTAAGAAAGAGCGGGGAATCAAAATATGCACACTTAGGTGATGAGCTTCATGTATTAATTGAAGTGTTTGCTCCACCAGGAGAAGCTTATTCTCGCATGAGCCACGCATTAGAAGAGATTAAAAAATTTCTTGTTCCGGTAAGTGTCAAAAATCAGTCTGTTTTCATACATCTAGATTTCATTTTGATGACTGAAACTGAAGGCTAATTGTATAATATTTTAAAGTGACATACACTACTTTTTAGCATGAGCTCAACAAATAGGACTTGTGATGAACATACTTGCCTGTTGTTTTAAATAAGAAATATTTATTTCGTTATTTCTGCACTAAACAAGAATATGAAACTATTTTTACTTTGGCACTTCCTGTCACTTCCTGTGCCACAAAAGCAATGGATGATCTGCTAAAACTAACCAAGTGTCCAGAGCAGGACTGAAACTAGGGGTAGGCAGAAGAGGCACCTGCCTACGGTGCAGCATGGGGGGGGGTGCTGAACAAATTACTTTTTGAAGGGTTTTCTGCCTACCCCTAGTCCGGGTTTGCTTGTTCCCTCTGCCCCACTTCCCGCATCTCGTCCCCATAGCACGGGGGAGCGAGATGGCTGGTTGGGTTGCCTAGGGCACTTAGTTGGCTTTGGCGGCCCCTTGTTCACATAGAACCTTCTCATAATGAGCTGCTCAAAGGCTCCTGCTGTCACACCTGGTTTCCCAAAACCCAGAACAACCCTCAATGTCCCAGTCTTGGCTCACCCTTCTGCCTCTAACAACCGCCTTTCGCTTTGGGCGGAGCTCTCTGCTACTTGGATGCCGCCAGGTCTTACTTGAGAGACGATCAGAGGGATGTGTTCTGGGCAGGCAAGAGACCCCGCTGCAGGCGTCCCCACTGCCTTCCCACCGGACCACCATGGACAGCTAGACCACTAGGTACTCTTACAGCTGCTTAGATAAAGAACTTGGAACAAAGTATCTTGTTTACAGGGGGGTCAATGAAAAAAGCAACTTTCAAATTAGTGCTTTAAAATAGGAAAAAGTAGTATAACGTGGATTTTTTAAATTAAAAAACAAACAGAATACATTTTCAACAAAAAATAAAAAATCATGAGCGATATCCAGAGAAGAGTCAAATGTTGTTAACCCCTGTATAAACATCCATAGGTTAAAAATGCTACTATAACATTCTGAAAGATAGACATTCATTTACAAAGGCATAGTATTAACCCTGCATTCCACATTGGCAAAGTCACTATACAAAAAAAAGTTATTTTGAACTGCTGCAGTTGTCACACCTGCTACAGTATATGACCTGGAAACAGAAAGAGCTAGCTGCCTAGGGCCTAAACAAAAGGGATTCTGTCATCATTTTTATGGTGTCATTTTTATTTCTAAATTACACTGTTTACGCTGCAAATAATTCACTCTACCATATAAAATTTAATTCCTGAACCAATAAGTGTATTTTTTTAAAATTTTGTAATATTGGTGTGTAGGCGCCATCTCAGATAATTTTGCCTGGTCATGTGCTTTCAGAAAGAGCCAGTGCTACACTATGGAACTGCTTTCTGGTAGGCTATTGTTTCTCCTACTCAATGTAACAGAAGAAGCCACAGTGGGACATGGATTTTTACTATTGAGTGCTGTTCTTATATCTTCCAGGGAGCTGTTATCTTGTGTTAGGGGGCTGCTATCTGGTTACCTTTCCATTGATCAGTTGTTGAGCTGAGGGTGAAAGGGAGGGAGGGGGTGCTATTACTCAAACTTGCAGTAGAGTAAAGGGTGAATGAAGTTTATCAGAGCACAAGTCACATGACTGGGGGCACCTGGGAAACTGATAACATGTCTAGCCCCATGTCTGATTTCAAAATTAAATATAAAAAAATCAGTTAGCTCTTTTGCAAAATCAGTGCAGAAGTCTGCTGCAGCAGCAATATTTACTGATACATTCTGAAAAAAACATGTTTTCCTATGGCAGTATCCCTTTAACAAGAATATGCTACCTTAATGGTGTGTTAAAATGCTGTCAGCTATGAAGAATGAATAGGAATGAGGAGAATTTTGCTTAAAACAAGCATATTGTAATTCAACAAAATCTCTTTAAATATGTGATATGTGTTCAGTTCCAGTACGTTCATAATTTTTAAATGTAGTAGGCTTTTTAAATAAGGCTGATCTGCTTAATTTAATATTTCCTGATATATTTTTTTAGCTCAAAAACACACATCTAAACTTGAGTTTATTTAAGTTTTTATTAAAACAAAGTCAACCTAACTCCCATACACAAATTGAACTAATTTATCAATAATTCATCTCAAAAAAGTAGGTGCTAAAAAAAACGTTGCAACAAATTGGTGCGTCAATTCCAATCGTATGATTGACACTCCGAAAACTTGACTTTATCGAATTGTTGTTTGCGAAAACTCAACTTTATTGATTATCAGAGGAAACGCAGTGGAGACCATAATGTCAAAAAACATCTTCAGGGAGATCTGCCATTGACTTCTTCATGACCTCAACAGGTTTGAGATGCAGTATTTTCAGATTCAGATTTTTAGCAGCTTTAAGGTTTAATACATTTCTGAAAATTCACGTACTTCTTAAATATATAAAGAACAGGTTTTCAAACGTTCCCAAGGCCATAAGAACAAAACATGTATTCTGTATTATTATGATTCTTTATTTAAATAGGGTGGACACATTCTGAAGTGATTTACAGAGATTATATATAGTGATGGGCGAATTTATTCGCCAGGCGCGAATTCGTGGCGAATTTGCACATTTCGCCGCCAGCAAATATATTCGCGAAACACCTGCGAAAATTCGCGACCCGGCATCAAAAAAAATTTTCCCGAAAAAACAGACGCCGGCGTCAAAAACGGGCGCTGGCGTCGGAAAAAACGGGCACCGGCGTCAAAAACTAGACGCCGGCGCCGTTTTGCAAATTTTTCGCCGTTTCGCGAATTTCGCACGAAATTCGCTAATTTTTCGTCGAAACGGCGCAAATTCGCCCATCACTAATTATATATCATTCACATCTAAACTAAATTATTGAATATACTATGTCCATAATTTAATATCAGTTGTAAAATGTTCAGATTCATTTAGTATCATTGGCATGTAACATTTCCAACATGTTTCTTTATAACGCAAATCTAACTGTGACTATTACCACTTTAGAGGCAATGGTCCAGAAAGTCCTGTATGAAAAATAATCATCTTTACCCTTCAGTCTTTATGTAGGGCAATTGGATCACAATTCCTGTGCAATCTCAGTGTGATTAATTGGTACCTGTAAAATGTTATGCTTAGCCTTTGTAATAGTGGTCAAGTGCAAATGGAGAAAAGCCTACACAACCTCTGGTTCTGTCAAATGATTTAAATGTATAATAGTTTATGCATTACACGCTGCATTATGCAATAAACTTATATTATCAGATTAAAATTAGGTAAAATACTAATATGTCATGCCACCTAATCATACAGTACATCTGTTTTTATTTTTAGAAAAACATGGTCATTTACAGAGTCCCCAGACACAGCAGCTTTTTTGTGCCCTTGGTGCTTATTCAAAAAATAAATTGAATCCCTTTTTAGGTTCTGATTAGGGATGGACGAATTTAACCCGTTTCGTTTTGCCAAAAATTCGCCGCTGGCGAAATGTCAGTGACACCCATTAAAGTCTATGGGCGTCAAAAAAAAGTTTCCGCCCGGCCAAATTTTTCTGACGCGCATCTTTTTTTTTGACGCATGAAGCCATACAAGTCTATGGGCATAATTTCCGCCCATTTAAACTTCAGTATTATATAAAATGCTACAAATAGAAAAAGTCTTTATTTTTGGTGAACTATCTGAAAACAACTGAACTGAAATAAGTGTTTTAAGGGAAACACCCCCTTTAACTTCAGATTATTCTAAACCCTGGTTTGATATGCAAGTTATACATTTGCATTATAAAGATGCATATGCCAAAAAAATAAAATAAAAAGACAGCACTTACAGTAATGGAAGGCAGATTTATCAAGGGTCGAATTTTGAGTTTAAGGGTGTTTCTAAGGACCCCCATCAACTTTGAAAAAACGACCAATCGAAATTTATTCTTTTTTTTTTTTAAAAAAAAAAAACGGGTGAATAGGATTGAGCTGCTAATTCGAATCAAATTCGATTTTGGTTTTTCACCCAAAAATACATTTTTATTTTTGAAATTTTTTTTTTTCAAAAGTCCACCAAATTACTCTAAATTGATTGTAAAACACTAATTCAGCAGATTTTAGATAGTGAATAGTCGAATTTTAATTCTTAAAGGGTCAGTACATGATACAGTTCAAATTTCAATTTTCTTAAATTGTAATCAAATTTGGATCATTCCCTAGTCACATGACAATAAAACAAACTCGAAATTTGAATTTAAAAATTAAAATTTTCAATTCCACCCTTGATAAACCTGCCCCTTAATAGATATCAAATTTTTATATCTTTTGAAAATAATGAAATAAACACAAATTTTTTGAGATTTGCAGACAACATCACAATCCGATTGTTAGTAAATGGTCTCCTTACAGTATAACTGGGACAGAATTTAAATGGCAGCATAATGTGATCCAGGATTAGTTGGGTCTTTCCTAATAATCTTCAAACGTTTGGGGTAAAGGAGAAAATTACAAACGTAAAAAAAACTAGCCCCTACATCTGTGTAAGCATATCATTATAAAAAGGAGGATTTTTAAGGAATGCTCAATTTAAATAGAATTAAATATCAGCTGTAATGCAGAATATCTAAAATAATATTAAAACAATATATCATATACTATTTCATAATCTTTCATGCTGTTTTATATGGCATACATTTATGGGGTTATTTGCTAAAGGTTGAGTTGTGTTTTTCCCGAAAATTCAAGTTTTTCAAGGGTATTTTCACTAAAAACAGGATAAAAAAACCTTTGAATTGTTTGAGATTTATTATGCCTCGTAGCTGCTAAAAGCCTGAATACAAAAATACTCCAGCTAAAGCCTTTCATTCTCTAGGTCATGTAGAATTCAGTGGCAGAGTTCACTAGAACCATTTGAATACGTTTTTATCTTTATTCATGATGTTTGGGTTTTTTTCAGTGGTTTTCGTTGAAATTTTCAAGGTTTTCCCCCCAAATTCACTGATTCAAGATGTATTCCATTCAAGTTTTTTTTTATAAATAAGCAAACATTGGAGTTGTGAGTTTATTTGAGGTATAAAAAAAAAACCTCACAAGCCTCACAAACTTGACCTTTGATAAATAACCGCCTAACTGCACAGAAAAGTCAATGACCTGACAATGGATTCTTCTTTCCCTCCAGGATTACAATGATGAGATTCGGCAGGAGCAGTTAAGAGAGCTGTCCTACTTAAATGGATCTGATGATTCAAATAGAGGAAAGGGGGCAAGAGGTAGAGGAATCAGAGTACCGTCAACTCCTTCTAGGTGAGTTATGACAAAACACCACTGGAGATATGGATTAGACAATACCAATGTACCATATGATAGAAATGTGTTCTTTTGCTCCTTTAATATTATTTAATGACATTATCATAAATGAAATCGAATTTTTGAGCAGGGCTAGGTTGAAATCTCTGCAGCTCCACACTTCCAACATTCCTAGGAGCTGGATGCTGTGCAGTTTTCAAGACAAATATTTGTGAACATTTTCATGGGCTTTCAAGGCAAATGTGGAAATGTTGGTATGCTGCCAAGTGAAAGGAGAACAGTTTGGCAAGATGTTACTGTCTCTGTATAGCATCAGTGCTACATTCTCATAATTATTTTCCTCTTGGTATTTGTAACCCGCCCCACCGGTCTCCCATCCTCGCTTACCTCCAGACGCATTGACCGGCGGGTTCGGGTTGGGATGTGCTCCCTCCCAGAGCAGAGGAGCCCAGTGATTACGAACTCCTTGTGTCTACACCAATAAATGTTCAATTTGACGCTGATTGTTCAAGTTTTCCTACCATTGGTTTCCCTTATTGTCTATCTTGGTTTCTCTTCTCCCATTGGTTATTCTGCCTTTAAATAGCTTCTTCATTTTCCTCCTCCTTTCCCAAGCTGGCTTCTGTTTATCCAGTTCCTGCTTAAGCTCCGTACATATCGTCACTCTGGTTTTTGACTCCTACCTGCCTTTGACTCCGATTTTGCTCAGCCCTTTTCGTGTCCACTAATTTTGGTTTTGACTCCTGCCTGTCCCGAACCTTGCCTGGCCTGACTTCGCTTTATGCCTAATCCATGTCTGTACTATTAGTATCCTTGACATGTTCAGGTTCCCTGATTGATTCTGCAGCAGAAAGTCCAGGGCCCCAAGAGGGCATCGGTGAACATCAGTAATGTCAGGGATGACCTTGTTCATTGAAAGGTACTTCTTGGGTTCCTTGTCAACTAGCGTTACAGTATGTTTGTATTTGTGGTTTCCTTTGCTCTTTTGTACCTTTAAAAATCACTGGGAAGTTACTGTACATGAGACCAAGCTCTCCTGTGTGAGGTATTTTTCATAAATGTAAATTTAAAAGGGATTTCTGCTATTTATTCTGTTATACAGACTGATCATTTGAAATATCTCTGCATCTCTCTGGAGCATCGCTCCATTGTATATGTATCCCAATCTAGACTGCACTGTCCACTTTGATGTGCAATAATCAGTACATATTATACCCTAGTGGAAGAAACTAATTTATAAAAACATTTCCCTGATGCAGTTGGCAGTTTTTATTGCAGCAAAAAAGAAAGTAAGATAGAGTTTACTGCAGCACTACCGCAACATCTTTCAAGTGACATGGAATAGATAGGTTTGATAATAAGGCATGGCATTGTATATATCTATGTTTTGTGTATATCCTCACAGCATTATAATTAAATCAATTAGTGGATAATTCTTACCAAGCCACTTATGATGCTGACTGATTCAGCTATACAACTGTGTGGATATATAAAATATATACCACCTGATGGTTCTTTTGGGAACCTATGCTGTAGGTAATTGAATATGGCAGGAAACAGAACGGGATAATGTTTTGGCAGGTTCCTTCTTAACGACCTTTTATAGTTGATAATGGAAAATGCCTCCTTGCAAAAGCTTTAAGCTTAAAAAGTCTTGTGGTTTTGCTGTTAACTATTGCATTTCTAAGCTAAAATATTCACTGTCCTCTTGAATTTTTAAAAGCCAAACCCTGGGAGATATAGAAATGAAGAGAAGTTCATTAAACGGTGTGTAGCGACACACACATGGGATTTTGTATTCCCCAGTCATGCAAATTTGCCTTTTTATAATGAGGTTTGGCAGTGAGCCGATATTACTGGGCGTTGAAGCACATGGTTAGCAGTGTATGTGATCATTTGGTGTGAGAAAATGTAAATGCAGCTGCCTTACAGGCATTGTTATATTTATGCAGCATTTCTCACAATTAGAATATTGTAGTTGGCATCGCTCCCCATTCATAGGAAATTCCCTCCAATCAGCAAGAGGGGAAGTTGTTCTTGTCACTAAACTGTTTTCAAACCATAGGCAAAGGTGCAGTGAGAGTGTGACCAGGATGTAAAACAAAAGCAGGTCAATTTCTATTATACTAAAATGCATATAATACTGTATACCATTTGGTTGTTATATTTGTTGCACCTGACTGTTAGCAATTGTGTAATGTGTAATGTATTGTATTGTGGTTTATAATTGCAAGCCACTTTCTATGAGCCACACTTCCATTGCAGAGAGACCACACACCCTCTGTGCTGTGATGGCAACTGAAATGTAATATGTTTGGTCTCACATAACCCCAATATCTAGAGGTCCCTTAAAGCCCACGCATAATTCCCCACCCCGTTGGATGAAGTATTATATATGTTACTTGATGGGAGTGAATGGGCAATAAACCAGTTGTGTACCACTCTGTGCCCTATCTATTTATTCCCCATAGCGGGGCGAAATGGCAAAAAATATGCAAAAACTTTTTGTTGCTCATATTTTGTCACGCATCATTGTTATGGCAAATTACATTGTTATGTCTGTGGACTTTTTTTGTGGCACTTTGTTTCTGCTTTCTGGCGGCAGCATTTTTTCTTTCATTATACTGCCACACACATGCCCTACATTGTAAATCTCCTATGTTGCCAATTTCTTAAAAACCTCTGTGATTTTTTACATTACCTCTTAATGACTGGAATAGTATCTACTACTACATTATACTAACAACTAATAATACACCTGACCACCAACAGATGATATCTGATAGCTTTGTATCCCACATTAAAATTAATAAACTATATACTTATTTGTATGTCCTTATATAGACAATCTGAAGGGTCAGATTTCTTTGGTTCATTTTTATTTTGTTGCGTTTTATTTTGTCACGCAGAGCAAAACAAGCAGCTGAGCAAATATTTTACAAAGTTTGCCGCAAATCTGAACATGATCAAATTTTTCACTCATCACTACCTGTGAGCTAGATGCAGGCAATAGCACATTAAGGAGCTATTTAAGACTGCCTCTCCCATGCCCTGCTGCTGGATTATTATCCCTTATTCTTTGTCCAAGCCTTGAGCTCCAGTATTCCAGAGGTCCCAAATTCATGTTGCTGTATCCTGTGTTCAGTTTCTGCCGTGCATTTGCCACTTGTTTTCTGTCTCCCTGGTTTTCACCCGTGCCCTGATATTTGGTATTTTGCTTGTCTACCACCTGCCCTAACCTTCTGACTGATTGCTTGTTGCCTACCCTGACCTTGTGCCCAAACTTGGACTTGTTGATTGCTGCTTTTCCAGACCTATTGTCTGTATGCAGACTTGTTTTTCTGTCATGTTTTTAGTTTTTATTATTAAATCTTCCTTTTGAATATTAATTTCTTGCCTCAGTGTGTTAAATAGGCGACTCACAGGATATAGACTCCCCATGCCCTCGCCACAAATCCGGGCCTGAGCTGAGACTCCCTCCAGCTAGTTCAACAAGCACCTTTAGCAAAATGATCCAGCCTAACAATCAGCAGTAGTAGCCAGTAAATACAGGGTCCCTGGTTCTAGTACAGGAAGTTCCAAACCCTCACCTTCTACTTTTCTTACATTACATCCACAGCAACTACTAAAGTGAGGGCCTATAATTTAGCATTTTAAGCATTTAAAATATAAAATATTTTTGAACCTGGGCATACTCTACCTAAAAAAATGTAAACATTCCAAATATACTTTCATCTCAGATATACTAAGTAGTTTGTAAAATAAAGTGCATAAATCTACTAAAAAATGACAAAAAGTAAATTTGAAAAATCTGGATCCTTGTGCTTTGTGACAGTTGAAGCAAGACTACTCTAACATATTCCATTTGGATTAGCCCTGTGCAACTCTTATCCCTGCACCTTTGATTATCTTCTTTCAGGCTCATCTCCCTTTCTTCATCAGTGTATTGTGACCTCCCACTGCTTAATTGGCCATGCATACAAAACCGAATGAGGACACATATAAGGTGGCACACAGCAAGAAAGTTCAATATGTAAACCTGTGTTAAGTGTAATTGTTAGAATGTGAGATTAGAATCTGGATCATTCCCTTTTTTATCCAGGTCAACAGATTTGAAGTAGAATTACTCCTATCCATATTATGTTGCCTTTGCTCTGTTCCCTAGCCCACCACAACGTTTTTATAGATTCTTTTTTATAGCTTCTGTAGCAAATATGCACATATCACATTTCACCTACAATAAGCTCTTGCCTAAAACATCCCACTTTCTTGGCATGTTCTGTTGTGTAAAAGACACACTTGCTTAAGGTGCTGATCATTGTGATTTTAAGAACAGTCTGTTCACAAAGAATTTGTGGTGTCAGTGTATAACCTTTATGTATATTATACAGTAAAAACATAATACCGTTTTACACATATAAATGCTATAGTATATATTACACTAAACATATATATATATATATATATATATATATATATATATATATATATATATATATATATATACACAAATGGAATATTCAACACAGATGGTTCAAAAACAAAACATTAGGTCAGCTACACTGTATTTAAGATATACTATTTAGGAAATGTAACACTTTGCTCTAGAAACAGCTAGCCTATTTAATTCTGAAAGAAATTGTGGATTTTGAAAGCACAGGGAAGCTATTTCAATACAAGTGTTACTGTAATGTTGATGCTAATCTCTAAAATTCAGAACAATTCCATAATCTCTTGCAAGACAACAGTCACTTGACTATAAACTGAAACAGTGTATAATTTGATTGTTTTGTTCAAGCTGCGCTACAATCACAGAATGGGAAAAGCTTATTAAGAAAGCTAGCTGGACGTTTAATAATACCCCCAAACATTTGCAGAAATGCATTTGCTTGTTCTCTAGTAGCTACTAAGATATACAACCTAATCCAGGGTATAATTACATACAATTATTCTACCTCTTTTCGGTTATTAATTAGCCCTTAATAACGTCTTTTATTTATTAGTTATTAGAGGCAGATTTGAATTCAAAGGAGAACTAAACCCTTAATTTAAAAAAACCCTACCCCCCTACCCTACATAGACCCCCCTCCCTGCTCCCCCCAGCCTAAGTGTTACCCCTGGTAAATGCCCCTAACTCTTTACTTAACCCTCGGTTCAGATTTAGGGCATCTGCGTTCACGAGCGCCATCTCGGCATATCGGCGCATGCACAGTTGGAGCAATCTTCTGACAGTCTTCGCAACAACTGCGCATGCGTCTGAAAGTCATTGAAATTGCCAGAAGAAGACCCAAAGATTAGAAAAAAGTGGCGCCTGTGAACTCCAGTGCCCTGAATCTGCACCGAGGGGTAAGTAAAGAGTTAGGGACATTTACCAGGGGTAACAGCTGGGTCTATGTAGGGTTTAGTTCTCCTTTAAGCACCTTTTTTAAGCAATAAGCACCTGTCACTTGACAGCACTAGTTGCTTTTCAATACATAGTTAGATCGGGTTGAAAAAAAAGTCCATCAAGTTCAACCCCTCCAAATGAAACACAACATCCGTAAATACACACACTGACCCCTTCATCTACTCACACAAACTATAAATCCTCATACACTAACTATAGATTTTAGTATCACAATAGCCTTGAATATTACTGTGGATATTCTATTTAATGGATAAGTTTACCCCAGGTTCTATTTTATAGTTTGGACACATATCTAGTGAATTGTTGTTAGTGGCCGAATCCCGAACCGAATCCTGGATTCCCTAATGCCTATGATTACATCAGTTAGCAATTTATTTTATAAGCTAAGGATAGGATGAGTTTGGGGTCCATAGACCCAAAATGGAAAGGTTTCTTTAGACTGCCTGATTTATCTCTCATTTATGAGTAGAGTGCCACTATAAATATTGCAGTTGATATGCTGTATTCAAGCATTACTGTCTCACATCACAAGTTAATAAGCCTTATGGTTATTGTTGGAACACCCAAAGGAGTTTACTTTAGCTGTTGCCTAATGAGCATGCTCAGTTCTTCTCAGCTCAGGTAACTAAACAAACCCTCCAGTCCAACAGCCAATGAAGACATAACATTGCTAATTCCCATGGAAACTCTAGCTGTCTCATCTTATTTTTTTCTCCTTTCCTGAGCTCAGCTTAACCATTACAGTGCTCAACCCCAGCAGGACCTTTTATCAAAGGATGTTGTGCCTGTGTAAACCTGAATTCTGCATTGCATGAACTTTACAGCATACATGTCCGAAGATGTGTCAGAGGCAAAAATTGCCCCTGGGTGAAAGCTGCTATTTCTTTAGGAAAATGTGATGGTTATGGCAAATGGAGGGGTATATGCAAAACAAATGATGTGGCTTGGGTGGGGAAGATATGCCCAACTTATATACATGGTAGGAAAATGTAGGATTGATGTTTCCTTTAAGGGCTATATCAAAGAAATGCATATGGTATCTTAAAAGGCTATGGTAAAAAGTATACATTGAGAGTATTAAAAATGTGAAAACTTTTATCATAGGAATCGTGGAGGTGTTACCCCTGCTTATTCAGGACGAGGAGCTTCTACTGCAAGAGGAGCACCTATAACACGTGGCACCTTATCACTTTCTACTGTAGCCCGTGGTATCCCCACTCCAAGAGCAAAGGGTGCACCAACAACACCTGGATATAGACTGCCACCACCACTCACAATTGAGGCCTATGATGATTATGTAAGTAAATACAAGTTGGGTGGGTTTTTTTGGACAATATGCTGGTGGCTGAAGCCATGAATCTGCTTATAATAGACTAGATTTTAAAACCTTACAGAATAGAATTATGTGAATCATTAATCACCGAATGAGTTTTGCATTGGGGATTAATGATCAAGATAGGTTTAGTGCTCAATGCTGCATGACTGCACAAACCGGCTGAACACATTAAAGCTGGCCATAGATGTTGAGATTTTTAAAAGATCAGATCCTGATCGTGAGACCACGATCTTCTCAGAACGATCGTACGATCGTATGAATTTACCATCAACTAAAAAGACCAATTTACCAGGAAAACAAAGGGGAGTTGCCTGCTTGGCCCTGCAAACATAGAGAGATTGCACTGGGACTGACAAAGATTTTTAGACCTGCCCGATCAATTTCCCGACAGATGTCGGCCGAAAAATCGTAAGATGTACGATCGTTCGAATACCACTAACCGCACGATAATTTCGAAGGATTGGTCGGGCTTCCCTAAAATCGGTCGTTCGGCAAGAAGAATCGTCGCGTCTATGGGGAGTTTAAGATGAATTGGTATCAACAAAATGCCAACACTGCTACATAGTTTCAGTGTGGCTACACCCCTTGTCAATGACAATAGTTGAACTGGAAACAAAACAAAAATACTCATCCACTCCTTGGTGCCTTCTTTTATTACGGCATTTTGGTGGGTAATTAAAGAAGGTACCAAGAAGTGGGTGAGTATTTTTGTATTTCACCCCTGTTATTCACTTAGTGATGAATTGACACACCTACTAGTTTTGGTTAAATGTATCAATTTGCTGGAAATTTTGTGTTGACAAATTAGAAATAATATCAAACTGCTGCAAATCTGAGATTTCCCAGTTGGATCTTTAATAAATCTGTCCCAAATATCTGCAATATCTACAATGCATGTGAAATATTTCATATTGCCATTCTGTTGCTTACTGTTGGACTATATAATTTTTATTTACATCATTTTGATTTGTAGTAGTTCAGGCCTAGTGTTTAAAATTGTAGTTTAATGTTTGGCACGTTACAATGCCAGTTTTGCAAAATCAACAGCGAGCTTGCTGTTCTCATCATACAAAAACCATAAGAAAACACCAGCTCTTTCTGTTCTCTGCAGTGATTCATTATTATTATTAACATGTATTTTTTGACAACACAAAGAATGTTTCATAACCAATTATTTAGCACATAACTATAGAGTTGTTTTGGTATTGCACATACTTAGTGGACTATGTGACAATGTATATGTTTTATATACTTAAGCATCTCCAATAATTAGGGGAATGTAATAAAAGTCATTAATATATATATATTATTATATATAATTTTATAGTTTGCCCAAGTGTGCAGTGTATTTAATAAAACTTCTTAAAAGTTTTATTTGCTCCAAAGAATTATGCCACCTTCAATCATGCCTTAAAATTGTGTAATACACAGTTAAAATAAGCAATTCAGTAACAGGCTAACAAAGAATATTATTATTTTTTATATTTTTTTCCATTTATGAGTTTACTACATTTCCATCTATATTCTCTGGGCTGGTGGGCACTGGAAGTTACATGTCTCCACTATTATAACTTGTCTATGGAACCTGAACTATTAGAGTAAATGCTTCACTTGTTCCATAATGTGACGTTCTTATGGCATCAATAATGAATGCGATTAAATGTGTAATATAACCAGATAAAAATATGTGTGAGAGAATCACTAATCATTGTACAGTTGATTATACTCTTCTACAAGATTAATTGTACTAAAGGTTGCTAACAAAGCCCCCTTAGGAAAAGGGGAAACCGGACTTGCAGCATCCCTATGTAAGTTGGACCTAACACAGAACACGGTACAGCAACTTTACCTGCAATTAAATTGGACCTAGAAATTCAGGAGGCTTTTACTGCAGAATTTGGGTATTTAAAAAAAACCTGTTATTTTCAGAAGCTGGGACCTGAGTATGATACACCTGTGGTTTTTATAAAGATGCTGGCAGGGCCGGAAATAGGGGTAGACAGGGAAGGCACCTGCCTAGGGCGCAATCACAGGGGGTGGACTTCCCAGGAGAATTTTCTTTTTTCATTCTGTTTTTATTGTGTCCACTACTTGGCCATTAAAAAGGTATGTTAACGGAATAGTTCAGTGTGAAAATAAAAACTGGGTAAATAGAAAGGCTGTGCAAAATGAAAAATGTTTCTAATATAGTTAGTTAGCCAAAATTGTAATGTATAAAGGCTGGAGTGAACAGATGTCTAATAAAACAGCCAGAATCCAACTTCCTGCTTTTCAGCTCTATAACTCTGAGTTAGTCAGCGACTTGAAGGGGGGCCACATGGTACATATCTGTTCATTGAGTTTGTAATTGACCCTCAGCATTCAGCTCAGATTCAAAAGCAACAGATATGACCCATGTGGCCCCCCCCTCAAGTCTCTGATTGGTTACTGCCTGGTTGCCAGGGTAACCAGTCAGTGTAAACCAAGAGAGCTGAAAAGCAGGAAGTAGTGTTCTGACTGTCATGTTATACATCAAATCACTCCAGCCTTTATACATTAAGTTTTTGGCTAACTAACTATATTAGAAACATTTTTTATTTTGCACAACCTATTTATTTACCCAGTTTTTATTTTTACACTGAACAATTCCTTTAAGAGAGCTGCCCATCCCAACCATCTTTGAGCTTTCCTTTTTGCTTTCCCCAACACTCCTCTTGCTGGCTTGTACCTCATTGAAGTTAAAATCGGACTTTTCTGAAAGGCACATGTGCAGTATATGCGTTCTGACGTCATTGCAAAGGCTCATGCTCTGAAGCTAAACTTGGTGCGCTGGTGTGGCTTGTACGCATTGGAGAATGTGAACGCTGTCTGGACCAATTTTACTTAGCTGTCTCCTGGCACAGGTACACGGGAGCAGGAAGTGGATATACTGGATGCTGGCACAGGTTCAGGAGGGAAAACATCACAGGGGCTGGTTAAATATTTAATATGGCTTTACTGATGCTGGACTCTGGTACAGGTTTAGGGGGGCAATCAAGAAGGGGGGTTATATTATGTGGCTGTACTGGATACTGGCACAGGTTCAGGGGCAATTGGGCAAAATGGCTCATTTTATGTGATTAGCTACTGGCACATTTACACAGGGACAATAGGAAAGTTTTTTTTTATTTACTGTTTACATAATGTTCAAGTTACATTTATTAATGTGTTGCAAGATTTATTTATTAAAACTTGAAATGTTAAAATGGCAAGGTGGGAAATGGTAATGTGGGACTACAGTGGGGGTGCCAACTGAAGCACTTGCCTAGGGTGCCAAAATACCTTGGCCTGGCCCTGGATGCTGGTATCACTTTAGATGACGTTCTCATGTGAAACCAGCAATAAGTTCAACTGTAATTGTTGGTAGGACACAGATAATGTAAGATACGTTTTTAATTTATTTGATTTGATCCTGGAATTATTTTTAAGTAGGATATGAACAGCTGGATTGCATACAGATTAAATAAAAATTAATAGACATTGTGCACTTAAAAATAGACTATAATCTGGTGACACTTGAATGATCCAGTTGTATTTCAGTGGCAAAAGCAATAACATACTGTAGCATGATATTGCTACAGAAAGGTAGAGATGTTAAGCATAAGTACATTAATTATAATGATTGGTACTTAAAATATCCTAAACATTTGTGCACCTATTTGTGCTTAGCTTTTTTGCAACACACACAAAAAGCAACATGTGCAGCTGATGAAATCTTTTGCAATTAGAGTGGTTGAAATTTGTAGAAAAACACTTGTGTCATTTCACCCAAATATTTTAATAACATTTTGTTTTCTAATGTAGGGCTGCAATTTCATAAGGTGTTATCGCTGTAAAAAAAATTGCACTCTTGAATTCCTGACAAAATTATACTCTTAGATTGTAGTGTTAGTAAAAAAATAATTAAGCTTATTAGAGTTCTGATATTTCTGCTGGCAGAACTCAAAAATAAATGTTTTTAATTACCAACATCTATGTAACAACCCTGTTTAACACAGTGGTCTTGAAAGGCAATTAACACAATATGTAAAAATAGTGATTAAAACTGTGGCATTGAGCAAATGTTTGCAGAACCACAAAATGTAGCCAAAATGTAGGTGTTTTTTCTCTGCAATAGCATATGAGTTGCCTTGCTTCTTAGTGAAGCTCTTTTCCAATATGGTACAGCTGTTCTGCATAGGAGAAAAAAGGCTTCTTATACAAGTTGAGGGCCCAATCCCATTGGTTGATGTGAAAGCCAAGGGGCAGATAATAATGATGTTTTTTTCCGGCACAACAAAATGCATTTTTCTCTGGTGAATAAGACCACACGATGAATTTCTAGCATAGGTTTGTGAAAAGATTTTACTGCAAAACTGTACCTATAAAGTTTGCTTCTTGTAGGTAGAGTTAAACATTCAACAAGTCATAAGACTCATACATTATCAAGGCAACAAGTGGTGAGTATTGCAGCACTTGATGTCAGTATTCCAATCTAAATGCTGCACAATGTTGATAATGTCTCCTAAACTCACCAAGGCTACTTGTGTTTAGGTACTGGAGGCACAGGGTCATTTCCACAATCAGAATGGATTTTGGAAGTAAAAAAGAAAACAGTATTTTCTAATTCTCAACTGCTCATAACCTCCATGGTAAGAAAATTCAACAAGCTTAATAATAACTGGATTTGTTGGATGCAATACATGAATTAGAGCAAGCTGATCAAGGCCAAAGATTCCAAGAGGTTTACAAACAAGCGTAAGCTTTGTCTGTAGAAAAATAAATGAATGTGTGTTCTTACACTTCCAGCAGGTCAGTTCAGTCCCTCTTCCCCTTCTCTCCCTTATTCAAAGTTCCCACTATATTGTGATCCTTTTAGTCTGCTTCATTTTACTTTATTTTATACTGCATGTTATGGATTGATATGTTTGACTAACCTCTGTGTCAGCACTGGATATAGGTCATGCACTCCTTGCCACAGCATTGGCCCTTCCTAGAGGTAGGAAACAATTCTCTAATTGCATTGGACCTCTCAGACAAATGTAACCTTTTCTGTTCTCTAAAGCATGATAAGAAATTCTATAGAACATACTATATAAGGGTGTATTTCAAAGTTTCCTAAGTGCAAAGCACCATGTTTTTTTTAGCTTTTGACTTGCCCATGTTTTTTTTTTTGTGTTCAACTGCCACACTCAGACATTAAGGGGCACATTTACAAAGCTCGAGTGAAGGATTCGAATTAAAAAAACTTCGAATTTCGAAGTGTTTTTTGGGCTACTTCGACCATCGAATGGGCTAGTTCGACCTTCGACTACGACTTCGACTACGAATCGAACAATTCGAACTTAAAATCGTTCGACTATTCGACCATTCGATAATCGAAGTACTGTCTCTTTAAGAAAAACTTTGACCCCCTAGTTCGGCAGCTATAAGCTACCGAACTCAATGTTAGCCTATGGGGAAGGTCCCCATAGGCTTGCCTGTGATTTTTTGATCGAAGGATATTCCTTCGATCGTTGTATTAAAATCCTTCGAATCGTTCGATTCTAAGGATTTAATCGTTGGATCGAACGAATAATCCTTCGATCGTTCGATCGTAGGATTAGCGCTAAATCGTTCGACTTCGATATTCGAAGTCGAACGATTTTAGTTCCTAGTCGAATATTGAGGGTTAATTAACCCTCGATATTCGACCCTTAGTAAATCTGCCCCTAAATAACCAGAAATCTAAATAAAATATCATGTCCTAGTTTATATATGAAAGCTTTTTTTTTTAATGATTTTTATTTTATTGTTTTCCAAAAAGGAGATGGGGGGAGATACAGAAGGAAAAAGGAGGCGGAGTGGGGAAAGTGAGCAGGGGGGAAACAACAAAATTAAAGAAAAACATCACAACAACAGGCATAATTTTTAAACAAAGCATTACACAAAGGCAATACAGCAACAATTACAGTCCCCTCAAGGTTATATGGATAGAGGGGATATAGCATGTTAACAACGTGCAGTAATGCTCAGAGTACAGATTGAAGAAACCCCTAATAACTAATATATGAAATTTTTTAGTCTGGAGGCCTGCAGAGAGACATGGATGCCATTTTGGTTATTGGCTGTGTAAATATGAGCATTTTCACCTACAGATACAGCCAGAAGGAATTGTACATCTGGCGCGCTGTAACGGATCAAGATAAACGCGCTGGTCGCGTTACATGCAGGGAAACACGATGCCCCGACGTTCAGAAAAGAAAGGAGCTTAAATTAAATTAGGTGTGCTTCCATGAACGACCACCAGGTGGCGCCTGATCTTACACGCTATTTACAAGTTGTATTCTGTATAGGTCTCCTGTGGCACTAAGTAAGATAAATCCATTCAAACATATACTGGAAGTAGCGTTGTGGATAGAGTGCTGGTTTTAACTCCCAACATACTTTTATTTTTTCACTCAATTTGTCTCTTCTGCCGATTTTACATTTTCCCCTGTGTCTGTCTCTTCTGACGATTTTTCATTTTCCCGTGTCTGTCTCTTCTGCCGATTTTACATTTTCCCCTGTGTCTGTCTCTCTCTCTGAATTTACATTTTCCCCTGTGTGTCTCTTCTGCCGATTTTACATTTTCCCCTGTGTCTGTCTCTTCTGCCGATTTTTAATTTTCCCCTGTGTCTGTCTCTCTTTCTGATTTTACATTTTCCCTTGTGCCTCTCTCCCTCTTATTTTTCATTTTCCCCTGTGTCTGTCTCTTCTGCCGATTTTACATTTTCCCCTGTGTCTGTCTCTTCTGCCATTGTTACATTTTCCCCTCTGTTCCTCGCTTCCCGATGTTTCATCTTCCTCAGTACCTCTCCCACGGCATTCATTCAATATGTGACTATTGTAGTGTAGTGGTGAAGGAAATGGTCTTAGAAATGAAAGGTCTTAGATTCGAATCTTGATAGTGCTTTTTTTTTTTTAACTCTAGATCAATAAAAACTATATTTTAATTACATGTAACAGAGCTAAATAAATGTAAATGTATGTACATTTCAATCTTGGCTTAGCTACATTATGTAACTAGATAAACAGCTACTATTAGTAACTACTTATCATGGCTACAAAATGCACAATAGTGATACTTGATAATAGTGTCTTACTTAATTATCACTATTGTGTATTTTATAGTTATGAGAAGTCGTTGCTACTAGTAATTCTGTGAGTCTTCACTGTTAGGAACTTTTCTTTACAGAATCCACAAATCAGTGTGTCATTGGAAACCCTTTGTTACATAAGTGGTGCCAATGACGTGTGAATGCTCAACTAATTCTTGTGCTTTATCAAATGCAAATCAGCTGTGGTTCTATTCCAAGATCACCTGTAATTGGAAAAGGTGCCCGAGCTCTGCTAAATCCACACAATAGATTTTTCATTTTCCCATGTCTGTCTCTTCTGCTGATTTTTCATTTTCTCCTGTGTCTGTCTCTTCTGCCGATTTTACATTTTCCCCTGTCTGTCTCTTCTGCTGATTTTTCATTTTCTCCTGTGTCTGTCTCTATCTCTAATTTTTCATTTCTCCCTGTGTCTGTCTCTTCTGCCGATTTTACATTTCCCCTGTGTCTGTCTCTTCTGTCTATTTTACATTTTCCCCTGTGTCTGTCTCCTCTGCCGATTTTTCATTTTCTCCTGTGTCTGTTTCTTCTGTCTATTTTACTTTTTACCCTGTGTCTGTCTCTTCTGCCGATTTTTCATTTTCCCCTGTGTCTGTTTCTTCTGCCGATTTTTCATTTTCCCCTGTGTCTGTCTCTCTGATTTTTCATTTTCTCCTGTGTCTGTGTCTCCCTCCGATTTTTCATTTTCCCATGTCTGTCTCTTCTGCTGATTTTTCATTTTCTCCTGTGTCTGTCTCTATCTCTAATTTTTCATTTCTCCCTGTTTCTGTCTCTTCTGCCGATTTTACATTTTCCCCTGTCTGTCTCTTCTGTCTATTTTACATTTTCCCCTGTGTCTGTCTCTTCTGCCGATTTTACATTTTCCCCTGTGTCTGTCTCTATCTCTAATTTTTCATTTCTCCCTGTGTCTGTCTCTTCTGCCGATTTTACATTTTCCCCTGTGTCTGTTTCTTCTGCCGATTTTACATTTTACCCTGTGTCTGTCTCTATCTCTAATTTTTCATTTCTCCCAGTGTCTGTCTCTTCTGCCGATTTTTTATTTTCCCCTGTGTCTGTCTCTCTCTCTGATTTTTCATTTTCTCCTGTCTGTTTCTTCTGCCGATTTTACATTTTACCCTGTCTGTCTCTATCTCTATTTTTTCATTTCTCCCTGTGTCTGTCTCTTCTGCCGATTTTACATTTTACCCTGTGTCTGTCTCTTCTGCCGATTTTTTATTTTCCCCTGTGTCTGTCTCTCTCTCTGATTTTTCATTTTCTCCTGTGTCTGTCTCTTCTGCCGATTTTTCATTTTCCCCTGTGTCTGTCACTATTGTCTATTTTATAGTTATGAGAAGTCGTTGCTACTAGTAATTCTGTGAGTCTTCACTGTTAGGAACTTTTCTTTACAGAATCCACAAATCAGTGTGTCATTGGAAACCCTTTGTTACATTTACATAAGTGGTGCCAATGACGTGTGAATGCTCAACTAATTCTTGTGCTTTATCAAATGCAAATCAGCTGTGGTTCTATTCCAAGATCACCTGTAATTGGAAAAGGTGCCCGAGCTCTGCTAAATCCACACAATAGATTTTTCATTTTCCCATGTCTGTCTCTTCTGCTGATTTTTCATTTTCTCCTGTGTCTGTCTCTTCTGCAGATTTTACATTTTCCCCTGTCTGTCTCTTCTGCTGATTTTTCATTTTCTCCTGTGTCTGTCTCTATCTCTAATTTTTCATTTCTCCCTGTGTCTGTCTCTTCTGCCGATTTTACATTTTCCCCTGTGTCTGTCTCTTCTGTCTATTTTACATTTTCCCCTGTGTCTGTCTCCTCTGCCGATTTTTCATTTTCTCCTGTGTCTGTTTCTTCTGTCTATTTTACTTTTTACCCTGTGTCTGTCTCTTCTGCCGATTTTACATTTTCCCCTGTGTCTGTCTCTATCTCTAATTTTTCATTTCTCCCTGTGTCTGTCTCTTCTGCCGATTTTACATTTTCCCCTGTGTCTGTTTCTTCTGCCGATTTTACATTTTACCCTGTGTCTGTCTCTATCTCTAATTTTTCATTTCTCCCTGTGTCTGTCTCTTCTGCCGATTTTACATTTTACCCTGTGTCTGTCTCTTCTGCCGATTTTTTATTTTCCCCTGTGTCTGTCTCTCTCTCTGATTTTTCATTTTCTCCTGTCTGTTTCTTCTGCCGATTTTACATTTTACCCTGTGTCTGTCTCTAGCTCTATTTTTTCATTTCTCCCTGTGTCTGTCTCTTCTGCCGATTTTACATTTTCCCTGTGTCTGTCTCTTCTGCCGATTTTTTATTTTCCCCTGTGTCTGTCTCTCTCTCTGATTTTTCATTTTCTCCTGTGTCTGTCTCTTCTGCCGATTTTTCATTTTCCCCTGTGTCTGTCACTATTGTCTATTTTATAGTTATGAGAAGTCGTTGCTACTAGTAATTCTGTGAGTCTTCACTGTTAGGAACTTTTCTTTACAGAATCCACAAATCAGTGTGTCATTGGAAACCCTTTGTTACATTTACATAAGTGGTGACAATGACGTGTGAATGCTCAACTAATTCTTGTGCTTTATCAAATGCAAATCAGCTGTGGTTCTATTCCAAGATCACCTGTAATTGGAAAAGGTGCCTGAGCTCTGCTAAATCCACTCAATAGATAGTTTCACTATTCATAAAAGATCATAGTAGTGGGAAAGGAGTTACAGTTATGCAGCTAATACAATCAATAGACGGTGGCAATGTGCAAGACACAATGGAATCACTAGTTCTGTGGATGAATTGGAAACACTATATTTTCCAAAGACGAAAATGTTCATTTTCGTACAGATTTAACACTTTAAAAGGAAAATTAGACTGTTAAATAAAATAACAAAATAAGATGAACACATTATTGCCTGTCTACTGCATATTTAGCCTATACATATGTTGTCCATGCAACCGTTATCTTTATCCTGAGCAGTGAGTGAGCACAGGGAAAAATGAAAAATCAGAGAGAGAGACAGACACAGGGGAAAACGAAAAATCGGCAGAAGAGACAGACACAGGGTAAAATGTAAAACAGACAGAAGAGACAGACACAGGGGCAAACGAAAAATCAGCAGAAGAGACAGACACAGGGGAAAATGTAAAAAAGACAGAAGAGACAGACACAGGGGAAAATGTAAAATAGACAGAAGAGACAGACATGGGAAAATAACAAATCGGCAGAAGAGACAGACACAGGTGAAAATGAAAAATCAGAGAGACTACACTACAATAGTGACATATTGTGTCAATGCTGTGGGAGAGACACTGAGGAAGATGGCTACAAAATGCACAATAGTGATAGCAAGGAACAGAGGGGAAAATGTAACAATGGCAGAAGAGACAGACACAGGGGAAAATGAAAAATAAGAGGGAGAGACAAACACAGGGGAAAATGTAAAATCGGCAGAGACAGACAGACACAGGGGAAAATGTAAAATAGACAGAAGAGACAGACACAGGGAGAAATTAAAAATTAGAGATGGAGACAGACACAGGGTAAAATGTAAAATCGGCAGAAGAAACAGACAGGAGAAAATGAAAAATCGGCAGAAGAGACAGACACAGGGGAAAATGTAAAATCGGCAGAAGAGACAGACACAGGGTAAAATGTAAAATCGGCAGAGACAGACAGACACAGGGGAAAATGTAAAATAGACAGAAGAGACAGACACAGGGAGAAATTAAAAATTAGAGATAGAGACAGACACAGGGTAAAATGTAAAATCGGCAGAAGAGACAGACACAGGGGAAAATGTAAAATAGACAGAAGAGACAGACAGGGGAAAATGTAAAATCGGCAGAAGAGACAGACACAGGGAGAAATGAAAAATTAGAGATAGAGACAGACACAGGAGAAAATGAAAAATCAGCAGAAGAGACAGACATGGGAAAATGAAAAATCGGAGGGAGACAGACACAGGAGAAAATGAAAAATCAGAGAGACAGACACAGGGGAAAATGAAAAATCGGCAGAAGAGACAGACACAGGAGAAAATGAAAAATCAGAGAGAGAGACAGACACAGGGGAAAATGAAAAATCGGCAGAAGAGACAGACACAGGGTAAAAAGTAAAATAGACAGAAGAAACAGACACAGGAGAAAATGAAAAATCGGCAGAGGAGACAGACACAGGGGAAAATGTAAAATAGACAGAAGAGACAGACACAGGGGAAAATGTAAAAACGGCAGAAGAAACAGACACAGGGGAAAATGTAAAATCGGCAGAAGAGACAGACACAGGGAGAAATGAAAAATTAGAGATAGAGACAGACACAGGGTAAAATGTAAAATCGGCAGAAGAAACAGACACAGGAGAAAATGAAAAATCAGCAGAAGAGACAGACATGGGAAAATGAAAAATCTATTGTGTGGATTTAGCAGAGCTCGGGCACCTTTTCCAATTACAGGTGATCTTGGAATAGAACCACAGCTGATTTGCACAAGAATTAGTTGAGCATTCACACGTCATTGTCACCACTTATGTAAATGTAACAAAGGGTTTCCAATGACACACTGATTTGTGGATTCTGTAAAGAAAAGTTCCTAACAGTGAAGACTCACAGAATTACTAGTAGCAACGACTTCTCATAACTATAAAATAGACAATAGTGACAGACACAGGGGAAAATGAAAAATCGGCAGAAGAGACAGGCACAGGAGAAAATGAAAAATCAGAGAGAGAGACAGACACAGGGGAAAACGAAAAATCGGCAGAAGTGACAGACACAGGGTAAAATAAAAAATCGGCAGAAGAGACAGACACAGGGTAAAATGTAAAATCGGCAGAAGAGACAGACACAGGGAGAAATGAAAAATTAGAGATATAGACAGACACAGGGTAAAATGTAAAATCGGCAGAAGAAACAGACAGGAGAAAATGAAAAATCGGCAGAGGAGACAGACACAGGGGAAAATGTAAAATCGGCAGAAGAGACAGACACAGGGAGAAATGAAAAATTAGAGATAGAGACAGACACAGGGGAAAATGTAACAATCGGCAGAAGAGACAGACACAGGGGAAAATGTAAATAGACAGAAGAGACAGACAGGGGAAAATGTAAAATCGGCAGAAGAGACAGACACAGGGAGAAATGAAAAATTAGAGATAGAGACAGACACAGGAGAAAATGAAAAATCAGCAGAAGAGACAGACATGGGAAAATGAAAAATCGGAGGGAGAGACAGACAGGAGAAAATGAAAAATCAGAGAGACAGACAGACACAGGGTAAAATAAAAAATCGGCAGAAGAGACAGACACAGGGTAAATGTAAAATCGGCAGAAGAGACAGACACAGGGAGAAATGAAAAATTAGAGATAGAGACAGACACAGGGGAAAATGTAACAATCGGCAGAAGAGACAGACACAGGGGAAAATGTAAAATAGACAGAAGAGACAGACAGGGGAAAATGTAAAATCGGCAGAAGAGACAGACACTGGGAGAAATGAAAAATAAGAGATAGAGACAGACACAGGAGAAAATGAAAAATCAGCAGAAGAGACGGACATGGGAAAATGAAAAATCGGAGGGAGAGACAGACAGGAGAAAATGAAAAATCAGAGAGACAGACAGACACAGGGTAAAATGAAAAATCGGCAGAGGAGACAGACACAGGGGAAAATGTAAAATCGGCAGAAGAGACAGACACAGGGAGAAATGAAAAATTAGAGATAGAGACAGACACAGGGTAAAATGTAAAATCGGCAGAAGAAACAGACACAGGAGAAAATGAAAAATCAGCAGAAGAGACAGACATGGGAAAATGAAAAATCTATTGTGTGGATTTAGCAGAGCTCGGGCACCTTTTCCAATTACAGGTGATCTTGGAATAGAACCACATCTGATTTGCACAAGAATTAGTTGAGCATTCACACGTCATTGTCACCACTTATGTAAATGTAACAAAGGGTTTCCAATGACACACTGATTTGTGGATTCTGTAAAGAAAAGTTCCTAACAGTGAAGACTCACAGAATTACTAGTAGCAACGACTTCTCATAACTATAAAATAGACAATAGTGACAGACACAGGGGAAAATGAAAAATCGGCAGAAGAGACAGGCACAGGAGAAAATGAAAAATCAGAGAGAGAGACAGACACAGGGGAAAACGAAAAATCGGCAGAAGTGACAGACACAGGGTAAAATAAAAAATCGGCAGAAGAGACAGACACAGGGTAAAATGTAAAATCGGCAGAAGAGACAGACACAGGGAGAAATGAAAAATTAGAGATATAGACAGACACAGGGTAAAATGTAAAATCGGCAGAAGAAACAGACAGGAGAAAATGAAAAATCGGCAGAGGAGACAGACACAGGGGAAAATGTAAAATCGTCAGAAGAGACAGACACAGGGAGAAATGAAGAATTAGAGATAGAGACAGACACAGGGGAAAATGTAACAATCGGCAGAAGAGACAGACACAGGGGAAAATGTAAAATAGACAGAAGAGACAGACAGGGGAAAATGTAAAATCGGTAGAAGAGACAGACACAGGGAGAAATGAAAAATTAGAGATAGAGACAGACACAGGAGAAAATGAAAAATCAGCAGAAGAGACGGACATGGGAAAATGAAAAATCGGAGGGAGAGACAGACAGGAGAAAATGAAAAATCAGAGAGACAGACAGACACAGGGTAAAATGAAAAATCGGCAGAGGAGACAGACACAGGGGAAAATGTAAAATCGGCAGAAGAGACAGACACAGGGAGAAATGAAAAATTAGAGATAGAGACAGACACAGGGGAAAATGTAACAATCGGCAGAAGAGACAGACACAGGGGAAAATGTAAAATAGACAGAAGAGACAGACAGGGGAAAATGTAAAATCGGCAGAAGAGACAGACACAGGTAAAAATGAAAAGTTAGAGATAGAGACAGACACAGGAGAAAATGAAAATCAGCAGAAGAGACAGACATGGGAAAATGAAAAATCGGAGGGAGAGACAGACAGGAGAAAATGAAAAATCAGAGAGACAGACAGACACAGGGTAAAATAAAAAATCGGCAGAAGAGACAGACACAGGGTAAAATGTAAAATCGGCAGAAGAGACAGACACAGGAGAAAATGAAAAATCAGAGAGAGACACAAAAAAATCAGGAAGGAGAGAGAGAGAGACATGGAGATGGCTGAAGGAAAAAATCTGGGAGGATAATATATAAATCATTTTTTTAATATAAATTATCTTTATCTTTTTAATATAAATTAGAGGGGGAGAAAAGTTACATATAGTGCGGGGATTGAACATTGAACCCCTTGGCAAAAATGCAAGCATTTAATCCATTAGGCCACTACTACAACGTAAATGCCTCTATCTCTTTTCTCCCTTAGTAAACCATGCACTGCATACTGGAATTGATCACAATACCTAGCGCTTAGCGGCCTCTAGTGGCAGCAACTTGTATTACATGTTGGTAAATGCGCGAAACGCGTCGAGGCTTCATGACACATCGCACTTTCTGCAGCTCAACTAGCGTTACAGCGCGATAAACGTACAAAATAAAGTGACTCCATCTGTATTTAGCTAGAATGGCTGACCACATAGATACAAAGCACCTTATTGATATAAACCAGGGTTCCCCAACATTTTTAACCCCTGAGCCATATTCAAATGTAAAAAAAAAGTTGGAGAGCAACATAAGCATGCAAAAAAGGTCCTGGGGTGCCAAATATGGGCTGTGATTGGATATTGGTAGAACCTATGTGGACTTGCAGCCTACAGGAAGCTCTGTTTTGGCAGTAGACATCGGTTTTATGCAAATAAGCACCTGCTTTAAGGGCAACTGGGAGCAACATCCAAGGGGTTGCAGACCAACATGGTGCTCACAAGCCACTGGTTGGGGATCACTGATAAAAACTCTTGTAGTGTTTCTTAAAGCAGACACGTTATATTGAAATGCACAGACAACATTTTGTCCCTGTAAGTACAGTAACTACAGAACAGTACGGTCAACTGATATGTCAGTCTGGTGCAAGGCAGAAAGCACAGTTTACATTTGTAAATGGCAGTAGGTACAAAAGGTTTTTTTATGCAGGATTTTATGAAGGGTAAGTTCCAAATTAATGTTTCATCATGTTTCTAAGACCAGTAGCTATATAAGAAATTGTAGGCTTTGCTAATATATTTGCATGTGGCATACGTTCAGTGTTCAGAGGAAATAAAGGTTCTATTCGTCTAAAAGAAAAGCCAAGCAAGAAAAGTATTTTTAATATAATTAAATCTGCTAATAATATCACATAGTGGTGTATACAGAAAAACAAATGTGTACTGGGTCTCATTTAAAAAATAACCACAATGGTTAGTTCAGACACAAAGAGCCCTTACACATAGGCTTTCGTAATTGTGATCCCATAGAGTGGCTTTTATGTAGGTTCCACAGCATTGGCACACTACATTTAAGTGACCCCATTTTCTTCTCTACAGGGACTTTATCCACAGGTGCAAATTGAAAGACTGAGTGCAGATATTCAGTTCATGTGTTTTATCTGCGTTTCATTGCTCTCCCATGAGTACAGTGCCCATAGTGCAGTGAAATGCCCAAAAACCATGTGGGAGCATACTCATGCCCTTATTTGCATGAATTCCAGAGAGATGTACCAGAATGAAGAAAATTCTTTGCATCTAATTCACTTTTTTTTTACCTTGGAAGCATGAATATTTATCCTATATGGTAAAAACAGGGCAAAAATACTTAAATAGATTGTCATTTGCATGAATGCACGTTTATTCTGTATATTGACCTATAGTGTAATTGACTGCTCTGTTATCTGATGATCACCCCATAGCTACATACAATTAAGCAGATCTGCCGGTGCCCTATATGAACCATTAGATCAGAATTTCAGTACGATGGCCTGTGTAGTCTGCTGAGGTGACCACAAACCTGCCGGAGGTTGCACAGTTAAGCTAAAACTGATTTATTACCGGGGTGTAACTGCAGGGGAAGCAGACCCTGCAGATGCAGGGGGAACCGGAGGTTTAGGGGCCCCATGAGGTCCTAATAAATTTTGACAAATATTGGTAAAACAGGTTAACGTTGGGGGTCCTAAAATTAATTAATTAGCTGTGGGGCCCGGTATCTAGTTATGCCACTGTCAATTACCTAAGCTTATTTGTACATTCAACCCTATACTGTATATGTTGTTCTCTCTTATATAAATAACATAATATCTACTATAATATGGCAGGCCATTGCAAAATTAAAGCATTATTTATTTGATGTGTGCGGAATTACCTTCAAAAGTATTATTATTCACTCTCTTCACTAAGGTTAAAACCTGGTTTTAGATGATATTAATACCAATACCAAAAGAAGGCCAGGTCAGACCTGACATTATACTGAAAATTTTTTTCATTGGAAAAATGACAAAGCTTTCACTGGACACTTGTATTTTCCATATATATGCCTCTGCACAATTGTTGGTGAGCTAGTGATGGGTAAAGTTTTTCACCAAGTTTCACCTTGAAAATGACGCCCATGAAAACATTAGTCGCGTCAAAAAAAACTTCCATGCATTTTGGCGAATTTTCAATGGGTCATATTCGCCCATCACTATTGGCGACCATTATTAACAGTTTTTGGATGTATAAGGATATTGTTTCCCCTATTTTACAAAACATTAAAACCGCATCTTCAAAATGAGAAAATATTGACCTTAATGAATACAGTAAATTCTTTATTAGATGAGATGGGCTAATGGTAGAAGATGTAACAATGTCATAGGGCCCCTCTGCTAAGATATTATCATTACCAATATTCTATATTTATATATATATAGATAGATAGATAGATAGATATACACCTATTGTTTTTTATAGCTTGGTATTATAAAAACAGCTCTCAAAATTCACATTTAATATGTTACTTTTATAATGATGTTTTGGTGCTTTTGTTTCTAACGTATTGTTACATTAAGAAGTGAAATAATCAGTAATATAAAAAAGAACAGACTGTACCATTGGGGGGGGGATGACCCATGCTATTTTGGCAATAGGACAGAAAAAGGTTGAAGTGGTCAATCAATTTATTTGCCTCAGACAGAAACACGCAGCACAGCATCAGCTAATTGTTCCAAACTGGAACGATCTCAAGCATTAGTGAATTTAGTTAATAGTGTTGTTTCAGTGTGTGTGCTGTGTTTTCCATAATCTATGGATTATAATATTCTGTGTGGTCTGTGTCTCAAAAAGAGATGCATCTACACTATCCCCCATTACAAGCAGCTCTGGGAGCCCTGTATCTTGAACCAGTCTGTCCCTCAACTGACATTTATTTTTGAGACAGATGTAAACTGTATGAGTGATGATTGCAGCAGACTGTCACCTGAGGTGAGCTAGAACTAAAAGATGCTGTGTTGGGTTTCTTAGCACTGTTGAAGTTTGAAATGAAATACTGGTTTTCTCTTGACAAACTGATTTGTGAGTGTTTTTGAACTTTATTGGCTCTAGGACATTTGATTTTATGATACTGTTTTTTTATTTTATTTTTTTACCTAAAATCCAGAGAGATTATTATTATTATTATTATTATTATTAACATGTATTTATATAGCGCGAACATATTGCGTAGCACTGTAAAGTAAATGTGATTATACAACTACATCGCATGAATTACATATATAGAATATATGGAGTAACAAACATCACAATCAATACAGGTACAAAGAGGTGAGGAAGGCCCTATGCATAGGCATACAGTCTAAAGGGAAGGGAGTAATACACAAGGTGTGGGAGTGGGCAAAATCGAAGTAAGTGGGTATGAAATGTGGTACTGTATGTGGTGTTGCGTTTGGTAGTTAAGCAGAGTGAGGGTAGGCTTCTCGAAAGAAGTGCGTTTTCAGAGATTTTTTGAAAGCAGAAAGGTTGGGAGAAAGTCGGACAGACCGTGGGAGAGCGTTCCAGAGGAGGGGTGCAGCCCTTCCAAAGTCTTGAATGCGAGCATGTGAGGAGGTAATGAGAGAAGAGTTGAGTAGCAGGTCAGTAGAGGAGCGTAGTAAGCGAGTGGGTGAGTATATAGAGATGAGTTCAGAGATGTAGGGTGGAGCAGAGTTGTGAAGTGCTTTGAAAGTCAGGGTCATTAATTTGAATTTGATTCTGAAAGGTAACGGAAGCCAGTGCAGGGATTGACAGAATGGTGAGGCAGAGGAGGAGCGGTTGCTGAGGTGTATGAGCCTCGCAGCAGTGTTCATTATGGACTGGAGAGGTGACAGTCTCTGGAGGGGGAGGCCAATTAAAAGAGAGTTGCAGTAGTCTAGACGCGATATGATGAGAGAGTGAATAAGAATTTTGGCAGCGTCTTGGGTGATAAATGATCGTATTTTGGATATGTTCCTTAGGTGGAAGTGACATGATTTAATAAGTGACTGGATATGAGGAGTGAATGACAGGGCAGAATCTAGGATAACCCCAAGGCACCGGGCCTGGGGAGAGGGGGTGATAGTGGAATTGTTAACTATGATGGATACTTCGGGGATCAGTTTCAAATTTATGAAGCAGTTTTAATGAATAACAACATAAGGTTTGAGAGATGCAAATATCATAAAGAAACCAAGCTAGCAAAAATATAGCTTGTCAGTATCCACCTGTACCCAGATTATCAGATAATATTATTAATTTTGTCTATTTAATATTTGGATTTGCCAGATATAAATACCCTATTAGACTGATGTTCTGGATACATTGGACATTTTTAAAAAAAGCATATAAGTACAATATATGTACGTTTTTGTAGTCAGCATGTGTTTGTAAATGCATAAAAAAGGAATGTGTGTAATTGCCCTTATTGGTGATTATTTCCCAAACCAGGGACAAACCCAGCTTGAGAACCTCAACTTTTTAGATCCCACAAATGTGATATGGCATAAGACTGTAAAGTCTTTCTTTCTTTCTTTCAATGCAATATATTCAAACTTAAACGTCAAATAAATAGACATATGGGGGCTTACACCTGTTTAAGCATTAAATATTAAACTTATGCAACAGAATAACTATGCTGCTTTGGTTTTAAGTCTTAGAAAAAACATAAAAAGACCATATATAAAATAAGATACAGTATATGGTTTTCCTTGTAATCAGATGTATGGGATTTGCTTTCAATAAAAATTGTATTATTATTAATCAGCAATATATCAATAAATTATTAATAAATATTCAAGAAGATATAAAATTGTCTTTCCTGTTATGTATAAACAAATCCCATAACAAACCCCAGTTCTCATCAGCTGATACAATGTTGCTAGAACCAAGGTGCATATTATTTATATTTATGGATGGGAGTTTGCCACAGTTGAACAGAGAAACAATTTACAGGACAGGACAGTTGTACATGAGTTTTAGAATTCTCCTTTTGGAGTCCGTGGGCAAATGGCTATCATTTGATATCAAACTTGCTGTCTCTGTTTAAATAAACATAGATGACTGTTATGATGATGCAATATGCCTTGGTGTACTTTTTTTAACCCTTTCATAATTATGCCTCTAAATATCTTATATATTGTACTAGAATTATGCAAATATAGGAAGAGAATAAGGGTTATGGCTAACACAGTTTTGCTCACTCATTCTGCTACTGAATCAGCTCTTCTACAATTAGATATTTTTACGGTTAGTTTGTGTTTGCTGAAAAAGTTAATTATTCCAAGTAATTAATAAGAAAAAAGTATGTATCAAAACAAAATTTTTTTCACAATATGAGTTATGAGTTTAATTTAATATTACTGAATAGATTATACATTTATTTTATAGAGTCAGAGTTGGTTCCCAGCCTAAGGTTGGATCCAAAAAGAAGAAGCACAGTCTGGCAGAGTCTTAAATCCAATGCATTTGAAATGTGTCCCTGAAGGAGACCAGAAAAATTGTCAAGTAATTATATAGTAGTTTCATTGCTTAGCTTTGACTGCGAAGCATAGGACATAAATTCTAATTGCTTTGGACAGGAGAGGCTGTCAGTCTACAAGAGCATATCGGAGACAGGCTTGGTTACATCAGTAACCTAATTACAGAAAGTCTGGCTTTTCACCAATATTATAACACTTGATTTATTTTCTGTTCAATAGAGCTTGAGTTAATTGGTTTTCTCAATGAGTGCTAAAATATAAGGATCTGGCTTCATTAAAGGAAAGTTCAAGTTGCTATGCTTCATTGAGTTTAAAGTCCATTAACAGGTTAGAAGATTATAGAACAATGTCATGGTTTCTTTCTGATTTTGAAAAAAAAAGTTCCTTGTACCTTAAAGGTGTATAATTAGGTGTATAATCAAATCCACAATACCTTATATTTATTAATATTAATAAGACATACAATAAAATTGTTAATTATAGCACAATGGATGTAGAAAATAGTATATTCGATTATAATATTTTTGCTTTCTACAAAAAATGAATAATATAGGAATTTTATTCTGTCTGTTCAGCTTTGTTAAATCTGTCTCTTCTAAAATCAGTCTGTAATACAATATTAATTAGGTGTCACACCTGCCAGCAGATGTGGAAGAAGAAAACTAGATTAAACTACAGTCTTTTATAAATGAGTTCTATTTTTCTGGTTGAGAACATAAAAACTTTTCTGTGGAGCATGAATTGTCGCAAGTGACCACTTCGCACCATTTCGCCGATGCTAATTCACTTAAATGTGACAATAGTTTTAATAGTTCTTAATGTATAATGTATTAAAGTATATTAACAGTGTATACAATATACACCTTAAGCAATGTGACACTGCAGTTACTAAAGTACTAGCACAACATTTTAGCAGAGTGACAGAGCCTTACATTTTATACTGCAGTTCTAACTGGAAAATGTCTGCAGGGAAAATTCACTAAAATTTGATTTTTTATACAGAATTCATACTCGGGCCCCAAAGAATTTTAATATGTTTCTACTAACCTGGATAATAGCTAATTTTACCACAGTACTATATTTCCATGCAGTGTGCCAACTTGCCTCTGTTGCAGCTTAATTGTAATACGTAGGCAGCTCTCGTGGGCAAACATCTCCCTCTTTATCAGTGCAGGTATAGGATCTATTATCAAGAATGTTCGGGATTGTTTTGCCTTCAACGGGGATTAATTATATCTTAGTTAAGATCAAGTACAGGAGTCTAGAGAGATGGCCTTTCTGTAATTCAGAGCTATCTGGATTATGGGTTTCCAGATATTGGATTCTATACCTGTATAATGGAAACCCAAATGGAGATTCTACTGATGTTCATAGAATGTCCTAAAAGTAAATGTGATGTGGTTTGAAACTATGCCATAACTCACAACTGTCCCTTTTTTTTGCGGGACAGTCCCAATTTTGACAGCTCAATCCACAGTCCCGGATTGTTACTGAAATGTCCTGATTGTCTCTTTGATCTCCTGAACTGAACAGTCAGAAAAAGATACAAAGTTTCTAAAACTTAATTGAACAAGAGTCTTTTGGCTGAGAGCCCAGAATACGTGGCAGCTGCATTAAAGGTGGCCACACACGGGCCGATAAAAGCTTTCGACGGCTTATTGGCCTGTGTATGGGGCCCCCGATGGGCTTTCCTGATCGAGATCTGGCCGGAAGTTGGCCAGATCTCGATCAGATGGGACTAAAAATCCCGTCGGATCGCGGCCGCATATGTTCGTTGATGCGGTCCCGTGATCCAACCGCCCGTAAAGCCACCGTAGGATCCGATCATTGGGCCCTAGGGCCCACAATCGGATCAGCCCGATATTGCCTACCCCAAGGTGGGCATATCGGGGAGAGATCCGCTCGTTTGGCGACATCACCAAACGAGCAGATCTCTCCATGTATAGCCACCTTTAGACACATTTGTAACGATTTAAGATAAGCAAAGATACAATTGTAACTATTTAAGATAAGCAGACCTCATTAGCAAAACTGTAATAATACAAAAAACCTGACCCCAAAACCCCCAGAAATGTGTTCAAGCTTTCCATAACCTGCCAAATTTTGTAAAATGGATGCGGTATTTATTGGGTGTGACTGTAAAATAGGCGTGATCGTTGCTACACACGGTAAATTTTTTTGTTCCTCTTTTTCATTGACTACTTTTGGGAGGAATGAAATACTTTCAAGTATATCCATGGTTAGTATGATAATCTAACATTCTAATGTTTAAAAAAGCAATGCCAGTTGGTGGTCATGTTCCTTGGTCTGCTGCATCAGAGGCAGGTCTAATTTACCCCAAACAGATGTCATTGTGGAGGATCAAGAACATTTTGAGAATTAACTGGTCATCAATTACCCTATCCTTTATATCAGGTTTGCCACTGTGGAATGCAGTTTCAGTAACACTATGCCTGTCCTTTAGATGACATAAGATAGTGCTTGGAGCTCCACAGAGAATCAAGATTTTTGTTACTATATAAACATTTTAGCAACATGGGAGTTTTTGTCTGAATAGGACAATATAATGTATTGCTTCTGTATACAAGAAAATAACTCAATTCCCTATGGGCTGCATATATTCTGCAGGATTGCAAACAAGTTCCTTTTAAAATTCTTACTTAAAGTCCAGTCACAGGCAATGGGAATTTCAAGAAGTGAATTGCTAGTCTAACATTCATTGCCCTAAAGCAAGAGAGAGATGGTTAACTGCATCAGTAGAAAGGTGCTGCCTGCAGACATTGCCTCAACGTGTCACAAAAACAAAGTTGCACACAAATAAAAATAAAAATTTGCATGTTGCAATATAATATTCTTCATTAGACTTTTATTGCATTGCAAATCTTTATTGCTAACTTTTAAAAAGAGCTTGAAGGTGGCATAAACTTTTCGAGCAAACGTAACAACTCTTTTATTACATACACTGCATTTGCTCTTTGAATGAAGACAGACCAGGGTTGTTCTCATAGTGCACCACAGAGCCCTTTTCTTCTTCTGCTTCTTCTTTCTTCAAAATCCAGGGCTGGTGCATGTGCAGTAGATTGAAAGGGATGTTTTTTTGTTACTTTCTGACTATTCACACAACACCCATGTAGAGAAAGAAAGATGAGAAAACCCCTAGGCTGGTGCAGTTTTCTACTGATAGGAGCCAGCCCGGCTATCAGGTTAGAGAATACAATCACTGAGGAGCCTAACTTTTGGCACCCCCCAGTGATTGTTGACTTTCCTTCTCCTTTAACCCCAATAATATGTTAAATTATGCTGGGAGTTGTAGTTCAGACCCAATTAAGAAAAGTGTGGTTGAGCAAAAGCCTTCAATGCCTGAATAACTAGGGATTTGTGGATTTTAAAGTTAGAAGCAATAATGTATAAGTGCATTCTTAGAATGTGGGAAACTGTTGGTCTGTAATTTTTGTTAATTCCCTCCATAGCTAGAAAAGCCATCACTTAGTGCTCAGTTAAAAGAGCAGGTCAGATACTTCTTTCTAAAACTTAGTCTAACTAAAATCAGTGTGGGTAATGCCACTACATATAATGAATATCTGCATTCTGGCAACATCCACACTAACAATCAGGATAGTTTGAGAAGAGTTTGGTTAGTCTGTGAGATTTAGGGGGATTATTCAACCAAGGTCAGGTTTGTGAGCTTTGTAAGGTTTCTTTTTTATACCTAGAATGAGCTCACAGCTGGAATGTTTTCTAATTTATGAAAAACTCAAATGTAAAAAAACTCAGATCAGTCAATTTGGGGTGAAAACCCCAAATACTCAAATTAACCAAGTTTTCGAGTGAAATCCACAGAAAAAAACCCCAAAGATCATAAAATTTTCTATGTAATATCTATTCAGTCACTCTTTTTGGCCAAGATAATGCAGCTAATCATCATGAGTCTGGGAATTTAAAAGGAACAGAAATAGCACAAGACATAAAAAAACATAGATATTTCTTAATTAAAACAATAGGGAAAATATATGTTCATCATAACCCTCTTTATTATATCAGGGGTTATATTGCCCCTTTAAGTCTATAGTTAATACGGTAGTTCCAATTCAGGATGCTAGAATAGAGTACTATGTATTAATTACAATGTGAACATATTTGCTGCCGAGTTGCACAAATGATACTGGGACTCATTTATAAACTTTGCTCAGGGCAAATTGGTTCGCACAGTGGGGCTTTTTTATAAACTTTGCGCAGGGCAGTTTGGTTTGCACGGTGAATATATTTGCACTGCGCCATGTTACATTTATAAAGCTGAATAAGAGTGTGCAAACAGAATTGCGGTTTTTTTCGCAATTCGAATTTCTATAAGAGCTTTTTAAATATGTCAAAAATCTCAAATGGCGTTTGAATTACGCCACAACTTTGGTGGCAGAGAAAAAATAGTTTTGCAAACTGCAAATTTAAGTTACTGTCAACGCTATTTTCGCGCACAACAACCTCGCACAGTGGGCGCACTCACGCAAACACCCGTTTTATTTGCAAGCTATTTGCGAAAATGTATTCACAATGCAAATTAGCAAAAACTGGACAGTGCAATATTTTAGCATTCAGAAAAAAGCAGGGAAAAAACATTTGCGAATAAATATGCGTTGCACAAACTTTATAAATGTCCCCCAATGAGTTTCCCAATAAAATGTAAATGCATTAAAGTAATACGTCTCTGTTCTAAGCTCTGTTTTCTTGTAATTATAATTTTTGTAGTCAGTTATAATGGTGTTCCTCTAATTTTCTTATTTTATGTTAGTCTAGTTCAACTGCCATATCATGTAGGCTGCGCCATAGTTTAATGTAAAGAAAGGGCTAATTTGGTGGAGATATCTGTTTAGTACAGGTATGGAACCTGTTATCCAGAATCCTCGGGACCTAGGTTTTTCCAGATAACAGATCTTTCCATAATTTGGTTCTTCATACCTTTAGACTACTAGAAAATTGTGTAAACATTAAATAAACCCAATAGTACAAGGTACTGTTTTATTATTACAGAGAAAAAGGAAATCATGTTTAAATTAGTTGGATTATTTGGATAAAATGGGGTCTATGGGAGAAGGCCTTTCCGTAATTCAGAGATTTTGGATAATGGGTTTCTAGATAACAGTTCCCATACCTGTAGTGAATCTAATTGAGTGAGCTTGAATTTCATTGTACTTGCAGTTTGGTTTGCAGCCATTTTGCAGGTGTAAACAAATTGAAGTTCCCACCCCTGTAAAATACCCTTTCAATGCATAAAATTGGGAAGATTCACTGTTTTAAATCTTTCTTTTATTTCTCAAATAACATTAATTTGCAAGTAGGTTACTGTATTTTTAAAGGATCAGTAATATAAATTTGTGCATTTCCACTGCTGGAGTTTTTTAATTTCTAAAAGTTATGCATTGTGTTTATACACAGGGCTATGATGATGGCTTTGGAGAGGATTATGATGAACAGAGTTATGACGTCTATGAAAACAATTATAACTCACAAGCAAAGAGGTATGTTTTGGTCAACTCTGAATAAATAAGATTAATGAAAAGGATTCTAAAGAATGCTAAATATAAAATGCAATGTTATCTGATTTCTTTAGAAATGCCTTAATATTAAGCTGAAGCTTACAGTATATTTGTCTAGAATGAGTCATTTTAAACGTTAATACCTTGGGAAAGCATGAGAAATAATATACAATTAGGGGCCTATTTATCTGGCTGTTTAAAATATGAAAAGCTTGAATACCTGACATCTCACCATTTAAATGACAGGCACCACTTAGTAAAATAAAGAGGCTTATTGTTTTATTGTCAACCAAAAAGCCTTGTGCAAAATTTTGGGGTAATAAACAGTAATTGGTTTGTATTGTTTTTAGGAATTTCCTTTCCCTTAATTTTCCTTTTGACTTGAAAGTGTCACACCAGGTCTTCAGTGACTTAAAATAATAGCATAAATGACGTCACTCCGGCAGCTTAAAAAAATACCTTTCTGAGTACTGTAACCAGTTTGTTGTAAATCAATAAGGAGAATTACACAGCTTTATAATTCCTCCATTTATTTTACACTACTTTATACACTTTTACCTTCATATCGGTTAAGCAGACTTCCTTAATGGCGCTGTGCTGAGTTGCAAGGAATTTCAAGAAAAGTATGGTGTTTGATAAGGCAAAAAAATCTTGATTCCGTTTAGCAGGAAAAAATGAACTTGCTGAGAAATTTACTTAGGGCTGGTTAATGAACCTTTGCTGAGCAGATATGGACAGACTAAATTCTTGTTACTGGAAAGACACAGCTTGTAGAGCTGGATGTGGCATAGCTGTTAAGCAGGCAAAAATATGGATGCAGGATGGATAGAACTGGAAATAACTAAAAAATGTATGCAGCAGACACTTGTAATCTGTACTAATCTTCACATTCCCATCGGCCATTGTTTTCTAAGGAAGCAATATAAACATTTATGTAACAGTAATTTTTATGAAATCAGTCGAATCAGTTATGTAAATGCACATGTAAATGGTATCCAGATTATGTTATCAAGGGTCAAACCATACTGGTATATGTAGTCCAGCAACACCAGTGTTGTATTCTTAAAGCAATATTGCTTAAAGGGGATGTAAAGGCAAAAAAAACAAAATCACATTTTTACTTTCTTTAATGAACAAGAAACCTATCTCCAATATGCTTTAATTAAAAATGTCTACTGTTTTTATAAGAAACCTGACTGTATGCAGTGAAATTCTCCCTTCTTTTACTTTCTCTGACTGCTGCGGATAGGAAACTTCAGACGGTCCCCAACCGCTCTGCAGGAAAAGGGTCATACTTTCAAATGGCAGGGGGAAGAGACTTCCCAGAACTTGAGCAGCTTTGTTTGTTTCCCTGATGAACAGCTGGCGACCATGTAGAAATTCATATCTGCAGCAGTCAGAGCAAGTAAATGAAGGGGGAATTTCACTGCATTCAGTCAGGTTTCTTATAAAAACTGTATAGTATAAGTATATTGGGGATAGGTTTCTTTTTCAGTTAATAAAGTAAAACGGGGTTTTATTTTTGCCTTTACATCCTCTTTAATTTTTCCAGCTGCAGGGACAAAGATCATGGAGCCATTTAAACAGATAAACTAGGATTCTATTTGGAGGATTTTATTTTTTTGATGCAGCCACTGGTTCTGCAGAGTTGGATACAGTTTGTACTAAACAATACAAACCTATAAAATCCACAATAGATTACATGACAACACAGGATTGAGTGCAGTCTGCCTATTCTGATTATTAATCAGTCTTGCTGTATCTGCTTCTATGGCAGATATTATTTGACTTGTGCTGTTTTGATCATTTATGACGATCATTAAGCAGCCCAGACCACACTGAGCATGTGCATAGTCAAGGTCTTGCAAAGATTTTGAACAAAGTTACAAGATGGCGACCCCCTGTGGGCAACTTTGAAAGCATAAATCATTTGTTTTATTAGGCTTTGGGTGATGTAAATTCATGTTTATGTTTAGTATACAAAACACAGAATTTCTAGCATTATTCTATTTTAGACTTTAGTTTCCCTTTAATTAAACTTTCCCCAGCTCTCCATGGTCAGCACCACCACGAAAATGCCAAATAAATCTCTTATGAGAACCCATGCCTGATCTGTGTAAATCTGCCTCTATATTCTTTGTTCCAACAGCTAGAGATAGAACTCAAGAATTATCTTGTATCAAACACATTCACCAATATAGTTTCTTACTTCTACCTGTTTCTTTGGTAGACTAAAATGTTTGATTGTTATTTCAGAAACATCAGAATTTGTTGACATTTGAGCTCTGTGTATGGCAAGTTAAGCTAGAGAAGGGGTGTCCAGACTTTGTTACTCTGCGATCTACTCTCGACACCTGGCCTCCGCCATGAGATCTACCGTGATAAAACTAGTGGGCCATCTACCATAAGGCACAAGAACAGGGGGTTGCTGCAGTGATATTGCTAGTTGTTCCAGTGATACTGATAAAGAGCAGGGAGTTGCAGTGATATTGCTATTGAGCAGGGAGCTCTTGTAGTGATTTTGTAATTGAGCAAAGAGTTGTTGCAGTGATATTGCTATTGAGCAGGGAGTTGCAGTGATATTGCTATTGAGCAGGGAGCTCTTGTAGTGATTTTGTAATTGAGCAAAGAGTTGTTGCAGTGATATTGCTATTGAGCAGGGAGTTGCAGTGATATTTCTAATGAGCAGGGAGTTGGCGCAGTGATATTGCTATTGAGCAGGGAGTTGCAATAATATTGCAACTGAGCAGGGAGTTGCAGTGATATTGCAATTGAGCAGGGAGTTGCAGTGATATTGCTATTGAGCAGGGAGTTGCAGTGATATTGCTATTGAGCAGGGAGCTCTTGTAGTGATTTTGTAATTGAGCAAAGAGTTGTTGCAGTGATATTGCTATTGAGCAGGGAGTTGCAGTGATATTTCTAATGAGCAGGGAGTTGGCGCAGTGATATTGCTATTGAGCAGGGAGTTGCAATAATATTGCAACTGAGCAGGGAGTTGCAGTGATATTGCAATTGAGCAGGGAGTTGCAGTGATATTGCTATTGAGCAGGGAGTTGCAGTGATATTGCTATTGAGCAGGGAGCTCTTGTAGTGATTTTGTAATTGAGCAAAGAGTTGTTGCAGTGATATTGCTATTGAGCAGGGAGTTGCAGTGATATTTCTAATGAGCAGGGAGTTGGCGCAGTGATATTGCTATTGAGCAGGGAGTTGCAATAATATTGCAACTGAGCAGGGAGTTGCAGTGATATTGCAATTGAGCAGGGAGTTGCAGTGATATTGCTATTGAGCAGGGAGTTGCAGTGATATTGCTATTGAGCAGGGAGTTGGAGTGGTATTGATATTGAGCAGAGAGTTGATGCAATGACGTTCCAATTGAGCAGGGCGTTGCAGTAATATTGCTACTGAACAGGCAATGTGGTAGCAGCCCTGTTGGCAATTAAGTGAGACAGGTTCCTGTGCTCAGTACCCACACGCTGGCGCTTGCTGCCTTGAGATGGCTGGAAAGGAGCCAGTGCCCCGGCTGCAGTAGCAATCTATCTGAGGAGAAACATACAGGGCACGGTTGCAGTGGGAGCCGAAAGTGAAGGGTTCCGGCAGCAGGAGCCAAGGCAACCCTCTTTACTAAGGGACCGTGCGTTCCACAGCGGAATGCATGGGCCTTCACCAGCAAGAAGAGCGACCTCTCTGGTCCAGGCAGGTCGCAGTCTACCAGGAACATTACCGGAATCTACTGGTAGACCGCGATCGATGTCCTGGGAACCCCTGAGCTAGAGCATTCTCTATAGACACTACTTGGTCAGCAATCTTACTGGTAAATAATCAAAGGTATTGTTCCTATAGAGGTCTATTGAGAATGCCTCAAAATTTTAAGTACTGCAGTTTTCATTCAAATGTTTATTGAAATGCAAATATAAATAAGCACTTCTTTGCTATATGTGCTTTTTATGCTTGAGTTATATATGGCTTTTGTCTATGCTGCCTGTGGTGCAACTTGCAACGGACCTCCCACGGAAGAGTGTTGATGTGCTCCTTGCACAAGTGCCAAAAAAATCCCCCTGCCCGGTCACCCGTTATACCATCTATAGCGTCTTCAGAGGGCTCTTCATATGCTACTGTATGCAGCCTCTCTTAGTAAATCTTAGCAGCAAAAGAATTATTGTTTTAGTATTCCTACTCATATCAATAAATATTAAAATATTTGGAGCAAAGCTAAAAAGGAAAAGCACAATAAACAAGGTATTTGTTATTTTAAAATGCACCTATTACACGTTGTACTTTTCATAATATAGCTCTGGCATGCCATGAAAATATCAATTTTTCTTAAAAAATTATATATTTTACAAAATGGTGTTTTTTATAATTTATTACTTGCCTCTTTCCTATTACATTAGTGTCAGTGCTAAATTGTCTGTTTCAGGTATGCTAACAAAACCTCTACTAGGAAACTCCCCTTGGGCATTATAGAGACATGCTTTATTGCAAGCAATTAACCTATTTTATTTCTCTGAACATGTTCTAGACCCTTTTATTAACAGGTTCAATCCAATTTTTGCCTTTTATAGTTCAGATTAAGTAAAGGTTAGATAAAAAAACAAGCACTCGTCCCATATTTCATGCTCAATCTCTGCTCAGCAAGAAAAGCACTTGTCGCAGGTTGTACTTAGTAAAACAAAAGGAAGGACTCAAAAGCACAGTATTGCACATTTATGCAATAAAATTAATTTAATAACAGCAATTTCTAGTCCAAATTACAGTTAATATTGAAGAAAATATGTTGACTCTGCCCAGATTAAAATTCTCTTAGTCCATATCATATGTATTTAGTTATGTTTCAGAGCCTTGGATTCACTATTATGGGAGTAACCCTTCCAAACCAGTTTTTAGTATTAAATGGCAGTTGCACAATGCAATTCAAATTATTAAAGCAAAGATCTGCAGCAGGGATTATCGATGCTGTTTCCACATTCTAGGTTTGCCTACCTTCCGATTAATATTTTTATTATGTTTAGGTACAAGACTAGTCGATTCATTCCATTCCTTTAAAAAAGAGAAAAATGGTTGCAAATAAAGAGATTCTGTTTTGAATGTGGCTGAACAGATTTTATTGAAAGGGATTCTGTTATGACTTCTGCACTGAAATCTGTTTTTCAAAAGAGCAAATAGATTTTTTTTATATTTATTTTTAGTTTTGAAGTCTGACATGGTGCTAGACATGTCAATTTCCCATGTCAGGTGCCCTCAGTCATGTGACTTGTGCGCTAATAAACGTTAGTCACTCTTTGCTGCTGCACTGCAAGTTGGAGTGATGTCACTGACCTCCCTTCTTCCCAGAGCAGCCTATGAATAGAGCAATGGGAAGGTAACCAGATAACAGCTGCCTGACACAAGATAACAGCTTCCTGGTAGATATGAGAATAGCACTCAATACTAAAAATCCAAGTCAATATTACAACAACAAAAAAGGAATATACTCTTGTTGGTTCAGGAATAACATTTTATATGGTACAGTGAATTATTTGCAGTGTAAACAGCATCATTTAGAATTAAAAACTACACCATAAAAATCATGACAGTATCCCTTTAACTGATATTCAAACTACAGTTCCTATAAACTATTCTGACTAGCCCTGGGCCCTTTAATTGTGCACATGTGTGTGTACACGTGTATGAACGGAATGATAATTAGTGATGGGCGAATTTGCACCGTTTCGCTTCGCCGAAAAATTCGCGAAACGGCGCCGGCGTTTCGTTTTTGACGCCGGCGCCCGTTTTTGACGCCGGCGCCCGTTTTTCGGAAAAAAAAATTTTGACGCCTGGAGAATTTTTTCGGCTAATTTATTCGCTGGACGCGAATCGCGCAAATTCGCCGCGAATTCGCGCCTGGCGAATAAATTCGCCCATCACTAATGATAATATCTGTTCTTCACAATTCTTTATAAAAGCTCAGTGTACCTCTTCTTGTTAATTAGATACATGCCATAGGCTTTTGTTATTGGAGCTATGAAGCATGAGAATGAATAAGCATTGAAAATGTAGGCAATTAAGCTGAGAGGGGAAAATCTGTTGAATACCTTTCTTTGTGTTTTTTTTTCATATTTCAGTTTTCTGTATTGGATTACAAGGATTTTAATAATTTTTTGCTGTCAGTATTGAAATAAAGGATACATTCTTGCATTTTCTTTAAAAAAAAATGCAATTTTACTTTGTAACCCAATATTCAAAACAAGTGCTCTCTTCTGTACTATGATGAGCCTTCAAACAAAGAAAGTGTCTGGTAACTGCACTGACATTTATGAATATAATTAAATGTGACTGTTACATATGATGGGGGTATTTACTAAAACTCGAAATTATCAAAACCAAGTCGACCTAACTCCCATCCACGAATTTAACTCATTTATAAAATAATCAGCTCGAAAAAGTTTGTGCTGCAAAAGTCTAGTTAAGATCATATGAAAATTTGGATTACACTACATTTTTGAATTTGACGCCTGAATTATGATTTTTTTGAGTTGTCGCCCGAAAACCCTGATTTTTTTCGTATTATCCAGCGCAGATGATGATGTCAAGAAACATCTTCAGGGACATCTGCCATTGACTTCTACATGGCCTAGACAGGATTTAGCTGGAGTATTTTTGGATTTTTAGCAGCTTTGGGGTATTATAAAAATTTGAGGGTTATGTTTATAAACTCAACGAGAAAAAAATCAAGGTTTAGTAAATAGGCCCTTAATGTGAAAAGTTGAATCCTGTTGAACTAGCTCTGGATTATTGATAGTAATCACTGATAATAGTCTACATATCGAGCTGAATTATATGTTTGTTTTTCTTAAATATATCTGTTTTCCAGAATTCTTGGGATTTTCAGAACATGTGTTTTCCAGCATTGTATTAATTCTTCAAGCAAAGCGAAGTTACGCTAGCGATGCCTAATTTGCATACAGCGCCAAGTTAAAGTACAATGGACGTATATGTAGCATCAAATACATTACACTACACAAGCCTGGGAAAGCTTCATAAAATAAAATAGAGTTGTTATTTTGCCCTATACATGTGCCCAGTGTATAGTTTAGATGCCATATGTTAGGAAATGTAGGGGGGAAGGAGGGTACCCCCAAAATAATTTACAATCTTTTCAGCCTATGATCCTTAAAAAACGCCAGCGTTTTTTCAGATTTAGAAAAAATGTAAACTTTTTTTGAAGCAAGAGAATCTACTCTATTGCACTTCACCAAGTCTGAGGTGGCGAAGGCAAGTCTGGCACAAGAGGTAACGTTCAGTAAAATGTGCAAGTTAGTGAATAAGCGTAGTTGCGTCCCTTCGCCATTGTGCAACTTCGTCTGGTGTAAGGGTGCGAAGTAGCGCTAGAGTAAATCCGCTCCACTAGCGAATTTATGCCAGCACCCGTTAGTAAATCAGCGAAGTAACGAAATGATGCCACACTGGCGAATTTACACTAGCGTTAGCCGCTTCGCACTTTAGCGAATTTGCCCCATAGTGTTTGGGGTACATGGCTCTGTGTCTACAAACTCCAATTTCTTCTGAAACAAGCAAGCAGATAAATGGACATTCTCCTACCTTTTACACACTACTATTGTTACCATTTACTAACAATCAAATTTCAGTTTTTTTCCACAAATCTCTACAAATTCATGGTTTTCCTAGATGTATTAAGTGTAAAGACTACGAAAACCTCTAATACAAAATTTGCCAGGTAAAAGTTGTCATGGTCCTATAGAAGTCAATGGGAGCTGCACTGATCATACTGGATCGTTTTAAAATCAATTCAGACTTCTAGAGGTTTTAGGATTTTTTTTCGCAAGGAATTGTTAAAAAAAACAACTCACATTTCTAGAGGTTTTCTCGGTATTTGTATTTTTTAGAGCATCGTTCAGCATTATTTTTGATTTCTACTTTTTTATTATTTGGATCTTATAATCAAATCAGTTGAGTTCAAGGTGAGACAGGAATGAGATCTGTTACTCAGAATGCTAATCTTAGCAGTCAAAACCCCCGATCCACTTGTATATGTACGTGAGAAATGCCATTCAATCCAGGTGAAAAATAACAATATTCAGCCTTTGCTATCAGTCACATCTTGGTCTGCAGTTTCCTATCAAGTTCTGTCGTTAAGCCAATATGTCATGTTTTACACTGCACTTTTTAATTGCTACCAAATCCCTATACAAGAGTATAAAAATGCAAAAGCGTTGGATCCAAGCCAGGGTATTTAATATATACCCCTCACTGAGCATATGTTTTGAAGTCTGCATCAGCCATAACACTATTTATTATTTAATGAGTAAATTAATCCTATTTGTATCGTGGCATGGTTTAAAAGGTGATTAACCCATATAGATACTTATAACTATATATTACACAACAGAAGATCACATCTTTAAGATTGCAAATTGCTGTCTAAGAGTGTTCATGCACAGTCTATTTATTGTAGGGACAGCACAAACTATTAACACAATTGAACTCTGCCCAGTGTCGGACTGGGATGCCAGGGGCCCACCAGAAAGCCTTAGACCTTGGGCCCACTAGAAAATCTAAAACCATGAGCCATCCAGAAAACCTTAGACGGTGGACCTTTCCAAACTATTATTCCTCCTCTACTCACTCAACCTCTTTATTCTCCTAGTATTTTATATATACTTACAATATTCTCCCATTATTAAGCATTTTCCCCATAAAGAAATAGGGAATGACCATGAAAAAGGAAAAATGTTTAGAAACAAGAGGCCCACTGACACCTGGGCCTACCGGGAGTTTTCCTGGTATCCCGATGGGCCAGTCCGACACTGACTCTGCCTATACAAAAAAGTATGTCTGGGAAGTAATACAGTATATAGTCATTATAGAATATGTGGGAAGATTTGCTTTTAAATGGTAGGAAAGACATTAAAAATATAAAACAGTCTTTCTCACAGATGAGATTGCAGTCTTTCTGGCTACCCCAGAGCCTCTCCCAGACTGGATCACTAAAGGGTTAATACTCTTTACTAGGGTTGCTACCACACACCTTTAATACCGGCCAAATATTGATTGCACGTCCTACATGGCTAATTGGCAATTAATTTCGATACACATTGCATGGCTGCACATAAATCAGTTCAGGCTGCAGCATGTATTTGCAGTGATTGCTAATTAACCATGCAAGGATCTGGATTCAATATGTGGCCAGTATTAAAGGAGTATGGAGGCAACCCCTACCTGTTACTCACAGCCTACTTCCAAATCAGCTTCATTGCTGCACTTTCCAAAACCATTTCTTTCTTCAGGCACAGTCACAAGCCCCTTGGCACTCTCTTTATCTCTTAGGCACTGGGAACAGCCACAACCCCCAGGTATTGATTTTCTACAAGCTCTTTGTCAGGGATGGGCTATACCTCAATAATGTTGGTGCAGGGAGAGAATGGTTAGAAGACTTTAATCTAGACATATGTGTAACAACTCACTCTGGTGGTCCAGTGCCATCGGCGGGGACGCCCGCCACATGCTTCCTCTTCCGCCGCCATTGCCTTTTCTTAGGGTGTGCGTGCCCCCTGTCTCGTTTCTATTATTGATGCCGACGCGCTGGCGTGATGATGCCGACGCACAAAGGGACGCAATGGCGCAAAATATTTAGGGTATATAAGGGGAGTTCAGTCTTGTGCAAACTGCCCATGATAGGATCTTGTTCCTGGTGCTTTGGGAGCTTCTGTATTCTGATTCTGGTTTTGACCCCTGCCTGGCCTAACGACTATCCTGACCTCTATATCTGACCCTAGCCTGAATATTGACTACCCCTTATGCTGAACCCTCCTGTCTGATTGATTACCCGGTTTTGACCTATGCCTGCCTGATTACGACTGACATCTGCCTGCCTCAACCCGGCCTGTTTTGAAGACGATTCTGGTTTCCTGTTTTGTATCGTGACCCTCGGCCTAAAGACTCTAGCTAACAGTCGTGCCCCATTGTCTATCCAGAACCTCTAGCCTTGCACCTCTCGTTTAAGTCCTGGTGGCATCCAAGTAGCTGAGGGCCCCTCCCGAGGCCAAAGGCGGTCACACTACAGGTGAAGCACGAGCCGAGACCAGGGGGCTTGGCATTTGTTCTGGTGTTCGGTGCCGACCGTGACAATATGTGAAAGATAGGTTAGATTAGATTTAGGGCATAGTAAGGAAAAATAGGGGTGGAGATTTGGTTGGGGAGATCCATAATGGCAGGGATTGCAACAAGTTGTATTTACACAATATACAAGCTGATACCAGTATGAAATGTATGTTTAGGAATGCAAGAGGCCTGAAAATAAAATGAACTACTGCCAAGAATAATCTATAACTACATAAATAATATTTTAAATGGAACTGTAGCACTCTCTTAGATGGTTTCTTAGCATCTGGAACCCACAACTTCATGAATTGCACATGGACTGTTCGATTGCACCACTTCCTCCTTTTCTCCTTACCAAATCAGCCCATCTACTTACTATATCTACAAGGCTTCTTTGTATTAATCTTGCTTTAACCTATTTTTTTTTTCAAAGTGTCTTTTTAAAGGGTTCATATATTCTTCTATCTTCCTACCTCTTTTTATTTATTTATGTTGGTACTTAATTGTTTTTTTGTATCTCTTATTTCTTGTCTTATTTATTATTTGATTTTATGTTTTTTTTCATTAGTTGGGATGTCAGAAAAAAAGGAAAACATGGTAATATTTGATCATTGTTACAACCTTTTTCATTTTCTTTAAACAATGAATTAATATTTCATTCTCCTAGTGTATCAGAATATTATGACTATGAACATGGTACAAATGAAGAAAGCTACAATCATTATGGTAAGGCTAAAGATGTGTTTTTGCATAGTTTGCAGTTAATTGGATTAAACTAATGTGGGATATTTGAAAAATTATAGCAACGAATCATGCATTAAGAGAAATGTCTGCTGTCTTTTTGCCCATTCCTATAGAGCAGTGTTGTTGACCATGAAAGGTGATTGAGTCTTTTTGAACTATGTTTTTTCCTCAAAAAGTTGCAATCAGTAAAGCAGTAAATACAGCAAAATCATTTTAAAAAAGTAATTGTTCTTAGTAAACATAAATTACATTCATAAAATGTTTAACCTTTTGATCACTCTTCAAACAATGTTAATCATCTCTGATGAACAAAGGGCAAAAAAAAAAAAAAAAAAAGCTTTAAGTATGGGTTATGTTTAGTTATTTCATAATGTTTTTCCCTTGTTTATTTCATCAGTATCAATCATGATAAATGAAACCATGGGCAATCTGATGAATCACCAAGATGTTAGTACAGTAGCTTTGTTGTTCTTTTATGCCCACTGAACCCATACAATATAATGTAATTATATATAATGTAAACTATGTACTGTACTGATGAATACTGGCACAAATAGGTAAAATACCCAGAACACTACTTGAATAAGGTGACATGGTCGCATGTCCTACTTACTGCAACTAAAATAAGTATACGTCAATTATAGATGAATTATTCTACGCTTGAAAAAAATGTTCATCCAATTTCAATAATATGTAGAGGCAGAAAAGTCTATTAATTAGGAATTCAGATTTAACATTACAGAAAGGTGTAATATAAGACATAGACTGTTTCAAATAAGGTGAAAACATTTTTGACTTTGAAGCTAGTCCAGCTAATTTTAGAAATGGCAAAAGGAAGATAAATCAAAATTACACCTCCACATTTCTTAGGACAATTTAATATACTGAAAGCAACAGACTTTTCTGTGTTTTTAGGTTTTCAAAAGATAAACCAGAATACGCTAGAATTGTGGGGGCAGATTTTTTCCTACAGTTAAAGAGCTTACTACTATGACTGATCTGCCCACCCTATTCAATTACAAATCTTGCATTAAAAAGAGTTTTTTTGCAGTTCTTTAAACGTTAATATGTAATTTGCATTTTGAATTCACTACAATGAAATCTGTTGCATTAACATGACAAGGAATTTAAACAACATAGTGAAAAACGAATTCTGTGAACTGAAATTATTTCACTTGTGTATCCGATGTTACTTTGTAGAGAAAAAGAATCACTGCATTTGAAATTGTACTTTGCATTTGAATTTTAATATTGCCTTTAACCTATGAAGGTGAAGTTACTTACACAGAGCCTCTTTGCAGGCAATCAACTATTTCCCATCTTACCATAAATGTTTAATAACATTAAAGTATCTATTTCTTGTATTTGTTATATAAACTACCTATGGTTAATGTTTCCAACTGAAAATTAAATAGCTATAACAATATTCTATAGGGAGCTTAGATACTCAATAGAATTTGTTTGTGAGGGTACGCAATTCTACAGCTGTTAATCTTATTTCATTCTAGACCAAGAAGAATGGTCCAAGTTGAGATCCACTTTAAAGGCACCACTTCAAAGAGCACCTAGAGCAGGCTACCGAGAACACCCATATGGCAGATACTGAAGGTCTTCAGCATTTTTGGCCATCTGTTAGACACTTATTAGCCTTTGGCCTCTCCATAAGCAGCAGCAAGACAAGTAATTGTCCATTTTTATCTTGGGGATTGCAGCTTGAGGTTTCCCTATGTACTAATTGAGATTGAGATAACATTGCTGTGACATTGGCTTTAATATTTTCTAATGTGGACTCCAAAATTTTTGCAATCAATGTCTATAATCATGACATGGGATAACGTGTGTTGGTTGTTACTCATTGTGGCGTATAAGCATGGATGTGTTATCACTCTATTAGCTCTTGATACCTGCAAAAATTGCAAAGCCTGATTTATTTGTGTAGGGTTGCTAAATATGTAATATGATTTTTGGACACAAGACAAGTGTAGATAATATGTTTTAAACCCGCTTTTTTAATATATGTGAGAACATAAAATGTTCAGTATTAAGTTTGTAAATTTAATTTAAAATGCTGTTTTAATGGGGTTGAAAAAAATAAGCTACTGAATGAATGTAGCTAACTGAATTTGTTCAGTGTTTTAATCTGTATTTGTTAAAACAATTACATAACGGTCAATGTGTAATCTTCTCTAAATAGGAAATCATAATTTGTCAGCTATGTTTGCCAAAATTTGTCAATAAAGCTGAAAATTTTTTAAGAAATAAAATTTGCAATCACTTGCTTTCTAGCTCTAAATATCTGCTGTATTTCCTTTTCTAGGGATGCCTAAAATGTCTCACTTTTAAAACTACAAAATGAACCCAAGCCTGCTATAAGTATTTTGTGTAACATTTTTAAACTGTATTAATAACTTTTGCTTGTTAAACTATTTAATAATTAACTTCCTAAACTGTTATCTGAATCTTAGGTAGATGCCACTAATGTACAAGTTGCTAATGGGACAATGGACCTAGCATGATAAATTGCATCTAAACTTTACTCTAAGCTTGATTTTGCTAAACCAAAACTTTGACTGACTTGTCTGTACTACTAGCTTGTCTCTCGTGAGAATGTAACGGAGTTAAAAGAGGTAAGAGTATGACTTACCACCATTAGACTGTCCTAATGCCTAGTTCTTCAAACCTGGAATTTCCCCAAATATTAAATATCCTATTTAACATGGGAGCATTGTTTAGATACCATTCTGTTTTTCACTCTCAGGAGTGGGCTGACTGCATCTGCTTAATAAATTATTTATCTTTACAATAATCATCAGTGTCACTTCCCCGTTGTTGCTATTTAACTACAACTTCAAAAACTGTATTTGTAATTTTCAGTGCTAAATATCACCAACCTTGAAAGCAGTTTAGAGGGCTGATATTTCTTTTGAGACTATCAGACTTGATGGCTGATGATTATTAAGGAAAATGTCGCAGGATTCAAAGGATGACTAAACGATAAACAGGTAACACTAATAGTAACTCTCTAATTTCCACTATGTAAGAAAATGTTACATTTTCTCAGTCACGAAATCTGTAGTTAAAAAAGTAAACCTTCAAGAGCATAACAACTAGGATTATAGGCAATTAAACAGATTATTAATATTTAACTAGTGTCAAAATCATTCTTCAAGTCTTAAACTTTAAGTAACTAAACAAAACTAAAATTAACCATAATAGTAATGCAACTCTTATATAACTTAATATCTTCGGGGTATGTAACTGAAAAAAAAAACAGACTTTAATATAGGGACCCCAAAAGATCCATATTCCTAATATTTCCTCTTCCTGGCTTTTTGTCACTGTGATTGGTTTACTTTTTTGATGAGAATAAAGTATACATGTTTTACTACTAGGTAAATGTATGCCCTATATAGATTTGCAGCTGGAGTTGCATAATAAGATCTGAATATAAAATGACACTTACTGTGTTTAACAAAGATTTTTTTTCTTAAATTGCAGCATTTCTATTGTTTAGTAATTGTTTTTTCTGTTTCAGATGTCCTGCGCTCATAAGCTGGATGAAAGTGAAGTTAGAGTTTAAGGTAAGCATAAAGCGTAGCATCACACTAGTAATAAATTATTTTAGAAATATTGGGTTTTTTAACACCACTTTGTAAAATATTTGTATAAAAATAGAGATTGTTTATAAATTAGGGAATAAAGAAACATTTGAGAGAATCAAGCCAATAAAAAATCAAGACTTTGATTTTTTAATAAAAGATAAATTAATATAAGAGAACATTTTTTATTTTGTTGTGTATTTTACTGTGTTTATTGTTATTATTCGGACCTGTGCATTTTTAAAGGTGCCTTTGAGTATGACTTTTAAAATACTTGAGATACTATATTCAGCTTCAGTAACATTTCTATAAAAACCCAGGAGATTTATTGTCTTGTAATGCAATACACAGCTTTCTGACAGAAAATAATAGTTAAAATTGCCATGAAAGCTGGTGTGTAATATGCTGAAAAATAAAAGAATTAAAGCAGCTGGTGTATTTGGTGATATAAATTTTTGGTCAGATTTATCTAAGCTTGTTACATGGAAACACTTGTAATGATTTGTTAAATCCTGCATAGATTTGGGTTGGATTTTTTTTGGGAGCTTAAAATGGTAAGGTGGTAATGGTCAGTGTGACTACTAAACTCTAACACCTAGGACTAAATTGAATTAAGTATTCAAATCAGTTCTGATAAACTGGAAATTCTGAGGAGTTTGATAAATGTGCAAGTTCATTAATACACTTTCTTGGCTGTCAGATAAAATTCAAATTGCTGGCAATCCCTCAGGGCTACTAAGACTGCCCTTGTGTTTTGTATGTGGCTAGAAACTAACGAGAAGAGAGAGAACTATTAACCTATTAACCAAGAGTGAAAGAACCATTGTGGATAGCAAGAAGGGTGGCTCCTCACAGGTGTTTAAGGAATTCATAGTATTCTTTATCAGTGGAAAACAGTAATATTAGTAATATGGTATTTTACCCATTAAAGGAGAACTAAACCCCTTTTCTAATATAAACCCCTACCCTCCATAGTCCCCCTCCCTGCTCCCCCCCCAGCATAGGAGTTAACACAAGTAAATACCCCTAAGCCGGTAATTGCCCCTTGTTGCAGAGTCAGCGCAGCAGAGCTCACGGGGGGCCACCTTTAGCCGCTTTGGTAATCTCAGTAAGGAAGCTCCGTATTGGCGCTACAACTGTGCATGCGTTGAAATCGACGAAAATTACCAAAACTTTGGAAGAAGACCCGAAGATTACTGAAGTGGCTAAAGATGGCCCCAGTGAGCTCCACTGCGCTGACTCTGCAACAAGGCATAATTACCAGCTTTGGGGTATTTACTTATGTTAACTCCTGTGCAGGGGGATCAGGGACTGTGTAGGGTTGGGGTTTTTATTAGAAAGGGGGGTTTAGTTCTCCTTTAACCTCTCTTGGACCGTGTTATTTTTGAGGAAAGCCAAAGTATGCCTACTGAATTTTTTTTACAAATGCAACAAGATGGCCAACACTTTAGATGGCATCCTCCTGTTTCTCCTTTAGGAGAATGGTAATATGTACTTGTGAATGGCATGTCCTTTATTAAAATAGGAATTTTCATTTCATCTGTATCATCAATGTATTTTATCACAGTCTTTATTTTTTGCTAAAGATCAGCTCTACTTAGATTTCAATAAGAACCTTTAAATTGGCTTGAGGGGGAAGTTCTAATGCAGTGTGCAGTAAAGAGAAGCAATACTAATGCTCTCCTACTGAGTTTATTGTAATAGGTTCAAATGGATATGGAAAAGCAGTTCCACCAGTCCTCTGCTTGTCTGTGCATAAATTATTTAACACTTTGATCTGCTACTGCTGTCATTTGCATTTTGCTTCTTTGCACTTTCCAAGAAACAGATAAAAGTGTATTATTGCTTCTTCATGGCTGTGACCTCTAAAGTTGTGCCTGTGCTGCTCAATTCTGAACATCTGCACAAGCCTCAAAACTGCCAGGTCCTCATAAGGAGAAAAGTCTCACACCAAAAACAATTTGCACAAAATATACCTTGAAAGGTCTGAATCACCATTCTGTTAAAGTATTAAGAGAAAATTGATATCCTTTAACATAAATGATACATAACCTTCCTATCTTACTACTGTAATTAATGCTATGTCTCGTAAACAGTGCATACATTATTACATGTAAAAAGTTGATGCCATCTGTTTCACACAGTTTTTCAATTACTAGTCAAACCAAATGTTATTGCTTTTATACTGTTTCTACCTGCCAGGAAATGTTTATATTACCTGTCAAAATGATTTTGAGTGTCTGGTGGTGCATATCACTAACATTCTTGTAATCTAAAATTGACTAAAACAGTTGTTAAAGGAGAAGGTATTTTATTGCCAATAGATTATCCACAATAGTGCAAGATAGAACTCTATATTTTTTTTGTAGAATGCTTTACCATACCGAGTAAACAGCTCTAGAAGCTCTCTGTTTGTTTAAGATAGCAGTTGCCACATATTAGCTTGGTGTGACATCACTTCCTGCATGAGTCTCTCCATGATTTCTCATAGCTCTGGGCTCAGATTACAAGAGGATGGGGAGGAGGGAGGAGGAAGAAGGGAGGGAGAGAGGAGCAAACTAAGCATGCTCAAGTTTATGCCCTGGAGGTTTAAGCTGAAAGAAGGCAGTCTGATGTGTACATAATAGAAGGAAAGAAATGCAATACTTCTTTTGACTAAGCAGCATTACTTTGAGGGTTTACTGGTGTGTTTATATAGACCTTTCTTATAAAGCTTACTTAGTTGTATCCTTTCCTTCTCCCACAAAAGGGGAGATGTGCCTTATACCCTGTAGGCATTATACTGTAACCTGAAAAGGATGCAAAAACAATATAGCAGTGCTCACTTGCTCTTCTTCTAAACTGAATTTATATAAAGCAAGGCACAAAGTATAGCAATGTTCTGGTCCATAATGGTCCGTCTTTATGATAGTAATCCCAAAGGAATGCCACAGAAATAGATATAATTTCTTGCCCCTTACAGTGGTTCATGCATTGGAGTGTTTTTAACCCAATACCACTGAATCTCTTATACCTTTACTATAGGAAGTGTTAAAAAACAACACTCTAAATCAATGAGATCTAAACCATGGGGTTGACCCCTAGGGGGTCTTAAATCAGCTTTTGGTGGGGACATCCTGAAAGCAGATTAGGATGGAATTTAGGTGAAATGCCATTTTACTCTCCTAGAAACTCCTGGATGCTCATTTGATTAGAACAATTTTCTGCTGTCCTATTTATTTCTGAATGAAAACAGCAATACCGTATATCCTATTTTAGCTAAGGGGGGAAGTAACCAAATTTTGGACCTAAAAGGGAAGCTTGAGTCAAACCCAAAACCACTACACTAGAATACTAGCTGAAAAAAGGGCAATTTCTAGAGCGATTATTTACATGTGGTCACAGTATCCAGCTTGTTTATTTCCCTTGCCTGATGTTTAATGGCAGATTAATACAGAGAAATGCATAAAACCGTTTAACCCTTTATTCTTCTGAAATGGAGTTAGTAATGTTATTGCACCTCTGTGACAACTTAGATGGTGTTTCTGAAAGGTTAACTGCTAACAGACTACACTATAATATTGCTTTCTGTTATTGCGCATCTACTAAATGATTTGGGGATTGTCTTAAAAGGTGGCAATGGTTGGATACTGTTGGCCAGGAAGTGGTGGGGGGGAGTGTGACATCCATTATTTTTGGTTCATCCATTGAACAGACAAACCCCTAATAGAGACATCAGCTGATGTAGATTTTAACAGACAGAATAAGTGCTTTCAAGTTCAATCACCGGATGTTTGGTCAAAGCTGTCTCCTGAGAGGCCAACCTATAGGGCCAAAATCAGCCATTCTACCCAGTAATAACATTCTGAACGTGGCTGTCTTTGTTGTTTATACTGCAACTTTAGCAGTTTACTCAACCACTGGTAAATTTTGTGCCTCTGGGTTCCCCTGCTTTATTGATACAACAATAGAATGTGCAATGTTTTGTTTGTATTGCACTTATTTGATAGAAGAATAATGTTCTAGGATATTGTGGTGTATTTCACTAAATAGTGTCTCTTCAATGTGGTTCAGAGAAATAAATTAGGAAATGTACCACTTTCCCAATAAATGATATGGGTGTATTTACTTTTTGTAAATAAAAATGATGTTTGTGAATAAAATTTACAAACAAAATGCTCACTTGAAAGTCTTGAGGGTACCTAACTTCAAATAAATATTGATAATTATAAATTTGCTAATTGCATACGTAGTCATTGACATGAAAGTATAGCTACTACTGCTTTTCTAAGGAGCTGTACTTTCATCGATTCCCACATCCATTAAACGTTGAACCCAACACTGGAAAATAAATTTGGTTTTGCATCAGATGAATATGAATGACTGAATTGTGCTGAAGTATAAACATTTGGATGCATCCCAAACTGGGCCCTGGACTTGGTTCATCCTTAAATAAGTTGTTTAGTAATGGTACCTAAGAAAGGCATGACCCTATAAAAGATTCTAAGTTCCTCCTAAAACCTACATTTTCTGTATTTTGCACTGTAATATGAAAACATCTAATATGTTTAAGGCTTCTATTCTGGTTAAATTATATCAGCATAATCCTATTCTGTCAAATTTAATAAAATAAGATATTTGTTTATTTTAATGGGGGTTATAAATTAAAGGAGTTAGATTAACTACACTGTATGATTAATATAACGATCCTGTTGTATTGTTTCCAAGCTTAATTGCAAATTATTTAAAGGTGACCTGTCACACAGACATAAAAAGCTGTATAATAAAAGTCCTTTTCAAATAAACATGAAAACCAAATATTTTTTTTTAATTAACACATCCATACACATTAAAAAGGTATTTAAAAGTCTCAGCTGTCGGTCATGTATTGCCTGCCCGACCAGACAATTACTTTCACTTTCCATTTAGCAATGTCATTGCTCTCACCACAGTCCTTCTTCCACCTCACCGCCTCATTGTGTAGTCAGTGCATGGGCATAGGCATCAGGTCCCCCGTTCTGGCACAAGAAGAAGATTTTTGGTTGATGCAAAGCTTGCCTCGATAACAGTGTTCACAAAATGGCTGCTGCCTGCTTTCTGTGGTTTTGAATTCAAAGACTAAAGGAAGTAAGATATACATCATTTATACAGTGTTATAAGTTTATTTTGCTTGATAAAATAGAAAATAATTTGGAATTATTTCTTAGGGTGACAGGTCCCCTTAAAAGAGACTGTGCCCATTATAATCATATTAGCCACAAATTCTACATACTGGAATGTCTGCAAGTTATACACTAAATGGCAGTGTGTTGGGAGTTTCCTTAAATGAGAAGGATCTAGGGGTCTTTGTAGATAACACGTTGTCTAATTCTGGGCAGTGTCATTCTGTGGCAACTAAAGCAAATAAAGTTCTGTCTTGCATAAAAAAGGGCATTAACTCAAGGGATGAAAACATAATTATGCCTCTTTATAGATCCCTGGTAAGGCCTCATCTGGAGTATGCAGTTCAGTTTTGGACTCCAGTCCTTAAGAGGGATATAAATGAGCTGGAGAGAGTGCAGAGACTAAGTGCAACTAAATTGGTTAGAGGGACGGAAGACTTAAATTATGAGGGGAGACTGTCAAGGTTGGGGTTGTTTTCTCTGGAAAAAAGGCGCTTGCGAGGGGACATGATTACACTTTACAAGTACATTAGAGGACATTATAGACAAATAGCAGGGGACCTTTTTACCCATAAAGTGGATCACCGTACCAGAGGCCACCCCTTTAGACTAGAATGTCCAAAACATTATCTGCCTTGCAAACCTAAGTGCTGCTGTTTTTTTCTTGGACACTGTGTTTGGTATCTACTAAATTATTTGTTTTAATGACTTTGTAATTATACATTGTTGTAATATACAGTGGGGGTCATTTATCAACACTGGGCAAATTTGCCCATGGGCAGTAACCCATGGCAACCAATCTGATTGCTGCATTCATTGTTCTGCTTACAGCTGGCTTTAAAAAGCTAATCACTGATTGGTTGCTATAGGTAACTGCCGATGGGCAAATTTGCCCAGTGTTGATAAATGAGCCCCAGTATGCTTTATTAAACCACTTGTTTGCATACCTTAATTGTTGTTTTCTGTTTATTTGTTACAAGCCAGTTGCATGTGTAGATGGAAGACATGGAAGTAACATCTCATCAAGGCAGGTGGTAATTCCAGTCATGGACTATTTACAGCTTACCCCTTATGCAAAGAACATGCACCCTTGTTGCTAGTTTACAGAAATGTTAATTGCAATTTTATTGGTGCAATATTGTGTCTTCATTAATTGTAGAGTGGAATCTACTGTAACAATGATTATGGTTAACCTGGGTAGCAAATATTTTTAAAGCTAAGAGCACACGGTTTTAAAAATGCCCCTCGATTAACTTGAGTTGAAATCGCCACTTAATGTGCCATTACCCTAAGTGACCTGTCCTTTAAATGAAGTGAAAATAAAGGAATGCATTTATAGATCATTAGCACTGGTTTAATCCATCTAATCCTTATTGCTGCAGCGAATCCTTGATTGTTTATGAATATCAAGAATGTTGAAATACTCAGCAGGAAATGGAGAGAAATCCAGAGGATTTGCTGTGGGAAAAACAATATCACAACAAATGTGTTCTTAAGAAATACAGAGGATAAGGTAAATATCACTTCTTGACATGAAAAAGCAAGTAGTTAGACTATAACTAACAAAGTATGCAATGGTTAAATAGCTTTCTATCACATTGAATCTCAGATTTTATTTTGCAGGCAAAGGACAGATGGAGTAAACCATATCTAGACATTTTAGGTGGCTTGCTATGTCATATTCTGGTAGATCATTGTCACACTTTTATTTTTCTTTGAACGTATGTTTCAATGCTGCATTTTGTGAAGTCAAAACAGGGGTTTTCTCCATCTGTGCCTTGTTATAAATTGGTCATGACATACTGTATAAATGTTTTCTTCACTTAGGTGAATTTTATCAGTAGTGGGTCAGCCCACTGAAACATAATTTAACCCAAACTTATTGACACACCTGAAACGTTTAACCCTTACAAAGAAAGCTGACACAATATTAATTATAACCATATACTGGCTTTGTATCTAAAATGATGGCCTTGCCAATGAGTAACTAAGAGGATAAAATATCAATATTGGTAATCTTCCCTAGAGAGTATGGGGCCAGTGTCGGACTGAGGTGCCCAGGGTCCACCGGAGCTGCTGCCTAGGGGCCCCCTACTCCAGCCACAAGTGCCGCCACCATCCCCAATCACAAGCTAAACCAATCCCGCACACAGTACATACCTTAAGCGTGATGAGATCGCGCTGGGGGGCCGGAGCTACGGTACCGGCTCCTGTAGGCAGAGGTTTCCAGCAGCGCACCAACAAAGGCTATGGCCCATTGGGTTTTCTCCCAGTGTCCTGTTGGCCCAGTCCGACGCTGTATGGGGCCCATTTATTACAATCGAATTTCGATTTTTATATCCACTGATCTCTAAAATTTTATGGTTTCGTTTTTTTTAAAAAGCTGTACAAACCACAAAAGCCACTAATACAAAAATTTGCCAGTTTAAAGTTGTGGAGGTCTTCTAGAAGTCAATGGGAGCTGCTCTGATCCTATTGGACTGTTTTAAATCAATTTGGACTTTTAGACGTTTGGGCATCAAGTTATTACTCTGTCTAAAATGAGAGGTAAACTGCTTTTATGCTTGTGATTGAAAATCTTGGTTTCAATCTTGTAGCTCAAATTGCGGGAACAAATTCATGTTTACACAGATCCTGTGGGATTTTAACTATAGGATTATTTTGCAGTTTAAAGTATAAGGAAATTAAAACCACTGTGGATGCCAATTTGTTAGGCATCCCACCATAGTAACTTTAATTACTCACATACTACCCTAGCCGGCACCACTCTTCTTCAGAAAGTGCACTAGCCAAGGGTACTTTCGTTCATAGTGCATCTCTGTCATCTTGCCCAGGGCTGACAGATATCCAGGGCCGCTCCTGAAAGGCGACAGTGAGCGAACAGTTACCAGGGTGACAAAAAAATCTGCCTCTGGTAACTTTAAGAGCTAAAAAAGAAATTCAGCTCCGCTAGTTCAGAGAAAGCAATAGCGCTCACTGCACTAGCAATGCCCCCTCGACTTAGCACGTTCCAGCACTAAAGTTCTATTCGTGGAGCGAGAGAGGAGGCCGTAGCCCCAGAGTTGGCCCTGAAACTATCCACTGAGCTCTTTGCCTAGTCTCAAATTTCTTACATGCTAGTTTATAGATAATCATGTGCAGTGCAATTTCTATGCATTCTTGCAATCTAAATGTAGCAAATCAAGAAACAAATATATAAAGGCACTCCAAGCAAGGTTTCTGAAGGAGGTACTTTCTGAGGTGTAAGAAATAATTTTGTTTCAACTGTATGCGTTATATACTTTGAAAGGGTTAGCTGTTCCTTTCTGTAGCAAATGATTGTTATCTTGACAGCAAATTACTTTAACGTATGGTTTATTTAGAAACTTGCACAAAAGAGTAGATTTTCTGCTACAACAAATAACATTTGATGAGTCTGCATTTTACTTTCCTGCCCGGAATGTTATTTTCCCCTTCAAAAGTCTAAAGATTTTTTCATATAATGCATTGGGAATCTGACAGAGATATTAATGCATAATAGTAAAATGCACAATGTTGCTACCAGAAGAAAGTAAATGTGCAGTGTGCCTGGAAATTAGCTTTTATAATCTCGGATTGGTTCCATAAGAAGCTTGGGTCTTTTTTTATTTTAACGGGCTGTTAAATTATTTACTTTTCTGTTCTGTTTCTCTCCAAGATGACAGGCAGTGTGCTAGCTGGGTGCTTGGGTGAGCAGCCCAGTTAACCACGGAGCAGATCAAATGTGAAGCTATTATTGCAGGTATGTGGTCTGTAATCCAGAAAATCTGGAATCACAATAGGCAGGCACGCCGAACATAATATCTCACAGAGAACAGGTGTGAATCAAAGTTAATTAAAGATGCAGCATCAGCTCAGCCTCTGTGTTTCAGGCTGTACTTAAAATTGACTCCTAGACTATGGGTACAAAAATCTAAAAATCTAAAATCTATAAACCGATTATCCAGAAGGCTCTGAAATACATGAAATGCCATGAACCGCATTTAATGGTTTTTAACCAGAGTTATTGTTTTTTAAATCATTTGCATGATGCATTCTTATGGCAACAAATGGGTTTTTCATGTTTGCAAACAGATTTCATAATCATCAGTCACCATCATAATTCGATCAGGAAAATACATTTTTTCAAATCTTTTTAAAAAACTTTTATACAAAGCCATGTTTACATATATTTATGATGTATTTGTATAGCAAATTGCAATATTTTAGCCTTAAGACAGTTCTGCAAATAGCGAAAAGGACTGGAAATTTTTTAAAAACTTTTTGGCTAATAGATTTCACGTCTGTCTTACAGTATATTTTTATAGGTTGACCATATCCTGATCATATTTAATGTACTACAGTGTTATTGCACTTTGTTCATTTAAATGATTTCATTTCACAGTTTGAAATTTGAAAAGCTGTAGTGCATAAAGCTAAATAATTGAAAAAGAAGATAACACAGTTTAAGTTAAACATTCACTTTAAGGGTTTTTTTGGTTTAAGCTTGGATGGACTCTGTTATTAATAAGATTAGCTCCATCCAGCAGACCCTAAAGAAAAAAGAATTTATACCAAACCTACTGGAACATTTCCTTTGTTAATTTGCCAGACTTTGTTAGGTGTTATCACTAGGATATAACACATCTCACAGAAAGACATGTAAGGGGGTATTTATAAACACTGGGCAAATTTGTACCTGGGCAGTAACCCAAAGCAACCAACCATATGCTGGCTTCAATTGTTCTACTTACAAGAGGCTGAAAAAAAATCACATTGGTTGCTTTGCATTACTGCCCAGGTGCAAATTTGCCCAGTGTTTATAGATTAGTCCTATAATGTCTGTAAAGAACATTATACATTTGTTTCTTTCCAATATATATATATATATATATATATATATATATATATATATATATATATATATATATATATATATATATATATATATATATATATACCGCAGATGATATGGGTGAAAAACATCTCAGTTTACAGAGTGGAATTATAAAGCATTGGCCAAATAGGTAAACATTCAAATATGCTACTTGTAAAATACTGTGTTGTATTGTATGTAAGTATTTATTTGCATCTAATTTTCAGTCTCTTTATTTTCAGGTGATGACAGTGGAGAAGAATTATTGCGCTTTGCAAGCAACCGAAATCCTTGTCAATTAGATACTAACACCTAAAATTAAACTTTTTTTTAAATATATAACAATATTGTCTTTGCTTGAGCTTTATCATTTTGCCCTAAAAGTATTTCCTGATGCTTCTACATTACCTATTAAAACCCCAAATGTTCCTCTAGGAGGGGGCTGCCATATTTGTGCAGCAGTAATCTGTTGGCATTTGAAATTGACAGTTTAAGAAGGGACATTGAGGTTGACAAAACAGTCAGGTTTAGGAACTTCAAGCAACAATTACTTACAAAAGCAAACCTATCTGCGAAAAATGAGCAACATGATCTGTATGTAACTTGTATATCCATGAATACATACATAATTAATTCATCTGAGAATCATTTGTTCATGTCAGTATCACTTTAAGATGCAGTTAAGCTAACTGCACCCTGACTGCCTTTTCTCTATATAGTTTACATTTACAGGGGCCTTACTGCTCCCTGCATCTTGCACCACATTACAAATTTTGACACCTATGTGCCCAGCCCACTAGACACACGCAGCATTGTATTCATAGGGGAGCACAGGTTTGTTTTTCTTATATCACCCTGTCCTGCACTTTGTAAATTAGCAGACCAATGTATTCAAAAGTATATCACTATATTTTTTGTTGCCCTACCCTCCAATCAGTCTGTAGCCTCTTTGGGGCAAGGCTTTTCCTCCACTTATATTTATTATCTGTATTGTCATTATTTGTCACCATATTGTATTATTGCAAAACATCTAAAGCCTTACTTTGCGATACTAATAAACGTATGCATATATTCATACAGTTCTAAAATTAAGACAGTTCTACTGATATTTCTCCTGTTGTCATTTAGTAACGCTTCCTAAAATCAACTGCATTATTCTGATCCTGCAACAAAGCCAGACCAGGTCAACACCAAGTACAAGATATGTTATGTGATCATTTTTCAAAAGAAGATGATTTCTTAATATTTTGATCTTTTGGTGGGCTTTTACCCCCCCCCCCCCCGTGTGCTCCTTCAACTGGCAAATATAATTGGTATGAGCGATGGGAAAATTCTGTTTCTCCTTAAACAACATTTTAAAGAGTGAGTTATTATGGGGTGAAATAATCACACAGATTATTTCAGACAATTTGATAAATCAGTCAAATAAAAAAAGCACATCAGTCACATTTTTTTGGAAACTGTTTTCCATGAACCTACTTGTTATCAGCATATAGGTGTCAAGCAATTCTAAGCTGATTCTGGAAATAATTGCTATTTATTTTTTGCAATCATGTCAGTTTGAAGACTGCCAGTGGAAGATTAAATGTGAAACCTACTGGCACAATTATGTCCAGACAGATAGTTGAAGCATTATACTGTTGTCATGGCAAAAATTGATTGAAACATGCTTCACAAATTACATAAAGATTGTTTGTAAAGTGCGCCTTCTGTGCGAGTGATTTTGCCATTTCAAAGAATCAAGCAATTTGTTTCATTTGTGTAGGTGTATGTCAGTAGCTATAGTAACCCTTTTTCCCAACTTAGTATATCGATAAAGCCAGCCTTTATTCAGTTACAAGAAAAAAAATGAGGAATGTACATACTTTTGAAAAACTCAAATTGAATAAATAGTTTACATTGGGCTGGGACAGCTTCCATATCTACAGTTCTACATGACCTCACAAGCTATACAATTCCAAAGTTAGCTTTTTTTAAGGTTTTTTTTTCCTGCTTAATATCAAAAGAAGTGTTTTTTTTTAAACCATTAGTCACTTTCATGATTTTCAGCCTTAAGAAATTTGAATTGCAGAGAAATATACGACTATTGGTAAATAACCCTTAGATTGCAATCAAAAAATGTGTATTTTTATACAAGCATAACAAAATAAAAACAATAATAAAGCACAAAGCATAATTTATAAATGGTTTTGAGTTTTATACATATGACCCAGCAAATGTCATTTACTTTACGTGGTGAAATGGAAGTATTTGTTAAGGAAAAGGGCTAGGATAAAAAAGATGAATTTGGGCGATGGGCAGCACACAATGCTGTTATTCCTGCTATACTGATAATAATGTCAAGCATGAGGAGGAAAATACAAAGAAAGAAAGCAACTGTTTTCATACAATAGATTAAATTTACTATTACAGGAGCAAAGGGAAAAGGTTAACCCACAATGAGCAGCAGAAGCCTTCTGTAGATTGAGACCGTAAACTGGACTATGTGATAGCAACCCTGCAGATAAAACGCTTCAATGGCAAAAACGAAGTAATATGTGAGATTGAATAAAGTGTAGATATTGCACACACATCAGTCGGTAGGGTGATAGATGTGGCACATAATATAGTTAAGAGGGGGCAAGGAATTACATAAATAATATATGCTATAGTGTATCATATAAAAAATGGGAATATAATGGATGACTTAAAAATGACAGTTAAATTCTTTGAAGGGAAGGATACAGATGATCATATAGGCACCTTGTATGATATTCATGTGCAATGGCAACTTTCCACTAATTAAAGGAGAACTAAAGCCTAACTAAAGAAGTAGGGCAGAAATGTTGCATATTATGTTTTGGGTTTGTGTGCCAACCCAAGGCAACCATATCCCTTCAGCAATAAAGATCTGTGCCTCTGAAGATGCCCCAGTAGCTCCCCATCCTCTTTTCTGCTGATTCACTGCACATGCTCTGTGCTGCTGTCACTTACTGAGTTTAGGGACAGATGCACAATATACTGAATATTATGTTACAATATAAGGTTGATTATAATTTAGAGTTTTGGTACATGTCAGCTCAGAAACCAGCACAATTAGCATTAGCTATTAATAATCAGCCCTGTAGCACCAGCTTATAAGACAGGCCAACCTCATTTTCTGCTTGATAATTTGCAACGACCCCTAAGCTTAGCTTCTCAACAGCTGCTCAGAGCCCACTGATCAATAATGATATGACTTGTGTCAGTCAAGTCATTTGTCTGTTTTTTATTCCTTTTTATGTCAGTTACATAGACGTATTTATTATTTGTTTTAATATGTTCCTGAGCTCATTTATTGAATTAGTGATGACGGTGAGTGGTGGCTTTGATGTCACAGATGACAAAACATTACAGGGCTCATTTATAATGCACAGCGCAATTGGCAGAATTGTGCATTGCTTTCAATGTCGGGGTCATTCGTTTGAATTTTATTCTGAAACATAGTGGGAGCCAGTGTAGAAACGGGCATGGCGGAGGAGGAGCGGTTGACAACTGCAGAGTTTACTCTGGATGGAAATTCCAGTCAACAGAGAATTCGAGTAGTCAATATGTGATATGATGAGAAACTGAAAGTGAATTGTGGTGCCATTTTGGATTCTGAATGATTGTACGGGTATTTGGGAAATATTCCCTAAGTGAAAATTATATGATATAGTTATAGGTTGGATATAAGACATGAAATACTGGGCAGATAAGGATAACCCTAACACACCAAGTCTGGAGAGATGGGTTGAGTGTTTATAGATACTTCTAGAATGTTATGGGTGTTAGAGGGGAAAGTAAAATATTTCTGCCTTAAAATGGTTACATTTATAGAAGTGTTGGGGCATCCGAGAAGAAATCCCTAAAAAGTTATAAGAGATCCAAATGAAAAGATATTGGTTGAGACTGGGAGAGGAGAAAACCACTAGGTATCCTCATCATACAGAGGGTATTGAAAACCATATGAACTGATTCGCTTGTCTAGGGAGGACAATATGGGGCCTAACAGCATTGGGCTGGGGAGGCGCTTTTGCCTCAGGGCCCGTACACTCCGTGGCAACTCCACACACCCCCTGTCCGTAACCCCCACGCCCCCCTGGGTCTCCTGCCAAAGCAACAACCCCCTCTTCCACAAACCTCCCCCCGCATGCATTATTTTTATTGTTGCAGTCGCAATCTGTCCGGAGAGCAGGTAACGGTGCAGCAATTAGATTAACATAATGCAATAACCTTGTACTAATTTAATCTTGCCTTGCAATTGGTTTGTTTGCTGAATATTTATTTTACAGTTATTTACCAAATTTTCTGTCATAAAACTGAAGCTCATATAAATGCAATGAATGAAGTAAAATAAATTGCCCTGCTATTAAATTGACCCTATAACAGCATAACAAGTAAAGCATCTTCCTTGAGCCACAGCATCAGCACGAACCTCATTACAAAACACTAAAAAGTTTCTGAATGTTTCTGAAGATTTCCATGTATTGCAATTAACCCATATAACTCAGTTAATTGGGAATGCTCTCATTCATACAATAAAGAGCACATTCTTTTTCTTCTCCATCACTTTTTGTTTATAATGGAAACACGAGGATTAATTTGATACAAGTATGTTAAAATATTCTGCAGGGCACCACACCATAAAGCAGTGCAACAACCTGTGTCTTCCTTAAATGTATTACTGTAACATACATGATAGCCGTTTTGCATTGCAAAAACAAATGCAATCATAAAAATTAAACCTTATACTATGCAAAGTAGCCAGCCAGAATTATCAAGAGTAAATGCAAATTAACTCTACAAAGGAAACAAGCCAGTTCCCCCATGATCTAGCAACTGCTTTGGAAAATTTTGTTTTCAATGCCCTTTCAGAACCATGATATATGATATTTTAACAAAAAAATGTGCTTCTTTTATAACTAGGATATCTTGTCAAAAACAATGAGTTTTTTTACAGAGGTCCCCCGGGTCCTCCATCTTAAGGGCCCACCATCCTCACCTGTTCTGGAACTTCCCACCCCAGCCCCAATTTGCGTACCTCTTCTCCCAGCCCATGGATCTTAGGGGTCCGTTTACTAAAATCTGACTTTACGTTTCCGCATGTTATCGCTGAGAATATTTTTCCACCAGAATATTCGCAGCGACTAAGTTTACTTAACAGCGATGCGCTCAGAAGTCATTGCGATCACTTACGTTAGCGGTAATATTAGTGAGTTGCGAATTTTCTGGTGCCAAATTACGTTTTTGCAAATATTTATGCTATAAAATAATCTTGTTTTATGGCGGTTATTATGGCAATTTTTACTGTGACATTTATGGCCAGAAATGCATCTTCAAAACTCATAAACTTTATTGACTGATGATTATACCATCCAACAACATTACCAGAGTAACACCAATCAAACATGTCTGCATCATATAAACCCTTCTGCCAATAGAATCATATGAACAAGAAATCATACCAGTCAATCTCTTTGCTTCATAGAAATGCACAGTTTAATGTAGCCAATCACAATGCAACCAAAAAAGCGTAGAGGCTGACGAATCCTTGGACTGTGATGCCCGCTGCCAATAATACACCTCTGAGCTGAAATTGCTGCTGTTGCAACAGATAGAAGCAGAAGCCAAAACATCCTGTCAGCAATAGCTACAGGTCTCCCTCCTGTCAGCAAAGAATGATGGGTAAAAATAAAAAAAGTATTATGGGATATTTCCTGCCCCTTGAGAATTTTCTGGTGAAAAAATACTTTTACGCCACTACATAGGTGGCGGTACAATTTTCCGAATATTCTTGCGTAAATTTAGTCTTTTGCACATTTCGCTGTTTAGTAAACCAGGCGTTAATGCGTACGTAGTGTTATTTTCAGCGAATGCGATAACTGGCAAAAACATATTTTTGCGCAAGAAAATTCGCAAATTTATATTTACCGCAGGTTAGAAAACCAGCGAAAACATATTTGGCAACAAATTTGTCTATATTATGTGCGCAAATTTTTACCGCACTTTAGTAAACGGACCCCCCAGCCTGCTTGGTGGGTGGTGGTAGGTCTCAGCCAGCAGTAGGGGTGGGGTGGTCAGCCCACAGATTCTGGCCAGCAATATGGTGTGTGGGGCCTGCAGACTCTGGCAAGCAGGGAAGTAGGGAGGCAGCAGTGATGTGGAGACCCCAGAACCCGGGCAGCAGGAGGGAATAAGGCAGTGCTGCTTGTCGAGGGAGCCCATGAGGGTCTGGGCTCAGTGGGTTTTTTCCCGGCAGCCCAATCCAACTTTGAGAGAAAGGATTAGTGATACTTAATTAGGGAGACATTATATTAACATCAGACATCACACATCCACATCTATGCATAAAAGATGAACGAGTGGGCTCCCTCCAAGAAATGTAACTGGTTTAACAGTGCTTTTATTAAAAAAAAAATCTTATTTAGGGGGTAGAGAGAAATTGCTACAGATTAGTTAAGACCATTATAAAACATTTAGTTTTTAATGTACAGTATATACAGTTATGCTCATATTCAAATATTTTGGTGTCTACTGCCTACATACCTGGAATATCAAAATATGTTCACCCAATTACATGTATGGAAGTATACAAAGTTATAGAATTGTTTTTACCCACCAATAAATCCTCTCAATACATGATGAAGGCCCTACATGACAGTATTTTGATTTCAAAACCTGTAAAATAAATAGGATTTAGTCAATGCAATGCAGATGACATAGTATTTCAGAAAGAGAATTAGAGGCTAACTTTATACAATTGTGTCTTAAGATGCCTATGCCATTATAAAATTGGTATTAAATAAATGTTTAGTAATTTTCTAACACACAATTTTGGAGACATGCAAAATCTTAATTTTCTTACCTACAAAATGGTAGTTTGCAGAATGCTAGATAATAATCATTAAGGTTTTTTCTGTAATTCGCAGAACAATGAATATGGTACATATATTTTCTTCTCAATGAACAGTAGCAACCAGTAAGCAATCAAGAAGATATTACTACAGATGTTGTGATTAGTCAGTATTGGTTCCTGTCCGGATAAGCCATAACTGCTGCGGCTGAGCTAAGAAATCACTTTGTTTAAATAACTGCCATGTGTTACAACTTGTGTTCTAAAATCTACAATTTATACCATGGCATATGGAATATTATTCATTGTTTAAATATGTTTTAAAGTTTCTTGAGGTGTCCAGAAGGACTTACAATGTGTTGAATATTCCCCATGGTAGCTGGGCAAATGGTTAAAAATAAGTGATTTTTTTTTTCTGATTTTCCGTTATGAATTCTGCTTAGCTGACAGGTTTACAGCTTACACATATTTAATTAGCCAAACTAGAAATACTTTAATGGACGAGGCAGCAATTTACTTGGCTAAAGGCTGAGTGAGACATTAAATTAATGCCAAATAAGCAAGCCCCTGTTTCCTAGAATGAGGACAAGCTTGCTGAAGCTTCAGATTTGTTCTTTTTAGTAATAAGCATTAGGCATAAGGTTGGTAGAAATGATACTGTAAGAACACTGACTAAATCTCAAAGTGCAGTTCTGGGCAATGTGAAGCAAGTTACAAGTAGGAGCTTATATTAATAGAGCAGTCTCAATGGGGTGGTTGTTGAATGGATTCCATATTGAAACGAGAAACAGAGGTGCACGAGGGAATAATAAAATAAGGGCTAGAGCTGTAGGTGGGTGAGAATTAGAACTTTATACATTTTGAAGGGTGTGATGGGAGAACATTAATTATTTTCATCATATGCAAGAGGGACTTTAAGAGAATGCTGATGCCACGAAGGTTATTCTGCTATGGAATTTGTATAGACCACAGAAAAATATTTATATGTTTTTCTTTTGTTTTTTCTTTAACGTTAGGACCTGAATCTGACTTGTACTGTCAGGGTACTAGAAAAGTAAACATTCATGGTGTTTGGCTGTTCTACAGGAATGAAATCACTGAGGTCCATATGCATCATCCATAACACTGGTCGTGTTCATAATGGTTTTGGGTCTCCCTGATGGTTATGGCCAATTCAGCCTGTTGAGATGCATTTATTGTTAGACAATGGTGATGAACAAATCGGTCCCATTTCGCTTTACCAAAATATTCATAAAAATTCTTGAAACGCATAGGCGACAATTTTTTAGTGTGCTTAATTTTTTTCTCTCACTCCAAATGCATAAAAGTCAATGGGTGTTTTTTCTTCTTTTTTTTGTCTCAATAACTTTTTGTCTTTGTGACAGTCAGTCTGTTTTTTTTCTCAGGTAATGATGGGCGAATCTATGCTGCTTCGCTTTGCCGAAAAATTCGGGGAAGTCAATGGTTGTCAAAATAAATTTGACACGCATCAATTTTGATGTGAGCGTCAATTTTTATATGTGCGACTATTTTATCCAAATGCATTAAACTCAATGGGAGTCCGAATAATTCTGACGCGCAACATTTTCTATGCATGCGCCAATTTTTTTTTGATGCAGCAGATTTTACACCTCAGTTTTTCAAAAAGTGCAGCGGAACATGGAAATTCGCCACAAATTCGTCCCATCATGATTCTCAAGTTATTTCTCACTCAAAATGCATTAAATCCAATGGGCATTTTTTCTTAAAGCAACTTTTTTGTCTTGTCTTGTTTTTTTCTTTTTTTTAGCCTTGGTCGCAACCTCTTCTCATATCGTAGCAGAGATCTCAAGGCATGCAGACACCAGCAACTAAGTCTTGTAAGAAAAATACAGTTAATACAATTAATAAGGATTAATTATAATGGCATGCTGAGTTTTTTCATTTGAAATTTCAAACTGATCTATTCTTTATGCAGATGTAAATATTATTGCTCCTATAGACTGGAGGCAAGAAGTAGTAAATGTAACCATTCTGCAAAATAACCATTTCTTCTTTTCTTATTTGATTGTAGACAAATAAGAGTAAATATATTCATGAAGTTTAGCAGTCAGGATCATTTTTCAGTTGTCACTTTTTTTTGCACATATGTAATTAGATCAGTACAGCTGATTGGCTGGTTGAATTTAATGTAGGTACCAGGATTTCAGATTTATGTACACTGTTCTTTCATAGCTCTTCAGCTATAAAGACATTGATTAATTTAATTCTGTCAATCTCTTCCTTAACAAGCCCTTTTCTGCATGATTCACTATACGCTTTCACAAGTTCCATGCTGAAAGGTCAGTTTAGCACACTGAACTGCATATTGCTTGAACGTGTGAGTTCATAGTTAGTTCAAAGACAGAAAGTAAAAGCAGAGTGCGCCAAGAAGTTGTTCTCATTCAGAATAATAACATGTAACTATTTCTTTGATGTTCTCCTGATGACTTTACCTTTATTGGTGTCCATTTCATCACTATGAAAAGCAGAATCGGGAATCCGGAGGGGATTTGTTTGTTGTAAGTGCATAAAGCTGCTTTGTTTCTCCTGAGATTTTAATACACAAAGATGGCATTGCATTCATCTTTCAGACAGATACACAAAGGCATATCTTATTGATTTTAAAATTAAAACAGTCTCTTTCACATCCAAAGCTGAATTGTGTATATGCATCTATGCTTTAATTAATCTATAATACTGTCAAGGTGTTATACTTCTCTTCTGACAAAAGAGGTGGAAGAAGGTTATTCTGTATCTGCATTTTTTACTCATATTTTAAAGATGTTTGATGGGTAAGATGACATTTTCTTATGTACCGCTAAAGTAAATGCAATAAAAAATAATTACTTTTCCTAAAAACCTTCCTGACTCTGTACCTCTTTTTACCTTTTATACATGATATAGGTATGGGATCTGTTATACAGAATGTTTGGTACCTCCCTTTAGATAAGGGGTATTTCCGTTATTAGGATCTCCATAGCTTAAATCTACTAAAAAATCATTTAAACATGAATTAAACCCAATAGGATTGCCCTGTCTACAATAAGGATTAGTTGGGATCAAATACAAGGTAATGTTTTAGTATTAGAGAAAAAGGCAATCATTTAAAAAATGTAATTATTTGAATAAAATGGAGTCAGTGGGCGATGGCCTTCCCATAATTCAGAGCTTTTTGGATATTGGGTTTTCGGATAACTGGTCCCATACCTGTAATATAGAAATGAGTCATTCTTGGTTGTACATATGTGGAGTAGATAAGTAAGAACTGTATTAGTAGGTTATAACAGATATTAAAATAATATAATGTTTATGGTGTTGTTGACCTTGAACCATGTATATTTTTCTTGCTCCTGCAGGATAATTAAAAAGAGAATACAGTCAGTGATGGATAGCTAGCTGTTAGGCACCCCCAGTGATTAAAATTACTTACCATTAAGTACCTAAGGCTTCCAGAATTACCTCACAGGACATCCTACCTACCTCACAACAAGCACTTGATCTGTGGGATGCAATCACTATAAAAATGAAACTAAGCACTCCCAACTCCAGATTTAGGACTCCATTTTACAATACAGACTTTACTCCAGGATGCACCCCAACAGACTTCAGCCCCTGGATAGCAGTAAACATGCTTACCCTCACTGCCTCCCTGGTAGATCAGAAAGTCATATCATTCCAACAATGCAAAGAGAAACATGACATCCCACACTCACAGTTCTTCCGATACTTACAAACCAGACATTATGTGGAAGCTGCACTTAAAACCCAAACAAACCATACACTGACCTATTTTGAAACCATCTGCCAAAAACCGCTCATACCCAGCACATTTGATCTCCTCCTTATAAAGCAGCTTAGCGTCAGACACCACTGATACACACCAGCCCTATATGACAAAATGGGAGGGAGAACTAGTCCTCACAATCACTGAAAAATCCTGGTCACACATATGGGATACAGCCAAAAAACACATCTATATGAGAGAGCATATAAGATCATATACTATTTACTATTCCCCCACACATATCAACCTCAGCGGAAATGCGGTCCTTGCGACCTGTTTTAGAGGGTCAGGGGAACGGGGATCCTTCCTACACACCTGGTGGACCTGCACAATAGCCCAGGAATTCTGGAGGATGTAGCGACTCTGCTCTCCGAGGTTCTTCATTGTACCATACAAGCAGCTCTCCACACATTCCTCCTGGGCATGAGAATTAGAGCCCTACACACCCAGAGCTCATGTAAGCCAGCCACACATATCCTAAAAACATTAAGATAGTTACTAGCAGCAAACTGGAAAAAACACAACTTCCAGGACTGCAAACGTTGATCACTAAGGTGAATTGGATAAGGGCGATGGAAGCTATCAGAGACACTCTTTTGGATAGAAGCTAAGATGGGTAGTTGGAGTGGCACCCATGGACGAAGAACCTGGAAATCCTTCAGGGGGACTAATACCGTAACAAAAGGTACTTTATGCAGAACTCGTAAGGAACCGAGCTTCTCAGTTGGTGTATGTAGTAAGCTGAACAACATTTCTTTACCTTTCTCTTCTCTCTTTCCTCCTTAACTCCCATCTCCCCATACCCCCTCCCCCCACTTTCTTACCTCTCCCATTCTCCCCCTCGCTGTCACCCCTCTCACCTCCCGTCCCCCCATTACATTAAGGTACAGCTGACGAAAGATAGAACAGAGCCAAACTCTTTTTACTGCTTCCACAAAGCACTCTTGGTCAGGGCACAAGCAGAGTATAGTAATTGTTGGATGATCAGTGCATTATTCTAGTGCCCAGCTTCAGGTGATGCAAGGATTACCTGGGAAAATCAAAAAATGATATCTGGTGGATGTCTACCAAATGGGGACCCCACCCAGTTTTTTGAAATGTCCTTCTCCTTCAGTGTTGGCATACCTAAAGATAATTGCCTCATTTATACCTGTTTCATAGAGATAGTGCCATTTTTTGCAAAGGAAGGTTCTCAACTTACATAGTTACATATAGTTATAGACTTAATTTGGATTAAAAAAAATAACAAAAGATCATGCGGTTCAACCCCCCATATGCACATACTTGTACAGACCTATATATACACTCACATATATAAGTGATATATACTGCTAAATATACTAACTGTAGATCTTAAGATCACAATAGTCTTGAATATTACACTTGTTCAAGAAATCATCCAAGCCATTCTTAATGGCATTAATAGCCTGGCAGAGTATTCCATAACCTCACTGTCAGTGTCAGACAGGACTGCCGAGTACCAGGAATTTTCCCAGTGGGCCCTTTGCCCTTTATGGAACACAGAGCATTAACTATTTTCTATTTTTGCCAGGTTATGCTAGCATATCTCAAAAAGGTTCCAGTTTTTGCTGGACAGTCCTGATTTTGTCAGCTCAGCCTGCAGTCCTGGATTCTTATTGAAATGCCCAGCATTCCTCTTTGATCTCCTACACTGAAAGCCAGAAAAAGATACAAAGCTTCTGAAACTGATAAGAGGCTTTTGGCAGAGAGCCCAGAAAACACAGCATCTGCACTTAGCTACAATTGTAAATAATAAGATAAGCAGGTCCTTGTGGGAACTGAGACTTGCAGCTTAAAGGGCAAAGAAATGTGTTCAATTTTGAAAAATAGACATGGTATTTAGGCAGTGTGGTCACAAAATGGGCATGGCAGGTCCCTCTTTACATTTTTCAAATTTCGGGAGGTACAGTTTGTGCTAGTGTATCATTTATTTACAGCAGTTAGAAAGATATGGGGTCAGGGAAAAGACAGACCATATGTATGTCCACAAATAAGCAAGAAAATCCAAGGAGGCTGTTAATTATACAGGACTGGAAGGGGAAGCTCCTCACAAAGAATGTATACTGTGTAGAGTGTCTGATTCCTCAGATAACCATATAATCTGGGCTATAAACCAATATGATATGTTCTACCTGCACACTGTCTGTGCTATCCTCTGTCCTCTGTTTTTATCCATTGTATTGTTTTGTGCTCTCACACATCTGGTACTAGCAATAAGGGTACAACTACACAGGAGGTTTCGATCAGATTTTGTGTTAGCGCCTGCACGCAACAGTACAAGACTTGTAGGATCCTAAAAATTTCGATCCCCCTATAGCTAAAATGTAAAGTCAGATCAGATCTGAAGCAATGTAAAATAATGGAGGCAAATCTGGTGTTTGCATGGTGTAAAATAAAACACACCTTGGTAAATTTGCCATTTATATTACACATCTTTTTACAATGTTTTTTCAGCGCATATCATTTTACTCAGCATAATAAATATGCCCCTTGATGTATTTCAATGGGTAAAAAGTCATCAGACACCTTATCAGATTTTATCTTGTCGGACACAACATGCAACGTTCGCAACGACAGTCGTGCTGCGTCGGATAGAAAATTTTCCATGTAGTTTAAACATCCTATTTTTGTATCAGTCCCATTATGTTTTGACTCATGTGACTACATCCTACTGGTAGGCTGAGATTTGTCAATTCAACACATCCTACAAAATCCCCCATGGAGTGTAGCCTAAAAGGACCAGTAACATCAAAAAAAACTTTAAAAAAATTTGTTAGTATACCACAAAAAAAAAAACCCAAGAAAAATTAAACTTTAACATCGCACAGCCTTTATTAAAAAATAATTTACCGAAACTACGCTTGCGCTCCTCTTCAGAAAAAGTGGCACGGCGACCATCCATCATGCGGTGCTCGATTTCTCCTCCATGGCCATCTCCTATAAGGAAGGCAGGGAGGAGAAATTGAGCACCGCACGATGGATCGCCGGATTGCCTTTTCTGAAGTGGAGCACAAGCAGATTTTCTGTAAGTTATTTCTTATGATTTTAATGTTTAATTTGTCTTGGTGGTTTTTTTTCATGGTATAATAACAAATTTTTTTAAAAAAAGTTTTTGATGTTACTGGTCCTTTAATGCAATAAACAACACACAGGACATCACAGCTGCCCCATAGAATAGTCTTGAATGTGTCTATATGACAGCAGCCACACTCGTTGCTGTGACATCTCTACAAATATAATGTTCCCATCGACTTCAGTGAACTGGCATCTTGTGGGTAAAAACAGTGCCTTTTAATGAGATACATTTATTTGAATAAATAATTTGAATTATGAACTTCTCAAACATGGAGATACCAGGGTTTTTCTCAATAAGAAGAAAAGATTTTAGAACTGGTGGGCCCTTGATATCAGGTTCTCTGGTAGATCCCATGCCTACATGCTCACTGTCCTTGCTGTGAAGAACCACCTTCTCTGCTTCAAATAATTTGGTTCATTGATCTTTACTTTGTGAAAATATTTCCCCACTATCAGTCTATAATGTCCTCTAAAGTACTTGTAAAGAGTAATTACTGTATGTCCACGGAGAATGTTGCCAGAGATTTAACTATATTGGAGAACTGGGCAGCAAACTAACAAATATGGTTTAATTAATACAGTATAATTAGCTACTTTTCTTGCAGCTGCTAAAACTACAAACTCAGACGGTGAGTAATTTGTAGGAGATTCCCAGACAAAAAGGCAAAAGTACCTCCTGACAATTATCTGCTTCATTCTATTGTTCGTTTGGGTGTAAGTTCTTTTCAGTAGAAGCTTTGCTAACCTTCATAGGTGTCAAGCTACTCAGCCTCTTCTAGAAAACAAAATACTGTGCACTGTAAATTGTGCACTGTTGTAGGTAGCAACATTTCTTCCTGGAAAAGCTATCATTTTGCAACAAATAAAGAACAATTATGTTGTTTCTCTCTAAAAGTTATATTAAGAACAATATTACATTAAGAAATGTATTTTTTAATTAATCGTTATTTTTATTCCATTTTTAGATTAATTACTTTTCCCCCAAAAAACATTTAGTCTGCATCTCTCAAATAAAGAGATTTAGCAGCATAAATCTATTTTTACTATACTAATACATGGTTTAATATAGTGGTTTAGTTACTTACTGTAATACAATGTCTATTTGGCTTATCTTGGCCACATATTATGAGGTTATTTGCTTTGTACTGTATCATACAATTGTACATGTTTATCTAAAACACTATACTAATTATATACTATATTACTAAATGTTATACTAATTATTATGTACAACATTTACTCTACATTAATCTGATTAAGAAAGACAAGTTCAGTGAATGACCACTAGACAAAATGTGTTTAGGTTTATATTCAGAAAGTTAGGAGTTTCTTCCTATACAATAGAGTTGATGTGTTCTTCATATGTTCTGAAATGACCAGACTGGGGCACTCATTTGTGGAGGATGAGGTTCACTGTTGTGAATAAATGATAATGCCCTGCAGTGACTAAGAGATTGAATTCCATCTGTGCGTGGAATTCATCAAATATACTGCTGAGGTGGAAACAGACATTACTGCCAGACTTTTACCATGTCAGCTTTATTTTTATTGCTATGGAATTCAGTAAGGACACTTCTATGTGAACTATATAAATGTAACCAAAATTGAAGTGAACATTTTAACTTTATTTGATGAGATAAATAGCAGTGAAAGAGTACAAGACTAACCCGTGCTCATGCCCAAGTCAGTCCTTAATTCCACGTAATGCAATAAAAATTTCTACTTAGAAATAAAGACAATGACAATGTATTATTACAAAAAATTAACATTATATACTTAGTAAATAATACAAACATATGCAAGCTCATACACACATGGTGCAATCATAGCAGAGTGTGTGTAGTTACAGTTACCTTTGTGAATATTATTTTAATAGAGGCAAGTTTGCATTTTCGAGGATTCGTACGATGGGATCTTTGCGTCTATGGCCAGCTTAAGTCTTTTTACAATCAACCCTACCTCTAGAATCACATATGGCTGCTTCTGGATAACCCCTCTCTCTACATTTTTGACACATTAACTCTTGTTGCCTGAACCTTTCATTTGAGTCACTTATTATTCTGTCAACCTAGTTAGCTGACTTTACATGTTTGGGATGGTAGCTCTTATAATGATAAGCTGATTCACAAACAATGTTGTGTCAACCCCACCCTCTTGTCTTTTACAAACCATTACATCCAAGAATTGTATTTTCTGGATATCATGTGAAAGTAAAAAAGAAATAGTGGGATGAATTTCATTCAGTCTAGCGTGGAACATAGAAAGGCACTCAAACTATATATACACTCCTATATACCTATAAAGAGACAACGTTATGTTTTCATCCTTTGAGTTAATCCTGTATTTTATGGAAGACAGTACTTCATTAGCTTTAGTAGCCAAACGCTTGTGTCTACAACAATTCCTAGATCCTTCTCAATTAAGGATACCTCCAGCACACTACCATTTATAGTACAACTTAAATTTATATTATTTCTACCAAAATGCATTACTTTGTACTTATCAGCATTGAACCTCATTTCCCAGTTTGCTGCCCAGTTTCCCAACTCAGACAAATCACTGCAAAGTGGCAGCATCCTGCATGGAACCTATAGTTCTGCACAATTTAGTATCATCTGCAAAAATAGAAACAGTATTTTCAATGCCCACCTCCAGGACATAAACAAGCTAAAAAGCAAAAAAACAATGACAGATCCCTGCAGTACACCACTGACAATACCAAGGTCAGATCCGTGCTGTACTCCACTAACAACACTGATTCAATTAGAAAATGTTCCATTTACCACCAATCTTTTTTTTTTATACTTTATTTTTTTGAATTTTCAAAATTGAAATACAGTTATTACATTTGACATAGATGAAACTGTAATAGTCAACATCCTGGTTATACATTTCTTGTTGTAAACAGTCATCATAGATCATTGCTGTATATAATAAGAATTAACATAGAAAGTAAGAAAAAGGAGGATGGGGAAGAAATGGAAAAAAAACGAACATAGAAGCATAGATTTGCAATTTATGAACAGAATCAGGGTTAGGGTTAGAAACAATAGATCCAGTTGCCTCATATTTAGGCATCAATCTATTACTTAGGGCAGAAAGATATTCCATCCGTTTTACTTCCTCTATTTCATCCTGAAGTTCCCTTTCCTTCGGCAAAGCAGCCTCCTGGCCACTGTCAGAATATGATTCATCAATTTCCTGGCTGCCTTGGTGTAGTTAAGCTTAGGTTTCCCCAGAAGGAAGGTCCATGTGCTCTCTGCATGGTGGTTCCTAATACTTTTTGCAAAAGCTTTTTCACCATTTCCCAGTAGGGAATAATCTTGGCACAATCCCATAGAATATATGACAATGTCCCCGGTTGCCCACATTCCTGCCAACATCTATCCGAAACTGAATGGGTATATTCTATGGAGTTTTTCTGGGGTATAGTAGCAGTTTAGTAGGATTTTATAAATATTTTCTTTATATTGGACACAAATGGAAGATTCCTTAGCGTTGTCACAGATGCCTTCCCAACTCTTATAGCTTATCTCTGCTGGGAATTTGTCTTCCCAATATACCATATATTTATATTTTGGGAAGTTATCTTTGGGTATCTGTATCAGTATATCATAGATATTGGACATAGCCTGTTTTTGACCTGGACCCCTGTAGCAAATATGTTCAAATAAGGAGAGTGCCTGCTTTATATTCATTTTCATTTGAGTTCTAAGATAATGCAAGTTTTGCAGGTATTGATAGAGTGGGATATTGTGATTCCCTGATTTTGTTTTCAGGGTTGCCAAGTCCAGGGGTTTTTGCTTGGCCGTGTCCCATAAGTCCCAGATATGGAATAATTTTGGATGGCCCCAAATCTTTCCAAAGTCTGTGTTCTGTCCCAGAGAGAACTCTGGATTCCCTAATATGCTACGTAAGGGGGAAGACTGAGATTGTAAAGTATGTTGGGATTGGGCTGCTTTCCATATTTTTCGGGTGAAATCAATAGTGTGCAGTGGCCAGGTTTCCCCTCTCGCTATCTTACCTGGGCCCCACACCAAGTTGGTCAAGTGAAGTGGGTAAATAGCTGCGTTTTCTAATCTCATCCATTTATTAATGGGATATAATAGCGTCCAGTGAAGTAATCACCTGAGATGGCATGCCCAGTTATATTTCTTGATGTCTGGGACTGAGAGGCCGCCTTGTGACATTTCTCTGAATTATACCTCTTTATTAATTCTAGGTTTGCAATAGGCCCATATAAATTTAATGAACATGGTTTGTATGTTTTAGAACTCTGGTGGGCACTTCAATTTGGAGTGTTTCAAAAAGGTACAGTAAACGTGGTAGTACATTCATTTTTAGGGAAGTCATTCTCCCAAAACATGACAGGGTGCCCTGATTCCACTTCTCTAAATCTTTTCTGATTTGTTGCAAGAGAGGAGGAAAATTAGTATTGTACAGGTTTTCATAGTTCTTGGTTATTTGGATTCCTAGGTATTTGAATGAATCAGATTTGCCACCAATCTTTTAATCTATCCGTCAGCCAGTTTTATATCCATGTACAATTATTATGTTCCAGGCCGATTTTCCCTAATTTACCCATTAACCTTTTGTGTGGTATTGTATCAAATGTTTTAGCAAAGTTTTAATACATCATATCCACAGCCATCCCAGAGTCAAGGTTCCTGCACACTGTCTGATAAAAGGCAATTCATTTAGGTTGACAAGATCTGTTATGCATAAAACCATGCTTGCACAAACTCATCATACCGTGATTTGCAATGAAATTATATATCGCATTCCTAATTACCCCTTCCAAAAGCTTTCCTACCACTGATGTCAGACTAACAGGCCTATGATTTTCAGATGGGATCCTTTTTGAATAGCAGCACCACATTAGCAATTCTCTCTGCACTGTGCCAGACCTCAATGAATCAAGAAAAATTAAGTAGAGGTTTGGCAATCACAGAACAAAGCTTGTTAAGTACCCTGGGATTAATACCATAAAGTCCCAGACCTCTGTTTACTTTTATATGTTCAAGTCTCTTTTGAATTTCCTGCTGAGTGACCCATGCATCAGTAGTTATATTTCTAGAATTGTGTCTATTAAAAAGGAAGCCTTCATTAGCTGGTTCCTCAGTTGTGTAAAAAATAAAACAATAAATTAAAAATAATAGCTCAGAATCTTTGCTTTTTCCCTGCTTGCACCAGCCAACTGGCCTCCTCTAATAAGGGTCCCACCTAGGGATGAGTAATATATTTCACTGCAAAAAAAAAGTCCATAGACTCTAATGCATTGCAAAACAAAATGTTGCACAGTTTGAAAATTGTCATATGGAAATCCGTCCATTGACTTCAATGTATTTGGCTAATTCTTTGCTGTTTTTGGAGAAGCCAAACGGGCCACAGTCGCTCATCACTAGTCCCACCCCTTCTTGCTTCATTTTTTAAAGGCAATCAATTCACTAGAATCAATTAGTAGTTACATTTGCATATTGGTAGAAGCCGATAGAATGAGGGCCCTGCCAGGGAGAGCTTGCAATCTAAGAATCTAGATCTCAAATACAGGTGATTTAGCAAAAATACACAAATTGACAACTTCACAGCTTGATAAATCTGTCCCCAAGACTTCCTAGAATTCTATGATATTCATATTATACTTAAAGCGGAGAGGGATAATGCACAGTGTTTTTGTGTAGGTGAAATAAATCATGCAGTATCTAATTATAAAAGAAATTAATTATATGTTAATGGGTTATACTTGTATTACAAGACATTCTGGAAACTGAGCTAATCAATAGCACTTCTAAGTGCTTGGTTTTGCTTTTTTTTCTGTGACCACAGTTTCTCTGAGGGCACTAACTAATTAGTCAGAATTGTGAAAATTTTCCTCAGTCATTAAGCAAACTGTAGGCAAGAAAAAATTTGAGTTCCTTCTGTAGAACTGAAATGACAAGCAAATGTGTATTTTATACTATATTCATTTAAATCCTGTAAAATATTTACATAAAAGGGAACATTTAGAAGGAAAGATGTAAAATGTATTTCACTAGCTTGGTAAATTATTTTACGGTTTCAGGACTTAATATACATAAAATATATAAACTCATATTTAAAAAAAAATCACTTGAAGATCTATATCCTCACAGACTTAATAAATATTTACTTGTTTAAGAATATCTCTTACATAATTAAACACTTTAGCTTCCAGACACGATGCATTGAGAATTAACTTAGTGATAGAGGGTAAAGTTACCATATGTTAGGTACCTCAAATAAGCCATAATAACAACTCCCTGAACAAAATAGGTTATTTCATCAAACACACCCAGTGTTCAGACTCTGCTGTTTGAATATAAAGTCTATATCAATTGGATGTTACTACAGGTATGGGACCTGTTACCCAGAATGCTTGGGACCTGGGGTTTTCCGGATGATGGATCTTCCTGTAATTTGGATCTTCATACCTTAAGTCTATTAGAAAATCATATATGCATTTAATAAACCCAATAGGCTTGGTTTGCCTCCAATAAGGATTAATTATATCTTAGTTTGGATCAAGTACAAGCTACTGTTTAATTATTACAGAAAAAAAGGAAATCATTTTAAAAAAAAATTATTATTTGGATAAAATTGAGTCTATGGGAGACGGGTATTCCATAATTTGGAGTTTTCTGGATAACGGGTTTCTGAACAATGCATCGCATACTTGTATATAAATGGTTGCCGTAACAGAGGCATTGTGGAATGCTACAAAGAAAAGGATATGCAGTGACTGAAAGCAGAATTAAGGGAATCAGTTCCCCATAATTTGAGCCATTTTGCATTTTTATGTGATGCTAAAGACTGTATAAGACAGCTAGAGAGCTTTTTGTATTCTAGTTAGTCAGATGTGTCCCCAGTTGCTGACTTTGTATTGTATTGTAGGTGTGTTTATAATTTTATTCACAGTGCGACTTCCAAACTCATTAGGTCTCCCATCAATACTCTCAGGGGATTCCCAGGTTTGCCTGACCACAAGCAGGTGGGTGATAGTAATATGGTGAAGTATAATCCTGTCCAGCACAGGTTCAGTATATATTACAGGTACGAGATCTAATAAGCTCCACTATCCAGAAAGCTCAGAAGGTGGAGGAAAATCGATCCTATTGCTTTTATTTAATATTTAAATGATTTATTAGCAGATCAAAGTATGGTGATCCAAATTACAGAAAAAACCCAGGTATTCTGGATAACAGGCCCCATGCCTGTATGAAAAATAAAATTGTACTTGGAGAAACGACTGACTGAGAGAGGAAAAAAAGTGCTGTTGAAGGCTAAATTTGTTATTGAAGCACCGATGGGATCTTTTATAAGACTAGTCCTCTTTACTGTTTGGTACTGGCATTGTAGGTGTCTATAATAACAGAGGTCACTATTGATTATTACAGAATCAGATATGGACATGGGCCTAACACAGAAAAATGAGTATACTGTGTTGCTCATAAGTCACAGCAGACATCATTCTCTGCTAAATTCAAAAAATCCTTCAATTAATTGGTACTGGTTATTAGTATTCCATTTTGATAAATAAGCACAATGGGCATAATAATGCCAAAAGAGGGAGAAGGTAGAGCAACTTTGTCTGCTGTAGCATCCCACATAGATCACACAGAATAAAAACAGGTGAAACAGAAACTACAAATATTCGTAATTAATGCTAGAACACCAAGAGTAGTCAACTTTGATACATATCGCCATGCATCAAACACTTACTAAATTAAAGTGAATTAATTAAATAAATTGTCCAAGATACATTATGAAAAATGTGTACATGTGGCACCACTCTTCCCCTCCCCCAGTACAATACATTGCAGAGGAAAACTGTATTTGTTGAAATAATTTATTATTATTATTATTATTAGCAGCAATCCGGTACAGAATCCTCTTACCGGTTATAAGGAATTTACTGACTTGGTATAAGCATGTGTTCAATACCCTCTAGAGAGAACAGATACACATCATTATTTAAACAAAAAAATGGTTAGTTGTTATTGTGGTTATTTATTGGTTCTATTGTTTTAGCTGTTTGAATAAAGGCTTTAATTACAACTACTGGCCCATGGAGTGCGTGCTTCTTCGCTGTCTACATTGATTTATTGCAGATTTTTGTGCTTATTTATGTCCAGTTCTGGATCCCAGGGATTTAGAAATAAATTAGATGAAAGTGAATGTAGGACTGGCCAGACAAGGGATGACTATCATGTTGTTGGCCAACTTGAATATATTACAATCTTTTTCTTTTGTTTAATGTGGAAGAGAATGTTTTAGTAGCTTTATGCACAATATGTTTTCATATCCTTACTATATTGATGATAATAAATAGAGGATTTTTGTGGTCACAGCCTCGTTGCACCCTCACCTAATTGTTTAAAATGTAGGGGAGAGCACAACTTTCCCTTGTTTGCTATAGTTTATACAGGAGCAGTGACCAGCTCAATGTTGTTGCTCCCACCCTTTCTGCTATAGTCAGGTGATCCCAGTGGTTGCCAAAAAAAGGGCAGCCAAGTTTGGGAGTTTTAACCTTGAGAGCACACAAGCTGCAGGTAAAACTTGTCCCTGGGTAAAATGTATAATGAAGTAATAAAATTCTTAATCAAATGAAAGTTGATTGTAGGACTGGCCAGATATGAGATGACTTTGACATAGTTGGCCAGCTTGAATATATTGCAATATTTTGTTTAAAGGGAAGGACATTCTTTAGTAGCTTAAAGCACAGCATGTCTTAAAATTCCTAATACAGTATATTGATAATGTACAGAGGACCTCTTTTTAGTGATAGGCTAATTTTGTATAATATTTTTTGTATACAAAATTATTGAAACTAAAGGGATTAATTGTTTAATGGTTGTGTAACTATATCTCGGTACTAGAGCGAACATTGTTACAGAAGTAAAAATAAATGATTATAAACTGAGTCAATTGACTATCCAATTAGATTTTGTACTATTTTAATCTATTAAATTATTTTTTGTATAAACATTGACATTATTTAACTCTGAGAAATGTTATTGAGAACCTGTATTTAAATTATAAACTACAATAGATTCGCTGGTTGAGATTGTTTGCTTTCAAAGCTTGCATACGTGCACCTTCTTTTTCTTTTTTAAATAAGATTGCTGTTAAAGGGGTTAATATGTTAAACAATTGGGAGAGTCTAACGTTTAGAGGGTATAAATAGCATGTGTGCAATATGGTCAGGAGGTCTCTGATGTGACACGAAACGCGTCAGACCTCATGGCGCTATGTAAATGGTGTACCAAGATGTTCAATTAAATAAAGGAAATTTGTTTTAAACTATAATCTGGAAACGAGCGATTCTGTTTGAAAAGGACCCTGGAGTGCGCTGTCCAACCAATACCCTGCAAGTTGTGGATACGTTTTCCTTGGTGACGGACTCAGGGCGGCAGCACCTGGGTCACAGCACATCCTGGGTAAGATTTTTTGCTGAACTTGATGTGAGGGGAGTTTCTACCACTCCAAACTTACTAGCGTGAGGTCCGGGGCATGGGGCACCCGGGCCACAAACTTTGAACGGTAAGCGAGTGTTAAAACTAGAATATGTATATACCAGGAATTGTTGGCCATAAATTGTGAACTGGGAGTTTTCCTATTTCAGCGCCAGGATTTGTGTTTGTCAGGATCTGAACCTGGATCATTGAGCTTCCACCAGAGACAGGAACATTAAACCTTAAAACTACAATTTTGGAAAACAAATTTAAAGCAGTTAAAAAAAGTATTTTTCTGGTGAACAATCTGAAAACAACTCAACTAAAACAAATGTTTGTAAGGTGAACAAGCCCTTTAAGCACTTCTTTTTATTGATTAAAGCTTATATCAGGAATTCTAGTTAGGAAGACAATGAAAAAGTCTGCAGGGCTGATATTTTTTCAAGGACCAAATGTTGGTAAATTAATTAAGGAAGTGGTTCCCACACTGTTTGAGTTTCTATCCAAGGGGTTCCATTCAGTAGGATGAGAGGAGCGCAACAATTGTGTCCATTTTAGTACATTCGCATTTGAGGCTACATTTGCAAATAAGCCTTAGGGGCACATTTACTTACCTTCGAATTTGTGCCAGCGTTGCCTTCGCCGCACTTCACCAGGCGTAGATTCGCCAGGGAAGTGCAAATTCAGGAAGATCCGAAGCTGCGCACAAGTTACAGATCATTTGGGAAGTTGCACTAGCGATGTTAAGATCAGCGGTTCGAAGTTACAATAGCGATCGGAAATTTGCATACAGCGCAAAGTTTGAATGGACATGTATGCTGCAGCAAATTAATAACACTACACAAGCCCAGGGAAACTTAATAAAATTATATAGAGGTGTTCTAATGCCCTACACATGTGCCTACAGTAGGTGCCATATGTTAAAAAAAGTAGGGGGGAAGGAGGGTAAAATTTTGTAAATTTCCGTAATCTCGCCCCTTTCACCAGAGAGCTAGGAACCTTTTAGTAAATTGGCGAAGTGGCAAAATGACTTAACACTGACGAATTTTCGCTAGCGTTAGCCACTTCGGCCGTTAGTGAATTTGCCCCTTAGTGTTTTTAACAATAAAAAAACAGTTTCTTGGGTGAGATATTTCAGATCACTTTTAGAAAAAAGATATAGCTATTTCTATGATTGTGCAAGGCAATGGATTTCCTGCAACCCGTGTGAATGTTCTCTTGTTTTGCTTTATGGCAGGCATTCTGGAAATACTCTGAACAACTCTCACATGGCACAAGGAAAGAGGAGTTATGATTACTCTGAAACATTGCATTTACCAAAAGTTTTTTAATATCATTTAGTGACAAGAGTGGAAGATACTATAGAACAGTTTGGACGGGGCCCATAAAATGATTGATTTTGACAATAAATTTGCCTTCTGATTAATACAGATAAATATTTGGTTATTTTTATTTACAATGTGTATTTTTTTTCAAAATATTTTGAATAAAAATTACATTTCATATTTTGCTGTTTTCTCATAATTTTGCTTTTGTATTGATGCTGATTGAGGTAATGTATTTTTGGCACACAACAACATTATTTCCCTAAAAATAAAACTGCCCACAAGCAGCATAATTACCCCCTTACCTTTTTGCCTAGGGAAGTCTTTTTCCACCTCCATTCAGCTCAAGCTATCTCCTGCCATAAAGTTATTAAGAAAAAGTTGCTAGCAGCTTGCTGTATTATCATATATAGGCATATAAATGATATTCCAATTAATTGTGAAAATCATGTTTCAAACATCTTTAAATAAAGATTCTACTGACCTGTTAATTTGTAATGTGTATTGTTTAGTTTTTCTTTCATTTAAGAAACAAAAGATGAAGTATTATAGTGCCTTATTAAAAACAACTAAACAGAGTTGGACTTCTCTTATAAATTATGCAAAACAGTAATGGAGTGCATTGTGTTCCAGGTGGTGTGTGTAGTAAGCACAGTGGGGGATATACTGTTTGATCCATGGAATTCTGTCTTTTGTCTGTTCTCTGCTTTTCTGCAGGTAAGCATCTGCATGGAAATATAAATCTGTCACTTTCAAAGTATACATGATGTATTTTTATTTCAAGCTTGTTTTATTTTCTCCCTATCCCAATGCAGATTTTTTTTTTTTGATGAATGGAAAAGAGAACTGAAAATACTTTTTTTTCCCGTGGTGTGTTTAAAATAAATGACTTGCTGTTCTTATTTCCTTATTAAAATTAAAATATTTTTTCACATCATTCAATAAACATTCAGCAGGAGCCACTTTTCCATTAAAGCCAGTGCCAGCAATAAAGAAATTCAATTTCAGCTCTTATCACAAAGCTGTGTTTCTTGTGAGCTGGCAGAGGAGAGTTTTTTTTCTTGCCTGTAATACCACAGTTGGTGATGTCCAACTAATTCACACACCATCTTAGTGTGTGGCACGAAAACTATTCTAAAAGCATGAAGGGGGCATTAACATATTGTGAACGGTTACTGTAATTTTCTGAACATTTTTACTGAACTCAGATGGAAAAATCCTTACAGAGGCACTGCATGTAATGTTATTCACATTATTTCTAGCAGTAAGGCTTTGTTTAGTTGTACATACCCGAGGAGAGTGTTGAACTCTTTTTCGGAAGGTTTAGCTCAGTCATTCCTCCAATTTTCTTTGCCTGTGAAGCCCAGAGTGTGCTAGAGTTGTGAATGTATGAACAACTCTGGAGATTCTGTTGTACTGCTTGTTAAAGTACTTTATTGCTTTAGTTTGCATTAGTCATTTGTCAGTTAGAAAAATATAATTTCCCTTTAGTGTATATCCATATATCCTTTTGCATCTTTAGTGAGTTCCCATGAGATCTCATTAGACAGTTTTGTTTTCTTACAAGGGGAAAAAAACCTGCTTTTTGTAGGCATTGCACTAAGATTTATTTATTACTGTGTGCAAAATATTGTCTTTATTGAACCCTTTCCATTGAAAAGAAAGGAAGGAGATGGCACAATGGTTCTTCTATGTCAGCACCATAAAGTATATGATTTATGCCACTGAAAGCACTAAATTACCATATCAAGCATGCCGTAATAATGCTTAGACAAGCAACAGAATAATATATCTTTTTGTTCTGCAGATTGCCATATAAATGTCATCTTTAATCTTATATTCTTTAAATATAAGTTAAATGGATTTTTTGAGCAAGCATAATAAAATGCTATTATGATACTAAAATCTACAATTAGTATAGGTATTAGCATATATAGTCTGTATATGTGAGTGTATATAAAGATTGGTATAGTGTGTATATATACACTGGGATTCATTTGGAAGGGTTGAACTTGATGGTCTTTTTTCAACCCAACTTTGGAAGAAGGAGAAGGAGAAGAAGAAACACGTACAGAGAATTCAGCCATTTTTATTTTCATCAACTGAAATATCAAGGTTACAATGACTGCAAAAATATAATGGGGCAGATTTACTAACAGGCGAAAACTCGTCAGAGACCACTTAGCACCCATTGCTACACTTCGCAAAGGCGAAAATTCACTCAGACAAGGCTTATTCACTAAAATGCAGAGTTTTATTGTGGGTGCCGAATGCTGGCGACTTTTTGTTAGCGTTACTACGGCAATGCGAAAAATTCAAAGCGAAGATGCGCTAGCATTCATTTCTACCTAGCACAACTTCGTAGAAGTCTTGCACAGAGATTAATTTGCATACAGTTGGAAATGTAAAGTTGTATGGACGTCTTTATGTTATATGTTGGAGCAAATACATCCACTGTTAATTACACATGTCCAGGGAATCTTAATAAAGACAATAGAGTTATTCTAATGCCCTACACATGAGCCCACTGTTTAGTTAATGTTCCATATGTTAGAAAATGTATGGGGGAAACCAGTTAACCAAAATAAAAAAAAATTAGGACTTTTGCTGGCTATCACACTGAAAAAAGGAAAAGACGCCAGCGTTTTTTAAACTTTTTTCCACTCACAGAACATGATGTAAGTAACAGAGGATTGAGGAAGATCTATGGACTGGTGAAAGTAAAATCAGCATTTTATTAAATTTGCGGATTAACATCCATCTGCCAGAGCGAATTATTGCCTGCCAATAGAGTATGAATGAGCACTAGCGCCTATCTCTTTCTCTAGCAAATTGGCGCCTGTTAGCAAATTGCCAATGACCCGGCGGGTGGTAACGCTTGTGAATAGTCACCAGTGTTTGCCACTTCGCCCTTTAGTAAATCTGCCCCAATGAATTTGTAGCAAATAGTGTCATCTTTGTTCTTTTTAAAATGTTATAATTTATAGAATTCTTTTTTTAATACAGAGTCAAATATTTCATACTTTTCTGCAATTTATATGATTTACACAGACTTAAAAAAATGCAGGTCTTTAGTAAAGCCTATATTTTATGGGCCTCAGTGGAATTAATTATGCAGAACTGGCACATACACTAATTAATTTTATGCACTTGAACACCATCTGCAAATACTTTGCTTCCTATAAAAGCAGCATGGTGTAAAACTAAAATTACAAGACAAGTTCTATAAAATGGGGGAAGGTGGAATTAAACTGCACAAAAAAATGTTTGCCAAGAATGCACTCTGTTTTCCACCAGAATGTAATGTAAGAATAATGGCAGAGTATGAGACTGCTTACTCTGTCAGAGCAAGCAGTTTGATCCCATTAAAAAATAAGTCGTTTTGGAAGTAGAAACGTATTTAACAAATTAGCTCCTTTTCTTTGCACTTGCCTTTTGCTTACCTGATTCTTGGGTTCATCACTATCCCGCTGGAGTAGGAGGTCACTAACCTATGATGAAGTTATTGTAATTGGATCATTTAACCTGTGTTACTGCTTATTCAGAACATCATCTCTGTATAGAATACACAGCAGTCCTTTTAAATGGTTTGAACGGAAATGTTTGCTTTTTAACATGTGCCCCTCTAAAGCCTTCCAGTGAGCTGGGTTTCTCTTGAGCATTAGGATGACAAGCACTTAATGTGTATCTCTGTAGTGATGAAAATGTCATCGAGAGAAAACGATATGCCACAGAGATCTGGTATTATCCTTCCATGTTATAATGAGTTTCAATTGCAACTGAAAGAAAAGTCGGAAAATAGCTCCATAATAAATCACCTGTAATTGCTATTAAAGTATAAAGTTACAATACATTGTTTTTCTTTTTGGCTTGTAATTGCCAATGCAAAAAAAAAATATAGTATATTAATTGTGCTGTGAGATAGGAAACATTTGTAATACTGAAAAGCAAAATGTCTTGCATTTTATGCAGTGCAAGCTATATTAATTAAAAAGAATGAAATATATAAAAGTTCTTCAATGATTTATGCATGCTATAAAATGCTGTTTTAGGTGACTAATAGCATGTGTCTAACTGGTCTCTCTGGGAGTTGTGCACAGCATGATTTTGGACATAAACCGTGAAACCCTTTGTAAAATGCATATTCAGTCTCTTAGGTTAAAGACCGTGACAATAGAAACCGAATATTCAATTAGCTTGCCTCTAAGGAGATGATTCACATGCATTCATTAAGCCATCACAGGTAGTGATTGCACTTTATAGGTTAATATTACTCTTTCATCAGATATTTCCTTGCATTTCACTGCAATTCTCTGGATTGTGGAAAACAGGTAGTAAGATTGGGTGTTTTATTGGATTATCTTGTTTACTTCAGCCATCAACCTTCATATGGGGTTAGCTTGTAACGCTTGTATAGCTCGAATGTGTAACATTCTACAAATACAGCAAAGTCAAATATTTCATATCTAGTACTGTCAATATTTCATGGCACAGTAAATGTATTGATCAAACCAAATTAAGTCATGCTGATCAAATGGAGGACATTTGCAAGAGTGGTGTTTCTCCTTAGAAGTGGCATCCCCAGCATTGGTTTCTCTTTTATAAATAAACAATAAGTACACATAGGGGCTGATTCACTAACTTCGATTGAAGGATTCGAAGGTAAAAAACTTCGAATTTCGAAGTTTTTTTTGGGCTACTTCGACCATCGAATGGGCTACTTCGACCTTCGACTACAACTTCGAATTGAAGGATTCGTAGTAAAAATTGTTAGACTATTCGACCATTCGATAGTCGAAGTACTGTCTCTTTAAAAAAAACTTCGACCCCCTAGTTCGCCATCTTAAAGCTACCGAAGTCAATGTTAGCCTATGGGGAAGGTCCCCATAGGCTTGGCTAACTTTTTTTGATCGAAGGATATTCCTTCGATCGTTGAATTAAAATCCTTCGAATCGTTCGATTCGAAGGATTTTATCGTTCGATCGAAGGAATTATCCTTCGATCATTCGATCAAACTATCTGCGCTAAATCCTTCGACTTCGAATATCGAGGGAGATCGAAGGATTTTAATTCCTAGTCGAATATCGAGGGTTAATTAACCCTCGATATTCAACCCTTAGTGAATCGGCCCCATAGTGATGGCAGTATGTCAATGTCTGAGGTTATTTGGTGGCCACAGGACCATGCTACTGTTCAGATCAACCATTTACTGAGGATCTAAAGACTTTTGTCACTGATAAATACAGTAGGTGCATGTCAGGCATCTTGTAGAGCCACATTTGTACATACCATTACTTACCAGCCAGACCGGAGTGGTGGGAGTTTCAGAGGTAATTAAGCTAGGGGACAAGAGCTTTAGCAAATCTAGTGACAAATTTGCAACCGTCTTTGAGGATATTGTCTACAATGGGGTTCGTCTGGTGAATGGGTTATTTTTTATTATTTTCTTTATGAAGGAGAATTGGGGACTATACATGAAAATACATAATGTTCAGATCATACAAGGGAGACCTGTTGGACACAAACTGCATCAATATGCCATTTAGTCCTTGTCTGGTATAAAAGCATCTTTGTGTATCACTAATCCTCAGCAATGTAGCATGTGAAATTCACTTGTTCCCAGCTTCAATCGGCAACCCATCGCACTAGTAAGAAAGAATTCTGCACGCCATTGTATTTACCAAAGCACCGCACATTAATCTAAATCCAAATAATATAAAATCCCATTATTCTACTGCACTAGTTGATGTATCAGTTCAAACACTGCACAGATAAACTCCTCATGCTGCACGGTTGATTAATAGTCAATGGATGTATAGAGTGGAAGTTCACCTCTACATTAATCACTATTTAGTAGCATTTTAAATGTAAGCGGGAAAATGAAGTTGTTCTTCCCAGTAGCATCTCAGTAAGTCAGATCGTACTGTAGATCTTCAAAACTCTTAAACTGATACATTAGTTAGTACATTGCTTAAAAGAGTGGTTCACCTGTTAACTATTAGTATGTTGTAGAATGCCCAATTGTAAGCATCTTTCCAATTGGTCTTCATTATTTAATTTTTTTTTTTATAATTTTTTAATTATTTCTTTAAATCTTCTGACATTTTCCAGCTTTCAAATGGGGGTCACACAAATGTTCTGTAAGGCTTCACATGTATTGTTATTGCTACTTTTTATTACTCATCTTTCTATTCAGACCTTTCCTATTCATATTCCAGTCACTTGTTCAAATCAATGCATTGTTGCTAGGGTAATTTGGACCCTAGAAACCAGATGAATAACAGTGGGCCTAGGGGCTCCCGCTATGTAAACCCGGCCCTGCTTGCATTAAAAAAGATGAATAATGAAAATTAGCAATAAAAATACATTTGTAGCCTTATAGAGTATTTGTTTTTAAGAAGGGGTCGGTTACGCCCATTTAAAAGCTGCAAAGGGTCAGAAGAAAAAGGCAAATAACTATAAAACTATAAGAAATAAATCATGAAAATCAACTGAAAAGTTGCTTAGAATTGGTCATTCTATAACATACTAAAAGTTACTTTAAAGGTGAACCACTTCTTTAATGTTAAAATATATTTATAAGATAGAACTGTAATTTGGAAGAACTCAAGTTTTAAGCAATTTGGAAAATAGAATCCTTACCTGAATATAGTAAATTGAAAATCAATTGCAAATGCTTTTAAAATTACATTTTTTATCCACGTCGAATTAATCTTTTATACAATGTTGTGTTCAGGTATGATATGGTTTTTAATCAAGCATTGTATTTTTTATGTCTGTATTTCAATCTCAAGAAGAATGTGCATAACAAAATAAACTTAAATTGCTTTTATATATTGCATGTATAAGATTTGCCAGAATGAAATTCCCCCAAAGATATACAGTACATTACATGAATGTAAGGCTTAACTGATAGTTCAAATAGAGAGAGAGAGAGAGATCCATAAGAAAATACTAAATAATTACGTCTATTCTTTTGTGTGTTTATTGAGAAACATATTGCCTGGTTAGATTGATATCTCAGTTATTCCAGCAGGTACCAGCAATGTGACTTGTGAATTAAAAACGGGATGCAGAAGAACATTGTGGTTCAGTTATTTCATTTTTAAAAAACAAAAATAAAATGTTACATAATGAAAGAAAAGGTAATGCTAAGCAACTTTTCAATATGCATTAATTTTCAGTGGTTAAGTTATATATATATATAGAATTGCAATTGAGAGCAGCATTTATCTGCCCCTTTCTGCATTGTTTCTTGAAATAAAGTAAGCCTTCCATAGGTCTGAACAACCAGGGCAGACAATAAAACACGGCAGACAGAACCTGTTTTTAATAATAGTTGTATTTATAAATAACTTTAAAAGCATTGAAATGTTTAACTAATTAATACATATTGTAAAGTTGCTTAGAACTTCCTTTATTGTTTTACATACTGTTTAATTTGCTTTACATATTTACTCGCTAAGTCATTTTAATAAGAAATCTAAAGACTTTCTTTTCCCTGTAGGTGAAAAACGTAGCAATTTTTAGGGTTTACAAGCAGAGACACGCTGCTATTTCAAGAGATTAGTTGCCCAGTGACAAATTGCTTCTTCTTTGGGCGACTAATCTCCCTGAACTGCCTTCCCATTGGCTAGAATCTAAACTGCCAGCGGGATGGCACTCGGATCGATTTGGCTTTCCGAAGTCGCCCAAAGTTTCCTCGTGAGGCAACTTAGGGCGACTTCGGAAAACAAAGCATTCCAAGTGCCATCCAGCCGGCGATTTACATTCTAGCCAGTGGGAAGGCAGTTCAGGGAGATTAGTCACCCAAAGAAGTGATTTGTCGCTGGGTGAATAATCTCCCGAAATAGCAGTGTGTGTGTGTATATATATATATATATACTGTATATATATATATATATATATATATATATATATATACTGTATGTATATATATATATATATATATATATAATAGAAATGTCACAATGGGATACTAATCACCCTTGTTTTTTTTTAGAAAGGAAGTAGAAATAGTCACAAGTGGCACTGAATTGTCCATGCAAATATAAGAATTCATTTACACTATAATGCATATTGTTTCCATAAAAAGTAAAGTTTAAGCATGTCATAATATGAGACGAGGAGGTTGATGAAAAATGTTCTAAATCCTGTATCAACAGCAAACATACACATATCACTGCATGTGAACTAGAATGTATTAACTCTAGGCTGCCACAAAAAGAAAACCTTTGCAAAACCAAAATAAATGATATAGGTATTGTAGGAAGATGTGTTGTAGAAATGGTAGGCACATGAGTTTCTTATGCAAAGAAGAGACAGGGACACAAAAGTGCAGAAAACTATGACTTTGCTTTATTGTTCACTTGAAAACATACCTACACGTCTTGTCTTCTCAGAGTAGCACAAAATATAACAGTCTCTCTTACATTTGAGAATGAAGTATTGCTGACTGCCCCAGGGCTAGGGATGTAGCGAACGGCGGAAAAAATGTTCGCGAACATATTCGCGAACTTGCGTCAAAAATGCGAACGCCGCGAACCCCGTAGACTTCAATGGGAAGGCGAATTTTAAAAGCTAGAAAAAACATTTCTGGCCAGAAAATTGATTTTAAAGTTGTTTAAAGGGTGCAACGACCTGGGCAGTGGCATGCCAGAGGGGGATCAAGGGCAAAAATGTATCTGAAAAATAAATTGTTGACACAGCGCTGCGTTTTGTGCTGTAAAGGGCAGAAATCACACTACGTCACTCAGGTGATGTTTCTGGACACAGAATGTGAAAAAGCTCACACAGCTAGGTGGCACTTGGTTAAAGACTGGGCAAACAATGCCTGCAAGGGCAACGTATACAGTAGTGGATACGGAATATATTATTGCTGCTGTAAAAACATCACTCAGGTGATGTTTACGGACACGGAATTATTATTGTTATTTAGACAGAATGTGAAAAAGCTCACACAGCTAGGTGGCACTTGCATACCTCCCAACTGTCCCTCTTTTGACCACTCAACCCCCTGTCCCTCTTTTGTACTGGAAAGTCCCTCTTTTCTCTGCACTGAACAGCCAGAAAAAAAACAGTTTCTAACTTAATTAGCTTTTGGCAGAGAGCTCAGAACAGCTAACAGGTGCAAATAAGATACTTTGTAACAATTTTGACTCTGGTTGGTGCTGGTAGTGGTGAACTACTAGGAGGAGCAGCACACCAGTCCCTCTTTTCTCTGAACTGAACAGCCAGAAAAAAAACAGTTTCTAACTTAATTAGCTTTTGGCAGAGAGCTCAGAACAGCTAACAGGTGCAAATAAGATACTTTGTAACAATTTTGACTCTGGTTGGTGCTGGTGGTGAACTACTAGGAGGAGCAGCACACCAGTCCCACTCCCCAACACAGCTAGACTAATAGCACTGGGCTCTTACAGTAGCAAAGTAAAAAAAACAAAAAGAAAATAAAAGCAGTCCTTACAAGGACTATTGGGTTACAGCCAGCAGTCAGCAGATGAGATCAGCAGCAGGACAGCTGCCCACAGCAGCTACATACAGAGCACTGCAGTAGAAGGTAGATTACTAGTCAGCAAAGCTAACTAACCTAAACTCACTGTCCCTCAAATCCCTGCAGAGTTCTGTCCCTACAATACAGAGCAGTATCAAGTAGATTACTAGCCAGCAAAGTTACTATCAACTGTCCCTCAAATCACTCAACAGCTCTCTCCCTACACTAGCTCTTCCAAGCACACACAGGCAGAATGAAAAAACGCTGCAGGGCTTCAGTTTATATATGGAAGGGGAGTGGTCCAGGGGGTGTGGGGGTGGTCCAGGAGGGAGAGCTTCCTGATTGGCTGCCATGTATCTGCTGGTCTGGGGTGAGAGTTAAAAAATAAGCGCCAGCTAAGGCGAACCCAATTGGCGAACGTTGCGCGACGTTCGCGAACATTCGGCGGACGCGAACAGCCGATGTTCGCGCGAATTAGTTCGCGGGCGAACAGTCCGCGACATCTCTACCCAGGGCCTCTCGCAGACATTGGGCCACCACAAGATTAGTACCCAGCACACAAAGTTTACCATCAAAGACAAACTTCAGCCAGGCAACACAGCCTGATCTTCATTGATGCCACTTTTCCAAACATGGCCTTTTTCTGGGCAGTTTACTTTCTCACATGTCCCTTGGCACTCTCTCTCTTTGGGGCAGAATTACTAAAGGGCGAATTGTCTCCAGGTGCAAATTCATTACCATTACGCTAATTCACTAAAATGCGAAGTTCTGTCCTGGGCGCCGAACGCTGTTGACTTTTCACTAGAGATACTTCTTCATGCGAGTATTTCACAGCGAAGATAAACTAACATTAGTTTATGACTAGCAAAAAGTTGCTAGTGATCTTACGCTTAGGTCAATTTGAATAGGGCGGGTACATTGAAGTCTCTTTATTAGAGATGTTGGTGCAAATGCTTGAAGTTACCACTTTTTATTACAAATTTTCAAGGAACCTGAATAAAGACAAAAGAGATCCTATGTTCCATGCCCTTTAAATGTCTGGGGAAAAATGTTAACCCAAAAAAGTTTAAGTTAGGACTTTTGCAGGCAATCCCGCTTAAAAAAAAGAACATGTCGCCACTGTTTTTACAACTTTAATGCATGTTTGTCAGACAGGATATGATGTAAGTGACATGAGATTGAGGAAGATCTAGCTTCATTTTAGAAGGTCGCCTGGTCTGAGGTGGCAAAGTCAACTCTGTTGTATTATTATCGACCAAACTTACAAGAAGTTTATCATTCCAAGCACAGTGTCACAGTATACATTTTCCAGTGAGAGTATATATCATTTATATCTCATATCAAGTTATTACTCTGTTTAATAAGCTCAAGAACTGAGATATGTTCAGAAAGAGTTTTCGTCTATCAGTGAAAATGTATTGCCATGTGGCCAGGCCAACTCTGCAAAGTCATTGTTGGGCTACGCCTGCTTTGAACTATTAGTTAGCCACAACTTAACCCATTGCTCCTTGCTCCAGTGTGAATGTTAGTTTTAGAGGGTTACTTTTACAGGAACATCTGATCAAATAAGCAGGGAATCATGTGTAGAGTTATATATACTGAAGATATTTTATTCCTAGGAAACACATGTAATTTAGAAAAGCTGTTAGATTGTGAATTTGGAATGGCTTAATAAAGTTGTGATCTTATCCTAAATCTATTGTCTTCATGTAAAACAACGTGCCTATCTAGGACCTCAGAGACGGTAACAGTACAGGATTTCTTTCTGTATTACATTTTTCTCATTTCCTTTTCCCCATTGTTCCTCTAAGTACCGTGGCTAAAGTTACATTTGTAAAGATTAAAGACAGGTCTGTTGTAGCTTATAGTCATCAAAAGCTATGAACAGTGCAAGGATGGTGTGAACAGCAAGATGCAGTTAGAAGATGAAAAAACATCCTATTTTAATTCTTGCTGTGATTGTTCGCTGCTTCTTTTGCTGGATTTACACATGTCCAATTTTACTGATAAATTGTACTCTCTGACGGATTACGGGAATTTTGTTCCCTACATAAATGAATCCTAATTAAAGCAATGAAATAGTCACAGAATTTAACACTCAAAATGACCTCCTTGTGGCAGCAATTTTCCATATATTGAAATATCCTTTACAAGATAAAAGCATAAATAATTCCAAAGCTAATCGGTAACAATAAACACACTCCTTGACTATTGTGCATGACAGAATCTCTTCATAATGTAGTATCGTTTTAAATGTGATTGTGAAAGTAACTAGGAACCCAGTGGGGCCAAAGAAGAGGCGCAACTGGGATGTTTAATGAGGCAGGAGAATTGGTTGGAAGTGTTTGTAAAATGAGTCTCAGTAAACTATTATGGGTTACAAATATTTTAGGTAACAAAGCAGAGAATTCTCTGAAGTTTTTAAGGGGCAAGGAAAGGATGAGATATTAACTTCATATTCTGTTACACATGTAAAGGTGCTCAGTAAAGAGGTGTCTCAGAACTAATATTATAACATGACAATCCAAAATGTTCTGATAAAAGATGATATAATAATGGAGTATTTATAAAGCAGGAATAAATACTATGGATTGTTATCATGGAAATAATTAATTCCAATCAGCATATTTATAAAGTGTGTTATAGTTTTACACCATTCTAGATCTGGCATTCAAATAAATAGGATACATTCAGGTGGCAAATCAATTGGTGTAAAAATGCTGGAATTGAATTGTGTTGTTTTTACATCTTTTTTTCTGCTCTTACTTTTGTTCTCCCTGTACAGCCTCTCTTTGTGAGACCTCATCCAGCTCATCTAGCTAGCCAATAGAATTCAGACTCTGATCTATAACAATCTCCTTGTTATCCAGATTGCAAACTGATCCTAATAAAATTGAAACTGGTCATCGTTCCAACTAAATCGTACCCTACCTACCCTTTTACAATTACTGCTGATGACATGCCCATTACTCCTGGCAGTTCAGTATAGTTTCTAGAGCTGATCTTTAGCGCTTGTCTTACTTTTGTAATCATAGTAATGCCATTGGCAAAACCCAATGATTCCTTTTCTAATATTACCAAGTTCTGTCCTTTTCATTCTCAAGATAATAAATAAAACACTTATTCATGCCTTAATACAGTCCTGCATACACTACTGCAATGGGAAATGTGGACTGGTGACTAATATTCAATGGTCCAGAAGAAATTCTGCATTTTATGCTTCTGGATTGATGTACAAATGTTTCAGGTAAACATTACTCCATTTCTTATGCACCATGTCACTATAGCACTAATGCAACCTACCACTAGCCATCATTTCAGATTCCCACCTCTCCAGCTTCAATCTGTCTTAAATACTGATCAAGCAATATTCTGTTAAATACCAAATTTTAGTACAGTCAACATGGATGTATATTTACTACTGATATTCTTAAATGTGGTCATTCTGCATAGAAAATATATCTGAAGACATTCAGTATATTTTTAGATGAAATGGAATAAAATACTCTCATACATAATGTATAAATTTGGATTCCCTTCACTCAAATATAAAATAATTTGTAAATGATAGTGCCCTTCAGAATCTTCCTCCTTGGAATAAACAGGGGGAAGGGATTCAGAAGAAAACAGATAAATCCCCAAGGGGTATTACTCTACAGTAATGAGCTGTGTTGTATGTCTGTACAGGTTTATTTATAGAACATGACATCACAAAGTGTAGGTTTTTAGTGAATTTGTTCCAAAAATCCAACTGTATCTGTGACAAACAGACAAAATGATAACACTTTGGGACAGATTTAATTTAACTTTGGGCACCTTTAGTTCTCCAATTTCTTGCCGTCTTCCTATAGAAATGTTCTAATGGTGTATCCACCTGTTAAGAAACTGCAGACAGGGTATATATCATGATCTTTTACCACAGACCTTTAATACCACCACAAGATCAATATGTCTCTATTAAAAGCATTATATTCTTTACAACTCTGTAAATTTAGAAGCCCAAATAGAATTAGGTGGCAGAGTGGAAGATAAAAGAAAGGTAAACAAAAGGAAAGAAGCGAGGACATGATAGCTCAAATACATCTAATTTTCTGTTCGGAGACATTAAAGCTCATGAATAACCTATGCACTGTGTATCAAGTATTTCATGTTCTCACACACTCACAAATGTTTTGAAAGAGAAATACACCTATGCTATTTAACAAACTATGTTCTATTTCAAGCTAAATAATATAATTCTTATAACGCTTTAATTTTTTAGATTATTTGACACAATGGTGTCACATCAGTTCTCTCTCTATATAATGGACTCTTGCAACTGTCAGAGTATAGTTTATTATTAGACCAAAGCAGGGGAGGCTTTGTGTTCATCAATTAACTCATATATCTATGCAGCCACCCACATCTCAATGATGACACACCAAATATGCTTGCTGCTACCAAAACATGAATTCATGCAAGTACAACTTGTATTGACTTGGCTGTTTGGGTTATTCTAAAGGCATAAATACTTAATTTGGGTCAATAACGAATGGGAAAATATACCCAAAGTACCTCTACATAATATTCATCTGGGCTGCGATTCATAAAAATGTATATATATATTATGTTTATATTTTTATATATTTATATAAAAATATCCAACAGGCCAAAAAGGTCCGCACTCGCAGGCCTAATGTAGAAACAATTAGGTCATTTTATTAGTTTTAATTTTTTTAATTTGTTTTTATTTTATTGGCTACAACAGTTGTGACATCATATTACATCACCAATGTGAGACAGGGTCGGCAAGATATATTTGCATATAGCAGTTACATAATAAAAACTAGAGTCACTGCAAAACTGCAAAAACCCTCCAAAAGTTGCTAATAGTATCAACCTGTTTTGCCATCAACAATGAAAAATAAACAGTACTTAAGAAGAAATATTTAGGATTTAGCTAAAGATTGTCCATGGAACTATGTTAGTAATGGTATTTGGAAATATACCTGAACAAAGAATAAGACAACGTTGTGAGCCCTACACCAGAAAGACCGAAAAGGAGGAGCGTGATAAAGATACAATCAGGGAGAACAAAAACAACAAGAATATAGAAGAACCACAAGCCCCACCTGTACTAGCCACTGTATCAGTAATGTCAGGAGCCATTAACAAAGCAACAGCTGTGATACTTCTGGTATGGCACCAGTGTAAAATCTAAAGCATAAGTTTAGGGTCCTGAAATCCTGATCCTGATCCTGAAATTTTCGGTATCCTTTAGACGTTGCACCCAGGCAACCATCGTACCATATGCTTAGTGCTTCCATTTATTAACTGTTTATATCTTATATGGATTATTAGGACTGCAAAACCTCCCCATTATGCATTAGAGGAAGCCTATTAATTATACTTAAGTATAATTACCATAATTTGATATACCTTGTAATTGCAAATATATTTATGGAATGTTTCCGTCTCTGGTATAATTGTTTCACATAAATTGTGACTAATTACTGTCTCAGTGATCAAGAACCACAAGGCTCCATTTGTTGGAACTTTTAATGTGTTTGTTTTTGGAAAGTCAATAAAGTCTTCCACTCAAACATTCACTAGAGAGATTTAGTCCCTAATGCTTCACAGTCACCTCGCAGTAGATTAAATCCCAGGAGCAAGACAAATTTAATAGCCGGAGATGGGACAAATGCTGAGGAAGACAGTATTAATAACCCAGAAAATATCTTTATACAACAGGACATCACTTGTAGTGCCCTATTCAGAAATAAATGTCTATGGTGGGTAGCATAAAGGTCTATTTGTGACCTTGTGTTTTTACAATGTACTTCCAATAGTGAAAAGTATTAGTCGTCTTTTGTAGACTTTCAGTTCTAACTCTTTCAGAATGCAACCAGAGCAGCACCCTTAGAAATGGGTATTTGCAACTCTCATTACAGGTACATTATACAAAAGGTTTGCATAGGATATTTTTTCATAGTCACGTGTAAAATTTTATTATGTTAACTCATTAAATCCTTTCTACCAATACCCTGCCTCTTGGTGCACTGGTCACTGGTTCCGTTTGCCCATATGGTTCATTGCACAGCTGCATGTTCCTTTACAAATGGTGGGTGTCTCTACATCACAACACAAAATGTGCTGTTACATTTGAAACTGATATGTCATTGTATTGCTTTTTGTGTGTGTACCTTTATTGTCTTTAGGCTGTCTGTGGTATATGCAGTATTATTTGCCAGCACCATAACTCTGAATAAGAATGTTACAAATAAAGTTTTTTCGTTCTTAACTTTTTTATGACATACTGCCTCCTTGTGCATTTTTAATGAAGTGTCGCCTATCTTCTTATGAGCAATGTTACTACCCAGTGACTGGGGTTTGGGTGATTCACTTTCACCTGCACTTTCATTAGCTTTGAACTTTGCAATTTACTTGTACACATCTTGAGCAGAAAATGCCTCAATTTAGGTTGTGGGTCTTACCACAATTCAGATGCCTCAATGTTCTTCCTGTCCTGCTTCTTCAATTTCCATCTTTTCCATCAATGTTATTATTAAACAACATAGTCAGGACAATTCATATCTGTTGATGCAAAGAAATGTTTTGTTTAGGTACTTCATGCCTATGGTCATTCTTTATTTACTTTTTGAGCTATTGATAGCGTAATTATGTGTCACGGTCAGCACCCAAAATCCAGAACCGATTCCAAGCACCCGGTCTTGGCTCGTGCTTCAGCCTGTAGCAGCTGCCTTTGGCTTCGGGAGGAGCCCTCAGCTACTCGGATGCCGCCAGGTCAAGGCGAGGGGTTCTGGACAAGCAGAGGGGTTCTGGACAAGCAGAGGGGCACGACCAGATAGCAAAAGTCTTTGGGCAGAAGTTCACTGTACAAGGCATGAGAGATATTCGTAGTCAGAACAGGCCGGGTCGAGGTAGGCAGAGTATAAGCGTAGTCAGGCAGGCATAGGTCAAACCGGGTGATCAATCAGAAGGAATTAGCAGAGGTAATCGGTATTCAGGAAAGGGTCAGGATTCAGAATTCAGAATTCAGAATAGTCAAAAAGCCAGGTAGGGTCAAACACAGGAATCAGATACAGAATCAGGATCAGGAATAGGATCAGAACAAGCTCAAAGCACCAGGAAACAAATCTTATAACGGGCAGTGAAAAACGACACAATACCCCTTTAATTACATTTGAAATTCGGGCCCTTGCATGCGCCTATAAATACAGCAGAGGTGCGCCGTGTGCGCCCTTAGTTAGCCGGCGCAGGACCAGGGCGGACACATGGCGGGCGTCCCCACCAAGGGGGTGGCAGGCGTCAATGCCATCCCCCCACTAGACCACCAGGGTAAACTGTTACATTATGAATTACTAATCCAAGCATCTTCATGCATGTTTTTTCTCTACAGTTAAATTGTTGAGTTTACCAGTTGTCCATATTTAAAGGGCAGATTTTTATCAAGGGTCTAAGTGAAAATTTGAATTTCAAATTTGAATATCGACATTCGAATTTGAGGGTTTTTTTGTGAAATTTGACTAGGCAATAGTTCGAAAATATATCATGTATTGGCCCTTTAAGAATTCAAATTCGAATATTTGCCACCGTAAACCTGCCGAATTTTTGTTTTAGCCTATGGGGGATCCTTGGATCAATTTGGAGTTGTTTGCAGCCTTCCTGAAAATTGAGTATTTTTCAGAGGAAAAACTTGAATCGAATTTAATTTAAATTTGCGAGTCAATGCACACAATGTAATTAATAATACATTGCTATAATTGTTTACCAACTCGCTAATGACAATTAAGAATAACCTGTACATGGTGTTGGCCACCCTCAGGGTCAGATTGGTGCAGTTGGGGCCCACTGAGTTCTGAACCCCGGGGGCCCATGCATATGCACAAAAGCCTGTGCGCATGTGCGAATGGCAGACGCACTGCACGCATGCGAGAATGACAGGCCCACCGTGAGCATTCGCGAACGACAGGCCCATGCGCTAACGGTGAGCATACTGGCCGCACAACTTCTTCTCAGTTCGGGGGGCCAATCCAGGACCAGGTCTGGGGGCCCAAGAGGGCCGGGCCCACCAGGTTTTTTTCCCGGTTTCCCGCCGGCCCAGTCCAACACTGGCCACCCTCATTGTTAAAATAAATGTATTTGGGGACCAAAACTTGGCTGTTGCCACATTAATCTTCCATTGTATAGGAGGGATGAATAATGGTTAAACTCAATGGATTTGTGTACATTACCTTGTCTCAAAGCACATCCACATTTCTGTCTGTTAACTCCATAATGAACTATGATTGAGTAATGTAATGAAGAGTGTATACATAGCCCCAGGAAACCAATTTTCAATTTAGCTACCAGCAGGCTTTTTTTCCTCTATTGCAGCCTTTGCATTTCTATGGTATGGCAGGTGGATTCAAAATGCGGCTTCAATTTAAAGAGGATAAGAGATATTTTTAATCCCTTCATACTTATTTACTAATGAATTCCATTCCTTCAGATGCATTTTATCCCTGTCCTTGACTGTTACAAACACAGCTAGGAAAAAAGACACCGTTGGTGAAGATTCTCAAGTCTTGAAAAATAAAGGATATTCAAAGGTTTTTAAGAAGTCGTTTTTTAATGTATTTATGCATGCTCCAGGTGAGCTAGGGAGATTAATCAAAGCTCTCAGATGCATATTTGAGTGAGTATTTCAGCAATGCACTTTTTTTTATTGCTAATAGCATTTAAAGGAAAGAAAACATTTTAAAAAGTGCCATTATCCAGCACTGACACATTTGTAGCCAGTAATTAGAACACCAGCTGTTACCTAGAAGAATATGTTTTCTTCAGGGCCCTTAAATTTGCTTCCACAAGTCTCTTACCTGGAGCAGTAGTAGATTAGTGCAGAAGAGACTGGAATCACATTGTGTTCTTTGTCAGCAGTGGATGCCACGCTGTGAAGCCAATAACTCCTTAATTTGTATTGTAGGTGACCTTTTCAGTTTGTGCATTATAATGAAGCAGATAGTATTCTCATTGAGATTAACAAGGTATAGAATTACTTCCAGCAACATTATTAATTCATTAATGAGCTATTCACAGTAATTGAGCATTAGAAACCAATAATAAATAATATGCGGTAATTATAATAAATCCTTCACTGCCAGTGTTTATACCTGTAAGGCACTTGTATATGATAATTGTTTGCGTTATAGTAATATTTTGACAGCCGTTAAAGAAATATCTGGACAAAACTTCTAGTTAACAAACATAGCTGTAATTTAAGTATACTTTCTAAGCTGTATTCATTATTTCATGCAATTTGTATATATTAAAACCAGTAACATAAATAAAATCCTGTATCATATCCAGTGCTCCCGAATGCAGATTCAACAAGATTGTTTTTTTTGTCTTACAAGCTAACAAATGTTTCTACAGAAGTTTCATCTAGAAAAGTCCTAGACCTACTGTAAGGAGTAGTATTAAGAAAACTCGAACTAGGGAATTCTTAAGGTTAAGAAAAAAATATAAGTATATAAATATAAATATAAGTAATAGCAAAATATATTAAGATGGATACAAAACAAAGAATGTTGGTACTTTGAAAGGCTGAAAGGCTTGATAGTAACTTACTCTCATTCTTTGTTTTCAAAAAGAGGGGGAAGCTTTTTGACTATTATATCATTTTCTCGAGGTGTAACTGAAAAAACAGAGGAGGAATCTTACAAATGAATGAAGTCATTTGTGTTTTTAAATTATCAGAAGTTCCATTTTTTTTAACTCACATATTTAGCAAAGCAGGTGTAGACCTAATTTGGTTATTAGATTATGTCCAGCTAAGGAACAGTAGAGCATGGGTTACACTGGACATGGACTTTTTCCTGAAATTTTTGTAGTTTGGAGTAATTTTTCGTTCTGGCCTATATGTATGCACTTGCACTTATTGTCATTAATTGAATGTAACATGTTTCACTAATTAACTTAATTGCTATGCTTTTAAATTTTTATGTGCACTAATATCCGGTATGCTTGAGAAAGGGGTCACGCCCCGAAACGTTGCATCCGCAATAAACGAGCAAGGTTAATCCTGCTAGAATTACCCATGTTGTGCCGGTGTGTTCTGTGTCTACGCTGTTTTTGAGGTTGCCCAATTCCTCTAACATCGAGCACCTGGGATTCGTTTGTTTTTGGACGGCCAGGGTGTGCGAGTGTAAGTTTTTCTTTTTTACACTGGACTCTAAAACACAAGGGTGGGTCTTTACTATGTGAAAGGAATGAAAGGGATTAGTAGTGGAACTACAACTCAACTTAGGCTACTGTGTTTAAATAAAAAGGATGCTAGCAAGTTGAAAAAAACACTAGGACAGATTTATTGTCCAATACAATATCCACAGGGTTATTATACTCACACTCTACAGTCAATGAGATGAGACAGTAGCATGTGACATCATATGGAGATAGCTTAGACAAGTTAAAGGGTCAGTCCTAGGGTTTCATTGCCCCATGTGGTCTGGCTCCCATGCAGCAGAAATGAATCAGGGAGAAGAATATGCCTGATTCCCTATGCAGTGCTGAAGTTCCTTCATTTAGGGACTAAATTGATACATTTAGTTGATACATTACTTATCTGTATCCCTGCTGAGCAGAATCTCTGGGTTTCATTACAGGCAGCTGTTAGAATTGATATAATAGTTGCTAACACTCGAGAGATGCTGCTGAGAAATGTATCAACTCAATGTTGCAAAATTGTAACAGTTCAGAATCTTCACCTGAATTACTGAGCTGCCAGAGTGAAACACCAGAGACAGGGACATTTAACTTTAAACTTAGATTTTGGAAAAACGGTAAAAAAAAAAAAATGGAAAGTAATTAAAAACGATATATTATTTCTGAACTGAAACAAAGTGTTAGGAATATCAGAGGTATGAAAGATAGAGCTTCTAGAGCAGCACAAGAATTATCTTCACATGATTAACTGAAGGCCTAATAAGTGAATGGGAGTCTGTTAAATTTTGCATGTGCTGTCCACAAAAGAAAATCGGTATTAATGTTTTTACAAAAAGATGACATGTTTAATGTTTTTTTTCAGAGGTTATAAAAATTGCCATTCACTTTCAGGGATTCACCTAGATCATTTTAATTTAATGGGTAACCATTGGTATTATAATAAAAATAGCCTGCATATAACCTTAATAGTTAATAAGAACTTACCTTACCTTGGGTAGCAGCCTCACTTATTATGCCAATTTAGAAGTGGCCTTCAAACGAATGCATAATGGTGCAAGTACATGTGTATAGATACTCAAAGAACAGGTGCAGGAGAAAGTCACATTGAGGCACAATGAACTGTTTCCTTGGACATATATGCTTTGTTATTAATTGGAAAGCAGTTCAACTGCATTACAAGAATTTTGCTCATTAAAAATAGAGTATGAGAGAAAGCAAATGGGTTTCCCAGCATGAAAATTGCTTTCCTGAGCATAGAATGATACACAAAGATGTTTATTTCATAAAGAGTCAGAAAATTTAATTCACGTTTGCCCAGAGGAAGCGACAAAGTTCACGACTCTCAAGCTGTTATACTAGAATGTTATGCAACTATACTAGGGCTAGGAATAGAAACTCATGATAAGAATGCACAGAAGAATGGTCAGGGGAGGCAGTGTGAGCATTTCATAGCAAAGCTAGCGTTTGTTTGTGCCTAGTGAAAATTCGCTAGTGATCTTGCGCTTAGGTCAATTTGTATACAGCATGTATTAAAAGTTGTATGGAGGTCTTTATTATAAATGTGCAAATGCTTGAAGTTACAAATGTCCAGGGAACCTTGATAAACACAAGAGAGTTAATATAATGCCCTACACATGAGCCCACTGTATAATGAATGCGCCATATGTTGTAAAATGTGTGGAGAAAACCGGTTACCCAAAAAAAGTTTGTCAGGACTTTTGCAGGCAATTCCGCTTCAGAAAAGCAAAAGTCGCCAGCGTTTTTGGAACTTTAATGCATTTTTGGCACACAGGATATGATGTAAGTGACAGAAGATTGAGGGAGATCTCAGAAGAGAGGAATGAGGAAGAACTCATCCGCACTTAAATGAATTTGCGGAGTAGAGCCTGTTCGCTCGAGCGAAAATACGCCTACTGTTAGGGTCCAAAACTGCACTAGCGACCATCTAGTTCGCTAGTGCATTGCCGCTTATGCCTGTTAGTGAATTGGCGATGTCCCTGCAGGTGGTAGCACTACCAAATTGTCGCTAGCGTTAGCCACTTCGCTCTGTAATAAATCTGCCCCTTGCTCTTTTTAAAAGGGATTACAGAGACATCAACAATTATCTGCAAATCTAATATTGTTGAACAAGATATCTTGAAAAATTTACCTATTGTTTAGCAGCCGTTTAAAAAAAAAAGGGGGCTATAAGAATGCTTAAATGGAGCACAACTTGAACACACAATAAACATGCTTGTAACCACTTTTGTGTATGTACCTAAAAGCCACTATGAATAAAAAGCTGCAGCATTTGACAAGGGAACATTGTGGCACAGCAAAGTCTACTGTAGCGTGCAACCCTGCGACTAACCACTTGGCTGAAGTTCTTGTTAATGTAGAAATTGCTGAGTATATGTAGCAGCTGAAGCAAATAGAAAGACTTGGAAGGAAGCATGTAATTTAGCTTTATTCTGATTAGAATAGTCAGTTGTGATGTTACGGAAAGCAGAGGAAACACTTGACTAATGTAGTGGAAGAGAAGAGCAATAAGGCGGAAATGTAAAAGCAAATAGGAAAAAACCTTACATCTACTTTGTCTGCAGCACTTTAGAAATTCATATTCCAGAAACCAGAAAAACAAATGAAATATACATGAGAACATTTGTTAGATTACTTTTCTGACTTTTTGATTTGAGGAAATTAAGTAGGAATTCATTGAAACCACTATTTTAGGATTTGGCTAAATCTTTTGTGAAAGATTTGGCAGAATACCGAATCAATCCGAACTTTAATTTGCATATGTAAATTAGGGTAATGAGGTGGAAAGAGAGTAAAAAAAGTGTAAAACATGTTTGACTTCCTTGTGTGATAATAAGTCACATGATTTTTTGGATTTGGATTTGGTTTTGCCAGGCACTTGGCCAAATCCCGAACTGAATCCTGGATTCTGTGCATCCCTAAAATCAAGCAAGAACTTTCAAGCCCAAACCAAGCATTTTATATTTATGGGATAGTTACCTTACTAGACACAGCTAGTATACCTTTAATTTAAAGCTTATACATTCTATGCACATTCTGTGGTCAGTATTTGCCTATAAACTTCACAGTTTGACATTGCAGCCAGAGCTGCTGTAGTAAAATACAACCAAATGGATCATATCTACACTGTAACATTGATTATTTAGCACAGTGCCAAGACTGATATTCTTGTTTTATATATCTCCTCTATTCTTGACAGCACATTATGTTAAAGTTAGACTCTACATTTATTTATTTAGGGTTCAAAATGTCCTGTTCTGTTGATCTGACAACCAATGAAAATAAAACCCATGACTTCTTCAATAGTGGTCTTTAGCATGATGCCCCCATTCACAGCTGTCACAATTTAATTTTCTGGGTGGTATTTCTGCTGTCAGTTTTGGATAACACTTTTAATACTTGAATTACATTCCCCCCTAATTTCACAAGGATTTGTGATTTGAAAGTTTAGAGGAGAAAGATATATTTGGTCATTTTGAGTCGTTCAGAATCTGTAATTTCCAAAAAATTGTGGGGCTTTGCAACACAAAAAAAAATTGAGGTCATTTTGAGGTCTAGAGTAGCCACATATTTTTGGTACTTTACAAATATATCAATTTACTTTTATACTGTAGAATTTGGCCTTACTTATGTATTAATGTACTTCTATATTGTAGAATTTTGTCTACCCAACAGCATGTGAGGACTATTTATATTTGACTTTTTATGGATATTCATATAATTATTTAAGAAAACAAACTGATTTAATAAAAGCTTAGTTAAGTTGCAGTATTCTGAATTCAGTACAATGACTATTCAAAAAATATAGGTTGTGGAGGCATAGTTTGGAATCATGTATTATGGCTTCGTAGTATGAAGTAGGATAGTTGTGTTGCTTTAAAAAAATGTTTTGCACTTTCTTTTAATAAAGAATCTCAAAAAATTATACATATTGGTATGAGTGGGCTTTTAAAAGGAGAAACTAAAAATGTAAGCTAAAGTACAAAAAAGTACACTGCATATCACAAGCCTTTGTCTATTTTTCCTCTGTTTTCCCTTAGTTCTGCTCTGATAAATAAATATTGTAGGTGAAACCAGTCACAATGAATATACACATTCCTTTCTACTCTCCTTTAAACATACAAACTAATACATTGAATTCTTTATGAATACATTTAACACATTTTCTAGAATAAATAAAATTACATTTTTGTATTCCTACTTTCCAACATTTTATATTTCCTTCTAAAAGCTAACTTTATCTGCTAGAATGTAAAAGCCAGTAAGGGAAAATGTATTTTTCTAAAGTGCATGCATTAGCATTATATTTCATTTCATGAAAAGTGATATCAATTATTTACCCTGTTATTGCTATAAGTAATGGATGACTTTTTTTTTCATAAGACATATTTTAAATTAGCTGAAAAGTATTGGTATATGCAAAACTAGGTTAAAATTCACAGAGGGAAAATAAGTAGCACTCAGAGAGCACATACATTGACAGCAATATATTCAATGAGATTTCTTCTTGGGTTTGGAATTATCTGCACAATTGAGCAGGATTTAAAGCAATATAAAGATAAGAAACTGGATAAGATGCAAGCTTTATTGTATCATCTACAAAACAATGAAAATACATTTGAAAAAAAGAGACTTTAAACAAATATTTGCTATTGTTTTCTAACTTGCAGGTGACTGTTTTCTCCAATGCTTCAAACAGCATGATACAAAAATGTAATAGTCAAAACAGAATGAAATCAGCAATAGTTAGAATATTTATTATGACTATATAATTTGTATAATGCATGGCTGATTTACCGAGAGGGGTCCAGCCATACATAATACAGGCTCAATACAGTACACTATCTTTATTTTCACATGCCATCTGTTGACACGACTCCAGACTACATGTAGGGCCCTATGTATCATGTTTTGTAATTAGAATTCAATTCAAAAATTAGAATTCAACAGTCACCTACAAGTTAGAAAACAAAAGCAAATATCTGATTGGTTGCTATGGGCTACATCTCAGGTAATGCTTTTATCCAATGGTTAACACATCATGATAAATAGGCTGGGTTGGCAGGCCAGTTTCCCGTTTGTCCCGCTGGCCCAGTCCGACCCCGAGTATGGCTACTAGTATAATGGAGTAGGTGTTTCTATCAGTGGGTTTTTGATGTGTAATGAAATATTGCAGTTTGAAAGTATAACTTGGATGCTCTGTGATTAGACAAGGTAACAGACTGGATAAAAATTTACAATTCAAATTGACACAATATACCATTATATATTAGCATTTAAACACTCACTTTCTAACATTTACTTTTAAAGGGGAAACAAACCAAAAAGTTAAAAAAGCCCTACCCCACCACCCTACATAGACCCCTCCCTCCTCCCCCCAGCCTAAGTGTTACCCCAGGCAAATGCCCCTGTTTTTACCCCTCCATGCAGATTCTGTCCAGCTGAGTACATAGGCGCCATCTTCTTCTCCTCGGTAATTTTCGGAATGAGACTGGCAGAATGGTGCATGCGCAGTTGGAGCAATTTTCTGTTTCACGACTGTGCATGTGCTGAAACTCACGAAAATTGCCAAAGCGCTGGTCTCATTCCGAAGATTACCGAAGCGGCTGAAGATGGCGCCCGTGAACTCCGATGCCTGAATCTGCACCGAGGGGTAAGTAAAGAGCATTTGCCCGGGGGGGGAGGAGGGAGGGGGGTCTATGTAGGGTAGGGTTTTTTTAACTTTTGGGTTTGCTTCTCCTTTACTTTAGTTATCAATGGTGCCACAGAGGATGAGCTGAGGGACCAAGGCACAGAACGGTGATGTGAAGAGTTCACAGGCTGCTTGGGAATTCATCCAGTAGCAATGACTCGGAGGAGGAGCAAGGCACAACAGTGTGTATGGCACAGAATTGATCAAAGTTTCATCAAAGTGGCTGGAAACAATATAAAGGAAAAAGTATGAAGGAGACCTCCAAGCCTTGGATCGAAGTAATTAACTTATGCAAACACCAGCAACATTATATTCCAGGATTTATCTTTTATGTTCTCAGTAACAGGGCACACATTTTGTGAATATTGTGGACAATTTTAGATTTACACACAATTTGCATCTTTAAGACCTTTTTAAACAGAGAGTGCCTCCATCAGTAGAGGGAGATTTAAGTGCATCCTTTAGAGCAAAAAGTGATTGTGATTGTGGCACAAAACATTTATGTTTATTCACATTTTCTAGGATGCTAAATAAATCTGTTACACATTTTACCAAATTGGTTGAACAGGGGGAAATCACACTACGGAGGAAGGGGCAGTACTTTAATCTCTGCAGAGAAAGGTTTATTATAATTAAACCCGCTGATAAGGGTGAAGTCATAATGGCCTAAAATTGTCTATAATACAGAACAGTAGATGCAATTGTCTAACACTATGTGCTACCCGCAATTAACTTTTGATTCTACCAATAAATTTCAATTACAGCTAAAATTTATATTGGGCACGACATGTGTGCACAGCCTATATACCACATCATGTAGGTATAGAGGCCTAGAGATCTAAAGGGTGGCAATGTACTGTACAATGGACCTCTAGTTGAAGTCATATTATTACTTATTGACGTTCATACTGTTTAAGAAGTACTTTAAATTTGCGAACCAATTTTTCCTACAGCTCTACGGACTTCCATATCTAATGGAGCCCCTTCATATACCAAGACATTCATGTATCAGTATGAAACACAGTGGGGGTCATTTATAAAGTTCGGGCAGCGCATATTTATTCGCAAATGGTCATATTGCCTATGCTTTTTCCTGAAAGCTTAAATATTGCACCGCTGTGCCCGTATTTCCGTTTTTAGCAAATTCACATTGTGAATAAATTTTACAAAAGGTTTGAAAATGAGACAGGTGTCCAAGCTCTTATGGACATTTACAGTATAAAAAAAATTAGCAATTTCTGTCCTTAAAAATTAAACTTCTAAAACCTGCCAAATTACTGTTTTAGCCTATGGGGGACCTCTTAGAACTCATTTGGAGTCAGTTGTTGGACTTTGAAAAATCTAAGGTTTTAAATTCGAAATTCGACGCTTGATAAATCTGCCCCTAAGTCCACCACTCATCCAGCTTTATAAATATAACCATGCGCAGGGCAAATGATTTCAATGTGCAAATCATTCTGCACTGCGTCAAGTTTATAAATGAGCCCCAGTATATAAATATCCGTATATTTGCCAGCCCAGAGGTGATGAAAACAGTTCCAATATGAACATTGTTACCAACAAATATGATAAAAAATATATATATATATATATGTGGGTGTGTGTATATATATATATATATATATATATATATATAGTAACCTGTTCAGTACTGGAGATTAGTAAATTAAAAAAGAATTTAGTTATGTAGCAACAAGGTAAGTGACTAAAACAATGATTTCTAAATATAAATAGTTACAGGTATGAGATCCATTATCTGAAAACCCATTATCCAGAAATCACCAACGTACCAGAAGGCTGTCATCCATAGACTCCATTTTATCTTTATCACCATTTTATTTTATTAAAACATTTTTAAAATGTTTTCCTTTTTCTCTGTAATAATAAAACAGTATTTTTTACTTGGTCCAAACTAAGATATAATTAATCCTTATTGGAGACAAAACTAGCCTATTGTGTTTATTTAAGGTTTACAGAATTTTCTAGTAGACTTAAGGTATGAAGATCCAAATTATGGGAAGAAACCACAGGTCCGGAGCATTCTGGATAAAAGGTCCCATACCTGTACTTGTATTATAGGATAAGAGCTGCTCAATGTGCATTTACTCTCACATACGTTGTATTATCATTGTAATATTAGAGAAAAAAATGATTAACTTGCTGCAGAAATACATTCTGCTTGTTTATAAAAATTAACATAAGTCAAACCATTTAATATTGCATCGGAAGAATGTTACAATATCTATTTATGAAGTTAAGACACATTATGAGAAAGTATTTGTGCAATGATATTATGTTCAGTAGTCCAACATATTGCCGTGAGCCTTCCAAGACAGATGTATTTACAATGGTATTAACAAGAGACATGGCAGAATAGACTCAGAGTAGAAATTGCCTTCTGGGCACCCATCATATTAATGAAATGGAAAGCAAGAAAGGAAGCTCAGACATACGGCAAGAAAATCACATTATCAGAGTTTTCAATTAAAATATGGCTAATAACAGGGACCTGAACCACGGAATGCTGAATGAGAAGCTGGATAATTATTTTAATGAGGTTTTTAAAAATACAATCTTAACTTCACGTTTTGATAGATGTTTGGAGTAAATATTTTGGAAAGGATAAAATGAATCCTTTTTTTGAGAAAAAAAACCCATCAGAACATTTTGCTGATCACGTTGTACGAATTCCAATATAAAATAAAGCCACAGGGTTACTAGTACAGGCGCACCCAGGGCTTAGTTATAAGTAGTGTGAGGAGGGTTCACAAAAATAGTCGCCACTTCAATATATATGTATAATGTGTTTGATTGTCAAATGTCTACCGTTGAGACCATTTCAGCATGTTCTATGGTGTTAATAAGCCTTAGAATCTCCAAAAAAACTTTGTTTTGATGTTTTAACTTCACTCTCCATTGCACAGTATTGTAAAGACAATATATGCTGCTGTGGCTGGAGTGTTGTTTAGAATTCTGTTTGCTTGTCATCTTTGGGGGTGGTTGGTTAACCTTGCAAAAATCTTGTTAACCTTGAGTCCTGCAGTTGGTTCCAACCAGGGCATTATATGGATGGAGGCTGTATATTTTACCTGTGGTTGAATGGGTTACCTCTGTTTTCTTTTTTACACTCTAATACATACAGGTTGGTTAAAGGGATACTGTCATGATTTTGATGGTGTATTTTTTAAAATTACACTATCCTGTGACATTCTACCGGCAAAATATTTATTTTCAAAGATATTCCTTTTTTCTTCCTTTATTTTATTCATGGCTCATGGGCAGCCTTATCTAAGCGCAATATGTATGATCCTGTGCTTGCAGAACCAGCCATCACAGCATTAAGCAAGTCTTTTAGGGTAGGACTCCAAGAGCGTTTTTGTTGGACATAATTGTTGGATGCAGACGCTGCACACTGTGTCTGCATCCGACAGTCGCGTCACGTCAGATCAACGCTGCGAAACCATGAGACAATTCTATTTCTCACCTTATTTTTGGCGCATGTGACAAGTCGCATGCATTTTGTCGCAGCGTGTCGGATCCAAACAAAAATGCTCGTGGAGTCCTACCCTAAAAGACTTGCTTAATGCTGTAATGGCTGGTTCTGCAAGCACAGGATCATACATATTGCCATATGGAATAGATTGAAACTTACAGTCAGGCATTTCATATAAAATATTCACCATTTTTACCAAATGGATTTCAACACATGATTAAGACTGAGAAGCCCTATTAACTGTTGTGATTTGAAAACAGCATGTTTCCCATGACAGTACCCTTTTAACGAACAAACTCTGTAAAACGGTATGGGGATCCATTATGCAGAAACCAATTATCCAGTAAACTATCCAAATTATGGAATAGCTATCTACCATAGACTCTATTTTATCTAAATAATCCTGAATCCAGAAAATCCCAGGTTCCAAGCATTCTGGATACAAGTCTCATACATGTACATATAATGGTGGCCATATAAAAATAAAGGATAACAGTAAAAATAATAATATCTGCCAATGGCTAACATTATTTATGCTAAAATAATATAACTAGCTTATAGCATAATTAAGGGATGGTTTAAATACCAATTAACAACAACGTTTGCCAGTGTCACAATCTGAAACTAGAGATTTACTATAAATATATATATATATATATATATACGATTTACTTTAAATACAGTTTGTCTGATTACTCCCCTATGGAACAAAACTCAATAAACTAGGTAAAGAAACATCGCTCTGTGTGTATTGCTTTCATAAAAGCTTGTAAAGTTGATAAAAGAAAAGTGCTGAGTGCAGCTGGAACTATGCTATGGCTGGGTGAATAATTGCATCAATGTGTGGCAGCAAGAAGCACAAACATTTTTTTACAGCATTAGTTCAGCCACATTTATTAAACAGAAAACAATTCTTGGAATCATCATGTAGAAAAAGCAAAAATCATTTGAACAAATAATTTTTTTTCTGGGTAAAATGTTCCAATGTAAGTCATTCACAAAGTAACCAGGAACTTAACAAGGAATTATAAATGGACATCCCGTCTTTTTTTTAATTCCATGTCATTTTTCTGCAGTTTTAGTGTCATTGTCTTGTGACTCTACAGTGTGCATTTTTGCATTTTATTTTGTAAAATTCTTGTGTTGTTTATCATCATCTATAATCTGGCTCTGCAGAGTACTGTTTGCTTGAAACATTGGATTTTTTTTAATAAAAATTTTCCTTTGTTTTAAGTACCAGTGAGTGCAGTACTTGGTTTTTTTGAAGGGTTGTGCTCCTCTCTGCAACTATATTATAACAACAGGTCCCATACCTGTACATATCATGGTGACCATATAAAAATAAACCATTAAAGTAATAATAATATCTGCCAAAGGCCGACATTGCTTAGGGTAAGATAATATAATGTTCATGATGTTATAGAATGGCTAGTTCTGAAAAAAACTTTCAATTGGTCTTCATTATTTATTTGTTATAGTTTTGAATTATTTGCCTTCTTATTCTGATTTTCCAGCTTTCATATGGGGGTCACTGAACTCATCTAAAGAACAAATGATCTGTAAGGCCACACATGTATTGTTATTGCTACTTTTTATTACTCCTCTTTCTATTCAGGCCTCTCCTATTCATTTTTCAGCTTCTTGTTCAAACCAATGCATGGTTGCTGGGGTAATTTGTACTCTAGCAACCAGATTGCAGAATTTGCAAACTGGATAGCTGCAGAATAAAAAGCTAAATAGCTAAAATCCACAAATAATAAAAAATTAAAACCAATTGCAAACTGTATCAGAATATAGCTATCTACATCATACTAAAAGTTTATATAAAGGTGAACGACCCGTTTAATTGTATTGCACTGCAAATCATGGATTAGTGCACAGATACAACTGAAATTGTGCATGCTATGTTGCACTTGCACTTATTTTCATAAATGAGCCTTTATATGTATGTATTCAAAAAGCATGGCTTGTAAATCTTCTCAATACACATTTATTAAAAAATAATCATTGCTTTTACAGTTATTAATAAATGTAATTGCTATTGAAGAAAGTATTTGTCAGTTTTGGCTAGAGGCATGCTGGCTTCTGCTACATTATTTTATGGAAAAAATTCCGGTGGAGTTCCTCTTTAAAGGAGAACTAAACCCCCCCCGAGATATAACAGCCCCCTCAACTGCCCTCAAACAGTCCCCTCTACCTCTCCCTCCCCACACAGTATATTACTGATATAAACACTCCTGTTTGGAATCCTGAGTGCAAGAAGCAGAACAGTGCTTTGTTCAGGTATGATGTAAAAGAAGGTGCAGTGCTATAACAAGGCTGTTTTACGTTATATATATATATATATATATATATATATATATATATATACTGTACATCAAATCACTCCAGCCTTTATACATTACATTTTTGGCTAACTAACTAAACTATATAAGAAACATGTTTTATTTTGCACAGCCTATCTACTTACCCATTTTTTATTTTAACACTGAACAATAATTTATTATTATTACTATACTATTACATATATATAGTACAGAAAAGCCATGAATATCTTGTAAATTATAACCTTATAAACCGTGACTAGTGATGTCATCAGCTATGAATGGTGAGTAGTGATGTCATTTTTGTCACATGGTTCACTAAAACTTGTGTATTATAATAAATAAAGTACCCCTTGTTGCAAAATATGAGGATATTAGAAGTCACCTTGGAGTTCCATGACCTGTATAAAAGCACTCGGCCTTCGGCCTTATGTTTTTATATGGTCATGGAACTCCTTGGTGACTTATAATATCCTTATATTTTACAATAGGGGGTACTTTATTCATTATATGATCCAAATTAATCTTTTTTTTTCTTCTACAAATCCTATGAGTGATGGATTATTCTGCTTGCTATTGCTGAACTACAACTTAGCACCCAAGTACTTGCTGCATAGGAGTGTGCTTCCTTCTAATATGCTTATATATAAAATATATAATATAAAGCATTAACTCTATAGTTGCGGTAGATCTAAAAAATTATGGTGCTGGCTTTAAAGTACTATAGTGCCAGTGCTGTGGCTAGAAAGTTTTATCTTTCCTCTTTTATCTATACCATGCCATTTTTTGCTGGCAACATATAAGCCATATAATCATCACACAATCATCGCACAAAGGGTTAAAATTATATTAACGTACCGTATTTGCTTAATGTTTATTTAGGGGTCTTTTTTACATGGGCATAACCGTATATTCAGCCTATTTCTGTGTGAAAATCATCCATGATTGGAAGATATTCAGTGCTCCTCATTTGTAGAATTTATACGCAAAACACTGTTCAGTTACAATGCCATTCCAGCTTTATGCATTGCTACATTTTGGCAGTACTCTCCGCAGGTAGACAATCTGCCAATGTCTCCCACACACCACCACCTGTCTTTTTTATACGACTTGCTGTTTTCTGCTGCTTTGGATACAATTATTGTCATTTAATCCTCAGTGACATATTATTATACTCTTGTTGTGTGTGTTAACCAACTAATTGAATATGCAGGTCCTGTTCCAAAACTAATTGCATTATTAATAGGCCAATAATGTGTTTGCAATATTTCAGTTTATGTAAACATCTTTTGTACTCCCTTGTTCCAGTATGCAACCTTCCTCCCTTAATTATAATAAAAGTAAACACCAAAGCTTTTCATTTTTAAATGAATGTTATTTTGAAGGGACATCAGTCCACAGACAGATGGACACACTACTGTTGTTCATGGCTCCCATATATTCTCATTAACCTATTGTATATTTACAAACTGAATGTCATAGGGAAACGCATGCACAGATTTAATAGAGTCCACATTTCCAAATTAATATTCCTTATTTGTATCATTATTTCTTTTATATATGATGAATATCTTCATGTCTAACATTATTGTCCTGTACATTCTTTCTAATATGTTATAGTTCTTTAATGTTTTTAACTAATAAGCCTCAATTGTTTTATTTCTTTTTCTTTTCTCAATTGTAAAATTGATAATTGTAAAACTAATTTGCACAAATGAAATGTCTATTTATACCTGTTTCGAGCCTACAATACCGACCTATGCATCTTACCAAAAATCTTACAAAAATAACTCATCTTTGGGTCAAACTCTTTATACTATTCCTATTAAAGCTGTCCTGGTTAATATCCTGAACAGGCCTGCATGGTTGACATCTGGCCCAAGGGAAATCAAGCATAATCAGATACTGAACTACTGACTTTCCTGACAATTATTTATGTGGAGGCAAGATAGTCCACTAAAAATCCTTTTTAAGGGGGGGCGTGGCGTACGCACGGATGTGAGCAGTCGCGTTTACCAGAGGCTCTGGCTCCGGTGTTGATTCAGCCTATAATTGCACGGGTTATTTGCGCCCAAACTGACCCTAACAGACCTAGCTGATTCCTGCATGATGTCTAAGCGCAGGGGGAAAACATCGCCGCTCCAACTTACTGCGTTCTATGGGTCGCAACCTAAAGTATCGCACTTGGAAAAACGTCAAGATGGCGCCCGTCCTTCCTCTTCTGAATCCTCCCCGAGGCACAATGAGACTGAACCGGGATCAAGCGCAGATAAGTATACTCAGCAACCGCTTGCGCTTACTGATTCCCAACTAAAATCTCTGCTTACACAGCTCAGGGAGGACATTAAAACAGATACTAAGGCGACTGTGCACGAGCTGTCAGCTGAGTTGCAGGCCATAGTGACTTGCACAGACCATCTGGAGAATAAAATGGAGGAAATAGTGACAGTGCACAATTCAATGGCGGATAGAGTGAATGCACAGGACTCTCTCATCTCAGCACTTCAAAATAAAGTAGCTGACCTGGAGGATCGCTCCAGACGAAATAATGTGAGATTGAGAGGAATACCTGAGGATATTACACAGCCACTACTCTGCCAATATGCACAGGCCCTATTGCTGTCAGCTTTGCCAGAAACACCTGCGGACCACCTCCTCATCGACAGAATACATAGACTTCCCAAACCCAGAGCAGCACCGTCTACTGCGCCAAGAGATGTAATATTGAGGATCCACTTTTATCATATTAAAGAAGACCTGTTACAGTATATGAGGAAGCAGAGATCCCTTCCACAACCATACGACAACATACAAGTCTTTGCGGACTTATCTCCAACCACGTTGGCAAAACGACGAGACCTCACAGCCATAACCCAAGCTTTACGTGCTCATGAAATACCGTATAAATGGGGATATCCAACGAAATTGATCGTGCACTGGCAGGAGACACAAAAAATTATAAAAACAATGGAGGAAGGAAAACAACTTTTAGCTACCTGGAATATCCCTCTTCTGCAGCATAAACGGCCAACCCAGATAACCGACAACCTACACTTGGAACAAGAATGGCAAAAAGCAGCGACATGAGAAATGCAAGTGAAACGGCATAGTCTAAGTGGTTAACTGAACCCGTGGAATCATTCTACTTCTTAAACACTGACACCGGACCAGGATCACTCTAATAGATCTAGATAAACGAGCCAACTGCAACACCCCCCAACTTACCCTTTACTTACCCTTTACTAACATCCACAGTCATTGTTGATATGTAAGTAACATGGGTAAACTATACCGACAAATATTGTACATAATTTTCGTTGTTACTACTCTTTGTTATATTGCTATATCCTTTTTTCCCTTTTCCTCTTCGAGAGCCAAGCACGTTTTGCATTGTTACTGTATTTATGTTACCTTGGGAAATCTGCCAGCGGCCTATACAAACATGCTAATATATCAAAATGGTGCTGTAATGTGTATCTGTTAATGCGAAGGGCTTAAATACCCCTCGCAAACGACTGCTGCTCCTTGCGGAATGTAAGAGGCAAAAAGCAGATTTGGTGTGGGTCCAAGAAACCCACTTCCGCATGAAAGACCAAATGAATATACAAAATAGGCAATACAAAATGATTGCAGCAGCTACAACCTCTTCGAAAAAACGTGGAGTAGCCATACTTGCACGGAACAATGTGAACATTAAAAGTATAAAGCAGCTGGCAGACCCTAAAGGTAGATGTTTGATACTAATATGTACTATCAACCAACAACAATATACATTGGTCAATTTATATGTACCCAACACCAACCAAACCCAATTTCTTAAGCAAGTCTTAGAACAACTATCCATGCTACAGCAAGGTACATTAATAATAGGAGGTGACCTTAATGCTATATTAGACCCGGAAATAGATAGAACCCCCCGTGCCTCCACCCTACCTCAATCATATTGTCGTAAAGTGGCTAAAGGGGCAAAGAATGTCTCAACTCTCTTAGCCCAATACAATCTATACGACGTATGGAGAGTCTTTAATCCAGGAGAGAGAGATTACTCCTATTATTCACCTCACCATAAGTCATATACGAGAATTGATTTGTTTTTAGTCCAACCCCAAACGTTAAGTCACATAATAGGTAGTTCCATTACGACAACTACTTGGACAGATCACTCAGCGGTCACATGTATTATACGAGAACAACACCTTTTCTCTACTAAACCTCCCTGGAGACTAAATAACTTGCTATTAACTGACCCTACGGTGACAGACCGAATCTCTAAGGAAATAGATATGTTTTTTTCAAGTAATGATAACAAAGAAATAAGCGATACTACTCTCTGGTGTGCCCATAAGGCAACGGTCAGAGGACAGCTTATAAGTATAGCCGCACATAAAGCTAAAGCAGCCCGAACTAAACAGCAACAACTGCTAACCCGCATTAACGAACTAGACAGAGAGAACCGTATCACGCCATCGCTAGGAATACAAACTCAGTTATCTAAGCTTAAAGAAGAGGTGAACCTAATAATTCTTCAAAAATGCCAAATTCAATTACTTAAACTTCAAAGCCACACTTATGCTATGGGCAACCGAGCAAACACAGCTTTAAAACGGCAATTGATCATGCAAACCTCTCATCACAAAATAGATAAAATTCAGACGGAAAATAGAGAAATTAAAATAAATCCGAAAGAAATAGCCAATACATTTGCTCAATTTTATGCTAAATTATATAATCTTAAAAAAGATCCAGTAACAACTCTTCCCTCTTCGGATGACATTCAGCTCTTTTTAGATCAAGTTCAGCTCCCAACTATTAGACCCGAAGCCATATCAGCTCTAACAGCTCCCATCTCACCAACAGAAATACTAGCAATAATTAAATCGCTACCCCTCTATAAAGCACCTGGACCTGACGGATTCACTAACAAATATTATAAGAAATTTAGTTCCCTCCTTATCCCATATCTCACTAGAACCTTAAACCTTATCTTTACAGAAGGAACGCCACCGAAAGAAATGCTTCTATCTCATATCTCAACAATCCCAAAACAAGGGAAAGACAAGACACAATGTTCCAATTATCGCCCTATTTCACTTTTAAATGTTGATCTAAAAATATATGCTACTATCCTAGCAAAAAGGCTTCAGCCCCTAATGCCGCATTTAATCAACAATGACCAATCAGGGTTTGTAAAAGGTCGACAAATATTCGACAACACTAGAAGACTGCTTACTTTGACTCAGCAACTATACCAAAATAGAACGCCCTCCTTATTACTAGCGCTCGACGCTGAAAAAGCGTTCGATCGTGTTAATTGGCTATTTGTAAGAAAAGTACTGCAAAAATATGCTATACCCTCTCCCTTTATAACCGCAATAATGGCCCTCTACTCATGTCCAACCGCCCAGGTCAATATCTGATCCCTTTCCCTTGACAAACGGAACCAGGCAAGGCTGTCCTCTGTCCCCCCTTATCTATATATTAAGCATGGAACCTCTTGCCCAGAAAATAAGACAAACTCAGAGCATACAAGGTCTTACAATAGGCACAACTGTACACAAAATTTTACTTTTTGCAGATGATGTTGCTTTGATTCTTACTAACCCGTCCACAGCGTTACTGGAACTCTTTGACCTATTAACTGACTTTGGGGAATTGTCGCACTATAAGCTGAACACGTCTAAAACCCAGGCACTCCCTATTCATATACCCAGTCAAGAACTAACAACTCTCAAAGGACGATACACTCTGGACTGGCAGAACGTTTCAGTTAAATACCTAGGAATTAATGTTACGGCAAACCCAGATGATTTATATCAACAAAACTATGCCTCATTATTGAAAGATACACATAATGAACTACAAACATGGAAAGCTACCTTTGTGTCCTGGCTAGGACGGATTAACGCTATTAAAATGTTGATCCTACCCAAACTTTTATACAAGTTTCGAGTCCTCCCAATTCCGTTAAACAATGCCTTCTTCCAACCACTTCAAGCTCTACTGATGTCCTTTATATGGGGTACAGTAAAACCGAGGATTGCTAGAGACATCATGTATACCAGTAAACTTAAGGCAGGTCTGGCATGCCCAAATCTCTTACTTTATTATAAAGCTACGTTGCTAAGTCAGTTGGCAGACTGGCACTTACCACCAAACACGAAAAAATGGGTAGATCTAGAGCACTGGATCTACAATACAAGATATAACCAATCTATCCTATCACTAATATGGCTCCAGCACAAGAAAACAAGGTCAATTATTGAACTACTACAACTGCCAATGAGAGCTACAATTCAAGCATGGCAGACTTCGAACTCAAATACAAACCTTGTTAAATTTCCAACAGCATTGGCCCCCCTCTCGACCCTTGAAGGAGCGATACCAAATATGTCCTTGCAAACATGGACTCTTGCAGGATTGGAAAAATTGGGTGACTTATTCGGCCAGGATGGACTCAAAAATTTCTCAACGATACAAGATACATACCGATTACCCGATAATCAACTATATACATATCTTCGGATCAGACACTTCCTTCAGACTAATAAGCTGCTAACAACCAGCCCAGCAACAAAATTCGAGCAAATTTGTCTCAAATCCCTCTTAAAACGTAAAGGTGCAACAGTGGCTTACAATGCATTATTATTAAAACACGTTAGAAACGACTTAACTGCCCTACAGTTCTGGGAACGAGATCTTCGAAGAACCATTACACGAGACCAGTGGGAATTTCTCTTCAAACAAACACCTAAATACTCACGGGCCTTAAACCACCAAGAAATGGCAATCAAATTGTTATATAGATGGTATCTTACACCAGACAAAATAAAGAAAGCATACCCCCAAACATCGAATCAATGCTGGAGGTGCCAAAAAACCACTGGTACCCTACTTCACATTTGGTGGGCATGTCCGACAGTACAGCTTTTCTGGAAAGAGGCCAATACCCAACTTCAACAACTTATAGATCCTTCTTTTTCTCTGCAACCTGACTTAGCATTGCTGGGCATCTTCCCACATCAAGTGCAGAACAACCAAAAACAAAGGATCTTCTATATAATCCTAGCCAGTAGATCAATAATTGCCAGAAATTGGAAAAAAGCCACTTTACCCAGCAGTGAGGACATCCAAACAGAAGTGAAGCGGATCCTCCTATATGAGCATATCTTTGCTTCCATAAAGGACAAGAAAGAAAATGTATTTTGACAGATTTACCTTTGTCAATCAACAGACCTAACATTCAATGCTTAACATGAGGTTGTTATATAAATCTCATCAGTACGTGCTGTGGCTCTCACCACCTATGCCCTCCCCCCCCTTTTCTTTTCTTTTCTTTTCCTTCACCCTCCCCCCCCATCTAATACTACTTCTGCTCTCTATCTTTCTTCTCTGTTATTGTAAAACAAAAAATTTGCAAAAACTGTTAATAAAAAAAAAAAAAAAAAAAATCCTTTTTAAGCTTACCCCGTACAAACCCTGGAGTTTTTAGGTATTTAAGTTAGCTTAGACACCTTCAACTCTTATCAGTTACAAGGAGGCCAATAAAGCATACAAAAAAGGTATCAGACAAGCTAAAATGGAGATGGAATTGGGGATTGCAGTAAAGAGTAAAATTAATCTAAAATTATTATTTAAATATTTAAATAGTAAAAAATTAAGCAATAAGGGTCTGGACCCTTATCAGAGGGAGGTCAATTGGTTGATGAGAGCAGAGATTCTGAACTGTTATTTTTCATATATCTTCACAACTGGGGAACCATCTTTTAATAGACCCAATTCTCATTATGTAAGTAATGATGCATAGGTGGCTCAGGAGGACATTTAAAAGTGACTAGAACATGCAAAAGTAACCAAAGTTTCAGTAATGGATGATATTCATCTTGAGTTACTAAGCTAGCTTACAGTAGCTCTGTGATTGCCAATCATTTTTCTTTACTTCATTTTTTAAAATTCCTTGAGGTTTGGCATGGTGCCAAAAAATTGGCAAATCTGTAAAGTGATGCCGTTTTCAAAAAGGGATCTGAAAACTATAGGCCCGTTCGTCTGACATCAGTGGTAGGAAAGCTTTTGGAAGGGGTAATAAGGCATAAGGTACCCATCGCTTATTTTTAAAACCTTTAGGTGTTGGATTGTTTGTCCATATATTGCAATATATTTAAGCTGGCCAACTACGTGAAAGTCTACAGCAGAGGACCTCTCGTATTTGTCTATATGTATTTTGTAATCACAGCCTCATTGCACTACAGACCACAAACTTTGGTAAATCTATGCATATCAAGTAAAGAACTGTTCAGTAGATGGAAATAGCAAAAGGGCTAAACAAGTGGGCAAAACAAGAATATGTTTTTGGGCAAGGTGTATTATTTTAGCCTTTGTGACTCCAAATAGGTTCTAGGAGGTCCCCCATAGGCTAAAACAGCAATTCAGCAGGTTTTAGAACCGAATTTGGAGTATTACCTAGTCTAAATACACAAAAATTAGCTTGTAATTTAAATTTTTAATTTTAATTTTCACTTCGACCTTTGGCAAATCTGCCCCTAAGTGCAATCCACATAGCATCCCCTCCACTTTTCTTTGCCCAATTCAATCACTGTATTTAGATGATTAGTTTTAGGAGGCCCATAGTAAAAGTTTTTCTAAAAATGCCATCTGAAAGACATTTATTAGTAATTTATAGTGAAGATAATAATTTCTGGGTACCAATTTCATTTTTACTCATAAATCTTAACTCAACTAAATGATCAGATCATTCATACATTCCTTAATAAGGCGAAAAATGTTGGCGTATAGTTCCTAAATGGAATCAGCCATCTCTCCACTGACTCCCAACATGAGGGCACATTTACTAAAAGTCGAGAAACACACTTTGCTAGCAAATTAACCGGAAGAACGTTGGAGAACCTTTTTGTTGTGTTTCGCTTCATTTTTGCTCAGACGAATGATTGTAAATCTATCAAAGTGTGAAAATTCGTTACCCCTTTCAACCACATCCTCATCCTCAACATTATGTCAGTGACATCATATCCTGTATTGCTAAAAAGTCAAGCAAAAGTCAAAACGCTGGCATTTTGTCTTATTTAAAGTGAGAATATGTTTAAAAGTTGTAACTGTTAAAAATATCTTATTTACACTTTTTAAACATTTGAAGCTCATGCCACATTTATTTTAGGGTGGGCTCATATTTAGGACAATAGAGGATCTTTATCTTCATTTTGCTACCTTGGACATTTTTAATAGGAAGTGGTCATTTCACCAACACAACTAATAAATACATACATATGACCTTTATGTACTAACTGAATTTAAATTGACTTAAAGTAAGTTAGCGAAGTTTCGCTAAGAAGTAAGTAAAGCTAGAGAAAATCCATTATGAAGTTTTTGCTCCAACATGAAAGTACGCTAACGTTCTTTTGCTGAGACGTAATTGTACATTTTGATGAATATGCATATTCGTCACAAAATAATGTCTGACGTAGTTGTGCAAAGTCTGGCGGAGATTTCCAAAACTACATTTTTAAGGTAAATAAATGTGCCCCCTGTGCCCATTGACCAGAACTGAAGTTAGATAGCTTGTCAAAATATTTCTATATTAGATTTCTGTTGAAAAATCATAAACACAAACCCAGATTTTCATAGTTTGAAAAATAATTATTGAATCCCCTTAGTCTGTCTTAACTGAATCTGCCTGTAGCAACATTATACAAACCCATCTGCAACAACAACTGTAAACCTAACCTGCCCCATTTCCCAGTCACTCTCTGAAAATGCCCAGAGTAGTTCCCACCATCAGGGCTTTGTAGGGAATCTACTGCTACTCATGGAAATTAGAAGTCACTCTTTACTTTAAGCCAAATTCTTGAGCCTTCTGCAGGGTTCATTGTACCCAAGTGTTTTATATTCATACTAGACATTAAGCCCGTTAAATTAACGGGCGCTAGAACATATGTCGTCACATACCTCCCAACATTTCAGAATGGGTAACATTAGTAGGCAGGGCCCCCTTTGTAGCACTGGTGGCCAGGGGGTTAATGCTGGTGCCCAGGGGGTGTTAACATTGGTGGCTAGGGGGGTGTTACCATTGGTGGCTAGGGGGGTTAACATTGGTGGCCAGGGGGGGTTAACATTGGTGGGCAGGGGGGTTAACATTGGTGGGCAGGGGGGTTAACATTGGTGGGCAGGGGGGTTAACATTGGTGGCCGGGGGGTTAACATTGGTGGCCAGGGGGGGTTAACATTGGTGGCCAGGGGGGGTTAACATTGGTGGCCAGGGGGGTTAACATTGGTGGCCGGGGGGTTAACATTGGTGGCCAGGGGGGTGTTAACATTGGTGGCCAGGGGGGTTAACATTGGTGGCCAGGGGGGGTTAACATTGGTGGCCAGGGGGGGTTAACATTGGTGGCCAGGGGGTGTTAACATTGGTGGCCAGGGGGGGTTAACATTGGTGGCCAGGGGGGTTAACATTGGTGGCCAGGGGGGTTAACATTGGTGGCCAGGGGGGGTTAACATTGGTGGCCAGGGGGGGTTAAAGGAACAGTTCAGTGTGAAAATAAAAAGTGGGTAAATAGATAGGCTGTGCAAAATAAAAAATGTTTCTAATATAGTTAGTTAGCCAAAAATGTATTGTATAAAGGCTGGAGTGAACAGATGTCTAATAAAACAGCCGGAATCCAACTTCCTGCTTTTCAGCTCTATAACTCTGAGTTAGTCAGTGACTTGAAGGGGGGCCACATGGTACATTTCTGTTCAGTGAGTTTGTAATTGATCCTCAGCATTCAGTTCAGATTCAAAAGCAACAGATATGACCCATGTGGCCCCCCCTCAAGTCTCTGATTGGTTACTGCCTGGTTGCCAGGGTAACCAGTCAGTGTAAACAAAGAGTGCTGAAAAGCAGGCAGGTAGTGATCTGACTGACATGTTATACATCAAATCACTCCAGCCTATATACATTACATTTTTGGCTAACTAACTATATTAGAAACATGTTTTATTTTGCACAGCCTATCTATTCACCCACTTTTTATTTTCACACTGAACAATTCCTTTAACATTGGTGGCCAGGGGGGTTAGCAGCATAGCCCTGAACACTTCACATCCCCCTGTTACCTGCTTTCTACTCCCTACTATCTTCTCCTCTCCATCCAGCACAAAGACGACATCTCGCCTCACCTCGAGCCACAAGTAGCGTGACCCGCGTCAGAAAAATCAAGCTCTTGCGAGACTTCGGACCCGTGGGGCACATGCGCAGTAGCGCATTTCCACGGACACAGGGACTGGGACTGGACGCAGAGACACTTGCTCTTTATTATATAGGATGCTAATGCAGAGTATATTTTCTTTGATATAACCACACTAGGGGGCAGATTTACTTAGGGTTGAATACCGAGGGTTAATTAACCCTCGATATTCGACTGCCGAATGTAAATCCTTCGACTTCGAATATCGAAGGATTTAGCGATATTCCTACGATCGAACGATTGAAGGAATAATCGTTCGATCGAACAATTAAATCCTTAGAATCAAACGATTCGAAGGATTTTAATCCATCAATCGAAGGATTTTCCTTTGATCAGAAAATTGTTAGGAAGCCTATGGGGACCTTCCCCATAGGCTAACATTGGCCTCGGTAGGTTTTAGGTGGCGAACTAGGGGGTCGAAGTATTTTTTAAAGAGACAGTACTTTGACTATCGAATGGTTGAATAGTTGAACGTTTTTTACTTCGAATCTTTCGATTCAAAGTCGAAGTCGTAGTCGAAGGTCGAAGTAGCCATATTAAACCATTCGAAATTTGAAGTATTTTTTCCTCTATTCCTTCACTCGAGCTAAGTAAATGGGCCCCTAGTTGTTGGCAATCCACTGCTCAGTGGGACGTCACTTGTTACTTTACTTTTAACTTTGGTAAAACACACTACAAAACCCCCCATGCCTAGAATGCAATTGCAGTAATAAATCTGCTGCCCAAATTATTCTGAAGCTAATTATATCTGAGCAAAGCAAATTAAGTGAAAAGAGAATTAATGGAGACTAGCTCCCTCCCATAAACTAATGAGGCATGCATCATACCGATAGCTCCTCACAATGAAAAATTAACCCACTCTGTAGGGAAAACAGTGTTCGGAGTTGTTAACAGATAACCTTTTAAGCAAAAGCCCACAGAGAAAGAAAATGAACATTGGTGCATTAACACACTCAAGCTGTTTAATTTCTTGTGTGTAACAGCAGGTTGCCTGCTTTCCTATGGAGACCTGAATCCTCAGAATTTAATATTTTCTTTACCCTTTGTAGCTGTTATTTCAGCCTAAAAATGGTGACCTAGCAATGACAAACCAATCTCTGTTGCATTTTGATTTTTATTACTGGTCCTGACATCCATTCACCCCATATTTGCTTTTTGCGTGTTCCCTGTCTAAAAGGTAAACTAAAAGAATATATTTCTGTTTTTAGAAGTTCTAGTAATTCTCCCCAAAGCCATACATTTGTTATTTACTCGGTATATAAAAAGAATATTATAGTCATTTGCAAGGGTATATGTAAATAAGTAAATGAAAGCAACCAAATGTATAATGAATGGATTTTTGCACCAGTTTTACTCATTTTAACAACATTTTGGGGGAAAAAAAAAACAGATGAGGCTAGTTCATACAAGTCTGTCTAAATGCAGTTTTGTATACAAATATGATCCAACACATTGTTACACATATGTTCTAACAGCTGTTTTTCACAAACAAAAAAAAAATTCCACTAGAAACAAGTGTTTTTTTGTGAGGCATTGCATATACAGCTCTTTTTTCTGCAATTGTAAGATGCAAGGGGGCGAGAGGAAACTTTCAGGGGAAATGTTCTAAAGAAGAGTATTCTGTTCCTGTAAATCTTTAAATGTAAGTTACAGAGGAGAACATTTACTTCCCAGGATAAATGAATTTTGTTGCTGGTGTAAGTGAAGCCTTTGCTTCTTTACAGATTCCTCCATTATTAATCTTGTGTTGACGCTTAAATATCTCTCTTACAAATGATGCTATAATGTATGCCCTTCTTTCAGATTTCTTACACATTATCAGTCATCCTGTATCAGGATAGTATAAGACTTACAGAGATGCACATTTACTACATAGCAGCATATAATGCACAAGAGTCCTTATAAAAAAAAATCCTTATCAACTGTGCTTAGTGAAGTCATCCGTTATATCCGGAGTTTAGTGATGTCATTTCTGTCACATGACTCACTAAAACTTTTGTATTATAATAAATAAAGTACCCCCTGTTGCGAAATATGAGGATATTAGATGTCTCCTCTGAGTTCAGGCCTTCGGCCTCGTGTTTTTATATGGTCATGAAACTCCTCGGTAACTTATAATATCCTTATATTTTACAAGAGAGGGTACTTTATTCACTATATAATGATTGAGTACCAATACTAGTGAAATCACACTTACAGGTGTTCCACTATGCTGTCAATATGTCTATAATGCCTTCTGTAAAGCATAGCCATATACAGTATTAAAACAATTTCAGTCGTTTTAAAGTTATTAGTAAATGTAATTGCTTCTGAAAGCAAGTATTTGTTTATCCCTTTCTATTAGCAAGTTCTGACTTTTGAAACAATGGAGCAGTTCTCCTCCAAGTCTATTAATCTGACGGTGTCTGCTACATTGTTTCAGGAATCAGAACCAAGAATGCAGAGAACATAAACGGACAGACAGATGCAGCAGTTGTAAATACGCCCTCTTGTCTAAGAAAAACCTGATGGACAGTTTTATCAATCTGCCTCTTTCTTTATACAGGTGGAGAAGGCTTGTTGTATGTAACTATAACAAATTGGCTATTTCATTTTCACTTGGATTTGATGTACTATTACTGTCCATATGTGGCCAATGGGTCTTAAAGGAAGGCATTATGAAACACATTTGAACTAAGGGGTTATATTGGGTCTTAAGACGGTACTTTATGTGTATTACACTTCTATACTTTAACTATGCACATGTTGTACACGAGCCATCCGTTAGATAGCATTACTGTATGAATGTACAAATAGCTAGTTCATTATTTGCTAATTTGTTTGTTTGGTGTGAAAATGCAGGGTAGTGTCCCAAATCTAATAATCCTGTAACCCCTTCTTGGCCCCCTCCCTGTGCCATAGGTTATACTGTACACCATTATCTTCTTACCAATAACAGGTCCTGAATTCCCTTTGGTACATTTATTAACCAGAGGGGAATTAACCCTCTGGATTTCTACATTCTCCTCCCCCATTAAACCATTTTGTCCCAACAATAGTTATAAACACACACACAGCACCAAAGACATCACTCTTCTGGTAGTCTCTCCAGAGAACTACCTGGTACAATGGTTGCTAAAAGAAAACATGCAATCAAAAATGTAACTCTTCCCAGTATGAATCTCAGCAGTGCCTACAAAATGTAACCCCTTCTTGGCCACTCCCCCCGTGCCATAGCTTATACATCATTACCTTCTTACCAATTTCAGGTCCTGAGTCCCCTTTGCTAAGTGAAAGGGAATTACCTCTCATGCCAGTGCCTCCACCTAATGGGATCCGGGAATACACCTGCAGGTGGTCCATTAGGAAAAACAATAATAAAACACATAACTTTATATAAGAGTAGAAAAGTGCAAAGTAATTATTCAGTTCCCATATTACTGACCCACTACCCTGGGGATATTTGCAGTCCCATCCTGGTGGACAAAGATAGTCTCAGGGATCTGTCCATAAGTTATTTGGATCTCCATACCTTAAGTCTACTAAATATTCATTTAAACATTCATTAAACCCAAAAGAATTGTTTTGCCTACCAAAAGGTTTATATCTTAGTTAGAATCAAGTATAAGCTACTGTTTCATTATTACAGAAAAAAGGTTAATTTTTTAAAAATGTGAATTATTTTATTAAAATGGGACTCTATGGGATTTCTTGTAATTTGGAGCTTTCTGGATAACATGTTTCTGGATAATGGATCCCATACCTGTATACAATACAGACAATAGAAAAACCCAATGGACAGTTTTACCAATCTGGGTCTTTCCTAGATGAAGAAGCCTTGGTAGTTTCATTTTTTAACTCTAAGAAACTGACGTGCAATAATCCCAATCAAACTCAAACTGATACAGTACCCCGGACATGAGCAAACCTTGTTAATAAACACCACTGCTAATAATACTACATGATTATTACATGATCACACATAATAAGCACAGATTATTGCAAATACTTTACCTGTAAACAACAAAGAGTCATACCTGACAAAGAAATAAGCAACAACATAATCCAAGGCCCTGGATTAGGCAAAGGGATGAGACACCCTCCGAAACACCCATGGCAAAGTCCATATACACTTCATTGTGTGTAGGAAAGTTTAATTTAGTTTCCTGCTTTCATTTTCTTACAGCACTTTTCAAATGCTTTTACATTGCACCTTTCTGGGTTTTATTATTTATCTTCCCCAAATGGCCCCCTATGATAGCGATCACATACATCAGCTAAGGTTGTATTACATTTACTTTTTCACTGATAAATTATCAATGATGCATTGTTTTGAAAAACCTACACATGGGACAAGAAGCTTATTATAATAACTTTCCTGAATCTCATAAATCCAGAGACAGCAAATAAAAAATCCATCTGGTGAGCTGGTAATCTTTTATTTATGAACAAAATATAGTTTTCTTTCCACGTTTTAAGCCAAATCACTGCAGAGAAAACAATAGCTAGATCACTTGAAAAAAAATATGTAAAATGTATTCTTTATTCCCTTATCATTTCTATTACGACAGGCCAGATTCTATGCCACACACATATCTTGTGCTTTGTCTCATAAAAACACAATTTAATTGAGCATGGCCCATTGTACATAGAAGGTCCTGTATAAAAAAGAATAAGGAGTAACATTACTACTTCAATGTGCTTCAACAGTTTGCACTGGTGTTGAAATTGCCTAATTATAAAGCTTTAAAAATCTTGTTTCAGCAACTTTGAAAAAGTTTTCAAAGGGTAGTAAAATACTGATTGTTTCTTCTTTTGATGGTTTCAACCTCCTCTGTCTGATAATGTACCCCTGCCTTGATCAGGCTACAATTAACAGTTTCTTTGTGTGTTACCTTTATTAATGCCCTAACTTTTCCAAGTGCAATTATTCTGTAATGTTGGGTAAGTACATTGCATTGTGGTTTATAAAATTGCTTTTTGCACAAATACTTTGTACACATCATCAGATTAGTAATTGAACCTACATGTCTTTCAGTGTACGTATGTGCCTACTACTTACCATGATGTGAGAGCATACTGTAGCTTTGTAATTTCGAAAAACGGTCCGCACACACCAATATTGCAGTCGGGGATTGTGCCCCTTTTATTAATGCCACCAACAATCAACGTTTCGGGGGGACACAGCCTCCCTTCTTCAGGATAAATTCACAAAGTGCACAGTGCTATATTTTTATACCCTTAGCTCCTCCCATCTCATCTGTGTAACATCTCATTAGTGTCATTTATGTGATTAACCCATTCAGTTCATTTAAGTCCAATATATCAGTGTAAATCATGTTTTAAATAATGTTATAATTAAACATATATTTCTTCAGTAAATGGAAAGCATTTCTTTCAATTAATAAAAAACATTTTTTACTCACTGCCCCTGGTTGCGTTTTACTTTAGCTTTAATATTTGGAAAATCTTAACACCTCTCGTGTGTAATTGGGCTATCATGATACTTCATCTGTGAAGGAAAAGGGTGATTGCATAAATTATTAAATAGTGTATAAATATCTAAAACTACGCAGAATAAGTGGAAGGAGGTGTGCGGTAATATAAAGTTTCATTGAACCAGAGCATACTGTAGGACATTTATTACAATTGTTAGAGGCAGTGCTGGTTTCAACCCTGGGTGCACAATTCCACCCACTAAAATGCCATACACAATAACATTGTTGCACAAGTTGAATCAAAAGCATATAAAGGGAGTATTTATTTATTCATGCCCATGAATGAGTTTCATTACCAGTACTAAGGTATGTGATTCTGCAGTCCAGTGATCTGAAATAGCACAGCACCCACTAAGTGTCAGAATTCTAATCTTATTGCATAAAATAGCCACTTTATCCACAACTGTTGAAGTAATTCAAGGAGAGCGGAGCATCATCATCATCATTTTATATTATATTATTACCTTTCTGTAATACTGCCAAAACAAAGGTCTGTGACTGCTTGAAGTGTTTTCTGTCAATTGACTTAAATGTAAAATGTTGTTTTGCACTGTATTTTTCTATATATAGCATAACACCTGCTATTAAATGTACATATGGTACTTGCCTTCTTAGAGAACTATTATAGCATAGTACTGTTATAGAACTATTAAAAAAACATTTAAAAACAGATATATGTATTCCAGAAAATAATATATGATGATTACATTAGATCATGGGAAAAGGTGTTTCCATTTACTTCCATTTACCTTGTAGTACTTGTAGTATGGTGTAGAGAGTGATATTCTGAGACAATTTGCAATTCGTTTTAATTTTTTATTATTTGTAGTTTTAGAGTTATTTATAGTGATGGGCGAATTTATTTGGCAGGCCAAATTTGCTGTGAATTTGGCTGTTTCGCTATTTCAGCCGCCGGTGATGGTGCTGACGCCAGCGCATATTTAGATGCCGTGACAAAAAAAGGACGCCCGTTGACTTTAATGGGCGACGGCGTCAACTTTGACACTGGCGCCCATTTTGCCGCCGGTGAATTGTCGCCAGCGTCAAAATCGTTGTTTCAATAATTTTCTGTGAATTTGGCTGTTTCGCTGCCAGCGTATTTCAAATCACTGTTTCAATAATTTTCCACCTGTTTCTCGAATTTCGCAGGAAATTTGCGAAATTCATGGCGAAATGGGACAAATCTTTTTATTCAGCAGCTCTCCAGTTGCGATTCATTTTAATTTTTTATTATTTGTGGTTTTAGAGTTATTTATAGTGATAGGCGAATTTATTTGGCAGGCGCAAATTTGCGGTGAATTTGGCTGTTTCGCTGCCAGCGTATTTCAGACGCCTTTGACGCTGGTGCCCATTTTAACGCTGGTGAATTGTCGCCGGCTTCAAAATTGTTGTTTCAATAATTTTCGGTGAATTTGGCTGTATCGCTGCCAGCGTATTTCAAATCACTGTTTCAATAATTTTCAAAATTTGCGAAATTCGTGACGAAACGGGACAAATTCGCCCATCACTAGTTATTTATCTTTTTATTCAGCAGCTCTCCAGTTTGTATTTTCAGCAGGGTCCAAATTACCCTAGCAACCATGCATTGATTTGACTGGAATATGAATAGGAGAGGGTCTGAATAGAAACATGAATAATAAAAAGTAGCAACATTTGTAGCCTTACAGAGCATTTGTTTTTAGATGGGGGTTTAAAAACTGGAAAGAGTCAGAAGAAGAAGGCAAATCATTCAAAAACTATAAAAAAAAATAATAGAAGACCAATTGAAAAGTTAGCACTTAGCACTGGCCATTCTATATCATAATTAACATAAAGGTGAAAAGCTCCTTTAAGAGAATTTTTTATTTGGATAAATAGCTCACCAAATCTTGGGCCTTAAAGAGGAGTTTTTTGCTAGCAACCAGCAGATGGACTGGTATCAGCGGAGTCATTTACTTATGCCGTAAGTGCTAAAGCACTAAAAGGTGAAAAATCATGCTGATTTACCCAGCACTTGTGGACTCAGACTCTATGTTTTGTTATATATGCCTATATGCTTTTATAGATGAATCCTAGTTAACAAAGTGCCCAGTAATTGCTAAATACATTAGCGTTCCTTAAAACTCTAGCTCATTATTTTTATTTTGCAAAAATAAAAACATTCAAGATTTTTTAGGTTTTATGAGAACCTAATATCTTACTGTATATTAGCTTTGGCTGCTTTGGAGAAAAGAAAATCAAATCCCACAGCATTTTTCACTAAAATGTTTCCTCTAATGGGCATTTCTATATGCTTAAGTCACTCAAGCATTTTTACTTGCCTTCAAGGATATGCTGTTTCATTTTGGTTGTCAAAATATTCAGTAGAGCAATTTAAGATTGATTGTATTGTCTACAAGAGCAACACATACAGTATATATTCTAAACCCCCATTTATTTCATATGTGGCATTTGAGCTTTAATAACATTCGTGATATTGGATTTTGGGAGACTAGTGGGTAGCCTGGGAGATGTCCATGAAGCTAATACAGATTTAGAATCTATATGGAATAGATTCTGGTATACTCGGGACCTGGGGTTTTCCAGATGAGTGATCTTTCTATAATTTGCATCACTATACCCTAAGTGGCAGATTTATCAAGGGTCGAATTTGAAGTAATGGGAGTTTTTTTTTGAACTCCCATAACTTTGAATTTCGAATAAGAAAAACAATCGAAATTTATTTAAAAAATCAAAGTTTTTAACGGTATTCAAATAGTTTGAATCGAAGTTTTAGCACATTAGATCGAATTCGAATCAAAGTATTTGCCCCACCAAACTCCAAAAGTCCACAAATGACTCCAAATACTGTAGGTACTTGGAGGTCCCTCATAGGCTAAAGCAGCAATTTGGCAGGTTTTAGAAGGCAAATGGTCGAAGTTGAGGTTTTAAAGGGACAGTACATGATAAATTTCGATGTTGGAATAGTCAAATTTTTTTCAAATTGAAATCTATTTTGGCCTATTCGATAGTCGAAGTACACAAAAATAGCTCGAAATTCAAAATTTTTTACTTCGGATTTTCACTTCTACCCTTGATACATCTGCCCCTAAGTCTGTTAAAAATCATTTAAACATCAAATAAACCCAATAGGATTGTTTTGCTATCAATATGGATTCATGCAGCTTAGTTGCCATCAAGTACAAGGGTGCGGTTTTATTATTATTTATTTATTATTAAGGAAATCAGTCTTTTTTACATAAAAGTGTTAAATAGACCTCGTTTTCACTCAGTTTGAGATTAAAGCATTTCACACCATTTGGAACAAAATATTATGTATGAAAAGTGCTTTAAACAGTTGCAAAATGTCCATGATGGTGATTTATAGTAAAAAAAATATGCGAAACTGGGAATTCGATGTAGAGATTACTGCATCAATACCATCTCTTTAATATAAATTGTTGTACTGATGCTTTGCCCAAGTATAACACATTTATACCTGCCCAACCCCACGTTTTGAATCCCAGCTCTCATTTTCACCAACAGTTTTCCACACTTGAGTTTGTGAAGTAGTGGTCTAAGTGGTACTTTACTATGTGTGGGGCATGGATCAAATTGCAAAAAAATAGCACAAACTGCCATGTTTTTCCATATACTAACTGTGGCCACAGGTCTTGGTTCTCCACAATAAAGTGCAAAGACCAGTGTTGGCAGTATGATAGCACTCCAGTCATTAGTGGAGGCATGCAGGTGTCCTCTTCCTGAGCCCCTGTCTGCCCCCAAAATTGTGTGTCATGTAGACATGCAGAAGCCATGTCCTTGCTTGTCTTCTGTTTTCTGTCTGCCAGCATGGCACTCTTTTCCATGTGAAGAGCAGCTATGCCCCAGACACAAGTGCTGGGTAAATGAGCAGTTATCTGGTTGCCAGGGTTCAAATTACCTTAGCAACCAGAGAGTGGTTTGATTAAGAGACTGTTATATGAATAGGAGAGATCAAGAATAGAAAAGCAATTATTAGACAGTAACATTAACAATAAAATTGATGCCTCACAGAGCAATAGGGTTTTTTTTGGCTCAGAAATTAAAGTCTGAAATTAAGGCAAATAATTCAAAAACTATAAAAAAGAAGAACAAATTGAACAATTGTAATGTTGCTTCAAATTGGCCTTTCAGTAACATCCTAAAAGTTAACTTAAAAATGAACCATGCTTTAATAATTGAAGTCACCATATGATTGATCTTCTTTTGGACCAGACTTGCTGGGGGGTGGTTGGTGCCAGAAGAGCCTGAGGTGGAGGCAAGCCTCAGTAGAAGTCAGTGTAAGGAAAGATATGTAATAGTAGTGAATATAGGGGATGGGTAGTTAGTAGAGCAGCCAGAGACTCCAACCAGGAGTTTAGAAGGGTTAGTATCCTCAAGCAATTAGGCTAAGGAATAGGAATACTGCAGTAATTCACCATTGTGTCCATCTGCTAGTGCTGGAGACTAGTTCCCCTATAAGTGAGTACTACCCCTGAACTGTTGTCAACACTATGCCTGTGTAACATGATCCAATGGATGAAAGTGTCTGAAATGTCCATGAAGTAAACTGATTATATAAAAAAAGAGATTGTATAAAATCCAGCAAAAAAAGTGTAACTATGTGTTGCAAGAACAACCACGTTCTTTGTTTAGTTTCTTTCTCATGCTATAATTCTTATATCTGATATATTCTATATTCTTCTTGGATTGTATGTTTACTGGCAGCATAGTTCTTTGGTTGTTGTCCCATTGCCCCAGCTCAGTAAGTGACAGCAGCAAAGAGAATCTGCATTGAAACAGAAAGGAAGATGGTGAAACTACTGGGGCATCTTTGGAGACACAGATCTTACCTGCTAAAGGGCTGTGGTTGCCTTGGGCTGGTACAGAATCCCAAAACAAAAGTACAATATTTATATTTCTTTGCTAAGCATTATTGGTTAGAAATGCCATATTTTATATATTTAATTTATTGCACCAATCTAAAGGTTCAAAACATATTAGCTGATACTACAGACCTAATTTATTGATTAAATTACTATGCTAATTGTACCCATTTCAAAGCTGACATTTACTAGTAATCAGTATTTTTCATTAATGAGCCTTACTTTATATATATTACTATCTAGTGGTGAAATTGGGAAAGTGCTTGTTCACACAAATGATCTATGGAGACTTTTTTGCACCTATTGCATCAATGGACTACTAATGACGTCATTTTGGCACCTTTTTTTCAAATGTGGGGGTTGGGAATGTGTGTATATGTCACTGATCTTTCACTCACACTTTATCCTTGACAAAGGCCCCAACGAGGGCCGAAATGTTGGATACACGAGTAATGGAAAAATAAAGGATTGAATGAAAAAAGTTTGGTGTGCGGGTCCATCTTGAAAATTATACGTATACAATTGACCGAGCACCCACGAGCAGATTTACTGGTAAGAGTGCGGGTACCTTCACAAGTAATATATATATATATATATATATATATATATATATATATATATATATATACACACAAAGTATATTGTGTGTTGGACCCTAACCTCAGGTAAGTGACAGCATCAGAGAGCATGTGCATAAAGAAAATGGAAGGCTAATGGGCTGTTGTCGCTTTGGGCTGGTACGGAAGCACAAAACATAATTTCTGCCCTATTTCTTTAGTTAAGCTTTAGTTCTCCTTAGCTAGTGCTTAGGTTAGTGCCTGAACGTGGCTCACGAAAGTGTTGTTGAACATCTGGACACTTTTCTGTACGATCACTTGTAAATACAGTCACTTTCAGGCTTGTCTTGACACAAATTTTCACTTTGTCTTTGTGTACATTTGTCCATCCAGTGGGACCATTGAATAAAAGAAAATAAATGAAATAAAACCCGACTCTCTAAGCACTCTACTAAGCGTACAGATTTTTAAATCACTCTGGACAGCTTGTCCATTTACCAACAGATCAAAAGAACAATCAAGTGTAACACAGTCAGAATAATCACTTTGTTTTGTTCAGTTTAGGACTTCTCGGTGCAATACAGCTTCCTGACATCATGGAAAGCAATGAATTAGTGACTAGCTCACATTTTCCTTCATACAAAATGAATTTCCCTAAAACTCTTCAACAGAGCTGCAGCAAAACCTGGACTGGCCAAGGATCAGAATACTTGTCCCTATTTAACAGAGCCTATGCCTAATTATACATGTAACCATGTTTCTTGCTTAACAGGTTGAATATTGCACAGCAAAGCTTAACCTAGGGATACCTAGGAACACCACACTTTATATGATGTGTATACAGTATGTACAGATAAAGAACCAGCCATTACATAAGGCACAAATCCTCAACATTTTGTACCCATGAGCCACATTCAAATGTAAAAACAGTTGGGGAGCAACACAATCATGTAAAAGTGCCTGGGGATGCCAAATAAGTGCTGTGATTAGCTATTTGGTAGCCCCTATGTTGACTGGCAGCCTAAAGGAGGTAAACCTTGTTTTTATGCAAACAAAAGTTGCCTTCAAGCCAGGAATACAAAAATGAGTACCTACTAAAGCCACTGGAAGCAACATCCAAGGGGTTGGTAAGCAATATGTTGCTTGTGAAGCACTGGTTGGGGATCACTGCCATAAGGTGTCTGGTTACAACTAGTTGCAATATCGCACTGAAATGCCTTTAGTTAACAAAAGCAGCAATCAAAAGGTCACCACAATATGCAGTGTCAAACTGGTCCACAGGGATACCAGGAAAACTCCCGGTGGGCCCAGGTGTCAGTGGCCCCTCATGCTGCTAAACATTTGGCTTATTCCATGACCATTCCCTATTTCTATGAGAAGGCTAAATAGATGGAATAATACATTAAAGTATGTAGAGAAAAGATACTAGGAGAATAGAGGTTGAGTAAGGAGAGGAAGAATAATAGTACTGAGAGTGGGACCCTGATCTAAGGTTTTTTGGTGTGTTCTTGGTCTATGGTTTTTGGGTAGCCCCTGATGTCCCAGTCCGACACTGACTATATGTCCTCAGTGAGCTTAGTCTCAACATACATTTTTAGGGCCAGAATCGCTATGAACATGTTTAGCTGCAATACCTTTGATCTTCCTCAGATAAAAAGGTATTTTGCTTTTAGAACTCTGGCTTGTAGTGTTACATTTTAAAATATAACCATCAGAGCTTGTGTGTTATGGTGGCTCAATGAGTAATTCAAGTATTGTAGTGTTAACAAGCACGGATTTTTGATGTCCCCTAGGTCAGTTTGTGGTTCCTTGCTCCTCCTCCCCATTTGTGTGTGCACATGCGCAGATTTCCATAGAAGCACTAGGAATTTGGCACACAGGAGATTTAGCGCTGTCAAATCTCTTGCAGGTCCCTAGTGCTTCAGGAAAATTTAGGATGAAGCTTTGGCAGTATACTGTCCCTAAAATCTTGCCACCATAAGACCAGGCCTTTGTGGCCTTTGCATAAAGTCGGGCATGAGTGTTAGAGAGGTTGTAAGCTTTATTTACATAGCTGGCATTGATTGCATATTCCAAAAACAAACACCCTCCAACTTATTCTTCTGAAACCTTGTATTGTTTCTTGCCATTTACCCCTGGCATTCTTGGACTCTCTCCCCACCTCCAGCATCTTTTAGAGGATATCTGATCTCTTTTTCCATTGAATCCTGTTTTTGGACACCTGCTTAGGGAGTCCTCTGTTTTGCATTTACTATATGAACGCAAACCCATGAAAGATCCATTTTTTTCATAACTTAGGGACACATTCAATGTAGGAACCCTGTAGGGTTTCCTTTGGTACTTAAATCCTTGTCCTTTCAATATACAGTACATACTTGAGAAATTCTGCTTATAGCAGTATAATAATTTATTTGATTGTTACATATTTTGCTGACTTTTTGCTGACTATCCCTTTCATTTACAATATGAAGTCAGAAATTTTGAGCAAAGTTTTTGTATATGCCTCTGAGAAGGATGGAAATAAATCTAGGTTGACAGAAGTGTCATGTGTGATTTTTAAATGCAAAAATAACAGGAAAGTCTATGTTGGGAATCTACCAAACTGTCACATTGGGTTCTGATAATGAACCTGCTGCTGAAGCTTCTCCGGAAGTCCCATACTCAGCAATGCCAAATATTTTCTCTAGTACAAATTTAACTAGGCATAACATTCATTCATATACGTGATATCTATATCTATATCTATATCTATATCTATATATATATATATATATATATATATATATATATATATACATATATATGAGCTAGAATTTCAAAGAATGGAACCAGCACAGGATATATATATATACTTTATTCAAGTTAATATTCATGGGCAAGGGTTTAAAAAAATGCTGATTTGTATATATCAACTTTTACTTTTTATCAACATCAGAGCAAAGCCAACTCATAAGGGTGCCCAAAGCAAGCCCTCTGGTGTCACCCATCTAATTCCCCCTGACAACCCCAAAAAGAGAAATGAACAAAGTTTCAACAATGGGCACACCAAATTAAAAGTGTAAAATGTAGTTGTGGATATATTGGGGTGATGAATTGGGGTTTAAATAGAAAGATGGAGAGGTTATGACTTTTGACATCCTTGGATCAAGGTGAGCAATCACACTTTTCCAGGGTGACCAACAATGAAAAGCATACACTGGCTTTTACACCGATTTCTAGTCAGCTGCTGATGATATAACTAACAGTTGCTATAGTGACTTAATTTTGGAAATTCATTGGTCTAGATCCTGCAAAACACTGCATAACAACAAGAAAATATGAAAAGCTTCAGCTGGAACAGATATTTTAATTTCCTTTGCCCAAGGCATGTTTAAAAACTGCTATATCCTCCACAGGGATAACGGCTTTTCTAAGTAACACTGGCTAAGTGAAACAGCATTTGGAATTTAGCATCCTCTGGGTTGAAAGGGAACAGATGCTCAGACCCTATAACCTTAATCAGGCTCAACTCTGGAAGTGTCTAGCCAAACGAAACAGTACATTAAATACAATGAATGTAAATGTACAAACAATAATTCATGTTTTTCTTTACCAATATAAGGAGTGGTCGACTCAGGCCTCTTGCACCCTCAGTTCAAGCCAATGTACCTCTTCCTTTTCTGCACCTATCAACTAAGGTTACTACCTGTTATCCTTGTCATCCTATATACCCTCCTACTGCAAAGGAGCAAAACCCAACTGGCGGCCCTCTGGTGTGGCCCCCAAACATGAAAGTCTGCCTGCTATATCTACTTACCATCTGTAAACTTTAAACGGTATCACTACAGAGATTAACTGGTCCCTGCATTGTTTAAATTCAGACTATAATCTGTTTGTATTGTTCACACATGTAACCCCCGCTGCATTGTTCCACTTGTAAAACCTCTATTGTTCACACCCCTAAAGCCCTGTACTGTTTAGACCCCTTTGTCTGCACCAAAACGTTGCACTGGACCCCACAACACTTGAGGTGTTTCAGCTAGGGATGCACAAATCCAGGATTCGGGCAGGAGTCTGCCTTTTTCAGCAGGATTCGGATTCGTCCGAATCCTTCTGCCCGGCCGAACGGAATCCTAATTTGCATATGCAAAGTAGGGGTGGGGAGGGAAATCACATGCCTTTTTTTACAAAACAAGGAAGTGAAAAAATGTTCCCCTTCTCACCCCTAATTTGCATATGGAAAATAGGATTCAGTTTCGGTTCGGTATTTGGCCGAATCTTTAACAAAGGATTCAGGGGTTCGGCTGAATCCGAAATAGTGGATTTGGAGCATCCCTAGTTTCAGCAGACCTGTGTGCCATTGGAATTTTTTCTACTAAAGTTACTGTTGGGAGGCGGCCGGGCCTCCACCTGTGTCACCAGGCATCTCTTTTTCACCCAGTGTGTAGGGTGTGCAGGGGCCTAAATCATTTGTAACTGTTCACACCTGAGACCCAGACTGAAACTGCTCACATAGTTCACCTGTTCACACTTCATACAAACTGCTGAAGGGGCACCAGCACTGTGTCACTGTATGTAGTACATCTTTGAGTGGTCCTTAGGTTTTCCCATCTCCTGCTCTGTTTTGCCTTCCCTATGCTCCCTGTGTGTGCCATACTCTGCCTGCCTTATTATCCCTGTGTGTGCCAAACTCTGCCTGCTCTATACTCCCTCTCTGTGCCATTCTCTGCCTTCCCTATGCTCCCTGTGTGTGCCATACTCTGCCTGCCCTATGCTCCCTGTGTGTGCCATACTTAGCCTCTCCTATGCTCCCTGTGTGTGCCATACTGTGCCTGCCCTATGCTCCCTGTTGTGCCATACTGTGCCTGCCCTATGCTCCCTGTGTGTGCCATATGCTGCCTGCCCTGTGCTCCTTGTGTGTGCCATACTCTGTTATGCTCCCTATGTGTGCCATACTCTGTCTACCTGTGTATGCCATACTCTGCCTGCCCAATGCTCCTTGTGTGTGCCATACTCCTCCTGTCCTAGGTTCCCTGTGTGTACCATATTCTACCTGCCCTATGCTCCTTGTGTGTGCCATACTCTGCCTGTCCTAGGTTACCTGTGTTTGCCATATTTTGCCTGCCCTATGCTCCTTGTGTGTGCTATACTCCGCCTGCCCTATGTTCCCTGTGTGTGCCATGCCTGCCCTATGTTTCCTGTGTGTGCCATGCTCTGCCTGCCCTATGCTCCCTATGTGTGCCATACTCTACCTGTTTATGCCATACTCTGTCTGCCCTATGCTCCTTGAGTGTGTCATACACTGCCTGTGTGCCCTGTTCTTCCTGTGGAACATATGTCTGGTATTTGTTCTGGGGGTTTGTTAGCATTTGAAAATTGTTAGGGGCCCCTAAGGTGTGTAATCATGTGCTGGGGGGAGTGGTCAACACTGGCTTCCATTATCTGCCCTCCACCACGTATGCCAGAAAAATTCCCTTGGTACCAGAGAAGTTGGACAGCACTGGTCTAAGGTCATTAGATAAGTAAAGTGGTTAGAGTAAATCTGCATTTGAGGTGTTAATTATAGGCTGGATAATTGTTACTGAGATCTTTTTAAGTGAAACTGAGGAGAATGAGGAGCTTCAATTCAAATGTGAGAATGTATTGGTGCAGAGATGTGAAGCAATGAAGGTTTTACGAGTGAGGTTGCAGAATTATTTTAGATGTATTTGTATTGTAGAGAAGATAAATGAGTGAGTGGTAAGTCAATAAGAAGGAGGTTGCAATAGTCTATTTGGGAGATGACTGATTAGTGAATATGACAACAAGACAAGTAAACAAATGTGACACCAAAACAACCTAGCTACAGTATGATCCATGGAAAATGGTTTTTAAGATAAATGAATAAAAGAAGCAAAAACAGGCAGAGCCTATAGGGGAATAGTTTAGGGTTGTTATTCTGGAGAATAGAGAAAATTGTTTGACATTTGAAAAAGAGTATGTTGTGGTTCAAAACATGTTAGGGTTCATTTATGACTGTCACTGCAGAGTGAAGCATGCAATTGTTGGGTGCAAGTTTGCATTTTTTTAACCAACAATGCAGCATTTTTCCCTCAATAACAGTGGAACTGAAGTCCCAAATTGGCAATTGGTCAGGTGCTTTTGTGGCAGATAAATAAAGGAGTGGTTCACCTTCAAGTTAACTTTTAGTATGTTAAATACAGTAATTACTAATTCTGAGCAAATTTTCAATTGGTTTTCCTTATTTATTATTTAGTTTTTCAATTAATTGCCTTCTTCTTCTGACTCTCTCCACTTTTCAAACAGGGGTGACTGACCCCATTTAAGCAACACATGCTCTGTAAGGCTACGGATATACTGTTATTGCTACTTTTTATTACTCATCTTTCTATTCAGGCCTTTCCTTTTAATATTCCAGTCTCACAGTTAAATCAATGTATAGTTGTTAGGTTCATTTGGACCCAAGCAACCGGATTGCTGAAATTGCAAACTGAAGAGCTGCTATATAAAAAGCTAAATAACTCCAAAACCACAAATAAAAAATTTAAACCAATGCAAACTTTTGGGATACACTTTCTACATCATACTAAAAGTTAATTCAATCGCTGTTGGGATGTCATCATTTTAGGCACAAGGACTGCCCTGCATGTGATTCATAAAAGGCAGACCCAGTAGTGCTTAGCACAATTATACGGAAGTGCAAGCAACCACTTTGGATGCAAGTAACTTTAATGAATGGCATTTTTTCACTCATATTTTTTTTTTATAGGGTCTGTTATTCGGAAACCTGTTATCCAAACAGCGCCAAATTACAGAAAGGCTGTCTCCCATAGATTCCATTATAATTAAATAATTCAAAATTGTAAAATGATAATTCAAATTGTAAAATAATACAAAAGTCCCTTGTACTTGATCCAAACTAAGATATAATTAATACGTATTGGAGGTAAAACCATACTATTGGGTTGATTCAATGTTTAAATTATTTTGTAGTAGACTTAGGAGGTCCGTTATCATAGGTTGAGTTGTGTTTTTCCCAAAAAAAATCATTTTTTGAGGGTAGTTTCAGTAAAAACTCAAATTTTTGGAGATAATTTCCTGGATTTATTATGCACCGAATACTCCAGCTAAACCTGTCAAGGTCATGTAGAAGTCACTGGCAGAGGTCCCTTGAACCATTTGAAGATGTTTTTAAAGTCATGATTTTTGTTTTGTTTTTGGTGGTTTGTGCTCAAAAACTTCAACAAAATCAATTCGAGCTATTTGAGTCCACCCCCCCCCCCCATTCCTTCAAGTTTTTTACATTTAGGTTTGTTCATAAATAAGCAAACATTCGAGTTGTGAGTTTATTTGAGGTAGAAAAAAACCTTACAAACTCGACCTTTGATAAATAACCCCCTTAATGTATGGAGACCCCAATTACAGAAAGACCCCCTTATCCCAAACATTCTGGATAATAGATCCTATACCTGTACATGAAATTCTAGTTTCTTACATGAATTATATTAGAAAATATCATCTGTATTTAAATATATCCATTTATCATTCTTTTTGTGCTCATCCTTTAGCCAGTACCTGAGATTGTTCTCCACAGAGATGACAGGACTGGATAACTTGATGTAGTAAATACTTTTCCTGCATGACAAGTCTCCTATTTGCTGTTTACCTAATCATATCCCTTCTTGCTGCTTGTCATGCTGCTTGCTTGCTGCTTGTCATGATTCAACCATCATTGGTGTGGTAGCTAATTATTGCCTTGATCCCTGCTGGGATATTCAGCTTCCTTTTAGTTTTATCCAAGTCTGTCAGATCTGGTTATTACCTGTTGCAGCTTATAGCCATCTTACCAAAACTGATGGAGTCTGAATCTACAAGAATAACTAGGCATTTCTTTTGCAATGCTACATTTATTCATATTTACCAATGAGTCCGATAACTTTTAAGAAGAAAATAAATAGATTTATTTAGATGTATTTTTATTCGGATTTGTTCTGCGCTTTTATTTGTTTGTCCTTTCTATATTCCGGTCTTTTTATAAATAAGTAGACATTCGTGCTTTTTTAAAATGTTAGTTTAGTTGTGGTTGAAAAAATTGTAAAACTACACTAATTCAAATTTTTATAAATAGGCCTCCTTGCAGATAATTTTTTAACTACATAGAGGAAGCCCTAATATTCTCCTGAGCACATCTGCAGAATACATAAGCATTTTTGTGTGATGAAATGGAACAGGGATTGCAGAGCAAGGAAAGATACAGAATATACCTATATAGCATATATTTGCACCAGGGGTTTTTAAATATTTTTTTTATTTGGGCTACAGTAGAACCATAAAAAAAACATAGAAAACTGCACAATGTAACAATGTAGGTAGAATGTATAAATGGCAAGGAATCAGTCATTTCATGTGAATTTAAGATGAACATACCGTATATACTCGAGTATAAGCGGAGTTTTTCAGCCCCCAAAATATGCTGAAAAACTCTACCTCGGCTTATACTCGGGTCAAGCGCAAAAACGGTCACCGGCACCTAAGAATAGTCGCCGGCGTCCAAGAATAGTGGCCGACATCCAAAAACGAGACGCCAGCACCTCCAATGGGAGCAGAAACCCTAAATTTTTTGATTGAAACTTACCAGAAGCTGCTGCATTTCTCACCCTAGGCTTATACTCGAGTCAATAAGCTTTCCCAGTTTTTGGAGGTAAAATTAGTTACCTCGGCTTAAACTCGGGACGGCTTATACTCGAGTATATACGGTACTCATTAATTGTGAAACAAGCAATCCTCAGCCTTAGTGTGGCTTTTTCGTTACACAACTGATCATTTTTCAATTTTTTTTGGTGGCAGTTTTATGCACTGAATTCATCGTGCCCTACCAGTGATTTTGTATCAAGTGGAAAAACTTTATAAAAAATGTTGTATTTAAAAGGACAGGTCAATTTCCTTTTTTTGTAGAGGATGTCAGTACATTTTGGTTAGTTTTGTAGAAAACCCACTAAACTATTGTGTCTCTAGGGACTATTTCTGTTATTGGTTCTGGGTTTTGGAATTGTGTGATTGCGATTTACTGTTGCCTCTAATGATTATATTTCTGGCCTAATGGTGAGACATATGGGTGCTTTTTCTGGTACAGTTCTGGGTTTTGGGATTCTGTAATTGTGACCTACTGTTGCCTCTAATGCTTGTATTTCTGCCATAATGGTGAGCCATATTCAGTGAGGTAGGTTTCCAGCATTGACTCAGGAATACCTCTCAGTCACCTTAGTATACCTCTCGGTCATCTTATTACATATGCTAGGTCATTATGATGCTGATTTATATGTGTAGTAGAGTCATTTGGTCCCTGGGCCAACAATGAGATAGTATGAAGCCCAGACAGACATGTGAGGGGACTGCATCTATGGCCCAAGTAGTTCATCACCCAACAGGATTTTCCAATCTGTCCTATAGATATGTAAATAATTACCAAACCCAAAGACATTTCTCTGTTCTTGTCCTGAGTGTGTCCTCTTTTTTTGTTGCTGTCAACCATTGCCATTCCATTGTCCTCCTTCTCTTACCAAGTAAGGAAGCTGCTCCTCTACTGTTAAAATCTTTTTTATTATTATTCATTATATGACTGACATCCAGACATGAATGGGACAATGTTTCTACCATTGGCTGAACCTGTTGTCCTCATATATGTAGCAGCATTCACAACTCATAGGAACACTACTTACCAGGGCTCTCCCAGTCCTGACCAGCCACATGACTCCACTGAGTGCACACTTAAAGGATCCTCCGTTGGGTCCTAAAACACCTAGCAGTAAAATATTATCAAAAGCAGTATTTCAAGTTAAAAATACAGCATAAGGATGTAAACAGTCACCTGGTGCGTTTTAAGCTTCTATTTTTGATCTTCACTTGATGAGTTGCTGCTGTGCATAAAGTGTTAAAGTACAAAACCCAAGATGCACGCAAGTCTTTAGACTTTCACTCAGGAGAGGACAGCTATGGAAGTTGAAAAAGGAATAATAAGGCTGACTATTAGTTACAAAAGTGATCTATTAATTACAAAATCAGTGATCCGTAAAAAAAAGTGGCTAATGGTATTTATATCTTGTAAGATTCTCACTGTGATGTACAAACCAAATAAAAGGTTATACGGCAAATTACAGGAACTATGTTTATATCATCTAAAAAATCAAAATGGTATAGTAGCACCAATGGAGAGTTTGATTGATAGACAGACAGACAGATACGATTTGTGCAGCTAACTGTATAGGAGCCCTAATTAAGAAAGAATTCTTACAGGTTGCTGTTAGTTTTTACATCCCAGTAACAAAAGCTGTTGGGGTTTTCTACATATAAAACAAAACAGCGACAATATAAAAATGACTTTAATTTTCATCTTTCTTGTTCTGCTCATATTTTGCTTGCTGAAGAAATAATAGAAATGCTTACACTGGAAAATAACAATATAGCTGCACCACCAAAGTACACATTATTCCCTCAAGCTTTAGGAAGTGTTGAACCCAGATGCTTTAGACAGATATTGTTCAGCAGAGAACATGTAAAGTATGTGGTTATAGCTGGAAGGGTGTTGCAGTGAGAAGGTAATGCCTTAGCTTGACATTTAACAGTAATTGAAAATGTCTGTCTTGCTCTCTATCTCTATAAGACAGGTAAAATGGTTTATATCTCCTGGACTTGCCCTTCCATTTCAGATGATTTGTATCGCAAGGTTCCTTAAATACTTGCTTCTGTACTGTAATGAGATATAATATTGTAACAAAAAACAAAATTAGCCTTCATCCGAAGCATGATATTTAAAATGAATAAGGAAGGATGAACCAGCTAAGGTTTCTCCTTAACCTTTTTTATAGCTGGAGTTAAGGACACAATACATTCCAATCTTTTATGTTTGTAATAGCATTCAGTATTATGTTTTTAGGACTCATCAAAGGTTACAAATGTATATCAAGTAATGGATTTTTGCCTTATGCCATATGATATATATATATATATATATATATAGAGGTATGGGATATAGATGCTTGGGACCTAGGGTTTTCCAGATAACAGATCTTTCCGTAATTTGGGTCTTCGTGCCTTAAGTCTAATAGAAATTCATTTAAACATTAAGGGGCCGATTCACTAACTTCGAGTGAAGGATTCGAAGTAAAAAAACTTCGAATTTTTGTGCTCCTCGACTATCGAATTGGCATAAATTCGCCTGAGTAGAATGATTCGAATAGATCGAGCGCAAAAACGCTGCGACTATTCGCCATTCGATAGTCGAAGTACTGGATCGAGCGCAAAAACGCTGCGACTATTCACCCATTCAATAGTCGAAGTACTGTCTCTTTTAAAAATACTTCGACTGCCTACTTCGCCACCTAAAACCTACCGAATTGCTTTAAAAGCCTATGGGAAAGTCCCATAGGCTTGTTTTCCAAGTTTTTGATCGAATAAAAAGGCATTCGATCAAATGAAAATCCTTCGAGCGAATATTCGATCGAGCGCCTATTCACCTGCCGAATATTTGCCAATTCGACTATTCGCCAGCGCGTAAATTCGCCCGAATTGCCTATTCGATTCTATTCCCCAGTCGAATTTCGAGGGATTTTACCCCTCGAAATTCGACCCTTGATGAATTTGCCCCTAAATAAACCCAATAGGCTGGTTTTGCCTCCAATAAGGATTAATTATATCTTAGTTTGGCTCAAGTACAAGCTACTGTTTTATTATTACAGAGAAAAAGAAAATCATTTTTAAAAATGTGGATTATTTGGATAAAATGGAGTCTATGGGAGACTATGGGAGCCATTCCGTAATTCAGAGCTTTCTGGATATCAGGTTTCCAGATAAGGGATCCTATACCTGTGTGTGTGTGTGTATATATATATATATATATATATGTATATATACCAAAATGCAATAAGGTCCGCACACTCAGGACTTCTTAAAAGGAAAAAATGATTTATTGTAGAAGTTACAGACTGATGTTTCGGCCTGGTCCCAATAAATAATTTTTTCCTTTTAAGAAGTCCTGAGAGTGCGGACCTTATTGCATTTTGGTTTGGATAAATACGTGGGACACTGCACCCAGGCATGTAAACCTTTTTGTCGAGAGTGCTGGCAACATGGAGGTTATATCATATATAGTATTAATTAATTAATCTGAATTTAACACTTTCTATACTGCATACTGTGTCCACCTTCATGGATGCCCTTTGGCATTGGTGATTGAGCCAGCATCAGACAAGTCTAGATACTAGATATATAGGTATGAGACCTGTTATCCAGAATGCTAAGGACCTGTGGTTTTCTGGAAAAGGGTTATTTCTGTCATTTGAAACGCTATACATTACTAGGGTGTTTTACCTTTAAGTTAACTTTTAGTATGTTATAGAAGGCTAATTATGAGCAATTTTTTAATTAGCCTTAATTTTTTTTTTCAATAGTTTTTGAATTATTTTCCTTCTTCTGACTCTTTCCGGCTTTGAAAAGGAGGTCACTGACTCCATCTAAAAACAAATGCTCTGTAAGGCTACAAATATACAGTATTGTTATTGCTATTTTTATTACTCATCTTTCTGTTCGGGACATTTCCTATTCATATTCCAGTCTCTTATGGTTGCTAGGGTAATTTGGCTCCTAGCAACCAGATTGCTGAAATTGCAAACTGGAGAGCTGCGGAATAATAAGCAAAATAACTCAAGAACAACAAATCACTCTCTACATCATACTAAACATTAGGGTTGAACAACCCCTTTAAGGGTAAATGCCCCTATGTCCTGCCTGTATGATACGCATTCCTTATCCAGAATCTCTGAATTACATGAAGGCCGTCTCCTATAGACTCCATTTTATCCAAATGATTCAAATTGATTTTGATGGTTTCCTTTTTCTGAGTAGAACTAAAACAGAACCATATACTTGATCCAAACTAAGACATAATTAATCCTTACTGGAGTAAAAATCAATAATATTGGGTTAATTAAAGGGGAACTAAAGCCTAAAAATGAATGTGGCTAAAAATGGCATATTTTATATAGTGACCTTATTGCACGAGGCTTAAGTTTCAGCTTGTCAATAGCAGCAATGATCCAGGACTTCAAACTTGTCACAGGGGGTCATCACCTTGGAAAGTGTCTGCGCTACTTACATGCTCAGTGGGATATGAGCAGCTGTTGCAAAGCTAAGCTTAGGGGTCGTCACTAATTATCCAGCAGAAAATGAGGTTCCCCTGTAATGTAAGCTGATGCTATAGGGCTGATTATTAAATTCTGATGCTAATTGCACTGGTTTCTGTGCTGCCATGTAGTAATTATCTGTATTAATCACTAATCAGCTTTATACTGTGACATTTATATTCTATATGTACTGTATATTGTGAGTGGGTCCCTAAGCTTAATAAGTGACAGCAGCACAGAGCATGTGCAGTGAATCAGCAGAAAAGAAGATGGCAGCTACTGGGGCATCTTTGGAGACACAGATCTTTACTGCTAAAGGACTGTGGTTGCCTTGGGCTGGTACAGAAGCACAAAACATAATGTACAACATGTCTACCTACTTCTTTAGTTTAACTTTCCTTGTCCTTTAAATGGTTAAATGATTTTTTAGTATACTAAGGGGGTTTATTATCAAAATCTGATTTGTTCTGACTTTTTTTTACTAAAAAAGTCCAGCCAAACTAGAATCCACAAAGTGACCTTATTTTTTTTTTAAAAAAAGTATGATTTCATCGGATTGGGGACACTCTTTAAAATCAAGCAAAAATATGATTTTTTTCAGATTTTTTCCTGAAGCGTACAATTTTTTGGGCTTTTTCCCAAATAGTTGGATTTTCGGGCTAATTCCAGAGCAGATCACAGAAACTTCCAAATAGGATAGGAACCTCTCCCATTGACTTATACAGGGTCAGAGTGAGCCAGCGGGACACCAGGAAAAAGCTGGTGGGTCCCTGCTCTAGTGGGCCCTGCTGGCCCAGATCCGCACCCTGGCTTTCTTCCTGCCGTCACCAACTGGCAGTGTGTGTCCACGCTGGTGCGCATGTGCACACACGCGTTGCTAGACGCAAGGCCCTGAAGCAGTAGCCCCCAGGGTCCGGAGTGTGGCCCTGAGACAGAAGCCCAGTCTGACCCTGGACTTATATACAACTTCTGCAGTCCTGAGATGCCGGATTTTAAGATTCTGACTTTTTCCATCCTCGGGGTATAATAAATCTCGAAAAATGTAAGGCTTTTTTTTTTCAATAAAAAGTAAAGTTAAAAAAACTTCAAGTTTTTGACATTTGAACTTTAATAAATAACCCCCATAATGTATGGAGATCCAAATGATGAAAATATCCCTTATCCAGAAAACCCCAAATCCCAAGCATTCTCGTTATAGGTTCCATAACTGTTTCTAGTTTCTTAAATGAATTATATTAGAAGATATCATCAGTATTTACTGTATGTATCCTTTTATCATTCTTTCTGTGGTCACCTGTACTAGAGATTGTTCTCCACAGCAATGGCAGGACAGGATAGCTTTTGGGTTCATTTAATGTTTCAATGATTTTTAGTAGACTTAAATAAAGTGTGATTCACTTTGCTCCCCTTTGAGCACCCATAGACAGTACACTCCAAAGGAGCTCTGAACTGAAAGCCTGGTCAATGTAAGTGTTATGTATAGCTTTTAAATAGGAATGGGGAAATAAAAAGAAAAGAGGAAGAGAGACTCAGTACACCTCTTTTCTCCAATACATATTCATCTGGATCTTATTAAAAATGTAATGTCAAATAAACTAGTACTATAAAGTATTTTGTGTTACACTGCTCAGTCTTCGACCCTTGATAAATCTCTTCTGCATCTTTCAAGCTTTAAAATGGAGGGGGGGGGCACTGCCCCCGGCAGCCAAAGCACGATTGCTCTGGGAGGTGGAATCCCTTATCCAGAAACCTGTTATCCAGATTATCTGAATTACAGGAAGATCATCTCCAACAGATTCAGTTGTAAACAAATAATCCTCATTTTAAAAAGTAATTTCCATGTTTTCTCTGTAATAAGAAATCACTACTCTGTATTTGATGGTAACTAAACTGCATGAATACATATTGATGGCAAAACAATCCTACTGGGTTTATTTAATCTTTCTTCTTGAAGAAAGTAATAATATTCCAATACAACAGGTAATTACTGCAATATTTCAACAGGGTCTAAAGATAACTAAAAGGAAAGAGTGTCCAAAGACCTTATTAATGTGTAATTGTGTTCACTCGGTGTGAGCACATAATATGCAGATATAGTAGTTTATTGTTATTGTAGTTATTGGTGACCTGTGATATCTCTGTCTCTACTTCGTAGAATTTTCAAAGCATAATATTAGGTTGCCTGTCCCAATAATGGACAAGGAAACCCTCAGCAACAATTGTGCCCATCTGTTAGGGTGCCCAAATAATAATCCATAGCAAGTTGCCAATCCTGAAAGTGTGCATGATTTCTTTTCAGCTTACTTGAATCTGCTTATTTTCATGTCACATCCAGCTAAAGAAACACTTTCTAAGGCCAAGACACCAGCGCATAAAGATCCTTCTAAAATTGTGTGCATGAGCATAAAACGTCCATCAATCCCTACTTTACAGCAAGAAGCATAATGTTCATGTTGAAGGCAGGGCTATGCACACATGCACAGAGTTAACAAGGGAAACCTACATGACCCCAGTGGAACGAATATGGCTGCCACAATCTTTACAGTGCAACTAATTTACTTTATGCGCATTTATTAACAAATATGGGGTTTTTAATAAGAAAATATAGCGAGTGGGAAGAGGCTAGGGTGGCCTACAGTTTGAAGTAGTTAGGGATTAGGGGCTTTCCTTCTCCTTTAAAATACAACCTTCTATTGGTTACTATCTTGTATTATGTACAGTCTCTTTAATAATATTATTTGATTGCAAATCAACAAGAGAGCTGAGAGAAAGCAAAGAAAGAGGCAGAACTTGCTGCTAAGTGCTCTTTATTGCACACAACATGTTTCGGGCCCAAAGCCCTTTATCGACACTTGATAAAGGGCTTTGGGCCCGAAACATGTTGTGTGCAATAAAGAGCACTTAGCAGCAAGTTCTGCCTCTTTCTTTGCTTTCTCTCAGCTCTCTTGTTGATTTGCATATATCCTACACCTGGAGCGGGGGTGCCTTGCTGAGATTGAAAGCATAGCTGCCAGTTCCCCAGTCATCCTGTTATATTGTCCAATATTATTTGATTCTTTTACTAGCAGCTGGCTGAGCAAAGCTAAACACTAAGCTAAAATACTGGCAAACACAAATTTGCCCAGGATTAGTACATGAGATCTGAATATTTCACCTCATAAACTTTCCATTCAAAATACTAAATTGTATTTGCTATAGCAGAAAGTAACTTTTTTAAAAACAAATTAATACATTACTCTAACATATTTTACACTACAAAAGAACTGCCAAAGTCCCAAAATGGTTTGGCTGCTCATTTAGCATTCAATATCAACAATACAAAGTATAATCAAATGCTGAATGCTCTATATCCCTTCAATTTGAGATCAGGATTTGGGAACAAATGTTTCCTTTCATGAAGCTAAATTTGTATTTCAGCCATACTGAATTCTATTGAATTCTATTTTGATTCAGAATAATAAAATAACGTAAAACAAGTGTGGAATGTAAATTTTTAACTTTTCTAAAATAATTAAACCTTTTTATAGTGAATTTTTAATGGGATTGTTCACCTTTGAGTAAACTTTTAGTATAATGTAGAGAGTGATAATCTGAGACAATTTGCAACTGGTTTTCATTTTTTATAATTGAAGGCTTTTGTGTAATTTAGCTTTTTATTCAGCAGCTCTGCAGTTTGTGATATCAGCAATCCGATTGCTGAGGTGCAAATTGCCCTAGCAGCCATGTAGTGATTTAAATAAGAGATTAAAATATGAATAGGAGATGGTCTGAATAGAAAGATGAATAATAAAAAGTAGAAATAGCAATTGATTTTTTAGCCTTACAGAGTATTTGTTTTTAGAGGAAGTCAGTGACCCCCATTTGAAAGCCAGAAAGAGTCAAATAATTAAAAAAATATAAAAAACAAGACGACCAATTGAAAACTTGCTTAGAACTGGTCATTCTATAATGGTTAACCACCTCTTTATAAAACGTGATATGTTTAAATGGCACAGCAAGGTGACCCCTAATAATGTAAAATGGTCTTCAACAGGTTCTTTGCAACTAGACAAAAGTGAAGGTTCACTGTCTAATTACAATCGCAGGTGTCAAATGCAATCTGTTTTTGATAGTAAGCTTAGCTGTCCATTGGCTGTAGATATAGAGAGATTATGATTTAGATGATGTGTAAATAAAATGTATATAAACATGTCATTGTAGTTTGTTAAGCTATATATTATTGTGCTTCAAGGATACCTGCTCGGACATTTTCATATCCGGAATAAATAATTGCATCCATAATATATGTTTTAGCTTTCCTCTTTAAGGACAGTAACAGAAGCTCCTTGAGCAATCAAATCATGTTTTTCCAAAGCAAAGCTCCTTTATTCAAGGTTTGGTGACAGCTGCAAGGCGAAGAAAGGTAGAATTTACTGCAATGTACACGGTGTTTATAGGGGCACAGAAGATGCATGCAGAAACTAAAGTGCAGATATTTATAACCGCCATAACCATCTGACATACTGTAGTTATTAAAACATTTAATCCCCATCAAGTATTTTTTCATGAAAGATCCTTCAACATTGACAACTCTGAGCCAAATTCAGTTCATAGCTCAAAAGTTGTAGAAAGGCAAAGATGTGGGTTTAAACAAAAAGTGTTAGGAGGTGAGAAATAGTTTTGACAACATAAGTGTTGACAATATATTTATGCTGTTGATTCTGTTGAAATGATAGCAGCTTTGAGACAAAGAAGGGGAAAGCGACATACACTGTAGCTGTCTACTACAAATTTTGCTTTAACTATAGCAGCTCCTTCATCTCGAAGGTCATTATGACTGCACTGACAAATTGCTTCCCTCTGTTTTTCTTCTTGGTTCTTTATTGCTTTTCTTAGAGCTACTGAAAGGAAGATAGCAGACATAAATGAGAAGTGAATTTGATGGATACTCAACGCAACCTCATGTTTCCATCTTGATACGGTAGAAAACCTAGGTCTCTGTTATCTCATGTACACAGTAGTACCTAAGAAGAGGTGTTTTTGTCATCATGACATTCTGCAATATTTAGCTGGGAAAATGCTTCTTTTGGGCAATGGGGATTGATTTCACTAACTACACTCAGACAACTATTTCATGACTGATAGCATTATGTGCCATATATCATTTTCCAGTCAATGTACCTTCATCAGGGCAAAAACAGAAAAAAGGACAAGTTTAGTTTTAGTAAATGACATTGCCTGGAGATCAGGTCACATGAAGTTCACATCCTCTAATGCTTCTGTTACTCATCTTAAAAGCATCGCTTCATAATACAAGGATAAAGAGAAGTTATAAAAACACTGCTGAGCCCTAAACTCCCAATAATATTATACATAATATCATGTATATCTGTATTATGCCTTTTATCTCTACTAAAAACATTTTAGTTGCAAATGTGATCTATTAATCCACTGCTCTTGAAAATGTAATATTGCCACCCAAAGAACCTGTTCCTTGCTAGGCAGATCATTTTCAAAAAAAAAAAATCTATATCTTACCAGTTATTTTTAAGGTAAACTGCAATTATGTGAATACAGAGTTTTCATTATTTTACTTTGAACTTAAAATTACGGGTGATTTTATAGATGCTAATTATGATTTAGAAAGGAAGAAGCTATAGAACTTCCCAATCACTAGTTTCTGTGTATAGCCTTCTCATACTAGTTTTACACTTTGCTGTAGATCAGTGCTGTCCAACTATTGTTCAGATTTGGACAGGTAACCCAGAAGATAATTATCTGCAGAGCAGGAGGTATAACATGGCAGGCAAAGCTAATTTTACTCACCTTGGTTTCCTCTAATGGGGCAAGAAGACTTTTGGGTGTTTGGGTTCAACATAGAGTCTACTAACTACTGCACCAATCTATTATTCAGTTCCAATGCTGGAAAAAAACAGTGTTCTGCCTTGGGTACCAAAAATTATGACTTTTAATGGGAACAATAGTCCAAGATGTTTGGAAGCATTGCGGATTTTAATGTAGAAGAATAATTTTCAGCCAATACAGTTGATCTCCCCCCCTTAATGTCCATTAAACAAACTAGAATGAGTGCGGGCAGTTGAGTTTGATGTTTTGGGGTGGTTAGGGTGATGAGACATCAGTCAGATATCCACTTTAATTTTAACTTTCAAAAACAATGTTTTAAGGGATCTGCAGAGCTAATGAAATATATTTCAGAAAGAAGAAGTGCAACTAAAAAATGCCAGTTAGAATTCAAAATGTCAATTACGGAGGATAACAAATCAGAGGCATATCTTGTTTGTGTCTCATTATTTTGATTTGAAGGCAAGGCAGAAGCAACACTGCAAATACTCAAAACCCAAGAGAAGATGAACAGGTTGATAACAAGCACATAAAACTGCCAAAATCTCTGCCTTTGAGCACCTCTGTCTGAGCAGGGCAACTAGTCTCCAATTTCTTCCATTTTTTATATGAAAGGCTACTGATAACATCAAGAATAAATCCTGCCAACAGTTACACATTGTACTTTATTTTCAGAAATAAAAAAAACATATCTATTAAGGCAGCTCCTGGCGCTGTTCAGAAAAGTTCTTCAGACATTTTTAGAAAGAAATAACCCAGCTTTTAAACTAGAGGCACCTCTCCTTATATCCGTTTCTTTCCGTTATATATGTAGGTTAATATCTTCTCTTTAGAGCATTATTGGTAACAAACAATGAACATATAACACCTTTATATGCTGTGCTAACTGATCAGTTTGGAGTTTTAAACTTGTGATTGCTATTTTTTGTTCTATTTAATTACTATTTGTACCAGCTGAAAGAAAAAAGAAAATACTATACCCCACAGAATGAATATTTAACCAGCAGATATTTACCAGTTTATATAATTAACCAAATTGGAATATATATATCAGCAAATATTGCCCTTTTACATTGCCCTCTGAGATCACCTGACATAGGAAATAATACATGTATGTGTGCCCTTGGTTTGTTTGTGTGCACTGTAAATCCGTATGATCCCAGGAGGCAGCCCATTGTACTTAAAAATGGCAGTTTTCTATTTAAGATTACCAAATGGCACATGCTAATAATATAACATATTTTTATGAAAATGGTTTAAGTGAAGCAGGGTTCTTCATATGAGCTGTTTATGCTATATGTTTTTATAGAGACCTACATTGTTTGCGGGTATAATTTTCTTTTAAAGGAGAACTAAACCCCCCCCTCTATGAAACAGCCCTCGATCTGCCCCCTTTAGATCTCCCTCCACGTACAGTGTATTACCTATATTAGCGCTCTTATTGGGAATCCTAAGCGCAACAAGCAAAGCAGCACAGCGGGGTCCCTCTGCACCATCTTCTATCCATTAGTATCCTCTTCAGGTCTGTTCACCATCACTGAGCCTGCATGCACATGTGCAGTTGATGTGGATTCCTGACTAGCCTCAATTGTGCATCCTCCTTGCAACATCCAATGGGTCGGTGAGCAACATGTTGCTTGCAAGCCACTGCTTGGAAACCACTGCTTTACACCTCTGTGAATTTCAGATGTCACGTCTCGGAAGAGTTACAATGTGCCATTGTGATTGTATTAGTGGAAGAGTTTATATGCCGAGAACTTCCCACACCAGTCAGTTGAACTGAAGAAGCTGCTCGGATGAGTAGTGAAACGTCTTCAATAATTACTCAGCAAGTCCAGTTGTTTTTTGAATTACTTATATTAGATATACCATGACCTGGATGAATGAAAATATTCATAGTCATACCACTGCTTTAGTTTAACACAACAAGAATGTCACTCTCCATTAACTTTAAAGTTCTCACATGAAAAAATTACTTATCCTTAAAAAGGTTAAACAAGTACAACAATATTCTTGATTAAATGGTTTATCTGCAGGTTTCCTCTGTTTTTTTGGGGGGGGGTTGGGGGGGAATTTACTCTTTGACAGAAAACTCAGTCGCCTAAGGTAGAGAAACACTGTTAATTTCAAAGCCAGGTCTCTCCGTGCAATTTTACATTATATTTAGCACCATTATCTTGCCTCAGGCTTTCCAAAACAATGCAAAGTTGCTAGGTAGCATTAGGGAAAGGAAACTTGTAAATACTGTATATGTCAGTACTAATGCAACAGCAGTGTAATATTTCAAGTATCAGCGTTTGTGAGAATTTCACAGCTACAACTTTCAAAAAAATGTGGTGCTTATCACACAGACAATGCATACCTTTGATACATTGAATATACAAGATTATTATGAATGCACATCGCATTTTAGTAAACTTATGTTATTTGTTAAGTTAGAATTTATTTGTATAGAAAGTTTTCATCTTTCAACATGCTGTAGAAATCCTTGCCAATCCCTGAAGATTTTTTTTATCTAAAAATGTAACTTTCAAACTGTAAGGGGCAGATTTATCAAGGGTTGAATTGAAAATTAGAATTTCAAAAGCGAGTTTTCAAGTTTTTTTTATGGCCTAGGGAATTGTTAAAATTTGATTCCAATTTTTTTTTAAACTTTCGAATTCGATTTTCGAGATTTATCATACACTGGTCCTTTAAGAACTCTAATTTGACTATTTGCCATCTAAAACCTGACGAATTGCTATTTTAGTCAATGGGAGACATCCTGGGATCAATTTGGAGTTGTTTGCATCCTTCCTGACATTCGAGGTTTTCTTTGGAGAAAAACTCGAATTGAGTTTTTAAAACTCAAATCAAATTAGATTTCGGGTCGATCCTATTCACTCGAGTTTAATAAATTCTATTTTTTTATTAAATTTTGATTGGTTTCATTTCGAGTTCATGGGAGTCAATAAAAACTCACCTGAATTTGAAATTCGACCTTTGATAGATGTGCTGCCCCATATGAATAATCATTCACATGCAAAAACAGAGCTTGAAAGTTAATCAGTGTCTCTAAGAAATACAGGGAAGGCCCCAAGTGCAGAAAGCAGTGCTGCTGTCTTCATCCTTTCCACTTTGTAGCAGTTGCTGCCAGAACCTTGACACTTTTAGTGGTTCCTCTTTTGTTATATTTTTGCTATATTTTGTTTGTACGCCATAGCATTGTGATATAATGCACCTGAATCAGTTCAATTTATGTCATGAATGTAATTTTCATCTATTAGATAATGGTACAGAATTTGGGATGTATATTTGTATTGAACTAGATTAGGCCCAGTATGGCATTGGCACAAAAACACATACAGGAACTGTTATCCAGAATGTTTGAGACTTGGGGTTTTCTGGATAATGGATCTTTCCGTAATTTGGATCTTCATACCTTAAGTATACTAGAAAATCATGTAAACGTTAAATAAACCCAATAGGTTGTTTTTTGCTTCCAATAATTATTAATCACATCTTCGTTTGGATCAAGTACAAGCTACTGTTTTATTATTACAGAGGAAAAGGAAATCGTTTTTAAACAATTGAATTATCTGATTAAAATTGAGACTATGGTATATGTCTTTGGAGCTTTCTGGATAATGGGTTTCCGGATAAGGGATCCCATAACACAGAACATGCACCATTCACTTTACAAGGGCCTATTGAATTGTTTGGGCTATGCACCCACCCAACACCTATTACTGAATACAGCATATTGTACAGTATTATGAATCAATCCATGCGCAGATAGGTAAACCTATAAAACACAACAGTTTATCCAGTGATAGTAATTCAGAGCACACCTGGCTAATTTTCACACCTCTCATGTCTAAGAGAACTATTGATGGATATTTACTTTCGTTCATGTCAGGCCCCCTATATACACATACCTCCCAACCAGGTCCGGACTGAGAATTAAAATAGGCCCTGGCATTTCAGGTATACAGAGGCCGAATCAGCTCACATAGAGGCCCAAACAGCATCCACCAGCCCACTAAATACTGACTTTCTATGGGACTTTATAGCAGCCCCTCTGGCATTTGCCAGAATTCACAGATTGCCAGTCCGGGCCTGCTCCCAACTGTCCTGTTTTTAGAGGGACAGTCCCTCTTTTGTACTGGAAAGTCCCGTTTTTCTCTTCACTGAACAGCCAGAAAAAGAAACAACGTGTCTAACTTATTTGGCTTTTGGCAGAGAGCCCAGAACAGCCAAAGCAGCAGATAAGATACTTTTCTAACAATTTCAATTTCAGATAAGCAAATAAATAATTGTAACAATATAAGATAACAGGTCCCTTGGGAAAATTTATACTCACAGCTTTAAGGGCAATCCACCTTCATTAGCAAAACACAGAAATATGTTCAAACTTTCATAACCTGCCAAATTTTGTAAAATTAACATGGTAATTAGGGGGTGTTGCTACAAAAATGGATGTGGCCAAAATTTTGCACGCTGCACTGGTCAACTTTTTTGTCCCTCTTTTTATTTCCAATATGTTGGGAGGTATGTACACAGAAGCCAGAGGCGTAACTAGAAGATACTGGGGCCCACAGAAATTTCATTTTAGAGCCCCAAAACATCCAGAGGTTGTCCTGTTTTACCAATATATATTGAAATTGCTCACTAATTAGGGCCTCATGGGACCCCTATACATTCTGGGCCTCCTGCAGCCACAGGGTCTGCTTCCTTTGTAGTTACGCCCCTGACAGAAGCCATTAAATGCATAAAAAATAGATAAAAAGATTATATTTCCATCTTAGCAGTGAGAATGGGGACAGGAGTGGTAAATTTCACAGTGACACAGAACTCATGATTTTATTGGACACTTAGCTGCCCGTCATGCTCAGAAAGCTGATTCTCTCTCAAAACGAGAAGATATTCCCCTGATGATTGACTCCAAGACACGGGAAAGGTATTAAAATGTCCATCACACATTGCTGGGAGCTGTGAAGCTAGTGTTAAAAGCAATTAGAAAAGCATTGATCTTTTATTTCAGTCAGCTCCAGTGTGAACCTGGCTATAATTGCCCCCCTAGGTGCAAGGGATGAGTCAGCTGACATATCTCACCCTCATCTGCTAGCCACAAGAACTGGTATTAAAGGGCTTGTTCACATTCGAGTTAACCTTTAGTATTATTATAGAGAGTGATAATCTGAAAATATTTGTAATTGTTTTTCATTTTTTAATTGTTTTTTTTTTAATTATTAGCTTTTCATTCAGCAGCTCTCCAGTTTGCAATTCCAGCCATCTACAACGATGCATTGAATAAGAGACTGCAATGTGAATAGAAGAGGGCCTGAATAGAAAGACGAGTAAGACTCCATATAAAAACAAATGTTCTGTAAGGCTACACTTGTATTGTTATTGCTACTTTTTATTACTCATCTTTCCATTCAAGCCTCTCCTATTCATATTCTAGTGTCTTATTTAAATCAATGCATCGTGCTAGGGTAATTTGGACCCTAGCAACCAGATTGCTGAAATTGCAAATTGGAGAGCTGCTGAATAAAAAGCTAAATAACTTAAAAACCACAAATACTATACTGTAAATTAAAAGCCAACTGCAAATTGTCTCAGAATATCACTATCTACATCACACTAAAAGCTAACAATGTACAACCCGTTTAATATCAGTAGTATGTATAGGATGGGTGCTGTTGGTAGGCGTAATGTTTATATGACAGCAGCATGGTTTAAAGGCTGTGTTTAGGGTCTTATCAAGCATCAGCTAGGCTTCATAAAGTCCAAAGTTTTTCTGATTTATGGTGAAATTGGTTTATCGTTCCTGATGTATTGAAATCAACATTTTGGCTGTCAAACATGTCTATGCCTTCTAGTTGGAGTGATGTCAGTTCTGCATGAAAGTTCTTTTTTGTCGAAACGAATGAAATCAGGGTGTTTTTTTGAAGATCTTTTTTGTATGTATGCTTGCCCCTAAAGTCAATGAAAGGCAGCCTTAAATATAAATCATCACATGGTGTCAATATATCAAGCACAGGTATACGATCCAGAAAACCCGTTATTCAGGAAGCTCTGAATTACAGAAAGGTGGTCTCCATTATAATCAAATCATTTTAAAAAGGGATTTCCTTTCTCCTTGTAGCATTGAAACAGTACCTTGTACTTGATCCCAATTAAGATACAATTAATCTGTATTGGATGCAAAACCAGCTTATTGATTTGCTTATATGATTTTTTAGTAAATCCAAATTACAGAAATATCCCTTATCCAGAATATCCCAGGTCCAGAGCATTCTGGATAACAGGTCCTATACCTGTATTAGCAAGAGAATAAATGTTCGCTTTAAAGTACACCATATTCAGTAATCTCTATTTGCAGAGTGATATCAAAGAAGTGTAGCATTGCACCTTTGTTGTTTTTTGTCATATTGCCTTATTTATAACATTGTCATAAATTAACATTTTTACAGTCCAGCTGGTAAAATATTGACTCGAGTGAGTGACCAGGTGAGAGAGAGCGGGTAGATAAATACAAGGAAAAATTTACTTTTTATTATCAGACAAGTTTCAACAGCAACACACAAACAGGGACAGGGCAATAGACCATATGATGTAATACATCTTGAAATGTATCAAGGTAACTTTTTCACGTAGTGATGAGCTGGTTGACACAAACCCCTTAGGTTTACCTGTTGATTGGTTGGGTTTGTGCCAAGAACATGACTCTTAGATGTGGTTTGGGCAGGTGGTGGGTCAAACTTCAAGCAGGGCCTATTACCTATGGTGATGCAATAGTGTAGACCCCTATGTAATGGTGGCTAATTTCATACACATATACATTATCAGAGGATAATTGGGTGCAGACCATAAAGATGGGAATGGTGCTACTTGGAATATTCCTTTATGCACATCTGCTTGGAAAGTAGCAGTTTAGGAACAGGTTCCACTTGATCATTTTTTAGACCTGCTGAATTATCCTGCCTGGAGTTAAAGCTGGGACTTGGTGTTTGTTACCACTGCTCTATGTGAGCAGATAGGTAAGGCCCTGGTTCACTCCCATTGCTATACTAGTAATTGCAAATAGGCATGGCTTGGTTCAGTTGTTATCCTTCTGGTCCCATGTGATCAGTGTAAGCCATTAGGCTGCCTATAAAGACCCCTGCTCTGCACTGAATCATTGCACAATATCTTCATAGTTGCTGAGTGCGCTTACATATTGTCTGATTGTTGTTCTTGATCCTTGCCTGTTATTTTACTACACTTCAGGTTCTGATTGTTTACTGCATTCCTGTTTGGTTTGACCCTGGCCTATGACCTCGACTATGCTTCTGCTCCTGGTACCGTATTGTCTGATCCTTGTTATTGACCCGGCCTGTCCCTTGACCACGCTCCTTAATCCCCGTCCTTTCTGTACTACGTGCCGTTCCCTTGCCTGCCCAGAACTCTCTCCCTGGTCCTCTCACGCTAAGACCTGGCGGCACCTGAGTAGCAGAGGGCTCTTCCCGATGCCAGAGATGGTTGTTAGAGCCAGAAGACTGAGCCGAGACCAGGACCTTGGGGATTTTTATGGGTTTGAGATACCTGTCGTAACACCTGCTCATCACTACTTCCATACATACTAATATTTACGTGGAACAGGTCACAGTATTCAGCTTTAGCTTGTATGGAATTGTATGAAGTTAAGCTCTCATTTGGTGTATTTGGCTTGCAGTAATATTTGAAGCAAATACTGCTGGAATCACAGTTATATAATGTTGACCATTCATTTGATTAACATGGCTTGTGGTGCTCTGAAGCAGTTCATCTGACAGGCCAACAGGCAAAAGCTTTAATAAAGGACAACGACAATTATGTGAAAACTTGCTTAATCAGAATTCCTTATCCTTCACTGATCACCGAAGGACATTTTCTCTACACACGCATATACTCAATTAACAAAATCTTCATCTCATAAAAAAAAAACTGATGAAACATAAGGGGGGGGGGTTAAATTTGTTTCAATCATCCCTATAAATAAATAGTTCTGTTCTAAACCAGATGAGAAATTCTGGCTCAATTACCTCATAAATTGCTTTTCTGTTGATTATTTTTCTTCCTAATTTCAGAAATCCTTATAATCTCTATCATCGATAGTACTTTGACGATCAAACACTGGCATTTATTTGTTTTTGCTTCCATAATATTGCTACGAAAAATACTTCCTGACAAAATTATAATCAAGTTAGAAGCTGCTCATCATTACATTTAACTATCTTCATCATATTTTCATTAAATCCCATCGAGATAGTGTGACCTTAGGCTGAATAGGAATTGCTGTTCTCTACTTTTTAATTCTCTTTATCATCACAGAACTATGCATGAAAGAGAAAAACTGGCAATTTTATGAAGTATCAGATTAAAGTGCATAGGCAGATCATTAGTATACATGTACAACCTTTAGGATTCAAATGTAGGTTAAAGGGGTGGTTCATCTTTTAAGTTAATTTAGTATGTTATAGAGTGGCTCATTTTAAGCAACTTTTCAATTGGCCTTCATTATTTCATTTTTATCATTCTTTTAAATATTTGCCTTATTCTTCTGACTCTTTCCAGCTTTCAAATGGGGGGTCACTGACCCCATCTAAAAAACAAATGCTCTGTAAGGCTTGTCTCAGAATATCACTCTCTACATCATTCTAAAAGTTGATTTAAGGGCGTGTCCAAGATGGCGACTTCAGCAGAGGTGTTTGAAGAAGCTCTCCCACCATCCAATTATCCTGACTGCCACAACAGCAGGAAAGGCAAAAGTTTTTTGTGCACCCTCTACATACTCATCACGATGGGGAAGTATGGGCAGAGAGGGAAGTCCAAACAGCCGCAAAAACTAGATAAATACCTGCAAACACCCCAGCTGGAGCGAGAACACGAGGATGAACTGGACTTGAGGCCTGCGTCACCTAATCTGCCTGCCCAAAGCCAAGATCTCCCTACGGGGGAGTCATTGTATGCTGATCTGCTTGCGGCAATTAATAGCTCTCACACAAGTACAACATCGCAGCTTGAAGTGATCAAGGTCGACACATCTCTACTGCGACAGGACTTGCAAAACTTACAGGAGTGGACCATCGAGGCAGAGGCACGCATATCAACCATAGAAGACACCATTCGCCCTTATCCAAGGCTGCTGACGTCTTTACAGCAACAAGTGGCAATGCTTTCAGCGCGGGCAGAGGATCTTGAAAATCGCAATTGGTGAAACAATCTGTGTTTGGTAGGACTACCAGAGGGCAGTGAAGGGAGATCACCGGAGACCTTTGTGGAATCCTGGCTGAAATGGACTCTAGGTGGGGAGACCTTTTCTAATATTTTTGTTATTGAAAAGGCACATCGTATCCCCACCAGGCCTCTACCTCCAGGCACCCCGCCTAGGCCCCTGATCATGCAGATTCTAAATTATAGAGACTGTCGCAGCAATGGCAGCAGCAAGGAAAATAGGCCAGCTGACCTTTAACGGGGCAAATATTTCTCTATATCCTGACTACTCCCAAGCTGTGCAAAATCAAAGGGCGACCTCCGTAATGCCGGCATTATGTACTTAATGCTGTATCCTGCCAAACTGTGGGTGATTCAGGGCGAACGCAACCCAATTTTTCACAGCAGCAAGAGAAGCTGATCAGTGGCTTGACACGCTGCACCTATGTCCTCGAAACAGGGAAGGGGATGACCCTCACAATTAGGCCCAGATGGATGTGCTGCTCAGCTCTTTACAACCACTTGGATATTTCAGTGGATATTTTGGCATCCTGGACAGAGTTTTCAAAGCAATGCCACAATTTTATTGCAGAACTAGATGTTTCATCGGCGGGGGCGGTGGCCGCTAGCCAGGCCGCATGCAACTTTGCCAGCCACTTCAACTCCCGTTTTCCTATGTTCCACAGTATTACCATTGCAGGCAGTCATACATGTATATTGTGCTTGGTTGTGATGCACTTGGAGCTGCTCGAGTTTCAAGCCTCATGGCCCCTCAGGGATAATGCCCACCGGAGGTGACTCTTACCTTTTTCTTACAAGTTGATTCTCTTCATCCTGCAAGTGCACTCTGTTATTATGCTATATGCAATACAAGAGCAATGTTAAGCTCTACTGCATCTAATATTTTGCCTTTCAGGTCCTTGATCGGATGGGTTGGCGAGCAGCTATCTCGTCAGTAGGCATTAACCTCAGCAAGTTTAAAGTATGGGGTATAGGCTCACTCATGTTTCAGGGTTGGGCAGGGTGGGTTGGGTTCAAATTTATGTGCAGTCTTTAAACAAGACACAATATGTGGGGAAAAATAATAACAGATGGAGATTTAGTGTGTTATGTCTATTGGTATGTATATTCACAGTCTATGCAATGTTTGGTATTTGGCAGGCTTCACCAGGTGGCACAAGGCCGATTGAAATATACAATTTGTTTCTATTATGGCAGGGGTATCAATTGTATAATGGAACGTTAGAGGCCTTAACTCTGAAAAAAGGGCATTAATACATTTACAGACACCACCCAGTTTTACTACAGGAGACTCACCTGACAGGACAGAAATTGCTGGCTCTCAAACGACACTGGGTAGGACATGCATATCATGCCCCATTTTCACTCCAGGGGTGTTTCCATATTGATAAAAAAAGGTGTTCCGTTCGAACTTCTCACCATATATACAGATTTTTTTGGTAGATTTATCATTTTGCATTTTAGGATTCAAAATAGGCCATTGATATTGGTGAATGTGTATATTCCACCTCCATTTTCTCTCACAATCTTAGAGCAAATTTCCCAAAAGGTAATGGCCCTGCCCGCTGATCCTTTGTGCTACATGGGGACTTTAATTCCACAGTGACCCCAGAGGTGGATAGGTTATCAGGAGAAGTAGGTGCGGCCTCTTATTTAAAGGGTTGTATGGAAGCCTTACAAGACTTGTGGCGCAATAAATATCCAACCGATCAGCATTAGATTAGGTTAGCCCTGGGTCAACATCATTTGCACAGCTCCTTCAAGAAGTCCAATACTTGCCGAGGGTACATTCTGACCACTCCCCATTAGAAATTAAAATTTCTCTGGGCATGTCCCCCAAACAAGCCTTATGGCGTTTGTCACCACTATGGCTAGCGAATGAATCAGTGGCCAATAGCTGTGTTACTGATTACAAGCAGTATTGGGAAACTAATGACTCCTTTGCAACCACTAACACAGCATGGGATGCTTCTAAAGCAGTCTCTAGGGATACCCTTATATCGGCAATAAAAAATGCTAGGGAAGCCACCAAGGAGGCAACGAAACAAAAAGAGGCAGCAATGCAGGCAGCACAGGCTGCATTTATCAGGTTAAAATCTGAGGAGAATCATACTGAGTTAGTAAAGGCTCAAAAATAACTCGACCTACAGCAGGTCAATCTATACTTACTATATCAAAACCAAAGAGTATTTGTGTCAGGTGATAAAAATGGCAAGGTGCTAGCCCATCTTTCCAAGATATCGGAAGCTACAACGATAATATCAACCATTAAGGATAGAGCTGATAACCTGAATACGGACCCACAACAAATAGCAAATATTTTTAGTTCATACTATAAGGATATTTACTCTGAACAAACCGCTAAAGCGGAAACCAATCTTAAAAATTATCTACACAGCATCCCAATCCCCAAAATGTCCAAAGACACTTTTTGGACAATCTCATTTCCTCCCATGAAATTGAAGAGGTAATAAATAGTCTACCCTCCAATAAAACACCTGGTCCAGATGGGCTTCCAGCAGCATGGTACAAGGTTTTGTGCAAATATGTGCCCCCCCCTCTTGTTAAGGTATTTAACGAGTCTCTAGATTCCCATACACTTCCTGAGACGTTCTATGAAGCCGTGATTATTCTAATCCTCAAAACCGGGAAAGACCCAACTCTTTGTGATTCCAATAGGCCTATTTCCTTAATCAACTCAGATACCAAAATAATAATAAAAGTACTCACTAATAGACTTGCTGGAGTTATAACGGAGTTAATACATAGTGATCGGTAGGGCTGAAGATAAAATAGCCCTATATGCAGATGACATAATTCTGTTTTTGAATGATGAAGGGAACTCACTTACCTAGGCTTTGAACATGGTGGAAACATTTGGTGAATAAAGTGGTCTCAGAATAAACAGGCAAAAAAGTATTTTGTTTTCTTTAGAGGGCTCAAGAGAAGGAGACACTCTGCACGGGCTATGCTGGGTATCTCAGTTTAGATATCTTGGTCCAGAGATCACCAAAGATGCTATACATTGGATTAAACTCCCTCTAACGGTTTGGGGCAGAATTAACTTATTCAAAATGATATATCTCCCAAAAATTATGTACCCCCTTCAAAATGCCCCATTTCTAGTGCCTCAATAGCGAAATTAGATCATTTATATGGGCCAAAAAATCGCCTAGAGTTGGATGGGCCACCCTTACAGCTCCATGCCATATGGGGGGCCTAGCTATGTCTAACATGCAACAGTACTACCTAGCAGGACAGCTAACTTATGTGCATAGCTGGTTTGATCCAGACCCTGACAATCCCCTTACAGTCCTACATGGAAACATTATGGGATCTCTAGAGGCATTGCGTAAAAATCCATACCGGGCCATGAAAGATTTGCCTGCTATACCGGAGGTCCTTAGCACCCCAATCAGAGTTTGGGACAAGGTAATGAAACAGAAGCCAGTTACTGTACCTCCACAACTCCCTCCCCACAGACGCCCATTTGGAGAAATTCCAACCTCCATCAATTTTTAGATATTCCTGATTATCACTATTGGCCTCATATGGGAGAGAAATGGTTTTCCGACTTAATAATGGAGGAGAACTTCCCTCAATTTGAAGCACTCAAAGAAAAAGTAGGAAACCAAAACATCCAATTTTTTAGATACTTGCAGTTACTTCATGCGATTAAGGCGCAATTTGGCTCCCTCAAATTGGAGACGTGCAAAGCTGCATGGGAAGCAAGACTATGGGAGCCCTCATCTGCCAAATTACTCTCCCAAATATATAACTTGCTTGCTCAGGTTACACCCACCCCCTTTGCCAAAGCTAAAAATAAATGGAATAATCTGGTTAGTATGCTTAATGATGAACAATGGGAGGAAGCACCTGATCATATATATGACTTCTTAATTGCCACCAGAGACCGATTAATACAATTTAAATTTATCCACCAAGTGTATATAACACCACGTAAGCTGAAAATTATGGGGAGACTACCCAATGAAGACTTTCCAAAGTGCCAGGAAGTAAACGCTGGTTTTGAACATATGGTATAGGAATGTGTACACATTAATAGATACTGGTCCGAGGTGATGGGTTACATAGATGAGTATTTGGCCTTGCCTAGGGTTAAGTCCCCTGAGGTTTGCCTCCTGGGGGTGATCGATGATATCATTCCCCCCGAAATGGGTCTAGGAAACTAATGAGAGCAGTTTTGTTTTATGCAAAGAAATTGATTGCCATAAAGTAGATGTGCTCTGAGACGCCAAATCTGGTAGACTGGATAGCACTGGTGAACAAAACTTTACCACTCATAAAACTGACATATGTAGCATGGGGCGCTCTCCGATTCAGAATTTCTCCTTTCACCCCAATAGAAGGGATAAGAATTGGTACTCCGGAAGGTAAATTGTAATATATGCTGATACAGGATATTGGTATGGTGTTTGCCCTGCTATGTTATATTGTACCTTTGTCAAATTGATGCTAAGCTGTAATTGGACTGTGAATGTATTTGTCTTTTTTGTTGTTTGTTAAAAAAGCAAAATAAAAACTTTTAAAAGAAAAAAAAAGTTAATTTAAAAGGTGAACAACCCCTTCCCAGGGGTAGATATACAGTATCTGCTTTTTTTATGAAAAAAGTGAAACTGCTATTTAAATATATGGAAAGCGCAGGTATGGGACCTGTTATCCAGAATTCTTGGGACCTGTGTTTTTTTGGATCTTCGTACCTTAAGTCTACTAGAAAATCAGGTAAACATTAAATAAACCTAGGCTGGCTTTGTTTCCAATAAGGATTAATTATATTTTAGTTGGGACCAAGTACAAGGTACCGTTTTATTATTACAGAGAAAAAGGAAATCAGTTTTAAAAGTTTGGATTATTTGGATAAGATGGGAGAAGACCTTTCCGCAATTCATAGTTTTCTGGATAAGGGGTTTCGGATAGTGGATCTCATACCTCTACACACCTTTTTTGCATTAAGGTTCTACATTTGCAAGGTCTCTGCACATGAGCTCCTTAGTGTAAAGGTGGCAATCCATGCACACAATTGGTTGGGCATATTTGAACTTAATGCTAAAACACCCTGTCATGTATAGTAGTTTTGCAGATTTTTGATTAGTCAATGGGACTATACAAGACATGGAAATAAAAGGTTACCTCTCCACTTATTTTGGTTGAACAGATCAGTGCTACTTGCTGGTGTGTGCAGATGGCCAAAACATAATATAAAGCTGTTTGATCTGCAAACAAATCATGTAGCCTACTGGCACTGTGAGCAACTTGTTAGGGGTTCCAGCTGCTCCAAAGGCACACGCGTTCTGCCTGCAAAATGCATCTACTGTGCTCCCTAAGTTGCCACAAGGTTTGTTGTACTTGTGTTGTGCAAGAAGTTGCATCAAAAAAATGTACCCAGCTGACAAATGTTGACATTGTACAGAAAACCTTGTACAAAACTTTGGGGCCAACGTACAAGTTATTTATATGGGGCTTGCATGTGTACTATAAACAGTGATGTTACTCTATAACGGGTTCTACCCGTGAGCCACATTCAAATGTAAAAAGAGTTGCGGAGCAACACAAGCAGGATAAAATTCCCTGCAGATACCAAATAAGGGCTGTGATTGGCTATTTGATAGCCCCTATGTGGACTGGCAGCCTACAGGAGTCTCTATTTGGCAGTACATCTGTTTTTTATGCAACCAAAACTTGACTCCAAGCCAGGAATTCAAAATTATGCACCTGCTTTGAGGCCACTGGGAGCAATATCCAAGGGGTTGGTGAGTAACATGTTGCTCTTGAGCAACTAGTTGGGGATCACTCCTCTATAATAATCAGGTCAAATAAAGAATTTCATTAATTAATGTGCTAATTAAGTTAATTACGTTCATTGGGGGTCAATGGGGTTTGACAAGTTAAAGAGGTTTCTACATAAGTAATGTACGTTTTTTTCCATTAGTTATGTAAACTCCAAATGTTTAGGAACCCAATGGTCTTGATGTGAGGCCCACTAACCAGTCATTCCAATTCTGAAAAGTTCATGTAGGCAACACTCATATAATTCAGTAAATAGATTCCAATATAAACAGTTGATGCAACTCTATAATAAGTAAATAGTTATATTAATTAATGTGCTAATTACTCAGTTCATTGGGGTCACTGGAATTAACCCTTAGTTTAAACCCTACACTCATTCCTGTCCCTTCTCTGTGCTGTCATTACTGGATATGGAAGTTAAGTACGTTTTTGCACAAGTTAAGTAAATTATGCAAAAATGTATGATATATGCGGCAACATTCAAAAATCATTTGCAATTGGTCTTCATTTTTTACAGCTGTTGATTTATTTAGTTTATTGTTTCAGCAGCTCTCGAGTCCAGCATTTCAGCACCAGTAATTAAAAATAAAATGGTAGTGTCACAGAGCAAGACCCCCATCCTAAACTGCAATCTGTACCATACATGCTAATCTTAAATTTTTAAGATGCAACCACACTGGCCATTAAACCCATGGCCATACTGGATTGTGCTTCCTGGTCTGCTCTCTGTTTGAAAGTTTTGAATATGTTTCAGTGCTTATCAATGGCAGACATACATTTTACTGGGAGGGGTGACTGTGGGTGAGCAGGTGAAAAGGGGGCAACTCAGGGTGATTTCCAAATATCCATATGCAAAGCCGCTAACATCTGAATGTAAAACCATTGACCCTGAAAATTACACCAATTGCACAATGTTACAACTACCATATCAGGCAAGCTTTATAGTTACAGTTATTGTTACAGTATAGTTATAGAAATATATTAGATACTACATTCTCTTTTGTGACAATGCATTTTAGACCATGTTTATGAGTGGTTATTTTTCAATAATAATTCATGAAGCTGCCAGGATTTTTGTAGCAATTTTGAAACTGTACTTGATAAAATGGATAACATTTAGTGACAAAAAGATAATTTCCAAAAATGATTGAATGCTCAGTCAAGTGCATTGCAAAGGACAAAATATAAGGCAATTCTATTGGTATATGTACTTATGTTACAAGGTTTATCCAAGACTTTCGTTTTTGACGCTAGAAAGCTCATATGATAAAAGTCATAGGATAACATGTCTTATTTACTGTAACACATACACGAAGCTGTGTGGAAAATATAAACAGGACAAACGAGATCAAATGATTATTTTACTTAGTATTTTTTATTGATTTTGGTTTCCTTTGTAATGCAACAGGACTATGGTAATAATGTATTCATAACAAATGTGTTTAAATTGGTAAGACATGTTTTTGTCAATGCATATAATAGTCACAGTCTAATAACAAAACAACAGGCTCATATGTTAAATAATGTATTTTTATTTAAACAATCCTCACTATTTTGTTACAGAAACAATATTTTGTGGTAAGGAATATTTAGTGCAACCTTAGGACTCATGGAGAGTCGTCCTTCAGCACTCAGGAGAGGAAAAACCTCTTGTGGAGGAAACCTCTGGGGAACCATGGCTGGAAGAAACGCCCGTCCCTCTGGGAATTATGAGGTTGAAGCAAAGAATTAGAATAAGGGTAAGACTGGGTTCATCTTCCATTATAAGTACATTAATATGTTCATCTCTACAGTTTCTTATAGTCTGTGCTTGGTGCCACACATCTTCCCGAGGAACAGAAGGGAATTTCCTAGTTATCTGAAAATAAAAGAAGATTTGGGAAATTAGAAACTTCATGAATGAAGATAACATATGACCCTCTATATTTCTGCTATTACTCCCTTTCTCTGTTTATTCATTCTGCCATGGAGTTTAAGCCTCTAAAGACTGCAACATCAAAATGCCTCAAATCATCCTCCAATACTGTTTAAAAGGAAACTATTGAAAATACCACCATGAAAATGGAGTGCTACAGACATAGAACAGTACAAACAAAACTTGACCATACAATGTCACATTTTTGACAAGCAAAACCACAAGAAAAGGTTAGCAAACAAAAAAATATATAATTTCAATTGTAGACCTGTGGGCCTATAGATTTCTGATCTTTAGTTTCAACAATGTTATGCTGAAACTATTATTGCTTAATGAAGAGATCAAAAGTGAAAAATAGAGGGTCTCCTCAATTTGATACTATAAAAAGAAAAAAGAAATAAATTTAAGCTTAATGCATATTGCACTGAATGGTGGAAAAACATATGGCCTGTACTTAAGAACTACTGGGGTTTACAAGATAGATTGTTAAGCTCTCAAGATACAGTAATTACTTGAGAAAAAAGGTTGCATCTATTTACCTTCACTAGAGGGTACACTGTGCCCGATTTTCTTTTGCTCTCCATCTCAGCAGGCAAGCCCGGCACACTGCAAATCTCTTTGCCAGTTAGACTGACACTCTGCAGCTCACTTTACTGGGCTCTGTTTGGGAAAGAATTAAGAAGAATATGAATGACATCATTATAAGCAGATCACATACGAATAAAGTTTGGAAAAGGGTAAAAATACATGATTTTCCTAGTAGAATTTTAAAGGAAGAACTTCAAACACATTGCACAGGATAGAGGGGAAGCTGCGGCAAGAAGTTAAAGGAACAGTTTAGTGTGAAAATAAAAACTGGGTAAATAGATAGGCTGTGCAAAATAAAAAAAATGTTTCTAATATAGTTAGTTAGCCAAAAATGCTGGAGTGAACAGATGTCTAATAAAACAGCCAGAATCCAACTTCCAGCTTTTCAGCTCTATAACTCTGAGTTAGTCAGTGACATGAAGGGGGGCCACATGGTACATTTCTGTTCAGTGAGTTTGTAATTGATCCTCAGCATTCAGTTCAGATTCAAAAGCAACAGATATGACCCATGTGGCCCCCCCTCAAGTCTCAGGTTACTGCCTGGTAACCAGGGTAACCAGTCAGTGTAAACCAAGAGAGCTGAAAAGCAGGAAGAAGTGTCTGACTGACCTGTTATACATCAAATCACTCCAGCCTTTATACATTACATTTTTGGCTAACTAACTATATTAGAAACATTTTTTATTTTGCACAGCCTGTCTATTTACCCAGTTTTTATTTTTACACTGAACAATTCCTTTAGAACTAATGGGGGTTGAAATTATAGATTGTTTGGCACTACAGACAATTAGTTGAGAAACAAGGGTTGCATCTATTTACCTTCACTAGATGGTGCCGAAATCCGTTGACTCTTCTCACCACAGTAGAAAAGGCCCGGCACACTGCAGATCTCTTTGCCAGTCAGACTGACACTCTGCAGCTCACTTTACCGGCTCTGTTTGGTAAAGAATTAAGAAGAATATAAATAACTTCATTATAAGCAGATCACATAAGAAGAAAGTTTGGAAAAGGGTAAAAAGACGTGATTTTCCTAGTAGAATTTTAAAAGAAGACCTTCAAACACATTGCACTGGATGGAGGGGAAGCTATGGCCAGAAGTTAAGAACTAATGGGGGTTGAAAGTATAGATTGTTTGGCACTGCAGACAATTAGTTGAGAAACAAGGGTTCCATCTATTTACCTTCACTAGATGGTCCGCTGTCCTGAAATCTGTTAACTCTTCTCACCACAGTAGAGCTGGCAAGAGTTAGAAGAAAAGACAAATCATTTTAAAAAACTATAAAAACAGTTGTCCACCACGTGCATGGGTATCCTCATCGGGGTGTCTAAAGGGGCTGAAGTCACAAGGCATATCTGCAAGTACTGGACTTGCCTGAAGATTTAGAAGCAATCAATAATTAGATTTAAATAGTCAACTACAAGTTAGAAAACAAAAGCAAAGATCTATGCGCAACATCATTCAATCAAAGTCATTAGGACCCTGCCCCCCAGTAAGAAATGTTGGTCCCCTAATCACTGTTAGAACATACTTTATCTTGTTATATAAACATCCTTAGCAGATATTTGTGTAGGAGTAACTATCCTCCCAGAATAGGTTACAATGATTATGACATGACCATCAAGTTGAGCAGTTCCTATCCTTCAAGAACCTGTTATACCATCTGGGATGGTAACTCCTTCTCTGAAGACCTAATTGTATGTGTACACCTATGTCATGCTAATTTATTAGGCTGATATTTGCTATACAATTACTGTCTGTCTCTAATAAAAGAATATCACCATGCTGTGACCTTTGATTATTTGTTGGAGGATTATGGGTGTTGCAATCTAGGAAGTATTGATGTCTGGGCCAGCCATATACCAGCAGGTTGGTCATGTTCAGGCCGGCCTCGCTGCACCATTTGCAGTTCTGATATTCCCAACCGTGACCTTAGACTGGCGTCTTCCAACTTCCAGTCCCCTCCCTGCCCCTCCCCTTTTGAAACGTATTTGGCAGGCCGCATCGGGTCTATAAATGGATGGTGTAAATTGTTACGGATCAAGTTTTTCTCGACACATTACTCCTGGGAACCCAATATAAGGAAACACAGATGTATGCTACAGGCAGAACTTGAGGGCTTAGGAGGTTATGCAATAAAAAAACTAAGTTAGCAACCAATAAACAGGTATCATTTACTGGTCACCTGTTTAAAATCAAACATTTCATATTCTAAACATGTGAAAATACTTTCTTGAATGTAACTCACACCATATTTGTTATCAGCTTAGTGTACAGTCATATTGTATCTGTTGTCTATAAATGAAAAAAAAAGTTAGTTTTAAATGTTATTTAGCCTCTTCCTTTGCACTAAGTATGAATGTGCTTGCTTTCTGAACTTTTGGTGCAAAACCTTAGGAAAGGTGCTGCACTTCCAAGTTATCTGTGATTACTGAGGCATAGTTAACATAGTTAGGTTGAAAAAGGAGAAGTCCCTGGATCAACTTGTACTATGAGCTACCTTCCATAACTCTGTATTCATCCAACCCCTTCTTAAAGCTATCTAATGTATCAGCCTGTACAACTGATTCAGGGAGAGAATTCCACATCTTCACAGCTCTCATGGTAAAAAAAAACCCCTTCCAAATATTTAGGCGGAACCTCTTTTCTTTTAATCAGAATGGGTGACCTTGTGTCAGCTGGAAAGACCTACTGGTAAATAAAGCATTAGAGAGATTATTATATGATCCCCTTATATATTTATACATAGTCATCATATCACCCATTAAGCACCTCTTCTCCAGCGTGAACATCCCCAACTTTGCCAGTCTTTCCTCATAGCTAAGATTTTCAATACCTTTTACCAGCTTAGTTGCCTTTCTCTGTACCCTCTCTTATTCAATAATGTCCTGTTTGAGCACTAGAAACCAAAACTGTACTGCTTATACTAGATGTGGCCTTACCAGAAGAATGACCCCCTCCTTCCCCCTATTAAATGCCCCGTTTAATACAGCTCAAGATCTTATTTGCCCTTGATGCTGCTGACTGGCATTGCTTGCTACAGCCAAGTTTATTATCTAAAGGACACAAGGTCCTTTTCCATTATGGATTTGCCTAATGCAGTCCCATTAAGGGTATAAGTGGCTTGGATATTTTTACATCCCAGGTGCATGACTTTACATTTATCAAATTTTGCCACTTAGCTGCCCAAATTGCAAGGAGAACGTGAAAGATGCAAGGAAAAACATGAGCAGCCCTTTATGTATAGCTTTACAGCAAAGATACATGAAAGAAGTCTGACTGCACTGGGGTTAAACACATTCTATAATTCCTATGTGCCACCTACATATGCACTTTATCAGGCATTGGGTATAACACAGGGAGAAGAAAATGCAAAGAAAAAAGTAAAGCAGGTTGATGAAAGTATATTGAAGGCAGAAGACAAAGCACATTATAGGTAAAAGAAAAGTAAAGTGAAGAAACAGAAAAAGAAAAGTAAAGAGGAGCAAAGGGTTAAATATAGCAAAAGGGATGAGGAGAAAATTAAGGTTACAGTGAGAAGGATGGAACAAATGAATAGAATAAGAATGGGTTGTTGAGCCATATATACTTCTGTACAGTACATGGGCCTGTTCCTTGATTATTTTGTGTAAAACACCCTTGTCATCCCACCACCACCATCCCTGCAGAAATGATATCTTATAATAAGCATTTAATTATTTGCCACATTTATACTGATGGGAAAACTATTGTACATACTCAGAAACAAGGGGCCAGCATAGGTTGGAAAAAAGTGTTGGCAAATTCAAAGGTGAAACTTAACCGATCACTGCACGATTTCTTGTATGTATATGTGTATGTATGTATGATCCGTGAGCTCAAAATATATAGCGGTGGCACTCAACATATGACAAACACAACAATGTATACTGAATAAATGGAGCAGCAAACCAACAGAGAGCAGGGATGCACTGAATCCACTAGGCCTTTTCATTTTATTCCTGGTGAAAAGAGGGTATACTGCCTCTTTAATGCATCTCATATTCATATTGGTTTTGCCTTTATATGATTTTACATATTTTAGACAGATGCATGAGAAAATTGTAATTAATATTTCCTTGCGATGCAATCAGACATTTTGAGGACTGTATAAGCAAATGATGATTCATATTTCTTGCCTTCCTAATTATTAGGCATTTGTGCCGAGAAACTTGAATTTAATATGCTTAACAGCAGCCTGAGAGTGTTAATGAAAGCATCAACAGTCGCTGAGCATCACATTTTTGTAAGGAATGCTGTTCTCAGCAGTTATGTTACTGTGAAATGCACTGTACATAAAATAGCTCATTCTTCATGCACAAAGGAGCTATTTGGCTCGAGTCTGCTGTAAGATCTAATACCCTGCATGCTCTAATAAGCACATATCATTATCAAATACAGACAATAGCATAGGCTGCTTCGAACAAGTTCCCCACTTCATGACTTTGACACATCAACTAAAATTGAAATAATAAAACTGCTGCGGAAGGGATATTCCATTTTTATTACTCTACAGGACAATGGAATATATACTGTGATGAAACTAGCAAACTGATTTTACATTTCTTCGCACAAATGCCTACATATTAAAATAGATTTTGACAACCATTTCTTCCTCAAGCCTAAAAAGTGACAGATGTTGCCGGAAAGCATATTACCGCCAAAAGCCTCTGAGACGCTATAAAATGTTTTTCACATACTTCAGAACCTTTGATGGAGGAAGCAAAACATAAATTAGCCCAGAATGCACCCATACAATGACACTTCACTCAAGCAACAGTACATTTGACTGGGCTGTTAAACTATTTCTGTTGAACTTTGGCGCGGTTCGATTTATTATGTTTCCTGAACACAAAAATAACAGAAAGGCACCATCAGTAATGCTGTGCAAAATACTTCATTAGCCAGTATCTTTAGTAATATAAAAGCTAAATCACCTGGAAAGAAAATAAACTTTTAAGGGACAGATAAAATGTATTCTTAAACTACTACTAAACGGATATTTTCAGTGCCAACCATGGGGCAAATCCACTAAAGGGTGAATTTACGCTAGCGAATGATCCGCCACACTTGACGCCGATTCGTCAGGTGCAAATTCGTTACCAGTATGTTAATTTACTAAAATACGAAGTTGTGACTGGCAAAGTTTCACTAGCATTTATTCGTCAGCGCGACCATTTAATAGCGATCTTTTGCTTCGTTAGTACTATTACACTTAGGTCAATTTGAATAGAGAGCGTACATATATGTCGTATAGATGTCTTTATTAGAGATATTGGTGCAAATGCTTGAAGTGGCCATTTTTTATTATAAATGTCCAAGGAAGCAAAATAAAGACAAAGGAGACCCTCTAATGCCCTAGACATGAGCCCACCCTAAAACAAATGTGGCATGCCCCTCAAATGGTTGGGAAAAAAATGTTACACAAAAATATTTCATAGTTAGGACTTTTCCATCTTTAAAAAATGAAAAAAACAGCATTTTTTACAGCTTTTATGACTTTTCAACATACAGGATTGAGGAGGATGCAGCTTTATCTTATCAGTTCGCCTGGTCTAAGCTGGAAAACTCTGGCAAAAGGTATCGTTCTGTAAAATTCTCACTGCGGAGTAAGGATCGTTCACTGAGCATAGATTCACCTGTCGATAGGGCGCAAAACAGTGCTGGCGACGGTCTCTTTCACTAGCGAATTGACGTCTACGCATGTTAGTAAATTGCCAATGCCCCTGCCAATGAGACTTCTGGTGAATTTTCGCTAGTGATGGCCATTTCGCCCTTTAGTAAATCTTCCCCTATGATGGAAAAAGAACATTTAACTGGGTCCCTCCCCAAAAAAGACAGATACTAGATAAGGATGTGGATGTCCAGCATATTTGATTTCCTCCTAGAGGAAGGAGGAGGACAATCCTTTTGCAAAAATATTAGTTTGATACACTTAAGGGGCCGATTCACTAAGGGTCGAATTTCGAAGTAAAAAATACTTCGAAATTCGACCCTCGAATTGAAATCCTTCGACTTCGAATATCGAAGTCGAAGGATTTAGCGCTAAACGTTCGTTCGATCGATCGAAGGATTTTTCGTTCGATCGAACGATTAAATCCTTCGAATCGAACGATTCGAAGGATTTTAATCCAACAATCGAAGGAAAATCCTTCGATCAAAAAAAGTTTAGCAAGCCTATGGGGACCTTCCCCATAGGCTAACATTGACTTCGGTAGGTTTTATCTGCCGAAGTAGGGGGTCGAAGTTTTTTTTAAAGGGAAAGTACTTCGACTATCGAATGGTCGAATAGTCGAACGATTTTTACTTCGAATCGTTCGAATCGAAGTCGAAGGTCGTAGTCGAAGGTCGAAGTAGCCCATTCGATGGTCGAAGTACCCAAAAAATACTTCGAAATTCGAAGTATTTTTCATTCGAATCCTTCACTCGAGCTTAGTGAATCGGCCCCATAAAATCCCACAAACTCCTCATGGGATGCCGCAAACAATTGCAAGGGACATTTATCGACTATCTATCTAACCTGCTCAATGGAAAACAGAAGCTCTTGATTTCTGCTAAATGCCTTCCCAGGCTTTTGTGGTTTGATCTCCCCGTATAGAGCAAAGTTTCATAGGGGAACAGCCCCATAGCTGAGAACAGTATCACTAATCAATAACCTAACGTGGATTTTTTAAGCAGATAAAGGAAACTTCAACACCCAACATCATGCTGGCCCCACTCTCTACTGCCTTGAGGGGTGCAGCCCCACAATTGGGGAAGCTCTGCTTCAAAGAAGTAAAACAGCATTGAGAAAATTTTGTATATTAACATTTAGGGGCTGGTTTACATATTAGAGATCAAGTTTTTCAACAATTCCAGAAATTTTCAGTTTGAAAACACAAATAGCCGGAATTAATTAAAAGAAATAGCAAAAAAATGGAAGCCCTCAGCAACTAAAAGTCGTTGATCATGAGAAGTGTCTTTGAAGATTTCAAGCAACTCAATTATTAAGACTTGAGATTTGACAGCCTCATTGAAAAGGAATGGAGCTTTTAGAGTGGGACTGACTTTTGTTCCATAATTTAATGGGATTGTATGTTTTTCCTGCAATTTGCAATTATTTTCTTCAATTTGCAATTATTTTTCTCAAACTCAAAAAATGATAAATTGATAAATCTCAACTGTCCATAAATAAAAAAAAAAAAATCTTCAGAAATAAATGAAGACTAATCTGTATTGCTCTGCTACAGACTTGCCCTTATCAATGACAGGAATCATGTCAGTAGCACTAACAAAGAACACCTGTAGGTTTCCCTAATCTACCCCCAGCCTATCATTACCGTATTGCTACAGCACTCAAACATGATGGATGCGTCCATCTCTCTGAGCTAGAGGAGACAACTAACCATGGCAGGATGATTAGGTAACTTAAGTGGGCTAAGGGTAGCTTGGGAGGAATGATACTGATACTATCTGACTTATATTATTAATAAGATTCATGGTAGCAGGAATAACATACTGTATAAACATTTTATAAATATAGGTATGGGACCTGTTATCCAGAATTCTTGGGACCTAGGGTTTTCTAGATAATGGATCTTTCTGTAATTAAGATCTTCATACCTTAAGTCTACTAGAAAATCATGCAAATATGTAAATACACCCAATAGGCTGTTTTTTTCTTCCAATAAGGATTAATTATATCTTAGTTTGGATCAAGTACAATGTACTGTTTTATTATTACATAGAAGAAGGAAATCTTTTTTAAAAATGTGGGTTATTTGAATAAAATGGAGTCCATGGGAGACAACCTTTCTGTAATTCTGAGCTTTCTGGATAACCGGTTTCCATACCTGTACCTGTATAACATTTTTAAAAGAAGTATCATCACCAGTTTTGTGGTTACAAATTGCAAACATCTTCCTATAAATTATATAAATCAATGGTCAGCTGACTGATGAAGATGATGGGCATGCTGACAGAAACACAAAGCCATTATTTCTTTCTTCGTAGCAAATACATGATTTGAAAGTAATATGCAAAAAAAAACTTAAGACACAGTACACTTTTTTTAATTTATTTATTTTCATACTAGGGAATCAGGTAAAACAAGGTACAAAAACATGTGAGTGACATGCTTTTTTCCCCCAAATATTTTTCTTGAAAAACTCAAAGGCTTTAAAGCTTTTTATTCTTTAAAGGAGAAATCAACCTTTGGGGGGAAAAAAACCCTACCCCCCACCCCAGGTAGACCTCCCTCCCTCCTCCCCCCAGGCTAACTACCCCCCCCCGGGAAATGTCCCATACTCCATACTTACCTCTCGGCGCAGATTCTTCCAGTGAAGTCCCACGCGTCCATCTTCTGCGTCCTCGGTAACCTGACTGGGAGATCAGCAATTTCCGTGCGCAAACCTGCAAACTGCTCCAACTACGCATGCACAGAAATGCCGATCTCGCAGTCAGCTTACAGAGGACGCAGAAGATGGACGCATGGAACTTTGCTGGAAGAATATGCGCCGAGGGGTAAGTATGGAGTATGGGGCATTTCCCCAGGGGGGGGTAGTTAGCCTGGGGGGAGGAGGGAGGGAGGTCTACCTGGGGTGGGGGGAAGAGTTTTTTTTCCCGAGAGGTTGATTTCTCCTTTAAATAAAAAATGCAATCAACCAAAAAAGTAAACATTTCGGCCGGATTTACATAGCAGACGCCCCTAGGCCGGCTGTCGTTCATCGCCCCTGTCCCCCCCCTTTTATTCACACAAATTTTCATCATCAGGACCAGAGTAATGGGGATTGGCATACAGGAAATTTTAAAAACGATCATATCTCCTGTGCATCCCCAGTGTTTCTGAACCAATTTGGGTGTGGTTGGGCAGCATGCCTCCCCCTAAAATCCTGCCGCACTAGGCCCGGGCCATGGTGGCCTCTCCACAAATCCGGGCATGTTTGCACACAAAAGAGAGAGAGCAAGGCAAAAAATGCAAATTAGATTAAAAGCTTACATTAATTTTTTTACCGTTTTATACCTATATATATATTTCCTAGTATGAAAAAGGATAAATCAGCCCCCAAGTAATACAGTATTTACACTACCGCAATACATTATCATTTATATGTTCTCAAGTAAATAAAATTATTATTTTTTAATTATTTTCTTGATGATGCTTTCATACATCTCGCCTTACAGATTATTTCACCTAAATACTACTTTTCTGCAATTTCTGTCTTAAATTGTACAGTATGTGACAGATTCACGTTATTTCCTCCTATCACTAGTTCTGTAAAAGTTATTTTCCTGACATGTTATACCCAGAAACAGAATGACCTTAATACCAAGTATACCACAGATGTTGAAAAGAAACATTTGCATATGGACTTAGAACCTCTGCTTTGTGACGGATTCATTAACAAAGGACAAAGGGGAGGAAAAAACTATTTTTCACCAGGCAATGAGCCTTGATCAGTAAAAATGCAGACCGTTCATTTTCGGAATAAATTTCTACTTTAAGCTTTGTTGCCGATCCTGAAGAAATCTATAAGTTAATCAATTATTCAGAAGATTACTCGGCAGGAGGGGGAAACTAGTCTCCTTCAAATGGAGGTGGAATGAAAGTTCTAAATAAGAAAGATGGTTTTGTTAACACTCCTGCAGTGTAAGAAGCAGAATATATTTTCCTTTTTATGATATATATTATTCTTGGGTTGTTCTAGGACTTCCTGTCATTCCCAGGTTTATTGGAAAAAAACATTTACAAGCGCAACTAATTGATCACGTGTTGATATTTGCATGGAAGAGGATTCTAATGATGAGACATGTTTACTAAATGTAATGGGGTCATTTTTCATCCTGCTGCTGAGCAAGGTTTACTCTCTCCTGACCAATCCCATGTCCTTATCTAAAGCATTGCTATTAATAATGACGGGCATCATGATGTCATATATCAAGAACCTAAGGTTCTAAAGATGTAGCTTTTCTCAGCCTGCATATTTTTTTTAGGCTGAGAGAATCAGATCTGCTCCTTTTGCTTTATCTAGATTCTATTATGAAGGTGATATTGTTCCTGCTCTGCCTGAATTTCTAGCCTTGCATAAACCCATTGCCATTGTCTAGATATAGATTTTATTTTCTCATTGCCCTCCTGAACTCCCCTTACAGAAACAGCAAGGCGCATAGGCTAGTGATCAAGGGTTGGGTCTGCCAAAAACAACCTCAGTTTTAAAAAGAAGGAAGGGAAAACATGAGATGTTGCAGACAACACACCCCCCTGTGCCCCCCCCCCACAAAGTGTCTTCTGTCACTTTCTGCTTGAGACACGACAGGCCCCCCTGGGGTAATTTTTTCTTCTTGTGGCTGAGCCAGGGGCCAGTAGGGAGGTTGGAATCAGTGGTGGCATGCAGGGAGCAGGTCTGACTGGGCCAGCGGGACCCAAGAGGGCAGGGGCCCACAGGGCTGTATCTATAGTTTGTGCTGCCCTAGGCACTCTTGATAGATGAAGTGCACAAAACTCCTACCACCCCTCCGACCCTGTCTGTTACTGTTTTTACCTATAAAGCCAGTGGGGCAGTAAACAAAAAAAAGATACTACGTGTTATCCCACTCCCTTCACACAGTCACCCTGGCCATGGACTTCAAGTGGCTCTGGACCACCATTAACATAACTGTGTAGTACCAGCATTTCTTTAACCATGCCCCTTGTGTGTGGTACAATAGAGAAAGAAGACCCTGCAACTGCTGATGGCCAATGAACTATAGGGGACCATGTTGGACTGATAAGCAGATTCAGCCCATGTTTATCAAAAATGTCTTTATCCCATAGTGTAAGGGCTCAATGATTTTGCTGTGGTGGCCCAATAACCAGTCATTCCCCTGCTGAAAAATGTATGTAGGTGCTCATATAATTCAGTAAACATATCCCAATAGAAACAATTGATGTGACTCTATAATAAGCAGTTCATATAAATAGTTATTAAAATAAAGAAAGAATATGCTAATAAGTCAGACAGTTCATTGGAGGTCACTGGATTTGAAAGTTTAAACCCTATACTTCTGCCTGTCTCTGCTCTGTGCTGTCACTGCTTGATATGGAGGCTCCATGTTTTTGCATAAGTGTAAACTCTTTAGAGACCCAATGATCTAGACCAATGTCTAATCAGTATTAGTATTTAGTAAAAATTATTCATGTCCTAATAAGTCAGTCAGTTAATTTGGGGGTGGCACAGTCACCCGCCATTGTCACACTGCTCTGCATTGTCATTGCTTCATACAGTACATAAGTTATATAAGTTTTTAGGTAAACTGTAGGGAAAATATAGAGAGTGTGGGGGAGTCTGATTTGCCAGTCCACACAGGGCAACAAAATTCCAGCATTTCGCCCCAGTCCCCATAGCACCCTCATTTATAATATAATTACAAATTCCCGTGAACTACTAATTATAAAAAATCAAGTGTTTATTAAATAAGCATACTAGAAATAGTACATACTAACCACATATGACCCACCTTACATGTTTCACACCAATGATTAAGTACCGGAGGGTATGAAACATGTAAGGTGGGTCATATGGGGTCAGTATGTGCTATTTCTAATATGCTTATTTAATAAACACTTGATTTTTTTATAAATGGTAGTTCATGGGAATTTGTAATTATATTATAATTTAGGTACACTTTGTTGGCATAGGGTGACCAATAATGTTGCTGCAGGGCCCAGTAAATGAAACGTTCATGTAGGAGATGGTCAAATACGTCCAATATTTAGATCCCAATAAAAATAGATATATTGTTACTATAATAAGTAGATAATATAAAACGTTATGTAAGTCAGTCAGTTCATTGATATTCAGTGGAATTTTCCCGTCATACTTTTCTATACCGTCTTTGATTGATACGTATGTTCCATAAGCTTCTACATAACTTAAGTTACAGTTTTACTGTAACTTCATATGTAACATTCACAGTGCGTCCGGGACTCCCTTCGCTGGAAGATTTCTCTGGGCCCGATGGCAGTCCTGCTCCCCTTGGTTAACAGCAAGTATGTAATTTCAAATAAACGGATCCAAGCAGTAAAAGGCATAAGCTGCTGCAGAGACAAAAGATACATCACATCACCAATTTTGATATGTTTTGTAGCCGAAAATGAGTAATGAGGAATGAGTAAGCTTCATGCAGCCATTAAACTTCAGCATGGACTTACACTGCAACACTGTTAGCAGTATAGAAAGTACTATGTAAGATAAAGCAGACATCTTGCACACAGTGACGTCTACAGGTCACTTCCATTTACAGTAGTTCACCGGCTCTAGTCAGTTCATTCATTTTTAAGCCTTGCTTTATTACCTTAGGGCCGGTAAGTTGTAGGCAGAAAACACACTTGCCTAGGGTGAAACAATAGGGCGGGGCTGGGCACGTTCCTTTAAAAAAATTTCTGCATACTCTAGTCTGGACTTTGTTGCTTCTCAGGCCGGATTTAAAACTGGCCACCTCAGATCACCCCCCTCCCCTACCAGTGCTGTCCCCTCCACTTCCCCCTGTCCAGCAGCACATTGTCACCTCCCATTCCCCCGTAAGGTGCTGTCCCCTTCCTGTGCATGCACATGTTTTAATACTCGAGTCTCCAGTGCTAGTAACTAATGCAGATAAGGCTGGGCGGCATGCCACCCCTGAAATTCTGACGCCATAAATCAGGGCCTGTTGCTTCTGTTCCCACCACTTGTGGTCATGCGCTCCCCCATTCACACACAGGGGTGGGGTGTCTGTCCAGGATGCTTAGGGCATCCAGTCAGCTTGGCCCACCACTGCATTAACCTTCAACTGAAATATGTTCGATGACATTCAAAATTCCACCTTTAGATCAGTTTGATCAACAAGCCCCATAACTGGTTCATAAGGTGCAATGGATCATTATATAATGCCTGCCATTGCCCTTCCACCTGGAAACATAGGCCTAGGAATAATGGCAACATACAACATTGCTATTACTACTGCCCCACACAATATACAGTATTGCTTGCCTGAGACTTTACAGAACACATCATTCCTCAAATATATTCGTCTTTTCTGACCATTACCATCAAAATATTTTAAAAGACCCTGCTGAGTATTCATTGCCTGTTGTTTGGTTACTTTGATATGTAGGAGGGATGTAAGACAGGTTCTTTTTATAGAAGCATGGCACTGTGCAACCAATGTAGAAATGTCAGGATCAGCAGAAACTAAGGGCCACACTGTAGAATCTGGATGGATTCCAACTAGTTCTTATTTTATCATAATTATCAGTCAGAAAAGTGTTTTAATCAGCTGGCACATTGATCAAAGTAGCTTGGTAAGTTTTTAAATGTGACAATTCATCAGAAATTATTCATTTTAGGTGTAAGGGTTCAGTAGCAACACTGTACCAAACCACACAATTGACTGGGCAAGTTCTCCTTAATTTTAACGAGGATGTTCTATGGGGCACTTCAACCAATACAATTAATTTATTGCGTTATTGAGAATTAGTGATATACAGAAAAATGATTTGTTAATATGAGTCTATTTATCTTTATTTTCCATGATTGGTAACTCATTATTACTCTTAGAAATTATGATAGGCATTGGATGTGTCCCTAAAACCCAGAATGCAAAGTGTAATGCGGCAATTTATAATTCAAAGGTAAATAGCAGTGGCTCACTGGTTAACCCTAGGCAGTGTAGTAACTAGCGGTGGCCCATCCTGCACCCAGGCCCCCCTCTGGATTTGCACTACCCATGACTAAAGACATATTTGCAAAGAGTTCTGTGCCACCCATGATAAGCCTTACCGTTGCTCCGAAGGGGGTGCTGGGTGCAGAGTTGGACTGCGACACGTGGGGCACACCAGTGAACCTGAACTCAGGGGCCCATCCATATAATGATCAATTTTCTAAATTGAATTTCTAAATTAATTTTATTTCATTGAATTTATTAAATCAACTGTAATTCGTTCATTTAAGGTGGTTCACCTTTAAGTTAACTTTAAGTATGTTATAGAATGGCTAATTCTAAGCATCTTTCAGGTATAGAAAGTACTATGTAAGTGTAATGCTAATTTGGGCTATCCAGACCTAAAGGAGTTAATGTCCAGCTAGTTGTTAGAGCATGGGTTACATGTGACTCAAACACTGCAGGCTAGGACCCTTACTAAATGGAAGATTTCAGGAATGTTGTAGTGCAACTACAACTCTCAGGCTACTGTGCCACAGCAATAAGAAAAATGGGCACCAGCAGCATAACAAAATAACTTTTATTTGTCCAAGACAAATGATCCACAGGTTAACTTACAGTGGTACAGAGGCATTGGCAGTATATAGGCATTTCCCGCTCACACAGAGCTGATGCAGAATATACAGACACACCTGCTCACACTGAGCTTCCAAGGTGGATGCCAGGGACTTTCCTCCAGAGACAGCACAGTGACCTAGATCCTCATTAAGGGGATCAGGGAAATCACTAGACCTACGGTAATCCCTAATAGGCTGTGTCCCTATACTACAGGCGAGTCTTGCCTTAGAGGAGAGCTACCTCCTTGCTATCCCTCCTAGTTGGAGCCAAGTTGCTCTCTGTACTCTCTCACTCTCCTAGAGAATCTATTACAGATATATCCCTGCCACTTACTAGCCTCATTGACGGGGTCCCTGCTCCCCGACTTAGACACTAGAGGACCCGGTCCCTCTAGGCACATGGCTTTCTGGGCCTTGCTGTACCCAGGATCCCTTGGGCACACCCAGCTGGATCAGCATCAGGGTTGCCAGGTTTTCATTTCAAAACCAGCCAAAGACCATAAAAAAACTAGCCAAAAAGTAGCCAAAAGCAATTTTAAAAGTAGCCCAAAAGTAGCCCAATTCATAAATTGAAAAATCGTAATAAAATAAAGGTTATCAGATCAATTAAGTGTCTGTACTTTTCCCAATAACTTTTTCATTAAAGGGGCCACTTTTACATTTTCGCTGTAAATTGGGACAAATTTCTATAGATATGCAAAAAAAAACAGATAGCCTGGGCACTCTTTTAGTGAGAAAGAACAAAATTAAAGGCACCTGTTGTTGAAGTAGCTTGTTCAGTGCAGACTGATGGCTGACTGGTACTGCAAATAATATTGGGTTCTTTTGGGTACTGCCTGGTTGGCTCTGTAAATAAAAGGGGTAACACAAGGCATTAAGTTTGCTAAGAAACAATAACACAACCAATTAGATAACATTTACTGTTCACCTGTTTAAAAGCATTTACTGTTCACCTGTTTTACCCCTCTGTGTAAGTCCCCTCCAGCGACGTTCACAGGGCCATCTTCTCTTCAAACCTCTTCATCCGGGATCCGGCGGCGCTAGGTGGCGCATGCGCAGTAGGATGCTGCTACTACTGCACATTCGTACAAAGTTCACGAAGTTCGGCGATTGAACTTCGCAAACTGCGCATGCGCAGTAGTAGCAGCATCCTACTGCGCATTCGCCGCCGACAGAGCAGCATACAGGAAGAAGCGGTTCGAAGAGAAGATGGCCCCTGTGAACTTCGCTGGAGGGGACAGAGGGTTAAGTAGCAACTTAGGGGCAATAGCCTGGGGTGAGAGGTAGGTGGGGGGGAGGAGGGAGGTGAGGTGTTAGCGCCAGGGGGTTGGATTCCCCTTTAATACTGTAACCCCCTTAGTAGGAGGTCGTAGCCAAATGAATTACGTGCGCACAACCACAGCGCCACTCGCATGCGCAACAGAACAATGGGAAGGTAACCTGTACACGTCAAAAAGTTTATGTCATCAAAGGATACAGCTATGGGATCCGTTATCCAGAAACCTCTGAATTACAGAAAGGCTGTCTCCTATAGATTCCATTTTTTTTCCAAATAATCCATATTTTTAAATTTGATTTTCTTTTTCCGTGAAATAATAAAACCGTACTCAATCTCCACTTAAATATCATTAATCCTTATTGGAGGCAAAACAATCCTAATGGGTTTAAATAATAAATGATTTTTTTAGTAGACTTAAGGTATGGAGATCCAAATTAGAGAAAGATCCCATATCTGGAAAACTCCCAAGCAGTCTGGATAACAGGTCCCATAACTGTACTGACAGTACTGCGAATACATTGAGCGCTTATAAATGTGTGTTCATAAAAACTGTGCCAGTCAAGACATAATATATCCAGAAGAGCAACAGAAGAGCTTCAGAACATCTTACTGAATGTGGGCTTACAATCAGAAATCTACTGTTCCCTGTACAACATAAAGGAGCATTTGAGTCCTCTTGTGACACACCCAACCGAATATTGTTTTATTGGGGACCGGGCAATGACAGGATCCCATTACTGCCCAACAGCCCTACATACAAATAAGAGAGACACAAACACAACGCAACGCACGGTCGCAGACAGCTACTCACAACACAAGTCCCGCAAAGCGGCACTGACTGTCGTCGTCGTGTCCAGTCCACCAACAACTCCCACCAATTCCCGCCGCAGGCGCCAGCCTGGTCCAGAGGACCCACCCAGCGCGCCCTGCATGTGCATGACGTCACGCGGCCGCCCTCCTCCTGAGTCCTGGGGGACGCTCGCTGCCTCACTGCGTGTAGTTCGAGCCTGCCCCTGCTGTGACCCCTCGCGTCTCCGGCTCTGCCCCTTTTAAGAACGTATGTGCTGGCTGGCTGCGTGCACTCTGTGCAGGCGCAGCCAGCAGTGCGTGCTGCTATCTATTTGGGCATTGGTCACGGTGATTGGGCGGTTTTTCCAAGTCCAAACCCGCGGCACCTATTAAAACTAGCCCAAAACTAGCCATTGGCGGGTTTGGACTTGGAAAAACCGCCACCACGCTTAAAAAACCGCCCAATTTGGCGGAAAACCTGCCAACCTGGCAACCCTGATCAGCATCCAGCAGCTAAAGAGGAAGATCCACCCCTTCTCCCTCACTATAGCAGAGTGTGACAGGACGTGGTCACAGCGCCTCCTGGCCAATAATATAACTATGCAGATTACCTCTGGCTACATGGAAATCTGCCCAGCAACTAGGGAAATGAGGAAGTGAAAAGAATTAAAGCCATAGGGGCACATTTAACTGTATGGGTCCCTACATAAGATAAAGCACACATCTTGCACACAGCGACATCTACAGGTCACATCCCTTTACAGTCATTCACCAGTTTTAGTCAGTTTGAAAAACAAATTAAACTACACCAGGGGTAGGCAGAAGAGGCACCTGCTTAGGGTGCAGTGATGGGGGTGCTTTTGAAGAGTCTTCTGACTACCCCTAGTCCAGAATCACTTGCTCCCATTCCCCCTGCTTGTCACACACACTCGCCCCTTCACCAAATGACACTGTGCATGCAAAGGCACATGCGAAGGGGGTGGTGCGATAGCCGGAACTGTTGCTTAGGGCATCCGTTCTACTTGCCCATCTCTCTACATTACACCTCAAATCAATAGGTTTGGTGACAGTTTGGCGCAGTATGATTAAGAACCCCCATAATTGAATTTTCAGCATCTATGGATCTTTAATGGACATAAAGGGGCACATTGTAGAATATTGATAGATTCCAACCAGTTGTAATTTTATCTGTCAGAAACGTGTTTTAAAGGAGAAATCAACCTGTGGGGGAAAAAACCCTGTAACCCCCACCCCAGGTAGACCTCCCTCCTCCCCCCAGGTTCACTACCACCCACCCCCCCGCGGAAATGCCCCATACTACATACTTACCCCTCGGCGCAGATTCTTCCAGCAAAGTTCCACGTGTCCACTGCGAGATCGTTATTTCTGCGCATGCGCAGTTGGAGCAGTTTGCGCAACTGCACATGTGCAAAATTACACGGAAATTGCTGATCTCCCAGTCAGCTTACCGAGGACGCAGAAGATGGACACATGGAACTTCACTGGAAGAATCTGTGGTGTAAGTATGGAGTATGGGGCATTTCCCCGGGGGGGGGGGGTAGTTAGCCTGGGGGGGGTCTGCCTGGGGTGGGGGGTAGGGGTTTTTTTTCCCCACAGGTTGATTTCTCCTTTAAAGATTCTGCACATTTATCAAAGCAGCCTGGTAACTTTTTACATGTGACAATTCATTTTGGGTGTTTCAGCAGCAGCACTGTACCATAAGTGTGTTATGGAACAGTGATGGTACTGAACTCTAACACCTGAAATTAATTTCTGATGAATTGTCGCATGTAAAAAGTTACAAGAAAGTTTTAGCCCCCACTTAAGCAGTTAGTCTCCAACACACTTAGCACACCAGTTGTTCCCTCCTTGCTTTAGAGAGATTACCTCACAGCTACCCAGTCTCACAAATTCCTGCTTCCTGTCGCAGAGCTCCCCTCCCCAGCACATGACTCAAGACTCACAATGTCTGCTAATTTGCCCATGTGCTGGGTCTCATAGCACTTTCTGGGCATTAAAAAGTCCCCTCCTCGTTCTTTAAGCTGATATGGGCACCAGGCCTGGACTGAGAATCAAAATAGGCCCTGGCATTTCAAGTACACAGAGGACCAAACAGCCCCCACCAGCCCAAAAAATAGTGACTGTCTATTGGAACTTGCAGCAGCCCTTCTGGCATTTGGCAGAACCCACAGTTCGGGCCTGATGGGCACACCTGCGTGCGGGAGACATTATGCCTGCCGGGCCCCTCAAAGATTTCTTTGGGGGGGGTGATATGTACCTTCCCTCTCGTGTTTTCCCAGCCTCTGTGCCACATTACATACTGTTCCAGGCAAATTATTTTCTATTTTTTTGTCAGTTAACCCATGATATGCCAGCAGGGGCGCTCCGCCAATGAGGGGAGTTGAAAAACTCGCCTCAGGCGGCAGCGCCAAATAGGTTTCCAGGGGCAGCAAAAAGCTGAAACTGAAAATTTGGCTTTACTAGTGCGAGATAGCGCAATTTCTCTATCTTCACTAGTGTTGCAGCCTCCCCCTGGACAGGTAAGTGGGTGAGGGGGGCAGCATTGCAGGAGCTGCCTCAGAAACACTGCTGAATGCCAGGGTGTCCTAATAAACCACTAGTTTTCAGCAAAATTGACCTGTCAGCAGCATACAAATGGTAAATCCAAAAAGATGACGATATTTTGTAGTCCACAGAGGCGGGAATATAAACATAATCTATACTGGAAATAACTGCAAGGTGCTTCTTATAACCCTTACAGCTACAAAAACAGACCCACTTCTCTGTGTTAATTTACTTAAATACACCATAAATAGATTTCCATTTGTTTGTCATAAATTTGCTTATTGTTTAGCTTTCTTTTCTGGCCCTCAGCCACTGACCTTCCTGACTTATCAATTGCTACTAAAGGTGATAAAGTCCTAGCCACAAGATAGCTTGAGAGTTGCAGAACAAAAAAAATAAATATGTCAGTAGCACAAAAATGAAGTTTAAAGGGGTGGTTCATCATTAGGTAAACTTTTAGTATATTATAAAATGGTTAATTATAAGCAACTTTACAATTGGCCTTATTTTTTTATTTTTATAGTTTTTAAATTGTGCTCTTCTTGTCCTATAATACTGCTCTCTACTTCATAGTAAAATTTTAATTCAAGATGAATGTGAACTACCTCTTTGCCAAAAATCAATCATTTTTGCCGTCCACTTTTACTCCTTCCCTGCCAACGACCATGATTTTATATTGTCAAATATAACATCCACGTAGAATTCCAGCTTTTTACAGTTTACTTTATATTACATTTAAGCTGTAACATTCTTTAGAATTAAAATTCCCAAATGTGTGCTGTTTTTATGTCACACCAGAGGGGTCACCTGTTTATGCAGATAATTATATAATACAGGTATGAGATCTGTTATCTGGAAACGCATTATCCAGAAAGCTCAGTATTACGGAAAGGCCATCGCCCCAAGACTCCATTTTATCTAAATACTCCAAATTTTTAAAAATGATTTCCTTTTTCTCTGTAATAATAAAACGGTAGCTTGTACTTGATCCCAACTAAGATGTAATTAATCCTTATTGGAAGCAAAACCAGCTGATTTGGTTCATTTGTTTACATGATTTTTTCATATTCTTTTGGTACAAAGATCCAAATTATGGAAAGATCTGTTGGACATGGGTCGTTCTCCTTTAAGAGAGTGCCGGGATATGTGGAAGTGGAGTGTTTTTTTACAGCGATATAATTTAATACTGGTGGGTGTCACTATCAAGTTGCTTTATACTGCATGTCTTGCATTTGATATGGGCACTTACTTCTAGTTCTGGCCTTGGCGCTGCCCCCTTGACCTCCCACCCTAGGCCTGATTGTGGCTGCAAAAAGAATATATAATATATGCTCTGGGGCCCAGGGAGGCAGAGATGGGTTGCGGTAGGGGCCCGAGGGGGTGGACAGGCCCCTGAGACGACAACACCGGAATCACAATCCGACGATGGCGGTTCCTCTGCTTCAGGAAAATTGTGAAATGTGTGCTTGTTAAGAGTTTTTGCCAATAGATGAGAATATTGGAATTGCCTGTTGTATTCAGTATTTGCTGGCATGTTATCAGAGTTAATTCGACTAAAAAATGTAGTACGCTGCAGTAATACAATATTCTGTGCTATAGATGTATGGGCAAGATTTGATTGCTGTTTATAGAATTTTATAGTGCTTACTATAATGGAGAGAAAAGCACATTTCTGGGGCCAGAGGGAAGCATGTAAAAGCAACAGAAAGCATAACTACAGCACCTCAAAACATATATTAATGTAAACCTCTTCTATAAAAACAGATTGCCATTTAGACAAGTATTAACAATAAACAAAGCAAAACGATCTTTTTATCCATTTACCCAGAAAAGCAAATGACATGGGCAGTATCTGTAAACTATTTGCTGAATCATTCCTAAAAGTTCAAACGATATTATTGAAGACATTTCAGTATTGTTAGATGTGGAACAATTCTTGTATTGGGTTTTGAATTTGAACAGCCATGTTTGTTTCCTTTGAATATTCATCTAATACTGTTGGGGGATATTAAATATTCTCCGCTTGAGTTCCTACAGTAAAACTAATTTAATTCTGTCATTTCTACAGAACCTTAAAGGATATGAAAAAAGCAGTTTGTTCTTCACATAAAACAAAATTAATTGAGAAAATGCATGCAGCCCTTGGGTGAAGAACAACCAGTGGTGATTATCCTCAAACTGTGCCCAAGTGTTGGTTGAGGTATTTACAATGATAATTCAGAAATAACACAGCTTCCCGTTTATTCGGAAATTAAACTGCCTATGAACTCTGTTTATAATTAAATTGGCAAATATTTTGCTATATAAATTAGAAAAAGATTATGTCATTTCGGCCTCTGCAATAAGCATATCCTTCTTTGCCTAAAAAAATGTAAAACAATGTTATTTTCAACCCAAATACCTTTTAAAGGCTCACAGTCATATTTACGTGCTATGCTACCATCCATTTAATAAAAGTACTTCTAGGAATAAATTCTACAATTGTTTTAAAATGTTTTATTTCTCACACGTTTAAATGCAATTTTAATAAATGCAGCATAACAAATATTTTGGGCTATTTCATAATTTTCCAAGTACAAGTATAGGATCTGTTATCCAGAAACCTGTTTTCCAGTAAATTCAGAATAACGGTAGGCCATCAGCCCTAGACTCCATTGTAGCCAAATAATCCAGATTTGTATAAACTATGTCCTTTTTCACTATAATAAAAAAACAGTAGCTTGTACTTTATCCAAACTAAGATATAATTAATCCTTATTGGAGGCAAAACCAGTCTATTGGGTTTATTTAATGTTTCCATGATTTTCTAGAAGACTGAAGGTATGAAGATCCAAATTACAGAAAGATATATGGAAAACCCCAGGTCCAGAGCATTCTGGATAACAGATCCTAAACCTGTACATAGAAAAACACTTTTATTTCCTATGAAAACAACAAACAAAAGGTATAGAATCAACAAGTTGTGAGCATATCTGGTAGTAACTGCTGAAGAATCACGTTGTGTTTGTTCCTTCTTGATTTCCTGAGAACCACTAAGCAGTTTTTGACTTTCAGTAAAGTATTGGTTTGGATGAGTTAATGAAAAGCCGCAATCACCCACCTGTCCAGGGAAAAGCAAACCAAGACACTGGATAAAATACAACTGTGTTGGTTTAGTCCTTTAGATAAAGTATTAAACATGATAAATCTGAGATGAACAAATGCAGAATGAAAGCAATATCAGCCACAGCAGCATCACACAAATAGCTCAACATATTAAAGTACTGGTATGGGATCTGTTTTTTGAAAACCCGTTATCCAGAAATTCCTGAAATACCGAAAGGCCGTCTTCCATAGACTCCATTTTATCCAACTAATCTAAATTTTTAAAAATGATTCCCTTTTTCGCTTTAATAATAAAACATTACCTTGTGCTTGATCCAAACTAAGATATAATGAATCCTTATTATAGGAAAAAACAGCCTATTGGGTTTATATAATGTTTACATAAGGTATGAAGATCCAAATTACGGAAAGATCCATTATCTATATATAGAAGGCCCAAGAAGCTTAGGCAGCAGCTAAATAGAGTAAGACAATGCTTTCTCTTTCATTTATAATGCCAATAAACGGCTTTTGAAGCACTAGGGCTGCAATATAGACACAGAAGGATTAGTGCATGTCTAGCAGGGTTACCTCATCCTATGAGTAATGCTATCACATACGTTATAGTGCTGCCTTCTGATCATGTTGTGCAAAAAGCACTGACCTTCAATCAAACACAAGTTTCTGGTTTCTGGCTCATCAAATGTGGTTTTTAAGTAGAACACAATACAGCAACACTTAGACAATTTCTTTGCTGTGTTAATTAGGAAATATCTGATCAGGTCATAAAGAAGCAGTTCGTTTTACAAACTACAGATTTGCAAGTGATTTTAGAGGTCACTAAGCAACACCTTTGAAACATGAAATCTGAATAACATGCCTCGCCAGGAGAGTGTATTTCTCAAGCACAAGTTGGTATATTTTAATTGGCCATTTAATTGTGCAAACAAGAAAATGTAGAATTTATAGACTACAGGCTTTAAATGTGCTTTCATTTGCGTTTACTTTTAGTATGATGTAGAGCGTTATATTATGAGACAATTTGCAAATGGTTTTAATTTTGTATGATTTGTGGTTTTTGAGTTATTTAGCTTTTTATTCAGCAGATCTCCGGTTTGAAAATTCTGCAATCTGGTTGCTAAGGTCCAAATTACCTGAATAAGAAGCTGGAATATGAATAGAAAGATGAGTAATAAAAAGTAGCAATCACAATACATTTGTAGACTTAAAGAAAATTCGTTTTTAGAAGGGGTCAGTGATCCCCCCCCCCTTCGGAAAGAGTCAGAAGAAGAAGAAGGCAAATAATTAAAAACGATATAAAAAAAAATAATGAAGACCAATCGTAAAGTATGGTAGCTTAGAATTGGTTACTATATAACATACTAAAAGTTAACTTAAAGGTGAACCACCCCTTGATATTGCACACAGCTTTAGGCTCATGTGTGCATAAGTGCAATGAATAGGGCTTGTGTTGAACATACTTTTTGCTATTATTTTAATGACAAAAAATAATCTATGGTTTGAGATGAACAGAGCAGAAAGGGAAACTAAAACTTTTCCATGTTTGCACCTAGTTACATACATAACTAAATTACAAGCACACAGATGAGCAGCAGAATAATGGTCTGGTGCTGAAAAGAAAGGGAGAATGAAGGGGTTTGTACACGGATATCTTATTACCTACAAGAACCAAACATGGAGTAGCTTCAATACTATCACAGGCTTGGTGTATACTGTTGGGCTGGATAGCAATGTAAAGGAATGTGTATCACAATTATGCGATTAGCAGCCCACTGACTTTTGATACTCATAAAGTCTTTTTGTATATGATTTTGGTTACTAGGTTGGAACAGTGTATGCTAAAGGCTGAATGCAATACACCGCATAAAAAAACTAGTTAAACACAAGTGTTATGTGTGATAAAATAGAAAGACTAATATAAGACGTTTGCACATTTTGTTGTATATCAGAAAAGAAAGAGGTTTTATTGTGATCATAAACGTGTAGAACTGCTTAGGTGATCAGATGAAACAAAAGCAACAAGACCCTCTCATAGGCTAGATAAAAAGGTTTATACATTTTGCCCTCAACAAAGAAAATAGAATACATTGCTATATTTTGGGAGTCACTTTAGGGAGCAACTACACTGGCAATTTCGGTGCGATCCGACACGCTGTGCAAAACCGCAGGGGTCAAGTCAGATGTGACAGAAATAAGGTAAGAGATGGAAATGTCGGATGAAGTCGCAGCGTTCATCCGACGCGACACGAGTGACCTATGCAGACGCAGCGTGCAGCATCTGCATCCGACAGTCGTGTCGCGTCAGACGAATGCTGCGACACCATCCGACGTTCCTGTTGCTTACCTTATTTCCGTCGCATCCAACTTGACGCCTGTGTTTTTGTGCAGCGCGTCGGAATGCTTCGAAAGCGCCTGTGGAGTTCCTCCCTTAAAAATGGTTCTGCTAATTTTTAATGGACAAAAAGCATGTCCCCTTTGCCAAAACCGACCGAAACAGAAGTCATATCACTCCCAACCTCCCTTAAAATCTTTTTTTTCATTAGAATGGGTCACAAAACTAGCTATGAGAAAAAGACATGCATGTTGTAACATCGCAAACGATACTGCTACTGTGCTTTTATATTTAAAGGGGAATTGCTGTGAAAATGAAAAATGAACATGAGCGTCAGGTCACGAAAATAGTAAGTCTATTATCTAATCAACTGACAATTCCACACTGTTTCTGACATAATTCAGTTACTTTTCACCATCCCCCTCTCTCAGCACTGCCACTATAAAATGCAGCTGTGAGATAAAATTGGTTATTTTGAAACAGTGAGCTCTCATACATAGTCAAGGCAAAGGGACCACACACACATGTATTTAACCCAACTGTCAAGCAAAATGCGATTTAAGATTCCAGCATGAAGAAGGACAGATTGCTGAGTGGGACAGTAAAGACTAACATGGTTATTCCAGGAAGGGTACAACATTTTTAAATGATTTTAGTCACAGTTTATTATTTACACAATATGAAGCTCATATTACATTTTCAATTTTTGTGACAGTTCTCCTTTACAGCTGGCCATAGACGCAAAGATCTGATCGTACGAATCGAGGATTCTTACGATTTTTGAACCATGTATGGAGAGTCCTGACATTTTTCGTCTGGCGGAGATCGGTCATTTGGTCGATTGGATAGGTTAAAAGATTTCTGTCGGCTGCCGATAATATCTCTGCGTGTATTGCCGATCGTACGATTTTCAGTGGGAGACTGTCACTAGCTTTGGTTGGACATAGATATCGTACGATTGCTGTCAGGGGCAGAACATTGCTGATCTGTTACTAATCTGACTGGTAAGACTTTGATCTGAATGGTTAGTGGCGGGTCGGGAGATGGGAAAGTCCGATCGTACGATGATTCGTACGATCGGATCTTTGCATCTATGGCCAGCTTAAGGCTAATAGACAGAAAAGACAACCTGATTCTACATTTTGGTTTGTATCATGCCCTCCGCATCAATACTATCTATTTCTTATCAAGTAAACACAATGCTGGCTGAACTTTAAGGGCAGAGACACATGGTCACGAGGAAACTCCAGGCGTTAGATATTGCTGTAATTGTATTGATAAATAAATCTAAAAAGGCATAGTGCTTGTGGGATATGTATGGTTTCTAAATTCTGAAATAATAGTCAACTGTATGGCACACAAATACAGGTAGCGGAAACACCAATCCACTGCTACCCTCCCTGTGTTCCAGCAGCATTAACAATCATGGCACACACCTATCCATGCACACATGGGCAGATTTGGGCACAAAAATGCTCCACATGTGAGAATGAAAAAGACATGGTAAGGCTTATTCTGCTATAATACATGCTCCTATTTGCATGCATACATGATTTCAATTATTTGTGGAAGCAGAAATTATAATAGTTTATTTGTTTAGTGAAAAACAACGTTCATCAAATCCACCAGGGTCAAACCACCAGTGTATTCTAACATCACTGACTTGTATTACAATAATCCTTGTGTATGGTGAGATGTTTCCTGGAATAAGGCCAAGCTTAATAGAGACTGAGCCACATATATTGTATGTCATACTGGATACTGGAGGTGAATTAGACATCTGGATAAAGCATCACTTTAGTATCAAAGGCTCATTGCTGAAGTCAGCCCTGAGCATACCCTCAACCCTCAAGAAAAAAAATCATGTTTAGATTCATAAGCACTAGCAGATAACAGCAAGCTTCTAAATATACTATACAGGACCATTTCTACTGGGTTGCTAAGAGTGGTGTTTATATTATACCTGTCTATAAAATTTAACCAGTATCACCCAGCATCACTGACCCACAGTAGTATCTACTGTGGGTCAGTGATGCTGGGTGATACTGGTTGAATTTTATAGACAAGTATAATTTTTCAACCTAAATTAAACGAAGTGACTCTAATCCAGGGAACACAGATAGATATGTCTGTCATGGGCAGAAGCATGAGTCAGTCTGTCTGTGCTCTTATCCGTGCTTTTACCATTACATAGCTATGTATTTCATCTAAAACTTGAAAATTATAGACCTCATTACCTGATTTATCCCTGAAGAAGGCAAATTCTGTTGCTCTGGATCACTGCGTCAAAGTCAGAGGTCGTGAGAAAAGGATAATTAACATTATTGTCACTATCTAAAGTGATTCAATTATTGTTTACTGCCTAAAATCTATAAGGATAAGGCAAAGTTAATTGTTCATGTTCACAACTGTGGAATTGTTTTACCAAAATATGGCTTTGCTGGTTATTAGAGCATTACAGATAAAAGATTTCCAGGGAGCATTATAGACAGAACAAGCTGACATTTGCTTCCTAGGAACACAATTAGTTACTAAATAAAAAGTCAGCCACAATAATTCTATTTAACAAGCAATAATGAACACCTGATTGTGCTGATGCTCTTGCTTTTGTTTTAAGTCCTTAAACTTGTTATGGAGCAGACTACAAGGACAGTTTCAAGGGGACAGACTAGTAAAGACATACATGTTGTAGAGCTTTTTCAGGAAATTATTCCAGGGGAATGCTTAATTCAGAATAATCCAACATCTAACATCAGTAACAGCAAGACTCTTTTCAAGGGGACAGACTAGTAAAGTCATACATGTTGTGGAGCTTTTTTAGGAAATTATTCCAGAGGAGTGCTTAATTAATAATAATCCTACTTCTAACATCAGTAACAGCAAGACTCTTTTCCCCTGATTATTTGTCATTAAAGTTCCTTTACCACACTACATAGTTTTAACAAATCCAGACACTATTAAAAAAATGCTAATACTTCAGCAGATTCTTCATTTTGCCACAAAATGGTAGGGATGCACTGAATCTAGGATTCTGCCTTTTTCAGCAACATTCAGCCGAATCCTCGTGCCTGGCCGAACCGAATTTGCATATGCAACTTAGGGGCAGTAAGGGAAATGACGTCACATTTTGTCACAAAACAAAGAAGTAAAATAAGTTTTTTCCCTTCCCTTATTTGCATATGCTAATTAAGATTTGGATTAGGTTCCATATTCGGCCAAATCTTTCATGAAGGTCCTAAATAGTGGTTTCCGTGCATCCCTACTAAATGGATAATTCAGAAACAAATTACAGCAGAGAAAAATACATCTCAAATCCTTGGAAAATGGCACTGTTAAATTAACTCAAGACAACACTGAGATCATACAAAGACACACGATCATCTACTTTCACCCATTATCAATATATTAAAGGAGAATTAAATCTTAACTAAAGAATTAGGCTAGAAATGTTATACATTATGTTTTTGGCTTCTGTACCAGCCCAGGGTAATGACAGTCCTTTAGCAGTAAAGATCTGTGTCTCCAAAGATGCCCCAGTAGCTCCCCATCTTGTTTTATATAGATTAACTGCACATGCTCTGTGCTGCTGTCACTTACTGAGCTTAGGGACCAACTCACAATATACAGTACACATAGAATATAAATGTCACTATAAGTCTGATTAGTAATTAATACAGATAATTACTACATGGCAGCAGAGAAACCAGTGCAATTAGCATCAGAATTTAATATTCAGCCCTGTAGCATCAACTTATATTACAGGCCAACCTTGTTTTCTGCTTGATAATTTCAACCCCTAAGTTTAGCTTCTCAACTTTTAGAGCCCACTGAACATGTGAGTGTTGCAGACACTTTCTAAGATGATGACCCCCTGTGACAAGTTTGAAGTCATGGATCATTGCTGCTATTGACAAGCTGAAACTTTAGACTGGTGCAATACGTTCAGTATATAAAACATGACATTTTTAGCCATATTCATTTTAAGGGTTTAGTTCTCCTTTAAGAACATTATGACATGTCTCTTATTGTCCTTAATATATTAATAATGAGTGAAGGCAGAGAATCTCTTGCCTTTGTATGAATTTTGTGGTCACACCCTAGTTGCAACCCTGTGCAATGTTTTAAAATTGTTAAGTGGTGAACACAACTTTGCCTTTTTTGCTACAGCTGAAACATTAACCTGCCCATTCTAATTAGTCTAAATGAATTACAATAGCTCAAAGCAATTAATGATTGCTTTGAAAAACTCCTAATGGTCTGTGGCAGGAGACTGTAGAGGCCTGACTGCTGTACTTACAGACAGACAGCTATTCCCATGGCAATCCATCCCTACACAAAGGATAAAATACAACTTTTTAATTACACTTACCACCTGATTAAGTAACAATTGATTTTTATCCATCCATAACTACTAGTGGTATTTACTACTGCAACAATCATTGCTCAGAGCCTTGTATGGGAATTTCTTTAGTGGTTTTGATGCATATATATATTTGTAAAATGAAGGAAACATTAACATTCTCTTCACCACAAACTATAGATGGCGTTTGTGTCCTACTGCCTAGATGATTCTTGTAATTCAGGCAGAAATTGATCTTGCTAGTGACTCTCTCAACTACATCTTTTAGAAATGGAAGATGCATTGAAATGAATAGAGCTTAAAGGAGATGGAAAATAATGTAACTGGAGGAGCCAAGTTGGGCATCCCACTCCCAGTGATTCTAGTCACTTACCTGCTACCCTGAACTGGTGGCCATATTCATCAAAAAAAGACACAAGCCCATGGCGCCGTTTGCTAATACCATCCCTCTATTTCTTTTATTCTCCCAGGCATCCTATTTGCCAATTCTAGGAGGCTGCACACAAAGTACAGAAACACTAGAAAATGTTCCGTACTGCACAAGTGCTCATCCAAGTCTGACGGAGGGTGCTTGGAAAACCAGTGCTCACCAAACAGTACCCAAAGGCTGACTGCTATGTTGTCATTGATGGAGTGCCTGATATTTTCTGTGTTTTGTTTATTTGTGGCACACTGTGCCTTTATGGCAATGGTAGATAACAAGATTAGTTGTTGTGATAAATCTCCTCTTCTGCGGGAGACTAATCTCCTCCAATCTCCTTTCCCACAAGAGTTAAAGTGAAAAGCTTTATTAGCAGGGCTGGAACTAGGGGTTGGCAGAGTAGACACGTACCTAGGGCGCAAAAGCTGGGGGCGACGTACCTCCTCTGTCGCCTACCCCATGTCTGGTCCCTTCTCTCCAACTGTCTGTTATATTTGCATGTCTATTTGCACTTCCGCGCATGCGTGCGTCAATTGCAACCGGACAGGTTGCCTGGGGCACCTGGCCCGGCTCCGTTTGTTATATATGTTTTACCAACATTGATCCAACTTTGGTAAATGTGTTGTACCACCAGTGATCCACTTTATTGCTGGTGGAAAAGCATTTACAGATTAGTCGCCCAGAGAAGGAGATTTGTTGTGGATGACTAATCCCCTTGTCTACCATTGCCCTTATTATTATTTACATATCATCATCTTCTGCAGAACTTTAAAGTGTCTTTCACAGGTCATTTCATAAAAGTGTGCCTATAGTTTGTGAGTGAACTGCAAAGTAAAATCTGACCATCTGTGTGCATAGGCAAAAAGTATGTGAGCTCATCAGATCATCATTCTACTTTTTAAAGGGACAGTTCACGGTTACACATTTCATTTTAAAACCGAAGACCACAAATTATATCTTACCATTTTATAAAAATGCAGGTTTTTGAAAATTGGTTTTACTTTCCTCCCTCTCTGACTTTCTAAATTGTTAAAATTTGATGCATAAATGTATGTCAGTATGTACTAATGAAGCTCTGTTTCCAAAGTTACTAAAGCTTGGGGAGGATATTCAATAGGAGCTAATACTTTCACAGCTTCTGAGAAATGATTAAACTAATGTATCAAAATTTTAACAGGTTAGAAAATCAATGTTTTGGCTTATTAAGCTCCAACTAAGAAACATTAAAAGGGAAATATTTTCGATTAATTGTTAAAACAACACATTTTAGAAAAAAAATGTAAGAAAAGAGAATTGTATATAAACAAGTAAATCCCATAACTTTACAAGGTACTTCATACATCCGACATTATTTTGTAGCTAACACACACAAATTCAAATTGCCTTTTGCCACACACTCAATTAGTGCCATTTAACTGAATAGAGTCCTTATGCAAGATCAAAAATAACATTGGCATGAGTTATAGGCTTATTCGGGAGAGAAGAAACACAATGGTACAACAAGCTATAAACACCTCTATAAAAAAAACCTGCAATAAGAATAAAATAAAACTTTTCTTTACATATTTTTTATCAGTTCAAAGACGAAAAGGCAAAAAAAACACAGGGATCATTACATAAAGCAAAGTAATGTTGGAAACTGAAAGCGAATAGGTATTGAGGGTTAACTGGAAGTAGATATTGTAAAAACTGCTGTAATATGCCTAGCCATTCAAAGCCATGAGCACCATCTGCAAACTGATGGATAGTGATCAAAAACATTCATTCTGCATTAGTTATTCCTAAATGGAAGGGAATACATTTCCAACTGTTTGCAGAAGTGAGAACAAGCCAAGCCCATGACAGCTGCTAAAATAATATTTTAAGCGGTACGTTTCTTTTAGCTCTCCAGAACTACACCAATTCATTCTTTTCCAAAAGTTTGTGACTCCACTTCTGTTGGCAACTAGACTTCGAGAACATATTTTGCTCCTACTTTTCCAGCTATTACCTTGGCAAAGTATTAAAGTAGTAACACTTCAATGTGATTTATATCAGAACCTTTTGTGAAGTTTTGCATCATCTAAAACATCAGATTTTGGATCACAAACCTTTTATAATTGCCACATCAAAATAACAGTTCTAGTGTTTATGGCTTTATAGTGTTTAAGGGACAACTCATTTCCATATAAAGTGACCAGCTAGACAACCTGTGATTCTGGAAATGAAGAGGTCCATTGAATGTCTGGATTTGTCTCTGAGCAGTCATCCCTTTACTCACTTGTTTCTATCATACACTGAAATTATTCCATAATCTAATGAGATGAGCTGTACAAATAATTACACTCAGAACAGAACAGCCGTAGTCTGCAGAAACAGATGGGAAACTACCATGCTTATAAATATTTAATTTACAGCCAGCAAAAGCATTGACAGTTTATACTGTAGGAGAATAAACTCATCTTTTCAAGTAAGAATATCCCCTCAAACTTTAAGGAGCAGTTCACCTTCATAAAACTTATTAAGAAAATTGTACACCAAAAATAATGACTTTTTTCATTTGCATTCTATTTTTTCATTGGTTCGAATTATAAAATGTAAAAATATAAAGATTTAAATGTGCTGACGCCTTTTGCACAGCATTTAGAGGATTTCTGCTCCATAGCACTAAATGCACATATGTATTTTGGAGGAGCAGGTAGGGAGGACAGTTCAGTAATTTTGTAGTTAAAGAATTAAAGGGGACCTTTAGAAATAATTTAAAATCCTATTTTATGATGTTAGTCAAGAAAAATAAAAACCATAAAAGTTATTACCTAGCACTTAGTTGCCTATGACTAAGTGCTAGGTAAGCATGAAACGCGTTAGGCGCTATAAGGGGTTATTTTTCTAATGTGTTTTAATACTTTGATGTAATAAACTCTATTTTTTAACTTGCTAGCATGCCTTGGAGAATTATTTAAGTATACGGTTGTACCTCTGTTTGGTCACTAGAGGACTCTGGCATGCTCAATATTAATGTTTACTGGCTTCTACTTTCAATTTGATTAAAACAGATACATTTACACAACGTAAACCCAGGAGACACTCACAAGTTGAAAACTATGGTAGATACAGTTGATTTCCCCCATTCATACAGGACATATAGGGAGGGGGAATTTTCAATTTCCTGGATTTTATCCCTGAACAGCGCTCTAGTACACAAGGCCAAGTAGAAGATAGTGCTAATTTATCTTATTATGTTTGCCTTGGTTTGTGTAATGGATGTATTTTTGTTTGTGTGGGGGGGGGGGGGGATAAAGCTACAGTTGGCAAACTGTGTTTTAAATTCAGTGGGATGCTTGCTGTTACAAAGCAAATGTGAGGGTTATATTTCAGAAAGTGATATGGACTTTGGCCTTGTCATCTAAAGTATGTTTTTTTCTGGAGGGATGCTTTGAAAATCCACTTATATTGTATACATTATCTCCTATATCACCAGGGCTAGTGCATACCTCTCAACATTTTGGAAAGAAGGACAAAGACATTTTTGACCATGCCCATTTTTGTGGCCACACCCCCTAATTACCATGTTCATTTTACAAAATGTGGCAGATTATGAAAGTTTAAACAGTTTTGCTAATGAAGGTGAGTTGCAGGTGAGCCTAACTTTTCCCAAGGGACCCCCTTATCTAAATTGTTACTTATTTGCTTATTTCAAAATTGTTAGTTGCACCTGGTGGCTGTTCTGGGCTATCTGCCAAAAGCCAATTAAGTTAGAAACTTTATATCTTTTTCTGGCTGTTCAGTGCAGAGAAAGTCGTGACTTTTCAGTACAAACGCGGGACTGCGGGTTGAACTGTCAAAACCGGGACTGTTCCGATGAAAACGGGACAGTTGGGAGGTATGCTAGTGATATAGGAGGGGATTTTGAGTATTTAAAACCAGAAAAGAGAAAGAAATTACAATGACAAAGCAGAAAATAGGAAGGGTAGCACATAGGCACGTAAGGAGTCCCAAAGCTAGTCAAGTCAGGAGAAGGAGATGCTAACATTAAGTAAGCTTTATCAGAAAGATCTATATAAATAAACCAGTAAACTCTCAAAGTAATGCTTTTTCAAAAGAAACAGAGCATCTCTTTCCTTCTATTGTGTACACATGGGCTTCTATAACAAACTTTCTTCTTTCAGCTTAAACCTCCAGGGCTAGGGCTTGAGCATGCTCAGTTTGTTTCCCTCTGCCTCTCCCCCTTCCTTTTCCCCCCTTCCTGCTGTAATCTGAACCAGGAGCTATGAGTGAGCACGGAGAAACTCAGACAGGAGGTGACACCAAGCTAATATGGCAGCTGGTATCCTTAACAAACAGAGAGAGCTTCTATAGCTGTTTACTCAGGTATGATAAAGCATTCTGCAGAATAAATATAGTGTTATAACTTGCACTATTGTAGCTTATCTATTGGCAATAAACTGCTTCACTAGCTTTCCTTCTCCTTCAAAGCCATTGTGCAGTCACTGGGTGTCACACTGATGTTTCAGTGCTATTATTACCACTGATACTGTACAAGCTACAAACGGCTGACATAGATCTAGACACATGTCTTGACAACCAGAGGAGGATACAAATATGCTGCTTAAACAGTCCACACCATGTAACAAAATGACTGAAATTTAGCTGAGAGAACAAAAATATTTTAAAGGGGTGGTTCACCTTTAAATTCAATTTTCATATGTTATAGAATGGTCAATTATAATAAGCAATATTTTTTTTTTTTTTTTTATTATTTGACTTTTTTATTCTCATCTTTCCAGCTTTCAAATCGGGGTCTCTGACCCCTTATAAAATAGCTCTGTAAGGCTACACATGTATTGTTATTGATACTTTTATAAATCATCTTTTTATTCAGGCCCTCTCCTATTCTTATTCCAGTCTCTTATTCAAATCAATGCATGGTTACTAGAATAGTTTGGACCCTAGCAACCAGATTGAGGAAATTGCAATCTGGAGATCTGCTGAATAAAAAGCTAAATAACTCAAAAACCACAAATAATAATAATAATTGCAAATTGTCTGAGAATATCACTCTCTACATCATACTAAAGGTTAATGCAAAGGTTAACAACCCCTTTAAGGCTAGATCAGAGAGGTTTAGCAAAAGTCTTTATCTTCAGGTTATTAGGCTTCTTAATTGTGATATGCCACCACAGCTTTTTTAATTATTTTGATATTGATGAACCTATGAATAGTTTTAGATATTTTAGATTTTGGTTGCTGTGTTTTGTTAATAATATGACACTTTGCACTTTAGTACATATTGTTTACAGCATATGCACTAGGTACTGAAACTTATTAATTACAGTATGAGCTTTATAGTGAAGCTTGCGGCCTACTGTTAGTTCCAATGTATTCATCCTTGTACAACGTCCTGTATTTATGAACTGATGGCTTCTGCTTTCAAAGAACTAATATGACTTAGCTATATGCTGCAATTTCTTTTCCCTGGACCAAGTGTGTGCCTACTAGCAGTAACTCAAACCCCTTTATGTTGTATATTCGCACCAAATACTTCATTCTTGTCTCATTTTGTCACATCTGTTCTCATGCTGGGTAATCAGAATTCTTAGCCCACTGGCTTCTATATGCATCTGTCTAACCATCTGCCTCAGATGGATACATTTCTGATCTATTCTTTACTGGCTCCACATAACTATTATGTGCTTAATCAGCAACCTCTTTTTTTCTAATATTAGTCAACAGTATCTTTATTACAGATACCTTACATACAGAAATTCAATAACAGTATTTATTGCCCTGGCAAAAGTCTAATACCACTCCTCCCCCCCACAAAGACCCTGGTTATTTTGCCATACAAAATACTCCATCTCAAAAGTCCTGTATAAAATGCTCCTGCAGAGGCCTACATTTAAAAATAAAATCCTGGCCTCTATGGCATAGAATATTCAGCAAATTTTCCATAGTTGTTAGTGTGACTTCATTCTCCAGCTGCATACATTTCACCATTAAACATTTATCATTCTCTTCTCTTATTTCAACTTTGTATTCCTTGAATTTCTTTCAACTTCAAGAGTTCATTTCAGACTGGCTGCTCTTTTTAAAGCAGATAACTATTTATTCCAAGGATGTCTACAATATTTTTTTCAAGGAGCCACTATAATCTTTATGCTTTTTTTTCTTCTTGGCCACAGCATGGCCATAACACTATGTAATCCAAAAGCATACTATTGAAAATGTATGCATTTATTGTTCATGTTCCTTGGCCGAGTCTCAGGGTTTGAGCAGCTCAAGGCCCCCCTAAACGAACAGATATAATCTTCTGACAGATTAAGTCGGCAGTTTATTGGGCAGTATATGGTGCCCTCAGACGGGCTTCCTCAATCGATATCTGGCCGAAAGTCAGCCAGATGTCGATCGGCGGGTTTTAAAAATCCAGTCAGATCGAGGACTGTTTTGGTCAGTTGATGTTGTCCTCAATCCAAGCGCCTCAGCACTCTTGTCAGCGCACCAAGCGAAGGTCTCGGTGCATGCTCCTGTTGGAGACCCTGTCTCGTCCCCACTTGATATACAAGCTACAAAGCAGTGGAGCGACACATGAATCTTTGCAAAAACTGTATATTAAGATTCAGCACATCAGTACAGCGATGTTTCGGGACTGAAAAATTAAGATTCAGATGTGCTGAATCTTAATATACACTTTTTGCAAAGATTTGTGTGCCGCTCCAAGTGATCACGTGAAATCTTTTCTGTATTAGTTTGTGTCTTGCCCAATGTATTAATGACTGAAAAGAAAAAACAAATGTAAACAAAAAGAAAAGAGTACATTGGACATCATGCAATCACCAAATATACAAGCTTCTTCAAGATAAGAATATAAACTAGATTATAATTAAACATTTCATTGATTTGCCTGATAAATGGAGGACTTGTCCGTGGGTTTGGAAACAGTGAGGGTTGTGAGATTCTATCCTCTAGAGCTCTGGTCCTAGACTGTTTTATTTGCAACAAAGTACATGCTTTTGGTTACTTTTAGTCCCCTATCTTAAAAAGGGTGTATAAAAAGCAGCACAGAAATATTCATTTTTCCCAATTCCTGTAGCTTTATAAACGTGCAGTTAATTTTAATTGTATCAAGGAAGTGTTATCGTGACTTTAGGCTGGGTCAAGACACATACTTCTCCCCACCCCAAAAAAAGAAACTGTAAGGAACTTACCCTGGTGGTCTAGCGGCAGCGGGGTCCACGCCGCGTCCTCGTCGTGGACGCCCGTCACGTTGCTCCCTGCTCCATGCCGGTTCCTCTAGGGCGCGCGCGCATTATTTAAAGGCGCAGTCGCGCTGGCGTGATGACACCAGTGCGCAATTGGCGCGAAATTCAAACAGTTTAAAAGGGGAATTTGGGTTTCAGCAAATTGCCCGTTGTTAGGTTCAATTAGCTTGTTCCTGGGTGTTATTCTTGTGATTCCTGTCTTGATCTACTGTGTTTGACCCTTGCCTGCCTGTTACTACTCTGACCTCTCCAATCCTGACCTTGCCTGTTTGAAACTACGTTGACCTCTCCAATCCTGAGACCTTTGCCTGTCCTCTGACTATTCTACCATCTCTATCCTGATTGTGGCCTGTCTGATTATTCTACCTGCTTGTGCTGGCCTGGCCTGCCGGTTCCTGGTGGCTTCCTATCTTCCAGTATCCTTGTAAACAGTCGTGCCCCATTGCCTGCCAGAACTTACGCCTTGCACCTCTCGTTAAGTCCAGGTGGCATCTGAGTAAGCTGAGGGCTCCTCCCGAGGCTAAAGGCGGTCACTAAACTGGTGAAGTCGAGCCGAGGCCAGGGTGCTTGGCTTCTGTTCTGGTGTAGGGTGCCGACCGTGACAGAAACCTATGCTTTTGGTTGTTGGACCCCTACAGCAATGGCCAGCACAACTTTTAGCCTATTAACTTATATGGTTACAGGGTCTCATATCTGGAAACATGATACCCATAAAGCTCCAAATTTTAGGAAAGCCATCTCCCATAGAGTCCATTTTAAGCAAATAATTCCAATATTATAAAATGATTTTATTTTTTCTGTAATAAAGCAACAATATCTTGTACTTGATGGAAAATAAGCTGCATACATCCATGTTGGTGGCTATACAATCTTTTTGGTTTAAATGTTTTTTAAGTAGACAGAAGGTATTGGTGATCCAAATTAAAGGGAAAAACATTATCAAGAAAAGACCAGATAAAACCCATTCTTGATAACAGATCTAATACCTGTACATAAATATACAAAAGATGAATAGCATATATTACATACATCTTGAAAGGCAAATCAGTTTCATACAATCCAGCGTGTATGGTAAATATCATTAATCATTTGTCGATTCCTTTAACTCATTTGACATCCTAAATCAGGAACTATTTTTATGTGTTGCCTATTATAAAAAAAAGTTGCATACAGGTTTTGTTATTTGAAATTCAAGGATTTTCAAATTAATTCTAATTTTAATTAAGAAATACTTAAACAGCAATATCACCATTACAACTGGAGGTGGTTGAAAATTAAACCCAATTAAACTAAGCCTGTATTTAAAAAAACTAGCAGCCAGGAGTGTTACATTAATTACTTCCATGCTGTGTTACAGTTCCCCTATGCTACTGTGGACAGATTTGTACCAATTTACAAAATAAACAGAGTTGAGACAAAATAAAAGTAAGCAGTTAAAGTTGCAAAATTTTAGGCAATATTAAGTAGCAGCAGTTTTGATTGAAGTTCAACATAAAATACATACTAAAAATGAATATTACAGCAAAACTAACCCCTAGAAATCAATATAGCTAAAAATACTATATACTTACTGCCCCAAACTAAAGGTTTATTATCTCCTTAACTTAGCTCTGTATTGTGACTTCTACATTTTATATATATAGGGCAGTCATTGGATCTGTTATTGTGTTTATTTAATGTTTCCATGATTTTCTAGGAGACTTAAGGTATGAGGATCCAAGTTACGGAAAAATCCATTATCCAGAAAACCCCAGGTCCTGAACATTCTGCATAACAGGTTCCATACCTGTATATTATGAGTCAGTCCAAACGCTCAGGTAGCTAATAGCTGCACAGAGCATGTGCTGTGAATCAGCAGAAAAGACTATGGAGAATGGAGAATGATGTATTATAATGCTCGATAATAGGAATACTAACTTTAATCATCTTAAAGAAAATAGTTTACAATACATTTCAAAGAAGTATGCAAGATACTGCTGAACATGATATTAAGGATCACAAAGTTCACGTTTTTAAAGCAGTTGTTCATCTTTAAATGAACATTTAATATAATGTGGAGCAGTGATCCCCAACCAGTGGCTCATGAGCAACATGTTGCGACCCCTTGGATGTTGCTCCCTATGGCATCAAAGCAGGTGCTCATTTTTAATTCCAGACTTGGAGGTAAGTTTTGGTTGTATATAAACTAGGTGTACTGCCAGACAGAGATCCCTGTAAGCTGCCAGTATTCATAGACCTTATTTGGTACCTCCAGGAACATTTTTCATGCTTGTGTTGCTCCACAAGTCCTTTTACATCTGAATGTTGCTCTCAAGTGAAAAAAAGGTTGGGGACCCCTGATGTAGAGAGTGATTTTAATAAGACTGAAAAATGAACAGGAGAGGGCCTGAGAAAAAAAGAGAATAAATGTGTAGCCTTATAGAAAATTTGTTTTTTAAATGGGGTCAGTGACCCCCCATTTGAAAGCTGGAAATGGTCAGAAGAAGAAGTAGGCAAATAGTGCAAAAACTATATAAAAAGAAAAAATTAAGACCAAGTGAAAAGTTACTTAGAATTTGTCATTCTATAACCTACTAATGGGCAGATTTATTAAAATTTTGAGTTTTTTTATGGCCAAAACTGTCAAATTCGACTAGGGAATTGTTAAAAGTAGATTTGAGTTTTTTTTTAAAAAAATTGATTTTCTAAATTTAACATACACTGACCCAATGGAAGACATCCTGGGGTCAATTTGGAGTTGTTTGCAGCCTTCCTGACATTAAAATTTTTTCGGAGAATTGGAATTCAATTCGAGTTTTCGGGTCGATCCTATTCACCCGAGTTTTTAGCATTCGCTTTTTTTTTTATAAATTTTGATTGGTCGAATTTCCCTAATTTGAAATTCGATCCTTGATAAATCTGCCCATAAAAGTTGACATAAAGGCAAACCACCCCTTTAAAATTCAAATATATGTTGCAAATGCTGAAATGCTTGAATGTATTCATATGAATTAAAAATTCTGCACCTAACTCCAAGTACAAGCAATTGTTTATGAAGTTTTGCCACCTTTTTTTGCATCCTTGATATCCACTTTTAAGTACTGCCAGCTGTTCTTTTCATTGGTGTGTAGAAAGGCAGCCATTGTTGAAGCAGGAGGCATTCCGAGTACCCGTTAGACACAGGTTTAAGGAAGTAAATTGAGCAAAACCTACTTTGGCCAAAGCACAAAGAACAGTTATATTTATTGTCTCAATGGTTATTGTGAATACCACTGCAAATACAAAAATGCAAACTGCCAAAGTGTATGTTTATAACATCACTGGTAGGGGAAGAACATAGATGAACTTAACCATGAAACTAAGAGCTAAGTTAGAATGGGCAACGGAAAAGTACCATGATAACACTAAAAAGCACAATATATGAATCAACAACAAATAACAATAAAGGGATACTGGCATTTTCAAAATGAAGCAGTTAATAATGCTGCTCCAGCAGAATTCTGCACTGAATTCTGCATTTCTCAAAAGAGCAAACAGATTTTTTTATATTCAATTTTAAAATCTGACATGGGGCTAGACATTTTGTCAATTTCCCAGCTGCCCCTGGTCATGTGACTTGTGCCTGCACTTTAGGAGAGAAATGCTTTCTGGCAGGCTGCTGTTTTTCCTTCTCAATGTAACTGAATGTGTCTCAGTGGGACATGGGTTTTTACTATTGAGTGTTGTTCTTAGATCTACCAGGCAGCTGTTATCTTGTGTTAGGGAGCTATCTGGTTACCTTCCCATTGTTCTTTTGTTTGGCTGCTGGGGGGAAAAGGGAGGGGGGTGATATCACTCCAACTTGCAGTACAGCAGTAAAGAGTGATTGAAGTTTATCAGAGTCACATGACTTGGGGCAGCTGGGAAATTGACAATATGTCTAGCCCCATGTCAGATTTCAAAATTGAATATAAAAAAATGATAGTATCCCTTTAATAACATTTTAAAAATATCAATGGCCATATGAAATCACATAATGACCCTGTGATGGAACTTGAAACTTGCCTTTAACTCAAAAAAACTATGCACAAAATCTGCATCTTTCCAAGTGGCATTTCAGGAGTGCCTGACAGTTAGGATTTCAATTCTTTCATTCTATCTGATGCCATAAAGGAGTCAAAGATCTTGGCTTTGTTAAAAGTGATCTCAACTGGGAAATTTAATGCATGACTACTCATTTCAAAGCAAGATGAAAAGAATTCAACCTTTCTACAGAGCACAAGAAAGCTGTCAAGTAACTTTGGCAATAAAGTATAAAAACCCAACATCCCGTCTTGCTCTTTAAGGTCTGAAGATAAGCATAGTAATAACAAACAATGAAAATAAATTCATGATAATCAAATTTTAATGCTGTAATTGTTACTGTAGTACACTTGGTTACGGATTGCTAGTGACTAACCCATAAATGGATAAATATTAACTTCTTGTTATCATCCTTGTTAGTTAGTATATCTCATTTATCATTACTCTAACAAACATAAATTAAAATAAATCCTAAACCTATCATAAATTGCTATACAGTGTATATACCTCAAATAAGTGTATAATGGAGAGCTAGATTCGTTTTTTTTTTTTAAACTATTTTGTATTCTTTTTAGAAAGCTAAAAGCACCTTTTATAGCTGTAATGCATTTAATTTTACTACTTTCCAGATTTTAGCAGTCACTGTATTACAGCGTAGATATAGGTAAAAGTATACTGAACACACTTTTGCTTATTTTCTTATGTACTGTATGCCACTTTTCCTGAGTGACAGCTAGGGTAAGATATGGGGCTGGGGAATCCATAGTGTCTCCATGGATGGTTAAAAAAAAAATGCGATTTGCAGTGACTTAACTTTGGGGGGCAGGGAAAAATTTGATAGATGCCCCCTCCAACCTAATATCTTTAGAAATATTTGGGATTCTGGCTTAATGCTGGTGCTGAATGTTTGTAAAACTGCGGTGTCATCGTGTTGTGCCCAGTGCACATTTACACACTCACCACACATTTCACAACCCTGTTTGCAAAAAAGTTTAGGCACTGTAAAATATAAACAAAAACAGAATGCAACAATTTGAACATTGCTTATGGCCTATGTTTTCCGAGACTAAAAAATAGTCCAAATTCCCCTATGAGGGTATGAGGGATGTAATTTGGTGGACTTTTGAAAATCAAATTTTTTTTGGAGAAAAAAATTTGAGTTGAATTAGAATTTGATTTGAGTTTGTGGGTCTATCGATTCTTTAAATAGATTTCAATTGGTCCTTTGTTTTTCGTAATTCGAGTTTATAGGAGTTTTTAGAAACTCTTCTCTTTTTATTTACACACTTACACACTGTCCCAACTTTTTTGGAAATGGGCTTGTAGAACACAATAAAAAACACGACAGATATATACAAGGTGTGGTTCATAACAGATAATCATATATGGTTCTTTCTATTGTATGTACAGAGTGTTATTGGATATATACAGATGGGGAGGCCTTAAGTGAATCTAGCACACAAATAATTCCATTGGCAATGGTGTTCATTGTACAAACTGTGTCACTCTTAACACAGACCCCAAATTTGCATGTCCATACCATAGTATGGTTGGGAATTGTGGAGTACTCCTGCTGGAATGCGGCTCTCAGCATCAGAATGGTTTACTCTGTAGCTTTCCTTTTAAGATGCATTAATTGTATATGCAAATTACTAGAAGATTAGTATTCTAGTTTTAACTATATGAAAAATCCCGCTGAAATAAAATATTTGGCTATTTTGCAATTCATAACAATGAAACACATTTCTGAACAACTTTCATGGAACATGGTAGGAGCAAATATTATAAAGATAAGCCTAGCTATATCCACAGAAATTTTACTGCAACAGAAAAACGGATTTTTGACTACTCATAATCAAGTTCAACCAAATGTATTATAGTCAAAAGTACAAAGATGTGTTAATCATGTTTTATATAGCTTTGCCAAAGTTATTACCTTGCTAGCCTTGCGCGTGCATGTTATTATAAAAATCATCTATCTATGTTACAATGAATTACTCTGAACACTGAGCAGATAATACCAGAAATGAATTTCAAGTGACAATTATCTCATTAATCACATTTTAAGGACTCCTATCTCAGAGTAGATGTTTCTGAAAAATGCTAGTTAGTAATATATTCTTATGTGAAAATGATGCACTGTTGTTTCATCTAAATACAGGACATTATGGTAAAATTCTGATATGTATCGCAAATAATTACTTTGTGAATCTGACTTCTGAATTCATTATTTTACCAAAGAGTGCAAAAGGCACAAATCCTCTAGGTTCATACCAAAGGAAGCCAAAAATTCAAATCTCCAGCCGCAATCTTATACTGGAATTCTTTTTTTTTTTTTTAATTGATACCCAAATTGGCAATCTTTAAATTTATAGAATCAATTATAAATGTGTTTAATTGGAATCCACATTTTCATAAGGTTTTGCCTTAATGGTTAACTGTCGTGAAAATGAATTACAAACTTCATCTCATAGAAATAAAAAAATTCTAAATATATTCAGTAGATTATTCTAAATATTCTAAAGATTGTGATTTGTGAGCTCTTTGAGACAGGGACCTCATCCCAACTGTATATTAAAACAGCAAAGCAATTAAGCATAGATGTATTATTTGTAGGGATGCACAGAATCCACTATTTGGAATACCGAATCCTAATTTGCACATGCAAATTATGAGAATGAAAGGAAAAAGTGGAAAAAAATAATCTTTTGTGACGGAAAGTCACGTGATTTCCCTACGCACCCCTAATTTACATATGTAAATTAGCATTCGTTTCGGTTCGGCCAGGCACAAGGATTCGACCCAATTTAAATCCTGCTGAAAAAAGCCGAATCCCAAACCGAATCCTGGATTCGGTGCAACCCTAATAATTTGTTACACTGTATAATTTATAGCTACTCCTATTTGTTTACATTTGCGTTGCTATACATAACAATAGAAAAATCTGCACTGTTTTGGTAATACTGTAATTTACTGTTTGCTTACAAATTAAAGTCCCCACACATATTATTTAGAGACACATTCTGTAGTGACAACATATTTATGAAATATGAATTCACTGATTGTAATGTGTTATAAAGAAAAAATCTAATATTCTAACAGGCAAATAGTTAAAGCTGTACTGCATGTAAATAAAATGACAATTTATTAGATTAATTAGGCTGTAATGCCCTTGGTCCAATAAAGGCCGTTTTATCTTAAACAGTGGGTGCTGGACTAATTCTTTCGCCAGTATTGCCAGTGGGAAGTGGCCATTGGAGGACGTGCACCCAGCCAAAGAAGGGAGTTGAAGTTGTGCTGACTACTAATCTGCTATAGTAAGAAGTATGGATGCACCAAATCCACTATTTTGGATTCGGTCGAACCCCGAATCCTTTGCAAAAGATTTGGCCGAATACTAAACCTGAATCCGAATTTGCATATACAAATTATGGGTGGGAATGGGAAAAAAAGATTTTGTGTACTCACCGTTAAATCTCTTTCTCTCCAGTCGCTTGGTGGACACAGGAACAATGGGGTATAGCTTGCACCACTAGGAAGCAGGACACAACAAAAAACAAACTAATCCCTCCTCCTCCTACTATACCCCAGCTCCCAGGCGGAGCCAGGCCAGTTCGTACCAAAGCACAGAACAGGAGGTTACCAAAAAACTTGAAGCCTTAATAACTATATACAATGAAAAGTAGGTTGCAATTATCAACCATGTCTGAAGGTCTCGACCAGGGAGGGAAGTCCTGTGTCCCCCAAGCGATTGGAGAGAAAGAGATTTAACGGTGAGTACACAAAATCTCTTTTTCTCCTTAGTCTGCTTGGGGGACACAGGAACAATGGGGACATACCAAAGCTGTCCCAAAAGAAACATGTGGGAGGTAGAGGCCTATGTGTAACTAGCCACCACGGCTTGAAGTACCTTCCTGCCATAGCGGGTGTCAGATCCTGCAAAAGTATCAAAATGGTAGAATTTCCCAAAAGTATGGATGGAAGTCCAAGTGGCAGCCTTGCACAACTGTTCAGCTGAGGACTGATTCCAAAAAGCCCAGGACGTACTCATTCCTCTGGTGGAATGAGTCTTGAGTCTAGCTGGGGGGCTTAGTCCCTGAGCTGTGAATGGCCTGCTTGATCCAACGGGAGATGGTTGCCTAAGTGGCAGGGGAGCCCTGAAGGGGTCCCAAGGGAATGATGAACAGAGAGTCTGACTTACAGACGTATTCGACGCGGTGCAGGTAGTATAGGTATAGGATCCCTTATCCGGAAACACGATATCCAGAAAGCTCCGAATTACGGAATGGCCATCTCCCATAGACTCCATTTTATCCAAATAATCCAAATTTTTAAAATTGATTTCCTTTTTCTCTGTAATAATAAAACAGTAGCTTGTACTTGACCCAAACTAAGATATAATTAAGCCTTATTGGAGGCAAGACCAGCCTATTGGGTTTATTTAATGTTTAAACGAATTTCTAGTAGAATTAAGGCACGAAGACCCAAATTACGGAAAGATCCATTATCCGGAAAACCCCAGGTCCCGAGCATTCTGGATAACAGGTCCCATACCTGTACTTGAGAGCACGCACGGGATCGAGTGAATGAAGGGCCACCTCCTTAGGATTGGAAGGAGAGGGATAGAAGGTTGGAATGGTGATCTCTTGGTTCAAATGGAAGGAGGAAGGTATAGTGCGGAGAACAACCCTATCCTGGTGAAAGGTGAAGAAACAAGATCTGCAGGAAAGAGCAGACATCTCCGATACCCTGCGAGCCGATGCTATGTGCCATTGAATAGGAATGGAAGACAAAGGTTTGAAGGGAGATCGTTGTAGAGATCGTAGTACTAGAGAGAGAGATCCCAAGTCGGTACAGGAGACCGGACGGGAGGCCGAACATGGGTCAACCCCTGTAAGAAGGTTCTGACATCGGAATGTAAGGCTAATCGTCTCTGGAACAATATAGACAGAGCCGAGATCTGGGATTTTAGGGATCCCAAGGATAGCCCTATGGATAGCCCCTCTTGCAGGAAGGCCAGGATGTTGGCTACGGAAAAAGTAAAAATAAATGTAATAGAAAAATAAAATCTAACTCCTGATAGGAGATCTATGTCCTAACCTTCTGAGGACACAACAAAACTGGCCTGGCTCCACCTGGGAGCTGGGGTATAGCAGGAGGAGGAGGGATTAGTTTGTTTTTTGTTGTGTCCTGCCTCCTAGTGGTGCGAGCTGTACCCCATTGTTCCTGTGTCCCCCAAGCAGACTAAGGAGAAAACATTTTTTACTTCCTTGTTTTGTGACAAAAAGTCACTTGATTTCCCTCCCCACTCCTAATTTGCATAAGCAAATTATGATTCGGTTCGGCTGGGCAGAAGGATTCGGCCGAATCCTGCTGAAAAAGGCTGAATCCTGGCCGAATTCCGAACCGAATCATGGATTCAGTGCATCCCTAGTAAGAAGCAAGAGCTTCTCCTACACCTGTGGTTGGGGGTATCTAGAAAAAAGCACAAAGTACTGCTGTTCCCTGAAAATTAGCTCCTACATTCTGCCAGTATAGGGCTAAAAGGGATGCCCTACATGAATGAATGAGAGAAAGGGGAAACCCACAGAGGTGTACTCCATATTAGGGGCCAAAAAAAAAAAAAGAAGCAAGATCAGAACCTGAATCAATACCTCTACAGGTACCACTGCTAGACACTTTCCAAAAACAGGCCAACTAGAAGGCTGTTTGAACCTTCTGTGAATACGACACCTTAAAAAAACATAATGTGCCTTGGAGTGGAGAAGCAAGAATAGGTAAGAGGGTGAGTTTTTTTCCCCATGTGCCTGTGCCGCACTGAGAGACAAAGCTAAGGTTATTCACTTACCATGAATACTATCTCTGCATAGTCTACAAGGAAATGGAAAAGATATACGAGTGGCGTCAGAAAAAAGAAAAAAATTGTAAAAATGCAAGGCACTATGTGACCTACACTTATAATACATATCTATAAAATCTTACAATTGTTTTGGGCACAGTAGTCACTTTATTGAATTACAAAAAAATACACCAACCTAGATAACACTTAACTGCTAGAGCTGTTTCACATAATTTAATTATTGATTGTGCCATTACAACATTTGAATTTCAGCTCTAAAAAGTAATATACCATGGATAGTGTAAGCAAAAAATCTATATATGAGTGTTCAATGAACAGTTAGACACTTACCTCATGAAAGACATCTCCTGAGTAAGGGGACACTCCAAGGTCCAACAAGGCCATCCCTTCCACCATTGCAAGAGACAGCCAAAGTTACTTCAGTTTTACTTGTAAAAAGGAAAAGTATATAACAGTGCTAATGACAGCAATGTCTTCTGTGGCATGAGAAAGCATGTCAGCCATCCTCAGCAGCAATACTAGAGGGAAAAACCACTGATGTAATGCACGTTCTTTCAGATTTATGGCCTAGTACCAGTTTTGAGGTTCAACAATTGTTAAGGGAACCCCTACCTAACACATAGTTTAGAAGACAATTACCAGTTTAGTGACAATAAAAGCACAAGGCTACAGGCTGTGTGACACAGGTATAAAGGTACAGGAAACTGTAATTTGTATTAAAAATGAGAAAAAACTGAAGATGTTATGGATATTAAAAGTCACTGGTTCTGTGGCCATATAAAGGCACAAGGCTGCAGGCTGATTTATACAGGTAACTCTGAGTATCAGTCGTGTATTATAAGGGATAATGTACCCCTACTGTAAATTATAAGGATATTAGAAGTCATTGAGTCATTCTGTGACCATAAAAAGGCACAAAGCTGAGTTATACAGATGATTCGGTGCATCACTCATGTATTATAAGGGATAACATACCTCCTATTGTAAATTATATAGCATATAAAGTACCCCCTTTTGTAAAATATATAGGGATGCACCGAATCCAGGATTCGGCTGAATCCTTCTGCCTGGCCGAACCTGAATTTGCATATGCAAATTAGGGGCGTGCGGAAATCGAGCGATTTTTTGCCCCAAAACAAGGAAGTAAAAAATGTTTTCCCCTTCCCACCCCTAATTTGCATATGCAAGTTAGGATTCGGCCGAATCTTTCATGAGCGATTCGGGGGTTCGGCTGAATCTTTCAAGAAGGATTCGGGGGTTCCGCCAAATCCAAATTAGTGGATTCGGTGCATCCCTAAAAATATAAGGATATTATAAATTACAGAGGAGTAACCCGATATACAGAAAGCTCTGAATTACGGAATGGCTGTCTCCCATAGACTCCATTTTATCCAAATAATCCAAATTTTTAAAAATGATTTCCTTTTTCTCTGTAATAATAAAACAGTACCTTGTACTTGATCCAAACGAAGATGTGATTAATAATTATTGGAAGCAAAAAACAACCTATTGGGTTTATTTAACGTTTACATGATTTTCTAGTAGACTTAAGGTATGAAGATCCAAATTACGGAAAGATCCATAATCCAGAAAACCCCAAGTCTCAAACATTCTGGATAACAGTTCCTGTATGTGTTTTTGTGCCAAAGCCATACTGGGCCTAATCTAGTTCAATACAAATATACATCCCAAATTCTGTAGCATTATCTAATAGATGAAAATTACATTTTCATGACATAAATTGAACTGATTCAGGTGCATTATATCACAATGCTATGGCGTACAAGTTAGGATTCGGCCGAATCTTTCATGAGCGATTCGGGGGTTCGGCCGAATCTTTCAAGAAGGATTCGGGGGTTCCGCCAAATCCAAATTAGTGGATTCGGTGCATCCCTAAAAATATAAGGATATTATAAATTACAGAGGAGTAACCCGATATACAGAAAGCTCTGAATTACGGAATGGCTGTCTCCCATAGACTCCATTTTATCCAAATAATCCAAATTTTTAAAAATGATTTCCTTTTTCTCTGTAATAATAAAACAGTACCTTGTACTTGATCCAAACTAAGATATAATTAATCCTTATTGGAAGCAAAACCAGCCTATTGGGTTTATTTAATGTTTAAATGAATTTCTAGTAGATTTAAGGCAAAAAGATCCAAATTACAGAAAGCTCCGTTATCCGGAAAACCCCAGGTCCCGATAACTCTGGATAACTACTACTCAGCTACTGTAATTATTAGGATAATGAAAGCCATGTTCTTCATAATGATAAATGCAATTAACCCTGGTACATTCAACACTCCTCTCAGCTTTCTCTACCCCCACACATGATAAATATCCCATATACCTAACCCTAATTTTAGTGCAGGCAACACTTCCCGATCAAAAACACTTGACTGTCCAATAACAAAAGTTTTTTTATGAGCAAGTCAGTAGGAAACGGAGTAATGTTTCTATGAGGAGGGAGTGCGGGGGGTAATCAGTTATCATTATTTGTGGCATTTAAGTTGTTAGAAATCGACATGACGAGATGTAGATTCCATTGAATATGCTGCCAATGCTGTGATAAGGGAAATCCTCTTTATTAAGGCAGAGGAAGTAAAAACCTCAAAGGGAAATCTAAGGGGCAGATTTATCAAAGTGTGGGATTAGAACTCACCACAGAAAAACTAACCCACTTTCTATTCATTCCTGTGGGATTTTTAGAAGCGTATTTATCAAATGTTGAGTTCATAATTTGATAAATATGCTTTTAAAAATCCCATAGGAATTAATAAAAAGTGGGTTTGTTTTTCTGTGGTGAGTTCTAACTGCACATTTCTATAAATCTGCCCCTAAATGTTAAAATTGGTTTTGTGTTTCTGTATTTATATGACGTTGATTTTAAGAAAGAAAAATTCCCTCTCAAACATCCCACCTACCCTTATTTCCAGGACATACGTTCTGTTCTTTCCTAAAAGGTAACCTGCTCAAACCCAACTAAAATCCTTAGTATGGCTGCATATAAAAACCCTTCTGCCAACATTCAAAACCCTTCACTCCTCTGTTCCTCTCAGAGCCAGCTTCTTTTCACACCATCCACCTTTCGCCTCAAACCTTTCTACCTTGCTGCTCCTCTGAATAGTGGAGTTTAAGATTGATTGGAGGGGAGAGAGATGGGAGTCAGGAAGACTGTTTAGTGGAGAGTTATTTGTTTTGTGACATATTGAGTTGCCACCTGGCAGAAAGATAATTCCATCCCTGAATTGCTCAGTAAGGAGTGCTCTCTCAATTTCTACAAGAAAAAAAAACTAAGAGTCTACCTTTTGGAGCACTAGAACATTAGCCTAGTCCTATACCTACTGGACAATGCCTTTACCTTGTGCACTTTTTTATCTCCAATTTGTGCCTGTAAGTTAGCTACCCACCCACTTAGACTGTAAGCTCTATGGGGCAGGGACCTCCTTCCCACTGTGTCTCTTACCACATAGCACTTAAAGGGGACCCGTCACCCAAATAAATTATTACAAATCCTATTTTATCACATTAGTCAAGCAAAATGAACTTTAATTACACTATATAAATTATTTGAATCTTGTTTCCTTCAGTCTGGGAATTCATAATTATAGCAAGCAGGCAGGAGCCATTTTGTGGACACTGTTATTAAGACAAGCCTTGTATCATCTCAGAATCTTGTTTGTGCACCAGAATGGGGGACCCGATGTCCATTTCCATGCCCTGGCTACACAATTAACCAGTAATGAGAACGGGGGAATGTGTGGAGAGCTGTGACATCTAGGAAGTGCTGAATGGAAAGTGAAAGTAATTGTCTGCCCCGCCTCTATGCCACTGGCATAGAGGAGGGGCAGACAATATTTGATTGACAGCCTAGATTTTTAAAATGAGCTTACAACAGCGTCTAGATCCAAGTTGCTAATGGTACAGAGGATCTTTACAGATTAGGAAATAGATCTTTCAGTGTGGCTGGGCTAAATCCTAGTGGGAAAAGGTACAGTAATAGAAACTAGACAATTCAGTCAGACATAGCTAGTTCCAAGTTGCTAATGGTACAAAGCTACTTTACAGATTAGGAAATAGATCTTTCACTATAGTTGGGCTAAATCCTAGTGGGCAAAGGTACAGTAATAGAAACTAGACAATCCAGTCAGACATAGCTAGTTCCAAGTTGCTAATGGAACAATTTTCTAGTTGGAAAATGAATAGAAACTAGACAATATAGTGCATGTAAAATACATCCCACTTATTTTTAGTGTTTGGAAGGACTTGTGGGTATGATTTAGCTCATTTATTTTAAAGGTATACTCTCCCTTTCACTCTATATAGTATATCATGGTTCTTATAGGATAATGTCAGCAACTAGGATTTAGTGTATTTTACACAGAGAGTCTATTTCCTAGTGGGAAACACAATATGATATGCTCTTAGTGGGTTCTCTGCTCCGCTCTACTGGTATATTATAAGACACTAGAATCTAGTGTATTTTGTATGTTGCTTACATACATCTTTGCTTAGCAGCAGGGATACGATTATCCACTAGGATCTAGTGTTTTCTAAATTAAGCTTCTATTTCCTAGTTGCTTATATACATCTTTGCTTAGCAGGGATATTATCCATTAGGATCTAGTGTTTTCTAAATGAAGCGTCTATTTCCTATTTCCTTACATACATCTTTGCTTACCAGGAATATTATTTACTAGGATCTAGTGTTTTCTAAATGAAGCGTCTATTTCCTAGTTGCTTATATACATCTTTGCTTACCAGGGATATTATCCACTAGGATCTAGTGTTTTCTAAATGAAGCATCTATTTCCTAGTTGCTTATATACATCTTTGTTTTACAGGGATATTATCCACTAGGATCTAGTGTTTTCTAAATGAAGCGTATTTCACAGTGGGAGCATAGGGCAGGCAGGGCTTGGAACACAGAAGGGGCAGAGGGCAGGCAGGGCATGGAACACAGAGGGGGCAGAGGGCAGGCAGGGCACACAGTGGGAGCATAGGGCAGGAAGGGCAAAGAACACAGAGGGAGCACGGGGCAGGCAGTGCATGGCACACAAACGGGGCAGAGGGCAGGTAGGAAGTACACAAAAAAGTCAACACCCTCCCTTAAAAAAAACCCTCAAAACTCATCAGCACAACCACCCAAAGTCTAAATAAACGTCACATAGAAGCTGGCTGTAATCACCCCCTAATATTAGGAGCACAACAAGCCACCAAGTATGTAAAAGATTAGCAGCCTCCACTGAATAGTAAACGCGCCCGTATTTCACAAGCGCCCCGATATTACAGTAAGGGAAAAACCGGAGTAAAATCCTGCCCCAAGAAAAAACCTAATGCTGCCCAACTCAACCACATACTCATTCAGTAGAGCACTGTGGCAGGGTTCTTCTCCAGGCAATCCCCGATTGACTACCATTAGAAGAAGGCGCCGAATATGCGCCGAATGTCACGTGACGAAGGCGTTCCCCGAGACGTTCGCGTGTGCGTGACGTCATCCACGGCCTGTTATCAATTTGGAACTAGCAGCTACTGAATTAACAGGCGCTTCTGCATTCCGCTTCCTTAGGAGAGCGCATACCGAGACTGATGTCCTAAAATGCTTTCCGTAAGTCTGGGCTCCTGTGCTGGTAACTATGGAGAAAGCTGTATTCGGCGCCTCCTCCTTACTTAGCAACCCAATAGCCTTCCCCTGGTCCCCTTACTTCACGTGGTGTAGTGACGAAATGAATGACATCAGTAGGTGCAGCCCAGGCATAGTAACTAGATGCTACTTTTCACGCTCCTGCGTTTCTCCCGGTGCTTGGCAACCGCGCAAGGCAGAACGTGAGGCTGACTGGGAGCCCGGAAACCTGTGAACTGTGTTGGTGTGAAAGGGTAATTGCTTGTTCTCTTTTATTGGGGTGCCCGTCATACACGGGGGGTTTATACAGTAATACTGATGACATAGACATGTATTCGCTACATCTATAACATGTATACATGCAGGCATATTGGCATAGGGCTTATATCATGTATTATTCATTCCTGTTGTTCATCCTATGGAACTACCAGCAGCCTCTATCTCCGTAGCAACAAAGATGTAGGGATCTGAAGGGCAACAGGTAGCAGCATAGACTGTGCTTTGTCCTGACTGCTCATACACATATTAATCTTGTGTCAATTAAGACATTTTCATTCAAGTTTTACTTTGTGAGACCCTAATATTAGGGCACCCCTTAAATCTGCCTTGTTGTGCAGACCTGATGGTGAATAGGGGCAATATACACATTTTTATGTGTAATATAAATATTTCATTAAAAAAATAACCAGAGGTTATTATGGGGATGTCTTAATTTGTGTCGCTGCCATATCTATTTTGTCCAATACAGGACCTAAGGTTATGAAATCATTTGAAAAAATAGGGGTACTTCTAAAAGTAATGGCAAGTGGGGCTGTTTCAGTGCATTTGGACAATCTAGGGGCAGTTTAATGCAGGCCCACTGACCTAGTGCTGCAGAATCCTCTAAAATGCCCTATTGCCAATAAGAACAAAGAATATCATTAAGTGCTTACTTAAATTTGTTATTTATTAAGCAAAACACAGTTGCCTTTGTATTATTTTTTTTTATATAATTTTTAGCAAGTCACTTCAGCTATTTGGATGAACTGTAGTAATTTCATCCTTGACCGCAGTGGTTTGCCGGGTTTCCCTATAGAGCAGTGACCCCCAACAGTAGCTCGAGAGCAAAATGTTGCTCACCAACCCCCTTGGATGTTGCTCTCAGTGGCCTCAACGCAGGTGCTTATTTTTGAATTCCTGACTTGGAGTCAATTTTAAGTTGCTTAAAAATCAGATTTACTGCCAAACAGAGCCTCCTTTAGGCTCCACATAGGGGCTACCAAATAGCCAATCACAGATCTTATTTGGAACCCCAGGAACCTTTTGCATGCATGTGTTGCTCCTCAACTGTTTTAATTTTTTTTTTTTTCCAATAATGTTTTTATTTCTGTTGTACTTGATGATTATGTACACAGGTTATACATAAAGCAAAAAAAAAATAAAATAAAATAACAAATAATTGTCAGAACAAGTCAAGTGAATATGAACTCAAGATAGTAATTAACATATCTGCACCCTGTCAAAGTGACCATTACAAAATTACAAAATATCTCCATCTCCAGAGTTGAGCTTTATGGACAACCTATATCAACTAAAACTCTGTAGGTAATGGTATTAAATTGTTAATTTTCATTCACAGGTACCTTGATTCAGTAGCAATCTATTAAGGTAGTGACTCCTGGGGGCCTCCATAGTGGTCTGTGAGATTGTGGTGTTCAACAGCAATTGGTCCGCCTCCTGGACAGGTACAGCTCCACGTAGTAATTCCGATTCATACCATGTAGTGTACTGAAATATTTGTATGGTTAATTGTCTGGTGGTGTGCGGTAATGTGTTAATATAGGTGGACCAGGTGTCAATGAACTTTGTTGTATGTTTTTCTTTGTCTGTCAAAGTCTCCACCCAGTCCATATGAAAGATGTGTTGTAATTTTTGTAACACCAAAGATATAGGTGGAGAGGATTGCGATAGCCATTTGTGGAGTATCGCTTTTCTAGCTGCCGCTGCTAAGCGTTCAGCCAAAGCTTTTTCTGGTTTAGAAATGTTGGTATCAGAAGGAGATTTACTGAATATAGCCCATGTTGCTGTAGGTAGCAATATTTTCCCAGAGACATTGTTCCAATAGTTGGCGACCTCCCCCCAGAATTCTTGAATACGTGGGCATGACCATAAACAATGAATTAAGTCTGCTCTGGCTTCACCACATTTTAGGCACTTATCTGAAATTGTTGTGCCAATATGATATCTTTTTAGGGGGGTTAGATAGGTCTGATGTAGTGTTTGTAGAGCCATCTCCTGGTAAGTGCTGGCTGGCAACTTCTTCATAACTCGTGTATGAAGTTGAAGAATGTCTGCATTATCTGCTTCTGGGATTATTGTGGCCCACTTCTGGAGATTGGACTTGTGTATGTCTAACGTAGATCTGATTTGTCTGTGAATTTGGGATGTTGATTTTATGGTGTCCCTTCTAAGCCATAAGAAATCTATCGGGTTGTTTTTATCTTTGTCAGTAAGTTTGGCCAAGTATTGCGAAGTAAAATGAGTCAACTGTAGTAACTGAAATTGGTGGAGCTGTAAAAACGGGTACTTCTGTATTAAGTCCGCCATTGGCTGTAAGGTGAACTTGTCTGTAAGTAAATCTTTGATATTCTGCAAGCCCTGTGTTTGCCATAAATTAAATATGGTAGAATTTAGACCTGGAGTGAAATTTTTATTTCTGATCCAAGTGAGGTGCATTGAGTTAAAAGAAGATATATTCGTTTTTTTGCGGATAGTATGCCAAGTTTTATAGGTGTTGATGAAAAGTGGGTTATCTTGCATGTTTTTAGGAATGTCTTTTAATGGTGTATGTAAAAGAGAATTAAGAGAGGAGCCTTCTGACAGTATTTCATCAATGGATATCGTGGTATAGACATTCCTATGGTGAATCCAGTCTCCCACGAATCGTAAGAGAGCTGCCTCATTATATTCTACAACGTTTGGGAGGTTACGTCCCCCGTCTTGTTTCTGTTGTTGGAGTTTAAAAATGTTGATTCTAGGCCGCCTTTTATTCCATATGAAAGTCCTGAAAATGTGTTGTATTCGTTTTATATCCGTTGGTGTTATACGGTAAGGTAACATTTGGATTTTGTAAAGGAGTTTGGGAAAAATTACCATTTTTATTAGATAAATTCTGCCCATGAATGATAAATTAGTGTTTATCCATTTCCTAGTTTCTTGTTCTACGTGGTCAATGGTGTGTCTAATGTTAATTTTGTATATGTCATGATGGGATTTTGGCAATTGAATTCCAAGAAATTTGAGATGTGTCCTGGCTTTATTAAAGGGAAAAGGGTTGGTCCAATCTGTTGGGGTAGTGTGCTGTAAGCGTAAGGCTTCCGATTTTCCTAGATTAATTTTGAATCCTGCTATTGAGCCAAAGGTCTCGATTTTTTGCAGGATCGTAGGTAATTCAATTTTTGGCTTATTCAAAAAGAGGAGAATGTCGTCCGCATATGCTATCAATTTAAGTTTTTGCGTACCTAATGTTATACCTTTAAAGGTATCATCAAGCAGTAGATGTCGCAACAGGGGATCTAACGCGATGTTAAAGAGCAGGGGCGAGAGAGGACAACCCTGTCTAGTACCTCTTTGAATCAAAAATCTAGAGGAGTTGAGCCCATTTGCAGTAACGTGGGTATAAGAGTGGGTGTATAATGTTTTAAATAGATTTAACATGTGAGTGCCAAAGTGCTGGAATTTGAGAAGTCTTCTAATATGTGTATGTGTTATTCTATCAAATGCTTTATCCGAATCTAGATTAATTAACATACCGTGATTTCTCTTTTCCAGGTTACATTGATAGATGGCAGCAATTGCCATTCGTATGGCTTGTACTGGATTTCGTTGTTTAAGGAACCCAACCTGATGCGTGGTAAGTATGTGTGGGAGAATAGTTTGTAGTCTGTCTGCCATGATTTTAGTCAGTAATTTTAAGTCCTGGTTTAGTAGCGAAATTGGTCTATATGAGGAAGGAAGGGTAGGATCCTTTCCCTCCTTTGGAATGAGAATGATCCTAGCTTCATTCGCTTCATTCCACAGTGGCGATCCTTGTAAAACATTGTTAAAATTAACTGTAAGTATAGGGGTAAGTTCTAGTATAAGAATTTTGTAGTATTCTGCGCTAAGGCCATCTGGGCCTGGTGATTTCCCGTTTTTCAAATTTTTTATTGTTGAAGCTATTTCTTGCTCTGTTATAGGTGCATCAAGTATCTCTCTATCCTGAACTGAGAGTTTGGGTAATTGAGCGTTGCGTAAGAAAAGAAGACCCTCCTCTGGATGATCTGGATTTTCTTCGTAAAATTTTCGAAAATACATTTCTAGTTCCTCGACAATATGTTTTGTATCTTGGGCCCAGCCTTCTTTTGTTTTTAGTTTCTTTATAAAATGGTTCGGAATTTGAAGTTTTGTAATTTTAGCTAACAGTTTCCCAGGTTTGTTGCCCCATCTATAGTATCTGTTTCTCATATGGGATATCTTATAGTGGGCACTGTCATGTAATAAAGTGTTAAATAGATTTTTTGTGTCTGTGTATTTCTTTTTGTCCTCTTCTAAATTAGTAAGTTTAAAAGTTTTGTAATGTTTAGTGAGTTCCTTTTGTAAATGATTATATTTTTCATTGAATCTTTTTTTCTGTTTTATTAAGTAAGCTGTGACATGTCCTCTCATCACCGGTTTCGAAGCAGCCCATAAAAGACTTTGGTCATCCCAGTGTTGCATGTTATCATCCATATAATTAGCCCATTGTTGTTTTAGGTATGTTTGAAAATCTGTGTTATTATTTAGATAAGAGGGAAATCGCCAACTACCGGAAGCGGCTCGGGACACCTTGTGTTTTAAAATTAAAGTCACTGGTGCGTGGTCAGTGAGAGATATGTTACCTATTGTGATCGTCGTCATAGTAGCTAACTGAGTGTGAGGTAAGAAAAAGTAATCCAATCTCGAGTGTGTGTTATGAGCCCCTGAATAAAAGGTATAGTCTTTGGTGTCTGGGTTTGCATATCTATAAGTATCTTGTAAATGTAGAAACTCACAGAACGTGTGTAGTGGAGCAATTCTTCGGGTAGGATAACGAGATGTGGCATCCGACCTGTCCATGAAGCGATCCCACACCGTATTCATATCTCCTCCCAAGATTAAATTGGTAGGCCCCCAAGAGTCAATTCGTTGCATTAGTTCTGTAAAAAAAAGGTTATTATTATCATTTGGCGCATAAACATTCACCACCGTATATTTAGTACCTTGTATCTCTACATCAATAATTAAGTAGCGACCATTCTTATCTTTATACGTTTTTGTGACTGAACCATTCAGAGATTTATGTAGTAAAATAGCTACACCTCTAGTTTTAGTAGTATAAGATGAAGTTATAATTTCCTGTATCCAAGTGTCTTTCAGTGTTCCTTTGTCGGAGTCTCGCCAATGTGTTTCTTGTAAAAGAATGATATGGGCATTTTCTTTTTTTAAAAAGGTTAGTACTTTGCGTCTTTTTATCGGGGTATTTAAGCCACCTACATTCCAGGAAAGCAATTTAAAATTTGTAGGTTGTTTGCTTTGAATTATTGGTGTTATTCGTTCACCCATGATATATCATGTTAACCTATTCCCTGTTTGGGAGTAGCATGGATGAATTTATGTGGTATTGGGATGAGAGCCCTGTCCCAGCGAGCAGGTATCATCCCTCGATATTCTGTGCGATAAAAATAATAATGGAGACATTGTTGTAGGTTGTTTCTATGACAGTCAGTCTTGGTCACTTGACAAAATAAAAATAAACCAACTATGTACAGTAAAAAGAAAAAAGTAATTTGCATAATATACTTTTTCATCAATTGAGTCACAACCTCGTATGATATATGCAAAAGGAAAAGGATATTACAATACACTAAGCACTTTAGCTGTAGTATTTCCAATAAACAAACCGTTTACTGAATCAAAATTATATGAAAAACAAAATAAGGGAAGTGGACGATATTAAGCTTCCTGGCATAATCATATACATAAAACCACTCTCCAAACTGGTTCTAAACATGTTAAGACAAAATAAGAAAGCCATAAAAAGATAGGTATATTGTCACCGAATGTAGTTCCACTAAGAAATATAATATAATGACAGTAAATGAACCAAACATTAGACATTTGAGCAGAGTATCTATAGCTAGTCCAGCCTTAAATAAGTCAAAATGTCTGAGAATATCACTTCGGGCGGAATTGGATGAAATTATCGACCGGGACTTAAGACCAAAATTTTTCTCATCTATGTCTTGATGACGAGAGAATGAAACAGATAGAATAATAGCAGGTAAATAGTAATCGTCAGTACAGTGGATAATTATGTGAGTTGCAAATCAGACAATGTGGAGCCTTATCCTCAGTAAGATAAGACTCAGGATACTTTAATTTGTATCTTGTAGTGCTCCCGGTAAGTATTTGCGCCAGTTATCAAGTCTGCTGAGTTCCATTAAGACAATCTGGCATCTATGTCTGTATTTAAACTTCCTGAATTTAGCAACTGCTATGGGTAAAAAAGGTAGCGGAACTTCTATGATCACAGGAAAATCATTGACATCTTCATATTTGAATAATGGATTCTAGATATGTGGTCGCCAGTTTGTGATCTTCAAATATGTGTATCTTATTAGTATCTTTTTCGATGATTTTCAGTTTTGCTGGAAAAAGTAGAGAGAACTTGTATCCCGCCTTATAAAGTGTTTTGCAAATTGGTGCAAACTCTCTACGTTCAGCCGTCACCGAAGCGGAGTAGTCTTGAAAAAGTAGAACTGTGTGGCCATCACATTTTAAGAGTCTCATTGTTCTGTAGGCGTCCAAGATTCTGGTTTTATCTGCGAAGTTCAACAACTTAAATATAACCTGTCTTGGGCGTTGAGATTCTTTAGTGAGAGAAGGTGGCGGACCAATTCTATGGAACCGCTCTACAAGAAAAGGAAGATGTTGAGTGTCCATGTTGAGAGCTTTAGGCAGCCATTCTTGAATAAGTTGTTCCAGCTCTTTCGTTTTAACAGATTCAGGGATCCCTACTAATCGCAAGTTGTTTCTCCTACTGCGGTTTTCTAGGTCCTCTCTACCTTGTCTGATAAAATTGAAATTTCTTTTTGTTGGAGGTCGATAGTGGATTGTGCTGTATTGAGATTATCTTCCAGTGTGGATATGCGATCTTCCGCTTGAGACATTCTCTGAGATTGAGTGGTCAGCTGTTGCAATATTTCTGAAACTGATTCCTTAATGTCAGCAAGTTTTTGATCCAGTAGAGGACCTAGAACATGGACCATGTCTTCCATTCGCGAAGTAGTTTCTGAGTCACTTTCTGGTTGAGTGATTTCCAGAGTTTGCTTTTTTTCTTTCAGTTTGCTTTTCGGTCCTTTTGAAGCCATGTTGGTGGTAGGACCTAGAAATTTATCCATCCCTCAGTGGGATTTCAAAATTTTGATGTAACGTCACCGAAAGCTGTAAGGAAATATCTCTCTGCAATTGTTTCCCTTTCACTTCTTTTTTGTTCTTTTCCTTATTGCTCTTTGTCACATCTAAGTGATCCTTTATTGGATATATTTGTGGTGTAGTCTAACAGAGAGCAGATAAAAACATGTGGTAATTATCTTGTGAAAATACTTGACTGGCAGGTCTGGTGTGATGTTCAGAGTAAATGCCATCTGGACTATATTTATGTTCAGTATCTGCCATGGATTTTTGTGAGGTTGTGACTGGAAAGCTTATCCCATATCTCACATTGCTATAGATGAGCCAGTAACTGTGTATTGTGACACGTGCAGATATTTATTATCCGTTGTATTAGATTAACAGATTAATGTTATCCACAAAGAGTTTTTCTTTTTTTTGTTTGTAATGGTTGTTTTTTCTAAGCAGCCTTTGTTAGTTAGCTTGTGCTGCCCTCTTGTGGTGGCTACCGAGTATCTTCAGAGCATGTGTTATACAGTTAGGAAATTCTTCCTGCGTCACATAAGCCTTATGATTATAACAGAGCTTATATTGGGATGAAAGGCTAATATTATGCCACAATAATATGCCCACTCACTTCCTTCGCTGGTAATAGGCGTCAGCTTATATATTGAGTGTCCAATAGAGATTAGATTATGGGCCCGGGTCCGTGGTAATGAAATTGCGGAGGTTTGTAAGACCCAACCACCCTCCCGTGGCCAGTTCACTTATCTGTATATTCTTGTGGACTACTCGTCGGCGTCCAGCGTCAATCGATTAGAAGAAGCTCTGCTGACTACCACGCACTAATTTTCAGCGACAGGCAAAGGAGCGGGTGGATGGAGTCGGGCTGGGTATGCGGCCCTAATGCGGCGTGCTGGCTTCCGGGATGCAAATTGAGGGAGAGCGGGTGTAATGTTTACCCTCAATCGTTCCGCCGTTATTCCCTCTCCAAGTCTGGGTATTTGTGCGGCTTGGGTCGGTGATTTCCCGTATTATGAGGGGTTAGGGAGCGGAGCTCTTCTATGAAGCGGCCATCTTAATGGGCACGCCTCCCGGAAACAACTGTTTTAATTTTTGAATGTGGCTCATGGGTAAAAAATGTTGGGGGCCCCTGTAATAGAACAGCCCCAGTGTTGCATAGTTGTGTGTATATTAACATACAGGTTGGCAGTAGGAGGAATGCGGCTACACAGAGCCTGGGTGCAGGTTAGAGAAACATTAACCAGGTTTCCCTGAGGATTGCACACTGAGGATTTACTTTCTAATAATTGTAACCCACCCCCTCCATATTTGTAATACTGAACACAGTAAGCTTGAGCCGCCAGTGAGACCTTTGCCTTAAAGGGGACCTGTCACCCAAAAAAAATATTCAAAATCCTATTTTATCACATCACATCAAGCAAAATGAACTTTAATTACACTATATAAATTATTTGAATCTTGCTTCCTTCAGTCTGGGATTTCAAAATTATAGCAAGCAGGCAGCAGCCATTTTGTGGACACTGTTATTAAGACAAGCCTTGTATCATCTCAAAATCTTGTTTGTGCACCAGAATAGGGGACCCGATGTCCATCCCGATGCCCTGGTTATACAATTAAATGGTAAAGAGAATGGGGGAATGTGGGGAGAGCAGTGACATCTAGGAAGTGCTGAATGGGAAGTGAAAGTAATTGTCTGCCCCGCCTCTATGCCACTGGCATAGAGGAGTGGCAGACAATATTTGATTGACAGCTGAGATTTTTAAATGAGCTTACAACAGCTATGAATGCTTTAATAAAAAATAGAAATTGGATTTCATGTTTAGTTTGAAAAGGACTTTTATTATACAGATTTTTGTGTCTGGGTGACAGGTCCACTTTAATTATTTAGGTGGCTGATATGTATGTGCATGTAACAAAGTGTCCGTTCTGTCCATGCACTTGCACTCAACTGAGCTCAATCCTGGGATTGAGTTGGAGCCCAATTATTTATTTTGTGTTGAATGCCAAAAGTAATATTTTTTTTAAGGTTTAGGGCATTAACTGCCTGTCTGCACGTGCTATAAGGAAGGTATTGTACTTCACTGCGACAAGCAAATGTATACAAGTTTTTGTTTGGTGGCTAATCACAGTGTTGTTAAAGGAAGTGACCCTTGGGATTTCTAGGCATTTGATCACTTTTATTCATTACCATTTGTTCTATGTGGTGTGTCACCCAAAAATGGGGCCTACCAGTCATTTTCAGTGGCTCTTGTGTCATTAAATTAATGGCATATGGGATGTTTAATAGCTACACCTATGTAAGACGGAATGTCTATGAGCTCAGCATGTTGCTACTACTACTAGAGCAATATATTATGTGGTGGGAAGCCCTTGAACTGAGAGTGTTTTCAGGTACATTTAAAATGTCTTGTGTGCCATAGATGTTAAATGCTGCAAGAACCCTTCTGGCCCTACGTAGCCCACTGCTTTACTTGAGAGGAAGTCACCTTACAGATCTGGCCTGTGCCTAAATGTGATAGTGCAAGGAAAGTTCTGCCATGATTTATACATATTCTGCCACTCATGCTGCCCATCCAACTTAATTAACTCTGCCTACCCTCTGTCTGACCATCATCTACTCTCCTTTCAGATACTGCTTTCACCTGCACCTTCACAACCATCTCTCTCTACCCACACGTATAGAAACCTTAATGCCCTTGAACCACAACAATTATCAACAGTATCAGCACAATCCATATCTCGTATTAATACTCTCTCCTGTCCCAATATGGCAGCTTCTCTCTACAACGATGCCCTTTCAGCACCACTTGACTCCCTTGCACCTTCTATCACCCGTCACAGCCGGCCAGCTAAACCCCAACCCTGGCACACTAGTGTAACACGGTACCTCAGAAGATGTAGTAGATCAGCTGAGCGATGGTGGAGAAAGTCACGAACTGATCCTGACTTCATCCACTTCAAATTCATGCTCTCCTGCTATAACCGAGCTCTATCATTAGCCAAAGAACAATACTTCTCTTATCTAATATCTACTATGTCCTCCAAACCACAGCAGCTGTTTGCCACATTTAACTCACTCCTATCACCTCCTCCACCTATTAATGTTACTGCCCAAGACCTTGCTCATTTCTTTAATGAAAAAATCGATCTCATTAGGCTGAGCATACCGTCCGACAACAATCTCAGACCAAGGTGCAGTCCACTCACATCTACTTTGCACTCCTTCACCCCTGCAACTCTAGATGAAGTTAGCAAACTCCTAGCCAGCTCAAAACCCACCACCTGCTCCCTTGACCCCATACCCTCTCGTCTTCTCCACCCAATCTCTGATACACTCTCTCCTGCACTTACCCACCTATTCAATCTTTCACTCTCTACTGGTACCTTTCCATCATTATACAAACAAGCACTGATCACTCCTATCCTCAAAAAACCTTCCCTTGATCCCAGCTCTCCCACTAACTATCGACCGGTCTCCCTTCTTCCATTCGCATCCAAATTACTAGAAAGGCTTGTTTACAAACGCCTGATCCAGCATCTCACTCACAACTCCCTTCTCGACCCATTGCAATCTGGCTTCCGCCCATCACACTCGACTGAAACTGCACTCACCAAAGTAACCAATGATCTTCTATTGGCAAAGTCTAAAGGTCATTATTCCATTCTAATCCTTCTAGATCTCTCTGCAGCCTTTGACACAGTTGACCACACACTCCTCCTTGACATTCTACACTCAGCTGGCATTCGGGACACTGCTCTCTCATGGTTTACATCTTATCTGTCTGACCGTTCCTTTAAAGTTTCCTTCTCTAACTCTACTTCTACTACTTTCCCACTCTCTGTTGGAGTTCCTCAAGACTCTGTTCTTGGCCCCCTGCTGTTCTCGCTCTATACAACTTCACTAGGAAAACTCATTCAGTCATTTGGCCTTCAGTATCACCTTTATGCTGATGACACCCAACTCTACTTGTCTACTCCTGATCTTTCTAATTATGTCCTTTCCCAAGTCACAGACTGTCTCTCTGCTGTCTCCTCCTGGATGTCACAGCGCCACCTGAAACTGAACCTTTCTAAAACAGAACTCATCATATTTCCTCCAAGATCTTCCCCTGTCCCTCAGATATCACTCACCGTAAACAACACCACCTTTCATTCCACCACACAGGCACGCTGCCTAGGAGTCATCTTAGACTCTCATCTGTCTTTTTCACCACACATTCAAACACTTGCAAAATCTTGCCGTATTCAACTGTGCAACATTGCTCGAATACGACCATATCTCAGTTCAGAATCAACTAAAACACTAATTCAGTCTATCATCATCTCCCGCCTTGATTACTGCAACTTACTCCTCACAGGTATTCCAACAAGTCACCTTTCACAACTCCAATCTATTCTAAACGCGGCCGCTAGACTCATTCATCTAGCTCGCCGCTCAACATCAGCAGCTCCCATATGTATGTCCCTTCACTGGCTCCCAATCTCTTCTAGAATCAAATTCAAATTACTTACACTCACATTCAAGGCCCTTAATAATGATACCCCTCCCTATATTTCATCTCTAATCTCCAAATACACTCCTTCACGAAACCTACGCTCTGCTTCTGATCTTCGCCTCACTTTTCCTCTGGTCACTTCTGCCCATTCTCGTCTACAAGACTTCTCTCGGGCTTCTGCTTTTCTCTGGAACTCTCTGCCACAAGCTGTCAGACTTTCTCCTTCTTTCCAAACTTTCAAGCGCTCCTTAAAGACCCATCTGTTTAAAGAGGCCTATTCGATGTACCTTAACTAATCATTGCTGTATCAAAAATGACAAAGTGTTTATACAATCCTAATGTCTCAATTGTACCCTAACCTTTTAGTTTGTAAACCCTATTGTACTCTGTAATCCTTGTCTGTTATCCACCATTTATTCCCTGTTTGCTATAACTGCAGTAAAGCACTGCGTATCTTGACAGCGCTATATAAATAAATGATGATGATGATGATGATGATACAGGCTACCATGAAATGGTTGCAAATGGCTTGTTTTTATAGGTGCTTCCTGCAAATTCCCCAACCGTATAATTTGTAAAGCTGCAACCGAATCTTTACAAAACATAAAGAGCCATAGCAGTTTGGTGAGGTCCCTTTGCAGTCCCTGGGGCATCATTTCAGACACTTAAAGGCCCCCCCCCCACAACCAGTACACATACCATGTGGTCCACCTGTCCATAAGATGTGCAAGTATGCAATTTTAGCTAAAATCCACCTTGATTGGATTCTGCTCATGCCTGTTGCTACACACACACACACACACACACCGGGCAGCTTTGGTCAGGATGGGTTGTTTTCTGTGTGAGATTAGCCAATAGATTAACTGCACCACCCTTTTATGTTTAATTTGATTGTTAGTACAGGTATGAGACCTGTTATCCAGAATACTTGGGACCTGGGGTTTTCCGGATAACGTATCTTTCTGTAATTTGGATCTTCATAGATTATTACTAGAAAATCATGTAAACATTAACCCAATAAGCTTGTTTTGCTTCCAATAAGGATTAATTATATATTGGGTTGAATCAAGTACAAGGCACTGTTTTATTACTACAGAGAAAAAGGAAATCATTTTAAATAATTTGGATTATCTGATTATAATGGAGACTATGGGATATGGCCATTCCGTAATTCAGGAACTTTCTGGATAACGGGTTTCCGGATAATGGATCCCATAGCTGTTCTAAACATATGGTGGCCGTAGTGTGCCGGTAAACAGAGTATACTAAGTGTAACCTACTTAATCCTGTGGGTGCTAAAATTCTTTCCTGGGTTAAGGCACCTTAGACAATGGAAGGTGGGGAGAAGGAGTAATTGCAAGCAGCCTTGTGTGTCTCTTACTTCTGGGTCTGCAGTGTAGTCATCAGCTGAACAAACTGACCTTCCCATAGCAACTGGTTACTACAGCCAGCTCCCCCACAGCTAATGCATACAAATCTTGCATTGGAAAAAATCTCGTGATGGTGATAGAATGGCAAGAGACCTGCCAGCATGTTCTTCCTTCTGAATTACCAATATTTCCAAATATATCTGCTGCATATTTCGCATATGGTTTATTCTTTCATGAAAGTAATCTTCTTGCTACAAAATAATACAGTGTGCCATTTCCTTTATAAACAAATTTACATGGTTATCCCTGTTAGGAACAACTAGCAAAGAATATAATGTTCTCTGGTAACTGCTGGTATATCAGTATAGGAAAGGAAACTACAGTTATGCGTTATGGATCCATGAGTTCTGAGCATGGTCCCTGAAGTCATTAAATAATAGCCATGTTTAGATTCAGTTTATACATAGGAGTTCAGTTATGTGGGCCAGACATATGTTAACTTTCTGCTACAAAGATTTCGGCTGCCACAGCTGTTAAACAGAGATGTTGCTGTACACTGCTTTGTTTCAGCCTTTTGGATTTCCACACAAATCTCTAATGCACAGCAGGCGTGGTTCTTAGTTTTGATTCATTCCAAAGGAATGGAAATACTTATGTGAGTTTTAACGCCCTAACTGAGAATGTGTCTCCCAGAAAAAAAAGTCCAATATGAAGAATGTGAGAAATCAAAAATACAGATGAATTACATATGGGTATTGTGTGGATTAGGAAAACATCATCACGTTATCTATTATATCAGTAATAATATTGAGTAAAAAAGCTTTACGATGGCTGTAATGTAGGCCATGTTTTCCTTCTGCCAATGACATGACTGGCTTTTATAACATTTACAGGTATGGGATCTGTTATCCGGAAACCTGTTTTCCAGAATGCTCGGAAGTACTGGAACACTGTCTGTCAGACTTTTATCCAAATTCTAGTAGTCTTAAAGGGGACCCATCACCCAAAAAAAAACAATACAGAATTGGTATGCTCATGTATTTTCTACAAGGAGAAGCCACAGCAAAGATTTTAAATTTGCAACTAAATATTGCAAACATTGCAGTGAAACTGTGTTTACAACCATAAGTGCGATTTCCAAACCTGCGGATCCCATAGAGTTTTCTGTGGAAAAATGCAAATACTGGCATCGCTTGGAATATGTTGGCTCACAAGTGCCTTTGGAATTGCTATAGTGCATATTCCATTATTTTTAGTAGGGCTTTGTTTTGTGCGTATTTACGCTTGAACATGTGGTTTTAAAAATGCAGCTTGAAATACCCAGTGTGACGTCGCCCTAAGGCTTTCCTTCTGCAAAAGATGACTTTCCTTCTCCTTTAAAACCTCATTTGTGATTTCAAGTTCACATTTAGGAATTATACACCCACAAGTTGGCTTTAATGTCCACAGTGAATGCACTGCACTTTAACTATCACTGTTGATGTACATATCCCAAAATTTACTGGCATTTTGTGCTTCTTTAGACCCATAAGCACAATGCAGAATATGACTTGGTGACAAGGAACATTAGTGTTTTCCTAAATCATTTAATTTTATATAATAAAGGTTTATGTATAATATATATGATATTTATGATTATGTATGGTATATATATAAGATGTTCCTTAAAACTGGTGCCGTGTAAGGATCCTGTTTGTGTCTGTGCTGTTTGGGAAGTTTGAGACATTTTATGGCCTTTGTATGTTTGAGCAAGATGACAAGTAATTTACTTCTTCGCTGTTCATTTAAAGTCTTGCAGTTGCATCAATTTTAAAACAAGCACCTTTGCATTAGTTTTATGGACAGATTAGAAACCGTTATCCGTTTCTCAAACTTATCAAGATAATGTTGTATAAAGTGATAGTGACTTCATAATGCTTTGACTGTACCACAGAAGTCACAGCTCTTTTAGGCAGGGCCCTCTACCTTTTGTATTGGTTATTGATTGTCTTGTATGTTCAGCGTGTACCCGCATATATTGTACAGCACTGCAGAAAACGTTGAAGCTTTATTAGTCTGTATTAATAATAATTATAGAAAATAATTTGACCAAATACCGAATCTTAACACTTCAATTGTGAAGGGAATGAAAAAATAAAAATGTAATTAAATGAAAAGAAAATGTAATTCTAAGCCACTTTCTAATATACATTAATTAAAAATCTTCAATTGGTTTACAGTTATTTTTAAATAGAACGCAATGGAAAACAAATACTGTATCTGTGCCTTGCTGCATTGCTGGTTCTGGCTCTTGAAACAAGGTAGCTGATGTCAGCTTGCCCCAGCTAAGAGCAATTGCTTCTGTAATTAATTAATGAATGTATATAGGAACGTTGTTTAGAATTATATTTTCTTTATTGGGTAAATTGTATTTTTGGGTTCGGATTTGCTTTCTCTGAATAATAAGGTTTGCATCTCAATAATGGGGTTACCTTCAAGTGCAGAAAATAAGCTAGGGATGTATGTATTTTGTTTGGGTTTTTCATTTGAACCCAATCACTTTTTAAGACAAATCCCAAATTGAATCCTTTCCTGCACTGCAAGATAACCTTAGAGATAACCTTAGAGAGAGAGAGAGAGCAAGATTTGTACAATCCCTTATTGGGAATGCACCAAATCTGGGATTCAGCCTTTTTCAGGATGGTTTGGCCGAATCAAAGTGCCTGGCAAGACTGAATTTGATGTAGAGAATGATATCCTGAGACAATTTGCAATTGGTTTAAATTTTTTATTATTTGTGGTTTTTGAGTTATTTAGCTCTTTATTCAGCAGCTCTCCAGTTTGCAATTTCAGCAATCTGGTTGTTATGGTCCAAACTACCCTAGCAACAATGCATTGATTTGAATAAGAGTCTGGAATATGAATAGGAGAGGCCTGAATAGAAAGAAGTGTAATAAAAAGTAGCAATAACAATACATGTGTAGCTTTACAGAGCATTTTTTTAGTAGCCCCCATTTGAAAGCTGAAATGAGTCAGAATAATTCAAAAACTAAAAAAAATATAAAGGTTGCTTAGAATTAGCCATTTTATAATATATTAAGATTAAACTTAAAGGTGAGTCACCCCTTTAATATCATGTCTTTTCCTCACACAAACAAGGAGCCATGTTTTCTCTGCATGTTAGGCATTGGGCTCTGTTAACCCCTTTGGTTTCAGAGGTTTCCAATTCAGGCAAATCCTCAAATAGCGGATTTGGTGCATCCCTATTGGCAACCTATTATCCAGAAAGCTTCAAAATTCAAAAAGTTTTATATGAAAGTAACCAATCAGCGGGTAGCATGTACCAGTCTCAGGGTAAAAACAAACATTCGTTGATGTGACTTACTAGAGCTGCCCCGCTTCATTTCCAAATCTATCCATGACTCATCTCCTGACTTTTTTCAGCTCTATCAATATGAGACCCAAACTGCGTATTGTAGATGTTTAAAGTCCCAGAATCCAACACTTCTCATTGAACTAGGTGTCGGAGGGGTTGCATTGGTCAATAGTTCTTACAAGTGTAGGGGCCCCTATGGGTATGGGTTAATCTGCCCTGCAGCTTTAAGGCCCCCACCTTTTTCTTAGAGTGATCTGCCAGGAGAGAATGACACTCCCCTGCTACACTGCTATATAGTGTGTGTGTAGGGAGTGGCCACTTCCTCTTTGGCCTGTGGATGGTGATCCAGCTGGGTGTGCTCAGGGGAGAATGGGCACAGCTAGGCCCAGAAAGGCCCATGTGCTTTGGAGAAGAAGTCGGGGACCAGGTAACCCCGTGAATGAGGAATAGTTACACTAGGGCAGACTTGTTATATAGTCTCTCTAGGAGAGAAAGGCAGATAGGATAAAGAGAAAGAGCAGCTGAAGCTCCAACAAGGATTTGCAGTAAGGGAGTAGCTTCCCAGAGGCTTTATGTGTTGCCTCCAGTCAGGGACCTCAGTGAGGAGGGACTGTAGGGTAGAAGCTGCTTTCCTGACAACTTCCAGGAGGGAATGTGTGTAAATACTGCAAATGCCTAATGGAGACCTTTCCTCTGTGAGAAATGCCTAATGGCTGCAGCTCTGTGTGAGAAATGTGCTATTGCCTCAGCTCCTGTGTGACTACTAAACCTGTGGTCACTTGCCTCGTGCATAGTTAAATAAACCGTTTCTGTTTTACTGCAAGAACCTCCTGGCGCCCATCTTTTGTTGTATGCACAGTAGCCTGGGGGATGTAGTTGCACTACACCATAGAGGGAACACTTCTGTACACAGAAAAACACTATTTTTTAGATTTATGGCACCAAATATTCCCCTATGTGGTAAAGGATAACAGGGTAGCGTGCTGAGCACTGCCGAATTGGGTCCGTTATCCTCGTCAGTGCCCCCAGTGCTGTTTAGAATTAAAGGAGAACTAAAGCGTAACTAAAGAAGTAGCCAGAACTGTTGTACATTATGTTATGGGCTTCTGTACCAGCCCAAGGCAACCACAGCCCTTTAGCAGTAAAGATCTGTGTCTCCAAAGATGCCCCAGTAGCTCCCCATCTTCTTTTCTGCTGATTCACTGCACATGCTCTGTGCTGCTGTCACTTACTGAGCTTAGGGACCCACTCACAATATGCATAGAATATAATTGTCACAATATAAGGCTGATTAGTAATTAATACAGATAATTACTACATGGCAGCACAGAAACCAGTGCAACTAGCATCAGAATCTAATAATCCGCTCTGTAGCACCATCTTATATTTCAAACCAACCTCATTTTCTGCTGGATAATTTGCAATGACCCCTAAGCTTAGCTTTTCAACAGCTGCTCAGAGCCCACTGACTGATGTGAGTGTCGCAGACACTTTCCAAGATGGTGACTCCCTGTGACAAGATTGAAGTTCTGGATCACTGCTGCTATTGACAAGCTGAAACTTTAGGCTGGTGCAATAAGTTCAGAATATAAAATGACATTTTTCACCATATTAATTTTTAGGGTTTAGTTCTCCTTTAAGTGTGTGCTGGCTTATTGGCTGCATATGTACAGTTCACATTGTTTTGAAATTACTCACACCGCACTTTATATCTGCTAGCCAAGAAGCAACACATCAGCTCCGGTTGGTGTTACAGGTCAATATAAATGTAACTTGCAACATTCCTGATATCAGTAATAAGTATTATAGCAGTCTTAAATATGAGTGTGCTTCAAGCCTGTCAGTATAAAGAGGACAGATAGGGCAATTCATCAAGATTTCCTAAAGGGCAAGTAACTGACCTGAGCTGATCTCTACCCCCTTAGATGCCATTCTTCACTCACCAGGAACCATAATAATTTTAGTCTGCTGCTGGACATACCGTATATTTGTGCAGAGAAGAACTATAGATTGTTTTGCTAAACGTTTTATAGATGACAAAGCAATGTGCAGTTATTATGTGACTGGGGGATAAGACATTCATGTGCATGGTGCCAAATAATATTCTATGCCTTGATACTAAGCTGCTATTCAAATTAATTTTATTTAATCTACCTATGTTCATTTCCATGTATAAAGGTTGTATTTTCTTCCCCACTTTACCCACTCCGCAGCCATAACTACTGGGGAATAACAAATTTTGTTTGTCACCTTTGTATAAAACAAATGTACTGACTGCAGTAAGTAACACTAATCCAAAAATGTAGACTGACCATGTAAACCAGGGGTGTCCAAACTTTTAACAACGAGGGCCAGATTTGATGGGGTGAAAATGTGCGGGGGCCGACCATTTTAGCCTGACATTCTTTGACTCGAACCATTAAGTTTATTTTCATGAAGCTGCTGGGCTGCTGGATCCAGGCAAAATTAAATGTGAAGCTACTATGAAATGTTAGTGCCCTACTGCACTGATCTCCTTCTTTCCCCATAGCCAGCAGGCCCGGACTGGCAATCTATGGGTTCTGCAAATGCCAGAGGGGCTGCTGTATGGTTCCATTGAAAGTTACCATAGAGTGGGCTGGTAGGGGGCTGTTTGGGCCTCTGTGTACTTGGAATGGCAGGGCCTATTTTGACTCCCAGTCCAGGCCTGATAGCCAGCCCCCACCCACCCCCGAATCCAGCCTCTGTAATCTTGTAATTTTTTATTCAACTGTTCATTCTCTCTCCGTTACACACTCACCTTCTGTAACTCCCCCTCCCTCTCAGAAACCAGGCATGAAAAAAAAGCTACACTACTAAAAAACCCTTCTATCCCCTGACTCAAACCTCCCCCCCCCCCTCCTCGATAGTTTTACAACTCCGGTCTCCGTTACTCACAAGCTCCTCTCCTTCTGGAGCTGCCAGCTCCCCCCTCCCTCTCAGAAACTAAAGGTGGACTGGACTCCTTGACTGTCTTCCCTGCAGCTGCTGCACATTCATTTCTATGTGATCACTGAGACACTTGTTAGATAAGCAGGATCAAGCTGCAGCAGCACATTCACTTCTCACGTGTCTCAGTGATCACATAGAAATGAATGTGCAGTAGCTGCAGGGAAGACAGTCAAGGAGTCCAGTCCACCTTTAGTTTCTGAGAGGGAGGGGGAGTGACAGAAGTTTAGTGTTTATGTAACGGAGAGAGAACAGAGCTTTAAAAACTCACGGAGGCTGCTGCAGTGGGAATGGGGAGGCGGGTTGGTGTGCCTGTGCTGTGGCATGTAAGGAGAGGTGGAATCCCAGTCGGCAGCAGTTTTTTCAAGTGCAGCAGGTGCGCGTGTGACGTGCTTCTGCGACGTTCTGCTCCTCTTCCGGCTCCCTCTCTGGCACTGCAGCAGACTTCCTGTTCACCGCTGGCCACTTCCACTGCACCGACTGGGGAGGGGGGTGGTGTGAAATGCTGCTGCCTGCGGGCCAATTAAAAATGAGTCGCGGGCCGCAGTTGGCCCGCGGGCCGTAGTTTGGACACCCCTGATGTAAACTCATTTTATGTTTGCAGCTTTGCCCCTGCAAGTTTTCATACCTGCTTATTGGGCCGGTTCTACATATTTATATATCTGACATCCTTCCATATTTTATGTCATTCTTAAAGGGGAACTCCAGCTTCCAACCCAAAATCTGAAGGCCCACATAACACAGAAACCCCTAATATATTCATCACAGTTACCTGTTTCTTCAAAAAGTATGAATAAATGCCATTTTCTAAGGTGAAATCCAGCTGTTTAACAGTTCATCTCTTTCTGCGTCATTTGAAATCCTTGCAGGGAAGAGGGACTAAACACTGATGTTACAAATTGTAACAACTTCTCCACAGCTTACAGACAGTATGCAGGAACTACATAACCCACAATGCATTGCGCTGTGATGTTCCATTCCTTATTGAAATCACGTGTGCAGGGAATTGTGGGGTTTCGAGTAGTATGCAAGCTGAGGACAGATTGCTGCTGAAGAAACAGTAGTCAGCCAGCTCAGCAGAGTAGTCAGACAGATCAGCAGGAGAGCAGGGGGATAGGCTTAGGGAACTGTTCCGAACCATTAAAAAATCATGAAAAGTCTGCATATGTTTTTAGATGTGTATTGCAAAGTTGCTTGAAATTATGTTTACTTGTTATGTTGGTGTGGAGTTCCCCTTTAAAGATTTTTCCTCGAACACATAAACATCCAAAAAGAATAATATGAGTTGTCTGTGGCCAGCAGTCACTATTTAAAAGATGCACAGGTACTGTATGGGATCTGTTATCCATATTTGGGACGTAGGTAATTGCTCCATTCAGTTAAGGTCTATGACACACAGGGTAATGAAGGGAATACAGTAGCAGTGACAGGATTGATTAGTGATGGGTAGATACTATTTCACTACCTTTCACGTTTGGGTGCTTCTCTGGCAGAATTTATTTGTCCTGTGCTTCACAGGCAAACCTATTGTTTCAGGGATATCCAAAAAAGTAACTAAAGATTCAACCCCAGATTTCACCCTCATTTCTCACCAGGTCCCCCCCTTCAATCATTTGAGCCCTGCACAAAGGTACAGGTGTGGGAGCTAATATTGAGAATGCACAGGATCTGTGGTTTTCCAGATAAGGGATATTTCCATAATTTAGATCTCCATTCCAATGCAGATGCAACTACTAAAAATCATTTAAACAGTAATTTAACTCAACGGAATTGTTTTGCCTCCAATAATGATGAATTCAAATTACATACTATCTTAGGATAGGGTTAGGATCAAGTACAAGGTACTGTTTTATACTTAGAGTGGGGAATTGTTTTTAAAATATTTGAATTATTTGATTAAAATGGATGATGGCCTTTCTGTAATCTGAGTTTTTCTGGATAATGGATCCCATACCTGTACCTCCAAACGTAAGGTTACTAAAAACATACAATCAGTTTGCCATGAACCTGGCTCTCTGCTAGTTTAGTTAACAGAAGAATTGTTTGTATGAATAAGACACTGGGAAAGGACATTGCCATATTTCTGAGCTTTCTGGATAAGGGTTTTTTTCTGATGATAGATCCCACCTGTATACATTTAATTCTTAAAGGGCACTTGTTGGGCAAAAATATTTTCCCCAACCAAAGGTTTGGACTCATAGAGCCTGGACTCTGGTTGGGAGGGTAACAGTAGTTTGTTTGTTTTTTTTTTAAATTGCCCCCTACCAGCGATAGGACACCCACACTGGGAGGGGGCTTCCGGTTCGAGCGGCCATGTTGGAGCACACACATATGCATAATGAGCGAGTTCTACAATTTGTTAAAAGGAGAAGGAAAGCTATGGAGTCATTTTATTACCAATAGATTAGCCACAATAGTGCAAGCTAGAATGCTATATTTATTATGTAGAATGTTTTACCATACCTGAGTAAACAGCTCTAGAAGCTCTCTGTTTGTTTAGGATAGCAGCTGCAGTATTAGCTTTGTGTGATATCACTTCCTGCCTGAGTCTCTCCCTGCTCACTTATAGCTTGGGGTCAGATTACAGCGGGGGGGGGGAGGGGGAAGAGCAAACTGAGCATGCTCACACCCGGGGCAACGAGGTTTAAGATGAAGGCAGGAAGTCTGATACAGAAGCCCATGTGTACACAATAGAAGGAAAGAAATTGACAGAGGACTCAGAGCTGCACTATTTTGAGGCTTACTTAGTTTTAACCTTTCCTTCTCCTTTAAGCTCATGTGCGTGACATCAGCTCATTATGTGATTATTAGTGCGATTGTTATCGGGGGGGGCATTTTAAAATAAAAAAAACTACTGTTAGTGCCTAGTGCAGGTTCTATTTGGTTCAGGAAAATATTTTCTCCTCAACAGGTGCCCTTTAAAGGAAATTCTGAAATATTCACCAATACTCATCCCATTCCCCAAGCCTCTTAGTCAGTGATACATGGCCATATCACCTAATGGAAAGTTCTTTCATTGCTTTTTTATCTGATCCTTTCCTGAAGAGAAAGTGACAATGAAGATGCCTTCTGGGCTAGTATTGTAATGCTGGAAAGGTACCAGTAGCACGTGGATCCCAATAGCAGCTCCCTGGAGACATTTACTGTTTCTTTTACAGCTCTGTGTGCTTCAACCTGCCATCAATAGTGTAGTACAAAACATACAAACTTCAGCTTTTCCAAACATAATTGGTACAGATCAACTTTGTTTTGAAATGATAAAAACTGAGAATTATGAGATGTATGAGCAGATATTACATGGCAAGACAAACCTCAACTCAGGTGCACTTTAATGACAAAATCCTTTAGTTCAGCTTGCATGGATATATGTAGAATCCGTATTTAATACACACAACTGGGGTCCGCTGCAAATGCCCGTGTACAGTCAGTGCTGATGGACAACTTGTAGCAACGAGAGCTGTTCAGTATGGAGGCTTAATGGGATCAAAAGCCAGTTTCATTTATGAACTGAAAGTTGGTTATTGTTACTCTAAATAAACACATTTGAGTTACTTGACTGCGTTTCATTTGAATTATGGGCCATCAGTCCTATTGCAATATAACATACAGGTTGACTGAGATTATAATGGTACAAAAACTTTGGTCTAGAGTTGTTTTTGCCATAAGCTCAGCTAAAATATTGTACTATAAGATACAAGGAGCATGAATATTCCTCTATTGATGGTGGCTAATGGGCATGAGTGTGCATTAATAACAAGCGTGCTGAGTAAATACACAGAAAACTGCAACATTGGTAGTTAATAGATATATTGAAGTATGCATGGTTTATTGGCAGTTCGCTTAAAAAAAAGCTAATCACTGATTGGTTGCTAATGGAGAATGTTTTAGGTTTACCCAGTGTTGGTAGACAACCCCAATAAATTTGTTGACACACGGGAAGATTTAGTTGCCTGTGATAAATCTTCGCTACTGTGGGCGATAATCCCCCCAAATGCCTTCCCACCGGCTTATGCCATCGCTGGCGGGATGGCATAAGCGTCACTTAAGAGTCTGCTCTGGTTTTTGTCCGATAATCTGATAAATTTTAGCTGTCGCAGCAACAATTCGATAAAGTCGAGTTTTCAGAGCATCAATGCTAGGAATGCACCGAATCCACGATTCGGTTTGGGATTCCGCCAGGATTCGGACTTTTTCAGCAGGATTTGGATTCGGCCGAATCCTTCTGTCCGGCCAAACTGAATCTGAATCCTAATTTGTCACAAAACAAGGAAGTAATAAATGTTTTCCCCTTCCCACAACTAATTTGCATATGTAAATTAGGATTCGGTTCGGTATTCGGCGGAATCCTTTGTGAAGGCTTCAAGGGTTTGGCCGAATCCAAAATAGATTGGATTCGGTTCATCCCTAATCAATTCTAACAAATAGGGACAGATTTATCAAGGGTCGAATTTTGAGCTCATGGGAGTTATTTTAACTCCAACTGCAATTTCGCAATTCGCAAACTCAAATCGAATTTAAATCAAATTTGATTCGAGTTTTTTTCTGAAAACTCGAATGTCAAGAAGGCTGCAAACTATTAATTCTAGGATGTCCTTCATAGGTTACAGCAATTTGGCAAGTTTAAGGTGGCAAATAGTCAAATTCGAGTTCTTAACTCCCCATCTTCTTTTCTGCTGATTCACTTGCACATGCTCTGTGCTGCTGTCACTTACTGAGCTTAGGGACCGACTCACAATATACAATACATATAGAATCTAAATGTCACAATATAAGGCTGATTAGTAATTAATACAGATAATTACTACATGGCAGCACAGAAACCAGTGCAACTAGCATTAGAATTTAATAATCAGCCCTGTAGCATCAGTTTATATTACAGGCCAACCATATTTTCTGCTGGATAATTTGTAATGACCCCTAAGCTTAGCTTCTCAACAGCTGCTCAGAGCCCACTGAGTATGTGAGTGTTACAGACACTTTCCAAGATGGTGACCCCCGCGACAAGTTTGAAGTCCTGGATCATTGCTGCTATTGACAAGCTGAAACTTTAGACTGGTGCAATAAATTCAGTATATAAAACTTGCCATTTTTAACCACATTCATTCTTAGGGTTTAGCTCTCCTTTAAGGTGCAAAAGATAAATGCTGAATGGCACCTACACAATACCTTTTAAAATGGCCTCTCTATCTCTGGGAATAATGACTGACCAATTTGCCGCCTCTTCCTTCTTTCTCCAAATGAATTATGTGTGCACTAGTTTCTCAGTATAATCTTCAGAGACACCCAGTGCATTCCAAGAATTCATCAGACACTTGGATCATTCTCTAACTTGTATTTCAAAGCACTAAAACTCAGTCTGTTAAGGAGGGATTTTGGGCCAATCTTCAAAGCATATTTGACCCAGGCTGTTCAAGGATAACGCTTGGCACAGTGGAATTTACTGTATTATTTAGTATAATGAGAGGGGTGTTAGCCTGTAGAGCAGTAGGTAATTGTGTAAAAATACAAAACAAACCCAGTGCAAATGATATATGTGAACATTTAATTAAAGGTGATTTTTAATATGTTATCAGTAGCTTTACGACATTTAGATGCCTATCCTCCTATCTGCAGTTCTTGCATTATCCTTGCAAAAGAAAAAGGAATATGGTCAATATAGGGATTTACGTGGTCTTGTTGTGATTCAAACTGAAAGCAGATTTCTGCCTCTGGTGCTCGAGCAAGGTGATTGACTTCTCCGAGTTGTTTATATTCCTGATGAGGGTTTCCAGCCTCCTCTTTATTTTCTTTTGGTCCTCTATTGCACATCCAATAATTATGGACTGAAACTTCTGGTCTACAGGTGCTGCTGGAACATCCGAGCTGCAAGCTCCATACAGCGACATTAATTGCTTCCTGCCATTTTCTAGGTTGTCCATGACTTTTTTTACAATGTCATCAATGATCATGGTGGCCTGCTGTAGAGAGGATTCCTGTTGGGGGTTCCTAATGGTTTCTACGGATACTTCAACAGTATGGGTGCGGCCCATTAGGCGTTCTGCTGTTAGAAATAGTTCTTCTCTCTCCCCTTTAAACAAAAGGCAAAATGTGCACAGATGTAAGCATTTCATTGAATTTTACAGACTGGAATTAAAATAAATACTGATGTACTATTACTAAACATCTCAATATCATCTTAAAACTACACCGCTCCTCAGCTGACAATAAAACAACTCACCATTTATAAACTTCTGAGAATTTACCATTAAACACTACTCTGTACATAATTATTTAACTAGTTCTCTAATTATATACAAATAGCACCACAGACAGAGCTTAGTTACCAACTTATTTCAGGCCTGTATTTCCCTGTTAGAGACCGCAATCCCTTTATAAATACTGGAATTATATTATCATTCCTCCAACAGAGTGTTATAGAGGCACCATTTGTGTTTTTCGCCTAACAGGCTATTCTGGGTGTGTTAACCTTGGAGGGGGAGGGGAACAGATGGCCAGTCACACCTTATTTATCACTGAGTTATGTGAGAGGGGACATGTGGGAACTTAAAGGGATACTGTCATGGGAAAAAAAAATTTTTTCAAAATGAATCAGTTAATAGTGCTGCTCCAGCAGAATTCTGCACTGAAATCCATTTCTCAAAAGAGCAAACAGATTTTTTTATATTCAATTTTGAAATCTGACACGGGGCTAGACATTTTGTCAATTTCCCAGCTGCCCCATGTCATGTGACTTGTGCCTGCACTTCAGCAGAGTAATGCTTTTTGGCAGGCTGCTGTTTCTCCTTCTCAATGTAACTGAAGGAGTCTCAGTGGGACATGGGTTTTTACGATTGAGTGTTGTTCTTAGATCTACCAGGCAGCTGTTATCTTGTGTTAGGGAGCTGTTATCTGGTTACCTTCCCATTGTTCTTTTGTTTGGCTGCTGGGGGGGAAAAGGGAGGGGGTGATATCACTCCAACTTGCAGTACAGCAGTAAGGAGTGATTGAAGTTTATCAGAGCACAAGTCACATGACATGGGGCAGCTGGGAAATTGACAAAATGTCTAGCCCCATGTCAGATTTCAAAATTGAATATAAAAAAATCTGTTTGCTCTTTTGAGAAATGGATTTCAGTGCAGAATTCTGCTGGAGCAGCACTATTAACTGATTCATTTTGAAAAAATTTTTTTTCCCATGACAGTATCCCTTTAAGGCACATCCTCTTTTTTTATGTGTAAGGCCCACTGTCTCATCTAGGGTTGCCACCTTTTCCTGAAAAAAATCCCGGCCTTCCTATATTCTTGACGTTTTTTCCTATTAATAACACTGGAATCAAGCAACATTTTTTCCAGCCAGGCTGGTAAAACTTTAGTCTCTCCCCCTCCAGATTCAAGCCTAACAGTCACAGGCATCTGTTATGGTTTACCCTTATGTTGTGTAAAATGAATATCACCAAAAAAACTGTGTAAAAAGTTGTGTTAAATAAACTGCAAATTTATCAAGGTTTACACACTGGATTTGGCACCATTATTATTCGCAGCCAGACCTTGTGTAATCCATTAAAGTCAATGGGGAAAATTCAAGTGGCAAGTAAATTCCAGTGGAAGTCACAAAGCTCTTTTCCAATAACATTTTCAAGCAGCAGATTATAGTTATGCTGGGTTTGCTCACTGAGGTACCCGGTTACTGAAAATCAGTACAAATCTTTATAAGTATGCCATTTTTTTTCATGGCCATGCCTGCTGTGTGGCAAATTTTGTTGCCAGTTTTATACACAGCATAATAAATAGGCCCCTTAGTGCCCCCGTAATGACTATACGAACCAATGGAAAGTTTGATACTATGGGATGTTGGCAGAAGCACCAGTGCACAAAGGGACAGGCACATACTACTTTCAATTGCAATAATAACTTTAAAGGGATTCTGTCAAGGTTTTTATGATGTCGTTTTTATTATTAAATTACACTTACACTGCAAATCATTAACTCTACGATATAAAATGTAATTCCTGAACCAGCAAGTGTATTTTTTTAGTTATAATATTAATGTGTAGGCAGCCATCTCAGGTCATTTTGCCTGGTCATGTGCTTTCAGAAAGAGCCACCACTTTAGGATGGAACTGCTTTCTGGCAGGCTGTTGTTTCTCCTACTCAATGTAACTGAATGTGTCGCAGTGGGACCTGGATTTTGTGTGTTGTTTTTAGATCTACCAGGCAAATGTTATCGTGTCAGGGAGCTGCTATCTGGTTACCTTCCCATTGTTCTGTTGCTGCGGGGGGGGGGGGGTACAGCCATAATTTACAATTTTATCAGAGCACAAGTCTCAAGAATAGGGGCAACTGACAAGATGTCTAGCCCCCATGTCAGATTTCAAAATTAAATATATAAAAAAAAAATCTGTTTGCTCTTTTAAGAATTCAGTGACAGTTTCCCTTTAAAACTGTTCCTTTTACACAAAAGCAGTGGAGGCATTGCAGATTCTGTCTATAAAGTTTGATTTTCTGCATCCAGCCAGGCCCCTGCAAAAAAATCTTCTAAGGGGCCCAACACAGAGTAGCAAACCCTATGGCCCCTGCCCACACACGTGCTGCCCACTCTACATGAGAGCTGCCAGGGAGCCAGGCTTTCTGCAATGATCGAGGAAGTCTGAGCCCCCCTGTGACCTTATGCTTCCTCTATTCTTATTGTCCACTGTCTGAATATCATGTTCTATATGTACCTAACTTACTACTGTGATTTACATAAATGCACAGGTGGCTGCTTACTATACCGATAAAAAAAAAATGTGGAACTGTATAATAGTTCAGCCTTATCTATAGAGGTGAGTAGGCCTTACCATCACAGATATTCCTTATGTCTTGGCTGTTCTGCACACTGTGAATCTTTTCTATCAGATACTCTTTCTCCAGCTCTAGGGCTGAGGCTGCATCACGAAAGGCTTGAACCCTGCAACAGAAGGAAAAGGATGCCATGGCACTATTCAATAGCACTATTCATTTGCACTATTCATTTGCACTATTCATGCACCATTATCTGCTTCTCAACATCATGCTAGCATGCTGAGGAGCTTTGATACATTTATGGCTAACTGAAGTATTTAGCTTTGCTATATAATAGCTATTTAGAATGACTTGTAATTTCTGCATAATATAATATCCATGGAGCCAACCCTTGAGCTATAAATAACTTACTTCCCCTTTGCTCCCGGCTATGAGAAAATGTGCCAAAAAACTGGCAATGGAATGAACACTCCAGTAACAGATGAACGGGAGCAGATACCCTCTCAAAGACTCCAGCATGTAACAGTCAGTGGGGCTTGTTTATTAACACTGGGCACATTTTCCTTTAGGCAGTTACCCATGGCAACTTTAATTACTTTACTTGTAGCTGTATGGGAAAAAAGTGACTTATTCGTTGCTTTGAGTTACTGCCCAGGTGAAAATGTGCCCAATGTTAATAAATACTTTAATTCCCACAATGGGTCTGTGGCCAGGAACCGTGTAACTTTCTTCATTTGGCAGCATTTGGACTTTTTTGGTTTGTGCTGCAGCAAGGGAAATTTATAGAACAGACATCTAGCACTTAACAAGCCAGTATATAGGCCAGGAAATCCTTTATGTGGCTCTTGTGTCCAGCCAAAAAGAAAGAGGAGTATAAAGTCTAAATAATGATAGATCATGTCTTGGAAAACTCCCATCTCTTATAAATGGGGTATTTTCCAGAAATTAATTTGAATTCATGTTTCCTTTGAATGTGTGACCAATAGGATTGTTAGGTATTCATGTGAATTTCAGAAAAAGTAACCATTACTCAGAGATTCCACTTTAAGACTTGCGGCATAGGGAACACTTTAAACCACCTTTCTTTTGGGCAATTGCTCTAAACTGAACATGTATCATTCTGGGAAAGCTGAAGAATGATACAAAAGGAATATATTCTACAAAACAATTTGTACTGCAGAGTAAGCAAAAAGTCTGACCACTAAGCTAAATGTTTCCTTCTGAACCGAGCTTTGGGAAACAAATATGCTGCCATTGGTTTATGGTATGGGCCACTGTCTGTTGCTTTTGGCTGGCGGCATTCCCTATGAGATCAGTCCATTTCTGTTCTGCAATGCCTCACCCCTTACTGGTTTCCCCTTAGAGGATTATTGGCCTGATATGAGGTAGAGAGGAAAAAGGAAGGTTGCTGCCAAACAATAAAAGCAACACGGGGGAAATCATTCAGCACAAAGGTGTGAAAGGTCTAATCATGCAAAGCTTGTACCCAAACAATAAGCTTCCTATTGAGCTCTGACAGCAACTACATGCTGTGGACTGATTGCCACTGACATGAAAGATAAATTCTGCATTACTCTCACATTCTAACAATGACTATGCAAAAATGTGCCCTTTAGCTTGGTGCTACATTCTGCAAGACATTCAGTAACTGACAGGTGCAGCCTTGTGCTGTTTTTTGGGGACTGGTTTTATCAATGAGAACAGCTACCGGGGTGGCACATAAAGTCCATCATCACTGAGACGTGAAAATAGCCTGCTAGTGTCATAACACTGTCTGCCATAACCTCAGGTCATTAAAATTGCTTCCAAATTGGCACAAGAATAGAGCATTCTGCTCAAGTTTTCTTGCACAGCCCATTGTTTCAAAGACAGTTAAACAGTGGAGTAGAAACTAGCACAATTCTAGGAAGCTTCTAAGGAAAACTACATAGCACAATGCACAGATATACTGTATATATAAAAGACATACACCAGGGCTTCATATTGCAGTGAAATTAAAGAAAAAGTTTATTGCCAATGAGAAAGGTCCTGAGCAGGACCACATATTCAAAGCATATTCAAGACAGCACCCAGTCATATGCTTATCATACATTGGAGTGCACCACATATGGGACTGTATATACTGTATATGTATATGTGTACTGTATATGTGTGTGTGTTTTTTTACACAAAATACAGGTATAGTAGAAATTACGATTATATTGAGTATTCTTTTGATACATTTAATTTAATTCCTATTATAATGGAAATTGTTTTTACCCATTGAACAAGGTAATTTGATTAAATACAGATAATTTGCTCTCATAAACCCCTCCCAAATCTGCAGCCTTAATTATGTGTTGGTAATTAGGCATTTTGCTACTACTATTGGTTGTGTAGTAACAGATATTATGGAATTCCTTGTAACTAGCTTATACTGGTGATTTAAAAACATATTTCTCTTATTAATAAAGAAAGAACTAAGTAGGGTTGCCACCTTTTGAAGTGGCTGAGACCGGGCAGGGGGCGGTGCCGTGATGTCAGAGGGCGGGTCAGTGATGTAGGTGGCTGTGTCAATCAAGGGAATCTTGCACGGTTTTCCTTATTTGACCCGGGCAGCCCTTCAAAATACCGGGCTGTCCGGGTCAAAACTGGACAGGTGGCAACCCTAGAACTAAGGCATAGCCAGGCCCGGATTTGTGGCGAGGCCCAGGCCTAGGGCGGCAAATTCCTAGGGACGTCATGCCACCCTAGCCGCTCTATGGGGAGCACTGGGAACGCACAGCTTGATCGGTGCGGGCGATGAGCGCTAGGACTGCATGGGCTAAGGGCGCCCACCGCTGGAATCCGGCCCTGGGCATAGCAATGAGTAAGTCTAGAAATCTTACACCAAAAGTTTTTAGTTTCTGTAGCAGCTCAAGGCAACCACACAGCCTTTAGCAGGGAAGATCTGTGCCTCCGAATATGCCCCAGTAGCCCCCCATCTTTTTTTCTGCTGATTCACTGCACATGCTCTGTGCTGCTGTCACTTACTGAGCTTAGGCGGCTTAGACCTTAGGGACCAACTCACAATATACTGTAGAATTTAAAATTCACAACAGCAACCAAGAGCATAGTGAGAATGTGCAATGTCCCTGACACTGAAAATCTACTCTAACAACATCAGAGCATGGGGGGCTGCAGTGGACAACTTTGAAAGCATGGATCATTATTGATATAAGGCTGCTGAACCTCCAGCCTGGTACATAAAGCTCATTAAGTATATAAAATACACCATTATAGCCATTATCTTTTCAGGGTTTAGCTCTGCTATGAGGCAGGCCCAGGCCAAGAAACACAATAGCTCGGTACTGTATCTTACGACTGAGTACCTTGCACTGCTCAATCTGCAGATGTGCCTGAGAAATAAACTGCAAAATGATAACATTTATGTAATAAAAAGAGCAAAGTTTGCTCCTAATCTAGGAATCTATAGTAACCAATCAGCGGGTAGAATGTACCAGTCTCAGGGTAAAAACAAACATTCGTTGATGTGACTTACTAGAGCTGCCCCGCTTCATTTCCAAATCTATCCATGACTCATCTCCTGACTATTTTCAGCTCTATCAATATGAGACCCAAACTGCGTATTGTAGATGTTTAAAGTCCCAGAATCCAACACTTCTCATTGAACTAGGTGTCGGAGGGGTTGCATTGGTCAATAGTTCTTACAAGTGTAGGAGCCCCTATGGGTATGGGTTAATCTGCCCTGCAGCTTTAAGGCCCCCACCTTTTTCTTAGAGTGATCTGCCAGGAGAGAATGACACTCCCCTGCTACACTGCTATATAGTGTGTGTAGGGAGTGGCCACTTCCTCTTTGGCCTGTGGATGGTGATCCAGCTGGGTGTGCTCAGGGGAGCCTGGGCACAGCTAGGCCCAGAAAGGCCCATGTGCTTTGGAGAAGAAGTCGGGGACCAGGTAACCCCGTGAATGAGGAATAGTTACACTAGGGCAGACTTGTCATAGTCTCTCTAGGAGAGAAAGGCCGAGAGGTGAGAGAGAAAGAGCAGCTGAAGCTCCAACAAGGATTTGCAGTAAGGGAGTAGCTTCCCAGAGGCTCTGTGTGTTGCCTCCAGTCAGGGACCTCAGTGAGGAGGGACTGTAGGGTAGAAGCTGCTTTCCTGACAACTTCCAGGAGGGATTGTGTGTAAATACTGCAAATGCCTAATGGAGACCTTTCCTCTGTGAGAAATGCCTAATGGCTGCAGCTCTGTGTGAGAAATGTGCTATTGCCTCAGCTCCTGTGTGACTACTAAACCTGTGGTCACTTGCCTTGTGCATAGTTAAATAAACCGTTTCTGTTTTACTGCAAGAACCTCCTGGCGCCCATCTTTTGTTGTGTGCACAGTAGCCTGGGGGATGTAGTTGCACTACACCATAGAGGGAACACTTCCACATGGCGAAGGCCCTGACCCTGTTGTGTGAAGTCGCGTGTAACCCATGCTTCTACTGCTAGCTGGACAGTTTAACTATTTGTGTGCTATGCAGCCCAAATAGGTGTTACACAAGTAATATGTCTGTGGAACCAGGTATGCTATAAGTTCAGAAATACATAAGCCCAACCTAATAAACTCATGTCAAAAGGGTATATTAGTTTTGGCTACAAGAGCGATGGTTTCTGATACAGGTACTGTATGGGACCTGTTACCCAGAATACTTGGGACCTGATAATTTCCGCATAAGGGGTTCTTCCGTAATTTGGATCTTCATATCTTAAGTCTACTAAAATATAATTTAAACATTAAACCCAATGAAGTGGTTTTGCTTCCAATATTGGATCAAGTGCAAAGTACTGTTTTATTATTACAGAGAAAAAGGAAATCATTTTTAAAAATATAAATTATTTTAATAAAATGGAGTCTACGGGAGATGAACTTCCCGTTATTTGGAGCTTTCTGAATAATGGGTTTCCAGATAACAGATCCTACACCTGTACATTATTTCTGTAGTCTGGCAGGCAGTGAAAAGAATAGGACAGATAGACAGCAATTATGTTTACTTTTAATCTACTTTAAATTGATTGAAAAAACATTATTAAATGTATTTTGGAAACATGATTTGAAATACATTTTCTTTAAAATCGTTTTTTTTTGTTACTTCTACACTTAAATTATATGCAGAGGTTATACTGCATTTAATCAGAATCTATTGGATTTGATGGTCTATGACAGTTTTCTATTCAGAAAGCACAATATAAAATGAGCTCCCCATACTTTGACATAAATAGCAGGGGTGCAGCTACAGTGGCACATGGCAGGGGCAGGTAACCAAGGGCACTACAGCTTAGCAACTACAGTACAGTGTCGGTGTCCATTTTAGGACATCTACCCTTCAAACTTGAAACATCCACATTATCTGATAGATTAGACTGGGATGTCACAGAGTATATAACTGCACAGTCTTACCACTTCATTGCCTGGCCCAGCAGGGTGATGAGTGAGGATGGAGTGGATAACTTTATTATAGGGGCTGCTTTGTCTCATTCCATGGGTGCCCATCACTAGTTTGTTTTCTATTACTAACAGCAACATTTGTCCCAGATAACAGAAAAACGTGTCTATCCAGCTGAGTTGCCAACAATAACTGCCACCACAAAGCCTCTGCTCCCAGTATTAAAAGTAATGACATGATTTTCTCAGCTCACTAAAGTTACTACTGCTGCCAGGTACCAGAGAAAAGTGCCACAAATACCTGCTGTCACCAGAGCTGACTGCCTTTAAATATTGTGTACAGAAAAGTACAATGAATCTTATGTCTGCTCCAGCTCCAACTTGTGCTTCGGAACAAAAACACTTTATTCCTCGTGAGTTATTCCCTGCAATACCCACTGGCACCAGAGCATCTACTCCCAATATATAACCAAAAGAAAAATCTTCTTTTCTCTGAACCACCTTCTGCTAGGAAACAAATAAAGGGGAACTAAACTGTCAAAACATATGAGATCCGGAAAGCTCCAAGTTATGGAAAGGCTGTCTCCTATAGACTCTGTATTATTATCCATATTATCATATTATTATTCAAATAATCCCAATTTTTAAAAATGATTTCCTTTTTCTCTGTAATTATAAACAGTACATTGTACTTGATCCAAACTAAGATATAATTAATCCTTATTGGAAACAAAACCAGCCTACTGGGTTTATTTAATGTTTAAATAATTTTCTAGTAGACGAGGTATGATAAATTATGGAAAGATCCATTATCCAGAAAACCCCATGTCCCTAGCATTCTGGATAACAGGTCCCATACCTGTATATTTTTTGAACAGACATAACTGACTCTGCAAACTAAAGGAAACTATATTTTAACAATTAAGGGACAAACAAAGAGCTAAGTTTGGAGAAATCAGGCAGATATTGAGCCTAGAGGTCAGACTATTGCCTCACACTGCCATATGGTATAGGAATATGTGGCAAAGTTCACCTGTACATTTCAGTCAGCCTTTCCCTCAGTATACGGTATATCAGGGGCAGAATGTTATATATATGTGGGGACAGGCTTCTGGCAGAGACTGGGTTAAGCATAGAACACGAGCAGAGTCATGCAGCAGAGCAGAGTCATGTAACAGCAGTGCAGGGTACTAGTGAGAGGCTCAGAGTGGGCACCATGCTGCCATGCATAGAGATACAATGACTGGCATTCAGTTGTTCCCTTACTTACCTGCCTTCCAAATCGTCCAGAACCTCTAACAGGTGGTTGGATCGAGCGGCCATAGAGACAGAGCGGCTGAACTTGCCCGCATTGTGCGCTTCAGTGTTTGCCTTTGCCTGGATCTTAGCCTGAGCCATAGCTCACAGTCTGTCCCTCCCAAAGAACAAGCAGAAATGACAGAGGACAGAGAACCCTTAGATCCTTCTAGACATAGCCGCCTCCTCCTCCTCCTCTTTCACTCACTGGGATAGAAGAGCAGGATAGTGTAACATTGCCTAACATGGGCTTGGGTGGCTCCCTGTCCTGCTACTGCTGCTTCAATGTCTGTCAGCTGCTTCTCTCCCTACCCCCAGCTGCATCTGGGAACAGCTCAACTGCCTATAGACTTAACTCACTCTTGGTCTGGGGGGGGGGGGTCTTCCAATGGTTCCCTCCACAGCTAATCTAACTGTTCATTCACTCACCCACTGCTGCTCTTATAGATACTGTACATTCTGTACACTCTGCAAACCAATCAAACTGGGCCGGCGGATAAGGAACAAGGGGGTCCCATATAACCCAGTCCAATTCAGTTGTACCCAGTGAATCTACAGTACCTGCTATAAAGGGTACACTCAAACCATTCATTTATCCTATTGCATCTGTCCTCCCCTACTCAAGGACAGAGCCAGTTCCCAGGGCCCGATTTGAAGTTATGGCGCCCCAAGGCCGCATGTCCTACCCCTGACGCTACGCAAGGCGCACCCTCACCCCTTACCCTCATGGTCCTAGCTAAACTTTCCCCCCCATGCATTCACACGCTCGATCTCAAGCAGGGGAGCTTTGAGTCCCCAGTGTTACTTAGGAATGTGGCTGGACGGCATTAGCATGCCATTTCCACCCCTAAAATTTGCCGCCCTAGGCCAAGACAATTGTGGTCTCACCACAAACCCGGGCCTGCCTGCTCTCATTAAAGGAATCCTGCAGAGTGGAAGAAAATGTCACCCAGCGACAAATCTCCCCTTCTTCAGGGCGACTAAAAAGCATGATAATTCCCATTCCCCATTCATACCACCATACGTTTCTGTGGTTTTCAAATGGTAAATCCAGTAGGCTTCTCTCAATAATAGTTTCCTTTCCGGGTCCCCTATCCTTATATTGGATTTCAGCTCATCTATAATATGAAACTGTATCCTCATAACCCCTTCATGTTTTTCCTGAATGTGCTTAGCTACAGCAGATTTATAATCCTTCCTCCTAAGAGATGAAACATGTTCCAATATAGATGAACCCACTTTCCTTACTGTCTTACCCACATAGTGGGCACCATAGAAGCACGTCACTAGATATATCACCCCCTTAGATACACAATTAAAGTAATTCCTAGTGACATATGATCTCCCTGTGTTTGTGGTGGTAAACTCCTTTTTAGATATTGACAAGCTCCACATCTTGTCCTAACATACTTATAGTTACCTTTACTTGTGAGCCCAGACCTTGGGGCCTCCACTTTCGTGGAGCTGTAGAGACTCCTAGATACCAAAAATGCTATATTCCTGTTCTTCCTAAATACCAAAGATGGTTGTGTATCCAAAACTTTAGCTAACACGGGATCTTGGAGCAATATCCCCCAATATTTTTTGATGCTATATTGTATAACGCTTCTCTACTGTAAGTGGTACAAAAACATTTAGGATGGCTACCCTGCAATGTACTTGTATCAGAATTATTCTGTTTCTCATTCCTCCCAGATAACAATGTAGTGAGACAGAAAATTAAAACTAATGTAAGCCTTTTCCTGCTCATGAAGTAGGCAATACGACTTAAGGTATGAAGATCCAAATTATGGAAAGATCTGTTATCAGGAAAATCCCAGGTCCCGAGCATTATGGATAACAGGTCCAATACTTGTAGCTACATTTTTGTTTAATGTCACACTACAGGAAAAAAGCTTTGCCTAACAACAAATCATTTTGAAGCACAGCTAAACCCACTAGAATTGCTCTCAATAAGAGAGTTTATGGCCTAGAGGAAAACGGACGCCTCTTACATAGTCAGAACCAGAGAACTGAAATGCAGGCCCGGACTGGCAATCTGTGGGTTCTGGCAAATGCCAGAGGGGCTGCTGTAAGATGCCATAAACAGTCACTATTCATTGGGCTTGTGTGGGGCTGCTTGGGCCTCTGGAATGATGGGGCCTAATTTGAATCCCAGTCCAGACCTGCTGAAAGAGATACGAAAACAGTGCTTAAAAGCAAAAATACGTTTATAACCACTGAATATATTTTTTAAAAGCATACTATAAAGTTGTTTAGCCTCACACTTTCTTTCATTATGCAAAAAAAAAAAGTTTTTATGTGGAGGACCAATTTTATTGTGACGCCACACCCTGCTTAAAGGGATTCTGTCACGGGAAAACATGTTTTTTACAAAGTGCATCAGTTAATAGCACTCCACCAGCAGACTCCTGCATTGAAATCCCAATTTTTTTATATTTAATTTTGAAATCTGACATGAGGTGAGACATACTGTCAGTTTTCCAGGTGCCCCAGTCATGTGACTTGCGCTCTGATTAACTTCAGTCACTCTTTTCTGCTGCACTGTAAGTTAAATGATATCATCCCTGTCCCCCCCCCCAGCTGCCCGTAAGCAGAATGATGGGAAGTTAACCTGACACCTGCATTGCTAAAAATGCTCTCATACCTAGTGGTAGATTTGAGAAGAAGTCCAGCTAAGACACGACTCCTTCAGTTATACTGAGTAGGAGAAACAATAGCTTATCTGAAAGCAGTTCCATCATTGTGCAGCACTGGCTTTTTCTGAAAGCTCATGACCAAGCACAGTGACCTGAGATTGCTGCCTATACACCAGTATTTCACCTAAAAAAATATATTATTGGTCAAGGATAAAATTTCAAATGGTACAATGAATAACGTGCAATGTACACAGTGTTATTTAGTAATAAATACTACACCATAAAAATCATGACAGACTCCATTTACCCCACACCATATTATCTACCATATCTAATTTTTTACAATGACTATAACTAAGTGTTATACTGTAGGTTTGGGTTCATCACCCACTTCTGCTCTGATACAACACCCTGCTGTATATACCTGCATCCATATCTTATATCTTTGTCAGAATGCACACTGTTGTGTCTAAGAGCGTTTAGTCAAATTGACAATTGGTCTGCCCATTAGGCTTTTAAACAAGCAGTCAGATCTATCCTTTGCCATGTTAATAACAGTCAGATGAGTTAGTTGCATTCTTATCCTACACACAGACCAGTAATCATATATGAAGAACAACTGGATTATATTAGAACATAAAGAGGTTCTGCCTTAGGATTCCCTAATTGTTCATCTAGATCTGGGCTCCCTGTGGCCTTGAAGTAGGTGCTTATATTTCAATTCCTGACTTGGAGGCAAGATTTGGTTGTACAGGTATGGGACCTATTATCCAGAATGCTCGGGACCCAAGGCTTTCCGGATAACGGATCTTTCTGTAATTTGGATCTTCATACCTTAAATCTAATAGAAATCATGTAAACATTAAATATACCCAATGGACTGGTTCTGTTCCAATAAGGAATAATTATATCTTAGTTGGGATCAAGTACAAGCTACTGTTTTATTATTGCAGAGAAAAAGGAAATCATTTTTAAACATTTTTATTATTTGGATAAAATGGAGTCTATGGGAGATGGCCATTCCGTAATTCGGAACTGGATATTGGGTTTCCGGATAACAGATCCCATACCTGTACTGACAAATAGAGCCTTCTGTAGCTGTCAGTTCACATAGCGGCAGATCACAGCACTTTTTACATCTGAATGTGGCTTTCAAGGGTTAAAAAAGATTGGGGACCCCGATCTAGAGGCATCACCTTCTAAATTCTGCTTTGTGTGTGCCAACTGTTTCTATCTGTTCTTGTGTGCCATTTTGCATCTATCCACTCCTTTTTCTTACTCCATCTTCTACTTAAATTCTTTGCTATCTTAATCTGCAAATCTTTATCTGATACTGTACATGGTAAGATCAAATTGCTTTTGTTCCTAACAAGCAGATCTTTCTAATTGGTGTAATTTCACAGTGTCCCAACCCATGGGCCAGTGCCCTGTCCATAGTACTTTCCAACCAGCCCATATCAATATCACTTTCTGACTCACTATAGACCCATGTTTGGTCAGCTTTACTTACACTGTCTGTCTCATTTCTTCTGCACCCTTGATTTCTTTTGTTTTTATTAGGGATGCACCGAATCCAGGATTCGGTTCAGGATTCAGCCTTTTTCAGCAGGATTCGGATTCGGACGAATCCTTCTCCCTGGCCGAACCGAATACTAATTTGCATATGCAAATTAGGGGCAGGGAGGAAAATTGTGTGACTTTTTGTCAAATTTTTTCCCCTTTCCACCCCTAATTTGCATATGCTAATTCTGATTCGGTTCAGTATTCGGCCGAATCTTTCTCAATGGGGGGTTTGGTGGTTCGGCCGAATCCAAAATAATGGATTCGGTGCATCCCTAGTTTTTATGTACATTAAAAAGATGGTTTACCATTAAGTGAACTTTAAGCATATTATAAAATGGCTAATTCGAAGCAATTTTTCAAGTGGAAGATATTTTTTCTTTTTTATAGTTTTTTAATCATATGCCTTTTTCTTTTGACTCTTTCAAATGGGGGTCACTGGCCCCATCTAAAAACAAATGCTCTCTACGGCCATACATTTATTGTTATTGCTACTTTTTATCACTCATCTTTCTATTCAGGCCTCTCCTATTCATATTCCAGTGTCTGAAGAAAAAAAAACGATAATACATTCTTTATAAATCTGCTGCATTTAGGCAGGATCACCCAATATTTATGTATTGTGCATTTTAATGAGTTTATCTATCTATAAATGTATATATCAGGGGTGTCCAAACTTTTGGCTTGCCGGGCCACATTGGAAAAAGAAAAATTGTCTGGGGCCACACATTAAATACACTTTTAATTGCAAAAGTAAAGGAAATACACAGAAAAGAACTACAATGCCAGTTGGATAACCAGATAGAGCTATACACTGGAATATGGGACACCTAGATAATAAATAGACGTATTATTATATTATTATTACTAACTTGGCAATGGGCAGAGACTCCCCTCCTCCTATTTCCTCGGGAACCAAGAGTTTCAAGCTGGGCCGCATTCATATGCATCCTGGGCAGCATGTGGCCCTCGGGCCGCAGTTTGGACACCCCTGGTATATATCATGCAGTATTAAACTTCATTTCTTTTTTTCCACATTTTTATGTCAGTTTATTACCCCTCTCACAATGTGTTATTGTAAGAAATTGTTACTTTGTCATGTAGTAAATGGGGGGCACGACCTACTTACTTTCATCTTAATTATTTGACTTGGTTTAAGACCAGTACTGTCTGCTCTCTTCTTTATTTGGAACAAGTGAATCAGAACAATGCTCTGTTGCATTCAACTGTAATTTCAGAGACTTTATCTTTTGTTGTTTTGATTTTTTTTTTTGTCTAAAAAAAGAATAATAATTATTAACCACTGCATAACTTTGCCATACTAGTGTAAATATTCAGTGCATTTGCTACTACTTCTTTTTATGTAGCTTACAAAGTCAAACAGAAAGGTGTCTGTATGTACAGAAAAAAATGCATATTTTCTTGAGGCCCATTTGAAAGGTCTTTTATATTTACAAATGGATAAGCCTCATAAGTACTTGCGCATGATGTAAATTTCTGCTTGCTACACATAGCAGTCAGCTTCTGAATGTATCATGGACAGATAAGACTGAAGGGGAACATGTTTTATATTTAAACATATTTGTAAATAAAATAAAATAGAGGGTCTGAATAGAAAGATGATTTATAAAAAAAAAAGTAGCAATAACAATAAATGTGTAGCCTTACAGCTTACAGAGCATTTGTTTTTTTTTATATGGGGTCAGTGACTCCCATTTGAAAACTGGAAAAAGTCAGAAGAAGGAAATAGTTGAAAATCTATAATAAAAAGAAAAAATGAAAAGTTGCTTAGTGTTAGCCATCTGGTTGCTAGGGTCCATATTACCCTAGCAACCATACAGTGATTTGACTGAGAATAGGAGAGGTCCTCCATAGAGGAATGAGTAATGAAAAGTAGCAATAACAATACATTTGTAGCCTTACAGAGCATTGGTTTTTAGATGGGGTCAGTGACTCCCATTTGAAAGCTAGTAAGAGTCAGAAGGCATGAGTAGTGTAAAGAAAGAAGTATTTTACTTTATTTCAGAGCATTAACATTAACCATATTTTCCCACCATGATTTCTTACAAGAATTCTAACAATCTTTGTACATGATTTTGGCTTGATTATTATGGCCTATGCATTTTAAATAATATAAAAAAAATTAGATTTACACCTGAAACAGAGCAATTGCTGCCTAAAGGTCTAAATAGGAATTTATCATATACCGGTACATATCCTCACCATTCATTTCAGTGTGTGTGTGTGTGTGGGGGGGGGGGGGGTTGCAAGGCATCAAAGTTGCAGTAGCAGTTGATAGTATGAAGTGCCTAATACTGTAGCTTCAAAGAGCAGCCATCCTGATTTCAAGCAGCAGCTTGTGAGTTACCAGAGCAGATGGAAACAGAAGGATGAGGGAAAAGAAAGCTAAACAAAGGCAAGTCACACAAAATAAATGTGTCATTTCACCAAAGCTGTGCCTCAGATTATTGCACAGTGTGGCTTTTTAAAACCTAACCGTATCATGTCACATATGATAAATGATATAGGATGTGGGCAGCGGCAGCCAATCACAACGTTAGCACAAGAAAAAATATACTACAGTTCCCTGTCAGGTCCCCTAAGCTGCCCTCGAGCCAACAGAATGGTAATCGACTGGCATCCTACATCCTTGCAAAGTGCTGCTTCATAAGAGCTAAGGCAAGTAGATACAGGGAAGTCGAATGGCTGATCCTTTTTATTGAAGGAGGTAAGTATGTTTTGAGATGTATGATGTAATGGAAAATGATTGTTCTTCACATTATAAGGGTAATTTACTATTCCCCAGGGCACAAGTACAAGAACACTAAGAGGCACAAGAGCATGTTTATTCAAGCAGCACTTCTACCCAGGGAAGTGTTTACTCTGTACATCTCATGCTGAATAAAGAGTCTGGCACAAGGTGCACAGTGCCATGGAATGCAGACTGGCCTTATGCTGTAATGTGAATGAAATCTCATCAGTGAGAAAGCTAAAACTTGCCTAATAATGCCTCATTTTGTACAAGAGGGAGCTTTATCTTGCAAAACAAATAAGCCAGACTCTAGATGTTTACTTTAGTTACATGGTTCCCAGATAAAGGACCTTGATTTTTCCTAAGGTAGCAAACACTGTTAATCAATGATATGAGACAGTCTGCCCACAACACATACGCCATTAGGGGTTCAGCTGTTTTTCACTCTAATAGTCTGTTATTCTAATACTCCAAAGCACTCTGAAACTGCATTCTACAATATTTTATGGGACAGCATTGGATATAAACCTCATTTTCACGTTGTCACTTCAAAGCAGAAGGCACAGCCATTATAGAAGTTCCCCTTCAGTGGAAAAAACAGCTTTTAGTGGGATCTGGAGCACGGTATATATGGAACAGGTCTTGTTATTAATTTGCTTTGTGTTCTTTTCATACTCTTTAAACAGCGCCCTTATTTGAGTGAATCTATGTAATCAGGGCTGCCATCAGTAATCATGAGGTCCCAAACTACTAAATTAGCAGGGCCCCCAGTTATTAGCTCACTGGTCACATGGACCCCAGGTAAATGGGGCCCAAAATGAAACAAAAAAAATGACACGTGGCCATAGCTCTGCCCAGCTACTCCCAACTTATGCCAAATCCCTGCCCACCCAAGCGCCATTACATTATTTTCTGCTACTGTAACTAGTTGTTTTTTTATTTTTCAATTGTAGTTGCTAGTCTTCTGACAGCCTACAGCACTTGCCATTTTTTTTCACCTCTGAGTGAATTTTTAGTACAATGTAGAGAGTGATATTTTGAGACAATTTGCAATTGGTTTTTGAGTTTTGAATAGTGGTTTATTCAGCAGCACTAGCGGCAAGGGATCAGCGACACTTTTTAGATAGACCGCATCCAGGGCCGGATTTACCCTTCCTGCCCCCCTAGGCCCAGCTACTGTGCCGCCCCCTGTATTTTCTGGAAGTAAATCTTTCGCTGCTTGCACCTGCACTCTTGCCTGAACTAGCTCCCTTCCCAATCCCCTAGACTCTATTTCTAATTAGTCTGGCGCCGTGCGTGCCCGTGCGGCGCGTCAAGTGATTTCACGATGAAGCGCGCATGCGCAGTTACATGGTAACGTGGCGACGTCACAGAGCGCAGACCGGAAGAAGTGGAGATCTGCACAGACACCGCTTGTTATCTACTCTCTGTAGAGTAGAGGCAGGCGCACAGCAGGAGTCCACGCAAGCTGCTGCGCCGGTTCATTGTGGGGGGCGGGCGGTTGCTCTATTTGGAAATGTGACGGTCACGGACCGCTCCGCTTTACTATGTTATAGAGAAGATGTTAGGGGGCCTGCTTGCCGCCCCTAACATCTTGCCGCCCTAGGCCCGGGCCTAGGGGGCCTCTCCCAAAATCCGGGCCTGACCGCATCAGTGTGCTGAAAACCTACGTCATACTGAGTATGGGCAGACGAGGCTTCAAAATATACTGCGCATGTCCGCCTCTCTGCTAATTTGAGTTGCTTTCCTCCAATTTGTTCACGATCACGAACGCCTCTTGAAACTGCACACGCTGAAGCAAAATGGATCACACATCCAAATAAGTTCTAAGTAAGCACAGAGGTCAGGCTTCAGTTTGGACTCCACGGCTGTCTTTGCCAGATGTGCAGGAGAAGTGAACTCTTTCACTATTTCATAGGAGGTAGAAATGCTGCTCTGCTTGTTTCTGGGGAAGCACAGCTCATACTGATAACTTTTACAAATCCAATAAACCAAACGATCGCTGTGCCTGATCACCTCCCAACAAATAAATCAAGCACCAGTTTCTCTGCATAGAGGCAGCTTTTTTCACATCTGAGTTATAAAGCATTGGGCATCTGAGCTGGAGCCTGAACTTTACATTTACTGTGGAGGATTAGGAAGGTCCTTGGTGTATTAAGTGTAAAGTTATTATGCAAGGATTATGCTGTATCATTAAACAAGAAAATATGCTTTAAACAAACATTGTACTTATATGGGAAAAGTCAATGAAGATTGTCATTTATCCAGGTCATGATATACAGTATCCAGTAGAATTAAATCAAAGGCAACTGGACATTTAGGGGCAGATTTATCAAAGTTCGAAGTAAAAAAACTTCGAACTTCGAATTCAAAAAGACCAACCGAATGGTGGTCGAAGTTTTTTGAGGTTGAAATGGGTCTACTTCGAATTGTACGATTCAGTATTTTTTACTTCGACCTTCGTTCTCCCTAATTGCCTCCATACAGGTTCAAGAAGGTCTCCCATAGGCTAAAACAGCACTTCGGCAGCTTTTAGGTGGCGAATGGTCGAAGTCGAAGTTTTAAAGAGACAGTACTTCAAAAAAATTCGACCTTTGAAGTTGGACTATTCCCTAGTCAAAGTACCCAAAAATTACTTCGAAATTCAAAGTTTTTTACTTCGAAAATTCACTTCAACCTTTGATAAATCTGCCCCTTAAGAGTTTATCTTGAAAATGTTTTACATTTCAACCGAGCGGCTTCTTCAGTTCTTCTTGGAGTGGCGAAACATAACTCTATGTCCAGTTGCCTTTTGACTTAATTTTACTAGATAGTGTATATAGGAAAAATAACTATTCTGCTGCTGACAAATTTGATTATAGTTAGGGAAATCCTAGGGCTATGATGTCACCACACCACCATGTGACCCACACTGCCGAGGCAAAAGTTGCTTCTCCCTTTGCAATTTGTCCAATGATGCCTGGCTACAAATTTAGCAGATTTGTGGATGTTTTAACATGAGAAAAATTTATATCAAAAAATGATATAAGTCCCAAAGCTTTCTTCAAGTAAAAAATATTAATTTATTGAAGTACATTTTAAAAGAATTATAGCTGGTACATACTACCCCCCATATCCACACCTATGACTAAGCGCCGGAGGGTGCGAAACGCGTAAGGTGGGATATGGGGGGTAGTATGTACCAGCTATAATTCTTTTAAAATGTACTTCAATAAATTAATATTTTTTACTTGAAGAAAGCTTTGGGACTTATATCATTTTTTGATATAAATTTTTCTATAGTTGATGGCCCTTTTGAACTAGGGGCGAGTCCCGTGGGCTTGGTTTGATAATAATATGGACTCCCGACTTTGTATAGAATTGGATGTTTTAACATGGACATTAAGCTAATTAGATATCAGTATGAACCGAAACTTGATTTAACATGCTTGGGCGAACATTATTTATAGTATACAGAGTTGTGCTTAACCAAGGTGAACAACCCATTTAAAGGTGAGTCACCTCTTTAACACTTACACCAATTTTCTTTTGTAGTGGGATAATAAGCACTATTGAGCAGGGCCCTCTTTACCTCAGCATTTGTCATTCCATTTCCTACTATAATGAGCTTCATGCAAATTGTACATGTCCCATTTAACATATTCATGGGCAATATTGAGTCAGTGTTGACTGTAGTGAAAGAATGATCTGATTTTTTGTCCATAGAGTTTCTTGGGCCTTGTGCCCACACCCAGTCTAATTTCATATCATGTGTGATTTTATGGTAAAAATAAGGCAGCTAGACTTTGAAGCCACTCTAATGGGTCAGATATATTTAAAGGTAGGTAACTGATGTTCTGGGAAAAAAGGCAGTAGTTCTTTCTGGATGAGACTATGGTCCCTGAACGCTTTTCTTTTCAAATGAATCATATGTAGTAACATGAAATAACACATCAGACAGAGCCTTGAGATACGTTGGGTAATTGCATGCTGGGGCCTGATGCCTTGTGAACATTTGGTCATACTGAATCAGTTCATCAGGTATTTTTATGATGTTACAATGTATAACATTATGATAATGACCCATTAAGAGATGTCATTTTTAATGTTCTATTTTTTTTTCCTCAAAAACTTGCGTTAATACATATATCCCGTAGCATACAAATGTTATAACAGTTTTTTTCTTGTTCTGAACTATGGAGTACACACTACAGTACTACTACTACTGTCATACTGTATCAGGAAGCATAAAGAAGAGCTCTACATACAAGCAAAGGTTCATTATTATATATAACATAGATACAAATAAAATTGGTCTTATTTTTTAAATGACATTAAGGCAGATAAGACTTGTGAAGTTCTACATTCCAAACCAGTTTCCAGTACAGAATCAAGCAAGGTGTTCTAGACTTTACCTATAAACATAAAAATGTGTGTGGCGGTTTTATTTGGAATTTTAATTAGCCCCAGAATGGCAACATACAGACAGTTTTATTAAGCTTCGACAAAAATTCAAGGCCAAAGTTTAGTCCTGTTTTCATAAAATTGAATTCCCAGATGTCTCTTTCTCTCTGTGGTTTAGAATAACACCAATATTTTCATGTCTTCTGGACCTAACATAACATAAGGTACAGCACAGGTAAAGGTTGCTTCAGGAATTGAATTCCTTCATGGAAATGTGCAATCTTAGTGCCTATTTTATCTATGTGTTTTCATCCAGATTTATGTTGGGCAGGCTGTCAGAGAGGCCCCACACTCAGTCTTGAGTCAGCAGCTTTAATCAGTCAATGTATGGCCACCTTTATTCTGGGAGGAGACTTTAATTCGACCCTAAGGGGCAGATTTATCAATTTATCAAATTGGATTGGAATACTTTGACTTCGAATATCGAAGTCAACGTTTTTTTTACATCGAATTTGGCCATTTGCAGTTGAAATAAAATCGTTTGATCGAACGATTAAATCCTTTCATCCATCGATCAAACGATTTTTCTTCGACTTCAAAAAACTTAGAAAAATGCTCTAGAAGGTCCCCATAGGCTAACATAGCACTTCGGCAGGTTTCATTTGGCGAAGTATTGAAGTCAAAAGTTTTTTTAAAGAGACAATACTTCGATTATTGAATGTTCGAATATTCGAACGATTTTACTTCAAACCGAAAGAAATAAAGAATACAAAAAACAAAATAAATACATATTTTGCAAAATACAACAAAAAAAACAACAATGTTGTTACTTAAAGGAAAACTAAACCTCCCCTTAAAAGAACCCCCATCCACTATCTTACATTGGCCCCCTTCCCTGCCTCCTCCCCGCATAGGCCATTACTTGGAAAAAGTGTTGACATATCCATGCATAGTAGCGCAGCAGAGCTCATGGGCGACCATCTTTGTATATTTCCTATAAAGAACCTAATAATAAACTATTTTGAATGTGCGCAGTTGAGGCCAGTCTGGTATTCACTGTGTATGCTCCGGAAAGCTCCATAATTTGCTGAAGGAAAAGAGAATCCCATTGTCTCAGCTGTGCTACTGTGAATAGATATGTCAGAGTTACCGCCAGGGACACCAGTGCTTTTCTTTTTCAGGATGTACCAAAATGTTGCCACTCCTAAGGGCTCTTACAGACAAGCGTTTGAAGCTGCGCTCCCCTGTGTTCCGTTTTTATGTGTTCAGCCACAAGAGTAGACTCAGTTTTTTTCAATGGGGCTGTACTCACACAGGCGCACGTAGGTGCCGAACGCAGGTTGAGACGCAACATGCTGCATTTTTCCTGCTTTCGGCAATACAGCCCCATTGAAAAAAAGAGAATGCGTCTACTTCTGCGCTCCCCTGCGGCTGGACACATAAAAACGGAACGCAGGGGAGCCAGCTTCAAACGCTCGTCTGTAAGAGCCCTAATATTGTAGCAATTTCTCAGGTGAGTTTTTTCTGTTTTTGCAGCTTAAGGATGGCTTGTTTCACCTGCATGGAGAGCTCCTTTGCTGCATGTTGTCTGTTCACAGCGAAACCTTCCACATACAAGCACCCCCACCCCCCAAATCAACTCTTTTATCTGCTTCATTGATAATAACAAAACAAAGGAATTGCCCACACCTGCCCATGAAATAGCCTTTGAGTCAATTGTCCAATTACTTTTGAGCCCCTGAAATGAAATGATTGTGTTACAAAAAAAAGGCTTTAGTTCCTCACATTTTTATGCAATATTTTTTTCAACCCTTTGAATTAAAGCTGAAAGTCTGCAGTTCAACTGCATCCAAATTGTTTCATTTAAAACTCATTGTGGTAATGTACAGAACCAAAATTAGAAAAAAGTTGTCTCTGTCCAAATATATATGGGCCTAAATGTATATATTTGTATATATATTTATGCAAATATTTGTAGCAAATTGTTATTTATGAATAACACATAACCCCATGGCTTTAAATCTGGAACAACAAAAAACATGGCTGCTGATGTAGAGGTGGGACAGTAATGAATTGTGACTTATGACTTGGCCCAATCAACAGGTAAGGTGCAGCTAAAGTCTGTGGTAAGAATAAAATAAAGTTAAAAAAAAAAGATGAAATGGAAATAATTATTGGTTAATAGTAGCAATGAGCAAAACTTTTCACCAGACATAAATTCACAGTGAAATTCAGTGTTTCAAGTTTTTTTTCCTCATTATTTAATTTCATCATGAATTATCCCCCTCCCCCCAAAAAAACTCACATGAGGAAAAAACAGCCATTAAAAAATGCCTTATTGACTTGTGAATTTTGCTATACAAAATGCTGGTAAATGGAAATATTTGGATCAGTGTTGTTAGTACAGGCACGTATCACTTGAAAATGCAGGGTGGGTCATGGTTTTCATAAGTACAAGCCAACATTGTGGCATTTCCCATTCACATGTTATATTTTCTTCCCATCCCTAGAAGAACAAAATGCTGAAATCCTCTACAGGTAACCAGTTGGTCAGCATTTAGTTTTGGGGCACAACCAGCTGCCAGGGGTCCTAAGAAAGTTTCTATAAAGTAAGTACTAAGTAAACTATGGGAGTTGGCTGATATATAAGCAAGGAGACAATGAGTATGGGCAGTGTTAGATCGGGACACCAGGGGCCCACCAAAAATTCTTAGACCAGGGGCCCACTTTCAGTACTATTATTCTTCCTCTCCTCACTCAACCTCTATTCTCCTAGTCTATTTTCTTTACATACTATAATCTATTATTCCATCTATTTAGCCACTTTGTTCTCATAGAAATAGGGAATGACCATGAAATAGGCCAAGTGTTTAGCAGCATGAGGGGCCACTGACACCTGGGCCCACCGGGAGTTTTCCTGGTATCCCAGTGGGCCAGTGAGACACTGAGTATGGGTTGCCACCACAATTTTTAACTATTTCCACAAAATTACTAAAGAATGTTTTTAAAAGCAACTAAATGGATTTAAATTTATATTAAAAAATAAGTGCTGCTCATAAAGGTGTGAACTTCCAATGTAAAGCAATGAAAGCCTAGAGCACTACCATATACATACTGTACACTTGTTGTTGTACCAGTTTAAAACTTCTATTGCTGTTCAGTTACAATGTTAAGATTGTATTTTACAGAAGTGCTCACCTGGGGAAAAAGTAACTTCTACCTACAATTTTACAAGATTTTACTGTTTGCAGGATGAGGCACATTGCCCAATGCTAATAAAACGCTTTTACATTCAGTCACGTACTATGACTAACCTGCATTCCATCTTATAGCAAGGAGACAGTGACGGGTCAAGTCTGTCAGCTGCCCCAGGCAACCCATTACCCAGCTGGCCAGAGCGTGCAACCGAGGACTCAGTGTATAACCGCGCGCAATCGTGCGTAACTGACCGCAAACGAGGGCGCACGTGTGTGGTTGTGCGCAAAACACTTCAACTTCAGAGAGCGCACCCACTTTTCAATGTGGTCCCACTTGCCGGACTAGGGGTAGGCTGCATATAACTGCCTGGCGCCCCTCCAAGCTTTGCGCCCTAGGCACGTGCCTCTTGTTCCTACCCCTAGTTCAGGCCCTGCAAGGAGAACATGAATTTTTAGTATGTTAAATAGTATGTTTTTTGCAAAGATGTGCAATGCTTGAGCCTCTCTCTCTCTGTTATTTTGGCGGCAATTTTAGGGTATTCCTGTGCAGGGCAGTGTTTACCAGGTTTTTTTCTATTAGGTAGGGTTACTCTGTAGCAAGCAAAACGCTTATATCCTCTGCAATTTTTTATACTATATACAGTATTGAATGGAATTTACAGTGCATGAAACCTTCCTACCACCTAATTTCAATATTTTGCTGAATTTCACAATTCATAATTGAAAAACAGAACCATATATACGTTATATTTATCTGAAACACATGAAAATACACAAATTTGGTGTATATCCTAGTTTATTCAGTCCTTCAAAAGAAAAAAAGCTTTCAAAGTGCGGGATAATTAAATGGTTTATATATTTTAAAACTTTAGCAAAAGGAATTCCCTTCTAATTACTAAATGTCCTTGTTAAATGGCAGCTGAGCAGATAATTTGCTTCAAGAAATAATTGCTCTTCTCATTTCCTACTGGATACCTGCAATTAATTATAATTTAGCAAATAACAGAAGAATGGAAAGAATAGGGGCAGAGAGCTGGATAATTTGAAGTATATTCTCTTCTAATTCCTTTCCTTAAATCCACTGCAAAACAAGGCACAGGCTTCAGTAAATTCAGCATGTATGTGTCTGGGATTAAAAGTTGCATCATCTTTAAACTTAAAGGGGAACTACCGCTTCCAAACCAAAATTTGATAAAGAGGCCCACATAACACAGAAACCCCTAATGTACCCATGACAGTTACCGGTTTCTTCAAAAAGTATAAATAAATGCCATTGAAATCCAGCTGTTTAACAGTTATTTTCTTTCTGCGTCATTTGAAATCTTGGCAGGGAAGGAGGGACTAAACACTGATGTTACAAATTGTAACAACTTCTCCACAGCTTACAGACAGCATGCAGTAACTAGATAACCCACAATGCAATGCACTGTGATGTTACGTTCCTTATTGAAATCATGTGTGCAGGGAATTTTGGAGTATGGAGGATGCAGGCTGAGGACAGCAGGCTGTTGATACAAAGTAACAGTAGTCAGCCAGCTCAGCAAAGTAGAGAGATCATCAGGAGAGCAGGGGGCTAGGCTTAGGGAAACTGCCAGAAACCATTAAAAATCATAAAAAGTCTGCATATTTTTAAAAAATTATGTATATTGCAAAGTTGCTTGAAATTATGTTTACTTTTCAAAAAGCTTAAGTTGTTTGTGCGGAGTTCCCCTTTAATTCTAAACAATCTAAATTAGCAAGTCTCATTAGTACATTAGAGAGGTTTCAAATCTAATTTCTGCATACAATCACTTTGCTTTGGGAATGCTTTTGGAGTTGCCGCACTATTCCACTTTGGTATATGGACCAGCTAGCTGATTGTAAATTAAAAGTAAAAACTACCAAGTATTTAGGGCCACTGATAATACAAGCATGCATCACATGTCACCTCAATATAGTTACGTTTTTGGATGTAGTAAAGGCATGCAACCAAACTAAGATATAATTAATGTCATAAAAATCATATTCTTATAAAAAGAATCAGAAAGGACAGATCGGCAATAGCTGAATTAAAACATCAGAACCTTGATTTAACGTGGATGTGTAATGCAACTGAACCATTGCAAACCACTAAAACAAGTTTCTTGTAGTCACATTACATAGTCCTGTCCATGCTGCGTTTGTTTTGGGCTTGGTGAGCATCTGGTGATCTTCTATCTTCAGTTGGAGTCTTAGGACTTAGGTTCTTTCATGTGTTCGACTACAGGGGAAAACACCAGTGTATAAGAGCCCTTCTTAAGTGCACTTGTTCTCTATTTTTGGGTTCTCTGCTCACTGGTACGCTCTTCAACAAACATATGGACTGACACAGAGGAATAATGTAGGGAAGCAAAAAAAGAATAGAATGTTATTTTATTTATAATTTACATAATTGAGGGCCTGACACCCAAACTGCTTGTGTACAGAGACAGAAATGTACCTTAAAGTTTGACAGCATTGTTGTTTCAGGAGGAAGAGCCAGCCATGCAGTGGTGGCAGTTTGACCCACAGATTCACAACTTCTGGTCTTCTGTAGTGAAACATATGACCGATAAATTAGCCTTCCAAGGCCCAGGCCCCTGCACCCCAGAAGTTTGTCTGCTACGTCTAGTTGATGACATACTGCCTCTGAATAAAACCAATAAAACCAGATCGCTGATCCGAGTACTACTCTTCTACGCAAAGAAGCTTCTAATGACCAAATGGATGGCCCCCCAGCCCCCTAATTAACAAAACACTTCTACTTATCAAACTCAATTACGAAGGACAAGGCTGCACGCAGAAGTTCGAAAAGATCTGGACTCCCTGGTTGGAGGTGAACCCAGAAGTACAAATTGGTTAATTAATCATAAAGAAACACCCACTTCAGTATTGACGCAAGTAGGCCCTCCAATACAATAGGCCACAACAGTTCCGAATTGTTTCATGATCTCCCAAAAATATGGCCACTCCACGGAGTTGAAAGGATTTTGTTGCATCGAGGGATACAAGGACTCTGGATCCTGGGTTTGGATGCTTCCCATAATAGTGGAGCAGAGGCTTGGTTTGTTTCCCAGTACTTTTGATATTCCATTTGTGCTTGTTCTCTGACCAGAGGTACTGTAAGCCATAGAGGGGATAGCCTCCAGGAGGAGTGCTTATAACCGGTATCTGGAAAGACTTTAATCATTAAAGGGGAATGGTCCGAAAAGGCCCTGGGTAAGTATGTGGCTTCATCTACAATCTGGCAGAAGTCTGCAGAAGCTAGGGTCAGGTCTATCCTGGATAGAGTGCCATGAGTATTGTTTGTCTTGCGGATGTTTCCATCTCCACACTTCTATGAGGGCTAGGGCTTCTGCCCATTTGGAAAAGTGTTGGTTATGGGTGCCCCCTGGTGTAGCCTATCCATTATTGGGTCCAGGGTGGCATTGAAGTCTCCTAGGATGCATAACGGTTCTGGTGGGAAGGAAGCTAGGATTGTGGTAATATGGTCCAGGAGCGTTACTGAGAAGGGTGGCGGGAGATGTTCACCAGGGTAAATAATTGATTATTCAGTTTGCATTGGAGGATTATGTATCTTCCATAGTAATCTGTCCGGATCTGTATCAGTTCAAAGGAAGTATTTTTCCTGACCACAATAGAAACCCCTCTAGAGTGAGTGGAGAAAGAAGCGTGGTAGGCATAAGCCACCCATGGTTTCTTGAGAGATAGTAGTTTTTGCCCCGTTAGATGGGTTTCTTGGAGTAGTAGTAGCAGTATTGATGGACAGTATTTTTTGAGATAGTTAAATAGAAGGGTCCTTATAAATTTTGAGTTTAATCCCCTGACATTCCAGGAAATGATCGAAAGGTTCTGCATTTTGGGGATATTGGAGCTGTTTGGGAGAATAAGCCTTGTTCTGAGGATCCACCCACTGAGCATCAATATATTTCATCTTGAAAGACATGCAAGATGGTATTAAATCAAATGGTAAATAAGCATACAAGGACATGAAGGTTCAAAGATATGTAGATAGAGTGTTGAAGAGAAGAGAGATACGATGAAGTGATGAAAATAATAGTGTGAATGACAGATATAATCCCACACAACCCAATGTCCCACCCTTGCCCACCCACCAGTTGGGGTGGGCCTTAGCCCCAAAGTTGGTAACTTTAACTGAGGAGAAGTATTGGTTGGCTCCCGGAGGCAAGGGATCAAGGGTTGGAACTCGATGGGCTCGCTCGATGACCAGCAGTGGGGAGAAAATTTCTGTGCCCAGGGTAAGTTTCAACCACTCTTCGGTGAACCTCTCAGTATTTACCCTTCAGTGTTTTTTGCGGCGGAGACTATTTTCTAGGTCCTCCGCTTTTGTGGACACCTCCGTAAGCTGCTTGGCCAGGCGTGCTAGATCTGCCGGAATGGGCCTGGTGGTGTCTTCTGGTGAGTGGAGACTCGCTGCTCTACCTCTGTGGTCCGCTCCCTCAAGTTCTGCATATCATGCCTGAGATGGGAGATGTCGACCTTGATGGTCTCCAATTGGGTCGACATGCTAGAGTGGGCCTTATTTAATCGCCGCCAGGTGGTCAGTGTTTGATGGCTCTGGGGGGTATCGGCTCTGTACCTTCCGCCATTATGGGTTGCGTGACTGCGGCCTGGTCCGTGTTAGTTTCAGCCTCAGGTGGCAGAGGCGCTGGGGAAAGGTATTTTTCCATGCGAGTTGTGGCACTCTTTGTCCCATATTTGCCCATCTTTTAGCCGAGGTGCTTAGTAGTCTTCCCGGCAAAATTTAGAGGTGGAATGGCAGGATATATAGCAGGATTAAATACTATCGACGGAGCTCAGCAAGAACGTGTTCTCAGTTCGCCATCTTAACTCCGCTGAGTTTTTCTTCTTTTAAAATTTGAGGTTTAATAAATAGACCCCTTAACGTTACGGTGCTAATGTTATTGAGTTTACAGAGCCATTTTTAAAAAGCCGGCTTGAGGACCACCAGGTCAGATACTATAAAAGAACGTGAGTGCATGCTTCGATGCAGATGCTGTTCTGCTGCACTCTTATTGCAGCAAGCAGGGAAATGTATCTTTCTGACAAGCAAAGCAATTTTTGTAAATAAAAAAAAATACATATATATTTTTTTTTTTAATTTAATAATCTTGAAAGGGTATAAGTCAATATTCTTCAAAATAAATTTATTTTTTAAATATATATCAACACATATGAAAAGGATAGGATAGGTAAAATAAAAGACAAACACTTTTAAATGGACAATCACTGCCCCCCTGCAGACACATTTCAGGAAAAAAAAAGTAAGATTTAAAAAGTTTAAAGAAAAAGAACAATCAAAGATTTGAAGTTTGATTCCAGAATCAGGGAAATAAAGCAAAATTCATGTAAAACGTAAACCTGATTTGATTGTTGTACCTGCACATGTTTAATAGAGGTTATTCCAGAAAGATGGATACAAACAAGTAGGAAATGGTTACCAGAGTTTGTGTCAGGACAGGCTTCATTAATGAAGTGCTAGTTAATCGCATATCTGGAATATACCATGCTCCATATTTCTCTAAGGGATTGGCAGTTCTATTTCAAGGTAATGTTTTTATTCCTGCTTTACATCTCTTTTTATTCCTGCTTTACATCTCTGTCATACTTCTTCTGATAGCTTCTTTCAAATTGGCATCTGTGTTATAAAAAATAAATACATACATGTAAGAACAAACCATTTCATCAAGCAGCTGTCAAAATCTGTGAGTTCAAAGGAGAAGGCAACATTTTTTCAGGCTCCCATTTGCTACTTACAAGATTACTGTATCACAAGTATTTCCAAGACTATCTATAACAGCAAGGTTTAAAGGAAAACTATACCCCCCAAACAATGTAGGTCTCTATTAAAAGATACTGAGTAAAACAGCTCATGTGTAAAACCCTGCTTCATGTAAATGAACCATTATCATAATAATATACTTTTTTAGTAGTATGTGCCATTGGGTAATCATAAATAGAAAATTGCCATTTTAAAAAAATAAGGGCCGTCCCCTGAGATCGTAAGATTCACTGTGCACACATACAAACCACATGTAAGGTCACATGAGCCAATTAACAGACAGAGTTCTGCCTTTTGCTTCCTCACTTCTTCCTGTTACAGTTAGTGTTGTAGTATTTCTGGTCAGGTGATCTCTGAGACAGCACAGATAGAGTCACGAAATGGTGGTTCAAGGCAAGAGATGTAAAAGGGCAATATTTATGTAAATATATATTCCAGTTTGGTAAGATTCTTTGATATGTCATTCCATACAGGGCCTGCCATACTGTTGATAAATCACTGTCTTATACTATAGCTTTAAAGTCTTGCAAGAACAATGCCTAAAGATTTCATTATTTCTGTATAGTTTTCAATTAGAGTCATTTGATAAAATATATCAAAGCGCCATACTAGTCAGATAAAACTCTGGTTGACCATCAGGTATTATTGCCCAAATGTATTGTTAGGGTGAGATTAGTCGCCCAGAGACAAATCGCCTCTTCTTCGGACGACTTATCTCCCTGAAATGCCTTCCCTCCAGCTAAAATGGAAATTGCTGGTGGGATGGCACTCTTTGTTTTCCGAAGTCGCTCAAAGTTGCCTCACAAGGAAATTTTGGGCGACTTCTGAAAGCCTGAAGTGATCCGAGTGCCATCCCGCCAGCGATTCACATTCTAGCTGGTGGGAATTTGTTCAGTGTCCCTTAGTCGTCCAAAGAAGAGGAGATTTGTTGCTGGACGACTAATCTCCCCAAGTAGCAATACTGGATTTGGCTCTCCAATACACATATGAAAATGATGGTCAGGAAATTAGTATATATAAATGAACAAACCTTCATCCAGTTCTGTTAGAGCATCTTCTGTTTTATCATTTGCATCTGTAGAAGTGGCAGAACGCAAAATGTAAATTATAATATGCATATAGTGGTGTAGAACATCATTCTTCATTTTATTACTAGCAGTTATTTACACTGAAAACTGGTAAAGACTTTAAAAAATGTGTCAGATCTATTAACCCTTCCTCGTTTAATTCTGTGATGAAGGGGAATTTGATTAACTTATGGGGCCATATACAGGCACTGTATCTATGCTATGATTCTGTAACTGTAGTTATTCAGCTTATCAGTGTAAAACTATCCTAACATTCAGTAACTTTATGATCTCCCTTTGTTCATGCAATGAGTTTGGTCCTGCCCCAGTTTGGTGTTGCCTGCTTCTATAAATTATTCACCGATATACAAAATTCTCACTATCATATCCATTAGAGATGCACCGAATCCCCTATTTTGGATTCGGCCAAACCCCCGAATCCGTCGCAAAAGATTCAGCCGAATACAGAACCAAATCCGAACCCTTATTTGCATATGCTAATTAGGTGTGGGAAGGGGAAACCATTTTTTACTTCCTTGTTTTGTGACAAAAAGTCATGCGATTTCCCTCCCGTCCTTAATTTGAATATGCAAATTAGGATTCGGTTCGGCTGGGCAAAAGGATATGGGCGAATCAGAATCCTGCTAAAAAAGGCCGAATCCGGAACCGAATCCTGGATTCGGTGCATCCCTAATATCCATATAAACAGATCCACAAATTAATTGTGCTGTAAATTAGAGAAGGATTAAAATCCAAAAATAAAATCCAAGTTAAAATAACATCGTACTGTCTAATTTGAAAGGAAAGTACTATCAATATTTTTCCTGAAAGAGAAGAATCTATACTTAAAGAAAATTCTTAGGAAAGTGTCAGTCTTAACTTCATACACAAATTTCTCATACTGAGAAATAATCTTGTAATAGGATAAACCAGAAGTGTCTCATGATTATAATAAGTACTAAAGAGCAGTGCAGCTGTGTGTGTGGGAAAGAATATATCGACAACATTCCTCTCTTTTTCCCTTCTGTATGGCAAAATTGAGAAATTGAGAGTAGCCTGCTAGTTTGTGAAGTTTAATATAAAACTGCGAGAGGGGAGTTGTGATTGTTTTTGAAGATACTCAAGAAAAGTAATTTTTCCTGTATGAGTATTGCAACCCCTTTGGATTTTCATATTTTCATAATAAAATGCAATAGGGGCCTATGTTTTAGAGTGACTCATCTTTTCCATTGGTCTTCCATTTTTTATTTGATAGTTTTGAATTTGCTTACTGTTCTGTTGAGGCCCCCTTATATTTATTTTTCAGTCTGAGTCATTCTTTGCTGCCTCATTAGTTAGAGTAAGTGGAAGCTTAGAAACCAGATAGCCTTTGAAATACCAAACCGGGCAGCTACTGAACAAAAATCGAAATAGTTCAAACATTTCCAAAAATAATATAGAAAGACCAATCGCAAAGTGGCACTGTCTACATCATAGGTGGAATGAATTCCTTTTGTTTATGCAGACTTAATATTTTCTATTTATGCTACATGTGAACACAGGCAAACAGCAGAGTATAGCACACAGGACAAATTATGTGTATTTTAAAAAACAAAACTCACACATGAAGTTCAATCAGAAGTTTCTAATATTTTTTTTTTACATTTTGTCCTTCAAATTCTCGTTACCTTATTAATTATGAATTGTTTCTGATAGAGATGGGGCACTGAACAAAGTGCAGACTTTGATATTTATCTAATCTTTCTACCACCATCATTGGTTTTGTGTTATCTTAGTCCAAACTCTCTCACAAGCAGTGTACCTTGCATTGTATCAGATATGCTGTTTAGAAGTGCACACATCATATCTCCCTCCAAGTGGTGAGGATTCAGAATGTGAGCGGGCCGCTGAGTTTTCTTAAACTGGCTCTCCAATTCCAGAAAGCCTTTATCACCAGAGAGTATGGTAAATGGAATTTGCTTTGGAAGCTGTTCATCTAAACGTCCTGCCTGAAATGAAAATCACAGACTTCAGTGAAAAAAATGTTCAAATTATTCTTACAGATATCAGAGTGGCTAGGTCCCATAATTAGGAAATCATCCAAATAATGTGCTATAGCTCCGTTCCTTGTCCTTCTATCCAATTCCCAATGCAAATATGTGCTAAACATCTCAAAATAAGAGCAAGAAATGGCACAACCCATTGGCAAGCAAAGATCAACGTAAAATTCTCCTTGAAAACAACAACCGGTTAATTTAAAGCTGTCTGGATGCAAAGGTAACAACCTGAATGCGGGATTCAATATCCACTTTTGCCAACAATGCCCCTCCCCCTAACTTCTTCACTTCCTCCAATGCCTCATCAAATGATTGATATTGTACCCTACACTGCTCCTTATCCAAGGCATCATTAACCGATCCCCCTTCTGGGTATGACAAATGTTGTATCATTCTGAACTTCCCCGTCTCCTTTTTTGGTACTATTCCCAATGGTGATACCACCAAATCTGCAATAGGCTTCTCACTAAATGGGCCTGCCATCCTACCCAAGCCTACTTCCTTCTCTATCTTTTGTTTCAGTGCCTCTGGATGATTACTAGCTGATTTCAAATTTTTTACTTTCCCGTTTGGCGGGGGGGGTTAACACTGGTATCCTAAAACCTTCTATAAAACCTTTTTCCAAAAATTCTGCTGTCTTCCTGTCTGGATAATTTGCCAAAGCCTCACTTAGCCTTTCCGTCTGAATTGGCGTTTCCGCTCTTCTGTGTAGCTGCTCGAAAGGGCTGCCTAAATCCCTGATTATCCCCCTTCTTCAAACAATCACCTACAACATGCGAAGCTCCACATGATAAACATGCATGCTTAAATTTGCACGCGAATCCCCTACTACATCTCCTCTCATTGTACGCAAAACATACATTCCTCTGTTTAAATGCAGATCCCACTTTGACACTGCCAACTGCGTTACCTTCCTTGGACACCCATCTAGTCCACAAATCAATATCCTTCTGCCCAAAAGACAACATCTTACAACTGACCATTTTCTTCCTAAAAGCTCTGTCATAATCAAACCAGGATGACCCCTTGTAAAACAAACATGTATCCACTATAGTATCCATATATTTTATCACATTCAAACACTGCTCTGGTTGCTTCTTTAAATACACACTAGCAAAAACGAAAAACCCCTTCAACCAATCAAAAATAGACTTCTTTCTGCCCTTTTCAACTGTTTTTTCACCTTCTTCTTTGGACTGCACCGCCTCCCTAGTTATCTCATATATATCCACAAATTTCCCTGCTTCTATATTTCTCGCTACCTTTCTTGGCAAATGAGCAGATGTGTCCGTTAAAGCACAAGCATATGTGTCTGCTGCCCCCATAACCGAACCTACTGCTCCGCTTCCTTGTACTATCTTCCCCCCTCTTTCTCCCCCATACTCTTTCTAAAATACCGCTTTATGACTGCTAAAAATTTCTCACTCTCTGTCCCATTCTCTGAGTCCTCTGAATCTGTTTCAGAATCAAAAACATTTTGCTCATTCAACTCACCAACAGATGCATCTCTGACCCCTCCTGCCGCTCTTACTTCCTGCGAAACCGTCACCTCCTTCTGTGCCTTTTGCCCTGCTCCACTTCCATGTCTCGAGAAGGTCCTGCTTCTTCCATCCTCATTTCTTTTTCCTTCCTCCACTGCCGCCAGCTCTCCTCCTCTTCTCTATTTCTGAAATAGAAAGTCGGCATCCCATTACCATTGTGCCTATAATCCTCCCACTGACTAGACCTCCCTCCCCTTACCCATTGCCTGCTTATGGGAAAAAATTGCATCTCATTCACATATGCCTGTTCATCTTGCCCACCATAAAAATCATAATCCCCTTCCCAACCCCCAAAACCATAACCATCCCTGGCTGAGACCAGTTCGCGGAACATTGGGCCTGGCCCCCTCCCGAACCCCCCATTGCCCCCAGGTCTGCTCCCCCTGAGCCTGAAGCTCCCCCCACCTCTTGCTGCTGGACCCACCCTACTGTGGGCCATGCTTCTGCTGGTGGTTGCTGCCTCCATCCCCCATTCCCCCTCGTCCATAATGTACCCTCCCCAGCTGCATCCCTCCCCCGCTTCCACCCACTCGCAATCCCCTTCCTCAACTGCCACTCCCTCCCTTTGTGGGCCGGGGTTACCAATCTCCGTCTCCCTTATGTTGGGGCCTGAACTACCCTTTAAACCCTTAAGCCTGCTGGGTGCCTTGTGCCTGCTATGGGCCGTGGACTTGCTGGGGGCCGTGGTCCTGCTGGAGCACACAATCCTGCTGGGAGCCTTTTGCCTGCTGGTGGCCGAGGTCCTACTAGTGGCCGTGGGCCTGCTGAGGGCCGAGGGCCTGTTGGGAGACATGGGCCTAATGGGGATTTTTGGCCTATTATGAAGGTTGGGCCCGCTGGATGACTTGGGCCCCCTGAGCGGTTTGGCCCCGCTGGGTGGTTTGAGACCGCTGGGTGGTTTGGGCCCGCCTGAGGGTTTGGCCCTGCCTAGGAGTTTGGGCCTACCTAGTGGATTGGGCCTACCTGGTAGTTTGGGCCTACCTAGTGGTTTGTGCCTGCCGGGGGGGCTTGTGCTGGGCTTAACGGGTCCTTCCCCCTCTCCGGTTCCCGCTGCTCCGCCCCCCACGTTCCCCGTTCCATCCCCCCCCCCCCGTTCCCGGGTCCGCTCCCCTCCCGTTCCCCCCCCTCCGAACCCTCTTCAACACTCACCAGACCTTCGCACGAACTCTCACCGGGAACTCCTGCCTCTTCGCTGACTTGCCGCCGAATGCTAGCCGGATCTTCCTCACCGTCGCTTCCGTCGTCGAAGTCCCGCTCCCAATCTCGCGACGCCTCGGACAAACCACTCACTTTCGGATCTTCCCCGCTGGCGATCAGCCGTCTCTTCTTCAGCTGCTGAATGGAACCTCTTACCCTGCTCTCCTCTCCTAGCGAAGGCTCCCCTGCTGCTCCTGGATCTTCCCTGAACCTGTGGGGCCTGAGAATCTTCCTCTTCGCTCCTGCCGAACGTACTCCATAATTCAGCTCCATCGTGCACCTAGTAAGACAAAAAACAAAAGTTAATGCCCGCTCTCCTGCTCTGCTTCTCCTTTTAACCCCTAAACCACCCCCACGGCACTCCCCTCAACTCCCTCCTCCCGCCCCCCTTTTTCCCGCCGAAATTTACTAGCCCATTGTTCTACCCAAAGGGGGGTGGGTGGGGTAGGAGTGAGTGCCTCTCAACACGTACAAACCAGGGGGAGGGGGCCCAGCCTAACTTCATTCGGCCCCACTAAGGGCCTCTTTCCCACTAAACTGGCTCTCCAATTCCAGAAAGCCTTTATCACCAGAGAGTATGGTAAATGGAATTTGCTTTGGAAGCTGTTCATCTAAACGTCCTGCCTGAAATGAAAATCACAGACTTCAGTGAAAAAAATGTTGGATAATATTTATCTAAATACACAATGCTTTTAACAGTCCGAACTGAATAGTTTTTAGCAAACTTTTACATCTCATTATAAAGTTTTGTAGGTTTATAAATATCTTACACAGCTGTTAACATTTTCTTCCAAGACGATTGCTCTTTCCCATGACAGAAAATTATTAGCAGTATCTAATGTGATGTTAACCAAAAGTACAGGGGAAAAAAAAGGAAACAAAGAAGGAAAACACAGCTCACGCTTACATGCATGCAAATAGCAAAATCAGCTGCATCCTTTCGATCACTACAGTGGGGATGAAGGAAGAACGAACCAGTGTTGGATAGGTAATTGAAGATTTTGCACTTCACTGGGCGCTTCCAGTTGCTCTTCCCTCCTACAAAACAGACATTATAAAATTACACAAAATAATGAATATATATCTATATATATATATATATATATATATATATATATATATATATATATATATATATATATATATATATATATATATATATATAATACACAAAAGCCATGAATATCCTGTAAATTATATCCTTATAAACGGTGAGTACTGATGTCATCAGTTATAAACGGTGAGTTCTGATGTCATTTCAGTCACATGACTCATTGAAATTTGTGTATTATAATAAATAAAGTACCCCCAGTTGTAAAATATGAGGATATTAGAAGTTACCTCGGAGTTCCATGACCTGTATAAAAACACTCGGCCTTCGGCCTCGTGTTTTTATATGGTCATGAAACTCCTCGGTAACTTATAATATCCCTATATTTTACAAGAGGGGGTACTTTATTCACTATATATACACATACATACAGTATATATAAAAAATCAAAGTTTGGAATAAAGCATTCCAGGGCCAGCACTTTTTATTTTACACACATCACAGTGCTCCTCGGATTGTATGTATGTATGTATGTATGTATGTATGTATGTATGTATGTATGTATGTATGTATATATACACACACACACCTGTGTTTAAATACAATATATGGCGGAAGTGTGTAAAAATAAAGTGTGTGTTAGAGTGTGTGTGTGTAAGAGTGTGTGTGTGTGTGTGTAAGAGTGAGTGTGTGTGTGTGTAAGAGTGTGTGTGTGTGTAAGAGTGTGTGTGTGTGTGTGTGTAAGAGTGTGTGTGTGTGTGTAAGAGTGAGTGTGTGTGTAAGAGTGTGTGTGTGTGTAAGAGTGGGTGTGTGTAAGAGTGGGTGTGTGAGTGTGTAAGAGTGGGTGTGTGAGTGTGTAAGAGTGTGTGTTTGTGAGTGTGTGTGTGTGTGTGTGTGTGTGTGTGTGTAAGAGTGGGTGTGTGTAAGAGTGGGTGTGTGTGTAAGAGTGTGTGTGTGTGTAAGAGTGTGTGTGTGTGTAAGAGTGGGTGTGTGTAAGAGTGGGTGTGTGAGTGTGTAAGAGTGTGTGTTTGTGAGTGTAAGTGTGTGTGTGTGTGTGTGTGTGTGTGTGTGTGTGTGTGTGTGTGTGTGTAAGAGTGGGTGTGTGTAAGAGTGGGTGTGTGAGCATGTGTGTGGTCCTGAAACATTTCAGCATTGCTTTACAGAGAATACATCATTCACACAAGTCTCTGCCCCAGTGCAGCTTACAATCTAAGATCCCTTAGTGTGGGAGAAAGCAATGTACCCAAAGAAGACTAACATACAAACTCATTGCACATAATGCCCTGGCTGAAACTGAACTTAACCCCAGTGCTGCAATGAAGCAGTGCTAACCACTGCACCTCCTTGCTGTGCACCATTTATATTATTTTATAAGTTATTTACAGCAACAAAGCAGTCATCATAGGTGTAGTAACTATAGCAGGACACTTGGAGACTGTCATTTCTCTAGCATGATTGCGGTTTTTCCAATGGAATCATTATATTGCATTTTCACCCTTCAACTGTCATGGTGGGAGTTATGTCCCTTAACCCTTTGCAGCCTAGGGATATCTTGGTAATCTACCACCAGACATCAGTAACAGGGTTGATGGTGGCACAATCTTCCTTCAGACAGACAACTGTAAATAAAACTGCAGTTTGCTGGATAAGCATACTGCCCTCAAGCCCACCACTGGAATGTGTCAGTGTTTGTTTTGTTTTTTTTATTCAGACCGAACATTTGAGTCTAGCTAAGGCACAAAACTAGTAAAAATTCAGTTATTTGGCAATAGAGAACTGCAACTGTATTATTTTAAATAAATCATTACATTATTCCTGTTTTAGGTTACACAAAATATATAACTTTGGTAAATAGTGTACTTTAAGCTTAAAATAGCTTCTGTTTAGAGGTCAAATTTGCACATACTGTATGTTCTATACAATTCACCCTTCATTCATGGTCTTGTTAGAGAATTCAATACACTGACAATGCCAAATATTAAGTTTCCCTTTACCTTGAAAGCCCCAGACAAATGTTCCCTGATTAAGGTATCCTGGCAAATGTGAGAAGAACTGAGCCCAGTTATCCAAATCAACAAACACAATGTGTGTCATGGTACGGAGAAACTCCAAATCAGGCAACTCGACGGATTCTTCTAATAGGGTGAAAAAAAAAAACGACACAGTTGAAACAATGTTATCTAGAGTAATTTTGCTTTAATAATGTATTACTCATTAAAGGAGCAGGAAAGGTAATTTGCAATACTCTGCTATAATTGTTGCTTGTGTGCACCCCTCCTGAACCGCATTATTTTCGCTGCCCAAATCGGTCTGGAGCTCTCATACCGTTACGTCGAAGTTTTCAAATGTTCTATTCTTTGCGGCCGCCATTTTGGCCATGTCAACGTCATGTCCTCTCTCTCCGAATTGGAAATGCGCATGCGCTAAATTAAGCCCTCCCCTTGACCTCGCGCGTCACACACAGGCGTGTCTGCTGCTTCTTTCCCTGCTGCGTGTTAACCTGACAAAGTAAGCCTTACACTGTCCACCAATGGTTTCTAACAGTACTGTTATGTACTGTTAACAGTCACTATTATTATATAAAATATTTTAGGAATATATAATATCGATTTGCCAATGAACTTATTTTAATTCGATTGTTTCAAACCAAAGGCAGTGTATACCTCATAAAACTCATATACCTCTTCATCTGTTAGGATGTTTTATTTTTGTCACCTTCCTAAAGTTGATTTATTCTTTATGCCATATAGATTTAATATATTTTTTATACATGTTTGTTTTGTCCACAGTTCGATTATTTGATTTTAAAAAAATATGAATTTATTATTTGCTGCAGCATTATAATAATCTCATGGAATATAAACCTCATTAATTTATTAATCATTAATTTTTAAAAATAATATGTGAATTAATTAATATATGAAGTGATCGATTAATTTCCTGAATCACTGTTTTTTATTACCTATTTATATATACCTATGTATATATACCTATATATACATATGTGTGTATATATATATATATATATATATATATATATATATATATATATATATATATATATATATATATATATATATATATATATACACACACACACACATATATATATATCTGTGTATATATATATGTATATACACATATATATACACATATATATATATACACACATACATATACATACATATACATACATATATACATATACACATATATATACATACACATATACACATATACATATATACATATATATATATATACATATATACATATATATACATATATATATATATATATATATATACATACACATATATATATATATATATATATATACATATATATATATATATACACACATATATATATATATACACATATATACATATATATATATATATATATAAACAGCATGGAGTCGGTGCACTCAGAGCACAAAATGGATGCCTCGGTGCTGGAACAAAATAACAATAGTATGCAATTTTCAAAAAAGGTCCGCACACACAGGACTTAGGCAAAAAAGAGAAACTATCTTTTATTCAACGTTTCGGCTCGGACACTTGAGCCGTATATATACATATATACATATATACACATATATATATACATATATACACATATATATACATATACATACATATATATGCATATACATATATATACATATACATATATATACATACACATATATATATATATATATATATATATATATATATATATATATATATATATATATATATATAGAAAATGGCAGAAAGGACCAGCACTCCGTGTTCCAAAAAAAGTCAAAATAGTTTATTCAAAACTCACAGTGTCTCCAACGTTTCGACCCTCTTTGGGGTCTTTATCAAGGATAAAGTGCTGTGTTTTACAAATCTTTAAATACCCACAAACCCTCCACAAGTGACGCCCTGAAGTGACATCATAACCAATCAGATTATTCAATTATATCGTTATATCATAGATGTAAAAAGTTTTAAAATCGAGTGAAAAAGCATCTTACATTAAGACATATGTGCATAAATACATAAATATATAAATACATAAAAATGTAGATGTGCAGTTATATAAAAAATCACATATATATGAAAAACCACCACTAGGTGTCACCTCGATATCAGGTAATGAAAAAATCTGTGTATCCAATCCATTTAAAATCACTTTAAAAGTCCCAATACAGCTCACTACATTTCCAGATACAGCAAATACAACACTGTGTTTTGTTCTTAATGAAAAATAAGACAAACCTATTTGAAATGGTTAAAGTTGATGAAACTTTGGTTAACATTGATGAAAACTTGCACTAAAACTTATTTGAAGTTGTCAAATAATAAAGCAATGTACATTTATACACAGTTTACATAAACATTTGTTTATTTTTGAATATTTCAAAAATTTGTAAGTAAAAACATTTTTGGAATGTTGACAAAACAACCACGTGTTCAGATGCTGTACCTCATATGCAATACCTTTATAATACTCTTGTAACAGTGTCTTCCAAAGTCTATGCAAAATAAGAAAAACCTAATGAAAGGGGTTACAATTTTAAAGGAAAAGTAACATCAAAACTTTTTACAATAATATTAGTTAGAATACAACAAAATATAGACACCAAGACAAATTAATCTTTAAAATAGAAAAGTCTTTATTAAGAAAAAACTTACAGAAACTCTTCTTCCAGTCCTCTACAGAAAAGGCGACAGGCCGATGTTGATCCATTGTGCAGCGTTCGATTTTTTTCTCCCCATCTTCTACTGACAGACTGTGTGTTCATTTACTGGAACTGCCACAACCTTCACCTTGGGGTCCGTTTCCACCGGAGACACTTTGGACCCCAGGATGAAGGTTGTTGCAGTTTCAATACATGAACACACAGTCTGTCAGTAGAAGATGGGGAGAAAAAAAACGAACGCTGCACAATGGATCAACATCGGCCTGTCGCCTTTTCTGTAGAGGACTGGAAGCAGAGTTTCTGTAAGTTTTTTCTTAATAAAGACTTTTCTATTATAAAGATTAATTTGTCTTGGTATCTATATTTCGTTGTATTCTAACAAATTTTTTAGTAAAAAAATGTTGATGTTACTGTTCCTTTAATACACCTTCATGTAAAATTGCACTAAAACTTATTGGAAGTTGTCTAGTAATATAGTTGTTATAGACATTTATGCTAAGGTTGCATAAACATTTGTTTCTGGTCTAGTAATTGAAAGGGATACGGTCATGGGAAAATTATTTTTTCTTCAATGTGCATCAGGAAATAGTGCACCTCCAGTAGAATTCTGTCTTGAAATGCATTTCTCAAAAGATCGTTTTCACATAACAGTTTCCCTTTAACAATATGTAAGTGAAAAGATGTTTGAAAATTTGATCACCGACAATTGGTCCAATGTTGTACTTCATCTGCAATACTCTTGAAACTTATTTGACATTGTGGAATAATAAAAACCGTTGAAACTGAAAATGTTGTGGTTGTTGTGATTTTACAAACTATTATAGTAACCAAAAGATATCTTTATTCAAACACAGTTTTTAAACTCTTTTTTTAAGACTAAATATGTCCTCCTGGTAGGCATAGCTATCATGTTCCTGTACTCGTGCAGAGTTTGGTATGGTAAGTATGAAACTGTCTTGAGTATGAAAGTTTCTTTCTATGACGATAGGTTCTGTTATTATGTTCGTGTATTATAGACGCGCTTCCATTTAATAATTCAACATGGTAAGTATGATAGTTTCTTCAGATCAGTTTATCGGCCAAATCGGGAGTAACGCTCCGCAACTGCAGTGCTTTTTTCAGGCCTTTCTTTGTCAGCAATGTTCTTTGGTAAATTGATGCTTCTCGATTCCCATCTATGGACAATGTTTCCATTAAGTATTTTGGCAGCATCGGACATAATGTCAAACAGATGTTCATCAGTCACATTTTCATAAATCGGCTTAGTCACCCAGTTCTTCTTGTGTTTAGGATAAACTAATCTGAACCGTTTCTCACCAATGGGTTGGGTTGTTCTCTTACTACATCTTACAATAGCTTGTGGTCTGTTGACATTATTGTTGTGAGACAAAATGGCAAGCATTGTTCTTGCATGCATGCCATCCATTTTGTATGCAATTCTTTTGGGGCGATATTTTAGCACCTTGCTGTGAAAATTTTCTAAATCTCCGGTATGGCAAAATTTTTCAATGCTGGAGATGTCTCTAATTAATAATGGATCGGTGATGATTTTCACAAGGCTGCTGTGAGCTGGGTGAGTGTGTGTTATCCACTTTCTTTCTTTTTTTTCTTGGGCAGTGAGTGGTTTATGTTGGCATTTTTTGTAAGTTTTCAATTTAGGAAAAGTGTGCTTGTTGGCAATGTGATATAGAACCGAGCGCCATTTATCCAAAAGCACATCCACTTTTTGATCACAAGTCTGCGCACTCCACCACAAATGGTTCGTAATTGGACCTATCCAAGTGGCGAGATCCTTGCAGTTTTTTTTCTTACTAGCAGCAGTAAGTTTTTTTACTAAACTCTTGCAGATATGCCAAACATCAAATTGGTGATTGATGTTTTTAAATTTGGTCTTCATCAATAACCTTATTGAACTGTGTCTGTCAGTTGCCAAAATTTTAATATCTACTCCTTTATCTATTAAATTGGTCACGGATTTCTTCCCAGGACCAACTTGGTCAATTGTAAAAGCAACAATTTTTTTGGTGATGACGTCCATCATTGAGTATGTGCAATATTTTGCACAATACCCTGGGCTGTCGAATTGACCGTCACCAGCCAAAACCACTGCCTGTTCAAAAAGATCTTTTTTCAATACTTCTTGTTCCCTTATCCAAGCCAGTTCAATAGCAGGTAAAATGTATCTCTTTTGGTAGGAATAATACGTGGTGTGTGAAATTAATGGCATGTTTAGCAGATTAAACATTTCTTTAACCTTTAAAAATGATGATCCGGTAAGTAGCAGGGAACATGCAACAGCTAAATTGCCTACAGGAATTTGACCATAAAGTGGTTGTGATTTCCACGTAAATGCGCAATGTCCAGCGAGACACATTAGATTTACCTCGATCAATGTACCATACTCCTTTTTGTTTATTTCCACTATTGGAGCTTGGCAAGGAGGTTGTATGTTATGCTGACATTTCAAAAGGTAAAATAACTGGTCTAGATTTTCATTGAAAACAAGGTAGCGTCTTTGATGAATTTCTTCTACTGGATCTAAAATTGTAGAATCTTCATCAGTGAGGTTTGAGATATGACTGTCATCTGGTTCATACATTGAAGAAAAAGTTATGTCTTTGCGGCTAGCATCTGTCAGTGTCAGACTTTCAAAAGATCTATTATCACTTGCGGCATCACACATATTAAAAGAATCATCCAATGGCAATGCATGCTCTGTAGTTTCAAATATTGGTGGTTGTGAGTTGTCAGTCATAAATGGAGCAGGTAATTTGGATGGTGTAGAAAATAAAACTGGGTAAGAGTGATCCTTTATTACCCTCCATGTTTCTGCAGGTACAGAATCATCGCCGGTTTGGACTGCAATATTCATCGGCCGAATATCTTGATTCTCTCCACAGGCTACATCTTTACTACATGCTAAACCAGCGGTTGACGTACTGACATCTATGAATAAGTTTAGATCTGTTTGAGTGCCTATAGTTAGATACTGATTTACAATTCGTACTAGTGTGTGAGAAGTAGATGCTTCTTCATCCTCCATTCTTCTACTTTTATGACATTGAAAAGGCATAGTTTCCATAGCCGTTACAATTACTGGATTTGGTTGTTTTTTAAAAATACATGGCACTGCTTTTGGGTTAAGTACCCTCTTTGATCCTTTTTTAATAAACGAATCTGATGTAAAATGTTCCGAACATATTCGGTGCCTGCCCGTCTTAATTGACTGCAAAATTTCATTGGCAGTAGACTGCAAATTGTCATCATATTGAGATGTTTGTTTTAGCCAATTGCAAATTTAATTGAGATTATTTGGAAAATAATGTAATGTGACGTTAGGATACTTGTCCTTTTGTCCAGTTTTATGAGGACATCCGTTTACAATACAGTTTGGCATTTTCCTACGAATAAAATAAAAAATCTGATTACTTTTAATTTATTAATAACTAAGTAAATTGATGAAAATAAATGTCAAAAAAATAAAGATTAAATCTATTGAAATTAATTTGGAAAACTTGATAAAGCAGACATTTGCACAGCCACAGCTGGGTGTCTGTTTCAGGGGAACAAAGGAGTGAAACTAATACAGTGAGTCTGAATACCCAAAAATTTACACATGATACTCAGCCACAGCTGGGTGTCAATTACAAGGGAGGAACACACTGTGAGGGGGACAATGGAGTGAAACCAATACAATGAGTCTGCATACCCAAAAACTAACACATGGTAATCAGCCACAGCTGTGTGTCAATTACAAGGGAGGAACACACTGTGAGGGGGACAATGGAGTGAAACCATTGCAGTGACTATAAACTATACTCAATACTCAGTATTTATAGCAAATAATCTGCTCAGCAAACTGCACAACTCTGCTCTGCACAGTTCTGTCACACAATCAAATTTAAAAAACGAGTGTTGCTATGGCAACCCGTTTTTCTGCAGTGTGATTCCTATCTATAAAATTACTCTGTACATACGAAATTGAAACTCATTTCAAGATAAAGTGCAGAGCTGTAATTACACATAACATGCCTGTACTGAAGATAATCCGTTTTGAAAAAAGGAACAGTACCTTCAATCCGTTTTACATATAGCAAATCTGGTCAGCAAGCTGCACAGCTCTGCTCTCCCAACGGTTGTTGCTATGGCAACCCGTTTCCTGCAGCGTGATTAGCTGCTCTAACAAAGAGGGAGGGCAGAACAGAGGTCAGTAACGACGTAAGCAGGGAAGAAGCTGCTCAATGTGCGCATGCTCAGGAGTACTACAGAGAGGAACTGCGCATGATCCAGGTCGTGAGTCGCAATGGGAAGATAGGCATGCTGGGAAAAACGCTTCTCCTACTCTACACTATCAGAGGAAACGGATCAACAGAGCTGCTACAAGAAAGCACACAGAGGTAAATGTAACACACCAGCAGACTTTTAGTAACACGGCTGCTTTTTTAAACATAATTCATGTTTGGGCTTTACAGGTCCTTTAAGCACCCATGCAGATTTAAAGGAGAAGGAAAGGTTAACACTAAGTAAGCCTTAGAAAGGTCCACCTAAATATACCAGTAAACCCCCAAAGTAATGTTGCTCTGAGTCCCCTGTCAAAGGAAACAGCACATTTCTTTCCTTCTATTGTGTACTCATGGGCTTCTGTATCAGACTTCCTGCCTTCAGCTTAAACCTCATTGCCCTGGGCAAGAGCATGCTCAGTTTGCTCCTCTCCCCCCCCCCCTCCCGTCTCTACTTTAATCTGAGCCCAGAGCAGAGAGAGACTCAGGCAGGAAGTGATGTCACACCACATTAATACTGCAGCTCCTATCCTAAACAAACAGAGAGTTTCTAGAGCTTTTTACTCAGGTATGGTAAAACATTCTACAGAATAAATATAGCATTCTAGCTTGCACTATTGCAGCTAATCTATTGGCAATAAAATGCCTCCATAGCTTTCCTTCTCCTTTAATAGCTTAGATGATTGTCCTTTTATTTGAAAAGGTTCCAAAACAGCATTAGTTCAGTTTCTTGTAGGACTAAATCATAGTAATAATATTAATTTGACAATAATTACAGTACTGAAAGGGTACATTTCTTAAACATGATATTCATACAAAATGTTAAGCTGGAAAACAGCCTATACCGTAAATACATTTATTCTGTATAAAATTTGTCACCACAGAAAATGGTGTAATAATATTCCATATGGTCAGTTTAATTTTAGGAAAAAGGATATGAGAACCAAATAATAGAAAAAGCCAGGAGTTCGTGTAACAATTCGGACGGGAAATACCTATTAGAAAACAAGAATAAAGGAAAAAAAACTATTTTTAGTAAACAAAAAATTGGTTTTTATACTTGTCAATATGGATGCGCGATTTTTTCGACTTGAAAATGACGCCCATAGACTTGTATGGTGTCACGCGTCAAAACAATTTAGACGTCCATAGACTATTTCGATGGCGGCAAACCAAAACTGGTCAAATTCGCTCAAGCCTACTTGTCACTTGTCAAGTATTTAAAGCATGTAAAACAATTAAGAAAAGAAAGTATTTATATTTAAGTCATATGTAACAAGTGAAGACTATGATATTAAGGACATCATCACTTGTAACATTAAAAATGTAATTTATTTGCTACAATGTCCATGTAAATCGCAACATGATAGGGATACCTATCAAAATTTGAAAAATAATACAATAGTTAATTTATGTATTTAGACACGCATTGCCCAACTTTGGCTATTAAAATTGGGACATTTGAGGTTACCCGGCTTTACAATGTGCTAGAAGCAGTGCCAAATTATCTTAAATACAATATTTTAACAACCATACAGTTGCTAGCACAGAAATAGTTTTCCATTCAAATCCGACCTCTAAACTGGGCTTACAGGTGCATCTGAATAGCAAAAGCAAATTTCTAGAACATTCAGATAATATACTTTACATAATTCTTTAATTTTTACTTCAGTTCAAGAGAGACTGGTTCACTAGATGTAAAGATGATACTGAAGGAATTGTGCGCTAAAGCAAGAAATAAAATCAGTTTGTTATATTCCAGCATTCATCCTACAGGGGTCACCAGAGGTTTATTGAAAAGCCAGTTTGTAAGGAATTTTTAACACTGAAAAAAAAATACTAAAACTGAACTGAATATAAAAGTTTTTGGAAAAAGCTAACCCTAAGAAACATCTCGTTACTCTGATGGAAGAGCAGGTTAAGAACCTGTATTGAAGTTTGTGTTACAAAATAAAAATAGAATAAAACCTTCCCATGTTGTAATTTATATGTTTAAAAGCTGTCCCACTAGCGCAGCAATAAAGTATGTTAAAATATCCACATGGCCTAGTTATGTGGGACTGCAGACAATAATGGAAAAGATTAAATTAACATAGAAGCATTATAAAAATTACGACCCAGGAAAGACGTATATTTTGGAAAAACATGCAAAGACATGGAACCTGTTATCAAAGTGTGATGGCAACATTTAAGCTTGAATTTGAACTGTTACTTACAGTGATGAGAGAAAACATTTGCCATGGTCAGTTGTGAACTTCTAGGTTTCGCCCCAGGTGAAACAAACCCGCGCCAAAAATTCACCACACAGTTTCGCTTCAGCTGACAAAAATTTATGACGCACCACATGATGCAAAAAGGTGTGGAACCAGTATAAATAGCCAATAACCCATACTATACTGTTCTGCTTTTGTACTTTTCTGCTACTTGGTAGCCTCAATGCATAACAAATGCAATTTTTTGGCCTCTTTTATGCTCCAGGCAGGATATGATGACATCCCAATGAGCATTCATCGGGTCCAGGAGAAGAATAATGCTGTACTTAAAAAAGGCACAAATTTAATATCTGTTTGGAGCTGCAAACAATATAGCGGGTCTGGAGTGACCTTAAACAGAGGCATCCAGGCCTGGTCCAGGAGATACAGGAGGAAGTTGAAGGTAGAATTTTTAACAGAATACACAGATCTGTCTTCTTAATAACAATATGTACAAATATTAGTCAAACTACCCCCCTCTGGAAAGTAATTCCAGAAACATTAGAATCATGGTCAAAATGAGATCTCATGGATTGGACGCATTCATGCCATAAAAAGGACTACTGCCAGAAATACTTTATTATTTCAGAACTCTTCTAATCCAAATACCAAAGAAAGACATCGAAACCTTGCAACGGCAAACAATGACATTTTTTGGAAAACCAAATTCTCTAGAGTATCCAAAGCTACAATGCTAAGATCTAGCACAAGGGGAGGTCTGGGAGAACCCGACTTCAGTGAATACTTAAAGGGGTTGTTCACCTTCAATGTACAAATCTTATGAAACCACTAACAATGCTCTCAATGTGTTAGCAAAACCATTTTCCACAACAAAAAGTAAAAATGCCATTGTAAAAGCTAATTTCTATACCTATTAACTCACTCCTTCTCCTGTCTCTCTGACCAGTTTTCTGAAGTGATGGGAGTGGCCTATTTTGAACCTGACACACCAAGAACTTCCTATATGATGACATCATCATGCCCAGGCTTTGCCCTTACTTGTTTCCTATTGGATGTTGATACTGCCCTCCTCCTAGTAATTTATTGGGTGCTTGTGAACTGTAACCAGTCACATAATTTGAATGGTCATTGGTTGATTACTCAATTGTAATGGCAGAGGTTAACAGACGCAGCATATAAACAAACCTGCCTTGCAACAAACAATCACACAGCCATGCAGACAAATACTGCAGAAAAGAAAGGAGCAACATTGTTTGGCAACCTTTGGCATTAAGCATAATGTCAGTTATTTACAAAATTGCAACAAAACCAGCACTGACTTGCTTAGAAACGTATGTAACTTACACATCTAGCAGGGACAGTAGGGTTGCCACCTCACCCTTTTAAAACCATACACATGAAATCCACAGGCTGCATGGCTAATTATCAACTCATTTAGATGCTGCAGACTGAACTGATTTCTGAGCAGCCATGTATCATGCATCTAAATGAATTGCTAATTAGCCATGCAGGCTGTGGATTTCATATGTGTTTGGTTTTAAAAGGGTGAGGTGGCAACCCTAAGTGACAGGCAGAGCAGTGATGAGGGCAGGTACGTTTTTTGAACATTTTGTGCGCTCTCCCGGGGGGGGGGGGGGGCGGTAATTTACCTAGGAAAACGATACCTTTTTTAAGTGTTCCACTTCTGGAACAAGATTTAGAGCTCAAAATACCAAAAAATGAAAAAGTTATATTTTTCATGATATAGGGATCTATACCAGAAAAATATTTTACCTTTTTTATGAGGTAAATACACAAAATAATACATGGACCCCCCAAAAAAAATAATATATTTCTGGAAAGTACAAGTGTCATCTCCCATAGTAGCCATTATAATCCAATAATTCAAATTTTTAAAAATGATTTCTTTTTCCTGTGTAATAATAAAACAGTAGCTTGTACTTGATCCCAACTAAGATATAATTAATCCTTATTGGAAGCAAAACCAGCCTATTGGCTTTATTTAGTATTTACAACATTTTCTAGTACTAAGATCCAAATTACAGAAAGATCTGCTATCTGGAAGACCCCAGGTCGCAAGCATTCGGTATAACAGATGCCATACCTGTACCTTGTACTTGATCCCAACTAAGATATAATTAATCCTTATTGGAAGCAAAACCAGCCTATTGGGTTTATTTAATGTTTACATGATTTTCTAGTAGACTTAAGGTATGAAGATCCAAATTATGGAAAGATCCATTATCCGTAAAACTCCAGGTCCCAAGCACCTCGATCCCCCCCATCTGCACAGTTGAAGTCTCTGCAGTACACAGCCCACACTCCCCCTCCCTCTCAGAAACTTGTAACAGTTTCTCTTCAGTACCTGAATGCTGCTCAAATTCCCCAGCACAGCCCAGCACAGGAAGCAGTGGCAGATTGACAGCAGACACAGCCAATAGGAGTTAAGTTAGCTGCCAGTACAATGTGTGATGTCATATAAGGAAGAGGAAGTGAACACTGTAGTGTTTTTGGGGGTCAGTGACCCCCTCCCAGCACAGGGTCTGTGTGGAACTGAAGGATTAGTACAGGGACACTTCTGAGGTGAATATCTCTTGAACTGTACTTTTTCTGTTAACTATTTCTATGGAAAAGTTTGTTCTATTCATGTGAACTGTTAGATTTGTCAATTTGTTACAAAGGTGAACAACCCCTTTAAAAGCGGCCTAACTAGCTGTTATCCCGTTATTACATGCTGATCCACCCCCAAAGTGGGTTCTGATGCAAGAGTCCCTAATCCAACCTATTGCAGTGGCAACCTTACTGGACATATGGGAGACCAAGTACAAACAACAAATTAATTAAAACAATCAAAACAACTTTCCCCCCACTACCCAGCCACTCCAATCGTGGGAAATACAAAATTCTTTCTGGGACTTAACTCCCCTCCACCACGGGAACCTTTCTGCTTCATACAAATACAACACTTCATGAAATCCAAAAACAAAAGCTCTGTTATGACAACTTCATCCTACCTAGAAACAATCTGTATCACTTACCCCTATTCCAGAGGAACGTTATTCAGACTATATCAGATATTAACTGAAGCCGATTTCTCAACAGCTTAACTGTATGTGCAGGCATGTACAAATGTACCCAAAGAGTTTTTGTTGGTTACCTTTGATGTGCTATGTCTCCATCCCACATGATGGGGGTGTGGAGGCAGTCTGCACTAAATAGGAACATGATGCTGGTATGGATGGGTCACAGAAGAATTTGATCCTTCTGGAATTGATATTACACAACAATTTTTGTTTGTTTCAGAATGATTTTTATGTTCAAATTAAAGGGAAAGCAATGGGTTCCAATGTGGCCCCGTCCTATGCGAACATATTCATGAATAACTTTGAAGTAACCTATGTATAGTCTAATGAACAGTTCTTACAGCATTGCAAAATCTGGTTGAGATTTATCAATGTCTTCGCGATTTGGTCGGGCCACTTTTGACCCTAAAAAATCTTCAACAAATTAATTAAAACAATCAAAACAACTTTCCCCCCACTACCCAGCCACTCCAATCGTGGGAAATACAAAATTCCTTCCGGGACTTAACTCCCCTCCACCACGGGAACCTTTCCACTTCATACAAATACAACACTTCATGAAATCCAAAAACAAAAGCTCTGTTAAAACAACTTCATCCTGCCTAGAAACAATCTGTATCACTTACCCCTATTCCAGAGGAATGTTATTCAGACTATATCAGATATTAACTGAAGCTGATTTCGCAACAGCTTTACTGTATGTGCAGGCATGGGAAAATGATATTGGCAGATTGCTGGATGAAAAGGAATCGCTTCAAATATGGGATGGAATAGCCCAATGTGCAATAAATACTTCCCTACCAGAAGTGGGATATAAAGTTTTAATGATATGGTACCTAGTCTCATCTAGATTGAATAAAATCAACAAGCAGTATAATCCATCATGCTTTAGGAAATGTGGAGGTGAGTGTACGGCCTTTCATATATGGCGGGAATGCCCCAGAGTAAAGAGATTCTGGACCAGGGTACATGAAATGATTTACTCAATAACACAAATACATTTACATAAACAAGCAGACTAGGCCCTACTAGAGAATAAAGTCCCCCCTACTTCCGATCCAGCAACAAAAGAAAAAAAAATTTTAATGAAAAATTAACAAGCATTCTACAAGATAGACAATTTCAAAAAACCTAGGATCTCTGGGTACATTATACCACCCCGTCTGACACAGGTCGTACTCTTCTGTCTAGTTAAATAGTTAAGCTGTCTAGTTAAATAGTTAAGCTAAATGGACCCCACAAATACAAAGTTGTGAGAAAACAATTGGAAACTACTGAATTACAACAAGGCAAAACTATGATGCAAGGTACATGGAAGGGAATTGGTGGATTACACCTAATAAACGAACAGACAAATTATATACTGGATAGCTTCCCTGAAACCTAAAGAAAAGCGAAAGGAGGCACCATTGTGTATAATCCTGTTTGCTTTTTATTTTGATGTTGTTTATGAAATGGACTAAGATTTGGATGTTAAACTTGACTTCAAATTCAGCTCTGCGATACCATAAATCACCAGGTACACCATTGACAAACAAGCTGTAATAGTACCTATGCTACTAAGAAAAGACAGCGCCTGATATATGACACCCCTCCCCTGCCTTTTTTTTTTTCTTCTCTCTCACCCCTCTTCCCTTTGTTCTTACCCCACATCTCAATAACACAAAGGCAATTGTCATTATTGAATGTATATTTATTGATAGTATTTATGCATTTTCATGGTATGTAAACATCCACAAGAAAGACTTTATGTACTAAACTATTTTCAATAAACAGTTTAAAACTGAAAAGAAAAACAAATTAGTCAAAATGCCTTCACCACCACAAATACTATTTATTTTGCTCTTTTTGAGAAAAGTTGTGTTTAGGTACATACTTTAACATCAGGTGACAACATAGAACAAATTAATCTATCAAGCACAGATTATCAAGTGCAAAGGATTTAAAGGAGCTTGCTTTTTTTTTTTTTTTTAAGAAAATGTTGCTAAATTTGGAGTTGATTTAACTACTCAGATGGTACGTGAAGTTGCTTGAACAGAACTCCCCCTATTGTAGGGTATTTGGATTTTATTCAATAACATTTTATTTTCTAGCTGCAGAAATATTATTTGAGTGAGTTGAAGTTTGTTAATCTGGCAAAATAGAATATTCCAATTGATAAATTAGGCCTTTTACTTTTTCAAAAAACATATCCACATTTATTTCATGACATTTAAGACAACTAGCATTTGCTTTTAAATTAAATTTGAAAATCCTGCCATATACAAAATGAGAGCAAATGTAAAATGGTGCTCTCAAACTTTCAAGATGAATTATTTTTCCTAAATCAGAACCACATTTCTTCAAGTTTAACCAAAGAGTGATTACATGAATGGAGTTTCATAAGATATCAGAAAGGAAATTTACCCTATTGGATGTATGGTTAATAGAGATGAACAAACTGTTGACAAGTACAGTTCATTGCTTCCCCAGAAGCAAACTCTTTGTGAATCCATGGAAAATCACCATAAACATTTTTCCCAGTACTTGACCCACCCCATTGACATTGTAGTGCAGAAATAATTTCGCACCTTAAGACTGAAAAGTTATTTTGCTAAAATGCCAATTGGTTAGATACATTAATTTTGGTCTTGGTCCCGGAAAAGTTGTTTCTTAAAAAATAAAGCAGGACTAAGAAATTGTAGCACATTTGTATGTATTGATAATATAGTATATAACATTGGTGACCACAGATATAGATAGACTTGGTTGCATATTAATGTATTAAAGGTTTAGGGGCACTCTAGGAAGCCACATATAGATCAGACCAAAAAAATTATATAGCCTATGATTAAGTGTCTTGGGGACACAAAACGTGTACGTCTCGAAATGAGTTAAGTTCACACTGCACTTTGATAAACATAGAACAGCTTTCCTGGATACTATGGTACTTAATTGTGATGAGAGATTGGGTGCAGACCTTTTTGTTAAACCCACAGATAAGAACACACTCCACTTGAATCATTCCCTCCTTTCTCCACTAAGAAATCACTACCAAAATCAAAATGTCTCCGTGTTAAACGGATTGCAACAGATAGTGAAAGAGTGGGTTAAGTTTTTCCAAAGAGGATACCCCATGCCCTTATTACAGCGACAACATGAGAAAGTGGATGGTGATCAGAAAAATGTAATTACTGTAGTAAAAACAAAAGAGAATTCCCTTTATTTCCAAATGTACATCCCTAAGTAGGGAAGTTTCCAAAGTTATAGACAAACATTGGGGTCTATTAAAGGAGGGTATACCCACCGTAGATGCATTTCAAAATCAACCACTTATGCCGTATAAAAAGAATAAAACAATAGGTTCCATGTTGGTTAGATCAGACCTGGGTGGCAAACACATCTATTGAATACACCGGATAATAATGTCCTCTTGTTAAGTTTTGACGTCACCACCTTGTACACCTCCATTGCATACACCAAAATTACTTTCTGTTCGGTGACTTCTTTTATCTAGTTACGGGGTACAGCAGTTTTGTAGACCCACTAATCTCTATATGGCACACCTAAAGGATGAGTATGTGTATCCCACTTATTTATGAAAACTAACTTTTTCATAAACATTGCATTCTGTTATATTGATGATTTGTTAGTTATATGGAATGGTACAGAAGAAACCTCAAGTGGATTTCATTCATTTTCTTGATGTTCAACTTAACAGGTGGTACAAACATAAACATTGACATTTCATAAGGGTACAGAAAAGAAGTCTGTTACACTATACCAGCTTTTACACCTGTCTTTTCTCAAAAACTCATTACCCTTTAAAGTAGGATAAGACGTATAGTAAGTGAGGAGAGTGAATGATGTATGTGATTATCTGAAATGACAAACACTTTCAGATAGAGGGGCTAACTTGAAATCATTTAACATAGCCTTGAAAAAACAGGTGATATAAATAAAGAACATCTCGCTGGTGAGAAGGCATATACAACTAAGGAAGAGATTTTTATTGGTGATTAAATTCAACACTGCCAAACACTGGAACATACTTCAGTCACGTATATCTTTTTTTTTTTTTTTTTAATTTAAAATTTTTATTGACCTACATTTCCAAATAAAGAAAACCGGTACAGCATTGATGCAAAAGAGTAAGCAAGTGATAGTATCAGCTGTTTCATAACAGAATATAACTGTTCAATTAGCTCAATCAGCACATATGTACCATAGCATGAAGATAAGCATTGCAATAACGAGAAAATGAATCCTCATGGAAATGAAAGGAATTTAGTAGAAAGGTAAACAGAGAAAAAGAAAAAGGAAAGTAGAAAGATAGACAGGTCTGACTAGATATGGAAAGGTAGGATAGTCAGATCAGTGCACAATACCTCGAAGTTGCAAAGTCTCCAGGTGTTGAGCCCACGGATACCACTCCAGTTCCCCCTCATAACCTCTATCCTGAAGTCTGTTCCGTATGGATTCCATCACCCTAATCCAATTCACCTTTGATATCAGAATTTGTAGGCTCGGAAGTGTAGGTTTCTTCCAATTTGCCGCCAATAATGATCTTGCTGCTGTCAGGATATGAGTAGCTAATGTACGTGTTTGTTTCAAGCGTATGGCCCTAATCTTCATTCCCAAGAGAAAAGTGTGTGGGGAGGGCTGTATAACGCAATGTAGAACATCGGAAAGCAAGGTTGCCACCATCTTCCAAAACACCTGAGCTACTGTACAGGTCCACCAGGTGTGCAGGAAGGAGCCCCTCTCCCCACAGCCCCTAAAGCATTGCGAGTGATCCGGGTTACCGCTTAGTGTAGCAATACGCGTTGGGGTATAGTACCAGCGAAATATTATTTTATAAGCTCTCTCACTAGAGGCTGCACATATTGAAGTGCGTTTGGCTGTGTCCCAGATTTCCGACCAGGACTTTTCAGAAATCGCAAGGTCTAAATCCTGTTCCCACTTCTGCATATAAGGCTGACGCGTGACTGTGTTGTCAGTCGCGAGGCTCACATACAGAAGTGAGATAAGGTGTGTTGGGTATGTGTGGCTGCGACACAGCTTCTCAAAATATGTAAGGGTGGAAGACGTTTGGGACTTACAAGCAGTGATCACGTAGTGCCGAATCTGCAAATAGCGATAGAATTGCGCATGGGGAATACTATATTCTTCCCTAAGTTGTTGAAAAGATTTAACAGTCCCACCAGTGACGAAGTCTAATAGGGTTGTCAAATTCGCAGATATCCATATTCGAAACTCTATGGGAGAGCCACCTGGGGGGAAGTCCTTATTGTGAAAAATAGTTCTGTATTGTGTGGTAGTGTTGCTTAATCTCATCTTGAATGCTACAGAGTCCCAAAGATCTAATGCTTGCTGTGACGGGGGGAGGAGGTGTGGGAGGGAGACCCTAGCTGACTTAGGGATCCAAAATAAATGGGCGAGTTGTAACGGGGCCGAATAGTGATTTTCGATGGATTGCCAGGGTTCCTCAGTTGGTGCATGAATATGAACCATCGCTTCCAACCGACTTGCAAGGTAATATCTGTAGAGATGGGGTACTCCCAAGCCTCCCAATGATTTCGGTTTTGTCATGATAGCGGCCTTAATTCTGGGCTTCTTGCCCTCCCAAATGAAGTTCGATACAGCTTTTTGAAGTGAGAAAGCTACTGATTCGGGGAAGTGTATTGGCAATGTTCTAAAGAGGTATAGTATCCTAGGTAATAGCGTCATTTTAATGGCCGCTATCCTACCAAACCAGGAGAGGTGATATGAGCGCCATTTGTCCAGATCTCTCTTGAGATTATCGATTAGCTTGGGGTAATTAGCTTTGTACAGGGTGTCATAGGAAGGAGTAAGGAATACTCCGAGATACTCCAATGAGTCTGTCTCCCATCTATAGTCAAAGTTAAGTTGTAATAATTTAAGTTCTGGCTTGGACATACGAAGTGGCAATGCGTGTGATTTGGTAGGGTTTATTTTGTAACCCGAAATGAGTTGGAACTGAGTTAGAGTCTGTAATAAGTTAGGAAGCGTGGTTTGGGGGGCTGTCAACGTAAGGATGATATCATCGGCAAAAAGGCTGATTTTATGTTCCATTTCTCCGGTTCGTATACCCTTAATATTGGTGTTATGTCTAATGGCGTGAGCTAACGGTTCCAGGGATAGAGCAAATATCAGGGGGGATATGGGGCAGCCCTGGCGAGTCCCTCCTTTGATGGCAAAACGGTCGGAAAGAAGTCCCATGCTAAGAACCTGAGCCGAAGGCGTGGTGTAAAGCTGTTTAATCCCTGTAAGGAATGGTGTCGGAATCTGCAATTTGTCGAGCACCGTAAACATATATCTCCAGTCCAATCTGTCAAACGCCTTTTGGGCATCCAACGACAAAAGCAGGGAGGAGGTGTTTTGGTTAGGTGCACGACAAATCAGGTCTATGGTTTTACGGATGTTATCCGCCGCTTGGCGACCAGGTACGAAACCCACTTGATCGTGGTGTATAAGGTGGGGAAGAATTACAGATAGTCTGTTAGCCAGTATTTTCGCAAACAATTTAATGTCGGTATTGATAAGCGATATAGGTCTGTAGCTATCGCAATTGACTGGGTCTTTGCCAGGTTTTAGTATCATAACTATGGTGGCTGTCTGCATGTGTTGCGTCGGGGGAGAGCCCTCAAGAAAGGATTGAAAAAGCTCTCTCAAGAATGGGGTCAACTGATTTACAAAGGACTTATAATATTTAGCCGTATAGCCGTCTGGGCCAGGCGCCTTGCCAGATTTGGAGTCTTTGATCACCCTCTCTATCTCCTCCCTGGTTATTGGCTCCGCGAGCAGCTCCCTATCCTCTTTTGTGATGGTGGGGGGGATCCATTGTTTCAAGATATCCGACTCTAGTGCCTGGGACGCCTTAGGAGCTTTATCTGCAGTATACAGGTCCGCATAAAAAGCCCGGAATGTGTGGAGTATTTGCTTAGTATCCCTAGTTATCGTCCCTGTAGGGGTACGTATTGCATGTATGGTCTGAGAGGTGTGTAGAGCTTTCAGTTTGCGGGCTAGTAACGTGTGTGGTTTGTTCGCAAATTCGTAGTACAAGTGTTTAGTCTTTCTCATAGCGTAGGCCGCCTTATCGGAGAGGACTTGAATCAGCTGAGTTCTTGTGTCCTGAATGTCCTTGTAAGAGGCGGGGGACGGATTCTGTTTATGGGCGATGGCTAAATCGTGCAGCCTCTGTGAGAGTTGCTGGGTTTTCGCCTCCCTACTTTTTTTCCATATTGCAGCGTGTTTAATGAGTATGCCCCGGATCACAGCTTTATGGGCATCCCACCTGACCGCAACTGAGGTATCTTCTAGGGTATTCGCGATGAAATAATCTTTCAGGGAAGTGGAGACCTCAGCACAAATCACTTTGTCCAAAAGCAGGGACTCATTCAGTCTCCAACATCCATGCCCCCTCACCGCATCCCAATTGGCGAAAACAGTTTCCACCATGCCGTGATCAGACCAGGTAATATCATGAATCGTAGCATTACATACGTAGTCCACAAGTGTGGCTTTAGTGAAGATGAAGTCAATTCTGGAGTAGGAGGCATGGACGGAGGAGTAATATGAATAATCCCTATCAATTGGATGTTTCTCTCTCCAGACATCCACTAAGTGTTCTGCAGTGAGACACCGTGTTAGGTATGTGGAGTCCTGAATTTGAGCATTGGGGGTTTTACCCGCCTGCACACCCCGAGACCTATCCAGATTGTTATTCAATGTTGTATTAAAATCACCCCCTACAATCAATCTACCCTCCGAAAGCTGTGCTAATTTGTTGAAAAACTTTTTAAAGAAAGCTGGTTTGGAGGAATTAGGGGCATAGACTGATGCTAACGTGGTAAGATGGTTTTGTAGGAGGCCTGTCAATATTACATAACGACCATCCGGGTCCAGAAATTGCTGTTTGAGTAGGAATTTCACGTTTTTGGCCATTAGGATAGCTACCCCTTTGGTCTTAGTCGAAGAGTTGGCTAGGTATACCTGTGGGTAGTGTTTTGAAATATATTTGGGTGTAGAGGATTTGCTAAAATGCGTCTCCTGTAGCAGCAAGATATCAATTTTCTGTTTGGCATAATCTGAAAAGGCCATTGTACGTTTCTGCGGAACATTCAGTCCATTGACATTGTGGGAGCCTACCTTTAAATCGAAGGGATGAGTGCCTGGAGCGGTCCGTGGGCCCACCATCGTTGCCACTATGTCAGGCTGGGTAGAAATCAAGAAGACCTGTTTGAGAAGAGAGTAAAGTATCGGAAAGATTAACGAGAGAGATAGCGAGGACAAAGATAGACAGTGGGACAAGCAGAGAAGTCTAATAACCAGATAAGATATCGTGAAGTCCGTCACGGTATGCGAGTCCACAGAAAAAAAAAAAAAAAAAAAGGAAAAAAAACCAAGAAAAATTAAAAAAAAGAAACACAAATAATGTAGTCTCGATAAATTGGAGACTATTTAGGAATTCCAAGAGGGGGGGCAATATTATCGCACCCCACTGGGAAAACCTTCAAATGTGGGGGGTCACGGATCAGAGCCTATAAGAGAAAGCTTGTCCGTCCGGCCCGCCAACTATAGATATTTGAAATTTCCTAATACAAAATTTTAAGTCACACATATTTCTAGAGCCATGGACTCAAAGCCCCGTTAAGGTAGGTTAAAGTATTGACCAACTGTAATTCAACTATAACTCAGCTTAAACAATAAAGAGAATGAGGTCCACCCTTCTGATCATGTAGTGTCAAGCAACTGAGCAGGGCTAAGAATCGATTGTCCTTCTCGTGTACAGTAGAATACCTCCAGTCCAAAAAGTTCCTCTGGAACGAGGCACAGAACCTCAGGTAACAGCACACAATGTAGGGTATAGATCAAGTCTGAAGTGTCAGAGCTCAGACAGAAACCGGGCTGCAATAGTGCTATGTGAGTGGTGGTAATGTCCCTATATGAGCCGCAACACCAGATCAAGCCATGTGGGCCTCTTCCATCGGATCAGAAGTCGCAGCTTCCAAGGGAGCCTCCGGTGGTTCCTGGAGGTAGTGAAGTGCATCCTCAATGTCGTTGGGATGTCTGACAGTATATGTCAAGCCATTCTGTTGATAAGAGAGCTTGAAAGGAAAGCCCCACCTATAGGGGATGTTTCTCTGGCGAAGGACATCTGTCAAGGGTTTGAGGTCTTTCCTTTTCTGCAAAGTCGAAGAGGCCAGATCAGCATATAGTTTGGGATATATCCCATCAAGCTCTACCTGAGCTGTTCGAGACGCTCTCAGGACTGTCTCCTTAGTCTGGAAAAAATGAAAACGGACAATCACATCCCTGGGAGGCATATTAGGTTTAGGCCTAGCTCGAAGTGCCCTGTGCGCTCTGTCCAGTAATAAAAATTTGTCCTCTATACCAGGAGCTAGCGCCTTGAAGAATTTGGGTAGAAAGGTGTCGATATTCACAGATTCAGGAATATCTCTAAGACGTAAATTATTGCGTCTGGTGCGATTCTCCAGATCTTCATGTGCGTCCTGAAGGTCTCGTACTTGAGTTTGGAGATCCTGGATCAAAACTTCCATGTTAGCAGTGGACTCCTGGATGGAGTCCTGAGTTTGCTCTAACTGTAGGACCCTATGATCCACTGCAGTAATTTCCGTTTTGACCTCAGCCAGGGAGTTCCTTATGTCATTTTGTATTTCGTCCTTAAAGCAAAGTAGGAGAGATTTGAGTTCATTTATATCCTTCTTGGTGCATAGGGCTTCAGATTCCTGTTCCATGGTGGGAGTCGTATTTTTTGCAGCTTTCGCAGTGGCAGATCTGCTTTTGAAAAAGTCCGAAGTCCCCTCAGCAGGAGTATTTGTGGACTTCTGCCTACCGCCTGTCATGTTGGTTAAATCTGAGAGGTAGCAAGAAAGTTCAGTGATGGGGAGTAAGTCTCACAGGTGAAGAGCAGCTTACTCAAGGAGGTAGGACTGTAGAACCCTTGAGGAGGTAGCAAGAAAGTTCAGTGATGGGGAGTGAGTCTCACAGGTGAAGAGCAGCTTACTCAAGGAGGTAGGACTGTAGAACCCTTGAGGGTCCTCAAAATTGCTGGCAGTCTCTGAGCTGGTCAGCCGCACGACCAGGATGTTCAGTAGCGGTCAAAGACCCGGTACCAGTCAGCAGAGAGCAGTGCAATGGTTAGCGTGCGCCCTGAGGGCGATTTGGCTAGCACGTGTGGGGAACGTAGTCCCTCTCAACCGACCTCCGGAGTCGCCCGGTCCTCGGTAGGGTCTGTTATCTGGTAGGCAAGTCAATTTGGGGAAGCATCACCGTACAGAGTGTCCCCAATGGCGGAGGGTGAATAGTTATGCCCTAAATGGGCGCGCCACAGATCGTGAGGCCCGCTATGTGATTTGTAGCACCACGCTGCCCCTTAACAGTGGTGCAGGATCGAGGGAGCCACAGCGTTAGGCAAGCCCGCGGATCGGGAGACTTGAAGGGGGCTGACACGCAGCAAGTAGGTGCGCAATAGGGCTGTGGCCTGAAGGCTCGTGCAGGAGCAGTAAATCCAAGGCCTCAAAACGTGCGCGGCGGACGGCCGCAAGGTCAGAGTCGGGACAGGGCCGTGGTCGCATACAAGCCCGCGACTCCACTAACCTCCGGGTAAAAGTCCGTAGAACCTCGGCGTGTACTGGGGATCTCACCGCCCTCCGCCGTTAACCCCTTCCGCGCAGTTGAGCGAGACGGTGCGGCTCCAGCTCTCGCCTCTCAGGTTTGCGCAGACTGCCGATGAACCCCAATAGCAGGTAGCAGAGTACTGTATAGAGCTTGCGGGGATCTCAGGGAGTGTTTGATGCTGGGATTAGGGTGCTCATGTAGGCTTTTAGCGGGCCTTATCGGAGGAGCTAGTGGTTTACGCCGCCATCTTAATCAGCGTCCAGGCCACGCCCCCCCAGTCACGTATATCTTAATATTCATCACTCCAGACACCACCCATGATGGCATACAAAAGGGATAATAATTTACACAACTGCTTGGTTAAAGCCGATATTGGCGGGCAAGCCCAACATACAACAGTTTCAACATAATTCCAATTATGGTACTTTTTTATGTTTACATTTTTTTTTCCACCATCCTCATACTGGTAAACAATATGCCATCCACCACTTTTTTAACTGTCAGTTGATGTTATATATCTTTTGAACTATCTGTGCGGTCTAATATAAGTAGGGGAAACCACACAACAAATAAAATACCACATTGCTAAACATAAATCAACAATTCATAAGGAATTCACCATGTTACCAGTTCCAGTACATTTCAATCAGGCAAAACAAACCATTAGTCAAGTTAAAGTTTCCGATTTTGAATACAGTCATGGTACCAAGAAGGGGAGGCAACAGACTCCTTTTATTGAAACGCAGGGAAATATTCTGGATGGCCAACCCATGTATTCCATATCAAGCATGGTTCTGAGGGTTTGTTGTGTTTGTTTGAGAAAATTTGAGGCAGTAAAAGTGGAATTTAAATTATTTAAATGCATTATGATTAAAAGAAATTCATAAGAAAAAAAATCCTGATGGCAGGTTTCCCAATAATGTAGGGTTACTTGACTCCATGCATTTTGCATTCTGCTCTCTATCACATTAAGAGCATCAAAGCATAAAAAAAAAAAAAAATTCTTATGTATGTAAAATTGGTGTGCTCATACATCAGTTTTACCAATATATGGCCAAGTACAGTTAATACCTGAGTTACAGGTATACAAGAGCATCAAGCAGAACCTGCATATGAAAGCCTTACTGGAAAATAACTTTGCCTAAGAGGAACCACATTCAATGCAATTTGGACAACATACTTTTACCAAAAAACGCAATTTGGTTGTGAAAACATTTCTGCCATTAGAACTAATCAATACAGGAACATCTAAATACTGGGGTGTGTTCTGAACAAAGATTTTTAATGAAGCAGTATTGAGTTGTATGAAATTAAATCAAATGTAAAAAACTGGGGTACCCTCTAATTTGAATGCATGTAACTGCTCAATACTGATTACTGGCAACACCAAATTGGTTGGATTAGCTGGTTAAACCTTGAACTTCATAGGCAGGTGCGTCCAATCATTGTGCTTCTGTTTGACTCTCCTCTGAAGAGTGACATTATGGGATCCTCAAAGCAACTCAAAAGATTTGAAAACAAAGATTGTTCAGTATCATGATTTAGGGGAAGGCTACAAAAAGCTATCTCAGAAGTTTAAACCGTCAGTTACAACTGTAAGGAATGGAATCAGGAAATGGAAGGCCACAGGCACAGTTGCTGTAAAACCCAGGTCTGGCAGGTCAAGAAAAATACAGGAGAGGTATATGTGGAAGATTGTGAGAATGGTTACAGACAACCCAAAGATCTCCTCCAAAGACCTGCAAGAACATCTTGCTGCAGATGGTGTATCATTATTCTACAATTCAGTGTAATTTGCACAAAGAACATATGTATGGCAGGGTGACGAGAAAGAAGCCCTTTCTGCTTGTTGTATGCATAAGCTCATTTAGACAAGCCACAGTCATTTCGGAACAAAGTGCTTTGGACTGATGAGACAAGTTTTGCATTTGGTCATAACAAAAAGTGCTTTGCAAGGCGGAAGAACACCGCATTCCAAGAAAACCACCTGCTACCTACCGTCAAATTTGGTGGAGGTTCCATCATGCTGTGGGGCTGTGTGGCTAGTTCAGGGACTTGTTAAAGTTGAGGGTCGGATGAATTCAACCCAAGATCATCAAATTCTTCAGGATAATGTTCAAGCATCGGTCACAAAGATCAAGTTACACAGGGGTTGTATAATCCAACAAGACAATGCCTCTAAACACACTTGGAAATCTACAAAGGCATTTATGCAGAGGGAGAAGTACAATATTCTGGAATGGTCACAGTCCCCTGACTTGAATATCATCGAAAATCTACAGGATACTTTGAAGCAGGCTGTCCATGCTCGGCAGCCATCAAATTTAATTGAAATGGCGAGATTTTGTATGGACAAATGGTCAAAATACCCCCATGCAGACACTCAAAGGCTATAGGAGGCATCTAGAGGCTGTTGCAAAAGGAGGCTCAGCTAAGTATCTCTGTTGGGGTGCCCAAATTTATGCACCTGTCTAATTTTATGATGCATATTTTCTGGTCATCTGATAAACGTTATGTCACGGCTGAAATACTACTGTTTCCATAAGGCATGTTGTATATTAAAAGGAAGTTGCTACTCCAATGATAAAACAAAACTCCAAAGAATCAAGAGGGGTTCCCAAACTTTTTCATATGAATGTAAGTACACAAGCAAATTGAGACTATGCAGGGTACTGAAAGGATTTAGGCAGATGGGGAGAATCACTGTAAAATGCAAACAGAGGTAATTTGAAATTTACATTAAACTTAGACACCCCTCAGATATGAATTCCTGTTTGCTAATCCATGGGTTTTGTAAATAATGTCGTTTATTCAAGATCTGCTTTGTGATTATTGTTTCCTATAACAATGATTTGGTGATCTTTAAATACCCACATTTCCTTGATGTAAAAACCTCAAGCACAAAATGCATAAGTCATTGTCTTTTAGAAACAACCTGTAAATTGTGGGTTTGCCAGCTTATCTATGGCAGTGCTTATTTTTCTCCACCTGCTCACGGCCTGAATTTTGTCCACCCGGACCCCTCTTATGACCCATTCTGTTAATTTAATTTATTTCAATTAAAAAAATTCAAAACATAGTATACACAAATAACTTGAAATCATTTGCCAGAATAAACTAAAAAATGTCAAGAACGAGTGTAAAATTAATTCCATCAATACTAGTAGAATAATCTGAGTCATGCCTATGTTTTCAATTAAATAGTACACATACATATGTAGAAAGTGTGGAGAGAAGCTCGGTTATGTAACCTTTTGTTATTGTTAAAACTATTTAATTGATAAGAATTTAAATGAGACATTGCCAGCTGAAGCTGTTATCAAAGCAATAGTATATTGAGATTTGAAAAAGGCATGGAGAATCTGTCCAAAATCAAAATGACAAAAATCAATAGTGCAACCAAGTAATAAATCAACATTTTGATGTTTGCCATTGGGTCCATTTGAAGTCAAGTTTAAAGAATTAAGAATATTCAGGTAGTTTTTATAAATATTTATAATATTCCTCATTTACAATAATCAGAATGGCTGAAACAGCAGGAATAAGTACTGCAACTACTATATAATTATATGATGTTCCACAATAACTGCCGGTAACTTTTAGGGGGTTATTTACTAAAATCCAAATGTATCTCATATTAAATAAAATAAGTTCAACCAAACACCTATCCCCGATTTTGCCTTATTTATTAATAAAATAACTTGAATCAGTAAAAACCCAATAAAATTGAGCGAAAATCCGAATCGTACAACTTTTTCAAACTTCTTTTCCTCTTTTTTTCGGGTTTTATCAGATTATCAAGCTAAACCCAACGCAGAGTACGACATCTTCCAATTGGGAAAGGGACATTTCCCATTGATTTATGTGTGACCTTGACAGGTCTTAGATGGCGGCTTCTCAGATTCTGGCAGCTTGTTGTATTTGTACGTACCCTGAACTATCACATCTCAACTGCTCATCCCTTTAGACTGAAACCTACTGTGAGCAATAGGAAACCAGTACTCCCACTGTCCTATCTCCTGTGACCATTTGCTTGCAAATAGTGTTTTAACATTTGCTGGTGATATATAAAAAAGATTCACAAATTCATTTACAACAAGTTCGAAAACAAAAGGGTGTCTTTTCATTTTAAGATTTACTTGTAAAAACTATTTTAGAACATACTTTTTTCTGCACATTTTAAGAGTGATAAATGATAATTAAATCTATTTGTAAAGCTTTAAGTTTTCAAACCAATAATTTAAAGAAACATTTTTTACTACTCTAAATCTAGAAAAATGTGAAGTCATTTTTTTGGAGTAACAAGAACCAATAAAATATTTAACTCATCGACGAGAAATTTTAATTTCGCATTCGTTGTGATATTTATTTTTTTGATATTTTTATAATGATTAAAGTGAAGTGCTCCACATAAGTCAGAATATTAATCAAGTCAATTTTATAGTTCAATGAATATATTACAAGAATCTACTTGGTTCTAGGATCCATAAAATCCAGATAAAAAGGCATTACTGCCAGAATCTTCCATTAGTAGCTGCCAATTTTTTTTGTTCTGTTGTGTATAGCCGCAAGCTATAAAATGCAGATAAAAGCATACCTGCACAAATTTTGCAAGGGTGTTACTGAAAAATGTTTACTAAAATGAAATTGTAAAAGCCAATTTAGCAACTTTCCCCCAGTGTTGAGGCAATATACAATATATTTAATATCAGCTCAATAAATTCCACCATGCCTTACCATATACCAGCACACTTGGGATGCTGATAGATTGCAACTATTCATACATTTTTAGACTGTAAACTCTATTGTGCAGAGGCCTCTTCACCTCATATAAGTTATAATTTCATATGTAATGTATGTTCAATGTATACACCTATCAATTGTACAGCACTGACAAACATACTGGTGTTTTATAAACATGTGCAATTAATACAATTAACAGGACTTTACATTTATTTGGCTTATAACACTGGTATGCAAGCTATAAACAAATTAGCTGAAAATGGGAGAGGGGGAAACGCAATGATTATTGTGAAACTGATTTCAATAGGATTCATGGATCCTGGGGCCCCTTAATACCATGCAGTAAGGAATCAGTTTAATTACTGGGAGCCCTGTGGCTTGTGATTAACTCCATCTCTGGTGGGTTGACCCCCTCCTGGAACAATTCAATTTATTTTTAATGACCCATTTTACAAATACGTAAATGGTATTGGGACATATCTTTATCCTATGATTAGCGATTTGCAGCAAAAATGACACCTATAGACTTTAATGGGTGAAAATTGGCGCATGTCCAAAAAATTGTTGCCTAGACTTCAATGCATTTGTGAATTTTTGCACTTTGCTAATTTTTCGATGAAGCAAAATGGGTCGGGTTCATTCATCCTTACTTTTTATATCACATGGGTGGCGATTACGATAACCCATATTATATACAGAAACCTAATGAACTGCCATAATCTTCCCACAATTGCTGCCCCATCTCGCACTAATCTGCCTGTTCTTTTAATTTTCTATTCACTGGTTAACCAACTGAAACATCACACTTTGCCATTAAAATAAAAGGACTGTTTCCACACGACCTCTGCTCCAGTTTTTATTGTAGGCTTTAAAACTGAATTAAAAAGTCCTCGATGGACAATAAAATAAATGATCCCAGTGTTAACAGCATGCAGTAATATAAAAGCCCTACACTGCAGCTTCTGCATTCATGGGCAGTATATGAGGCAGCCGCAGGGTTGAACTATAACTGTGTATATAATATGTACATCACTTTTCCTGAAGAGAAGCTGAACGTGAAGCTTTGTGCCCCATAAACTCTTTACCAGTGGCAACTAGATATTACTGGGCCCCACAGAAAAAAATTTCAGGCCACAAAATGTCTAGAGATTGACCAGTTTGAATATGAATTAGGGACTCATGGGGCCTCTATATCTCCTGGGCCCCCCAGCAGCCACAGGGTCTAATTCCTGTAGTTTCAGCCCTGCTCTTTCCACCTATATTTTCCCTCACACAATCATATAATTCATCATTAGTCTGCTTTGTCTGTAGGTTTCAGGTTCTCACTAAAGAAAAGAAAATGTCCTGCAGTTTCTAGGCCTCCCCGCAGCCACAAACACACTCGGTTGGGGAGACAAAAGAGCGGGATCTCTAGGACTCTCCGCCATTATTTAGCCCGAGCCCAGTTTAACACCGCACCGCTGTGAGAAATCATTTCCCCTGATAAATCACCTCACAACACCGAGAATTTCAGTTCCTCAACCTTTAAACTATCAGGTAACCGCTGCACACGGTATATTTTATCTCCCTAACTCTTACAAGAAAGTTAGTCTTCCCCCCTCCCCCAGTCACAATTCTCAGGAGCTCAGCACACACCACCCTCCCCAACTCGTGTCCCAAACAAAATGAACGCTTCGGTTATCGTTCCACCCATTAACTATCACGCGGGACATCTCCACCAATCACGCGCAGGCTAATTACAGCGCCGCAGGGAAAGCCCGTTGGCTGCTTTAGGCACATGTTAACACAGGACCAATCACAATTATGAAAATCACATGGCCGGCGAATGACCAATGGTTGGATTCCTAGGTACAAAGCGGGTTTTCTCGACGTTGTTGGAGTTTATCCAACTCGGGATTGGTCTGTGCAAGTCACCTGATGCCCGAGAAAGCGCAAGGGGACAGGGAAAGGAAACAGGATGTGCTGGAGCCTCTCAGTGTACATTGTATTGTTAATTAATAACAAACTCTTTATACACTCCCATGTTATTAGTAAATTATTAAACCATATCCTACAGGGCTCTTACTCACTTGATTTGATGCAGACTGTGCTGATAGAGCAGCAATGCACAATTATTCCAAAGTGTTTCAAAATTAATCAATTTATGTGTAAATAGATTAAAAGTGAGTTACTGTTACTAACCTTTAATTAATCAGCACTAATCTGGCCCCATAAATCCCCTGTGTTCCCTGTGCTGCAACTCACATCCCATCCATGTCCTGCACTAACTGTAGCAAACTGGACAAATACCCAGCGCTGCCAGTGGAACAGGAACATGGCGACTCTGCAACGCTACAACTACATCACAACTACATCACTTACATCACAACTACATCACTTACATCACAACTACATCACTTACATCACAACTACATCCGTTACATCACAACTACATCCGTTACATCACAGTTCCATCAGTTACATCACAACTACATCAGTTACATCACAACTAAATCACATCACAACTACATCACTTACATCACAACTACATCACTTACATCACAACTACATCACTTACATCACAACTACATCACTTACATCACAACTACATCACTTACATAACAACTACATCAGTTACATCACAACTATATCAGTTACATCACAGTTACATCAGTTACATCACAACTAAATCACTTACATCACAACTACATCACTTACATCACAACTACATCAGTTACATCACAACGACATCAGTTATATCACAACTACATCACTTAGAACACAACTACATCAGTTACATCACAGTTCCATCAGTTACATCACAACTACATCAGTTACATCACAACTACATCACTTACATCACGACTACATCACTTACATCACAACTACATCACTTACATCACAGTTACATCAGTTCCATCACAGTTACATCATAACTGTATTATTACTACTCTTTTATTATCAAAAGTGAGAGACAAGCTCAATGTGCTGCAACTTTTCAGAGAAGAAAAAGACATATTGTCAGCTCTTCGCATATTTCACTGTTACTCATATCACAGCATAGACACCGCTTGTGTTGTAACTCTCAGCTCTGCATGTGCCCCTCACCCACACAATTCTAATGTTTATTATAATAAAGATTAATGAGGAGCCCCGATTACTTACTGTCCTGTTGCACCTCAGTGCAAAGGCTCAGTAATTCACTTTGTATTTTGTCCTTGTGACATAGTGCTGCCCATTATTACTATTATTGTCTAAAATTATTTTCTATGTTTTACTTGTTTGGCACTGCTAAATATCTATCATTCTTCCCTGTGATACTTACTGTCTGAATCCCTATCACCTTTACACACTGTCACCATCTCTTCCTACTGTATTATATATTCACCCACTATATACCTGCTATCCCACAGTCACACTCCCTTCCCAGAGACTATTATCCACTGTTACTATAGACACCATCTCTCCCTACTATACCTGCTATCCCACAGTCACACTCCCTTCCCAGAGACTATTATCCACTGTTACTATAGACACCATCTCTCCCTACTATACCTGCTATCCCACAGTCACACTCCCTTCCCAGAGACTATTATCCACTGTTACTATAGGCACCATCTCTCCCTACTATACCTGCTATCCCACAGTCACACTCCCTTCCCAGAGACTATTATCCACTGTTACTATAGACACCATCTCTCCCTACTATACCTGCTATCCCACAGTCACACTCCCTTCCCAGAGACTATTATCCACTGTTACTATAGGCACCATCTCTCCCTACTATACCTGCTATCCCTCAGTCACACTCCCTTCCCAGAGACTATTATCCACTGTTACTATAGGCACAATCTCTCCCTACTATACCTGCTATGTCACAGTCACACTCCCTTCCCAGAGACTATTATCCACTGTTACTATAGACACCATCTCTCCCTACTATACCTGCTATCCAACAGTCACACTCCCTTCCCAGAGACTATTATCCCACTGTTACAATAGACACCATCTCTCCCTACTATACCTGCTATCCCACAGTCACACTCCCTTCCCAGAGACTAGTATCCCACTGTTACTATAGGCACCATCTCTCCCTACTATACCTGCTATCCCACAGTCACACTCCCTTCCGAGAGACTATTATCCCACTGTTACTATAGGCACCATCTCTCCCTACTATACCTGCTATCCCACAGTCACACTCCTTTCCCAGAGACTATTATCCCACTGTTACTATAGACACCATCTCTCCCTACTATACCTGCTATCCCACAGTCACACTCCCTTCCCAGAGACTAGTATCCCACTGTTACTATAGGCACCATCTCTCCCTACTATACCTGCTATCCCACAGTCACACTCCCTTCCGAGAGACTATTATCCCACTGTTACTATAGGCACCATCTCTCCCTACTATACCTGCTATCCCACAGTCACACTCCTTTCCCAGAGACTATTATCCCACTGTTACTATAGACACCATCTCTCCCTACTATACCTGCTATCCAACAGTCACACTCCCTTCCCAGAGACTATTATCCCACTGTTACAATAGACACCATCTCTCCCTACTATACCTGCTATCCCACAGTCACACTCCCTTCCCAGAGACTAGTATCCCACTGTTACTATAGGCACCATCTCTCCCTACTATACCTGCTATCCCACAGTCACACTCCCTTCCGAGAGACTATTATCCCACTGTTACTATAGGCACCATCTCTCCCTACTATACCTGCTATCCCACAGTCACACTCCTTTCCCAGAGACTATTATCCCACTGTTACTATAGACACCATCTCTCCCTACTATACCTGCTATCCCACAGTCACACTCCCTTCCCAGAGACTAGTATCCCACTGTTACTATAGGCACCATCTCTCCCTACTATACCTGCTATCCCACAGTCACACTCCCTTCCCAGAGACTATTATCCACTGTTACTATAGACACCATCTCTCCCTACTATACCTGCTATCCCACAGTCACACTCCCTTCCCAGAGACTATTATACCACTGTTACTATAGACACCATCTCTCCCTACTATACCTGCTATACCACAGTCACACTCCCTTATCAGAGACTATTATCCACTGTTACTATAGGCACCATCTCTCCCTACTATACCTGCTATCCCACAGTCACACTCCCTTCCCAGAGACTATTATCCACTGTTACTATAGGCACCATCTTTCCCTACTATACCTGCTATCCCACAGTCACACTCCCTTCCCAGAGACTATTATCCCACTGTTACTATAGACACCATCTCTCCCTACTACACCTGCTATCCCACAGTCACACTCCCTTCCCAGAGACTATTATCCCACTGTTACTATAGGCACCATCTCTCCCTACTATACCTGCTATCCCACAGTCACACTCCCTTCCCAGAGACTATTATCCACTGTTACAATAGGTACCATCTCTCCCTACTATACCTGTTATCCCACAGTCACACTCGGTTCCCAGAGACTATTATCCACTGTTACTATAGGTACCATCTCTCCCTACTATACCTGTTATCCCACAGTCACACTCGCTTCCCAGAGACTATTATCCCACTGTTACTATAGGCACCTTCTCTCCCTACTATACCTGCTATCCCACAGTCACACTCCCTTCCCAGAGACTATTATCCACTGTTACTATAGGCACCATCTCTCCCTACTACACCTGCTATCCCACAGTCACACTCCCTTCCCAGAGACTATTATCCACTGTTACTATAGGCACCATCTCTCCCTACTACACCTGCTATCCCACAGTCACACTCCCTTCCCAGAGACTATTATCCCACTGTTACTATAGACACCATCTCTCCCTACTATACCTGCTATCCCACAGTCACACTCCCTTCCCAGAGACTATTATCCACTGTTACAATAGGTACCATCTCTCCCTACTATACCTGTTATCCCACAGTCACACTCACTTCCCAGAGACTATTATCCACTGTTACTATAGGTACCATCTCTCCCTACTATACCTGTTATCCCACAGTCACACTCGCTTCCCAGAGACTATTATCCCACTGTTACTATAGGCACCTTCTCTCCCTACTATACCTGCTATCCCACAGTCACACTCCCTTCCCAGAGACTATTATCCACTGTTACTATAGGCACCATCTCTCCCTACTACACCTGCTATCCCACAGTCACACTCCCTTCCCAGAGACTATTATTCACTGTTACTATAGACACCATCTCTCCCTACTATACCTGCTATCCCACAGTCACACTCCCCTCCCAGAGACTATTATCCACTGTTACTATAGACACCATCTCTCCCTACTATACCTGCTATCCCACAGTCACACTCCCTTCCCAGAGACTATTATCCACTGTTACTATAGACACATCTCTCCCTACTATACCTGCTATCCCACAGTCACACTCCCTTCCCAGAGACTATTATCCACTGTTACTATAGGCACCATCTCTCCCTACTATACCTGCTATCCCACAGTCACACTCCCTTCCCAGAGACTATTATCCACTGTTACTATAGACACCATCTCTCCCTACTATACCTGCTATCCCACAGCCACACTCCCTTCCAAAATACTTTTATTCCCACAGCTACTATAGGCATCAGCTTCCATTCTTCTCTCTTCTACAGACGAAGCAACCACAAAATAATTACTGCTGTGTTATGTCTTCCTTACTACATCCACTACTCCTCAGAGCTTCATTATGTGAGGCAATAAACCCTTGAAGGCAATACAACTGTTCCACACACCATACACACAATACAGTAAACAAGTGTAGCAGGTGCAGTTGTAGTTGTTAACACAAGGGGGCATCCATTCCCCAGCACAGCTGAAAACCCAAATTGAATCTGGAAGAAGAAGAACCCACCACTTTCTATGGACATGTGTGTGTGTGATGGGGCAGCACGTTTTGAGGATTCATCAATACATTTTTTTGTAACCAAAAGGGTTGGGTGCATTGTGTGGACTGTCAAATAAGAAATAAAGCTCTTTTTTTCCAAAACAAAGTGGCTCCAAAACTGTTGCAAACAACTTCCCCAAAGTACTGTGAGGAGATTGTACTGAGGGCAAGGAGCAGTGTAAGAATAAAGTCCTGTCCCAAGTATCCTGGGACATGACTCATTACTGGATGGGAATGTGGAGAAAGAACCTGCAGTGTAAGGGACACAACTCCAGGTAAATCTCTACCTTGTCTTCAGCCCTGTGCTGCAAAGAGCTGGGGGAGAACATCCCAGGGGGCAGAGGTGCCTTCAGCTACAGGTGAGTGACCCAAATACACAGGTGCCTTACACTGGATCCTTATTCCCCAGCTGGGCAACCTTTATTATGAGGAATCCTATAAAATAAAATGTGCATGCTTATACAAAACTACGACTCCCGGCATTCCTATGCCGGAAAACTAATGAAACAAGTGTATTGTTTGAGTGGGCTTTACTTTCCCTTTAAACTTTATTTCTTTCTAAGATTGCTGTTTTGTTGCTTTGGCTCCAGTGATTAGCAATCATATTTTGATGTTTCTGGGGCATGTATTTGTTTTGTTTAATTATATTTCTGCATATTTTCAGACAACTATTTGCTTAATAACTTGTGACAGTGTTAGACATATTCCCTTTCCTCCTGCTCTGCCAGATTCACAAAGTGCAGACAGGTAAAATGAATGAGGAATCAGAAGGGCATCTGGGCATCAACCTGTAGATTCACTTGTAGTCTGTGGTTTAATCTCAGCAAATTTGCAGCAGGTTTTTATGTTTTACTTTTTATGCATTTGGAATCATTAGTCATTTTTTTTGTCTTCAGAGTGAAACCTACATCTGGTTGTTGGTACCAGTGGTAGTGGCAGCCAGAAAGAGACTTGATTATATAATAAGGTGTCTTAGGGCAGAGATTCCCAAACTGTAGGGCTGGCTCTTCCTGGGTTTGTTTTTCCCCAACCTGATGGATAGTTAGGTGGTACAAATGTGTGTTGTTCATATTGTTAGGGCTATAGTTGAGTTGCTCTACCTTCATGTATCATGGGATTTGTTATGAGATATGTGGCAATAATAAAATATTGGACCATTAAGGGGCAGAAAGGGGAATTCTTAATTACTCATTCCTGGTGCAGTAAGCCAGATGGGAAGTATTTGTGGCATGTGACTGTAGAGAGTAGCATCAATGTTTTAGCACCAAGGGTACCATGTATCTACTCCTAACGTAGAACTAAACTGTTTCCTTGTATTGCCTCTGCCCCTGTGTGCTCTTAACCACAGTTATAGTTAAAACTATTTTAGTATATTACACCCTCTCTTCTCCCCCCCACCATCAGTGTATGTGTCTGCCATTTTGAAAAAAATGGAGATTGACTCCACTTATTTTTGGACCAATAATGCACTTTATTAATGGCGTTAGCTAATCCCCATCACAAAAAAAGTCAAACATGACATTTTATTGGTAATTCTTTATGTGAAATGAGATTATGACGGAGGTACAACAGTAGCCCAACTGAATAATTTGTACTGCTCAACAATGGCAAAGTGGTGTAAAGTATGATTGTATGGGTATATGGTAAAGGATGCATCTATTGAGTGTTTATCTCCTTGCTTAATAACCAATTAATGCTATAAATATAGAGCATAAGATGTTAATTGAACTTCTTGAAGATTGGATGATTGCTTGATAAAGGGTTATTGAGAGCATAGAGTAACCCATGTGATACATACAGGTTCAGGTATGTCCTTTAGAAGTGTAAAGTTCTAGTATGGCCTCAAGTAAGTCTATTGAAGAGTAAGACTGAATGGAAGACAATAAATGCAATTTAGTAAGTAATATGGCTTGCTGACCTTTGTGAGTCATTTTAGCAGCACACACTACAACTGAGCAGACTGTGTAATAGTTGGCATGTTATCCATTACTCAAGGTACCCCAAGATTCATAAAGATAGAGGTAACGTGTAAACTTGTCCAAGTGTTGTGCTGAGAGAACCCTCAGTGAGAAGCTGCTACTATGTACTGAGATATTAGTCGCTGAACATAATAAATGCATCTCCTCCAAATGCTCATCTTGGTGGAAGGGGTATAGTATGAAACCCATGTATATTAAGTGAGTGGCCAAACACTGTAGCCAATACTTTAGGGTGCAATAGGATTATAGTTGTACAGAAGAATAATGCCCCGTGCTGTTCATTACTGTGACAGGCACATCCATATTATCCACAAATACTTCCCCAACATGTTGATAGCGTGTGCACATAAGGCCAGAACTCATGATGATATCACCTAGAAATTCCAAAATCCACATTGTGGGTACGGTTCCTATTCACCCTCCCTCTCAGGACAGAACAATTTATTTCTAATAAACTGCAGCCTAACAATTATTCAGGTAGTCCTCACATGACGCTACAATAAAAAACCCAAGTGGAGCCCTTGGGATGACTGATCTTGTACTGCCATAAGGAATTCCTTAAAGGAGAACTAAACCCTAAAAATTAATGTAGATAAAATACCATATTTCACATACTAAATTTATGCTTGTCAATAGCAGCAATGATCCAGGACTTCAAACTTGTCACAGGGGGTCACCATCTTGGAAAGTGTCTGTGACACTCACATGCTCAGTGGGCTCTGATTGGCTGTTGAGAAGCTAAGCTTAGGGCTCGTCACTAATTATCCAGCAGAAAATGAGCTTCCCTGGCTGTAATATAAGCTGATGCTACAGGTTTGCTGATTATTCAATTCTGATGCTAATTGCACTGGTTTCTATGCTGCCATGTAGTAATTATGTGTATTAATTACTAATCAGCCTTATATTGTGACATTTCTATTCTATGTGTACTGTATATTGTGAGTGGCTCCCTAAGCTCAGTAAGTGACAGCAGCACAGAGCATGTGAATCAGTGAATCAGCAGAAAAGAAGATGGGGAGCTACTGGGGCATCTTTGGAGACACAGATCTTTACTGCTAACGGGCTGTGGTTGCCTTGGGCTCGTACAGAAGCACAAAACATCATGTACAACATTGCTACCCATTTATTTCGTTAGGCTTTAGTTCTCCTTGCACCATTAGGTGGCTCTTGTCAGATGCCTTTATATGTAGTGCACCAGTAGGTTATCCTCGTTTAAAATGTGCTTTTGTACATCCTAAATCATTGATACTCCTTGTTGCTTTATCATATCATACTGTTGTTATTAATGGTCCCGGTCTGGCAATCTTGTTGAGTGAGATGATTGTGCAGAAGGTCATCATAGCAGAACCTTGGGCAGCAGACTCATCTATTGCACAGGCTTGTCCTAGTCTCTGTCCACTTCCACCAAATCATGCAGCTACTGCACAAGATACCAACCAATATGGGAAAATTCCATTACCAAGCAAGGTGGCTAAAATTGCTGAAATTGTTAGCAATGCCATGGAAATAAATTTTCAGTCAGTTAAGAACTACTGCTCTTGAGGGTTCATTGATGATGGTGCATTGTAGGTACTGATGTATTAGGTATATTTTTCAACTGTATACTTGTTATAAACATATAGAATATAGCCCTTAGATGTGCTAATAATTTGTATACTGTGTAGCAATTGCAATTTATGTAAATACTCAGTTTAAAGGAAATATTCAACTTAAATATATCATTTGTAGAAATGTGTAGCTCTACTAAATGTATTTGTCCCAGTATTTTTTGAATTAAAAATGTTCCATAATACCAATGTAGACTGATTAATTATCCACAAGCTTTTTTAACACCTATTCTAAAGCAGGCCTTACACAGACCAGTATTAGCTGCTGGTTTAGCCCCTCCAGACCAGTAGACAATTGGCTTCTGCATATATGAGCAAACTGATCGCCTTTCCAACTAAATTCAGCCATATGTCGGTCTCTCATAAGTTCCTACTATGAGTAAATCATTGGTTTTATCTAGCCCACCATATTGGAGGCCAAATTGGGACCTAACCAAACAAGCGACTCTTCTGCTGTAAGACCAGCATAAGTCCATAAGGTGTAGATCTGTGACCGTGTATGGCCGCACACCTTTCCAAAGGCAGGAGCAATAGCTGGGAGGTGGGCAGCATGTAGGCCATGATATTTGCCATGAATATTTATTAGCTGTCCAAACTCCTCTGCACAACTAATATGAATGTAACATTTTTTAATAAGCAGGGGGAGGGCATGATATTTTTGCCCTCAAACGAGAACTAGAAGTTCAAAAACCACTTGCTCAAGAGTAAAGTTTCCAAGCCAGTTGGATTCCAGTATTTTATGTTTGCATAGGGATCAGACTTTCCTCATCATTCTGAGCATAGCTTGTGTTTTCCCCAAGACAAGGGGATTTATGTTGTACCAGATCTGGGGATGTAACTAAGGCCCAAGTGCTCCATGATGTCCATGAAGTGGCCTCTTAACTAAAAGTTACGGTCACTTAGCTCAGCGTTTCATATCTGTGACACCAGAATTATCCCATAGTTCTATTGCTTATGTATTTGGAGTTGTGCCCTTGACTGCGTAGCTGCTTGATATGTAGGAAGCAGAGGAAATGAGCCCCATACATTGGAAAGATTTACTAAAATAATTATATGAAATATACACTTGAGAGCATGACTGCTTTCATCATTGCATTCTTAAGCATCCCTTTCCATCTATTTTGGGGCAGAGGTACCTTTCCACTGGCATATTTATTGATGTTTTGACTGGTGAGGCTGCCCAGCATGAACGAGGTGGAAAATGGAATTTTAAGCTCCCTCCCCCACCCCAAAAAAAGTCTTTAACGTATATTAAAATGTAAATCCATTTTTTACAGTTCTAGACAATAAAATGATTTGAGGGTAAAAAAATATAGCGTATTAATAAACTAAATTTTCAGTGTTGATAAGTGCAAGGTTATGCACTTTGGCAAAAATAATATAAATGCAAGTTATACACTAAATGGCAGTGTGTTGGGAGTTTCCTTAAATGAGAAGGATCTTGGGGTCTTTGTAGATAACAAGTTGTCTAATTCTGGGCAGTGTCATTCTGTGGCTACTAAAGCAAATAAAGTTCTTGTATAAAAAAGGGCATTAACTCAAGGGATGAAACATAATTGTGTCTCTTTATAGGTCCCTGGTGAGGTCTCATCTGGAGTATGGGGGCAGTTTTGGACTCCAGTCCTTAAGAGGGATATAAATGAGCTGGAGAGAGTGCAGAGACTAAGTGCAACTAAACTGGTTAGAGGGAGGGAAGAGTTAAATTATGAGGGGAGACTGACAAGGTTGGGGTTGTTTTCTCTGGGGGAAAAAAGGCACTTGTGAGGGGACATGATTAGACTTTACAAGTACATTAGAGGACATTATAGACAAATAGCAGGGGACCTTTTTACCCATAAAGAGAATCACCGTACCAGAGGCCTCCCCTTCAGACTAGAGGAAAAGAAGTTTCATTTAAAGGAACAGAGTAGGGGGTTCATCACAGTGAGGACAGTGAGGTTGGGGAATGCACTGCCGGGTGATGATTCAGTTAATGACTATAAGAGGGACTTGGATGATTTCTTGGACAGACATAATACAAAGGCTATTGTGATACTAAACTCTATAGTTAGTATAGATATGGGTATATATCATTTATGTGACAGTAGGGTGGGGTGTGTGTATGGGGCTGGGTTTTCATTTGGAGGGGTTGAACTTGATGGACTTTGTCTTTTTTCAACCCAATTTAACAATGTAACTATGTAAATGCCAGCCCGTGTCTCCTGCCCTCTGGTTTCCTCTTGGGAGCTACAAAATGTTGGGATATAGTTAAAAGGATATTTTTATTTTTTAATAACCTGCTTTTTAGCCCTATCCTATAATTACCTAATGTTAATGATACAGATTTTTTTTGCTGAATTAATGACAATAATGTGATTTTTGGGTAAAGCCGCACCATACATATGTATCTATTGAGGAAATGCAAGGTACGATACATAATTGCTTATGCCTCCCCCCTGCAAACCTCCAGTTAACTAGTTCAGGTGCTGAAGTAAATGGTGAATTAAAACACAACTTTTATTAATCTCATTTAAAAGATCACGCTACAAAGACTCATCTTTGGGGATCCTCCTCAATGAAGCTGGACCATGTCCATAAAAATACATATAACTTAAAAACACATAGGATGGATCAGTGGGGAAATAGTGCACTGATATCCAATCAGCCGCTATCACTATAAATATAGTCAAAAATGGGGTATATGTAAGTTATTCCCCTGCTCTCATCTGTATACATAAATATGTAATGAGACACCCAGTGTTAATTCTGGTAGTTAGTAATTCATTCTAATAAACCACAAAAAGATGGCACTCCCTACTAATCACAGGGCGATTGTATATTTAAGTAGCCAAAAAGAGTTTGCTCCAAAAACTGGTCAGAAGTCTAGCCAGCCCTCCCAGAACACCCTTCCATTTGTTACCCAGAGTGATTCTGCCTAGCTACGTAGGAAGCAGATGGGAGCTGGTCCCCCACTGTCCACCCACTGTCCACCTATGCCACACAAAGCGTTTCACCGATAAATCAGCTTCTTCAGGGGCATAAGTGCATAATCCGCACCATAACTGTTGTATTGACCTGGTTCTACATACAATAGGTGGAGACCTGTCTTGAACTTTTCAAGGTATTGTGGAAAATGAAGTCTTGGCTGAAGGATTGTTTCAAAAGTCATTGCATTTAAACATAATGTTCAAACCACTGAAAATCATTTATTCATTTATAGAGAACTTGCTTAGAATTACAGTTTCTTTCATTATGTACAACTTAGACCAAGTTCCCATTTAATGTCACTGGGCATTAATAGCAGAAATAGGTGCTTTGGCTCAAGGTGCAAGAAAACCTTGGAGCAAATATTTCTTTTGAAAAACACATGCATGTTTTAGTTGCCTCTATATTGTTCCTGTGGATCCGGTGATTGGGTGATGAGGTCAATGCCCAGATCTGCCTGTGTGTGCGCTGCTCTAGGATAAGGCAAATATCTTATTGGCTGCTCTACATTACTAGGCAAGGGCAGACTTTTCTCATGTTTTTACATAACCTTGTTGTTTATTATTAGAATTATTATTATTGGCTGTCAGAAGATGCTGGGGGGTGTGGTTTAGCAAGAGCCAGGCAGCTGCAGGATAGTCTTTGGCATGTGCCGAGAGAGAGTTCAGCTCATGTAATCTGAGATAGAGAAGAAACATCCATAATATGATATAAATACTTCATGTATATTAGCCATTTAACCTGGTTGATAACGTGGGTGTACACCAGAAAAACATGTCAATCCAAAGTCTATAGAACCCCAACCCAAATCTAGTTCCAAACTAACAAAATTATTTGCAAATGCCCCCAGTTTTAGGCAGCTTCTAAGGTACAGGCATTTAGAGAGGTGATGAGGTTGGGACCCTGGCAGTCCCTTAAAGGGGTTGTTCACCTTCCAAACACTTTTTTCAATTGAGTTGTTTTTAGATTGTTCCCTAGAAATAATGACTTTTTTCCAATTACTTTCCATAATTAATTTTTTACGTTTTTTCCAAAATCTAAGTTTAAAGTTGAATGTTTGTGTCTCTGGTGTTTGAGTCTGGCAGCTCAGTAATTCAGGTGCAGACTCTAAACTGTTACAATTTTGCAACATTTAGTTGATACATTTCTCAGCAGCATCTCTGGAATATTAGCAACAATTGTATCAATTCTAACAGCTGCCTGTATGGAAACCCAGAGATTCTGCTCAGCAGGGACAAAGATAAGAAATGTATCAACTAAATGTATCCATTTAGAACAGTTTACAGGATCGGCGACCCCCCCTCCCACAGCTGCTTCAGAAGGAGAGAAATGACACTTTACACTTCAATATTAGAAAAACCATGACACATAGAAAATAGAAAGTCATTGGAAAAAGTCGTTATTTCTGGTGATCTATCTGATAACAACTAGTTGTTTGAAGGTGAACAACCCCTTTAAAATAAAGGATCGTTGAACCAGAACCATGGACAGGCTAAAACTCAACTAAGAGCAGAGGAAAACCAAAAGTTACTTGGGACATATTTGGTGTGAGAGATCAAGAGATGTATGGGAAACCAAAGATTATGAGCAGAGTTCAGAAGACAGTCGGACAAGAAGAAGAAGATGACGACAGGATCCCATTAGAGTGAATAAGGACCTTGCAGTAATTGTTCTAGGGAGATTCAAGCTCTGCAGAATGTATTTGTTGCAAGGCGAGGAGATTCTAATGACGTTTTTTTTCTTTCCATAGACAAAGAGGATAACGAGAATGGACAATAAGGCCATGTACCTGCATTCCTTTGATGAGAAAGAAAATGGCTCAGCCTTTGAGGAACCCTATGATGGGAGGAATCTTTCCAAGATGAACCTGTGTGATGGCTGTAAGTATATTTAATATTCCTACTTAATGCCTAAAGATACATGCCTGCGGCAGAGTAACTAACATAAGCAACCAATCAGCTATTGATTTTATTAAATGTTTTCCCAGAGGTGCACACTGACCTGGTCAAAATTCTATGTTCTTCTAAATATTAGCAGGTATATACTGTACATTTTGGTGGTGGCAGGGGCACATGAGGAAGCTTAGATCACATATATTGGGGACAATAGTACAGGCCCAAGTTATAGAGTGATAAGGAGTGCAAAATTGTCTCCTTGCTCTGATGCCAGTTAGATGCAATTAGTAATTTGTAGAGTTGATGTCACTATGTTTAGGTGTACACTAAGGTATTGATGCAAACTGCTGTGGGAACCATGGATCTGCTATTTATGGCAGTAGCTGCAGGGTTTTCCTGTCAATAGAAGAACTTCAGTCCAATTTTAAACAGAAGGCGGGACAGATGCACCAGCTCAGGACACAACTATGCAAAAGGGCAAGGAACTTGTTTGGATACAAGTACCTTTTGCGCAATGACTGTGTCCATTTTTGCACAACTGCAATTGGGGCCAAAAATAATCAACAGAGAATTCACACCTAGTAGTAGCATTAGACGTTCCACTTAGTGGTATAATTACTCCTTCACTGTTAATAGTAACATTGTCCCTTGCCATTACACCTTCCCCATCTACTCCATGGACATTCCCTGCGGGACGAGTGCATCGAGCTACATCTTGTACTTGTCCATCTGTAATTGAACGCAGCACATCAACAAAAGGAAATTAAAACTTTCAAAGAAAATGTTAGGATATTGGCACAGAAGGAAAGCAGAGATACAACTGAAGGAATGAGCCCGACGCAGTCCAAACTGGTTATTTTGTGCAGATGTAAAGAGAGTAGAGTTGCACCGGGGGGCGACAGTCTGTTCTCTCCTATCAGACCACACACGGCGATAATCCCTGCGCTGTGCTCATGTTGTTCCGAAGGAAATTGTGGTTGCGGCCTCATATTTTACCCCAACACAAGAAACAATAAGATTTATTAAACAATATAAAACATACAGAGATTTGCTTGTTCTGCATAATTCTGGTGTTTCTATTTGCCAGCAGCCAATAGCTTCCAACTTCATCTTTTTTGGAGTTTACTGGGAAACTGAACTAAGAACTCAAGTAGGAAGTAACGTTTCATTGCTGGATTCCTTTTATTCTTTGGTCTGAAGCTCATTATCACATATACAGTATATGATGCTTTACTTTACTGCTACATGGAATACAAATATCTAGGCAAAAACAAGATGAAGATATTGTGTTTTCTTACCTTGATATACCCGATCCCCTAACTCGATATATAGTAATTAATGCCTAATTCATAACCAACGTGACCGTTGAACGAATGATTCCCAAGAATGGTGATGCCAAGGATTAATATGGGGGAGATTTTTTTTTTTATCCACCACTTATTATTTTCCAAAAACTTCAGGGCATAATTTAGTAAAAAAAAACAAAAAATTGCAATGAAAGATTGAAACATTTTTGTATTGTTTTTTTTACAAATTCAACTCAAAAATAGCTCGATTGCTGAAAATACATCTTCCCACTGCATTTTGTAGAAGCTGCCAAATGTTTAATTAGAATTCTCAAGATTTTTACTTTTGATAAATGTTGAAAATTCAAGTTGAAACACTTGAATCCAAAAATATTCGAATTTGGGGGGTAACGGCTGTGATTTTCTCAAACTTAAATTTTAATTTTAGTAAATAAATACATTTCTATGTGAGTCCGAGGCTTTAGAGCAGTGGTTTGTGGCCTTAGAATTTAGGCTAATTGATATTGAGGGTAAATGTTCATTTTTGATCTTGGTTATGACTGCAACTGTAGGTGACTGACTATTATAACAATGTTTTTATAAATCCATATCCTTTAAGAAGGACTTAACAGAATGGGGGACAACATAGTCAGAAGACCTCTGCTTTAGCAGGTTGTTACTTAAAATGTTTTAGATAAACTACTGACTTAAAACACCTTCATACTAGTATAACTATTTGATAGGATTGCAATAAGGGGAGTATGAATGGTGTAGACCCTTTACACAAATTTATCATACATGAGTCCTGACCCATCAGAACAAAATGGTACCCTACCAAGGTTCCATTGGCTGCTTTCTCTTCTGTAGTTAATGACATTACCTTTTAATGCTTTGTATTAAGATCTCCATATAAGACATCCAGTAATCGCACCCCACTGTAGCTGGATTAAGTAGTAAAAATAAACATTTGAAGCAGTTTACATTATTTCTCCCACAGGTTTTTCTAGACCTTAAGCAAACAGTGACTTGTAGAGATGTGAGATGTTTTGCAGCCAGTTTAGTGTTGCACAATAATTCTTCTGAAGTGCCTCTGCTCGCTCAATTAGATATTGGAGTTACCAAAAGTGTGAGGATCGCAGCGCATGCCAAAATATTCTCATGCGCGACAGAGACAGGCAAGAAAACATTCCCAGGGAAGAGTAAATGTTTCTGGAAGCAGCAGGCGTTGGCCGAGGTGCAGGCTGCATACAAAAGACTATGATGGTATGAGACATCGGATCAGGGCGAGTACCCACGTATGCCCTTGCGGAACAGAATGAACTTGTCTGCTGTAAACATAGAATCAGCCAAATTATCCTGAATTATGGATAGTGTTGCTCTGCATGTTAGCCATGACCTTTTCTCTCGAGCATGTGATAAAAATGGCTGAATGTTCCAAGACTGAGTTCACAGCAGAAGGGCAAGACATTTGTGGTGCACAGTTTATCAATGACCTTCATGGTTGATCTAGTCACCCTCTCAGGCCAGATAATTTTGGGTGCTGGTCTAGAAATCCCTGTAAGAATGCAGCAAAGCACCCCATAGTGAATCCGCCATGTCAAGTCATTTTGGGAGGTGGACATCAGGGACAGGGTTCTGCTGTGAGTGTCTCTGGGGACTGAGAAGGCCATGAATGGAGTGTGCTGAGACATGCTAGACAGGGGTGCATACTGACAGTGATTCAGCAAGGAAGGGCTTGAAGTAGGCTGAGAAACAAGTGTGTCCATGCCTTAAAGTCACTTTAGGAGGAAGCTATGAGGATGGGGTTGGACTAAGAGGCAAGGTGGGCTTGAGACAGGTAGTGAGCAATGGTGACAATCACTCTATGAGGTAAAACAGCCAGGGGACAGTGGTGGTGAGAGTGAGGCTAGAGGGAAATCGGTCTTGGCAGCTTGCTTTCTTCTAGGACATCGCTGATGGCATGCTAGTTGGTTAATTCTCATTGGTCACTTGCTAACTGAAAAGGTTGCTAAAAAGCAAATTGAAACTTAAGTTTCCAGGGGAATTTCGAGGGCAGTGATCTCCAACCAGTGGCTCGCGAGCAACACATTGCTCAAAAGCCCCTTTGATGTTGCTCCCAGTGGCCTCAAAGCAGATGATTATTTTTGGATCCTTGGCTTGGAGGCAACTTTTGGTTACATAAAAACAGGTGTACTACCAAACAGAGACACCTATATGCTGCCAGTCCACATAGTTGCTACCAAACTGCCAATTACAGCCCTTATTTGGTGCCCCCATGAACCTTTTCCATGCTTTGTGTTGCTCTCCAATTCTTTTTACGTTTCTATAAATGTTATAAAACTGTATGTGTGAAGCTGTTTGCGTATGTTGTGTTTCACATTACAAGACAAATGATAAATTATGGCCCTGACACAATGTAAAGAAATAACAAAGTGCATTTCATCATTCTGTATCGTGTCCAACATAACTAAGAACAGATATGGGGTATGTTACACTTTCCAGCACATAATTTGTTACATGTCCAATCCCCGGATTACTCATAGCAACAAACACACAGTCTGTATAGGAATTAAACACCCTCTGTGATTGATGTTGGTAGGTTCCTTTGATGACGTTTTATCACATGGCGTGACGTGTGCAATTGGATCAGTCAGTATCCAAGTGCCATAGAACATCCCTTGTGCTTGAACAAAGGTTGTCAAATGGTACAGGGAGGGGTTGAGAATTTGCTTTCTTAATGAGGTGCAAACTGAAGTGACTTTTCTAAATAAGCCCCACAGTAGGGGCAGCAGTCAGTAAACATGCTACAAGAGGTGGGAAACAGACTCATGTCTATTGAGTTCAATGATTTTCACTTTTCAGACACAACTCACAATTTTTTTCAGAGAATTCCAGTGTCATTGCCATACGCTTGTCAGGGGGGACTATCGGCTTCCGGCAGGAGTAGTCTGGACCAAGGAGGAAGCTTTAGGGGTTAAAGTCCAAGTTCACGGTACAAATAGGATCAGTCGTAACCGTGGTCAATATCCAGGCAGAAGTCCAATAGGCAGGCAGATTAGTAGCAAGGTCGAGGTATAGGCAGGGTCAAAACTCCAGGAATCAATATAACAAGTATTATTAAGCATCCAGGAATGTTCCAAACAAAACCTATAATCGGGCATTGAACTGGGCGTCCTTTCATTTTGAATTTTCATGCCACTGCGTGACATCAGGATGCCGTCCGGTGCTGCTGCTACCCACGTGGTGGCTATGGGCGCCGCCATCTTGGACGCCGCACAAAGAGGACGGACGTGCTAATGGGCGGCCCTGACATCGCTAGATTGCATCCTACCCAGTTACGCTCTGTGAAACTATACATGTTAGCTATAGGCTATTGGTTATATTCAGAAATGCTACTTGCACTTACAAGGACTTTTGAAGAGCACCAATGCATCAGATCAGCATTCTTTGATGAACTATGTGCAAATAGACTTGACATGTTATGGGAACCCTGGAACTACAGCCACCTAGGCAGAGAGCCTGTAGTATTAATGAGTGCACTGGCGTATGCATCATCATAGTAGACTGGATTGTGCACAAATGCTAGGAGCATGTTTAAGTGTACGTACTGAGCCTTAGCAATAACTTCTCAAAGTAAAAAGGCAGCGACATGCAGGTAACTTTAAATAGAAATCCATCTGTTTTATTCACAACAGAGATTTCAAGAGATAAGTAACTTAGTGTGTAACAAAAGTAACAGTAACTTACATAGTTTGTTTATTAACCAGAACAGCCTGGACCACTGGAGGACTGGCTGCACAGGTCTTGCTCTTTACAGCAAAAGAGTCTTGGTTTTCTTCAGAGGCTTTCTACACAACATCTCACTTAGCATCTACCACCCAGACTCCTGCTTCCCCTGGGCAGAAAGCTCTCCTCCGTCAGGTGGTAAGTCATCAGTCAGCCTTATTATTCCCATATGTCGGCTCTCATTGAGCATCCTGGGAGATATGTAGCTTCCCGCTAGGGTTTTCCCAGACACTGTGCCACAGTTCGTTTAATGAATAGCATCAATGCGTCTCATTTGTGGTTGTATTCATAAATGAGCTCTGAATGACAGTCATCATTACCGTCATTTTGAAATGACATGAAGGAAGCTGCCAATCTCTGCATTTTCTACCTATATTTCAGGGGCAAACAAATTTTCATCAACATTTATTTACACAATGAGGCAGTTAGGATAATAAAATTGGCCAAGTATATAACTTCCTTTGTTCCTAGAATGTAGACAACCCATTCCAACACAAAATGTACTCTAATTGGCCTAATCCCACTGCTGGTGCAAACACCCTATCATACTAGGCAGCTTGTGTGTGATTCACAAGATTTACCTATTGCTGTGGCTATATTGACACCCTCCAAAGTCTTCCATACACAGGGACAACCCATTGCCATGGGCTGCAGAACCAAATTGTAAGCTAATGAGAAAACATTATGCCAATTAGGCATGTTTTTTATATTTAAGGAATGATTTCAGAGTCAGCAGAGCTTAAGGCGCAACAAACAATACAATAAGCAGCATGTTAGGTTATATCTGACTTTTAATAGTTCAATGCTGTTGCTTTTCTGGAGATACAATAGGAGAAGCCTCCTGCTTCCAGCAGTTTCAACATATCTCTCTTGTAATAATGAGACAAATGCTCACTATTGGGCAGAAAGGCACATAGCCTTATTTAACTTGGGCAAAGAAAGAGTGTAGGCTTGTTTTCAGTATGGAAAATGGGATATGGTACATGTTGTATGGAGAAATATAATGGCTTTGATATACCACACAATCCTACATAAATGTAGCCCTATAATATTGGTGGAATGGCCACTCAACCCCAGATTTCAAACTAGACCTAATAAATGGAATCCTGTTGTACAGTATTTTGCACAAATATATAGATATTCAATACTTTGACAGATTGCCTATTTATAGCAGTTCAAAGACTTTCTGATGAAGTTAAAGTTATGTGTAAGAGTAGACCTTATAGCTTTCATGGAAATGTCTTCAGAGATATTATATCAAAGGCAGCCGATTATCAACGGACAATAAAAGATCAGTGATGACTCTTATTTAACCAAACAGAGACTTTTTACCCTCTCAGAGGAGCAAGGGTTCAGCAGGTTTGAGCTGGGAAAGTCATTTCATGGATTTGTTGGCAAGAGAGAATGTAAAAGCTGTATATGAATATATATAATATAGTGAGAAAACACAATTGCAGTTCATGGTTGTAATGTAGTCTGGCAATGCAACTAAAGTTTTATAAACAAGTGAATTTATAAAACTTTGATTTTGTCAAATATCAGCTGTATTTCCAGCTTTGATGCATTCTGTTCAATTACTAAGGTAATTTAATTGGGAATTCTCTGTAATATGTGTGATATCCCGCTCTATAGGTTGTATTTTGATTTGTTAGAACTTGATTTTTGGCTTTATACAGACTTGTAATTGCTAATATGGTGCTTTTACTGAAATGTCCCAGTATAGGGTCCCTTTTAAATTTAGGGGCCAAAGGTAATTGCACTTTATGGTCTACTCTAGTACTCTCCCCCAGTGACTCATTCTGTATCTGCCTTGCCCATAAAATGCTCTCAGGTGTTGTGATATTGCTCAGAAGAATCACATATCCTAATAATCAGTCTAAGAAACACCAGTAAGAAACACGAAAATGTGTTCTAGTAATTTCATCGAAAATCACTCCTGAAACAAACAGACTTTGGCCTTTATTTTGGTTGAGCCTTCACTAGTGTAGACATTAATGCCATGTTCCTCTGCAGTCAGCCAAATCCATTGGAAGAATTTATGGTTCATTTGTTTAAGAAAACATTGCCAGCAATCGTTTAATGTCCTTGGCACGGGGAAACCGGGAACAAATCTGCAAATCCTATATAAACTTTATAGGCGAGGGAGAAATGAACCTCTGTGTGAATAAAATGCATAATATTTACAGGCAAGGATAGACTAAAACGTATATAATTTAGTACATTTAGAGCTTAGAAATCTTCTCTAAATATAATAAAGGAAAGGCACAGTTTCTGTTCCTCTGCCAGTCGTACAGTAAATTGTTCTCAGAGATCAGATGCGACCAACAAGGCACCATCTCTTGATTAATCAATGTCACCATACCTGTTGTCAACACACCAATGTCAATATGATAAGTGATCAGACAAGACCACTTCAACATTATTTGTAAAGCTCATAGTCATTGACTTGGGAGCTAATGATTGAATCTGCCAATGAACAACACACTAGCTTTATCCATTGACAAAGAAGCTGGTTTATTTGAAGCAAATCATTTACATCACGTCATCTCCAGACGCATCCATTTTGGTGTGTGATGGACAATACCATGGCATTGAGTAGGATGTTTTGTCTTACCCTTATGTGGTCCTTTTTGAGAGTTGTTTCATTCTGTAACAGGGAAGTGAATAAATGAGATTAACTAAGTGGGTCTTCCAAGGACAAATTAGATGGTAGGACTGAGGGAGTTGGCAGATCTTTCTGAAGGTGCCTTCAAAGAGAAGAGGTTTAGAAGCCATGAGAGCATTGGGTCAAGAACCCTGTAGTTAGTGGAGAGAAGAAAAGTAGTGAATATATGTGTTCCTCGTTATTTTTTATACATCTCTAGACACGTTACTTGCATCCATACCATGGATATCACATAGGTGGTATTAAATGTTACACTTCACTTCAGTTGTGCATGATTTTTTGGGCATGAAAACAGCACAAGGGGCACATTGTGTAATATATATTCTCTTCTTAACAACTGGTCAATGGCAGGTAGAAGGACCCTTGCACCTCATCTCTGCCTCTTATCACAGTAACAGGTGCACTGGGTGCATTAAAAGCAAGACAACCTGGGTGCAGGCATATGGTGTTTTTGTGTATGCAAGTTTGTGGTTTTGAGCCCAGCATTGTCCACGTTGATTGTCACTGAGGTCTGGAAACTCCACGTTCCTCATACATAGAGTGTTGTCTTGTTGAGATTGTTTTTATTCTGTTCTCCCTGTGATTGGCTCCAAATCAACCAAACGTAATATTTATAAATAGATGTATATGACCCATGTTCCCTTTGTACTGCAGAAATAACAAGGTTTCATCCACAGATTTGTTGTTACTTGGCTCCCTTTGTATTTGAGAAATGGTTAAGGAATGTTAGTGTCCTGCCCCTGGATGTGCAATAAACATTATTTGTATCCACACACAGTGTCCCTAAATAAACTCTGTTTTAATGGGGGGAGGTTGCTCAGGTAACCCTGATGTGCCAGAACAGCTGAAATCATTTCTTCATAAACACTGATAGCTGCAATTTCTTCTCCCTCCACATAAGCAATTATATCAGATCCTTGGAGAGAAGAACATTGGCTTAAATTACCCCACCCCACCCACTCTGTATGGAGCTGCAGCTGCACAAAAACCCCACACAACAAACTACTTGCAGGAATCCTGCACATTCTGCTCCCTCTGTATCCAAGCAGGGCCCGAAATGGCTTCAAAAACCAAAAAAGATTTTGTAATGGACCAACCTGTCCAAAATAGCGGATAGAGATGTAAAAGGATGGACAACTGTAATGAGCCCCTGGAACTATAGCAGGGTGACACCCCAATGTTTCTATATATCTGTAACCTTGTTATGAGCTAAGGGGCCCAGTCTGAAGGTCAGTTAGGGGGAGATTTGGGGTGATTGTTTATTTGTACCATGGGTACCCCTGGAACTATAGCAGGGTGACTGTTACCCCAATATTTCTATATATCTGTAACCTTGTTATGAGCTAAGGGGGCCCAGTCTGAAGGCCAGTTAGGGGGAGATTTGGGGTGAGTGTTTATTTGTACCATGGGTACCCCTGGAACTATAGCAGGGTGACTGGTACTTCATGTATATACAGTACACTAAATATACAGATTACATTCAAAAATACAACCAATACAAGAGGTAAAGAGGGCCCTGCTCTCAACAGAGCTTACAATCTGAAAGGAGAGGGGGTATGAGACACAAGTTGTGGGGTTAAACAAGGTTTAACAGCGGTGGTAACATATACATTCATGCACTGTATGTAAGATTCTTCATCTGGATCATTGAGCAACTCTGTATGAGGCATGAACTTATCTCTAATCGCTAAATCATTCAAACAAACACTACAAATCTGGATAAAATTGGAAAAGGGCTGGATGTAATTTGTCATATTTTATATCAAGTTATATTTGCTTTGTATTAACATTGACTAAATAGAATAATCTGAAATATGGATTTAACTGGCAGAAACTGTAGCAGACGTCAGCTGTCTTCCAGCCAAGACTCAAATTCCCACAATACCTTGCACGCTCCTCTACAGTTCTGCCTTTTTTTTTTTTTTGTAGTGTTTCAATAGTTAGAATCAGCCATGCAGGGTATAACAAGGGACAGTCACTGCTGTCAGTAACAATTACATTTACAGATTTAATGAGCAAAAAAGTTATAGTGCAAAGTTGCACAGAATACATTTTCTTTCAAGAGGATAGATTTTATTTTTGGGTTTCCATCCCCTTTAATTTCTGTATATGTTCATGTAATCATGTAGAGCAGGGAGAGCAACAAAAGTGTTAAATAAGTTCCTTGGGTGCCATTTATGGGCTATAATTGACTATTGGTGGCCCCTATGTGGACTGGCAGCTACAAGAGGTTCTGTTTGGCAGTACATCTGGGTTTTTTCAGCCAAAACTTGCCTCCAAGCCTGGAATTCAAAAATAAACACCTGCTTTGAGGCCACTCAGAGCAACATCCAAGGGGTTGGTGAGTGACATGTTGCTCAGGAACCACTGGTTGGGGACCACTGATGTAGAGTATGGTGTAGTAGGGTGTATATAGGGGGTTATTTATTAAAGTCCAATTTTTACTATAAAATCCACATTTTTAGTGGAAAAAACAACAACAATTTTTTGAGATTTATTATACCCGGAGGATGGAAAAAGTCTGAATCTGAAAACCTGCCATTTCAGACCTTCCGAGGTTTTATATAAGTCAATGGGATAGGTCATCATTCTATTTCTATGGTCTGCGCTAGAATTAGCCTGAAAATCTGACTATTTGAAGCTTTTCGGGCAAAAATCAAAAAAATTCAGACTTTTTGGCTAAAAGGCAGAAAAAAATTGTACGATTCAGATTTTTGCTCGATTTTATTGAGTTTTTCGCTGATCCGATTAAATCGTGAGTTTTTAATAAAAAATAAGGTCATATCATTTGGTTGGACTTTTTTTTTTTAAAAAAAAAAATTAATCAGAATATTCGGATTTTGATAAAATAAACACCATAGAATGGTTCTGCTTTTGTGTTTCCCGCCATGTGCAACAGAATGACAGGGATGTTTTATACACAGTACCGTGGAACAGAGGAAGACTCTCTACTAATGGTTTAAACATAGTGTAACCTCAGTTTATATCAATGAACACAAATCCCACATCCTTTATATCCAACAGCATCACATTCTATTGCAAACACTGATCTTGTAAGGGGAGATATTAGTCATGTGCAACAAACCATGGAGAATTGTGGTTATCGGCAGCATGCAACGTTCTCTGGGCCAAGCAGAATTGGCAAAATAGAGACAGCACCTGCATTCACTGTATTTGGGATACTCGTGGGCTATAGCTAATGCATTTTCAAAACTTTATATTCATGCATTGTTAAAGAAATACCTTCATCATTGATTACCCAACTTTTTGAATGCCATTGTGACCAACACTTTAGCAAGTACAAGATCCCATTCAGAGGTTTGCTCCAGCCATATCTACTGGTATAAACTTGCTGAACCAGTCTCTCACAGATATTTTGAGTTTGTTTTTCAGTTAGGAGTGTCAACCTTTATGGACAGGGACCCCTTTATCTCAATAACTGGTTTGTTGGCCTTTTTAGCCATAGTTGCAAAAATATCAAGGACAACAAATAAGTGTTTGCCCCATATCTCACCCTAATTAACTTTCAACCTGGTCTTTTAGGTATCTATGAGAGCAAATAAGAATTCTCCACACAAATAACATTCAACCTAGCCACCTCCTGTCACTGTCCAAGGCTCTTCCAGAAGGGCCAGTCCCACAGTATTGGAACCAATAAATAGATTTTAATCTAATTGGCCTTGAGACTGGGTCTCTCCAGGGAGGTTTGTCTCAAAATGTAGTACCTATGGTCCAAGTGACCTGATGACTTTACTGTTGTAGGGTTCAATAGCTGGTCAGGGTCATTGTTGAAGTCTCAACAGTTGAAGACAGTTGTTACTGATTCCCTGCACAGAAGTGTGAGCATTACTCCATGGATATTATTGACTGGAGTCTGGGCAGATAGACCTTGCAAAATTTCTGAATTACTGAAAATAAGGAGTATTGATTAAAAGAATGAGTATCTCTTTAATATGTCAGCTTGTGTAAGGAACAGGGATGGGCGTCAAAAAAATTTTGTCGCGCGCCAAAATTTTTTTTGACGTGCATCTTTTTATTTTGACGCACAACACCATACAAGTCTATGGGCGTAATTTTTTCGGCGAAACAAGGCAAAAAAATTCGCCCATCCCTAGTAAGGAACAAAAATATCCCCGTGCTATGATTTTTTTTGCCTGCTGGGAGAAAGCTGTAGATTGTTACATGTTATTTGAGTTTGCTGGTTGACAAGGCAATTGTTACCGCCAATGCATTACTATAGCAATATACACATAAACAGCTTATCTCTGGGGTGGGGGGAAACTCCTATTTTAAGCTGCCCCACTGGTCATGCCTTCCTAGAGCCTGTCCATGGTGACCACAAGAGAAGCCAAATTTCCAGCTGTACAAATGTTTCTGTTCCGATGAAGAAAGACGTTCGCAATGTATCATTAGTTGTCATATCTTTGGATCCGAAAGAGGCTTCAGTGGTAAAGATGAATGGAGTGTTTCATGCATGGCCGACGTGAGGAAATAGTGGAACGTGTGTGGAGTTTTATTACGGGTTTCACACCAGCTGTGCGCTCTCTGCACTTTGCAAAGTGGTCAACTAGAGACCTTGAGAGAAGAATGTGACTTTGAAATACAGTGCACGTCTTCCAAGGAGGGGGATCCTGGCAAAGGGACAATCCTGCTTCTACAGCCCATCCTGGTTCAGGTTACATGTTACTTTATAGGATACTGACTATTCAGGCTGTTGGCCCTTCCAAATGTCCTGGTCTGGAATGTGTTTATGAGACAATTGCACGCCTTGTAAGCAATGAGACTGATTTTGTTTTTCTGTTCATATTGATTCAATGTACACTTAAAGAGATACCGCACTGATCTTCTCTATTTCCCCTTTCTATTTGTCGAGGGGAAATGCAAAAATGGAATTTGTCATTATTCCCATCTTGTCCCTTCTTTAATTCCCGGGGGTTCTAAGCTCATACACAAGATCTATTTTATGTATCGAGGCTTCCAAATGAGTGGATATTTGCCTGTATTGGCCACCCAAGTGGATGGACAAATCACGGTAATTTGACTGTACAGTTCCTGGACACATGATCACTTTACATTGTAGGCCTGTGTAGACTTGTTAGGAGAGGGCCACAATTATGGCCCAGTTACAGTTCCTGCTTAACCAGAGGCAATTTTTCCATAAGACTTGAGAGCCAAAGTATGCTGTTCAACTGTACAGCCTACTGTATTAGGCACAAGTAATCCGGAACAGCCTTCAGGGTTTGCTCATAGACACCATAAAACTGTACCATATGGGTGGTTTCTGAAGCACCTCACAAGTATTGTTCATCATTCCGTGCACGGTGGAATTTACAGTCTAAGGTCTATTCACAGAATGGTCATTGAAAGATCAGGAACCACTTAGACTGTCTGCATGGTTTTGGAAGAAACCAATGGAAAGATGGATAGAACATACAAGCTCCTTGCATAGAGTTCCCAGATCTAGACTGAACTCAGGGCCCCCAGAGCTGCACGTTTTCATGGGTAAGAATAACAAACTTGCCTTCAGTCATTTCTTTCCATCTTCATGGAAACTTCTCAAAAAGTCATATTTAGGGGAATCAAGTCGTGTTCTCAACGAAAATGTGAGTTTTCAAGTTTATTTTTTTGGAAATAGCTAGAATCCAAATACACCATCTAAAATCTTTTGAGGTCATGTAGAAGTCAATGGCAGAGGTCCCTTGAACCTTTTGAAGATGTTAATAGCCTTCATGATGCTCAAGCTTTTTCGGAGGGTTTTGCCCAAAAACTCAATCAATTTGAGTGATTCAAGTTTTTTCCTGCTGAGAACTCGATTCATTTGAGTTTTCACTTTTGGGTTTTCTGGATTAGTGTGAGTATCACTGAATTCAAGTTTTTTCTTAAGTTAGAAACCATTTGAGTTGTGTGTTCATTTATGCGGATTGGAGGTAAATAAACCCTCTAAATGTGCACTATGTCTAAGTAATATAGGAGTCAGGTAGAAAATACTTGGACAAGTCAAGTAGCTCATATCAACCAATCTGATCATTATTTAACTGCAGTATTCATGGACAGGGTCAGACTGGTCTCCCAGTGTACCAGGGATGGGCCCAGGAGGATTCTGGAATACTGGAAGAGCAGTCTGACCCTGTCCTTAACTCTTCTCTGACCCACTGTAGGACATTTCCATTCAACTCTCTAATTTCCACAATAGATTCATGTCAATGCAATTTTTTAGATTTTAAATCTAGTGGGGCTTAGAGGGTGTACTGGATGTTCGGATCTCTGTTGTTGCCCTGGGGGCAAGGTATATGAAAAGAGTGAAAGCAATACATTTATAAGCTACACCTGATATTTCTTTCATCTCAGCCTAGAGGAGTAATGTGGTTTCTTCTGTTCTGTTACCCATATATATATATCAAAACAGGGGGGTTGTGGGAGCACTCTAAAGGCTTTAAAGTATATATATATATATAAGTATAATAAATGCTATTGCATATGTACCCAAATAGGGGTTATTTTGTTACAAAGTTATGATCATAAAATTGATAAGCCACCATACCACGTCAAGGTAAACCCCGAATGGCGGTCCCTAACTTATTTTATTTTATATGTGCATTCTAGCATTACCTGTAATCAATGTCCATTGAACGCTGTTTTTTCACTGAGGGCTAAATCCTCCCCAGCCAGCAATCAGGCTTTTAAAGGAGAGATATTCCCAAAACAAATGCCCAATTTTAAAAGCATAGGATCACCACTAGTTTAAAGGGGGGGTATGGGGTGCTACAACCACTGAAGCTATGCCACAGCTTCCGGCTAAATATACAATATCAAAACAGGGGGGGTTGTGGGAGCACTCTAAAGGCTTTAAAGTATATATATATGAGTATAATAAATGCTATTGCATATGTACCCAAATAGGGGTTATTTTGTTACAAAGTTATGATCATAAAATTGATAAGCCACCTTGATGTGGTATGGTGGCTTATCAATTTTATGATCATAACTTTGTAACAAAATAACCCCTATTTGGGTACATATGCAATAGCATTTATTATACTTATATATATATTATATATATACTTTAAAGCCTTTAGAGTGCTCCCACAACCCCCCTGTTTTCATATTATATATATATATATATATATATATATATATATATATATATATATATATATATACCGTATATACTCGAGTATAAGCCGATCCGAGTATAAGCCGAGGTACCTAATTTTACCTACGAAAACTGGGAAAACTTATTGACTCTAGTATAAGCCTAGACACATCTACAGCCCTGTCTCCCAGCAGCGCACCTTCCGCCAGAGAGACTCCCCCAGCGATCAACCGGACTTCTTTGCAAAGTTGATGGTGACAGAGAATTGTGCAGAGGGTGCTGTGTGATATTGCCATCACTGTTAATCTTTCGTATAACCAACAGAGGGTGCTGTGTGATATTGCCATTACTGTTAATCCTTTATACAACCAACAGAGGGCGCTGTGTGATATTGCAGTCACTGTTATTCTTTCATATAACCAACAGAGGGCACTGTGTGATATTGCAGTCGCTGTTATTCTTTGATACAACCAACAGATGGCGCTGTGTGATATTGCAGTCACTGTTATTCTTTGATACAACCAACAGATGGCGCTGTGTGATATTGCAGTTACTGTTATTCTTTGATATAACCAACAGATGGCGCTGTGTGATATTGCAGTCACTGTTATTCTTTGATACAACCAACAGAGGGTGCTGTGTGATATTGCAGTCACTGTTATTCTTTGATATAACCAACAGAGGGCGCACTGTTATTCTTTCATAAAACCAACAGAGGGCATTGTGGGATATTGCAGTCTCTCCCCAAGTGAACTGTTGGTATAGGAATGATTAAAAGTGACTGCAATCTCAGCTACTGCCCGCTGACCCGAGTATAAGCCGAGGTAGACTTTTTCAGCACATTTTGGATGCTGAAAAACTCGGCTTATACTCGAGTATATACTATATATATATATATATATACTGACTGTCACCCATCTGATTTTAATGTTTCCCATAATACCATTAGGCCTGTGATTGATGATTTCTTGCACCAGATTGGTCTGCAATTATCACTTGATAAACCCTAGGCCTACAGATATCCTAAAATATTCTTCTGTTATCTGCCATGACAAGCCATCTGGCACTTATGAAGCGACATTAATTATTGAGCCCCCCACATGAACTTAAATGCCATGTTTTCCACCATTCAAATCATTTTGCGCTAAAATCAATCATCAATGTGAATAATGGTTTAAGTACAAAAAAAGTCATTGTAAAGCGTGGGCTTCTAAAAGCTTGTGAGGTCACGTAGAAGTCAATGGGAACTGTCCTAGCCAAAATTTAAACTATTATTTCATTTACATTTGGAGTTTTTTTTAAAAGTTTTTAAACTCAGTAAAATTATGAGTAAACCACTAATTCATATTTTTTCCCACAATTTTATTCTAGTTTTTTTTATATTCAGATTTTTTAATAAATAAGGTTACATTCATTCATTCTTTTTAAATATTCTTTTTAAATTCTTTATGAATTTGAGTTTATTTGAAACTTGATAAATAAGCCTTCCCGACTCAAACCATCATTGTGAGGTTTTGGTGCCACAACCAACCTTCTTTTTATTGTCATAGAATAAGATACCTAAGAATACAAATATACAATAAAATATGTTGAGTTTGATTCAACAATATGTTTAGTATTTAAGAGTTTGTATCTCAAGTCAAGGGAAACTTTTCATTAATTAGAAAAAATTCAAATTCAAATAAATTCTTGGGCAAATGGGCCAAAATAACTTTTTTATCAGCACATTAAATCTTCTGTCATAGTATAATATATACCCTACTGTAAATGATAAGGATATTAGAAGTCACTGAGGGGTTGTTCTGTGACCATATAAAGGCACAAGGCTGCAGGCTGAGTTATACAGGGAACTCTGAGTATCACTCATGTATTATAAGGGATAATGTACCCCCTACTGTAAATGATAAGGATATTAGAAGTCACTGAGGGGTTGTTCTGTGACCATATAAAGGCACAAGGCTGCAGGCTGAGTTATATAGGGAACTCTGAATATCACTCATGTATTATAAGGGATAATGTAACCCCTACTGTAAATGATAAGGATATTAGAAGTCACTGAGGGGATAATGTACCCCCTACTATAAATTATATGTGACCATATAAAGGCAAAATAAATTTTTTAAATACATTTAAAAAATCAAAACTACTGGACAGTGGTTTTACTTCTCAGAAATAAAGAGAAACATATTCAGGACAGCAATTGATCCTATGTAGCATGGGCACATTAGTCTCCTGCCAGTGAATATGTAAGACTTTCAGTAATCTCCTCACAGGTCTTCTGTATAAAGCAGCTCAAGTGATTATCTGTTTGTAAAAGGAGATGAGCATTTTGGCAGTTGTATATTGTGAAATCTCAATCAATCTCATGCCCCTCCCCTCCCCCCCCCCACATAAACACATTCACTTTCTTTTCAAGTGTGAATAATCAGGGGGGTTTCGTAAATAAAGTTTTGGGGACCAGATGGACAATGTGTCTGAACATTTTCAGCACTCACCTTGCGCCTGTTGTTGAGCCCCCAGTGTAATGTCATTCCTACTGCAGGAGATTTGGGTGCTATTTATAAACCAGTTTTGAAATTTTTTGGCAAAAAAGAGTTGCAGATTTATAATTTGTTGGCCGCTGTTCTGCTAGAGAGGAAGGAGAGTGAAAAGGTTTTCCTAGCGCTGCTGAAATGATAATGAAATAGTAGAATGTTAGGGAAATCCCTGTGCTCTTTCACTCAGTTGAGGGTTTGGTACATTTCACTCATGTTTTTACCCACGTTTCCTAGAACACATTCCTCTGCCTTCCAGCGCTAGAGAGGAGAATAAATTATATCATCTGAATTTTCTTCAAAAGAAATCACATAATGGGCCAGATTCAATTCAAGGAAAAAAAAAAGGATTGTTACGTGATAAGTCATGGACTAGATTCAATTCGACGAGAAAATACTTTTCTCCAAATTCAGTTCCATTTCTTTCCCATAGACTTCAATAAAGTTTTAACATGGTAAAAAGGGCCAGATTTAATTCAGTGAAAAAAAGTTATCTCATGCTTTATCACGTGAAAAGTCACGGACGAGATTCAATTCGGGAGAAAATAATTTTCCCCAATATCATCTAAATTTTTTTCAAAAGAAATCACATAATGGGCCAGATTCAATTCCGTGAAAATAAAGGATTGTTACATGATAAGTCATGGATGAGGTTCAGTTTGGCGAGAAAATACTTTTCTCCAAATTCAGTTCCATTTTTTTTCCAGAGACTTCAATACAGTTTTAAAAAAAAGGTTAAAACGGCCAGATTCAATTCAGTGAGAAAAAGTTATCTCATGGTTTATCACATGAAAAGTCACGGACGTGATTCAATTCGGCGAGAAAATACTTTTCTCCAAATTCAGTTCCATTTTTTCCCCATAGACTTCAATACAGTTTTAAAAAAAGGTTAAAAGGGCCAGATTCAATTCAGTGAGAAAAAGTTATCTCATGGTTTATCACGTGAAAAGTCACGGACGAGATTCAATTCGGCGAGAAAATACTTTTCTCCAAATTCAGTTCCATTTTTTTCCCATAGACTTCAGTACAGTTTTAAAAAAAGGTAAAAAGGGCAGATTCAATTCAGTGGGAAAAAGTTATCTCATGGTTTATCACATGAAAAGTCACGGACGAGATACAATTCGGCAAGAAAATACTTTTCTCCAAATTCAGTTCCATTTTTTCCCATAGACTTCAATACAGTTTTAAAAAAAGCTAAAAAGGGGCAGATTCAATTCAAGGAGAAAAAGTTATCTCATGGTTTATCACGTGAAAAGTCACGGACGAGATTCAATTCGAGGAGAAAAAACTTTTCTCCAAATTCAGTTCCAGTTTTTTCCCATAGTCTTCAACAGAGTTTTCACGTGATAAACACGGAAAAAAGTTTTTCTGAATTGAATTTCATCTCAAATTGAATATCATCAATGAGTTTTCACGTGATAAACCTTTTTTCTCACTGCATTGAATCTGGCTCAATATTGGAAATAAACCTGAATTGGATCTGATAATTAAGTTTATAAGTAGGGAAGCCAATTAACTGCTGCTTCAGCTTCTGTCCAAGTTCCATAATGGTGAGAATGGAAATCATTTATAATGTGATCTTATGCTTTCAACACCCATCCACTCTACAGTACTGTAGATTATATGCATATTTACTAAAGGGTGACAATTTGGAATAATTTCACCAAAAATTAAAATTTCCCTCAACATCACCAATTTACTAAAATGAGAATACAACACATTTTGGAGAACCAACTTCGCATTGGTGAAAACTGTCTTTGCATTGGTGTAAATTCACAACTCTTCTCTGGGTGAAAATTCTCCAGCGAATATTCTCCAATTTACTATAAGCACAAAAAAAATTTCACCAAGAGAAATTTCTCCAGGTTCAGGCTGGTGACCTACCAATTTAAAAATAGAGCAGCCACTTTTGAATTTCTTTATCAACAATGCCTCCTTCAAGCTAATTCTCCACAATTATTTTTGTGAGAATGGTTAAAATTCTCTAGAGAATTTTCTCCACTACAATTGTATGGGGAAAATATACTGGCAAATTTTCACAGAGAAAGTATGCCAGGAGAAAATTCACAACATTTCACACTGAAAAAGTGTATTTACATAAATATGAGACGTGTTGTGAAAATACAACTGGTGAATTAATGGGAACTTTGATGAAGTTAGACAAAGAGAAAATTCACAATTTAAACTATTCGTGTAATAATAATAACACATGCAGTCCTCCAAATTAACCCCTTTAAACACTTATGCATTACATAATATAATATTACATTATCTAATTATATTTTATATACCAAATTTGTCATTTTACATAAAAAATAAAAATAAAACAAGTAAATAAAATCCCTCAATTCAGTAAGAAAAAGTTCTCTCCTTGTTTATCACGTGAAAACTCATGGACGAGTTTCAATTCAAGGAGATACAATTTTTCTCCTAATTCAGTTCCAGTTTTTTTCCCCATAGACTTCAATAGAGTTTTCACGTTTTCAGTGAGATAAGTTTTGCTGGACAATTGAATCTTGTCCATGAGTTTTCACATGATAAACCTTTTTCTCACTAAATTGCATCTGACCCACTATATGATATAATTATGTTTATATAAAAATATATCATTTTAGATTTAAAAAAATTAAATAAGAAATTGTATAAAAATATAATTACAGCAATGAGATATTTGTTCATAGAAATAGTTTATTTTTTTCCTAATAGCACTTTTTAAGTTTAATATTTACTACATTCTACATTCATTCCTCTACCTCGCCCCCAAAACCCAATCCAGTCAGTATAATTATACAAGCTCAACGAAATAAAGAACTGAAGATTTTGCAACACTTGAGGCAGATTTATCAAGGGTTGAATTAAAAATTCAAATTTTTAAATTAGAATTTCTAATTCATTTTAGTGTAATTCAATTAGGGAATAGTGGAAATTTGATTTGAGTTTGACGTACTGTCTCTTTAAAAATTCTAATTTCGCCATTGAAACCTGCCGAATTGGTGTTTTAGCCTATGGGGGGCCTTCTACAACCAATTTGGAGTCATTTGGTGGACATTTGAAAATCCAATTTTTTTTTGAGAAAACTTGAATTGAATTCAATCTAATTTGATTTGAATTTGCCGGTCGATCCTATTCAGCCAAATAATTTTTTTTTATTATTGCATTTCGATGCATTGATTACATTTTTTTTTTTTTTTTTCTAATTTGGAGTTTAGGGAAGTTGATGGGAGTTTTTAGAAACTCCCATAAACGCGAAATTCAACCCTTTATAAATATGCCCTTTGTAGTAGAGTCCTGCAGTGGGTTGGGTACCCATGGGTTACCCTCAAAAAAAGCAGGTACCATGCGGGATGGGGGTAGGATTTTCGGGTGCTGGTATAGATGCGAGTCTGCAGCTCGCGGGTCTGTGGGTTGCGGGTTTCATCTGTATGTCTAAACTTATGTTATATTGTCTATACTTTACTCCTTTTAAAATTTTACAAAACTTTTATTCTGTGGCTGGGCCACCCACTTCCGGTTTGCAGCAACATCACTTCCTGTTTGATGATGGTCGGTGGGTTGCGGATTAGGTTGCAGACAAGGCAGTTGCGGGCCGGGGGTTGGGTAGCGGATCCAAGTGGGTAAATATGCAAGTGGCATTCTGGGCATGGGCTGCAGGTTAAGGGTTCGGGTCCGGTCCAGATTTCATAAATTTGTTCTGCGCAGGACTTGCCTGAGGGTTAAAGTAAAGGTGGCTATTCTCTAACTGTCTAACCCCATACAGTGGTAGGGATGTATGATCAAAATGTGTTAGCTCTTATAAATTCACACACTACATTACTCTAAAGCTTAAGTGCTCTTCATCTAATGATGGATTGCAAGAGACACCATCATACAGATGCAAAGGGAGGAAAGGGCCCAATCCTAAAACTTATTGAACCCTTTGCACATTTCCTCCCCATACACATTAGGGTCAATGCAAGTGGGGCAACGGTGCTAAGACCTACAGTACTCTCTTTGGGGATCTTTGGAGAACCAGTTGGAGCACACGGAAAGTACCTGACAGGTGGAAAAGTTTTACAGAAAAGGCCTGAAACATCAAAAACAACAAAAGGTATAATCAGTGGTGCTTGGTCGACAAAATAGTGCCCTTTGTAAATAGTGCAATATATACTTCTACTTAGTAAATGTCTCCGTAAAAGTTCTTCCAAAAATCTTAGGCACCAGAGTATACACACAAGTGGTCCCATTTTCTTGAAACATTGATGCAGACAATTTTTTTGTATCCTTTTACATAGGTCCAACAGGAAAGAGAAGATCCTCAAGAAGATGTGGTCAGCTGGGTTCTATTGCAGCTCTGAAGTATGCGGTGGTGGGACTCTACCTGCTAGTCTTTCTTATTCTGTCGGAGTATTTATTCTTGCAGGTAAGACTGAATATACTGTACAGTATGTCTCCTTTCTTTACAGTCTTATCCAATAACCTTATCAATACGATTGAACTGCAGCCTAAGATTGAGATTGGAATGTTACATGCTAAGGCTTTTTAAATAAAGTCTGAAAATCCTAAATTATCAATTCTTCAGGGATTATTCATGGCAGCTGAAAATTGTGAGATATGGGTCTGAAATATTCTGCCCTCTACACAACAAGTAGGGGGTCATACTTGACATAGAGAGTGATATGCTGAGACAATTTGCAATTGCTTAGATTTGACCATTCTATAACATACTAAAAGTTAACTTAAAGGTGAACTGCCCCTTATCCATTACAAAGATCCAAAGTACTAATAAAGGTAAGTTATGAAAATAAAAAATGTTTTTTGACCACTAAAGATGGTATAGTCCTATGAAGTAAATAAAATAAATTCAGGCAGCAATGTTTTACTTATTCTTTCTGGCATGAAAATCTTACAGTGTGTTTTAAAAAGTAACCCAATGAGAAATGTTGAAATATTTTTTGGTCAGTGCACAAGGTCCACATAGGCTTCATGGTAAAGTAACTCTTAAGAGCTCTTAATAAAGAAAATTACACTGATGCTTATATTTGTCTGAATGAATCTCAACACCTTTGAGCTCACAAGAAAAATTGATACGTGACAAAAGGACAAGATGGAGACAGTAGAGTAAGATGGAGACAGTAGGGCAAAATGGAAACAGTAGGGTAAGATGGAGGCAGTAGGACAAGATAGAGACAGCAGGACAAGATGAAGATATTAGGGCAAGATGAAGACAGTAGGACAAGATGGAGACAGTAGGACAAGATGGAGACAGTAGGATAAGATGAAGATATTAGAGCAAGATGGAGACAGAAGGACAAGATAAAGACAGTAGGGTAAGATGGGAAAAAGTAGGACAGGATGAAGACAGTATGGCAAGATGGAGACAGTAGGAACAGATGGAGACAGTAGGGTATATGATGACAGTAGGGTAAGATGGAGACAGTAGGACAAGATGCAGACAGTTGGAAAAGATGAAGACAGTAAGACAAGATGGAGACAGCAGGGCAAGATTGAGAAAATAGGGCAAAATGGAGACAGAAGGACAAATGCCAATAGTAGGGTAAGTTGGTTACAGTGGAGCAGGATGGTGACAAAAGAACAAGATGGGACAGAAGGGAAAACCAGTGACAAGTAGGACAAGACAGAAACAGTAGACAAAGATGTAGACAATATGACAAGCTAGTGACAGAAGGCAAGATTGAGAAGTAGGACAAGAAAGCAACAGTAGGTAAAGACAATGACAGTAGGACAAGATGAAGACAGAAGGACAAGATAGAGACAGTAGGGCAATATGAGTACATTAAGATAGTAGGCAGCAGGACAAGATAGTGGCAGCATGGCATATTGGGTACAAAGGCAGATTAGTAAATTAAAGGACTAGGTTGGACAGCCCTTCTTATATAAATTATTTGTCCACAAATTGTGTTTTGCCTAGAGCCCCACCACAACCACCTCTGTTCCTCTATCTACACAGCATCAAAATGAGATGGACAAAGCAATTCTCATGCTCACCTTCATTTTTAATAAGAGTCAGGCTGGCATTGACACTAACCCACAAGGAGAGCTACTGTTCCAACCTCTGTAAATAGCATCACATCATTCGCTCAGTCTAAGATGACCTGTAGGACCTGTAGGAACAAATACACCCTAAGCCATCATCACATATTGCTGTTATCTGAGAAACAGAAGACTTTACATAAGGCCTGAGACAAGAACTGATGTTCATGTTATAGTATTTACAAGTCATTTGGTTGCTCTCAATATAAACATGGCAGAGAGTATGAGTTATGTGTGGAATAAATCAGAGTAGACTCCTTAGAGCTGAGTGTTTGTCAGTTGCAATAAAATCTAGAAATGGATGACTTTTTTCTACTGAACTTTCAGCTGTTCCAAAAAAAATTTCTCTGTGTCATAAAACCCCATTAATAAGAACAGTAAAGCTCCCAGTCCGCAGTTTATAAACATTCTCCTTCCTTTTAACTTTATTCATAAACAGACGGACAGTATTTGTGACAGAGTGCTTTACCAGTGTAACACAAAAGAAAAAAATAGGATGCAGAAGAGCACCAGTTAGGTGTTTGGCATGGATGGAGATGCTGGGGTTTAGACATTATTGGTTATTTATTTATTTAATTAAATTTGTTTTTATTAAGTTTTCAAAGCATGTACAATATGTTTCAAGACGTTTTACATGTCCATTAGTGATGCATAAAGTTTGATGTATTAAATCAAAGAAAGGTTGAAAAGTGGTGAGAAAATAAGGACGGAAAGAAAACAACATTAACAACAAAGAATAATTTGAACAGGGTTAATTTAGTACTGTTCATTTCTAAAAAAAAAAAAAAAAAAATTATATAACAGGTCAGAGTTTAAGTTCGAATCTATACAGGCCTGATTTGGTTTACTTAATTACAATGACAAAAGTCTTAGTATGGTGACTCCTGGGGGGGGGGATCTTGTAATTTCTCCGGTCCTTTGGGGTATGTCTTGAATATATTGATTTGTTTCCTCTAGTAATGGGTTACCCCTCAAGATTTCTGTCATACCATGTGGTGTTTTGAAAGGTATAGGTTATTAGATATGGATTTAGAGGATGTGGGAGGCTATTGAGATATGTGATCCAAATGGAGAAACATTTTTCAACTTGTTTTGTCATGGCTTCCAACCAATCCATGTGGAAAATATAGTGTCGTGTGTGAGTGTAAGTGATGGTGCTTCTGTGGTAAGCCATTGGTGGAGTATTGCCTTCCGAGATGCTGCCACCAATCACCCTGCCAAATGTTTTTCCTCTTTGTTTAGATTTGAGAGGGATGTTAGATTACTGATCAGTGCCCATTCAATGGTTAGTTGGATTGGGTTGTTCACTATCTTCATTCAATAGGAGATGACTTCCAGCCAAAATGATTGTATTTTGGTGCATGACCAAAGCATATGTACCATATCTGCCTTAGGGGTCATGCATTGAGTACATCTGTCTGAGTGGAGACTTTTGACCTATTTTAAAGCATCTTTCAGGTGAGTTATTGAGTATTTCTAAAGCCATTTCTTGATATCTACTGGTTGGTAATAATTTTGTTATATGTGTGTGGAATTTTAAAATATCTGTGATAGGAATTTGTGGCGTAAGTGTTGTCCATTTGAATGGGAAGAGCTGAACTAGTACTTGAAGATATGAGTCAGTCTGCTGTGAAACATGCAGGGCCTTTGATAAACCACCAGGCTGTATATTCAGTACGACGTCAAAATATTTATCATTATTGCCCAATGTTCTATGGAATAGAAGGTCGAAAGACTGGGCGGTGATATTTTATAAACACTGGGAAATATTGCAATATTTTCAATAAGTTGATCTCTCAATTTAAAAAGAAATTGTTCCATCTGTGCCGGAAATCTCTTCCTCCCTCCAGCTGTTTCTTCTCTTCTGAGATCACACAGTACGGCTGAAATGATGGATCCCAGAATCCAAGATTTGTTCCCAGAGAAGAACAAAAATGTTTCCAACAAACAGTGAGGCTCCATTTCTGTTATCCCATGTAGCCCCACATTCGAGCTAATGGGGTCAGCACTGAACTATGAGAGTTGCTGTGCCTTGTTCTTCCAAATCCTGCAAATTTCAATAGCGTGATATCTTAAAAGAGGCCTTGTCTGGACAATTTTGGTTTTCCATGTTTATTAATAAAAGCCACCCAGAAGAATTATAAAATATTGGCATCTATAAGATTTGTTCATCATAAAATGACATTGACTCAGGTGACTTGGGGGTTCATTGTAGACAAGTCCCAACTGAGAAGATGCCTTTCCAGAAAAAAGCTTGTCCTCTCTGCGTGGTCAGGTAAATAGATTAAGCAACCAAACAATGTAATAAGTCTTTCCATTGCATCACTTGTAATGTTCTAGGTCATCACCATCAGACCTACCATCCCACCATTATGAACATCTGTGCAGTTTACTCCGCACCAGAGCTAGACAGATGTATTGCATTGCATAGCGTGACTTCTCATCATAATACTGCTCAAGGAGAAGCTTCATATATATATCTGGATTTTGAGGGACTATTAACCTAATATGTGTGATGGGTGAGGTCACTCACATGAGGGGGGCAGGAGTCCTTTGGACAGGTCAGGGACTAGTCAAGGAGGAGAGTAAAGTATCACTATCACATAATCTCCCCTCCCCATGAAGTTGTTGTGGAGGCATAACTTGTAGCACCCAAAGGATGTCAGGGGTCTTACTGCATGATTTGTAGAACCATAGTTAGTTTAGGTGGTCTGTTTCTCCACAAGCCCCACTGCAACTAAAAACAACACTGCCTAGGTCACACCGTTTTTCTGGAGACTTCAAGAATAATCTCCCTTGTGTTTCCCTTTTACTATGGCACCTATTACATACACAGACTGAAACACACAACAATGGATAAATGAAACTAAATAAGCGTTTGGAATATAGAACATTTCCCACCCTGGGAATCTCTGCTGGACAAACCTTGTGGTATTTTCTCCTGGTATTACAGTCAATCTCAGAAATGTTTAAAATATTTATATAAGACTTTTCAACAAGCTGTCAGAGATTGACGATGGTTTTTATGGTCTTTGTTATAGATGAAAGAGGATCTATTGAGGTTTGGAAACAATATAGATTTGCTTGCTGTTCTTGAGAATATTGTTCCCATACTGGATTATTTCACCAGATATTTAACTCTTTATCTAACCAGAAAATGTTCAGTGTTTTGGGCTTCTGCTCAGACTGTTTGTGAGCAGAAGCCCAAGGCTCCAAACGTTCCAAGAATGTACAGTATTAGGCTCCATAATGGTTACCATATCAAGAGACCCCTCTGATCTTTTAGCCCCACCAATGTCCGTAGCTCAAGGTCACAGATATATAAAAACATGTTTGTATCAGTCAGTCTGTTATAATTTGTTGCATTCAAGACAATAAATAAACATTCACATTCAAATCTAATCAGCTTTTTGGCTGAACCTTAGTTTCTTCTGCTCTGGGCCTCCCTAACTTTTATTTGCTTGGAACATCTAGAAGGCCACTTAAACGAATGTTCTGTGTAGATAAGTTCGGAAAACACATTATTAATGAACAGAAAATGGATCTGGTAGATGATCTGAAAGTTGAAGATACATTTTCCTGAATATTTTGCCCCATCATGTGCAATATAGTTGTTAAAAATAGTAGTCAATCTCAGTTTAGGAGGCAGCATTCGTCCTGTCCAAGGATCTAATGCCATTAGGCAAGGCTGGATGAAGCAATAAAAAATATTTGTAACTTTGACTGTCTTTGGTCCCTTTAATGACATGATATGGTCGTTATGAACCTTAATGAAAATGTCAGGGTAAACAAATGCAAGCAATGTCATATTATTTTGGTGCAAACTGGTTCATTGTGCTTAAACATAGATGTCAAGTATTAACTTAAGAGGCCAATATACTAACTAAAAAAAACTCAAATAGGAAACACTTGATTTTGTTATTTTCGGGGGGAAAAGCTTGATCACCATGAAAATCACATTGTTCCATTTGTTTTTACAAATGTGACTTTTTAGAAAAATCTTCAATATAAAATAGCTTGAATGTTGAAAATACACCTCCCATTGACTTCTACTGAAGCTCCCCAGGTTTTAGTAGCTGAATTTATTTATTTGAATTCACGATTATTTCAACTGACAAATCCAGTTTGGAAAAGGCAAATTCCAAAATGTTCAAATTTCCCAATTTGGACTAGATTCAATTCAGTAAGAAAAAGGTTTATCACGTAAAAAGTCTGAACTTGATTCAATTTGAGATGCAATTCAATTCAAAAAAATTACTTCACGGATTATCATGTGAAAACTCTAATGAAGTCTATGGGAAAATACTAGAACTGAATTTGGAGAAAGGTTTTTCCTCCTCCAATTGAATATCATTCATGAGTTTTCACATGAAAAACCATGAACTAACCTTTTATCACTGAATTGAATCTAGCCCTTTATTTCTGTGATTTTCTCAAATTGTGAACAAAATGGCATTTTCAATTAATTTGAGATCCAAGACTTTGTCTTTTGTGCCTCTCCCATGGCAACAGATAACTGATTTTGCTCCTTTGCTGTTAAAAAAAACGATTCAAATTTTTGTTATATTTTTCTATTTATTAAAAATCTATATAGAGAAACTTCCTATCCTAATTTTTTCTATTTTTTTGAAGTTTTACCTGAAAACTGTTGGCCTAAAGCTGATGTCAATAATTATATCCTATGGGAATATTGCCACATGTAATAGCAACAGGTTCACACAAAAATAAATCTCTGTTTATGGAAAATCACATTTTGGCATTTTACCAGTTCCATGAGTTATTTTATGGTTTGTCATGCGAAAACGTATAGCCCCGATTCAATTTGAGGAGAAATTTTTCTCCTAGTTCAGTTCCAGTTTCCCCCCATAGGCTTCAATACAGTTTTCATATTATAAACAGTGAGATACAGTGAGTGACTTGCCTCTGTTTTTTTCATTGGATTGCATTCATTTACTCATAATTTTGTGATAATCACCTTGTCCACTAAAAATGTGGCTCAGTAGAAGAACTATTACCTCTTGGTTCTTTCTGTTGTGAATCATTCATCATCAATAAATGTCTTGCATTCCTTATAGTCAGTGCCCAAGCTCCATGTTCTTTTGTTTGTATTGGAATTTCCTTCACATGCAGGATTTAAGAGACAAGCATGAAACAGGGATGATTAACTGCAAATAACTGCAAATTACTTGTTTAAAATGTTTTGGGCCCCTAACATTAACGAACAGATCGAAAACCTCAGTTTTAGACATGGGGAACACCTAGAGATTCAAACACAAAAACTTAGAGCCAGATTTATTGTTTATTTAATTTGCCTACCATGTTATTCTCCTAGGATTGTCAGGGTATTGTCATTGTGAGATAACTTTGAAAGCTTCAGAATGAAGACCTTGGATTGGTTATGTTAATAAACCCGCAGCCCAACCAGATCTCAGCATTCTAGGTAGGTCCAGCAGAGGATGAATGCTATGGCTACTTGTCCTTTGCTCTCCATTGGGCTGAAGATGAGTTTGAGTATTCTGTTAGACCTTGTGCAATCAACTGGAACATATATCCATTTCAAGGAACTTGACTGGCTGTACGGTTGTCTAGAAAAGGGGAACAAGTTGCATCATAGAGTTGGAATTGCCCTGAGCCCCAACATTGAAAAGAGATATATTTTATGAGCTTAATTTTACTCTCATTTGAATATTGCACTAATCCTTAATATTTTATTCTGCTACTTAACATTCTGCATTCTTTCTAAAGCTACTATTTCCAACCCCAGCCATTGTAATGTCTCACGGAGCCAAGTACAAGACAGCTCTCTGGACCACAAGCGCCAAATTATTTCATTTTCACAGCAATCTAATATGATCTATTACTTAATAGCCCAGAGCTATTGTTATCTGTCACTACCCCTTAATGAAAGATCCATGTTGCCTGTAAGCCTCTCAAGCTTGTAGTCTCTGCTCAAGTGTTGGAAAGTCTTGGCGTGGGTCCTCAGCATTCCTCTTACTCTTTATTTGTTGAGGGAAAACAATCGAGAAATTAAGTTACAGTTTCTTAAATGTCGGATTAAATAGGGATTTGCAGTCTCCTGTCCCCAGAGAAGGTGCCTCTACTGACTTCTCTATAGAGCGACTGTACAGTTGCCAATCCTTATACACACACTGATGAGGAAGGAGGATGCTTACTCCTCTTGCTATTGGTCTTGGTTCCTCTAGCCCAGCGATCCCCAACCAGTAGCTTGCACGCAACATGTTGCTCACCAACCCATTGAATGCTGCTCCCAGTGGCCTGAAAGCAGGTGCTAATTTTTGAATTCCAGGCTTGAAGGCAAGATTTGGTTGCATTAAAACCATGTGGACAGCCACACAGAGCCTCCTGTAGGCAGCCTCCACATAGGGGCTACCATATAGCAGCCCATATTTGGTACCCAATCTTTGCATACTTATGTTGCTCTCCAACTTTTTTTTAAATTTGAAAGTGGCTCACGGGTAAAAAGGTTGGGGACCCCTGCTCTAGCCTATTCATTGTTGCTATGTAGGACATAAAACCAAAAAGGAAAAAAACTTTGTTCACTCATGTTGTTGTAGTTTAGTCACACTCACACTGGACTGAAATCCCACTGTTCTGTTATTCCACCATTTAATTGGGAAATAAATAATGAGCAAATAATATGCCTTTAAGTATTCTTAACTCCGGGGACTGCAGGGAAGTTATAATTAGTAATATAAACCACAAGCATGTTTAGGGGAAAAAGGTAAAATAACTGTACTGGATGTTTAAGTCTGTTTCTCAAACAGTCTTTATGTTTAATAGATTTTGAAATGTTAAATTGGAAAATATACCCCCATTTTTGACACAAGCTTATTCAGATGGGTTATGTAAAAACTAAACTTCAGATTTCACCCAATGGGCCAGATTCACAAAAGGTTTATCACGAGAAAAGTCATTTAAGATGCAATTCAATTCAGGAAAACTTATCTCACGGTTTATCATGTGAAAAACACTATTGAAGTCTATAGGAAAAAACTGGAAATTAAGTTGGAGAAAAGTTTTTCCTCCTCGAATTGAATTTCGTCCATGAGTTTTCACATGATAAACCATGAGATAACTTATTCTCACTGAATCTAATCTGGCCCAATATATTTGTTTTACATGGACATACCTGATTCTAAAGAAAGGAAACCAGGATAGTCTGTCTGTGCTCACTGGAACCAGTTCCCTGCCCCTTAGGCTCACAGAGTGATCCAACTCCTCCCTCCCTGATTTCCAGAGAATCTGTGCACCACTCACTACACAAAGCAGATGGACCAGAGACGCAGAATCCATCACTTCACAATGGGTCATGGAGATAGAATGATTGTATTACACTGTGAGCCTAAGGGCTAATAGAATTGATTTTTAGAGGTATAATGGTTTCTATTGAGTCTGTAGAATCAGGTGTATTCGTGTAGCAAAAACATTTATATTGGTTTGTTCAGCTTTTTTACATAACCCAACTGAGTGCACTCATGTAAAAAAAAAGCCTATTTTTTCCCTTTTATGTTTTATTAGTAAGCTTTGCCTTTCCAGAAGCAAACAACTCACTGATTTTATTATTCTGAGATTGACAGAAGTTGCAATGGGTGTATCAGGCACAGTTTTTAGAGTGGGCATACATAGGATGATTGACTTGTTTGGCAAGGTCACCAAGCGACTGGATATTGCTGATTTGGCCACTTGAGGGCACATTTACTAAAGAGTGAATTCTGTTTTTATGATGAATTTTCTCTAAAAAGACAATTTGCATTGACATTGCCCAGTTAATAAAAAACAAGCAACACACTTCAATAGCAAATGACCTTGTCTCTGGATAACTTTCTCTGCATTTCGCCAGGCGAAATTTCGCTCAGCAAATTATCATATATTTGCAAACACAATTCAATTGTTACCCTTTTCACCAAAATCTATTTTGCCAGGTTCTGCCTGGTGAATTAATACAATGAAGTGCCATCCTCAACATTATTATGTCAGTGACATCATGGGGGTTATTTATCAAAGGTCCAGTGTTAGATTTTTTTCCCGTCAAACAAACCCAAAACTTGAATATTTAAGTAAAAACTTGAATGGCAAAAACCAGTTCAAATCCCGCAACCCAAAAATCGAGTTTCGGTGGGAAAAAAAAATAGTCATTCGTGTTTTTGAACATCAAAGAGGCTTTTAACATCTTCAAATGGTTCAATGGACCCCTGTCATGGTGAAATTTTGGATTTGAGCTATTTCCAGGGTAGGAGTATAATAAATCTTCAAGTTATTTTTTTAAAAACCTGGAATAATTTGAGGGGTTTTTTTTAAACTTAAAATGTGAGTTTTCACCAATAACTCGAAAACTTGAATTTTCATGGAAAAAAACCTTAATAAATCTGCCGCCATATCTTGTAATGCAAAATAGTCAAAAGCGAAAGTCAAAACGCTGGTGTAACTGTTAAACATATCTTTTTTACACTTTTTAAACATTTGAATCTCATGCCACATTTGTTTAAGGGCGGGCTAATGTCTAGGACAATAGAGGGTCTCTGTCTTCATTTTGCTTCCTTGGACATTTCAAATAAAAATTGGCCACTTCCAGCAATTTCACCAAAATCGCTAATAAATACCTACATATGACCTTTATATACCCACTGAATTTGAATTGATGCAAGTGTAATTTAAGTTTCACTTGGAAGGAAGTAACACAAGAGAAAATTCTTTACGAACTTTTTGTGCCAACGAATCATCGCTGATGAAAGTACAATGTTCTTTTGCCAAGAAGTCATTTTGATAGATACGCGTATTTGTCACAAAATAAAATCGGACGTAGTTGTGCAAATAATGGTGGATACTTCCGAAGGCTCGACAAATATGGCTGATAGGAATGTTTGCCCTCCAGACCGACAATTAAATCATACTTTTGGTCTATGAAAACCCTTCGGATGAGGACTTCATCAACGACCCAATATGGTCCTCATCCAAAGGGATGATTTAATTTCTGTACATTTTAAATCACATATCACGTGGGCAGGCTGTTAGAAAGGCCTCACTCAAGGGGTTTTAACTGACTAACTTGTGCCAGTACCAGTATTTTATCAGTGTCCTTGTAATGCTACAGTCTGGGCAATAAAATAGGTCACTAGCTCCATGCCACCAAGAGTCCATTGTACTGGTACTGTTCATCTCCAAGGGATTACTTTAGCCATTTTATACATTCTTCATCCAGCTTGATGACCGTAGACCACTAGAGCAATAAATATAAATTAATATATCTGATCATGTGCTGAATTGGAATGGGTCCCAATAAATATAAGATATTGAGCAACTCTGCTTTTGCTGGAAGTACCCCGGAATGCATTTGTTAAATGTAAACAATAGGCTCAGACCCAACTTGGCCCAAATCATCATTTTCTTTTTCTGAACCACTGTTAGCGGATACAATCACAGTTTATCATTTTCAAACTATAAATTGTGGTTTGTTCAGGAGACCTGACTTGAAATCCTAATCCATCACCCCAGGCCTACAAGCGGACGCAAAAGGTTAAAGGGAGGAACCCCTTGTTCTTCTGGCAGAGGGAGCTCTGGAATCTACACAAAGCAGATGTTCCACTTACAATAACATACAGCTGCATGGAATAACCTCATGCTGATGACAGCTTTAAGAGAAGTTAAAGATTCTGCCCATATTGCTGGAAGTAGATTAAATAAAAGTGATTTGGGTTATTAATATTCCGAAGATTAATCGGTGTGAATATAAACACACGCCATATGTGAGTCATATCAGCCTGTTTCTTTCTTATTGGGGACATTTATCATATATTTCCTGATACTCATGAGGCAAAAAAAAAACAAGTCTTGTCTTGCTTTATGGCAGGGATGGGTAAACACTCAGGCTCGGAGCTTAGGACAATAATTATATTCATAAATATACACTGTATTATTGAGACACACTATATAACAATGTTGACCATTACTGGAGGAACCAAGCTTTCTGCTCATTAAAGAGCACAACCTTAAGGATCATGAGGATAGGAAAACAGAGTATACTGTATCTAGTTAAATGAATAACGTTCTTTATGATGCTAGTGACCCTTTAAATTGAATCTCTCTATACAGTAAGTTGTATGAATAGGTGACCAGAGCCTAGAGTGATCTAGTGGAAGATCTCTCCTTACTCTTCTGTAACGCAGGGGAAGCCCTACCAGATCTTGTCTTCACCAGTACCCATTTGGGGCAGGATTGACATAAAACCTACTTACTTAAAAAGCAGAGCTGATCAGTGAGGTGTAGATAAGGATGAAGCTGAACTGCAGTCAAAGAACAAGCCAAAAGTTTATCACTGGTGGCAAGGACCATGGTCAGCAAAACATGGCTTTGGCCAAAACTCAACCACAGACATAGTAAGGGGTAGGGCCCTTTTTGGAGGTGAGGGGTCTATGGTAAGGATTATGATAACAAATGTCCTCCAAACCGGTGGTAGATCTCCCTGAGAGCACCAATGCATGCACAAATGTCTTGTTTTACAATAGACCTTGCATAATGTGAAAGTCACACCAATCACTCTTTATGTAAGAGTTGAATCCTAATTCAGATCTTCAGTGTCAGACTGGCCTGGCAATATTGGACAGCTACAGGTTGCAACTAATATATTTAAAACATTTGCCCTGACAGTCAGGTTCTCTTGGAGGGACCTACATAGGAGGCCAAACCCAACAACTAATTTCTTCAAAAGGCTGAAATCTTAATAGATGTCAAGGAAACCAGCAAACATTTGTTTTACCAACCAAGAACCCTTTACCCCCTCATGAGACATCCTGACACTGATGAGTAAAGTCTTCCCCCACTAATGATCACATTGCTGCAAATAGATGGACTCAGCACGTCTGTCTGTAAAACTGAACTGAAAACACAACTTTAATGATGAATAAATAAAAAATAAAGCATAAGTCATCCGTGTGGAAGAATCTGATTGTATAGAATATCACGGTTATCTCACAATATATAAGTGTAATCAAGTCCAGATACACAGGGATAGCCTGTCTTCCATCCTCCCAAAAACCTTGACGTATTTCTTTATACAACTGCAGAAATTGTAATTACAGAGGGACTGCCGAGCACATAAAAGAATGTATTACGTGTCCTTTGAGACTCACAAGAAAATGATTTCATAGAAGATTTGAGAAATATTCAGTTTGGAATGAGGTTCAGCCGAGGGGTGTGAGAGTGAGTTTTATCACAGCTGATAGTTCCCTATTGACCAACTGGAATATTATTTCATTTGCCAGAGGGACGAGAGACGGAGTGTGCACCATATAAATAAATAAATAAACTCATTACTAGCCATTAAATTGGGTACACATGCCAATACTGCTCAACATTCCTATGGACTTCACAGCAGAGTTGGGTTAATTCTTCATGCATTCTTCATATGCACAGTAATTCCTAAATGACCTCACCCTCTTTTATAGCACAGTCATTATGATCATGTCACGTTATAACATAATTCAAGCATTACAGGAAATATGGCTGCCCAACCTATACCTGCTTATACCAGGCAACCCCCCCCATAAACTTATTTTACTTAGAGTCCTGGTCTGAATAAATCGCAGGATCCCAGGATCCAGTGCAGAATCTAGAGAGATGGTGCCTATAGTAACAGTGGATAATAGTCTCTGGGAAGGGAGTGTGACTGTGGGATAGCAGGTATAGTAGGGAGAGATGGTGCCTATAGTAACAGTGGATAATAGTCTCTGGGAAGGGAGTGTGACTGTGGGATATCAGGTATAGTAGGGAGAGATGGTGTCTATAGTAACAGTGGATAATAGTCTCTGGGAAGGGAGTGTGACTGTGGGATAGCAGGTATAGTAGGGAGAGATGGTGCCTATAGTAACAGTGGATAATAGTCTCTGGGAAGGGAGTGTGACTGTGGGATAGCAGGTATAGTAGGGAGAGATGGTGCCTATAGTAACAGTGGATAATAGTCTCTGGGAAGGGAGTGTGACTGTGGGATAGCAGGTATAGTAGGGAGAGATGGTGCCTATAGTAACAGTGGATAATAGTCTCTGGGAAGGGAGTGTGACTGTGGGATAGCAGGTATAGTAGGGAGAGATGGTGCCTATAGTAACAGTGGATAATAGTCTCTGGGAAGGGAGAGTGACTGTGGGATAGCAGGTATAGTAGGGAGAGATGGTGTCTATAGTAACAGTGGATAATAGTCTCTGGGAAGGGAGTGTGACTGTGGGATAGCAGGTATAGTAGGGAGAGATGGTGCCTATAGTAACAGTGGATAATAGTCTCTGGGAAGGGAGTGTGACTGTGGGATAAGCAGGTATAGTAGGGAGAGATGGTGCCTATAGTAACAGTGGATAATAGTCTCTGGGAAGGGAGTGTGACTGTGGGATAGCAGGTATAGTAGGGAGAGATGGTGCCTATAGTAACAGTGGATAATAGTCTCTGTGAAGGGAGAGTGACTGTGGGATAGCAGGTATAGTAGGGAGAGATGGTGCCTATAGTAACAGTGGATAATAGTCTCTGGGAAGGGAGTGTGACTGTGGGATAGCAGGTATAGTAGGGAGAGATGGTGCCTATAGTAACAGTGGATAATAGTCTCTGGGAAGGGAGTGTGACTATGGGATAGCAGGTATAGTAGGGAGAGATGGTGCCTATAGTAACAGTGGATAATAGTCTCTGGGAAGGGAGTGTGACTGTGGGATAGCAGGTATAGTAGGGAGAGATATAGTAACAGTGGATAATAGTCTCTGGGAAGGGAGTGTGACTGTGGGATAGCAGGTATAGTAGGGAGAGATGGTGTCTATAGTAACAGTGGATAATAGTCTCTGGGAAGGGAGTGTGACTGTGGGATAGCAGGTATAGCAGGGAGAGATGGTGCCTATAGTAACAGTGGGGATCATAGTCTCTGGGAAGGGAGTGTGACTGTGGGATAGCAGGTATAGTAGGGAGAGATTGTGTCTATAGTAACAGTGGATAATAGTCTCTGGGAAGGGAGTGTGACTGTGGGATAGCAGGTATAGCAGGGAGAGATGGTGCCTATAGTAACAGTGGGGATAATAGTCTCTGGGAAGGGAGTGTGACTGTGGGATAGCAGGTATAGTAGGGAGAGATGGTGCCTATAGTAACAGTGGATAATAGTCTCTGGGAAGGGAGTGTGACTGTGGGATAGCAGGTATAGCAGGGAGAGATGGCGCCTATAGTAACAGTGGGGATAATAGTCTCTGGGAAGGGAGTGTGACTGTGGGATAGCAGGTATAGTAGGGAGAGATGGTGCCTATAGTAACAGTGGATAATAGTCTCTGGGAAGGGAGAGTGACTGTGGGATAGCAGGTATAGTAGGGAGAGATGGTGCCTATAGTAACAGTGGATAATAGTCTCTGGGAAGGGAGTGTGACTGTGGGATAGTAGGTATAGCAGGGAGAGATGGCGCCTATAGTAACAGTGGGGATAATAGTCTCTGGGAAGGGAGTGTGACTGTGGGATAGCAGGTATAGTAGGGAGAGATGGTGCCTATAGTAAACAGTGGATAATAGTCTCTGGGAAGGGAGTGTGACTGTGGGATAGCAGGTATAGTAGGGAGAGATGGTGCCTATAGTAACAGTGGATAATAGTCTCTGGGAAGGGAGTGTGACTGTGGGATAGCAGGTATAGTAGGGAGAGATGGTGCCTATAGTAACAGTGGATAATAGTCTCTGTGAAGGGAGAGTGACTGTGGGATAGCAGGTATAGTAGGGAGAGATGGTGCCTATAGTAACAGTGGATAATAGTCTCTGGAAGGGAGTGTGACTGTGGGATAGCAGGTATAGTAGGGAGAGATGGTGCCTATAGTAACAGTGGATAATAGTCTCTGGGAAGGGAGTGTGACTATGGGATAGCAGGTATAGTAGGGAGAGATGGTGCCTATAGTAACAGTGGATAATAGTCTCTGGGAAGGGAGTGTGACTGTGGGATAGCAGGTATAGTAGGGAGAGATATAGTAACAGTGGATAATAGTCTCTGGGAAGGGAGTGTGACTGTGGGATAGCAGGTATAGTAGGGAGAGATGGTGTCTATAGTAACAGTGGATAATAGTCTCTGGGAAGGGAGTGTGACTGTGGGATAGCAGGTATAGCAGGGAGAGATGGTGCCTATAGTAACAGTGGGGATAATAGTCTCTGGGAAGGGAGTGTGACTGTGGGATAGCAGGTATAGTAGGGAGAGATGGTGTCTATAATAACAGTGGATAATAGTCTCTGGGAAGGGAGTGTGACTGTGGGATAGCAGGTATAGCAGGGAGAGATGGTGCCTATAGTAACAGTTGGGTAATAGTCTCTGGGAAGGGAGTGTGACTGTGGGATAGCAGGTATAGTAGGGAGAGATGGTGCCTATAGTAACAGTGGATAATAGTCTCTGGGAAGGGAGTGTGACTGTGGGATAGCAAGGTATAGTAGGGAGAGATGGTGGCCTATAGTAACAGTGGATAATAGTCTCTGGGAAGGGAGTGTGACTGTGGGATAGCAGGTTATAGTAGCGGAGAGATGGTGCCTATAGTAACAGTGGATAATAGTCTCTGGGAAGGGAGAGTGACTGTGGGATAGCAGGTATAGTAGGGAGAGATGGTGCCTATAGTAACAGTGGATAATAGTCTCTGGGAAGGGAGTGTGACTGTGGGATAGTAGGGAGAGATGGTGCCTATAGTAACAGTGGATAATAGTCTCTGGGAAGGGAGTGTGACTGTGGGATAGCAGGTATAGTTAGGGAGAGATGGTGCCTATAGTAACAGTGATAATAGTCTCTGGGAAGGGAGTGTGACTGTGGGATAGCAGGTATAGTAGGGAGAGATTGGTGTCTATAGTAACAGTGGATAATAGTCTCTGGGAAGGGAGTGTGACTGTGGGATAGCAGGTATAGCAGGGAGAGATGGTGCCTATAGTAACAGTGGGGATAATAGTCTCTGGGAAGGGAGTGTGACTGTGGGGATAGCAGGTATAGTAGGGAGAGATGGTGCCTAATAGTAACAGTGGATAATAGTCTCTGGGAAGGGAGTGTGACTGTGGGATAGCAGGTATAGCAGGGAGAGATGGCGCCTATAGTAACAGTGGGGATAATAGTCTCTGGGAAGGGAGTGTGACTGTGGGATAGCAGGTAATAGTAGGAGAGATGGTGCCTATAGTAACAGTGGATAATAGTCTCTGGGAAGGGAGAGTGACTGTGGGATAGCAGGTATAGTAGGGAGAGATGGTGCCTATAGTAACAGTGGATAATAGTCTCTGGGAAGGGAGTGTGACTGTGGGATAGTAGGGAGAGATGGTGCCTATAGTAACAGTGGATAATAGTCTCTGGGAAGGGAGTGTGACTGTGGGATAGCAGGTATAGTAGGGAGAGATGGTGCCTATAGTAACAGTGGATAATAGTCTCTGGGAAGGGAGTGTGACTGTGGGATAGCAGGTATAGTAGGGAGAGATTGTGTCTATAGTAACAGTGGATAATAGTCTCTGGGAAGGGAGTGTGACTGTGGGATAGCAGGTATAGCAGGGAGAGATGGTGCCTATAGTAACAGTGGGGATAATAGTCTCTGGGAAGGGAGTGTGACTGTGGGATAGCAGGTATAGTAGGGAGAGATGGTGCCTATAGTAACAGTGGATAATAGTCTCTGGGAAGGGAGTGTGACTGTGGGATAGCAGGTATAGCAGGGAGAGATGGCGCCTATAGTAACAGTGGGGATAATAGTCTCTGGGAAGGGAGTGTGACTGTGGGATAGCAGGTATAGTAGGGAGAGATGGTGCCTATAGTAACAGTGGATAATAGTCTCTGGGAAGGGAGTGTGACTGTGGGATAGCAGGTATAGTAGGGAGAGATGGTGCCTATAGTAACAGTGGATAATAGTCTCTGGGAAGGGAGTGTGACTGTGGGATAGCAGGTATAGTAGGGAGAGATGTTGCCTATAGTAACAGTGGATAATAGTCTCTGGGAAGGGAGAGTGACTGTGGGATAGCAGGTATAGTAGGGAGAGATGGTGTCTATAGTAACAGTGGATAATAGTCTCTGGGAAGGGAGTGTGACTGTGGGATAGCAGGTATAGCAGGGAGAGATGGTGCCTATAGTAACAGTGGGGATAATAGTCTCTGGGAAGGGAGTGTGACTGTGGGATAGCAGGTATAGTAAGGAGAGATGGTGCCTATAGTAACAGTGGATAATAGTCTCTGGGAAGGGAGTGTGACTGTGGGATAGCAGGTAAAGTAGGGAGAGATATAGTAACAGTGGATAATAGTCTCTGGGAAGGGAGTGTGACTGTGGGATAGCAGGTATAGTAGGGAGAGATGGTGTCTATAGTAACAGTGGATAATAGTCTCTGGGAAGGGAGTGTGACTGTGGGATAGCAGGTATAGCAGGGAGAGATGGTGCCTATAGTAACAGTGGGGATAATAGTCTCTGGGAAGGGAGTGTGACTGTGGGATAGCAGGTATAGTAGGGAGAGATGGTGCCTATAGTAACAGTGGATAATAGTCTCTGGGAAGGGAGTGTGACTGTGGGATAGCAGGTATAGCAGGGAGAGATGGCGCCTATAGTAACAGTGGGGATAATAGTCTCTGGGAAGGGAGTGTGACTGTGGGATAGCAGGTATAGTAGGGAGAGATGGTGCCTATAGTAACAGTGGATAATAGTCTCTGGGAAGGGAGAGTGACTGTGGGATAGCAGGTATAGTAGGGAGAGATGGTGTCTATAGTAACAGTGGATAATAGTCTCTGGGAAGGGAGTGTGACTGTGGGATAGCAGGTATAGCAGGGAGAGATGGTGCCTATAGTAACAGTGGGGATAATAGTCTCTGGGAAGGGAGTGTGACTGTGGGATAGCAGGTATAGTAGGGAGAGATGGTGCCTATAGTAACAGTGGATAATAGTCTCTGGGAAGGGAGTGTGACTGTGGGATAGCAGGTAAAGTAGGGAGAGATATAGTAACAGTGGATAATAGTCTCTGGGAAGGGAGTGTGACTGTGGGATAGCAGGTATAGCAGGGAGAGATGGTGCCTATAGTAACAGTGGGGATAATAGTCTCTGGGAAGGGAGTGTGACTGTGGGATAGCAGGTATAGTAGTAGATAATATGAAATATGTATCTTGTATCATTTATTTCAGAACACACTGTACTGTTTCTGGGTTCCATATGTGGTTCTGAAGAGAGAGCCACGGGATAGGAAACTGTTTTGCTTGCTTGTGATTATTTCCATCTGGTTGGGTTTTTGCTTCTTTAGGAGAACATAAACACACAGATGACTTGATAAGGTTCCAATCTTACTAATTGAGTATTAGGAATGGATCCTGCCATATGTTGCTGAGCACACACTACAGTAATGTTCACGTCCTTTTCAGCAATTTTGCCTTTAGTTTCCAATTGGTTTTGCAATGTGCCATTTATTGGGTGGTAATCTGACTTTCTCTTTAACTTACACATAAGTGTTTGCTGGTTTTTACACAAAGCCCTCATTTTCTATAGGGAACAGTAACACGGGACATCTCTGGGGGGTTTGGGTTCCACAGAAAGCTGCTGAATAGTTCCTCCTAAATACATGGATTGTGTTTGAATTTGCACTTCCGGGCCCATCGCAGTAACTGACTGCTATAATTTATCATTGGGTTTCTGGAATCACTGGTAGCAGATCTGTTTACTGAGCTTATTTAGCTGTTGGACAGCTCCTCCTGGATGTCCTACCCTATTGGTACCTTAACCTACCAAACTATACGGGTGTCACACCCCAACAATATGGAACAAGATACAACACACTTTATTAGCAGATTTTAAACAAAAAAGGTTGTGTGCTCCAAGGAAGCAAGCAAGTACCAGTTGAAATCCACAAGTTGAACAGATCACCCCCTGTTAACTGCACAGAATCCTCCAGCAGGGAGAGTTCCCTCTGAACATCTGCACATTAAGGGGGTTATTTATTAAATTCTGAATGCCAAAAACTATGTTTTTTTTTTTACTATAAAATCCAAATTATTTTACCTCGAGAATGGAAAAAGTCTGAATCCGAAAATCTGGCATCTCAGACGTGCTGAGGTTTCATAGAAGTCAATGGGAGAAGTCCTGATCTGCGCTGGGTTTCATGCAAAAATCTGAAGATTTAGTTGTTGGGGAAAATCTGATTTTTCAGACGGAAAATCCCCAAAAATTTGTACGATTTGAATTTTTTCTGAATTGGATTTTTTCAGGAGAATGTATTGATAAATAAGGGGAAAAAACCCATCTGGATTTGGTCGGAGTAGTTTTCAGAAAATAATGAGATAAATTCAGACTTTGATAAATGGGCCTGTAAAAGTTCATGCACCCCTCCAGCTTTATGCAGCCCTCATAAGAGGACCGCAACGTGTCTTTCTACTGCAGCTAAACTCGGAAGAAGACGTTCCCAGGAGGGGCGTCCGGCTACTAACAGGGTGGGTTCATAGTCTCAGCTCTTGATTGGTAAGTCATTATTATGCGGGCACATTTCAGTGGCCCAAACAGCAGGCACTTCTTCTTAGCATTTGTCACATTGGGCATCCAGACAAATGTAGGGATCTCTACAGGGTGTTGGAACCAAGATTTTATGTAAGACCATACTATGTAGAACAGAGGGTTTGTAGATAAGACAAGTGTTAATCATATGTGTACCATTCTTTTACTGGCTTACTCCTGGGATGTGACCTTATACTTTCAGTAATCTGCTTGTAACAAAATAATCCTTAGGTATAAAGGCAGAACCATTACTGTTAGTTCCTAGCTCAACTCTCAGGGTCTACTACGTGTTGTTTATCCAGTAGAATGCCATTTTAACACAACATACTAATTATGAAATCAGTCTTGATGTTCAGGATGATTTACTTGACCTGCCATCTTTATTACCTCTCAGCTATTTCTAAGCACCAAGAAGTTGGCTCCTGGGCAAAGACCATAGATGGAATTGAAGTGTATTGTTGTGTCTGACACATTCTACTCACCTTCTGATAATTCTACTTCATCTCTATCACCACCAAGAGAAATAAAGCAGTTGGCTCATATAAATGTCCTATGCCCATGCAGTGCCCACTAATAAGACAAGTGTTTTATATAGGACGGGTCACCAGAGGGGTAACCTGTAGGGCAGTGCCCACTCATGACAATATAGATATGCAAAGTAATGAGACAGAACAATCTACTGTATATCAGTGTCTTTGCCAATGTAATTTACTGAACATTTATAGAGTAAAATCCAGAGGAAACAATTGGTGAAGATAAATTTGGATGGATTTAGTAATGGTGCTTAAAATTATTTTCCCTTGGATAATAAGTGCCATTGCCAGAATGTGGGTGATTTATTCTAAGAGAAGGAGTCTAGCCGCAATGAAGGCGGCCAAGTCTTGTAATTACTCAGGTTCCTTTGAACTCTATTTCTAGGAAGCTGAAGATCTTGAACTCAATTCTATTTCAGCTTCATGCCATCATATTCCATACATCTCAAGAGCTTTCCAACTCAGAGAACCAGTGGGTTCCTATATGACAAACTACTATGTAAACATTAAATGTGTTTGTTTTGCCTTTATCTTTCTCTGTCTGTGGCGGGACAAGGATCTTAAAGGGAAACTAGGCTGGAATATTGAAAAAAAAGGAAAGAACATTTTATATTTGCATCTGTATGGTTATTATTATATACCACATATATATTTTTTTATATGGTATAGTCTAAGCACCGTTGTGTTGTGTTGTGGAGCCTGACATTATCTCTTGTGTAAGTCAATGCTCTGATTAATGTTTCTTTATGTGGGAGCCAGGAAAGGAATACCAGACACAAGTTCCAGGCCTGACATCAGTTTATACTCCATTATAAGCATTTGTATGTCGTCCAGGCTCATTTTGACTAATTTCATGCTCTAACGAGGAGTTAAGCAAATTACCAGTTGAATTTTAATTATGCTGCACTGCACAATATTACTCCCAACTACAGGCTTGGAAAGGCTAAATTACAGCGTACTGGTGGATAAATAGGCAGCTGGCGCTGGCAGTTGGACTCGCTTGTATAGGAAATAAGCAGTTTTTATTACTTTGGTTGAACTTGTTTTGCAAGCTTTGTCTCTGTTTTCTGTTGTACCCACTGTTGTGACTTATGTATATTCGTATTGTACAGGTATGGGACCTGTTATCCATAATGCTCAGGACCTGAGGTTTTCTGGATAATGGATCTTTCCATAATCTGGATCTTCATACCTTAAGTCTACTAGAAAATCATGTAAACATTAAATAAAGCCAATAGGCTGGTTTTGCTTCCAATAAGGATTAATTATATCTTAATTGGGATCAAGTACAAGCTACTGTTTTATTATTACACAGAAAAGGGAAATCATTTTCAAATATTTGGATTATTTAATTAAAATGAAGTCTAAGGAAGACGGTCATTCAGATCTTTCTGGATAATGGGTCTCCGGATAACGGATCCTATACCTATACCTGTATACCTATATGAAATATAGATTTCACAATTCACCACAGCCAGGTAAATGGATAAAACCAGGTTCTTTTCCAGAGATGAAACTGAGGCTGAGGGGAATGACTCTAAACAGGGGCCCATTAGGGCAATGCCACATGGTACAATTGTTGTCCTTCTCCAACAAAGACAATAAGACATTGGAAAATACCTTGTGGGTATTTGAATCCCAGAAAATTACATTTCTACATTCTACATATATATTGAATTTCATATAAGCTTATTCATTTATAATGATCTGAAAATGAAAACAAACAGGAATAAAAGCCTATCAATAGATCACAGATGGCAGAGCTTGGCCGTAATGTATAAATACACAGATTTATGTGTAATAAGGGACTGGATGTATTACAGACCACCCTCAAGCTCCAGGAAACCTCTACTGGCTCTAAGCTTCATACGTCTCATGTTAGGGTTAGGGTTATGGTTAGGGTTAGGGTTATGTGACTTTTACATTCATACCATGAAGGGGGGGGTACAGCCATAATTTACAATTTTATCAGAGCACAAGTCTCAAGAATAGGGGCAACTGGGAAACTGACAAGATGTCTAGCCCCCATGTCAGATTGCAAAATTAAATATATAAAAAAAAAATCTGTTTGCTCTTTTAAGAATTCAGTGACAGTATCCCTTTAAAGCTGTTCCTTTTACACAAAAGCAGTGGAGGTATTGCAGATTCTGTCTATAAAGTTTGATTTTCTGCATCCAGCCAGGCCCCTGCAAAAAAATCTTCTAAGGGGCCCAACACAGAGTAGCAAACCCTACAGCCCCCTGCCCACACACGAGCTGCCCACTCTACATGAGAGCTGCCAGGGAGCCAGGATTTCTGCAATGATCGAGGAAGTCTGAGCCGCCCTGTGACCTTATGCTTCCTCTATTCTTATTGTCCACTGTCTGAATATCATGTTCTATATGTACCTAACTTACTACTGTGATTTACATAAATGCACAGGTGGCTGCTTACTATACCGATAAAAAAAGAATGTGGAACTGTATAATAGTTCAGCCTTATCTATAGAGGTGAGTAGGCCTTACCATCACAGATATTCCTTATGTCTTGGCTGTTCTGCACACTGTGAATCTTTTCTATCAGATACTCTTTCTCCAGCTCTAGGGCTGAGGCTGCATCACGAAAGGCTTGAACCCTGCAACAGAAGGAAAATGACACCATGACACTACTCAATTGCACTATTCAATTGCACTATTCATTTGCACTATTCATGCACCATTATCTGCTTCTCAACATCATGCTAGCATGCTGAGGAGCTCTATGTGATGCAGCTTTGCCATATAATGGCTATTTAGAATGACTTATAATTTCTGCATAATATAATATCCATGGAGCCAACCCTTGAGCTATAAATAACTTACTTCCCCTTTGCTCCCAGCTATGGGAAAATGTGCCAAAAAACTGGCAATGGAATGAACACTCCAGTAACAGATGAACTGGAGCAGATACCCTCTCAAAGACTCCAGCATGTAACAGTCAGTGGGGCTTGTTTATTAACACTGGGCACATTTTCCTTTAGGCTGTTACCCATGGCAACTTTCATTATTTTACTTGTAGCTGTATGGAAAAAGTGACTTACTTATTCGTTGCTTTGAGTTACTGCCCAGTTGAAAATGTGCCCAACGTTAATAAATACTTTAATTCCCACAATGGGTCTGTGGCCAGGAACCGTTTAACTTTATTCATTTGGCAGCATTTGGACTTTTTTTGGTTTGTGCTGCAGCAAGGGAAATTTATAGAACAGACATCTAGCACGTAAAAAGCCAGTATATAGTTCAGGAAATCCTTTATGTGGCTCTTGTGTCCAGCCAAAAAGAAAGAGGAGTATAAAGTCTAAATAATGATAGATCATGTCTTGGAAAACTCCCATCTCTTATAAAGGGGGTATTTTCCAGAAATTAATTTGAATTCATGTTTCCTTTGAATGTGTGACCAATAGGATTGTTAGGTATTCATGTGAATTTCAGAAAAAGTAACCATTACTCAGAGATTCCACTTTAAGACTTGCGGCATAGGGAACACTTTGAACCACCTTTCTTTTGGGCAATTGCTCTAAACTGAACATGTATCATTCTGGGAAAGCTGAAGAATGATACAAAAGTAATATATTCTCCCAAACAATTTGTACTGCAGAGTAAGCAAAAAGTCTGACCACTAAGCTAAATGTTTTCCTTCTGAACCGAGCTTTGGGAAACAAATATGCTGCCATTGTTTTATGGTATGGGCCACTGTCTGTTGTTTTTGGCTGGTGGCATTCCCTATGAGATCAGTCCATTTCTGTTCTGCAATGCCTCACCCCTTACTGGTTTCCCCTTAGAGGATTATTGGCCTGATATGAGGTAGAGAGGAAAAAGGAAGGTTGCTGCCAAACAATAAAAGCAACACGGGGGAAATCATTCAGCACAAAGGTGTGAAAGGTCTAATCATGCAAAGCTTGTACCCAAACAATAAGCTTCCTGTTGAGCTCTGACAGCAACTACCTGCTGTGGACTGATTGTCACTGACATGAAAGATAAGTTCTGCATTACTCTCACATTCTAACAATGACTGTGCAAAAATGTGCCCTTTAGCTTGGTGCTACATTCTGCAAGACATACAGTAACTGACAGGTGCAGCCTTGTGCTGTTTTTTGGGGACTGGTTTTATCAATGAGAACAGCTACCGGGGTGGCACATAAAGTCCATCATCACTGAGACGTAGAAATAGCCTGCTAGTGTCATAACACTGTCTGCCATAACCTCAGTCAGGTCATTAAAATTGCTTCCAAATTGGCACAAGAATAGAGCATTCTGCTCAAGTTTTCTTACACAGCCAGGCCCAGACTGGCAATCTGTGAGTTCTGGCAAATGCCAGAGGGGCTGCTGTATGGTTCCATAGAAAGTTACCATATAGTGGGCTGGTAGGGGGCTGTTTGGGCCTCTGTGGACTTGGAATGGCAGGGCCTATTTTGACTCCCAGTCCAGGCCTGTACACAGCCCATTGTTTCAAAGAAAGTGGAGTAGAAACTAGCACAATTCTAGGAAGCTTCTAAGGAAAACTACATAGCACAATGCACAGATATACTGTATATATAAAAGACATACTCCAGGGCTTCATATTGCAGTGAAATTAAAGAAAAAGTTTATTGCCAATGAGAAAGGTCCTGAACAGGACCACATATTCAAAGCATATTCAAGACAGCACCCAGGCATATGCTTATCATACATTGGAGTGCACCACATATGGGACTGTATATACTGTATATGTGTACTGTATATGTGTGTGTGTGTGTTTTTTACACAAAATACAGGTATAGTAGAAATTACGATTATATTGAGTATTCTTTTGATACATTTAATTCAATTCCTATTATAATGGAAATTGTTTTTACCCATTGAACAAGGTAATTTGATTAAATACAGATAATTTGCTCAAATAAACCCCTCCCAAATTTGCAGCCTTAATTATGTGTTGGTAATTAGGCATTTTGCTACTACTATTGGTTGTTTAGTAACAGATATTATGGAATTCCTTGTAACTAGCTTATACTGGTGATTTAAAAACATATTTCTCTTATTAATAAAGAAAGAACTAAGTAGGGTTGCCACCTTTTGAAGTGGCTGAGACCGGCAGGGGGCGGTACCGTGATGTCAGAGGGCGGGTCAGTGATGTAGGTGGCTGTGTCAATCAAGGGAATCTTGCACGGTTTTCCTTATTTGACCCGGGCAGCCCTTCAAAATACCGGGCTGTCCAGGTCAAAACTGGACAGGTGGCAACCCTAGAACTAAGGCATAGCCAGGCCCGGATTTGTGGCGAGGCCCAGGCCTAGAGCGGCAAATTCCTAGGGACGTCATGACACCCTAGCCGCTCTATGGGGAGCACTGGGAACGCACAGCTTGATCGGTGCGGGCGATGAGCGCTAGGACTGCATGGGCTAAGGGCGCCCACCACTGGAATCCGGCCCTGGGCATAGCAATGAGTAAGTCTAGAAATCTTACACCAAAAGTTTTTAGTTTCTGTAGCAGCTCAAGGCAACCACACAGCCTTTAGCAGGGAAGATCTGTGCCTCCGAATATGCCCCAGTAGCCCCCCATCTTTTTTTCTGCTGATTCACTGCACATGCTCTGTGCTGCTGTCACTTACTGAGCTTAGGCGGCTTAGACCTTAGGGACCAACTCACAATATACTGTAGAATTTAAAATTCACAACAGCAACCAAGAGCATAGTGAGAATGTGCAATGTCCCTGACACTGAAAATCTACTCTAACAACATCAGAGCATGGGGGGCTGCAGTGGACAACTTTGAAAGCATGGATCATTATTGATATAAGGCTGCTGAACCTCCAGCCTGGTACATAAAGCTCATTAAGTATATAAAATACACCATTATAGCCATTATCTTTTCAGGGTTTAGCTCTGCTATGAGGCAGGCCCAGGCCAAGAAACACAATAGCTCGGTACTGTATCTTACGACTGAGTACCTTGCACTGCTCAATCTGCAGATGTGCCTGAGAAATAAACTGCAAAATGATAACATTTATGTAATAAAAAGAGCAAAGTTTGCTCCTAATCTAGGAATCTATAGTAACCAATCAGCGGGTAGCATGTACCAGTCTCAGGGTAAAAACAAACATTCGTTGATGTGACTTACTAGAGCTGCCCCGCTTCATTTCCAAATCTATCCATGACTCATCTCCTGACTATCAATATGAGACCCAAACTGCGTATTGTAGATGTTTAAAGTCCCAGAATCCAACACTTCTCATTGAACTAGGTGTCGGAGGGGTTGCATTGGTAAATAGTTCTTACAAGTAATATGGCTTGTCTGTGGAACCAGGTATGCTAGAAGTTCAGAAATACATAAGCCCAACCTAATAAACTCATGTCAAAAGGGTATATTAGTTTTGGCTACAAGAGCGATGGTTTCTGATACAGGTACTGTATGGGACCTGTTACCCAGAATACTTGGGACCTGATAATTTCCGCATAAGGGGTTCTTCCGTAATTTGGATCTTCATATCTTAAGTCTACTAAAATATAATTTAAACATTAAACCCAATGAAGTGGTTTTGCTTCCAATATTGGATCAAGTGCAAAGTACTGTTTTATTATTACAGAGAAAAAGGAAATCATTTTTAAAAATATAAATTATTTTAATAAAATGGAGTCTACGGGAGATGAACTTCCCGTTATTTGGAGCTTTCTGAATAATGGGTTTCCAGATAACAGATCCTACACCTGTACATTATTTCTGTAGTCTGGCAGGCAGTGAAGAGAATAGGACAGATAGACAGCAATTATGTTTACTTTTAATCTACTTTAAATTGATTGAAAAAACATTATTAAATGTATTTTGGAAACATGATTTGAAATACATTTTCTTTAAAATCGTTTTTTTTGTTACTTCTACACTTAAATTATATGCAGAGGTTATACTGCATTTAATCAGAATCTATTGGATTTGATGGTCTATGACAGTTTTCTATTCAGAAAGCACAATATAAAATGAGCTCCCCATACTTTGACATAAATAGCAGGGGTGCAGCTACAGTGGCACATGGCAGGGGCAGGTAACCAAGGGCACTACAGCTTAGCAACTACAGTACAGTGTCGGTGTCCATTTTAGGACATCTACCTTCAAACTTGAAACATCCACATTATCTGATAGATTAGACTGGGATGTCACAGAGTATATAACTGCACAGTCTTACCACTTCATTGCCTGGCCCAGCAGGGTGATGAGTGAGGATGGAGTGGATAACTTTATTATAGGGGCTGCTTTGTCTCATTCCATGGGTGCCCATCACTAGTTTGTTTTCTATTACTAACAGCAACATTTGTCCCAGATAACAGAAAAACGTGTCTATCCAGCTGAGTTGCCAACAATAACTGCCACCACAAAGCCTCTGCTCCCAGTATTAAAAGTAATGACATGATTTTCTCAGCTCACTAAAGTTACTACTGCTGCCAGGTACCAGAGAAAAGTGCCACAAATACCTGCTGTCACCAGAGCTGACTGCCTTTAAATATTGTGTACAGAAAAGTACAATGAATCTTATGTCTGCTCCAGCTCCAACTTGTGCTTCGGAACAAAAACACTTTATTCCTCGTGAGTTATTCCCTGCAATACCCACTGGCACCAGAGCATCTACTCCCAATATATAACCAAAAGAAAAATCTTCTTTTCTCTGAACCACCTTCTGCTAGGAAACAAATAAAGGGGAACTAAACTGTCAAAACATATAAGAGATCCGGAAAGCTCCAAGTTACGGAAAGGCTGTCTCCTATAGACTCTGTATTATTATCCATATTATCATATTATTATTCAAATAATCCCAATTTTTAAAAATGATTTCCTTTTTCTCTGTAATTATAAACAGTACATTGTACTTGATCCAAACTAAGATATAATTAATCCTTATTGGAAACAAAACCAGCCTACTGGGTTTTTTAATGTTTAAATAATTTTCTAGTAGACGAGGTATGATAAATTATGGAAAGATCCATTATCCAGAAAACCCCATGTCCCTAGCATTCTGGATAACAGTTCCCATACCTGTATATTTTTTGAACAGACATAACTGACTCTGCAAACTAAAGGAAACTATATTCTCACAGTTAAGGGACAAAAAAGAGCTAATTTTGGAGAAATCAGGCAGATATTGAGCCTAGAGGTCAGACTATTGCCTCACACTGCCATATGGTATAGGAATATGTGGCAAAGTTCACCTGTACATTTGAGTCAGCCTTTCCCTCAGTATACGGTATATCAGGGGCAGAATGTTATATATATGTGGGGACAGGCTTCTGGCAGAGACTGGGTTGAGCATAGAACATGAGCAGAGTCATGCAGCAGAGCAGAGTCATGTAACAGCAGTGCAGGGTACTAGTGAGAGGCTCAGAGTGGGCACCATGCTGCCATGCATAGAGATACAATGACTGGCATTCAGTTGTTCCCTTACTTACCTGCCTTCCAAATCGTCCAGAACCTCTAACAGGTGGTTGGATTGAGCGGCCATAGAGACAGAGCGGCTGAACTTGCCCGCATTGTGCGCTTCAGTGTTTGCCTTTGCCTGGATCTTAGCCTGAGCCATAGCTCACAGTCTGTCCCTCCCAAAGAACAAGCAGAAATGACAGAGGACAGAGAACCCTTAGATCCTTCTAGACATCGCCGCCTCCTCCTCCTCCTCTTTCACTCACTGGGATAGAAGAGCAGGATAGTGTAACATTGCCTAACATGGGCTTGGGTGGCTCCCTGTCCTGCTACTGCTGCTTCAATGTCTGTCAGCTGCTTCTCTCCCTACCCCCAGCTGCATCTGGGAACAGCTCAACTGCCTATAGACTTAACTCACTCTTGGTCTGGGGGGGGGGGTCTTCCAATGGTTCCCTCCACAGCTAATCTAACTGTTCATTCACTCACCCACTGCTGCTCTTATAGATACTGTACATTCTGTACACTCTGCAAACCAATCAAACTGGGCCGGCGGATAAGGAACAAGGGGGTCCCATATAACCCAGTCCAATGCAGTTGTACCCAGTGAATCTACAGTACCTGCTATAAAGGGTACAATCAAACCATTCATTTATCCAATTGCATCTGTCCTCCCCTACTCAAGGACAGAGCCAGTTCCCAGGGCCCGATTTGAAGTTATGGCGCCCCAAGGCCGCATGTCCTACCCCTGACGCTACGCAAGGCGCACCCTCTCCCCTTACCCTCATGGTCCTAGCTAAACTTTCCCCCCCATGCATTCACACGCTCGATCTCAAGCAGGGGAGCTTTGAGTCCCCAGTGCTACTTAGGAATGTGGCTGGACGGCCATTTCAACCCCTAAAATTTGCCGCCCTAGGCCAAGACCATTGTGGTCTCACCACAAACCCGGGCCTGCCTGCTCTCATTAAAGGAATCCTGCAGAGTGGAAGAAAATGTCACCCAGCGACAAATCTCCCCTTCTTCAGGGCGATTAAAAAGCATGATAATTCCCATTCCCCATTCATACCACCATACGTTTCTGTGGTTTTCAAATGGTAAATCCAGTATGCTTCTCTCAATAATAGATTCCTTTCCGGGTCCCCTTTCCTTATATTGGATTTCAGCTCATCTATAATATGAAACTGTATCCTCATAACCCCTTCATGTTTTTCCTGAATGTGCTTAGCTACAGCAGATTTATAATCCTTCCTCCTAAGAGATGAAACATGTTCCAATATAGATGAATCCACTTTCCTTACTGTCTTACCCACATAGTGGGCACCATAGAAGCACGTCACTAGATATATCACCCCCTTAGATACACAATTAAAGTAATTCCTAGTGACATATGATCTCCCTGTGTTTGTGGTGGTAAACTCCTTTTTAGATATTGACAAGCTCCAAATCTTGTCCTAACATACTTATAGTTACCTTTACATGTGAGCCCAGACCTTGGGGCCTCCACTTTCGTGGAGCTGTAGAGACTCCTAGATACCAAAAATGCTATATTCCTGTTCTTCCTAAATACCAAAGATGGTTGTGTATCCAAAACTTTCGCTAACACGGGATCTTGGAGCAATATCCCCCAATATTTTTTGATGCTATATTGTATAACTCAGGCTTCTCTACTGTAAGTGGTACAAAAACATTTAGGATGGCTACCCTGCAATGTACTTGTATCAGAATTATTCTGTTTCTCATTCCTCCCAGATAACAATGTAGTGAGACAGAAAATTAAAACTAATGTAAGCCTTTTCCTGCTCATGAAGTAGGCAATACGACTTAAGGTATGAAGATCCAAATTACGGAAATATCTGTTATCAGGAAAATCCCAGGTCCCGAGCATTATGGATAACAGGTCCAATACTTGTAGCTACATTTTTGTTTAATGTCACACTACAGGAAAAAAGCTTTGCCTAACAACAAATCATTTTGAAGCACAGCTAAACCCACTAGAATTGCTCTCAATAAGAGAGTTTATGGCCTAGAGGAAAACGGACGCCTCTTACATAGTCAGAACCAGAGAACTGAAATGCAGGCCCGGACTGGCAATCTGTGGGTTCTGGCAAATGCCAGAGGGGCTGCTGTAAGATGCCTTAAACAGTCACTATTCATTGGGCTTGTGTGGGGCTGCTTGGGCCTCTGGAATGATGGGGTCTAATTTGAATCCCAGTCCAGACCTGCTGAAAGAGATACGAAAACAGTGCTTAAAAGCAAAAATACGTTTATAACCACTGAATATATTTTTTAAAAGCATACTATAAAGTTGTTTAGCCTCACAGTTTCTTTCATTATGCAAAAAAAAAAAAGTTTTTATGTGGAGGACCAATTTTATTGTGACGCCACACCCTGCTTAAAGGGATTCTGTCACGGGAAAACAGGTTTTTTACAAAGTGCATCAGTTAATAGCACTCCACCAGCAGACTCCTGCATTGAAATCCCATTTTTTTTATATTTAATTTTGAAATCTGACATGAGGTGAGACATACTGTCAGTTTTCCAGGTGCCCCAGTCATGTGACTTGCGCTCTGATTAACTTCAGTCACTCTTTTCTGCTGCACTGTAAGTTAAATTATATCATCCCTGTCCCCCCCCCCCAGCTGCCCGTAAGCAGAATGATGGGAAGTTAACCTGACACCTGCATTGCTAAAAATGCTCTCATACCTAGTGGTAGATTTGAGAAGAAGTCCAGCTAAGACACGACTCCTTCAGTTATACTGAGTAGGAGAAACAATAGCTAATCTGAAAGCAGTTCCATTATTGTGCAGCACTGGCTTTTTCTGAAAGCTCATGACCAAGCACAGTGACCTGAGATTGCTGCCTATACACCAGTATTTCAACCAAAAAAATATATTATTGGTCAAGGATAAAATTTCAAATGGTACAATGAATAACGTGCAATGTACACAGTGTTATTTAGTAATAAATACTATACCATAAAAATCATGACAGACTCCATTTACCCCACACCATATTATCTACTAGAGATGTCGCGAACTGTTCGCCGGCGAACTTGTTCGCGCGAACATCGGGTGTTCGCGCTCGCCGGAAGTTCGCGAACGTCGCGCGACGTTCGCCATTTTGGGTTCGCCATTGTTGGCGCTTTTTTTTGCCCTCTCACCCCAGACCAGCAGGTACATGGCAGCCAATCAGGAAGCTCTCCCCTGGACCACTCCCCTTCCCTATAAAAACCGAAGCCCTGCAGCGTTTTTTCACTCTGCCTGTGTGTGCTGAAGAGATAGTGTAGGGAGAGAGCTGCTGCCTGTTAGTGATTTCAGGGACAGTTGAAAGTTTGCTGGCTAGTAATCGTTTTGATACTGCTCTGTTATTGGAGGGACAGAAGTCTGCAGGGGTTTGAGGGACATTTTAGCTTAGGTAGCTTTGCTGGCTAGTAATCTACCTTCTACTGCAGTGCTCTGTATGTAGCTGCAGTGGGCAGCTGTCCTGCTTCTGATCTCATCTGCTGACTGCTGCAATAACAGTAGTCCTTGTAAGGACTGCTTTTATTTATTTTTTTGTTGTTTTACTACTACTACTACTACTACTATAAGAGCCCAGTGCTATTAGTCTAGCAGTGTTGGGGAGTGGGACTGGTGTGCTAATCTGCTGCTCCTAGTAGTTCAGCAGCACCAACTTTAATTTTTTTTTTTTAATATTCATTTTTTTTTATTTTACTTTTTTTTATTTTACTACCGCTGTAGTAGTGTATAAGTTGACCTTTTAGGCATTATTTGCCCTGTAGGCATTATTTGCACACTGTTTTCTTCAACCCGCCATCTAGCTGTGTGACCTTGTTCACATTCTGTCTAAATATCCATAATATTACCGTCTCCAGAAAAAACACCGGAGTGACTTTTTTCAAGCAGCATTCATATATTTTACGTAATCCGTATCCACCGCTGTAGTAGTGTATACGTTGACCTTGTAGGCATTATTTGCACAGTGTTTTCTTCAACCCGCCATCTAGCTGTGTGACCTTGTTCACATTCTGTCTAAATATCCATAATATTACCGTCTCCAGAAAAAACACCGGAGTGACTTTTTTCAAGCAGCCATAATATATTTTACGTAATCCGTATCCACCGCTGTAGTAGTGTATACGTTGACCTTGTAGGCATTATTTGCACAGTGTTTTCTTCAACCCGCCATCTAGCTGTGTGACCTTGTTCACATTCTGTCTAAATATCCATAATATTACCGTCTCCAGAAAAAACACCGGAGTGACTTTTTTCAAGCAGCCATAATATATTTTACGTAATCCGTATCCACCGCTGTAGTAGTGTATACGTTGACCTTGTAGGCATTATTTGCACAGTGTTTTCTTCAACCCGCCATCTAGCTGTGTGACCTTGTTCACATTCTGTCTAAATATCCATAATATTACCGTCTCCAGAAAAAACACCGGAGTGACTTTTTTCAAGCAGCCATAATATATTTTACGTAATCCGTATCCACCGCTGTAGTAGTGTATACGTTGACCTTGTAGGCATTATTTGCACACTGTTTTCTTCAACCCGCCATCTAGCTGTGTGACCTTGTTCACATTCTGTCTAAATATCCATAATATTACCGTCTCCAGAAAAAACACCGGAGTGACTTTTTTCAAGCAGCCATAATATATTTTACGTAATCCGTATCCACCGCTGTAGTAGTGTATACGTTGACCTTGTAGGCATTATTTGCACAGTGTTTTCTTCAACCCGCCATCTAGCTGTGTGACCTTGTTCACATTCTGTCTAAATATCCATAATATTACCGTCTCCAGAAAAAACACCGGAGTGACTTTTTTCAAGCAGCCATAATATATTTTACGTAATCCGTATCCACCGCTGTAGTAGTGTATACGTTGACCTTGTAGGCATTATTTGCACAGTGTTTTCTTCAACCCGCCATCTAGCTGTGTGACCTTGTTCACATTCTGTCTAAATATCCATAATATTACCGTCTCCAGAAAAAACACCGGAGTGACTTTTTTCAAGCAGCCATAATATATTTTACGTAATCCGTATCCACCGCTGTAGTAGTGTATACGTTGACCTTGTAGGCATTATTTGCACAGTGTTTTCTTCAACCCGCCATCTAGCTGTGTGACCTTGTTCACATTCTGTCTAAATATCCATAATATTACCGTCTCCAGAAAAAACACCGGAGTGACTTTTTTCAAGCAGCCATAATATATTTTACGTAATCCGTATCCACCGCTGTAGTAGTGTATACGTTGACCTTGTAGGCATTATTTGCACAGTGTTTTCTTCAACCCGCCATCTAGCTGTGTGACCTTGTTCACATTCTGTCTAAATATCCATAATATTACCGTCTCCAGAAAAAACACCGGAGTGACTTTTTTCAAGCAGCCATAATATATTTTACGTAATCCGTATCCACCGCTGTAGTAGTGTATACGTTGACCTTGTAGGCATTATTTGCACACTGTTTTCTTCAACCCGCCATCTAGCTGTGTGACCTTGTTCACATTCTGTCTAAATATCCATAATATTACCGTCTCCAGAAAAAACACCGGAGTGACTTTTTTCAAGCAGCCATAATATATTTTACGTAATCCGTATCCACCGCTGTAGTAGTGTATACGTTGACCTTGTAGGCATTATTTGCACACTGTTTTCTTCAACCCGCCATCTAGCTGTGTGACCTTGTTCACATTCTGTCTAAATATCCATAATATTACCGTCTCCAGAAAAAACACCGGAGTGACTTTTTTCAAGCAGCCATAATATATTTTACGTAATCCGTATCCACCGCTGTAGTAGTGTATACGTTGACCTTGTAGGCATTATTTGCACAGTGTTTTCTTCAACCCGCCATCTAGCTGTGTGACCTTGTTCACATTCTGTCTAAATATCCATAATATTACCGTCTCCAGAAAAAACACCGGAGTGACTTTTTTTCAAGCAGCCATAATATATTTTACGTAATCCGTATCCACCGCTGTAGTAGTGTATACGTTGACCTTGTAGGCATTATTTGCACACTGTTTTCTTCAACCCGCCATCTAGCTGTGTGACCTTGTTCACATTCTGTCTAAATATCCATAATATTACCGTCTCCAGAAAAAACACCGGAGTGACTTTTTTCAAGCAGCCATAATATATTTTACGTAATCCGTATCCACCGCTGTAGTAGTGTATACGTTGACCTTGTAGGCATTATTTGCACACTGTTTTCTTCAACCCGCCATCTAGCTGTGTGACCTTGTTCACATTCTGTCTAAATATCCATAATATTACCGTCTCCAGAAAAAACACCGGAGTGACTTTTTTCAAGCAGCCATAATATATTTTACGTAATCCGTATCCACCGCTGTAGTAGTGTATACGTTGACCTTGTAGGCATTATTTGCACACTGTTTTCTTCAACCCGCCATCTAGCTGTGTGACCTTGTTCACATTCTGTCTAAATATCCATAATATTACCGTCTCCAGAAAAAACACCGGAGTGACTTTTTTCAAGCAGCCATAATATATTTTACGTAATCCGTATCCACCGCTGTAGTAGTGTATACGTTGACCTTGTAGGCATTATTTGCACAGTGTTTTCTTCAACCCGCCATCTAGCTGTGTGACCTTGTTCACATTCTGTCTAAATATCCATAATATTACCGTCTCCAGAAAAAACACCGGAGTGACTTTTTTCAAGCAGCCATAATATATTTTACGTAATCCGTATCCACCGCTGTAGTAGTGTATACGTTGACCTTGTAGGCATTATTTGCACACTGTTTTCTTCAACCCGCCATCTAGCTGTGTGACCTTGTTCACATTCTGTCTAAATATCCATAATATTACCGTCTCCAGAAAAAACACCGGAGTGACTTTTTTCAAGCAGCCATAATATATTTTACGTAATCCGTATCCACCGCTGTAGTAGTGTATACGTTGACCTTGTAGGCATTATTTGCACACTGTTTTCTTCAACCTGCCATCTAGCTGTGTGACCTTGTTCACATTCTGTCTAAATATCCATAATATTACCGTCTCCAGAAAAAACACCGGAGTGACTTTTTTCAAGCAGCCATAATATATTTTACGTAATCCGTATCCACCGCTGTAGTAGTGTATACGTTGACCTTGTAGGCATTATTTGCACACTGTTTTCTTCAACCCGCCATCTAGCTGTGTGTATTATCGTTTCCAGAAAAACCAACTGAGTTTTTGTTGTTGTTGTTGTTTTTTTAAAAAATAATGCCAGGCAAAGGCAGGCCGCCACGCAGAGGCCGTGCTAGGGGCCGTGCTGCTATGCAATCCTGTGGCCCTAGCAAATTGCCCAGTTTTAAAAAGCCAATGACCCTGAACTCCCAAAATGCTGAAGAGGTAGTTGACTGGCTTACACAGCACACCCCATCCTCTACCGTTTCTAACTTTACCACAACATCCTCCTCATCCTCCACTGCTATGGCCACCCCACGTAACACTTCCTCCACCACCGGTGCCCCTTCTTCACTGGGGTCAGAGGAGTTATTTTCCCATGAGTTTCTTGAACTGAGTAATGCGCAACCATTATTGCCAGAAGAAGATGAAGGAGATGAGGACCTTACACCAGATTTAATTCTGGCAGAGAACACGACAGAGATGGACATAATGAGTGATGAGGAGGAGGTCCCCGCTGCTGCTTCCTTCTGTGATGTGTCAGAAGAAATTGATGCATCTGAGGAGAATGATGATGAGGAGATTGATGTTTTGTGGGTGCCTAGTAGAAGAGAGCAAGAGGAGGGTAGTTCAGATGGAGAGACGGAGAGTCAGAAAGGCAGTAGGAGAATAAGACTTAGAAGAAGCAGGGAGGACAGCCCGCAGGGATCAGTAGGGCAACAACATGTATCGGCACCTGTGTTCAGCCGGCCAACGCACCCGCCATTGCCGCCAATGCCGCCAACTTCTACTGTTACCGCCAGATCGCACACTTCCAAAAAGTCAGCAGTGTGGGATTTTTTTAATGTGTGTGCCTCTGACAAAAGCATTGTAATTTGCAATGAGTGCAGTCAGAAACTGAGCCTTGGTAAGCCCAACAGCCACATAGGTACAACTTCTATGCGAAGGCACATGAGCGGCAAGCACAAAGCACTTTGGGAGCAACACCTCAAAGGCAACAGGCAAACTAAAAGCCACACTCCTTCTGGTCCAGCATCTTACTGCTCTACCTCTGCTCTCCTTGACCCGTCTGAACCACCCTCCACTCCGCCTTCCACCTTGACCACCTGTTCCCATTCCCAGTCATCTGCCACCAGCCAAGTTTCTGTGAAGGCCATGTTTGAGCGTAAGAAGCCAATGTCTGACTGTCACCCCCTTGCCCGGCGTCTGACAGCTGGCTTGTCTGCACTCTTAGCCCGCCAGCTTTTACCATACCAGCTGGTGGACTCTGAGGCCTTCCGCAAATTTGTAGCAATTGGGACACCGCAGTGGAAGGTACCCAGCCGCAATTTTTTTTCTAAAAAGGGAATACCACACCTGTACCAACATGTGCAGAGCCAAGTTACCGCATCTCTGTCACTTAGTGTTGGGCCAAAGGTCCATATGACTACTGACGCATGGTCCTCCAAGCATGGTCAGGGCAGGTATGTCACCTACACTGCCCACTGGGTGAACTTGGTAATGGCTGGGAAGCAGGGAATGGGTAGCTCAACAACAACAGTGGAGTTGGTGTCACCGCCACGGATTGCACGCGGTTCTGCCACCACCTCTACTCCTCCATCGCTCTCTACCTCGTCTTCTTCTTCTTCTTACTCTGCTGCTGGGTCCTCCTTCTCCTCCTCCACACCTGTGCACCCCCAGCTCCCCCTAGGCTATTCGACGTGCCAGGTACGCCGTTGTCACGCTGTCTTGGGGATGACGTGCCTGGAAAGCAAAAACCATACCGGATCTGTACTCCTGTCATCTCTGCAGTCACAGGCCGATCGGTGGCTGACCCCACACCAACTGCAGATCGGAAAAGTGGTGTGTGACAATGGAAGCAATCTGTTGGCAGCGTTGAGACTAGGCAATTTAACACATGTGCCCTGCATGGCACATGTGTTAAATTTAATAGTCCAACGTTTTGTCTCCAAGTACCCAGGATTCCAGGACGTTCTCACCCAGTCCAGAAAGGTGTCGGCCCATTTCAGACGTTCCTACACAGCCATGGCACGCCTTGCTGACATTCAGCAGCGCTACAACATGCCAGTCAGGCGTTTGATTTCTGACAGCCAGACTCGCTGGAATTCAACGCTCCTTATGTTGGAACGTCTGCTGCAACAACAAAGGGCCGTCAACGAGTACCTTTTTGAACTGGGTGGTAGGACTGGATCTGCACAGCTGGGGATTTTTTTCCCCCGTTACTGGGTGCTTATGCGCGATGCCTGCAGGCTCATGCGACCTTTTGAAGAGGTGACAAATATGGTCAGTCGCACCGAAGGCACCATCAGCGACCTAATACCCTTCGCTTTATTCCTGGAGCGTGCCGTGCGACGAGTGACAGATGAGGCTGTAGACCAGCGTGACGAGGAGCTGGAAGCGCACGATTTCTGGTCGGAATCACCAGAACGAACCCAGGCACCTGCTGCAACGCAGGGAGAGGTGCCAGAAGTGGAGTCAGAGGAGGAAGGTGGCTTTGTGGAGGAGGAGGAGGAGGACCAACAGGAGCAGGCTTCCCAGGGGGCTAGTGGTGACCTTTTGGGGACCCCCTGGTCTTGTACGTGGCTGGGGGGAGGAGACCGTGGATGATGCAGTCCTTGATAATGAGGAAGCGGAGAATGGGGTCTTTCATGCTGTCATGCCTGTTGAAGGACCCCCGTATCAAGAGGCTTAAGGAGAAGGACCTGTACTGGGTCGCAACGCTACTAGACCCTCGGTACAAGCATAAAGTGTCAGAAATGTTACCAACATACCACAAGTCCGAAAAGATGCGGCATTTACAAACCAGCCTGCAAAACATGTTGTACAATGCTTTTAAGGGTGATGTCACTTCAGGAACTCATCAACATTCCAGGGGCAGAGGTGCCAGTAATCCTGCCACGAGCACACCTGCAAGGACAAAGCCCTTTGGCCAGTCTGTAACGTCAGACATGCAAATGTTTTTCTGTCCAAGGCAGCGCCACAACCCTTCTGGATCCACCCTCAAAGAACGCCTCGACCGGCAGGTAGCGGACTACCTGGCATTAACTGCAGATATCGACACTCTGAGGAGCGATGAACCCCTGGACTACTGGGTGCGCAGGCTTGATCTGTGGCCAGAGCTGTCACAATTTGCCATGAACCTCTTGTCTTGCCCAGCCTCAAGTGTGCTCTCAGAAAGGACCTTCAGTGCAGCAGGAGGGATTGTAACTGAGAAGAGAACTCGCCTAGGTCACAAAAGTGTCGATTACCTGACCTTTATTAAAATGAATGAGGGGTGGATCTCGGAGGGTTACTGCACGCCGGAAGACTTGTTCTGACTTCTATGCAGCTGTCCTTCTCTTCAAGCCTCATGACTCCACACACAGCTGTCCTTTAGCGTCCTCCTCCTCCCTCCGCCACCGTTACAAACTAGGGTGCAAACCCTACTGGTTTAATTTTTTCTGGCCTCTGTGCTTCAGTGGCTGCAACCAAAAAAACTGGGCAAACAATGTCTACAAGGTCAACGTATGGCAAAAAATGACTATTTTCAGCATTTATATGGCATATTTTTTCTGGCAACTGTGCTTCAGTGGCTGCGTCAAAAAAAATGCATATTTTCTGCATTTATATGGCATAATTTTTCTGGCCTCTGTGCTTCAGTGGCTGCAACCAAAAAAATGCATATTTTCAGCATTTATATGGCATAATTTTTCTGGCCTCTGTGCTTCAGTGGCTGCAACCAAAAAAATTTATATTTTCAGCATTTATATGGCATAATTTTTCTGGCCTCTGTGCTTCAGTGGCTGCAACCAAAAAAATGCATATTTTCAGCATTTATATGGCATAATTTTTCTGGCAACTGTGCTTCAGTGGCTGCGACCAAAAAAATGACTATTTTCAGCATTTATATGGCATATTTTTTCTGGCCTCTGTGCTTCAGTGGCTGCGGCCAAAAAAACTGGGCAAACAATGCCTACAAGGTCAACGACGTTGACCTTGTAGGCATTGTTTGCCCAGTTTTTTTGGCCGCAGCCACTGAAGCACAGAGGCCAGAAAAAATATGCCATATAAATGCTGAAAATAGTCATTTTTTGCCATACGTTGACTCAACGTATATGGCAAAAAATGACTATTTTCAGCATTTATATGGCATAATTTTTCTGGCCTCTGTGCTTCAGTGGCTGCAACCAAAAAAATGCATATTTTCAGCATTTATATGGCATAATTTTTCTGGCAACTGTGCTTCAGTGGCTGCGACTTCAGTGGCTGTGATGCCTACAAGGTCACAGTGGCTGTGACCTTGTAGGCATTGTTTGCCCAGTTTTTTTGGCCGCAGCCACTGAAGCACAGAGGCCAGAAAAAATATGCCATATAAATGCTGAAAATAGTCATTTTTTGCCATACGTTGACTCAACGTATATGGCAAAAAATGACTATTTTCAGCATTTATATGGCATATTTTTTCTGGCAACTGTGCTTCAGTGGCTGCGTCCAAAAAAATGCATATTTTCTGCATTTATATGGCATAATTTTTCTGGCCTCTGTGCTTCAGTGGCTGCAACCAAAAAAATGCATATTTTCAGCATTTATATGGCATAATTTTTCTGGCCTCTGTGCTTCAGTGGCTGCAACCAAAAAAATTTATATTTTCAGCATTTATATGGCATAATTTTTCTGGCCTCTGTGCTTCAGTGGCTGCAACCAAAAAATTGCATATTTTCAGCATTTATATGGCATAATTTTTCTGGCCTCTGTGCTTCAGTGGCTGCAACCAAAAAAATGCATATTTTCAGCATTTATATGGCATAATTTTTCTGGCAACTGTGCTTCAGTGGCTGCGACCAAAAAAATGACTATTTTCAGCATTTATATGGCATATTTTTTCTGGCCTCTGTGCTTCAGTGGCTGCGGCCAAAAAAACTGGGCAAACAATGCCTACAAGGTCAACGACGTTGACCTTGTAGGCATTGTTTGCCCAGTTTTTTTGGCCGCAGCCACTGAAGCACAGAGGCCAGAAAAAATATGCCATATAAATGCTGAAAATAGTCATTTTTTGCCATACGTTGACTCAACGTATATGGCAAAAAATGACTATTTTCAGCATTTATATGGCATATTTTTTCTGGCAACTGTGCTTCAGTGGCTGCAACCAAAAAAACTGGGCAAACAATGTCTACAAGGTCAACGTATGGCGAAAAATGACTATTTTCAGCATTTATATGGCATATTTTTTCTGGCAACTGTGCTTCAGTGGCTGCAACCAAAAAAACTGGGCAAACAATGTCTACAAGGTCAACGTATGGCGAAAAATTACTATTTTCAGCATTTATATGGCATATTTTTTCTGGCAACTGTGCTTCAGTGGCTGCGTCCAAAAAAACTGGGCAAACAATGCCTACAAGGTCAACGTATGGCAGTTGTTTAAAGAGAACAGTAGATTACTAGCCAGCAAAGCTACCTAAGCTAAAATGTCCCTCAAATCCCTGCAGACTTCTGTCCCTCCAATACAGAGCAGTATCAAGCAGATTACTAGCCAGCAAACTTACTATCATCTGTCCCTGAAATCACTAACAGCTCTCCCCCTACACTATCTCTTCCAAGCACACACAGGCAGATTTTTCAGATACATTTTTGCCCTTGATCCCCCTCTGGCATGCCACTGTCCAGGTCGTTGCACCCTTTAAACAACTTTAAAATCATTTTTCTGGCCAGAAATTTTTTTTTTAGATGTTAAAGTTCGCCTTCCCATTGAAGTCTATGGGGTTCGCGAACCGTTCGCGAACTGCTCGCGTTTTTGCGCAAGTTCGCGAATATGTTCGCGAACTTTTTTTCCGACGTTCGCTACATCCCTATTATCTACCATATCTAATTTTTTACAATGACTATAACTAAGTGTTATACTGTAGGTTTGGGTTCATCACCCACTTCTGCTCTGATACAACACCCTGCTGTATATACCTGCATCCATATCTTATATCTTTGTCAGAATGCACACTTTTGTGTCTAAGAGCGTTTAGTCAAATTGACAATTGGTCTGCCCATTAGGCTTTTAAACAAGCAGTCAGATCTATCCTTTGCCATGTTAATAACAGTCAGATGAGTTAGTTGCATTCTTATCCTACACACAGACCAGTAATCATATATGAAGAACAACTGGATTATATTAGAACATAAAGAGGTTCTGCCTTAGGATTCCCTAATTGTTCATCTAGATCTGGGCTCCCTGTGGCCTTGAAGTAGGTGCTTATATTTCAATTCCTGACTTGGAGGCAAGATTTGGTTGTACAGGTATGGGACCTATTATCCAGAATGCTCGGGACCCAAGGCTTTCCGGATAACGGATCTTTCTGTAATTTGGATCTTCATACCTTAAATCTAATAGAAATCATGTAAACATTAAATATACCCAATGGACTGGTTCTGTTCCAATAAGGAATAATTATATCTTAGTTGGGATCAAGTACAAGCTACTGTTTTATTATTGCAGAGAAAAAGGAAATCATTTTTAAACATTTTTATTATTTGGATAAAATGGAGTCTATGGGAGATGGCCATTCCGTAATTCGGAACTGGATATTGGGTTTCCGGATAACAGATCCCATACCTGTACTGACAAATAGAGCCTTCTGTAGCTGTCAGTTCACATAGCGGCAGATCACAGCACTTTTTACATCTGAATGTGGCTTTCAAGGGTTAAAAAAGATTGGGGACCCCGATCTAGAGGCATCACCTTCTAAATTCTGCTTTGTGTGTGCCAACTGTTTCTATCTGTTCTTGTGTGCCATTTTGCATCTATCCACTCCTTTTTCTTACTCCATCTTCTACTTAAATTCTTTGCTATCTTAATCTGCAAATCTTTATCTGATACTGTACATGGTAAGATCAAATTGCTTTTGTTCCTAACAAGCAGATCTTTCTAATTGGTGTAATTTCACATAGTGTCCCAACCCATGGGCCAGTGCCCTGTCCATAGTACTTTCCAACCAGCCCATATCAATATCACTTTCTGACTCACTATAGACCCATGTTTGGTCAGCTTTACTTACACTGTCTGTCTCATTTCTTCTGCACCCTTGATTTCTTTTGTTTTTATTAGGGATGCACCGAATCCAGGATTCGGTTCAGGATTCAGCCTTTTTCAGCAGGATTCGGATTCGGACGAATCCTTCTCCCTGGCCGAACCGAATACTAATTTGCATATGCAAATTAGGGGCAGGGAGGAAAATTGCGTGACTTTTTGTCAAATTTTTTTCCCCTTTCCACCCCTAATTTGCATATGCTAATTCTGATTCGGTTCAGTATTCGGCCGAATCTTTCTCAATGGGGGGTTTGGTGGTTCGGCCGAATCCAAAATAATGGATTCGGTGCATCCCTAGTTTTTATGTACATTAAAAAGATGGTTTACCATTAAGTGAACTTTTAGCATATTATAAAATGGCTAATTCGAAGCAATTTTTCAAGTGGAAGATATTTTTTCTTTTTTATAGTTTTTTAATCATATGCCTTTTTCTTTTGACTCTTTCAAATGGGGGTCACTGGCCCCATCTAAAAACAAATGCTCTCTACGGCCATACATTTATTGTTATTGCTACTTTTTATCACTCATCTTTCTATTCAGGCCTTTTCCTATTCATATTCCAGTGTCTGAAGAAAAAAAAACGATAATACATTCTTTATAAATCTGCTGCATTTAGGCAGGATCACCCAATATTTATGTATTGTGCATTTTAATGAGTTTATCTATCTATAAATATATCATGCAGTATTAAACTTCATTTCTTTTTTTCCACATTTTTATGTCAGTTTATTACCCCTCTCACAATGTGTTATTGTAAGAAATTGTTACTTTGTCATGTAGTAAATGGGGGGCACGACCTACTTACTCTCATCTTAATTATCTGACTTGGTTTAAGACCAGTACTGTCTGCTCTCTTCTTTATTTGGAACAAGTGAATCAGAACAATGCTCTGTTGCATTCAACTGTAATTTCAGAGACTTTATCTTTTGTTGTTTTGATTTTTTTTTTGTCTAAAAAAAGAATAATAATTATTAACCACTGCATAACTTTGCCATACTAGTGTAAATATTCAGTGCATTTGCTACTACTTCTTTTTATGTAGCTTACAAAGTCAAACAGAAAGGTGTCTGTATGTACAGAAAAAATTGCATATTTTCTTGAGGCCCATTTGAAAGGTCTTTTATATTTACAAATGGATAAGCCTCATAAGTACTTGCGCATGATGTAAATTTCTGCTTGCTACACATAGCAGTCAGCTTCTGAATGTATCATGGACAGATAAGACTGAAGGGGAACATGTTTTATATTTAAACATATTTGTAAATAAAATAAAATAGAGGGTCTGAATAGAAAGATGATTTATAAAAAAAAGTAGCAATAACAATAAATGTGTAGCCTTACAGAGCATATGTTTTTTTTTTATATGGGGTCAGTGACTCCCATTTGAAAACTGGAAAAAGTCAGAAGAAGGAAATAGTTGAAAATCTATAATAAAAAGAAAAAATGAAAAGTTGCTTAGTGTTAGCCATCTGGTTGCTAGGGTCCATATTACCCTAGCAACCATACACTGATTTGACTGAGAATAGGAGAGGTCCTCCATAGAGGAATGAGTAATGAAAAGTAGCAATAACAATAGATTTGTAGCCTTACAGAGCATTGGTTTTTAGATGGGGTCAGTGACTCCCATTTGAAAGCTAGAAAGAGTCAGAAGTCATGAGTAGTGTAAAGAAAGAAGTGATTTACTTTATTTCAGAGCATTAACATTAACCATATTTTCCCACCATGATTTCTTACAAGAATTCTAACTATCTTTGTACATGATTTTGGCTTGATTATTATGGCCTATGCATTTTAAATAATATAAAAAAAAAATACATTTACACCTGAAACAGAGCAATTGCTGCCTAAAGGTCTAAATAGGAATTTATCATATACATATCCTCACCATTCATTTCAGTGTGTGTGTGGGGGGGGGGGTTTGCAAGGCATCAAAGTTGCAGCAGCAGTTGATAGTATGAAGTGCCTAATAGCTTCAAAGAGCAGCCATCCTGATTTCAAGCAGCAGCTTGTGAGTTACCAGAGCAGATGGAAACAGAAGGATGAGGGAAAAGAAAGCTAAACAAAGGCAAGTCACACAAAATAAATGTGTCATTTCACCAAAGCTGTGCCTCAGATTATTGCACAACAGTATGGCTTTTTAAAACCTAACCGTATCATGTCACATATGATAAATGATATAGGATGTGGGCAGCGGCAGCCAATCACAACGTTAGCACAAGAAAAAATATACTACAGTTCCCTGTCAGGTCCCCTAAACTGCCCTCGAGCCAACAGAATGGTAATCGACTGGCATCCTACATATTTGAAAAAGTGCTGAGTGCTGCTTCATAAGAGCCAAGGCAAGTAGATACAGGGAAGTCGAATGGCTGATCCTTTTTATTGAAGGAGGTAAGTATGTTTTGAGATGTATGATGTAATGGAAAATGATTGTTCTTCACATTATAAGGGTAATTTACTATTCCCCAGGGCACAAGTACAAGAACACTAAGAGGCACAAGAGCATGCTCATTCAAGCAGCACTTCTACCCAGGGAAGTGTTTGCTCTGTACATCTCATGCTGAATAAAGAGTCTGGCACAAGGTGCACAGTGCCATGGAATGCAGACTGGCCTTATGCTGTAATGTGAATGAAATCTCATCAGTGAGAAAGCTAAAACTTGCCTAATAATGCCTCATTTTTTACAAGAGGGAGCTTTATCTTGCAAAACAAATAAGCCAGACTCTAGATGTTTACTTTAGTTACATGGTTCCCAGATAAAGGACCTTGATCAAGGTTTTTCCTAAGGTAGCAAACACTGTTAATCAATGATATGAGACAGTCTGCCCACAACACAAACGCCATTAGGGGTTCAGCTGTTTTTCACTCTAATAGTCTGTTATTCTAATACTCCAAAGCACTCTGAAACTGCATTCTACAATATTTTATGGGACAGCATTGGATATAAACCTCATTTTCACGTTGTCACTTCAAAGCAGAAGGCACAGCCATTATAGAAGTTCCCCTTCAGTGGAAAAAACAGCTTTTAGTGGGATCTGGAGCACGGTATATATGGAACAGGTCTTGTTATTAATTTGCTTTGTGTTCTTTTCATACTCTTTAAACAGTGCCCTTATTTGAGTGAATCTATGTAATCAGGGCTGCCATCAGTAATCATGAGGTCCCAAACTACTAAATTAGCAGGGCCCCCAGTTATTAGCTCACTGGTCACATGGGCCCCAGGTAAATGGGGCCCAAAATGAAACAAAAAAAATGACACGTGGCCATAGCCCTGCTCTGCCCAGCTACTCCCTACTTATGCCAAATCCCTGCCCACCCAAGCACCATTACATTATTTTCTGCTACTGTAACTAGTTGTTTTTTTATTTTTCAATTGTAGTTGCTAGTCTTCTGACAGCCTACAGCACTTGTCATTCAGTATTAAGTGGAGATGTAATCTGAAATATTTCCATGCAGATTGGTACTAAAGCAAGTTGCGCATCATAGTACCCCAAATTCTCCAAACTGTATGTCTATAGTACAAACAAAGACATATTGTGTGTAAGCCTTGTGCCTTCTTGCTCCTGCCCCTTTTTGTGTACCTGTTCTGCTGCCATTTTCTACAGTGACACCTCCTTTCAAATGAATTCCTACACAAGTGACACCACACTGTAACATGTCCCATCGGCACAAATTAATAAAGGCTTTAACTTAAACTCTCTCTTTGCTAACAAAACCATAAGGCAAATTACTTGTCACTGGTAATAAAAGCTTGCAACACTATAGGCTGCTTTTTTTCACCATCCACAGCCAAGCTGATGCTGCTACTCAAATTCCGACAACACAGGTCAGTTTGCCAGTATAAATAAGAGAATAAAGGTTACATTAACACACTTATTAGCCATGGGAACTTAAACGGATTCTGTCATAATTTTTATGGTGTATTTCTAATTACACTGTAAATAATTCACTCTACCATGTAAAATGTCATTCCTTTACCAAGAAGTGTATTTTTTAATTTGTAATATTGGTGTGTAGGCAGCCATCTCAGGTCATTTTGCCTGGTCATGTGCTTTCAGAAAGAGCCAGCACTTTAGGATGGAACTGCTTTATGGCAGTCCTTTGTTTCTCCTACTCAATGTAACTGAAGGAGTCGCAGTGGGACTTGGATTTTACTACTGAGTGTTGTTCTTAGATCTACCAGGGAGCTATTATCTTGTGTTAGGGAGCTGTTATCTGGTTACCTTCCCATTGTTCTGTTCTTAGTCTGCTGGGGGGAAGGGGTGATATCACTCCAACTTGCAGTACAGCAGTAAAGAGTGACTGAAGTTTATAAGAGCACAAGTCACATGTCTGCATTTTGAAAAAAAACGTTTTCCCATGACAGTATACCTTTAAAGGGTTTTTTTCACCTCTGAGTTAATTTTTAGTACTATGTAGAGAGTGATATTTTGAGAAATTTGCAATTAGTTTTTGATTTTTGAATAGCGGTTTATTCAGCAGCTCTAGTGGCAAGGATCAGCGACACTTTTTAGATAGACCGCATTAGTGTCCTGAAAACCTACGTCATACTGAATATGGGCAGACGAGGCTTCAAAATATACTGCGCATGTCCGCCTCTCTGCTAATTTGAGTTGCTTTCCTCCAATATGTTCACGATCACAAACACCTTGAAACTGCACACGCTGAAGCAAAATGGATTCCACATCCAAATAAGTTCTAAGTAAGCACAGAGGTCAGGCTTCAGTTTGGACTCCACGGTTGTCTTTGCCAGATGTGCAGGAGAAGTGAACTCTTTCACTATTTCATAGGAGGTAGAAATGCTGCTCTGCTTGTTTCTGGGGAAGCACAGCTCATACTGATAACTTTTACAAACCCATTAAGCCAAACCATCGCTGTGCCTGATCACCTCCCAACAAATAAATCAAGCACCAGTTTCTCTTCATAGAGGCAGCTTTTTTTCACATCTGAGTTATAAAGCATTGGGCATCTGAGCTGGAGCCTGAACTTTCCTTTTACTGCGGAGGATTAGACAGGTACTTGGTGTATTAAGTGTAAAGTTATTATGCAAGGATTATGCTGTATAGTTAAACAAGAAAATATGCTTTAAACAAACATTGTACTTATATGGGAAAAGTCTATGAAGATTTTCATTTATCCAGGTCATGATATACAGTATCCAGTAGAATTAAATCTAAGGCAACTGGACATTTAGGGGCAGATTTATTAAAGGTCGAATTTCGAAGTAAAAAAAAAACTTTAAACTTCGAATTCAAAAAGACCAACTGAATGGTGGTCAAAGTTTTTTGAGGTTGAAATGGGCCTACTTCAAACCGTACGATTCGAAGTAGCGCTACTTCGATTCAAAGTTTTTTTTACTTCGACCTCCCAAACTCCCCCAATTGCCTCCATACAGGTTCAAGAAGGTCTCCCATAGGCTAAAACAGCACTTCGGCAGCTTTTAGGTGGCGAATGGTCGGGGTCGAAGTTTTGAAGAGACAGTACTTCAAAATAATTTGACCTTTGAAGTTTTTTCAAATCAAATCGATGTTGGACTATTCCCTAGAGATAGTACCCAAAAATTACTTCGAAATTCAACGTTTTTTACTTCGAAAATTCGACCTTTGATAAATCCTTAAAAATGAAAAAAATGAAAATGTTTTACATTTCAACCGAGCGGCTTCTTCAGTTCTTCTTGGAGTGGTGAAACATAACTGCTGCTGACGAATTTGATTATAGTTAGGGAAATCCTAGGGCTATGATGTCACCACACCACCATGTGACCCACACTGCCGAGGCAAAAGTTGCTTCTCCCTTTCCAATTTGTCCAACGATGCCTGGCTGCAAATTTAGCAGATTTGTGGATGTTTTAACATGGACATTAAGCTAATTAGATATCAGTATGGACCGAAACTTGATTTAACATGTTTTGGCGAACATTATTTATAGTATACAGAGTTGTGCTTACCCAAGGTGAACAACCCATTTAAAGGTGAGTCACCTCTTTAACACTTACACCAATATTCTTTTGTATTGGGATAATAAGCACTATTGAGCAGGGCCCTCTTTACCTCAGCATTTGTCATTCCATTTCCTACTATAATGAGCTTCATGCAAATTGTACATGTCCCATTTAACATATTCATGGGCAATATTGAGTCAGTGTTGACTGTAGTGAAAGAATGATCTGATTTTTTGTCCATAGAGTTTCTTGGGCCTTGTGCCCACACCCAGTCTAATTTGTGACTGTCATATCATGTGTGATTTTATGGTAAAAATAAGGCAGCTAGACTTTGAAGCTACTCTAATGGGTCAGATATATTTAAAGGTAGGTAACTGATGTTCTGGGAAAAAAAGGCAGTAGTTCTTTCTGGATGAGACTATGGTCCCTGAACGCTTTTCTTTTCAAATGAATCATATGTAGTAACATGAAATAACACATCAGACAGAGCCTTGAGATACGTTGGGTAATTGCATGCTGGGGCCTGATGCCTTGTGAACATTTGGTCATACTGAATTCATACTGAGTTCATCAGGTATTTTCACGATGTTACAATGTATAACATTATGATGATAATGACCGATTAAGAGATGTCATTTTTAATTTTCTATTTTGTTTCCTCAAAAACATGTATCACTTAGCAGACAAATGTTATAACAGTTTTTTTCTTGTTCTGAACTATGGAGTACACACTACAGTACTACTACTACGGTCATACTGTGTCAGGAAGCATAAAGAAGAGCTCTACATACAAGCAAAGGTTCATTATTATTTATAACATAGATACAAATAAAATCGGTCTTATTTTTTAAATGACAATAAGGCAGATAAGACTTGTGAAGTTCTACATTCTAAACCAGTTTCCAGTACAGAATCAAGCAAGGTGTTCTAGACTTTACCTATAAACATAAAAATGTGTGTAGCGGTTTTATTTGGAATTTTAATTAGCCCCAGAATGGCTACATACAGACAGTTTTATTAAGCTTCAACAAAAATCCAAGGCCAAAGTTTAGTCTTGTTTTCATAAAATTGAATTCCCAGATGTGTCTCTCTCTCTCTCTGTGGTTTAGAATAACACCAATATTTTCTTCTGGACCTAACATAACATAAGGTACAGCACAGGTAAAGGTTGCTTCAGGAATTGAATTCCTTCATGGAAATGTGCAATCTTAGTGCCTATTTTATCTATGTGTTTTCATCCAGATTTATGTTGGGCAGGCTGTCAGAGAGGCCCCACACTCAGTCTTGAGTCAGCAGCTTTAATCAGTCAATGTATGGCCACCTTTATTCTGGGAGGAGACTTTAATTCGACCCTAAGGGGCAGATTTATCAATTTATCAAATTGGACTGGAATACTTCAACTTCGAATATCGAAGTCAAAGTTTTTTGTACATCGAATTTGGCCATTTGCGGTTGAAATAAAATCGTTTGATCGAACGATTAAATCCTTTCCTCCATCGATCAAACGATTTTTCTTCGACTTCAAAAAACGTAGAAAAATGCTCTAGAAGGTCCCCATAGGCTAACATAGCACTTCGGCAGGTTTCATTTGGCGAAGTATTGAAGTCAAAAATTTTTTTTAAAGAGACAATAATTGGTTGAATATTCGAACAATTTTACTTCGAACCGAAAGAAATAAAGAAATAACTTGATACAAAAAACAAAATAAATACATATTTTGCAAAATAAAAAAACAACAATGTTGTTACTTAAAACTAAACCTCCCCTTAAAAGAACCCCCATCCACTATCTTTCATTGGCCCCCTTCCCTGCCTCCTCCCCGCATAGTCCATTACTTGGAAAAAGTGTTGACATATCCATGCATAGTATCGCAGCAGAGCTCATGGGCGACCATCTTTGTATATCTCCTATAAAGAACCTAATAATAAACTATTTTGAATGTGCGCAATTGAGGCCAGTCTGGTATTCACTGTGTATGCTCCGGAAAGCTCCATAATTTGCTGAAGGAAAAGAAGAGAATCCCATTGTCTCAGCTGTGCTACTGTGCATAGATATGTCAGAGTTACCACCAGGGACACCAGTGCTTTTCTTTTTCAGGATGTACCAAAATGTTGCCATTCCTAAGGGCTCTTACAGACGAGCATTTGAAGCTGCGCTCCCCTGTGTTCCGTTTTTATGTGTCCAGCCGAAGGAGTGGACGCAGTTTTTTCAATGGGGCTGTACTCACACAGGCGCACGTAGGTGCAGAACGCAGGTTGAGACGCAACATGCTGCATTTTTCCTGCGCTCGGCAATACAGCCCCATTGAAAAAAAGAGAATGCGTCTACTTCTGTGCTCCCCTGCGGCTGAACACATAAAATGGAACGCAGGGGAGCCAGCTTCAAACGGTCGTCTGTAAGAGCCCTAATATTGTAGCAATTTCTCAGGTGGGTTTTTTCTGTTTTTGCAGCTTAAGGATGGCTTGTTTCACCTGCATGGAGAGCTCCTTTGCTGCATGTTGTCTGTTCACAGCGAAACCTTCCACATACAAGCACCCCCCCCCCAAATCAACTCTTTTATCTGCTTCATTGATAATGACAAAACAAAGGAATTGCCCACACCTGCCCATGAAATAGCCTTTGAGTCAATTGTCCAATTACTTTTGAGCCCCTGAAATGAAATGATTGTGTTACAAAAAAAAAGGCTTTAGTTCCTCACATTTTTATGCAATCTTTTTTTCAACCCACTGAATTAAAGCTGAAAGTCTGCAGTTCAACTGTATCCAAATTGTTTCATTTAAAACTCATTGTGGTAATGTACAGAACCAAAATTAGAAAAAAGTTGTCTCTGTCCAAATATATATGGGCCTAACTGTATATATTTGTATATATATTTATGCAAATATTTGTAGCAAATTGTTATTTATGAATAACACATAACCCCATGGCTTTAAATCTGGGACAACAAAAAACATGGCTGCTGATGTAGAGGTGGGACAGTAATGAATTGTGACTTATGACTTGGCCCAATCAACAGGTAGGTGCAGCTAAAATCTGTGGTAAGAATAAAATAAAGTTAAAAAAAAGATAAATGGAAATAATTATTGGTTAATAGTAAAATGAGCAAAACTTTTCACCAGACATAATTCACAGTGAAATTCAGTGTTTCAAGTTTTTTTTCCTCATTATTTAATTTCATCATGAATTATCCCCCTCCCCCCAAAAAAACTCACATGAGGAAAAAACAGCCATTGAAAAATGCCTTATTGACTTGTGAAATTTGTTATACAAAATGCTGGTAAATGGAAATATTTGGATCAGTGTTAGTACAGGCACGTATCACTTGAAAATGCAGGGTGGGTCATGGTTTTCATAAGTACAAGCCAGCATTGTGGCATTTCCCATTCACATGTAATATTCTCATCCCATCCCTAGAAGAACAAAATGCTGAAATCCTCTACAGGTAACCAGTTGGTCAGCATTTAGTTTTGGGGCACAACCAGGGGTCCTAAGAAAGTTTCTGCCTGCTTTAGGTATAGGCAAAACTATGGGAGTTGGTTGATATATAAGCAAGGAGACAATGAGTATGGGCAGTGTCAGACTGGGAAACCAGGGGCCCACCAAAAAATCTTAGACCAGCGGCCCACTCTCAGTACTATTATTCTTCCTCTCCTCACTCAACCTCTATTCCCCTAGTCTATTTTCTTTACATACTATAATCTATTATTCCATCTCTTTAGCCACTTTGTTCACAAAGAAATAGAGAATGGCCATGAAATAGGCCAAATGTTTAGCAGCCTGAGGGGCCACTGACACCTGGGCCCACCGGGAGTTTTCCTGGTATCCCAGTGGGCCAGTGAGACACTGAGTATGGGTTGCCACCATTATTTTTAACTATTTCCACAAAATTACTAAAGAATGTTTTTAAAAGCAACTAAATGGATTTAAACTTTTATAAAAAAATAAGTGCTGCTCATAAAGGTGTGAAGTATGGCGACAAATCTAACTTTTTGCCCTATGCTCTGTCCAGACTTGTTTCTGTGACACTTCCAATGCAAAGCAATGAAAGCCTAGAGCACTACCATATACATACTGTACACTTGTTGTTGTACCAGTTTAAAACTTCTATTGCTGTTCAGTTACAATGTTAAGATTGTATTTTACAGAAGTGCTCACCTGGGGAAAAAGTAACTTCTACCTACAATTTTACAAGATTTTACTGTTTGCAGGGTGAGGCACATTGCCCAATGCTAATAAAACGCTTTTACATTCAGTCACGTACTATGATTAACCGGCATTCCATCTTATAGCAAGGAGACAGTGCCGGTCAGGTCTCTCAGTTGCACCAGGCAACCCATTACCCAGCTGGCCAGGGCGCGTAACCGTGCGTGCGGTCGTACGCAAAACACTTTGACGTCACAGAGCGCACCCAATTTTCAATGTGTTCCCACTTGCTGGACTAGGGGTAGGCTGCATAGAAGGTAAGTGCCTGGCACCCCACACGCTTTGCGCCCTAGACACGTACCTCTTGTGCCTACCCCTAGTTCAGGCCCTGCAAGTAGAACATGAATGTGCAGGGCAGTGTTTACTAGCTTTTGTTCTATAAGGTAGGGTTACTCTGTAGCAAGCAAAACGCTTATATCCTCTGCAATTTTTTATACTATATACAGTGCTGAATGGAATTTACAGTGCATGAAACCTTCCTCCCACCACCTAATTTCATTATTTTGCTGCATTTCACAATTCATGATTGAAAAACGGAACCATATATACGTTATATTTATCTGAAACACAAACATGAAAATACACCAATTTGGTGTATATCCTAGTTTATTCAGTCCTTCAAAAGAAAAAAAGCTTTCAAAGTGCTGGATAATTAAAGGGGTTTTATATTTTAAACTTTAGCAAAAGGAATTCCCTCCTAATTACTAAATGTCCTTGTTAAATGGCAGCTGAGCAGATAATTTGCTTCAAGAAATAATTGCTCTTCTCATTTCCTACTGGATACCTGCAATTGATTATAATTTAGCAAATAACAGAAGAATGGAAAAAATAGGGGCAGAGAGCTGGATAATTTGAAGTATATTCTCTCCTAATTCCTTTCCTTTAATCCACTGCAAAACAAGGCACAGGCTTCAGTAAATTCAGCATGTATGTGTCTGGGATTAAAAATTGCATCATCTTTAAACTTAAAGGGGAACTACGGCTTCCAAACCAAAATTTGATAAAGAGACCCACATAACACAGAAACCCCTAATGTATCCATGCCAGTTACCTGTTTCTTCAAAAAGTATAAATAAATGCCACAACAGTTCCGAATTGTTTCATGATCTCCCAAAGATATGGCAACTCCACAGAGTTGAAGGATTTTGTTGCATCAAGGGATACAAGGACTCTGGATCCTGGGTTTGGATGCTTCCCATAATATTCCCAGTGGAGCAGAGGCTTAGTTTGTTTCCCAGTACTTTTGATATTCCATTTGTGCTTGTTCTCTGACCAGAGGTACTGTAAGCCATAGAGGGGATAGCCTCCAGGAGGAGTGCTTATTACCGGTATCTGGAAAGATTTTAATCATTAAAGGGGAATGGTCCGAGAAGGCCCTGGCTAAGTATGTGGCTTCATCTACAATCTGGCAGAAGTCTGCAGAAGCTAGGGCCAGTTTTATCCTGGATAGAGTGCCATGGGTGGCTGAGTGACATGAGAATTGTTTGTATTGCAGATGTTTCCATCTCCACACTTCTATGAGGGCTAGGGCTTCTGCCCATTTGGAAAAGTGTTGGTTATGGGTGCCCCCCTGGTGTAGCCTATCAATTATTGGGTCCAGGGTGGCATTGAAGTCTCCTAGGATGTATAACGGTGCTGGTGGAAAGGAAGCTAGGATCGTGGTAATATGGTCCAGGAGCTTTACTGAGAAGGGTGACAGGAGATAAATGTTCACCAGGGTAAATAATTTGATTATTCAGTTTGCATTGGAGGATTATGTATCTTCCATAGTAATCTGTCCGGATCTGTATCAGTTCAAAGGAAGTATTTTTCCTGACCACAATAGAAACCCCTCTAGAGTGAGTGGAGAAGGAAGCGTGGTAGGAGTAAGCCACCCATGGTTTCTTGAGAGATAGTAGCTTTTGCCCCGTTAGATGGGTTTCTTGGAGTAGCAGTATTGACGGACGGTATTTTTTGAGATAGTTAAATAGAAGGGCCCTTATAAATTTTGAGTTTAATCCCCTGACATTCCAGGAAATGATCAAAAGGTTCTGCATTTTGGGGATATTGGAGCTGTTTGGGAGAATAAGCCTTGTTCTGAGGATCCACCCACTAAGCATCAATATACTTCATCTTGAAAGACATGCAAGCTGGTATTAAATCAAATGGTAAATAAGCATACAAGGACATGAAGGTTCAAAGATATGTAGATAGAGAGTTGAAGAGAAGAGAGATACGATGAAGTGATGAAAATAATAGTGTGAATGACAGATATAATCCCACACAACCCAATGTCCCACCCTTGCCCACCCACCAGTTGGGGTGGGCCTTAGCCCCAAACTTGATAACTTTAACTGAGGAGAAGTATTGGTATTTGTTCTGTTTAAGGATGCTTGCCTCTATGGAGGCTCCGTCATGAGCAGTAAATTTCCCATTCCAGATTTCGGGAAAAAACAGGGAAGGCACTCAGTGGGCCAGAATCTGCTATTTATCATGAATAAAGGTATTTGTTCAGTTCTAGACCATGGTGATTGTGCAGTTCTAGACAGTGTTCTAGCATGGGCCGGTGTATGCTAAGAATTGGGGCGTACCGTAGTGGGTAAGAGGCCTAAGGTGACCCCTTTTGGTAAAGTGCCTGCATTCGCTCCTAGGCAGTTATTTCAGTAGATTTAAGGCCCAAAAAAGAAAGGGGGGAAAACCTTATAAGGGACCACTGCCGCTGGGTTTCAGGTTGTCTTACAGGTGCCATGTCAGGCTAACTTCAGCTTGTGTCAACTGCCGCTGGACTTCTAGTTGCCAGGCTTGTACTTACAGGTGCCGTGTCGGGTAAGCTTCTACTTGGGCTGTTCCGTGGGTCGGTGCGCCGTTTCCAGCTGTCCAACCATTTGTCGGCCACCTCTGGCGTTGCAAAGAATTTGGTTTGGTCTCCTTCCACTACACGCAGCTTCGCTGGAAAAAGAACGGAATAGGTGTAGCCTGCCTCTTTTAGTCTCTGCTTGACTCCCGTGAAGGATGCGCGCGGTCTCTGGACGAGTGCAGAATAATCTGGGAACAGGTATATCAGTGCACCATTGTGCAGGATCTGGCCTTTCTGCCTGACTGCCGTTAACACCGCGTCCCTGTCTCTGTAATCTAAAAACCTCATTATGAAGGATCACGGGTTGGCTCCCGGAGGCAAGGGATTAAGGGTTGGCACTCGATGGGCTCGCTCGATGACCAGCAGTGGGGAGAAAGTGTCTGTGCCCAGGGTAAGTTTCAACCACTCTTCGGTGAACCTCTCAGGATTTTTCCCTGCAGAGTTTTCAGGTAGGGCCACCAGTATGACATTGTTGCGGCGGAATCTATTTTCTAGGTCCTCCGCTTTTGTGGACACCTCCGTAAACTGCTTGGCCAGGCGTGCTAGATCTGCCAGAATGGGCCTGGTGGTGGAGACTCGCTGCTCTACCTCTGTGGTCCACTCCCTCAAATTCTGCATATCATGCCGGAGATGGGAGATGTCGACCTTGATGGTCTCCAATTGGGTCGACATGCTGGAGTGGGCCTTATTAATCATCGCCAGGTGATCAGTGTTTGATGGCTCTGGGGGTATCGGCTCTGTACCTTCCACCATTATAGGTTGCGTGGCTGCGGCCTGGTCCGCGTTAGTTTCAGCCTCAGGTGGCAGAGGCGCTTGGGGAAAGGTATTTTTCCATGCGAGTTGTGGCACTCTTTGTCCCATCTTTTAGCCGAGGTGCTTAGTAGTCTTACCGGGCCAAAATTTAGACGTGGAATGGCAGGATATATAGCAGGATTAAATACTGTCGATGGAGCTCAGCAAGAACGCGTGTTCTCAGTTCGCCATCTTAACTCCGCCGAGTTTTTCTTCTTTGAAAGAAAAATTTGAGGTTTAATAAATAGACCCCTTAATGTTACGGTGCTAATGTTATTGAGTTTACAGAGCCATTTTTAAAAAGCCGGCTTGAGGACCACCAGGTCAGATACTATAAAAGAACGTGAGTGCATGTGGGGGGGATGCTTCGATGCAGATGCTGTTCTACGGCACTCTTATTGCAGCAAGCAGGGAAATGTATCTTTCTGACAAGCAAAGCAATTTTTGTAAATAAAATAAATATATATATATATATATATATATATATATATATTTAATTTAATTTAATAATCTTGAAAGGGTATAAGTCAATATTCTTCAAAATAAATTTATTTTTTAAATATATATCAACACATATGAAAAGGATAGATAGGTAAAAAAAGACAAACACTTTTAAATGGACAATCACTGCCCCCCTGCAGACACATTTCAGGAAAAAAAAGTAAGATTTAAAAAGTTTAAAAAAAAAGAAAAGAAAAATCAAAGATTTGAAGTTTGATTCCAGAATCAGGGAAATAAAGCAAAATTCATGTAAAACGTAAACCTGATTTGGTTGTTGTACCTGCACATGTTTAATAGAGGTTATTCCAGAAAGATGGATACAAACAAGTAGGAAATTGTTACCAGAGTTTGTGTCAGGACAGGCTTCATATAAGATGGATTACTGAAGTGCTAGTTAATCGCATATCTGGAATATACCATGCTCCATATTACTCTAAGGGAATGGCAGCTCTATTTTAAGGTAATGTTTTTATTCCTGCTTTACATCTCTGTCATACTTCTTCTGATAGCTTCTTTCAAATTGGCATCTGTGTTGTAAAAAATAAATACATACATGTAAGAACAAACCGTTTTATCCAGCAGCTGTCAAAATCTGTGAGTTCAAAGGGGAAGGCAACATTTTTTCAGGCTCCCATTTTCTACTTACAAGATTACTGTATCACAAGTATTTCCAAGACTATCAATAACAGCAAGGTTTAATGCTTAATCTCGCCCTACCTGGTTTTCAGGCTGGAAAACTCAAGGTTCTGCTCCATACGGGACCTGCCATACTGTTGATAAATCACTGTCCTATACTATAGCTTTAAAGTCTTGCAAGAACAATGCCACAAGATTTCATTATTTCTGTATAGCTTTCAATTGGAGTCATTTGATAAAATATATCAAAGCGCCATACTACTCTGGTTGACAATCAGATAATTGAGTCGCAGTAAATTTGAGTGCCCCCAAGGCTACTGAAATCCAAACAAATGTATTATTGCCCAAATGTATTGTTAGGGTGAGATTAGTCGCCCAGAGACAAATCGCCTCTTCTTCAGACGACTTATCTCCCCGAAATGCCTTCCCGCCAGCTAAAATGTAAATCACCGGTGGGATGGCACTCTTTGTTTTCCGAAGTCGCTCAAAGTTGCCTCACAAGGAAACTTCGGGCGACTTCTGAAAACCTGAAGTGATCCGAGTGCCATCCCGCCAGCGATTCACATTCTAGCTGGTGGGAATTTGTTCAGTGTCCATTAGTCGTCCGAAGAAGAGGAGATGTCGCTGGACATCTAATCTCCCCAAGTAGCAATACTGGATTTGGCTCTCCAATACACATATAAAAATGATGGTCAGGAAATTAGTATATATAAATGAACAAACCTTCATCCAGTTCTGTTAGAGCATCTTCTGTTTTATCATTTGCATCTGTAGAAATGGCAGAACGCAAAAATTATAATATGCATATAGTGGTGTAGAACATCATTCTTCATTTTATTACTAGCAGTTATTTACACTGAAAACTGGTAAAGACTTTAAAAAATGTGTCAGGTCTATTAACACTTCCTGGTTTAATTTTGTGATGAAGGGGAATTTGATTAACTTATGGGGCCATATACAGGCACTGTATCTATGCTATGATTCTGTAACTGTAGTTATTCAGCTTATCAGTGTAAAACTATCCTAACATTCAGTAATTTTATGATCTCCCTTTGTACATGCAATGAGTTCGGTCCTGCCCCAGCTTGGTGTTGCCTGCTTCTACTACCATTTATAAATGATCACCAATATACAAAATTCTCACTATCATATCCATTAGGGATGCACCAAATCCCCTATTTTGGATTCGGCCAAACCCCCGAATCCGTCGCGAAAGATTCAGCCGAATACAGAACCAAATCTGAACCCTTATTTGCATATGCTAATTAGGTGTGGGAAGGGGAAACCATTTTTTACTTCCTTGTTTTGTGACAAAAAGTCATGCGATTTCCCTCCCGTCCTTAATTTGCATATGCAAATTAGGATTCGATTCGGCTGGGCAAAAGGATACGGGCGAATCCGGATCCTGCTAAAAAAAGGCAGAGCCCGAATCCCGAACCGAATCCTGGATTCGGTGCATCCCTAATATCCATATAAACAGATCCACAAATTAATTGTGCAGTAAATTAAAGGATTAAAATCCAAAATCCAAGTTAAAATAACATCGTACTGTCTATTTTATTTGAAAGGAAAGTACTATCAATATTTTTCCTGAAAGAGAAGAATCTATACTAAAAGAAAATTTTTAGGAAAGTGTCAGTCTTAACTTCATACACAAATTTCTCATACTGAGAAATAATCTTGCAATAGGATAAACCATAAGTGTCTCATGATTATAATAAGTACCAAAGAGCAGTGCAGCTGTGTGTGTAGGAAAGGATATATCAGTAACATTCCGCTCTTCTTCCCTTCTGTATGGCAAAATTGAGAAATTGAGAGTAGCCTGCTAGTTTGTGAAGTTTAATAAAAAACTGCGAGAGGGGAGTTGTGATTGTTTATGCAGACTTAATGTTTTCTATTTATGCTACATGTGAACACAGACAAACAGCAGAGTATAGCACACAGGACAAATTATGTGTATTTTAAAAAACAAAACTCACATGAAGTTCAATCAGAAGTTTCTAATATTTATTTTTTTACATTTTGTCCTTCAAATTCTAGTTACCTTATTAATTATGAATTGTTTCTGATAGAGATGGGGCACTGAACAAAGTGCAGACTTTGATATTTATCTAATCTTTCTATCACCATCATTGGTTTTGTGTTATCTTAGTCCAAACACTCTCACAAGCAGTGTACCTTGCATTGTATCAGATATGCTGTTTAGAAGTGCACACATCATATCTCCCTCCAAGTGGTGAGGATTCAGAATGTGAGCTGGCCGCTGAGTTTTCTTAAACTGGCTCTCCAATTCCAGAAAGCCTTTATCACCAGAGAGTATGGTAAATGGAATTTGCTTTGGAAGCTGTTCATCTAAACGTCCTGCCTGAAATGAAAATCACAGACTTCAGTGAAAAAATGTTGGATAATATTTAGCTAAATACACAGTGCTTTTAACAGTCCGAACTGAATAGTCTTTAGCAAACTTTTAGATCTCATTGTAAAGTTTTGTAGGTTTATAAATATCTTACAAAGCTGTTAACATCTTCCAAGACGATTGCTCTTTCCCATGACAGAAAATTATTTGCAGTATCTAATGTGATGTTAACCAAAAGTATGGAGGAAAAAAAGGAAACAAAGAAGGAAAACACAGCTCACGCTTACATGCATGCATATAGCAAAATCAGCTGCATCCTTTCGATCACTACAGTGGGGATGAAGGAAGAACGAACCAGTGTTGGATAGGTAATTGAAGATTTTGCACTTAACTGGGCGCTTCCAGTTGCTCTTCCCTCCTACAAAACAGACATTATAAAATTATATATATATATATATATATAAATAAAATCAAAGTTTGGAATAAAGCATTCCAGGGCCAGCACTTTTTATTTTACACACATCACAGTGCTCCTCGGATTATATGATTGAAAATTGTCCGTGCACCCGAGATTGCTTGATTTGAGAGAGAGAGAGAGAGAGAGAGAGAGAGAGAGAGAGAGAGAGAGAGAGAGAGAGAGAGAGAGAGAGAGAGAGAGAGAGAGAGAGAGAGAGAGAGAGAGAGAGAGAGAGAGAGAGAGAGAGAGAGAGAGAGAGAGAGAGAGAGAGTGTCAAATCAAGCAAGGACAATTTTCGATCAAATAATCGAGGAGCACTGTGATGTGTGTAAAATAAAAAGTGCTGGCCCTGGAATGCTTTATTCCAAACTTTGATTTTTTTATATATACATACATACACACACACCTGTGTTTAAATGTGTGTGGTGTGTATGTGTCGTCCTGAAACATTTCAGCAGTGCTTTACAGAGAATACATCATTCACACAAGTCCCTGCCCCAGTGCAGCTTACAATCTAAGATCCCTTAGTGTGGGAGAAAAGCAATGTACCCAAAGAAGACTAACATACAAACTCATTGCACATAATGCCCTGGCTGAAACTGAACTTAACCCCAGTGCTGCAATGAAGCAGTGCTAACCACTGCACCTCCTTGCTGTGCACCATTTATATTATTTTATAAGTTATTTACAGCAACAAAGCAGTCATCATAGGTGTAGTAAGTATAGCAGGACACTTGGAGACTGTCATTTCTCTAGCATGATTGCGGTTTTTCCAATGGAATCATTATATTGCATTTTCACCCTTCAACTGTCATGGTGGGAGTTATGTCCCTTAACAATTTGCAGCCTAGGGATATCTTGGTAATCTAACACCAGACATCAGAAACAGGGTTGATGTCTTCCTTCAGAAAGAAAAATGTAAATAAAACTGCAGTTTACTGGATCAGCATACTGCCCTCAAGCCCACCACTGGAATGTGTCAGTGTTTCTTTTGTTTTTTTTTTATTTAGACCAAACATTTGAGTCTAGCTAAGGCACAAAACTAGTAAAAATTCAGTTATTTGGCAATAGAGAAATGCAACTGTATTATTTTGAATACATCATCTCATTATTCCTGTTTTAGGTTACACAAAATATATAGCTTTGGTAAATAGTGTTCTTTAAGCCTAAAATAGCTTCTGTTTAGAGGTCAAATTTGCACATACTGTATGTTCTATACAATTCTCCCTTCATTCATGGTCTTGTTAGAGAATTCAATACACTGATAATGCCAAATATTAAGTTTCCCTTTACCTTGAAAGCCCCAGACAAATGTTCCCTGATTAAGGTATCCTGGCAAATGTGAGAAGAACTGAGCCCAGTTATCCAAATCAACAAACACAATGTGTGTCATGGTACGGAGAAACTCCAAATCAGGCAACTCGACGGATTCTTCTAATAGGGTGAAAAAAAAAAAAACCATGACACAGTTGAAACAATGTTATCTAGAGTAATTTTGCTTTAATAATGTATTACTCATTAAATAATAACTGAGAAGACACTCAGAAAATAACCCCAGAGGTACTGCATTGTACTTAGAATACAGTTTACATTTTGATAAATATATTAGGGATGCACCGAATTCACTATTTTGGATTCGGCCGAACCCCCGAATCCTTTGTTAAAGATTCGGCCGAATACCGAACTGAACCCTAATTTGCATATGAAAATTAGGGGTGGGAAGGGGAAAAAAATTCTACTTCCTTGTTTTGTGACAAAGAAGGGCACGTGATTTCCCTCCCCACCCCTAATTTGCAAATTAGGATTCGGTTTGGTCGGCAAGAAGGATTCGGCCGAATCCTGCTAATAAAAGGCAGAATACTGGCCGAATCCCGAACCGAATCCTGGATTCGATGCATCCCTAAAATATATCTCAGAGAATCTAAAATCTTATAAACAACTATACATCATATAAACTTTACTGGTAAATCAACTCAAGAATTCCAGAATCTTGAGTATGTATGTGCCCACTGGTTTGAATGGATCTCTGCAGGTCTGAGCTCAATGAAAAAAGGGGAAGAATTTCTATGTATTAGGGATGCACAGAATCCCTATATTGGGGATTTTTCCAAACCTTCCTGAATTTGCATCAGCTTGCGGAAATTCACATACTCTTAAGGGTTTGGATTCACCTGCTTCTGATGAGAAAGGCTCATATTTGGCTGACCCCCGAATTGATTCCAAGATTTAGTACATTCCTACTTTATAATGTTGTGAATGACCATTTCTCATGTCTAGGAGCTGGATTACAATAAAATGTTGTCATACAAAGAAGTTAATTGTGCAGATGGGTGAGCTGAGCAACATATAAATCATCTGAAATGCCATATCTGGCCTTCAGGCTCCAAATGTTGCAAGACTTCATTTCTTTTATACCCAGACAATCGTCCTGTGCAGTTTGGTCATACACAAAGAAGGTAAGGATTTATCCCCAATCCAAAATTTCTTTTAAAGGAATAAAAACTGGGTAAATAGATAGACTGTGCAAAATAAGAAATGTTTCTAATATTGTTAGTTGGGCAAAAATGTAATGTATAAAGGCTGGAGTGACTGGATGTCTAACATAATAACCAGAACACTACTTCCTGCTTTTCAGCTCTCTTGGTTTACACTGACTGGTTACCCTGGTAACCAGGCAGTATCCAGAGACTTGAGGGGGGGCACATGGGTCATATCTGTTGCTTTTGAATCTGAGCTGAATGCTGAGGATCAATTACAAACTCACTGAACAGAAATGTACCATGTGGCCCCCCTTCAAGTCGCTGACTAACTCAGTTATAGAGCTGCAAAGCAGGAAGTAGTGTTCTGGCTATTATGTCAGACATCCAGTCACTTCAGCCTTTATAAATTACATATTTGCCTAACTAACTATATTAGAAACATGTTTTATTTTGCACAGGCTATTTGCCCAGTTTTTATTTTCACACTGAACTGTTACTTTAATGCCAACCCCTTTTACCTAATCTTTGATGCTACATAAAAATCAATGCAATGTGGAAATGTATTCTTGTACCCGGCAGTCCTTTAATATGTAGCTGAATTTTATTAGCTCATACAGAACTAAGAGAAAATGCCATTCATACAATGGCATCAATATTTAGGTTTAAGCTCTTTTATTGTGTCTGAACATTGGACATTTCGGCCTTTTTTATGCATAGAGATTATTTTTAAGAATTTATTTTGGAAAAGCATACCTTACACGCCTATCTATCCACTTGTATTGGCTTCTTAAACTAAATATTGCCAGATTTGTGGAGGATTATTCACATTTAAACTATGCACAAACCACATATAAACAATTTGTATATGAACTCTCTTGGTACAACTAAAAGCATACATCATTTAATTCCCCTAGAATAATGTGACATGTAAAAAATAATCTGAATCGGAGGTGTTTTTAAGTGAATATACTACTAATGGATGCAATCTGTCACATGGAATGTAGATAGGGATGTAGCGAACGTCGGAAAAAAAGTTCGCGAACATATTCGCGAACTTGCGCAAAAATGCGAGCGGTTCGCGAACGGTTCGCGAACCCCATAGACTTCAATGGGAAGGCGAACTTTAACATCTAGAAAAGACATTTCTGGCCAGAAAAATGATTTTAAAGTTGTTTAAAGGGTGCAACGACCTGGACAGTGGCATGCCAGAGGGGGATCAAGGGCAAAAATGTATCTGAAAAATCTGCCTGTGTGTGCTTGGAAGAGATAGTGTAGGGGGAGAGCTGTTAGTGATTTCAGGGACAGATGATAGTAAGTTTGCTGGCTAGTAATCTGCTTGATACTGCTCTGTATTGGAGGGACAGAAGTCTGCAGGGATTTGAGGGACATTTTAGCTTAGGTAGCTTTGCTGGCTAGTAATCTACTGTTCTCTTTAAACAACTGCCATACGTTGACCTTGTAGGCATTGTTTGCCCAGTTTTTTTGGACGCAGCCACTGAAGCACAGTTGCCAGAAAAAATATGCCATATAAATGCTGAAAATAGTCATTTTTCGCCATACGTTGACCTTGTAGACATTGTTTGCCCAGTTTTTTTGGACGCAGCCACTGAAGCACAGTTGCCAGAAAAAATATGCCATATAAATGCTGAAAATAGTAATTTTTCGCCATACGTTGACCTTGTAGACAGTGTGCAAATAATGCCTACAAGGCCAACGTATACACTACTACAGCGGTGGATACGGATTACGTAAAATATATGAATGCTGCTTGAAAAAAGTGACTCCGGTGTTTTTTCTGGAGACGGTAATATTATGGATATTTAGACAGAATGGGAACAAGGTCACACAGCTCGATGGCGGGTTGAAGAAAACAGTGTGCAAATAATGCCTACAAGGCCAACGTATACACTACTACAGCGGTGGATACGGATTACGTAAAATATATGAATGCTGCTTGAAAAAAGTGACTCCGGTGTTTTTTCTGGAGACGGTAATATTATGGATATTTAGACAGAATGGGAACAAGGTCACACAGCTCGATGGCGGGTTGAAGAAAACAGTGTGCAAATAATGCCTACAAGGCCAACGTATACACTACTACAGCGGTGGATACGGATTACGTAAAATATATTATGGCTGCTTGAAAAAAGTGACTCCGGTGTTTTTTCTGGAGACGGTAATATTATGGATATTTAGACAGAATGGGAACAAGGTCACACAGCTCGATGGCGGGTTGAAGAAAACAGTGTGCAAATAATGCCTACAAGGCCAACGTATACACTACTACAGCGGTGGATACGGATTACGTAAAATATGTGAATGCTGCTTGAAAAAAGTGACTCCGGTGTTTTTTCTGGAGACGGTAATATTATGGATATTTAGACAGAATGGGAACAAGGTCACACAGCTCGATGGCGGGTTGAAGAAAACAGTGTGCAAATAATGCCTACAAGGCCAACGTATACACTACTACAGCGGTGGATACGGATTACGTAAAATATATGAATGCTGCTTGAAAAAAGTGACTCCGGTGTTTTTTCTGGAGACGGTAATATTATGGATATTTAGACAGAATGGGAACAAGGTCACACAGCTCGATGGCGGGTTGAAGAAAACAGTGTGCAAATAATGCCTACAGGGCAAATAATGCCTAAAAGGTCAACTTATACACTACTACAGCGGTAGTAAAATAAAAAAAGTAAAATAAAAAAAAATGAATATTAAAAAAAAAAATTAAAGTTGGTGCTGCTGAACTACTAGGAGCAGCAGATTAGCACACCAGTCCCACTCCCCAACACTGCTAGACTAATAGCACTGGGCTCTTATAGTAGTAGTAGTAGTAGTAGTAGTAAAACAACAAAAAAATAAATAAAAGCAGTCCTTACAAGGACTACTGTTATTGCAGCAGTCAGCAGATGAGATCAGAAGCAGGACAGCTGCCCACTGCAGCTACATACAGAGCACTGCAGTAGAAGGTAGATTACTAGCCAGCAAAGCTACCTAAGCTAAAATGTCCCTCAAACCCCTGCAGACTTCTGTCCCTCCAATAACAGAGCAGTATCAAAACGATTACTAGCCAGCAAACTTTCAACTGTCCCTGAAATCACTAACAGGCAGCAGCTCTCTCCCTACACTATCTCTTCAGCACACACAGGCAGAGTGAAAAAACGCTGCAGGGCTTCGGTTTTTATAGGGAAGGGGAGTGGTCCAGGGGAGAGCTTCCTGATTGGCTGCCATGTACCTGCTGGTCTGGGGTGAGAGGGCAAAAAAAAGCGCCAACAATGGCGAACCCAAAATGGCGAACGTCGCGCGACGTTCGCGAACTTCCGGCGAGCGCGAACACCCGATGTTCGCGCGAACAAGTTCGCCGGCGAACAGTTCGCGACATCTCTAAATGTAGACCTTAGGGAGACACTGGTAAATGTAAGATGTAAGATATCAGTATTTCACACTGTGGATGTGCCTGAAGGAGGCACTTGTCATATACTGTATATATGCAGGCATGCTCTACAAGACACAAAATTGGTCTGACCAAATTTGCAGAACTGCACATATCTACTCTGTGTATTGCAGAGACTTATAACATTAACCCTGAAACTGCCATAATTTGACTTCTGCTCTTTAAAAATGTATATATGGGGTCAAAAAGAAGTTTTTGCCATTGCACATCACACCTCAAAACAAGAGGGAATATAGTTTTAAAAGATGCCTTTAGTGATATTGGCAACTTCCCTAAAAAAAAACTACTGGCTGCTTCCCTAGGGTGTAAAAAAGCTTGCAGCTTCCAGGACTATGCAAAGGTAGAGCGTGACAGTGCAATTTGCTTCCCGTCCTATTGTCCTTCCGGGCAAGGACTGTTACATCATGTTCATCTGTATGGGGAGTTATTTAAAGAAGAAAAAAAGGTGAAATTACTAGGGGGGTGGCAAATATTAGCCATCCCCCTGTAATTATAATCACATATCTGATACTATGGATGCACAGAATCCACTATTTTGGATTCGGCCGAACCCCACGAATCCTTCTCGAAAGATTCGGCCGAATACCGAACCCTAATTTGCATATGTAAATTAGGGGTGAGAAAGGGAAAACATTTTTTACTTCCTTATTTTGTGACAAAAAGTCACGCGATTTCCCTCCCCGTCCCTAATTTGCATATGCAAATTGGGATTCGGTCCAATCCGAATCCTGCTGAAAAAGGCCGAATCCCAAACCAAATCCTGGATTCAGTGCATCCCTATCTAATACACCAGGTCTGTGCTCCTGGTTGTGAAAACTGCACCGGCCCGGGGTACTTCTGTAGAAGCAGAGCACGACTTACTTGCACTTTTTCTTCCAGACTGGCACAAGCATGGTAGAGTGATAAGTGAATTTTAAGCAAACGCTATGTTTTTCACTTTACTGTCTAACAATTGGGACCACAGGTTATTTCATCTTTCTTCCTCCTTTAAGACAGAACTTTTTAGCCAAGATTGAAATCTGGCACCATATATTATTTATTATTACTAATGATGAGTGTAATTACAAACAAGAAAATGTCCTCTTTAATGAAGACTTGGAACTAGAACTGCCAACTTTACACTTTCTCGTTAAAAAAAATACACAAAGCCATAGATTCATACAATACCTATATCCATTTTCCCTGATTTGGTGTCTTCTGTCTTTTTGTTCTCAGCAGCACGGAATCTAGGCTTTGAATGTTCCATTTTGATTGAGTTAGTAGAACACTTATTTGGAGTATTAGCGTGCAGTCTGTGTGCATGGGGGGTTACGGCTTTTCCATGTTTTCCCTTGGCACACGTCCCACTGGCCATAAATTCAAAAACCTCCTTTTGTGAATCCAAGGGTTTAAAATGTTTAATATTAGGCTTTTGAAGGAAGCAGTGTTTAGCATGATAGTGCTGCTGAGCGCTTGCTGGATCTTTAAATGATTTGGAACAACAGCTGCACTTCACAACAAAATTGGTATCAAGTGGCTGTGGGCTATTCGTGCAACTATGGATCTTTAAGATGTCATATGACTGCCCTGTTGCTGAACAGTTACTGCAGCTGTACCAAAGACTTCCTTTTTGTAGCAATCGTTCTAAGCATAGACGACCATCTTCCTCTTTTGTTGCTTTGTTTGAATAATTTTCTAAACAGCCACAGGTTAAGCAGTTATCATTTGGCTCTGGAATGGAAAAGGACTGTTCTTCATTCTTTTCAAGAGATTGTATTTGTTCTGGCACAAATCCATATTCCGAACTGTGCAAACCACGATAGTGCCCATGGAAGTCTTTTTCATCTTCAAAGTACAGATCACACAGCCCACAAACATATTTCATATTTATCTCTCCATCGTGCTGATGCTGACTATGTCGGAATAGTGTTTCTATTTTGTGAAAGCGGTTTTTGCAAATATCACACGAGAATTTGTGAAACTGATGAATACTTATATTTTTACAGTGTTGCCTAACACTATCTTCAGAACCGAACATCTCTTCGCATATATGGCATTGCCAGTGGCCAGCAGTAGTTTCTGTGTTTGTGGAAGATGTTTGGGAAACAACCATTTGTGATGGACTACATATCTGTGTTGATGTGGAGGGTTCGTCTTCCCATGTTTCCTGCTCAAAATAGTATGAATGACCTTTGTGACATTCACATACATGTGCCATCATATTCTCATTTCTAGGCAGCTCAGTATGACAGCCTTTGCACCAAAAGATAAAATTGTTTAAATGAGCTCCTCCATGGAACCGGCTCATGTGCAGCCGAATGATACTCATATCATTAGCCACTTTATTACACACCAAACATTTGTGACAAATCCCATTAGATATCATTATGTGATTCTCAGCATCTTTCTCAGTTGGAAATTTTTGTAAGCATTCACAAAACCATGCTGTCACAGTGATAGCAAGATCTCTTGCCTGTTTTTGCCTCTTTGCAGGAGAACTTTCAACAGTGTTTTTCCCTCCATTTATAAATAAGTCCGTTCTCCTCTGATCATTGTCATCTAAAGTCCTTTTAAGCATATTAGGTTTAAATCTTGCACTACTTGCAGATAAGCACATATCAGATGGAGTTTTGATCCCTTCATGGGTGTAACAAAAAGCCATAATTGATTCTTCCAGGCTTGCTATTAATTTGGCTTTGTGACCAGTTCTTTGGGCATGCTTAGCAATGTGTGTGTCACTTTTCAATATTTTCCTACATGACAGACAGTAGGCTTTACTTAAAAACACTGACACAACCTCAGCTATGCTTTGTTCTGAATAAGCCACAGGATGAGCATTACGGCACCGTGTTCTAGAAAAAGAGAGAAAAAAAAAAGATAGATTCTTTTTCCATACACTCACGATAGATAGATTAGATAGATTAGATAGATTAGATAGATAGATATAGATGATAGACAGACAGATAGATAGATAGATAGATACACCAATATCTAAACTTCTATACTAATTGTAGATTTTAGTACCACAATAGCCTATGATATTATGCCTGTCCAAGAATTCATCTCTTAAAAACATTAACAGAATCACAACATCATCCAGCAGTGCATTCCACAACCTCACTGTCCTCACTGTGAAGTTGAGGAAACTTTAGACATCTCTTCTAAACCTTGATTATATCTAGCATCCTATCTGCGGACCACATTCTATTAATCACCTTTAGCGTTACCCATCAAAATACAAAATCTAAACATCAATAAAAACTTTTTTATTTACCCTGCAGCTTGCCAGACCAACCTCAGTAACAATTTATAAGAAATGGGTTCACTCTCCTGTGCATCAGAAAAAAAAACCTGCGCTCCCCTACAGGGAAAAGTTTAGTCATTGCCCCCAGGCCCGGATTTGTGGAAAGACCACCAAGGCCCGGGCCTAGGGCAGCAGGATTTTAGGGGGGCGGTATGGTGCTCAACCACACCCACATTTTTCAGAAACACTGGGGATGCACAGGAGATATGATAAGTTTTTTAAATTTCCTGTCCCCCAATACCCATTGCTCTGGTCCCAATGACCATAATTTGCCAGAATAAAGGGGAGAGGTGGTGAAGAACGGCAGTGGGCCTAGGGGCGCCTGCTATGTAAAGCCAGCCCTGATTGCCCCATTGATGGGAACATACAAGTTAGTGTGACACACAGTTCCCTCCAAATGCAAAGATCCCATTCCCACCTTTTCCTAAAATAATGTTCACTCCATTCTGATTTATTCTCCTAGCTGGAGTAATCAAACAACCCCCTGACCTATTTCTCAATTTTTAAACTGTGATGTACCTGCAATTAGAATTTCACATCCCATGGAGATGGATTAATCCACTGACTCCAAACGTCTCAACTTCCTACCTCCTATAATCTTTTTAAACTAATACTAAACCCTGCTACACACAGTTCTATGCCTAACAAAAGAGTAAGTAATTAATAATATTTACCTAAAATGAGCAGAAAGTTCTGTATGAGAACGTAGTTCCTGATTGCAGGATGAGCATTTAACCTGGAATGGAATGTCCTTGCACAGAGCAACCAAAACATTTTTTGCATATCGTGGAAACGGTACTGGACATGGTATGCTTCTATTATCTGCAAAGAAAGTTGCAAACAATTACACACGCATAAATATGAACCTGAGAATAACATGTGAACACTCTTATTTTTATGGTGCATGAGGTGTTTAGATTATCCACGTGAAATCCTATTTGCTGAAGTAAGTGGAGACAAGAGTAAACCAGTTGTAACTTCTGAACTTGCATACCTCTCTGTAGAAATAATTTGCTAGTGGCAATGGTTTAGGGGAAATTGATGCATATGTGTTTCATGGACATTTGTATGGCAAATGTGCTTCTAGTAAAGGTATGGGATCCGTTCCAGTTATCCAGAAAGCTTGGAATTACAGAAGGGCTTTCTCCCATAGACTGCATTTTATTTTATTTATTTATTTTTTTTCCTTTGTAATAATAAAAGTATACCTTGTACTTGATCCAAACTAATATATAATTAATCCTTTTTGGAAGCAAAGTCAGCCTATTGAGTTTATTTAATGTTTATATGATTTTCTAGTAGACAAACATAATGGAAAGCTCCATTATCCAGAAAAGCCCTAGCCCTGAGCATTCTAGATCATTATAAATAGAAAATACAGTATCATTCACTAAATCATGTACAAAATGTGGATTTTGCGTTTTGTCAAAACAATAAAACTCCAGACAAGAAACGTATTACATCACCTAATTCGATAGCTCGCAAGAAGTGATTGCTTTCAGACATGTGCTGTAGACATTCATCTCTTAGGTTGAAAAGTAAAAAACACAAGGGACACGCATAACTGTTGATAACCTGAGGAGGAATATTGTTCTCATGGCCATCAGCCAGTCGGGCCTGAAAAGATAAAGGAACTAAATCAGTCATGAGAAATTATACAGTGAAATTTTGCCATGACAAGCATGAGGAACAGGCAGCTCCTGCTGCTTCCAAAATAAAAAGCAAAATAATGCTTTAAAGTGATACTGACACACAAAGTATGTACAAAGTATGTACATTAAAAGTTGCCTATAGGTCATGTTGATGGTTTTTCTCTGAGAGGTATGCCTTTGTATATAATTGTTACTTGAGGTTCCACAACCTGACTGTGCCTTCTCAACCTCAGTTTGTAATGCTAATGAACTAATGTTGCACAAATATCACAGCATTATTTTTTTAATATATATTCAAAGCAACTTAATGATACATAGCTACTTAGCTCAAATTCGGTCAGCATAGGGTTGCCATAATAGGCTTCATTTTCAGATGCGGTTATATATAAAATGCAGCACTTTAGGATTAGCAAGATATGAACACTACACTATGGAACATACAGTATATTGTTAGTATCCTAGACTACACATGTTAATATCCATACTGTCAAATGGGAAGTTTTAATAAATGCTTTTAGCCCACACCTTACCCCAGTACCAAAGGAGGGTGTCTATGGACAGCCCACAGCAAATAAAGGCATTTATTCTAGATACCAGATATTTTGGTAAGCTTGGCATCACAGTTAGCACATATAGCCTCCCTTAATAACCCCTTAGACTTCTCTTGCTCTTTATCTACATTGCCGCAGACTGAGGGACACACATAGCACCTTTGTAATTTTGATATAAATGATACCAGACATCAGAGAGTACCAGTGTCGGACGGGCCAGTCCCCCTCTCCCAAACAGTTTTAAAACAATAATAAAAAAAATTTCGGCGCATCGCAGCGCCGTTTCCGTTTGCGCGATGCGCCGCCTGGGCGCCGAGCAGGGATTCGCCTAACAAGTAGGTAGCGGGGGCCAGAGGGGGGCCCTGGACACCAGTCCCGGTGGGCCCCGGACCCCCCAGTCCGACCCTGGAGAGTACAGTAAAATGAAGTGTCTCCTCAGCACAAAGGTCTCCTAGTTATATACAGCTTTCCTAAAGAACTAAATTATGAATGTATTATGAATGCACTAAATACAGAATTCAGACAAATCCCAGAAACTTTTTGCAGAATTTGTATTCAAAGGGAAATCCACACTCTTAATATTACATACCTTTAGAGCACTAAACAACTGAAAGTACAAATATGTGTATTAGAGTATTTCTTTATAGTACACGTTCACTGAATTCATAACTTTAGAACTCAATTAAGTACTGGATCCTAAAGTTAAGGATTAATAAATTATATGGGCACAGAAAATGGCCCTACCTTGGCTAGGACAACCCCTCCCAGAAGTTATAGGGGGTAGGGTCACATCTTTCATGCTGTGAGACAGAGAGGAGGAAAAAATAGGCTTGTTTCTTTAATTTATTAACCGTGAATCTACTTAAGCTACTCAAAGGAAGAGAGGTTTGCTCACAAGGAGAGTAGGCACACGTGGTGTTTCAAAATTCAAAAAATAGTCTTTGCATAGTTAACTCGCAAAACTTTCTTTGGAGGTGTATGTGTGATAAGAGTGTTTGGGGGTGTCCACACCATCACTTGTAATAAAATAATACCTGCATAAGAGTAAAGTTTCACAATTATTTTACATTATTTTCCAACATGTTTCACAAGTAACAAGTTCACAGAAATGAATACCTTTGCTGTCACATGATCATCATATTTATCAGGGGAATTAAAACGTTGAAGACAAGCAACACAGGCATAAGAATTTGAAGGAGCTCCATGAAGATGAATAGTTGGGTCGCACGGAGAATGATCAAACCTTGAATTACAAACGTTTGCAAAAATAATTAAGGCAATATGAGAGCTTGTAGGCAGAAATAACTTCTCACAATGGGGCAAGAACATTCATCACAGTCTGCCAGTACAAGTGAAGAGCTGCTAACAAGTACTAACAAGGAAGGAACTCCACAAGTGAAGTCTTACCAAACCACTGTAAACAGTTAATACCCAATAAGGCAAAACTAGAAGTGAATAAATATTTTCCCTGTATTCTTGGTGACACAACACTGTATAAAAGTTTCTCCCCATAAGGTATGGGCAGGTAGCTGTTTCTAAACCTGCGGTTAAAAGTAGGTCGAACCAGGCAAACCACTCACCTCCGCCCGCTCTGGTGTCTGCACTAACAGGCATTGGATCAGTCTGCATGCAGACACATGGAGCAAATTTCAGCACAGAAACACATGCATTTTCCACTCCACATGTCTCAGTGGGTAAACACAGCAGTTTTGAAAGGTACGTTAGACCATCAAGTGCTTATATTGGATTCAAATAATAAAATAAAGCATACAAGAAAATGTTAATGCTAAATGGCACTGCCTGTACTCAGATACATAATTCACTACACCTTTTGCGTTCTGATAGTATACTTACAAAATTCTGAATGAATCTCTCTATCAGTTTAAAGATTCACCTCCTCAATCATAGAACACTCCTCTAGTCAGAATGTCAGATTTAGCATAAACAGCTGTGCAAGCGGAGATAAATATAATGGGACTGTTCAAGGATAAGAATTACATATAGAAGTTGTAGTGTATATAATTTCATAGTTTCTGCTAAGAGACCGTCATTTTGATGCATGTCTACACAGATCTGGTATTAGCAAATTTTGAGAGATGTGAAAAAAAACATATCTGGTGTCTGGCATTTATTAGCACATTCTTTACATATTCTAGAGACCTACCTAGGTTTAATAAAGTGGACCTACACAAAAACCTGCCCCACCAACCCACAATTTTACATGGTTAGTCAGTCAATAGTTTAATAAGCAACACAACGTAATAAGCAAAGTAACATAGGGATGGTGGAAAGGAAATCTTATTTTGTCAGCTGCATCACTACCTGTGCTTACCTATCCACAAAACATTTTATTGCCCAATAGCAATGGGACTATATTCCTTCGTTTTTATAACTGAATATGCAAGTTTGATTTATTATCATGTATTGAGGCAAAATACTGTGGATGCACCAAATCCATGTACATGGATCAGATAACTGCATTATCTGTGGGAAAACATTGTTCGGTTATGTTGGCCATGGCTTAAAAGTTACATGATTCTGCCAAACTGAATCAAAGAGACCAAATCTGAATCTAATTCTGGATTTGGTAATAAATAATAATAAACCAAATCCATACTGCATGCTGCCTGAAACTCTCTCTTATCCTCACTGTTATAAACCAGAGGAGGAACTGGAGTTGCTAAAAGGTAAGTGAAACTTCAACACTAAAATGGAAAACAGTTACCTTTCCAAGGGGAATTTTCTTAACGAATAGGTTATTAACCACCAAATTATGCAGCTACATCAATTGCTAATCTCATTGAGAACTACATTTATTTAAATACTGTACCACTGGTTTGCATCAATTTAAAAAGTCATTTGTCAGCAGCTAAACGTGTCTCAAATTTCCCAGCTTTTTCAAGTTTCACAGAGTGCTTATGCTTTTATTATATATCGTTATAAGCGAACATACCTTTTTAGATGTCCTAAGAGCAGCTGACCATTATCATACTTTCTGTTGCAGTGCACAATAGGACAGATGATGGGCGTGTTTCTGACAGGACTTTGTTCTCTAAAACGATTCTTATTTCTGCGGCTGGAACAGACTATCCCTGGCTTCAGCCCTATAACAGTAAATATTGAGTACTCTAAATATTCAATACTTAAGTAACTTAAGGTTTTGTAAAAACTGTAAAAAGGTCATCTTCTAAAAAGACACAAAAATAATTCAAGACAGAAAAAAAGGACTAACCTAATTTGTATTAATATCTTACTATAACTGAACTACAGCACAATTATGTATAGGGAATTACTTAATCTCTTTACAGTCGCTGCTAAACCCACTGTGTAATCAACAATATACTGATAAAAAAGCAGATTAAACTAAATAAACTATTTGTCTCATGTGTAACGACACTGCATAACCAATAAAGCTACATTTGCAGTTTAAAGTGACACTTGGGGGCAGATTTAATAATGGTCGAATTGAAAATTTGAATTTTAAGGTTTTTTTAATGGCCAAAACTGTCAAATTCGACTAGGGAATTATTAAAATTTGATTACAGTTTTTTTTAAAAACTTTTTTAAAACTTGAATTCGATTGTCTAAATTTATCATACACTGGCCCTTTAAGAATTTGAATTCCACTATTCTCCATCTTAAACCTGCCGAATTGCTGTTTTAGCCTATGGAAGACGTCCTGGGATCAATGGTTTGAAGCATTCCTGACATTCAAGCTTTTTTCGAAAAAAACTCGAATTAAACTCGAATTGAATTCGATTCAAATTTGTGGGTCGATCCTATTCACCCTTTGTTTGAAAATTTAGATTTTTGTAATAAATTGCAATTGGTCCAATTTCGAGTTTATAGTAGTTTAAAATAACTCCCCTGAACTCGAAATTCGACCCTTGATAAATCTGCCCCTTGATTTCATGTCTATATTAGCCAGGACACAATAGAGCCAGAAGGACTACTAAATGTCTTAAATGCCACAAAAAATTTAAAGGAAGGATCTCACTTTCCAAAAAATGAGCCTGGGGTTGATTTTTAAAATAAACGCTAGGAAAAGATAAACCACTACTAAGGAAATACTAAATTTTTTTAATAGAAGCAGAATATTTCAAATTGCATAATCAACATAAAATTTTTCAAGAAACCCCTTTTTGAGAATAATTATTCCAAGGTTAGTTAAATATATTGAGATTTTATAAAGGTTTATCCAATTGTGTTGCATATACAATTTGCTCTCAGTTAGTCCATTTTGTACCTCAACACAGCAGAAACACCTAGCTGCTTTCCTATACAGACTGAAAGGATTTGCTTGGAGTTTTTCATAATAATCATGCTCAAAATTCTGCCTTGATTCTAGCGATAGGTTCATATAGTTGCAAAGTCTTTGGCTATCATGGCACCACAGATGAGTAAAGTAGATTTTTTTGCAGGAGAGTAAGCAACCGACAAATGATTAAATAGTATTGGCCATCTGTCTTACAGCTTCCTCTAATAATATTTGGGGTATTGGCTCTGATGAAAAAGAATGGCATAGCGTAGACCTTCTGTTCTCCAACTAGCCACCATAAAGGATCTAGTCCAATAAAAAAGGACGAGACCCTCAGCAAAAGCTGACTAAAATGGAAAGCTACTGTTGTTTAAAGGAGAACTCCGGCTTCCAAAACAAAATTTCATAAAGAGGCCCATTGATTCTTTATTCTACTGGTACTGTACAGATGCCCATTATCGGCCAATGCCCCTTATTTAGCTTACCTGGCATTTTGAGCCACTGATTAACACATATTCTTGCTGCATCTGTACCTGGCAGCCCTTTAACGAATTCCAGCTCTTGAAGACCATGTGCATGTTGATCATGCAGTTTTTCCTAAATAAAGCAATATGAGATTTAACAAGCTACAAAGCAAATGCGAAACACAAAAAACTTAATATGGTGTATTAGCTCTAATGAGCTCTTGAGTCTTTCCATATTTTTTAAAATGAGATACTGTGATGCTTTCTATGGTATGGTTTTTAATACAATATTACAATGTGTGCCTTACAAATAAAGCTCATTCACACTCATTTAAACTTTTATAATCAAACCCGAAATGTTTACCTGAAATGCTTTATTTTTCTCTGCTTTATTTTTTTTCTCTACCTCAACATGTAGCGCAAGGCGATCAAGAGTTGAAGCCACTCTGTCCTTCTGACGGTCAACATGGTCCTTCGCTTTTCTCTGGGAACATAAAAGTACATGTTAAAATGAAATCTGAATAGGTCTCATAGTGAACACATTTCTATAACTAAACATTATTATCCAATAGGTGACAAAATTGATTGACCCTTGTTTGTTTAACAAACACAAATAAAGCACATTACTTCTAAGGGCTAGTCCACACGGGGAGATAGCGACGTGTTTGCGGTCGCGGCGACAAAGCGCCGCGACAGTCGCCGCGACCGGCGCAGGCGACAGTTTTGTATGGGCGCCTATGTAAAAACGCCTGTGCTAACCACACGAGGCGATGCGCTTTTCAACAGTCGCCTGAAAAAGCCTGGCGAGGCATTTTCAGGCGACTGTTGAAAAGCGCATCGCCTCGTGTGGTTAGCACAGGCGTTTTTACATAGGCGCCCATACAAAACTGTCGCCGGTCGCGGCGACTGTCGCGGCGCTTTGTCGCCGCGACCGCGTCGCTATCTCCCCGTGTGGACTAGCCCTTAACCATTTTTTGGATCTAAAGGATAAAGGTGGAACGGCAATTCAAATTAAACTTGAAAAAAAAAATCAGGTATACATTTTGCTCCTTATTGTTTACTTTACAAGGGCAACAAATGTGTGAGAAAGTTAATTATTCACCATTGTTTGCACTATTGCCTTCTGAATTAGACTTTATCTGTTACATCTGTTAACAATATCTTATAGCTAAAACAGGGGCAAGCAACAGTAAGGCACACTAGTAAAAAAGGATGACAATTGCAAAAAAGTAAACCACAAAGCAGAATGCTAATATCTTCAGAGCAAGTGGCAATTGTCAATATTGAAACTATTAGGAGCAATAGCTTGCAGGGCCATAATGTTTGAAAATGCTCTGTACTGTTTCCTGTGAGAATTGACTTGTATGCCATTATCCTAATGCCACTTCAAGTCCATAATACATAGCTGCTAAAGAACGTCTGCATGCAAATAAAAATGATACTTTTTGTTACTAACGGTCAGTGGTTTAAGCAGTAAAACACAGAGGAGCACAAAAGAGTAAGAACACTGAATATTCTTTTTAAAAAGACTTACAATAACAAAAGAATCCTTTGAGTCTTCATCACTACTAATTAAATCAATACATTCCAGGATAGGTCGTATTGAGCCCTCCTGCACAGGAAATAATATTAAGTCATGAGATCATCATTACAATTTCAAATTATGGGTGAGCATTTGACCTGAACAGATGCTCACAAAGCTCTACCATCTTCATACTATTCTGTATCTCAAATGACTAGTAACTTTCTAGATCCCACTGGATTGGCTAGCTGCAACAGGGCAAAACCATGATATGGCATAAAGACCACTATGTAATTAAAAGCAATTGACTTCAAAATAGAATCCCCAGTAGATACACAATGTACTTGCAAAACATAATAAGGAAAAAAGCAAAAATCTATTAAAGGAGTGAATTTCTTTACTAAAATAAAATGTACCCCTTTCGTTGACTACAGGCATGCTCCCATCTTATCACTAAATTTTACAAGGAGAGAAAGGCCACCCCTTGTATTATATTGTTCTTTTTTAAATATCCATGGTTTGTTCTTTTTTAAATATCCATGGTTTGCGGATATGCAGCATGTATAAGCACATGTACATGAATTTGTAATGTACATCGGAATTATTCTGTATATACTCCTAGTATCTAAACCCTACCATATTGTATATCCATTTTATATCTTACATTTTTGAAAACCAATAAAAATTTAACGAAAAAAACAAACAAAATTAACCACTCACAGGAAGCAAAACACATACGTTAAATTACTCGGGCTCTCGGTTGATCACCTCGTCTGCTGGTGCTTACCAAAAGGAACAGTTCCAAGCAAGCTTGGCTTGAAACAGTGCTCTGTGTGACATACTGTTGATAAATGCATTTTCATTTTAAATACAGCACTGTCCATTCACAGCAACCCTTTTAGCAAACAAAGTTGAATGTGTCAACTCATCACTAACAAAGTGTCACCCCATTTTAATAAACAGACACACACAGCAATATGCAGATAGCTTTGATTGGCCTAGGGATGTGTGGGAAAAAAAATCACCTGATATTTTAGATACTTACACTGACAAACTCAATATCATCCTCTCTACAAAGGCTCTCAGTATTCTGAACATGTTCATTATCTTCAACAGGTACAGACAAATCCATTATCTAAAGTGGGGAAGCAGAGGTTTATTCACATGTTGGATAAAACCTTAATAATTGGTTGGAACTATACAGGGTGTGAATATGAGTAACTAATGAAAGGCATCTTAAAGGTATAGTTCATCTTTACGTTAACTTTTAGAATGTCCTATTCCTAGAAACTTGACCTTCATAATTTAATTTTTATTTCTTTACTATTCTCTGCAGCCTCTTTCCACCTTTACAAAAGGGATTACTGAACTCAGCAGACAAATAAAACCCAATCTTGCTCTGCATGGCTACTTTGTTATTTATTAATATTTTTCTATTTGGGTAAATTGGACCCTAACAACTAGATAAGCAATGAAATGTAATCCAGCCTATATGCACGTTGATGAAGCACAACATGGAGATGAAAAAAATGCAATTTACTCTTGACCATAGTTTTAGGAACTAGTAATCTATCCATTCACCATAATTACATTAATAATACATCCTATATAATAAAATCCAAGTGTCTCTGCGTCCAGTCCGTCCCTGTGTCCGTGGAAATGCGCTACTGCGCATGTGCAGAATGGACTGTCTGTGGCGCACAATATACAGGCACCTGCCAGTCCCTCCCCCTCACGCACCTGCACGCCAGTACCAGGAATCCCGATCTGATGGAGGAGTCAGCGGCAATAAGGGAAAGCCCTGAATAGAAATAACGAGAAGCTGCTGTGAGTCACGCACTGAGATGAGGTTGCTGGAGCTTCCTCCATTGTCTCCCTGTTTGAAAGAAGAGGCCCCGCCCCATGGTGATGTCAAGGGAAGGAGGCGGAGGGGAGAGAGTGCACATGAGAGACAGCAGCAGAAAGGTGAGAGAGAAGACCGGCTCAGACACTGCAGCTGAAGGGTGAGAGAGAAGACCGGGGCGAGTACACACACACATGCACCCACCCCCCCCTCGACTGGAAGGAAAAGCCGGTGTGTGGACTGACTGGCCCTGGTATGTGACTCACAGGGAGGGGGAGGAGAAGGGGGAGGAGAAGGGGGAGGATGTGGGGCTTCTGCTCTGCTTTTGCTTTCTGCTCACTCACTAACAGGAATCACACCCTGCTGCACAGGAACCTGAAGGGACGGACTGACTAAGCAGCCAAAACACTGGCACTGTTGGGAATCAATGGCCACCATGTTAACCCCCCTGGCCACCAATGTTAACCCCCCTGGCCACCAATATTAACCCCCCCCCCCTGCCCACCAATGTTAAACCCCCTGGCCACCAATGTTAACACCCCCCTGGCCACCAATGTTAACCCCCCTGGCCACCAATGTTAACCCCCTGGCCAACAATGTTAACCCCCCTGGCCAACAATGTAACCCCCCCCTGGCCACCAATGTTAACCCCCCTGGCCACCAATATTAACCCCCCCTGGCCACCAATGTTAACCCCCCCTGGCCACCAATGTTAACCCCCCCTGGCCACCAATGTTAACCCCCCCTGGCCACCAATGTTAACCCCCCCTGGCCACCAATGTTAACCCCCCCTGGCCAACAATGTTAACCCCCCCTGGCCACCAATGTTAACCCCTGGCCACCAATGTTAACCCCCCCTGGCCACCAATGTTAACCCCCCCTGGCCACCAATGTTAACCCCCCTGGCCACCAATGTTAACCCCCCCTGGCCACCAATGTTAACCCCCCCTGGCCACAATGTTAACCCCCCTGGCCACCAATGTTAACCCCCCCCTGGCCACCAATGTTAACCCCCCTGGCCACCAATGTTAACCCCCCTAGCCACCAATGGTAACACCCCCCTGGCCACCAATGTTAACACCCCCTGGGCACCAGAATTAACCCCCTGGCCACCAGTGCTACAAAGGGGGCCCTGCCTACTAATGTTACCCATTCTGAAATGTTGGGAGGTATGTGACGACATATGTTCTAGCGCCCGTTAATTTAACAGGCTTAATGTCTAGTTACTAATAATTACTATTATCCTCTCAAACAGAAATTCTAAAGATGTATAGCAGATCATGCAAACAGCAGCAAAAAAGCACAAGAAATAATACTAAAAGTAGTTTTTACCCTTGCATAAATAACACCAGCCACCAAATTAGGCACATTGCACTGCGTTAACTGGGCAACAAGTTATAAAGAATTTTCCAAACTTTAGTAAATTGGTGCCTAATTCAGCATTATTTTCTTCTATGCAGATAATAAGCCTAATATAGCTCATATAAGATATTCACTTTGGCCTCTCTTTGTTTGCGTGGGGTTTCCTCTTACAGACCACAAAATATACAGGCAGTTCAAATGGCTTCAGAAAAAAAAAAGCTGATCAGTGTGTGTGCGTGCATGCGATTGGGACCTTAGATTGTTAGCTCTGCTGGGACAGGTATTGATATTAATGAAGAATAGTTTCTGTAAAACACTGGGGACTATGTCACTCATATTTAACAGCTAACAATAATGTCAGGCAAATTTATACCTAACATTTCCAGCTCCAAAAAGCTCAAAAATTGCCCCTGCATATATCTGAATTGCAAATGCCTGGACCTTGAATGCCACATTTTCACAGGTACGACTGACAAGACACACAAGCGCACTGCTAGGGTCCAGGCAATTGACAAGGCAAAATATAAACCAAGTTACATAACTGCTTACATTTTCACTATGAATTACTTGGCAGTTCAGACAACAGCATAAATGCGGTATGTGCTTCGATCACCGAGCATTATTACTCGTGCGCACTGACTTCTGTTAAAAGGATGGTTCAATTTTTGGTTAAATTTTGGTATGTTATGGAATTGCTAATTCTAAACTATTCAACGGGGCTCCAGTCCCTCATCTGTTCATATTCTAGTCTCTTATCCAAAGCTAAAAATGCCTGATTGTCAGGATTCACTGAATACATTTATATATATTTACATATATAATACACAAAAGCCATGAATATCTTGTAAATGATATAAACGGTGAGTTCTGATGTCATCAGTTATAAACGGTGAGTTCTGATGTCATTTCCGTCACATGACTCATTGAAACTTGTGTATTATAATAAATAAAGTACCCCCAGTTGCAAAATATGAGGATATTAGAAGTCACCTCGGAGTTCCATGACCTGTATAAAAACACTCGGCCTTCGGCCTCATGTTTTTATATGGTCATGAAACTCCTCGGTAACTTATAATATCCTTATACTTTACAAGAGGGGGTACTTTATCCACTATATATTTTGCAAATTGCAATTGGACTCAGGCTGAATCACTTTTCGCTAGTAATGAAAACCCCCGCTCCTAGCAATATTGCTTCAGTGCTACAGCCGTACTCCAGGACTACAAACAGTTCCCAACGACAGCGACACTGCTGCCACTATTTTAGCACATCCATATTGTACAATTGAGCCTTTAAACACTCGTATAGGCCGCTGATGTCCAATAACCCGTCACTAGGGATAGGTATAATTCCTCCTCTGGGTTTCACAGTCACCTAGTTACACGGATAACACAGGCACACGGATCTCTACCGCCGCCCTGATTCTCTATCTGTACATTTAGCCAAACACAACCTCTTGTGCAAGTCGGAACAGCAAATCATACAAGTGCAACTACACCTTACAACCAGGAGTCCCGCGCCACCCTACGCTCTCCAGCTCTACACGTCACGGGATTACTGACCAATCAGTGAATTAGTTGACGGAAATGTCACCCTGAGCGACTTGGGTCACTGGCGCATTTTTCTGTCGTCAGGAGATAGCGCGTTAGTTTACCAATACGGTATAGGTATTGATTTATAAAGGCTAGCGGTTTTTTTTCTAGCAATGTGCTTATAAGTAACGAAATAGCAACTTTCTATATTTTTATCTTTCTTCCATATTGAACTAGGAGTGACAAACATTTAGTTTGTTATAGAGTGGTTTATTCTAAGCAACTTTTCAGTTGGCCTTCATTTTTTCTTTTTTTTTAATTATTTGCTTGCTTTTGCTGAGTCTTTCCAGCTTCCAAACAGGGGTCACTGACCCCATCTAAAAACATGCTTTGTTAGGCTACAAATGTATTGTAATTGCTACTTTTTATTACTTATCTTTTTATTCAGGCCTCTCCTGTTTATATTGCAGTCTCTTATTCAAATCATTGAATGGTTACTAGGGAAATTTGGGCCCTAGCAACCAGATTGCTGAAATTGAAAACTGGAGAGCTGCTGAATAAAAAGCCAAATAACTCAAAAACCACCCATAATAAAAATGAAAACCTGATGCAAATTGTCTCAGAATGTCACTCGCTACATCAGGGGTCCCCAACCTTTTTCACAGTGAGCAACATTCAGAAGTAAAAAGAGTTGGGTGGGGAGCAACCCAAGCATGAAAAATGTTCCTGGGTTGTGCCAAATAGCACAAATTAGCATTAAAACTCAGATACAAACTGACCCCACCAGGCCCACTTTACGCGTTGACCCCACCAGGCCCACCTTACGCGAAACGCGTCCCTTGGGCTTAATTAGGTTGGAAATCAGATGTGGACTCCCAATTGATGTATAATATCAACTGAAAAGTTAGTCATTCGTGTGTATGACTCATGTATGTTCCTCATTTTCCTAGTTGTTGGACAAAAAAACATGCATCTAGTTGTACTTATTTACATATTTCTTTCATTGGCCCTTAGGCATATGACGATTTCCTGCCACACTTTAACATAGTGTTTGGCAAGGGGTGGTCCTTCCTCTTTGACCTTCATCAGTTGATCTGGGTGGATGTTCCACTGAACCTTGGATCAAACAGGCCCCAGAAGTGTTAGGCCCTAAGTGGACTTCTCCTTTACAGAAGTCGGGGAGCAGGGACACTGTGAACGACGTTAGCTAGTGTAGGGGATAGCAACGGTTATAATACTCTCTATCAGAGTGAGTCAGTGAGCTTTAGTTACAAAAGAGCGGCTTTGTGCTTCACCAAGGAGGATAGCTCTCCCCAAGCCTGTAGTGGAGGGACAGCAGTACTTGCAAAATTAGCAGAATCAACTCCAATACTCCTTATGTCAATAATGTCCTGGTGCACATACAATTAAAGGCCACAGTTCATTCACAAGCAGAAGAAAATTTGAAGTACAGCACCAAATTATTATATACTTAAAATGTCTTTATTTGATATACATGGCAGTACCTGGATAACAGTGACGTTTCAGGCCACAATCAGCCTTTTGTCAAACTAGTACTGGGGACTGCAGTACTGACAAGGGCAACAGGCTATATTCTATTCTCCCTGTTTCACATCTACTTTAGGGAACTGGGCCACATGGGGTATTGACTAGGGATGCACCGAATCCTCTATTTTGGATTCAGCCGAACCCCTGAATCCTTTGCTAAAGATTTGGCCGAATACCGAACCGAATTTGCATATGCAAATTAGGGGTGGGAAGGGGAAAACATTTTTTTCCTCCTTGTTTGACAAAAAGTCACACAATTTCCCTCCCGCCCCTAATTTGCTTATGCAAATTAGGATACGGATTTGGTTCGACTGGGCTGAAGGATTCGGCTGAATCTGAATCCTGCTGAAAAAAGCCAAATCCTGGCCAAATCCCGAACCAAATCCTGGATTAGGTGCATCCCTAGTATTGACAACCTAGAATGTGAAACTTTACCTTGACTGTACTTGCCATTTATTTGAACCACCTCATGTGCTTGTGAACATCTAACCCTATGGCCCTTTATATAGAATAAAGCCTGTGTTATCTGTTTTGCAAAAAAAAACCTTGGCGTCCCCTTTATTCTATACTTTTACATTTTGGGCAGTGTTGAGAAGTAGTTCAACAACACCCGCACATGGTCCTTCCACAAGGCAAACCATCCTATTGAAAGAGAGTCTAATGGAACCCGTGCTGTACCGTACTAGTTGGTTTTAGCTTGTTTAAGAGAAACATGGTTGACTGAAAGGAAGCGAAGCTACAACTCCTCTTCGCTACCTGCTGTTTGGCTGGACAACTTGTATATAACTCGAGTGGTATCCAACCGTTTGGCCCGTAATTTGGTCGATCATAATACTGGCCCATATATGGCCATATTAAGATTGAGCAGATTGTATCCATAAACTACTTTAGATGAAGGCACACTGGCACCTCTGCTGCCTTCCATTGACTATAATGCTAACCACCTGACAGTGCCAGTACTAATGGTTCTTCACCTGCTGAAATGTGCTGATACCTTCAGCCTTAATCTTTCAGCATGATTTGATGGAGTCTAGGGCAGAATGCAGACAATTTTATATAGTTTATTTGCAGGTAGTAAGGTTACTGCTTGGCAAGCGTGTAGTGTTTTCATCAAAATCAAGAATATAAAGTATGCACTTTTTGGTTATATGAAATAAACAGATGTTGAAAACACATAAAACAATAAAATAAAAAAGTATTAGTCTTTCCAATAATAACACATGCAGTGCAATATTACACTCAACCAGCAGATGGTAAAGGTGCTCCATTAGATTGTTGTTAGTTCCAGTGCAGATTAAAATACTCTTCTTATTCATTATATTCAGAGAATGTCATTTCATTTATGTGAAATACATGTGTACTGCAAAAGATATATTTGTCTATATAAGTCACTTTATGTGCACATAATACAATCATTTTATTATAAACGTTATTATAAAGCATTTGCCAAAAAAATCCCTGTAAAATCCTGCATCAAGACTTCAGCGCTTAATAAATAATTCGAATTCTTGATTTCTTTTATGGTCAAAACTCTTAAATTTGAATTGTTAATTATCCAAATTCGATTTGAGTAGTAATTCAAATTTCGAGATTTATCATACTCTGGCCCTTTAAGAACTCACCTAAATCCTGCTGAGTTCATGTATAAGTCAATGGGTGAGGTCCAGGCATCAATTTGGCATTCGAGTTTAGTCTAATTCGATTTGTATTTTTTATTAAATAACCCCCCCAGTCGAATTTCGAGTATTTTCAAATTTAATAGAGTTTAAAAAAATTCACATAAATTCGAAATTCGACCTTGAATAAATCTGCCTCCAAATGTTCTATTCATTCCTATAGGATTTTTTTCACCCATTTATAAATACAATTCTAAAAATCTGATAGTAATGAACAAACCGTGGGTGAGCTTGTAGTTTATTAAGCTCTAAACTCACATTTTGGTAAATCTGACCATTAATATCTGTTTAAAAGCAGTTATTTAAGAAAATAATATTTTTTCTAGGCTTTACTAGTTATTCTCAGTGAAATTGAAACAATACTGTATATTTAAAAATCACCTTTTTTTATCTTTTTTTATATAGACTTACACTTTAACGGGCCTTGCATACTTTGGGAAAAAACTGCATTTTATACCATCCTTGGAATCTGCCGTGTTGATTTGGCTATAGCTATAGCATTTTACATACACTGCAAGTTCATGTACTTCCCCTAGTGGTAACAATTTCCCATTGTACTATATTGAAAATAGGCAAGTGATAAGGAGCTGCTGCTCTTATGCTCTTACACAGAAAAGGAATCTTTTGTGCAAACAAAAAGCTTTTCACTCTCTGTACTGTTTATTTACCTTGAATTAAAGAAAAACTTTACTTACACACAGGTCATATTTTCCCTTTAAGATACAAATACTATATAAAACTAAACCAACATGCAGGTACTTAGGGTTAAAGATGAACATATTGCTTCATATTACATTATATATTATTATGACATTACCAGCATGCTTTTAGGGAATACAATTAACACAAAGCTATTGGAGTGGTGCACTGTTGGAGTGCATGATTTTAACCAGTGTGTAATTAGTCACTGAAACTCACACTTAAATAAAGGAGTAATAGCTATCTATAGAATGAGTAGTACACGCATTATGGAACACCTTCCTAGTAAATATGGTCCACAAGTGTTACACAGCTCATGCAGTCACACTGCTCTCTATCTTTGTCTGTCTTTTATCACCATTGTTCCCTTCTCATGCCCAGCACAACGTATTCAGCTAATAATGCATGTGCCTGTGAGCAATATCTAGGGCTCTCCTGTTTACTTTAAAATGCTCCTTCTTCCCCTCTATTATGTGCAGGTAGCCTGGCATACAACAGCCGGCCCACAACAACAGTTCTTCACCATCACACCACCTTAAACCAACATTTCAGCTCCTAAAGTTACCAGGGGTGCACCTTTTTGGGGAATGGAATACAAGAAGTCATTATAAATATTCACCTTACAATCACTTTTTTCAGTTTAAGTGTTTTCAGAAATAAAAGGGGTTATCCTTTGTGTTACCCTGGCCTGGGGTGCACGTACTAGAGCACTAAGGGGGCAAGAGACTTGCCCCCTGGTATAATGAAACATATTGAAACAGTAAAGATGCTCCACCTGACATTCTAAGCTGCCAGGCTGAAATTGGTGAGCCATTAAAGGGGTTGGTCACCTTTATAGGGAATGTCAACACCCAAACAATGTTTTGCCTAGTAAAATAATACATAATTCTAAGCAACTTTGCAATATACATTGCATTTGAAAGCAGGGTTTGTCTGTCCCTATATATATTATCTGCTATTGAAAGCAGGGATTGTCTGTCCCTATTTATTCTCTGAGATTAGATATGAACAGCACCACAATATCTTGTTATAATAAAAATGCCTTTATTGCACACTTATAGGGCATTACCGCAACGTTTCGGGCCTCACTTGGCCCTTTTTCAAGCTAAACTGGCAGAAATTACACCTCTATTTAAACTCTTAAGATGGCCATAGACGCAAAGATCTGATCGTACGAATCGAGGATTCGTACGATTTTAGAACCGTGTGTGGAGAGTCGCGACATTTTTCGTCCGGCGGAGATCGGTCGTTTGGTCGATCGGACATGTTAGAAAATTTCTGTCGGCTGCCGATAATATCTCTGCGTGTATTGCCGATGGTACGATTTTCAGTGGGAGACTGTCACTAGCTTTGGTTGGACATAGATATCGTACGATTGCTGTCAGGGGCAGAACATTGCTGATCTGTTCTTTAACTAATCTGACTGGTAAGACTTTGATCTGAATGGTTAGTGGCGGGTCGGGAGATGGGAAAGTCCGATCGTACGATGATTCGTACGATCGGATCTTTGCATCTAGGGCCAGCTTAAGTGCCATCTACTGGACAATTAGTAACAAATCACAATCATGTGAAACACATTATTACATCAATTAGAAACAGTAACATTTTACAAAAAGTATCCATCCGGTGAGTGATGCAAACCGTGCAGGTGAACAATGTTCATTTTTAACAGCAATGCAGGAAACCTGCAAAAAATCCAAGATAAAAACAGTGTATAAGAACAATTAAAAAGAAACAGCTTTTTATCTAAAAATCGGTTTGAGGTCATATTCTTTATTTAGGCCTAATGGAGTTGATAAAGGATCTAGTCCAATAAAAAAGGACGAGACCCTCAGCAAAAGCTGACTAAAATGGAAAGCTACTGTTGTTTAAAGGAGAACTCCGGCTTCCAAAACAAAATTTCATAAAGAGGCCCATTGATTCTTTATTCTACTGGTACTGTACAGATGCCCATTATCGGCCAATGCCCCTTATTTAGCTTACCTGGCATTTTGAGCCACTGATTAACACATATTCTTGCTGCATCTGTACCTGGCAGCCCTTTAACGAATTCCAGCTCTTGAAGACCATGTGCATGTTGATCATGCAGTTTTTCCTAAATAAAGCAATATGAGATTTAACAAGCTACAAAGCAAATGCGAAACACAAAATACTTAATATGGTGTATTAGCTCTAATGAGCTCTTGAGTCTTTCCATATTTTTTAAAATGAGATACTGTGATGCTTTCTATGGTATGGTTTTTAATACAATATTACAATGTGTGCCTTACAAATAAAGCTCATTCACACTCATTTAAACTTTTATAATCAAACCTGAAATGCTTACCTGAAATGCTTTATTTTTCTCTGCTTTATTTTTTTTCTCTACCTCAACATGTAGCGCAAGGCGATCAAGAGTTGAAGCCACTCTGTCCTTCTGACGGTCAACATGGTCCTTCGCTTTTCTCTGGGAACATAAAAGTACATGTTAAAATGAAATCTGAATAGGTCTCATAGTGAACACATTTCTACAACTAAACATTATTATCCAATAGGTGACAAAATTGATTGACCCTTGTTTGTTTAACAAACACAAATAAAGCACATTACTTCTAAACCATTTTTTGGATCTAAAGGATAAAGGTGGAACGGCAATTCAAATTAAACTTGAAAAAAAAAAAATCAGGTATACATTTTGCTCCTTATTGTTTACTTTACAAGGGCAACAAATGTGTGACAAAGTTAATTATTCACCATTGTTTGCACTATTGCCTTCTGAATTAGTGTTTTTCCCTCCATTTATAAATAAGTCCGTTCTCCTCTGATCATTGTCATCTAAAGTCCTTTTAAGCATATTAGGTTTAAATCTTGCACTACTTGCAGATAAGCACATATCAGATGGAGTTTTGATCCCTTCATGGGTGTAACAAAAAGCCATAATTGATTCTTCCAGGCTTGCTATTAATTTGGCTTTGTGGCCAGTTCTTTGGGCATGCTTAGCAATGTGTGTGTCACTTTTCAATATTTTCCTACATGACAGACAGTAGGCTTTACTTAAAAACACTGACACAACCTCAGCTATGCTTTGTTCTGAATAAGCCACAGGATGAGCATTACGGCACCGTGTTCTAGAAGAGAGAGAGAGAAAAAAAAAGATAGATTCTGTGTACTCCACTTGCCTCCCCCCCCCATGAAAACACTTGCACATTCAGAACCACCACTGTGCTGGTCCTTTGCAGTCTTTCTGCTTCTTTTATACATGCTGATGTTTCTATTCTATTTTGTCTGTGTTAGTCTGGGTTCGTTGTTATTCATATGGCTCTGGTTTTTTCTTTTTCTTAAAATAAACACCTACTATTCTCTCCCTGTCTAAGAATCCATTCACATGACACATTCACTTCAGCTTCCTCCTGAAGCTATGTAAATCCAGCCCTGATTGCCCCATTGATGGGAACATACAAATTAGTGTGACACCCAGTTCCTTCCAAATGCAATGATCCCATTCCTACCTTTTCCTAAAATAAGGTTCACTCCATTCTGTTTTATTCTCCTAGCTGGATTAATCAAACAACCCCCTCACCCATTTCTCAATTTTTAAACTGTGATGTACCTGCAATTATAATTTCACATCCTATGGAGATGGATTAATCCACTGACTCCAAACGTCTCAACTTCCTATAATCTTTTTAACCTAATACTAAACCCTGCTACACACAGTTCTATGCCTAACAAAAGAGTAATTAATTAAAAAATATTTACCTAAAATGAGCAGAAAGTTCTGTATGAGAACGTAGTTCCTGATTGCAGGATGAGCATTTAACCTGGAATGGAATGTCCTTGCACAGAGCAACCAAAATATTTTTTGCATATCGTGGAAACGGTACTGGACATGGTATGCTTCTATTATCTGCAAAGAAAGTTGCATACAATTACACACACATAAATATGAACCTGAGAATAACATGTGAACACTCTTATTTTTATGGTGCATGAGGTGTTTAGATTATCCACGTGAAATCCTATTTGCTGAAGTAAGTGGAGACAAGAGTAAACCAGTTGTAACTTTTGAACTTGCATACCTGTAGAAATAATTTGCTAGTGGCAATGGTTTAGGTGAAATTGATGCATACAGGTATGTGTTTCATGGACATTTGTATGGCAAATGTGCTTCTAGTACAGGTATGGGATCCGTTCCAGTTATCCAGAAAGCTTGGAATTACAGAAGGGCTGTCTCCCATAGACTGCATTTTATTAATTATTTTATTTTTTTTCCTTTGTAATAATAAAAGAGTACCTTGTACTTGATCCAAACTAAGATATAATTAATCCTTTTTGGAAGCAAAGCCAGCCTATTGAGTTTATTTAATGTTTACATGATTTTCTAGTAGACAAACATAATGGAAAGATCCATTATCCAGAAAACCCCTAGCCCTGAGCATTCTAGATCATTATAAATAGAAAATACAGTATCATTCACTAAATTATGTACAAAATGTGGATTTATCGTTTTGTCAAAACAATAAAACTCCAGACAAGAAACGTATTACATCACCTAATTCGATAGCTCGCAAGAAGTGATTGCTTTCAGACATGTGCTGTAGACATTCATCTCTTAGGTTGAAAAGTAAAAAACACAAAGGACACGCAAAACTGTTGATAACCTGAGGAGGAATATTGTTCTCATGGCCATCAGCCAGTCGGGCCTGAAAAGATAAAAGGAACTAAATCAGTCATGAAAACATAGCGAAATTTTGCCATGACAAGCATGAGGAACAGGCAGCTCCTGCTGCTTCCAAAATAAAAAGCAAAATAATGCTTTAAAGTGATACTGACACACAAAGTATGTACATTAAAAGTTGCCTATAGGTCATGTTGATGGTTTTTCTCTGAGAGGTATGCCTTTGTATATAATTGTTACTTGAGGTTCCAAAACCTGACTGTGCCTTCTCAACCTCAGTTTGTAATGCTAATGAACTAATGTTGCACAAATATCACAGCATTATTTTTTTAATATATATTCAAAGCAACTTAATGATACATAGCTACTTAGCTCAAATTCGGTCAGCATAGGGTTGCCATAATAGGCTTCATTTTCAGATGCGGTTATATATAAAATGCAGCACTTGAGGATTAGCAAGATATGAACACTACACTATGGAACATACAGTATATTGTTAGTATCCTAGACTACACATGTTAATATCCATACTGTCAAATGGGAAGTTTTAATAAATGCTTTTAGCCCACACCTTACCCCAGTACCAAAGGAGGGTGTCTATGAACAGCCCACAGCAAATAAAGGCATTTATTCTAGATACCAGATATTTTGGTAAGCTTGGCATCACAGTCAGCACATATAGCCTCCCTTAATAACCCCTTAGACTTCTCTTGCTCTTTATCTACATTGCCACAGACTGAGGGACACACATAGCACCTTTGTAATTTTGATATAAATGATACCAGGCACCAGAGAGTACAGTAAAATGAAGTGTCTCCTCAGCACAAAGGTCTCCTAGTTATATACAGCTTTCCTAAAGAACTAAATTATGAATGTATTATGAATGCACTAAATACAGAATTCAGACAAATCCCAGAAACTTTTTGCAGAATTTGTATTCAAAGGGAAATCCACACTCTTAATATTACATACCTTTAGAGCACTAAACAACTGAAAGTACAAATATGTGTATTAGAGTATTTCTTTATAGTACACGTTCACTGAATTCATAACTTTAGAACTCAATTAAGTACTGGATCCTAAAGTTAAGGATTAATAAATTATATGGGCACAGAAAATGGCCCTACCTTGGCTAGGACAACCCCTCCCAGAAGTTATAGGGGGTAGGGTCACATCTTTCATGCTGTGAGACAGAGAGGAGGAAAAAATAGGCTTGTTTTTTTAATTTATTAACCGTGAATCCACTTAAGCTACTCAAAGGAAGAGAGGTTTGCTCACAAGGAGAGTAGGCACACGTGGTGTTTCAAAATTCAAAAAATAGTCTTTGCATAGTTAACTCGCAAAACTTTCTTTGGAGGTGTATGTGTGATAAGAGTGTTTGGGGGTGTCCACACCATCACTTGTAATAAAATAATACCTGCATAAGAGTAAAGTTTCACAATTATTTTACATTATTTACCAACATCATGTTTCACAAGTAACAAGTTTACAGAAATGAATACCTTTGCTGTCACATGATCATCATATTTATCAGGGGAATTAAAACGTTGAAGACAAGCATCACAGGCATAAGAATTTGAAGGAGCTCCATGAAGATGAATAGTTGGGTCGCACGGAGAATGATCAAACCTTGAATTACAAACGTTTGCAAAAATAATTAAGGCAATATGAGAGCTTGTAGGCAGAAATAACTTCTCACAATGGGGCAAGAACATTCATCACAGTCTGCCAGTACAAGTGAAGAGCTGCTAACAAGTACTAACAAGGAAGGAACTCCACAAGTGAAGTCTTACCAAACCACTGTAAACAGTTAATACCCAATAAGGCAAAACTAGAAGTGAATAAATATTTTCCCTGTATTCTTGGTGACACAACACTGTATAAAAGTTTCTCCCCATAAGGTATGGGCAGGTAGCTGTTTCTAAACCTGCGGTTAAAAGTAGGTCGAACCAGGCAAACCACTCACCTCCGCCCGCTCTGGTGTCTGCACTAACAGGCATTGGATCAGTCTGCATGCAGACACATGGAGCAAATTTCAGCACAGAAACACATGCATTTTCCACTCCACATGTCTCAGTGGGTAAACACAGCAGTTTTGAAAGGTACGTTAGACCATCAAGTGCTTATATTGGATTCAAATAATAAAATAAAGCATACAAGAAAATGTTAATGCTAAATGGCACTGCCTGTACTCGGATACATAATTCACTACACCTTTTGCGTTCTGATAGTATACTTACAAAATTCTGAATGAATCTCTCTATCAGTTTAAAGATTCACCTCCTCAATCATAGAACACTCCTCTAGTCAGAATGTCAGATTTAGCATAAACAGCTGTGCAAGCGGAGATAAATATAATGGGACTGTTCAAGGATAAGAATTACATATAGAAGTTGTAGTGTATATAATTTCATAGTTTCTGCTAAGAGACCGTCATTTTGATGCATGTCTACACAGATCTGGTATTAGCAAATTTTGAGAGATGTGAAAAAAATTCATGCAGGGTTTAAGTAAAAACATATCTGGTGCCTGGCATTTATTAGCACATTCTTTACATATTCTAGAGACCTACCTAGGTTTAATAAAGTGGACCTACACAAAAACCTGCCCCACCAACCCACAATTTTACATGGTTAGTCAGTCAATAGTTTAATAAGCAACACAACGTAATAAGCAAAGTAACATAGGGATGGTGGAAAGGAAATCTTATTTTGTCAGCTGCACCACTACCTGTGCTTACCTATCCACAAAACATTTTATTGCCCAATAGCAATGGGACTATATTCCTTCGTTTTTATAACTGAATATGCAAGTTTGTTTAATTTATTATCATGTATTGAGGCAAAATACTGTGGATGCACCAAATCCATGTACATGGATCAGATAACTGCATTATCTGTGGGAAAACATTGTTCGGTTATGTTGGCCATGGCTTAAAAGTTACATGATTCTGCCAAACTGAATCAAAGAGACCAAATCTGAATCTAATTCTGGATTTGGTAATAAATAATAATAAACCAAATCCATACTGCATGCTGCCTGAAACTCTCTCTTATCCTCACTGTTATAAACCAGAGGAGGAACTGGAGTTGCTAAAAGGTAAGTGAAACTTCAACACTAAAATGGAAAACAGTTACCTTTCCAAGGGGAATTTTCTTAACGAATAGGTTATTAACCACCAAATTATGCAGCTACACCAATTGCTAATCTCATTGAGAACTACATTTATTTAAATACTGTACCACTGGTTTGCATCAATTTAAAAAGTCATTTGTCAGCAGCTAAACGTGTCTCAAATTTCCCAGCTTTTTCAAGTTTCACAGAGTGCTTATGCTTTTATTATATATCGTTATAAGCGAACATACCTTTTTAGATGTCCTAAGAGCAGCTGACCATTATCATACTTTCTGTTGCAGTGCACAATAGGACAGATGATGGGCGTGTTTCTGACAGGACTTTGTTCTCTAAAACGATTCTTATTTCTGCGGCTGGAACAGACTATCCCTGGCTTCAGCCCTATAACAGTAAATATTGAGTACTCTAAATATTCAATACTTAAGTAACTTAAGGTTTTGTAAAAACTGTAAAAAGGTCATCTTCTAAAAAGACACAAAAATAATTCAAGACAGAAAAAAAGGACTAACCTAATTTGTATTAATATCTTACTATAACTGAACTACAGCACAATTATGTATAGGGAATTACTTAATCTCTTTACAGTCGCTGCTAAACCCACTGTGTAATCAACAATATACTGATAAAAAAGCAGATTAAACTAAATAAACTATTTGTCTCATGTGTAACGACACTGCATAACCAATAAAGCTACATTTGCAGTTTAAAGTGACACTTGGGGGCAGATTTAATAATGGTCGAATTGAAAATTTGAATTTTAGGGTTTTTTTAATGGCCAAAACTGTCAAATTCGACTAGGGAATTATTAAAATTTGATCACAGTTTTATTTTTTTTTTTTAAAACTTGAATTCGATTTTCTAAATTTATCATACACTGGCCCTTTAAGAATTTGAATTCCACTATTCTCCATCTTAAAACTGCCGAATTGCTGTTTTAGCCTATGCAAGATGTCCTGGGATCAATTGTTTGAAGCATTCCTGACATTCAAGCTTTTTTCGAAAAAAAACTCGAATTAAACTCGAATTGAATTCGATTCAAATTTGCGGGTCGATCCTATTCACCCTTTGTTTGAAAATTTAGATTTTTGTAATAAATTGCAATTGGTCCAATTTCGAGTTTATAGTAGTTTAAAATAACTCCCCTGAACTCGAAATTCGACCCTTGATAAATCTGCCCCTTGATTTCATGTCTATCTTAGCCAGGACACAATAGAGCCAGAAGGACTACTAAATGTCTTAAATGCCACAAAAAATTTAAAGGAAGGATCTCACTTTCCAAAAAATGAGCCTGGGGTTGATTTTTAAAAAAAACGCTAGGAAAAGATAAACCACTACTAAGGAAATACTACATTTTTTTAATAGAAGCAGAATATTTCAAATTGCATAATCAACATAAAATTTTTCAAGAAACCCCTTTTTGAGAATAATTATTCCAAGGTTAGTTAAATATATTGAGATTTTATAAAGGTTTATCCAATTGTGTTGCATATACAATTTGCTCTCAGTTAGTCCATTTTGTACCTCAACACAGCAGAAACACCTAGCTGCTTTCCTATACAGACTGAAAGGATTTGCTTGGAGTTTTTCATAATAATCATGCTCAAAATTCTGCCTTGATTCTAGCGATAGGTTCATATAGTTGCAAAGTCTTTGGCTATCATGGCACCACAGATGAGTAAAGTAGATTTTTTTGCAGGAGAGTAAGCAACCGACAAATGATTAAATAGTATTGGCCATCTGTCTTACAGCTTCCTCTAATAATATTTGGGGTATTGGCTCTGATGAAAAAGAATGGCATAGCGTAGACCTTCTGTTCTCCAACTAGCCACCATAAAGGATCTAGTCCAATAAAAAAGGACGAGACCCTCAGCAAAAGCTGACTAAAATGGAAAGCTACTGTTGTTTAAAGGAGAACTCCGGCTTCCAAAACAAAATTTCATTCCATTGATTCTTTATTCTACTGGTACTGTACAGATGCCCATTATCGGCCAATGCCCCTTATTTAGCTTACCTGGCATTTTGAGCCACTGATTAACACATATTCTTGCTGCATCTGTACCTGGCAGCCCTTTAACGAATTCCAGCTCTTGAAGACCATGTGCATGTTGATCATGCAGTTTTTCCTAAATAAAGCAATATGAGATTTTACAAGCTACAAAGCAAATGCGAAACACAAAATACTTAATATGGTGTATTAGCTCTAATGAGCTCTTGAGTCTTTCCATATTTTTTAAAATGAGATACTGGGGGTCATTTATAAAGTTCGCGCAGTGCAAAATATTTCGCAACGGGGGCTTTGCGCTAGATTTCACTTGTACTTAAAGCTAATTGCGGCGCTTTGCTCTTATTCGCAGTTTCGCGATCTGTATTTTGTTTTGCGTGATAGTTGGAAATGTTCGCAGTTCGCACGCTAATTTGCGAATGCGCACCTTTACTAACCGTATATTGCGAGGTCGCTCTTACATATGCGCGTTGCGCATAACGTGGGTTTTGGACTGTTTCGCTGCGACACTAAAGTAGTGGCGTAATTCAAGCTCTGAATAGCGATGTGTGAATGCGCAAGCGCGCTTTGCGACTTTCATTATTTTATAAGTTCTATTGCTATCAACGTTGTGTTTTTTATTTTGTATGTAGTTCTTACAGTTTCCATTTTTACATGTGTGTGTTAGTTGATGTTTTAATTGTTATAATTATGACAATAATTGATCTCTTTTGCATATTCCAGTATAGGATCCCCTATCTGGAAACCCAATATCCAGAAAGCTCTGAATGACAGAATGGCTGTCTCCCATAGACTCCATTTTATCAAAATATTCCACATTTTTAACAATGATTTCCTTTTTCTGTGTAATAATAGTACCTTGCACTTCATCCCAACTAAGATATAATTAACCCTTATCGGAAGCAAAACCAGCCTAGTATGGGTCAATTGGCTTTATTTAATGTTTACCTGAATTTCTAGTAGACTTAAGGTATGAAGATCCAAATTATGGAAAGATCCGTTATCCGGAAATCCCCAGGTCCGGAGCTTTCTGGATAACTGGTCTTATACCTGTACTTTACTAATTACATTACACAAGTATGTTTAGTGCTCCTTCACCAGCTACAAATACATAGTACATGCCATATATGGTTTAGATCAGAGATCAGCAACTTAGTTAAACATGTGACCTACTTTTTTTTGTGATAAAATCTTGCAAATGATTCCAACCTATAAATAACGAAATTGAGTGATGCAATTGTATGCTTAAAGTGACTATTGCAACTCCCTCAGCAGTTTGTTTGCCTACTGTTTTGCATTAGTAGTTTTTATGCATTCTACATTAAACTGCAAGTGTTGAATACTGAATTATGTATTTTTAGCGTGTAAACAAGTAACCACATTTTGCTGGTGACGCACTGGAGTATACTGCCTTACAGGTTGTTGCTTTGCACTTCACCACCATAGTGAAAAATTCGCTTGCCTTTTTTAACTTCCATTAATACATGGAAAACACAAGTAAAATAATCGGCTTTTTGGATGAGATCCCAGAATACTCTGCAATTGGACAAATAATCATATTTGAAACAAGTTTAATTACTTTAATGAAGACATAGGCTTAAATCCATATGTGTTAATTTCCTTTGAGGAGAACACAGCACCCAATTAAACATCTTTGGGCTCCTAACAACAATTTTAAATGCTAACAAACACCCAGAACAAACCCTACTAGGCTTTTGATCCACAGCCAGCGTATGGCACACTCAGGGAACATAGGGCTGGCCAAGTTTGGCATACTCAGGAAGCATAGGGAAGCTATACTACGTTAGGAGACAGGGATAGCTATCATGACCACTGTACTACATACAGTTGACACAGTGCTGGTGCCCTTTCAGCAGATTGTATGAGCGTGAGCAGGTGAACAATGTAGTCTTTTTAAGTCTGGGTCACAGTTGTCAACAATACAGGGCTTGAACAATAGAGGTGTCACTAGTGTGAAAAATGCAGGGGGAATTACATGTGTGAAAAAAGGTACTACATTACAGACAGTAGTGTGCAATTGAGGTTTAAACAATGCTGGGGCCAGTTTTAGCAGTTAAAAAAAATTGTCTATAATCTGTTGACGTACTAGCACACCTTCAGGAGTATCTTCAGGATGGAACTGATCTATGTCTTCCACTTGACTGAGATCCTCTAAACCGTCAATATTCTCATTATGTACAAGTGCAAAATTATGTAATATACAGCAGCAAAAGATGATTAGACACACTTTTTCAGGCCGATAAAACAGTGCACCGCCAGTTTTGTCAAGACAACGGAATCTGCTTTTTAAAATCCCAAATGTTCTCTCTATTATGCATCTTGTTGTTTTGTGGCTTTTATTAAAGCGTTGTTCTGCTCGCGTCTCTGCATTTAACAGTGGTGTTATAAGCCATGGTTTTATTTCATAACCATTGTCCCCTTAAGGAAGAAAAAAATTCATAATTAACAATAGAAAGCAAAATGTAATCAATCATGAATAATGTTTGTACACAATTTGGACAAATATATAATGTTGTAATGGCATCTTGTTTTCTTTAATGTGGTCATAGCATAAAATGTATTTTGTGTTGTCTATGAAAGTTATATAATAATATTAAAAAATAAATACATACATATAATTAAAAAAGTGTCACAATAATAATTTTTAAATAAAATTAACTTATTTAAATGTTGTATTATGGTGAACACAAATAAATGCCTTAAACTGTATCTTACCAAGTAGCCATCCTTCTTGTGCTTGTCCTTGACAAAGTCTGTCATGTAAGTGTGAGTTTCCAAATATGAAAGAATCATGTCTTGAACCTGGATATTTGGCAACTACATCAAGAATTTTGGTATGTGCATCACAAACCACCTAGGAGAAACATTTACAACATATGAGTACAACTTTGAACATGGAAGAAAACAACCACATTTACTTCTAAAATACTGTACCTGCACATTAACAGAGTGAAAGCCTTTCCGATTATAATACAGTCTTTCTTTATCAGAAGGTGGTATCAATGCAATGTGTGTGCAGTCTATAGCCCCAATAACATTTGGCATATGAGCCATTGCATAAAAGTCTTCCTTAATTCGACATAAGTTATTGGTGCTCATGTTGTAGTGAAGAAGCTGTGGTGCCAAACTAGTTATCCCTGCTAATACTTGGTTTAAAATTTTGGAAAAAGTAGGCTGGCTACAACCTGATACTGCAGAGACAGTTGTCTGGAAGGATCCAGAGGCCAGAAAATGTAAAGTAGCTAAAAGCTTCCCAATTCCAGAAATTGCATGGTTGCGTTTAGTTTGTGGATCTAAGTATGGTTTCAACTTTGAATGTAAATCTAGAATGGCAGCTCTTCCAAACCGGTAGCGTAGTTTGATTTCCTCATTTGTTAAGTTGTCCAAAATTGTTCTTTTGTTAAATAGTCTGGGTCTGCGAATCACATTTTGTTCCTTTTCCTCATTAGAATGTTGCTGAAAAGCTAATAAAATCTGCAGCTGTGGAGTGAGTGACATTTCGCTGTGCGTGAAAATTCAGAGAAAAATATTCGCACAAATAAAAATAGCTTGTCACCGTGCGAGTGCGCATGCGCACAGGTTATTGAAGAGGTTAAAAAAAACCCCCGCGCATGCGCAGAGCAGTTTGCGAAACATAGGCGGTCTTTACTTTGCAACTAAGTATTCGCACTATATTTGAGCAGATTTCCAACCCATCAAATAATTATTATACAAACAAATCCCATATGTCTCAGTAGGCACATATATAAATGACTGTTCTGTAATTAATTTTATTACAAACACAACCGCTTGGGTATTTTAGATTCGCAATGCGAACACAACCGTTCCATTGCGCAGTTATTTTCGCAATGACGTATTTCCGGTTCCTTCATTTCCGCTTGTTACAACATATGCGTAGAGGCAACATGGCGGATGCATTAGACAGAGCTATTCGCTTCTCCCATGCTGAAGTGATGTTTATGCTGAAACATCTTGCTCAGTTTAAATATAAAAGCACAGAAGGGGATTCCAGTGTCAAGACACGTCGCAAAAAAGAAATCATGGAAAAAGTATCCAAGCTAATGTATGCAAAATTTGGAATACAAAGAACAGTGCTCCAACTTCAGAAAAAGCTGTCTGATGTTAAAAGACGTGGATTTCCAGTGTATGATGAATACATTAACATTATTTTCCAAGGTAAGTAATATTAATATTCAAAATGTTAATACTAATGCTCGGTTGATATGAAAATATGTTCCACAAATACGTAGAATACATTATTAGTAGTGTTTTATAAACTATTAGGGGAAAAAATGTATAAGTATCATTTCAGTATTGCTTTTTAGCTAAAGTCAAGTAAATTGCATATTATGTGATGCATGTTATTTTTTTGGGGTGGGGAATGATTGATAACTATGGTTCTATTATATCATAAAACGCAATAATGTTATTATGTATCAATTTACTCATGAAGTAGCATAACAATATTATAGATGTCACTATATACACTTACGTTTATACTATTAGGGAAGTATAGTGCAACATTTCCAACGTATGAAACTACAAGGAGTATATATTGTTATAAATATTTTTAAATACATACAGTATATATATTAAATGGGGACAGCCATCTCTGGTTAAATGATAAATTAATTACCAACAACAGTTACACAACGGCCATTTTTCTTTAGAAAAAGTTTTATTTTATCTAAACGCAACTGTAAAATGTACACATTTACAATGTGATAAACTGACTCGTTAATTAAATTTATTTGTCCCAAACAGGAAAATGTTATAAAAAACTACCTCTTAAAAAACAAGTCTCAACTACTGACCGTCAAAGTCTAAATTCTGAAGGTAGGTGAAATTTTGGACAATAGTAACAATTTTATTCTTATCTGTTATGCTTTTATTGGGATATCTATTGTTTAGTGCAAGATTCTACCTTCAATGAACTGGAGATCGGTCTGGAGAAAAAAGAAAAAGCGAAAAAAAGAAGCACTTCTTTGTATACTAATGTATTGAAAACAAAAGTCTCCAAAAAAACTTCTGTTGAACGTAAGTTTAAATCACGAGCCATCAAGCAGTGGCATTAATTGTGGGACAAATATTCACATAGGATATAACCAATGCCAACCAATACAATTTTTACTTAAAATTTATAAACAACAGTTGGCGGTCTTTTTTAGAAAGGTCACGCCCCTGGATAGATGAGTTATTGCCACGGCTGTTTCATTGAGCCTTAATATTAAATTTCTAAGGGAATATTGACCTTAAACATTCTGTAGATGTTTTCTGTATATTTTAAATTTTAGATTTAAGAGGTCGAAGTTCATGTGTGTATTGTATGTAGCTACATTTAGGATATCTTATCTATTTTACTTTGTGAATATAGTTTTGAACAATATATGTTTATGTTAAAAACTATTATCTAAGAAACATATGGTTCCGAGATACAGATAGCAGGTTAACAGTTTCATGACCTAATCACTTTTAGAAATATTTCATGTATTGAGCATATGATTCTCATAACAAGTGTAGTATAGAAATGTATTAGCGTTTAGCATGTCGTTCAAACTCTTCGAAACAAAACATAAATGCAAGCCACAACCTGCATGGCAAATTACTAAATAATGTACATACATAATGCATGGATGCACATAATTATGTTTAGTGTACCGAATGCATGTAAATGATTTGGTAATTATCCATCCAAGCTGTTGATTCAATATGTGTTGAGTTTGAAGCAATGAGGTGGCAACCATAACTGCACGAATGAAGAACTGTGTCTTCATTTTGTGCTTCTGCAACAGCGCCCACTTGAACTGCAATCAGTCATTAAACTTTAAATAGTAAATTAAATTTAAATGTAAATGTAAAAAAAAAAAATGTAGTGTTGTATTAAAATTATTCTAACAATAATTTTTTTTATTGCCGAATAGACAAGTCTGATGCACCTTCTACCTCCTCTTCTCAAGCAAAAGCTGGAGAACTACTTAATTCCATTAAGGTGATGAAGCGTAAATCTTGTACACCATCAAAACACAGAAATTTGATTGTGCAAAAATGTCATCGTTCAACATGTGTAATGTACCTTAATAAGATTCAAAAGCTTATCTGTGCCATGGGTAAATACTGGCATCATCTGAAAAGGTTGCATTAAGGCATAACATGGCACGTTTTAAATTGAAAAGGTTTATTTTCTATATTGTCATCATAATGTCTATGCCAATTTGTACAACTAAAAAATTTCTTTGTATTTAAATTGTTTAATATGTATCTGAACATTTAGAAAGTACAGCACTATTTGCACTATTGATACATTATTATTAAGAATATGTAAGTTGAACTAGTAATTGTACCTTAAAATCTCACCATTTGTGCCTTTCCCCATCCACATGTTGATTTGTCATGAAGGATTTGTAGCTAGGTTGAACGACATAAAAATTTGCAAACAAGCTCAAATGTTCAGTGCAGCTATTGTACACAGACTAGGGAAGGGTGTAGTTGTCATTCAGTTAATCGTGGTAAAACCACAGCCTGCGGACATCACAGCAAATATGTGTGACAAGGGCCTTCAAAAAACAGTTCAATGTGAAAATACAAACTGTAAATTGATTGTCTGTGCAAAAAAAATACAAATGTATCTATTATGTTTAGTAAGCTAAAAAAATATGTATAAAGGCTGGAGTGAATGAATATCTTACATAATAGCCAGAATACTACTTCCTGCTTTTCAGCTCTATAAGTCAGTAACTTGAAGGGGGTCACGTGGGACATAAATGTTCAGTGAGTTTGCAATTAATCCCTAGCACGCTGCTCAAATTCATAAGCAACAGTTATGACCCATGTGCCCCACCTCAAGTATTTGATTCGTTAATTCCTGGTGACCAGGTTAACCTTTTACTTCTAACCAAGAGAGCTGAAAAGCAGGAAGTAGTGTTCTGCCTATTATGTTACACATCCAGTTACTGCAGCCTTTATACATTAAATTTTTACTTCTGCACAGCCAATTTATTTACCTAGTTTTTAGTTTGACACGGAACAATTCGTTTAAGTTAATTTTCTTATAGCGAGCATTCAAGTGACAGTGTTGCACATAATGTTTTATTTTTTCTTTAAAAAATACATTGCATAGATTGCAACCTTGCCTGTGGTTTTTTTTAATTTTACAACAAATACACATGTTAAAGCAATAGGTGACTAGTGAAAACTGATAAAAACAACAACCAACAAAGTGCAATAGGGTAAGTAACCTTCTCTATATATAATTGAAAATAGACTTGAAACCATTAGAATTTGTTTAGAAAAACGTAATTAGGAAAAATCTTTATAATGTCTTCCACAGCCTACACTCATAGCACTTAATATTTCTTAGGTAAAGAAAATTTTGCTTACTATTTAGTTACATAAATAAAAACTTTTTTTTACCATGCACTTTTAATTATGACTATTTTAACAGTGGAAATCAATGGGCTATTTTTTTAGAAGGTATACCATAATACCACAAGCAAACACATACTTCAGCAGGTGTGTTTAATATATAACGTAGATAATTCTTTCAATTGTTGCCATTACACTTTGAATATTCTATCATGTGCATATTAATGACTACATAATTGTTTCTATTGCTTTGTTTACACATTTTTCAATTAATGTGGATTTAACTGATCACTTGCTTACTATGTATTAAAAGAAATACTTTGTTCAAAATGGGAAGTGTGTTGTTTTCTAAACTTATCATGAATTATTGTTTGCAAAACTGATAAATAGATTTTTGACGTCACATTAAAAAATTGGAGTTTACTAACGAGTATAGTAAGATTTTGAGACCTAACATTTCAAATCACCCTTCACTCAATTTTATTCCTTAATTCTTAGCATAACAAACATATTACCACAAAACGCACAGCAATTGTCGATAATAATTACAATGACACTTTTTTTAAACAAAGTAACATTTATTTGAAAATGTAGTTCAAAAATAAATGGTGATTTTAGAAAGTAACAAAAAATGGTCTGATTGCTTTTTTTTTCATACCCATCCAAGAAAATCAAGAATGGCCTATATAATTTCTGTAACTTAGCTAGAAGATACATTTTTTAAAAGTATTTGTTTTCAACAAACAAATAAAAATGTGTAACCATTCAGACAAGTTTGATAATAAAATTGGTTAGACATAAAGTAATTTAACCAAAAAAAATCATGTTTTCAACCAGTTTATATTTACTTTGGTAATTACTATTTCTAAAGTAAACTTTATTAGAATAAAACAAAGCTTGCTATTTTGGACACATACAACTAAACTAAATATATAGAACAAAAAATAGTCCATTTGAGTGTTTACTGGGGTACAACTGTGTACTTTTACATGTTGGTATTAATTAGGAGGGGATATACTTGAAGGACCTTTGTCTATTAAGAAGGCCTGTACACTATTGGACTAAATATAAATACTTTATTTTTTATTTTTTTTATTTTTTCTACTAGAGCAATCAAGTAATTCTTTATTTCCTTTTACTTGACGGAGTGATCGTCTTAACGGCTTATTCTTATCCAAAAATAGTACATCAACATCAGGCACATTGTCAACAGACAACTTTGTAGTAGTCATGTTCTCGTTTGTAACAACATTACTTGATTGAACATTAGTTTCTGGAATTACAGGACACAAAAAAGGATCCTTTTGTAAATCGATACTATCGTCTGCAAGACTGCTAATAGAGCCCTCTTCATTCTCCACTGCAAGCACCAAATGTCGTTCCATTTTTAAAAAATCAAAAAAAGCACTCTCTATTCTACAGACACTCTCTGAAAAGTTTTTTAAAATACAATTTTGATCAAGAATTGCCTTAGTTTGTTCTCTCATAAGAGTTAGCATTTCCTCCTGCTTTTCACCGATTTTTTCCTGAATTTTTGAAGTTTCAAGGCACATTTCAAACATTTTTTTCCCCATGGCAGCCTTAGTATCTTTGCTGACTTCTTTTATTGGCAATGCTGTGTTGCTTCTGTTTATTTCTTCTTCACTTTCACAAATTTCAATGGTGTCTTTATGTGGCAAAAAATTGTCTACAACAGCTGTCAAAGATTAAAGGAACAAAGTTAGTTTTGATAATATAGTTGATAAGGTAAGTATGTTGTTTACAAAAACAAACACATTTCCTTTATTAACTTATTACAGGTTTTTGTGCAAAAAATAAACGTGGGTAAGTAGCAGTAAGAATATGCACACATGACATCTACCCATTGAATGGCAGGTGCCTATTTCCTGTCATACAATATACATTTTGAATGATGGCCAGATAAGCTGTATCACTGCAGGCAGAGGTGAACATGTTTTTCCCTACACCTGACATTATGGTCACAAACTTCCATGGACTTAAAAAGAGTTTTACTGAAAAACGATTTACTAATCTCTACTGATATTTACAAAATAATTCCACTCATAGGCTCGTTAATTTGTTTATATATATATTATAAACAATATTTACCATATGTAGCAACTGACTTGGGATCACTACTATCCAAAATTGAATCACCCTTCACTAAAATGTCCGGGATTGTTTCTTGAACCTAGTAGACATACAAAAAATTATTTATAATGATTGTATAAATGAAGACTTAAAGTATTATTTGGTCTAACTTTACCACAATATTAAAGTAATCAGAGGCTAAAGTTAGTAGACTAGTGCTTTCATTTAATGTATAAGAAATCAGCACAAGGAAAAGGAATTTCAAATATAAATATTAGTTTAAAAATATTAATAATTCTATGTCAACATAGATGATATCTTTATATAAACCTAAATATACTTTTTTTATTTTACATACATAAATTTTTATGGTACACCCAAACTGGCAATGTGTTCAGCCAAGTACAACATGAATAGCCGTTAATTTACTAAAACAGGCCATATTTTGACCTCATTGTAATTGTGTTTCCTGCCCCTACTTTGAATTCCCACTATAAAACAGGATTTTTGATACTCACCGTTAAATCTGTTTCTCTGTGGTCGATAGGGGGACACAGGGACTATGGGGTTAAGCTCCACCCTCCAGGAGGCAGGACACTTATTCAAATGAAAAAAGGGGCGTGCCAGTACTGTGGCTTAACCCCAGGCTAGAGCCAATGTATTCAGTTGGTACCAAAGACCTGCTAACCAAAGAACATAAGTAATGCTCATAAAAATATATTAACGGCAGAACAGATAACTCAGGAAGAAATTCCACACAGACCAACATGGTCAAACTCGCATAGGGCGGGAAGCCCTGTGTCCCCCTATCGACCACAGAGAAACAGATTTAACGGTGAGTATCAAAAATCCTGTTTTCTCTGTTGTCTCAAGGGGGACACAGGGACTATGGGGACCTAACAAAGCAGTCCCAGAACAGCAGGGTGGGAGCGAGAGAAAAGACACATTATTGCACCACAGAGTGCAACACCTTGCGGCCAAAAGCGGCTTCCGCAGAGGAAAACGTGTCAATTTTGTAAAATTTTGTGAAGGTGTGAACGGAGGACCAGGTAGCCGCTCTGCAGATCTGGTCCAAAGAAGCCGAGTTGCGCCAAGCCCAGGAGGCTCCCACCGACCTCGTGGAATGGGCTCGGACGCCCTCCGGCGGAGATTTACCTTTGGCTAGGTAAGCCTGACGAATGGTCTCCCGTAACCATCGAGCAATGGAGGTCTTGGATGCTGCCAGACCGCGGCGGGCCCCAGAGGGCAGTACGAAAAGATTTTGAGACAGTCGAAAATCCTTGGATCTCTGAATATACCAGCGAAGAGCCCGGACAACGTCCAGACCATGAAGTCTGCGTTCCTTGTCGTTCTTGGCATCCGGGCAGAGTGAGGGTAGAACGATCTCCTGATTTATGTGGAAGGATGAAACCACCTTAGGCAGAAAGGACGGTAAGGTGCGGAGCACCGCTTTGTCTTTGTGGAAGACGAGGAAGGCAGGATCGCAGGATAAGGCACCGAGTTCAGACACTCTCCGAGTTGATGATATTGCCACGAGGAAGACAACTTTCCAGGTAAGCCATTGTTCAGAGACAGTCCCGAGAGGTTCGAAGGGGGGATCCAAGAGAGCATCCAAAACAGTATTCAGGTCCCAGCCGGGGACTGGTGGACGGAATGGAGGACTGATGTGTGCTACACCCTGCAGAAAAGTGCGGACGGAATCATCCAGAGCCAAACGGTGTTGGAACAAGACAGATAGAGCAGAAACTTGAACTTTCAAGGAACTGAGCTTCAGGCCCAACTGCAGACCCCGTTGGAGAAAAGACAGCACTCTAGGGATGTTACAGTCCGTGAAGGAAAAGGGGCTGGAGATGGGAATGGCGGTGTCGTTGCACCAATTCCAATAGTTGCGCCAAACTCTGTGATAAGCTTTAGACGAAGTGGGCTTGCGTGATTGCAGCATAGTAGCAATGACATCCTCCGCTATTCCCTGTCGTTGCCAGATGGCCGCCTCAATAGCCAACCCGTCAAAACGAAGAGGCCCGGGTTGTGGTGGGAGATGGGACCCTGGCGGAGCAGATCGTGCCTGAGGGCTAAGCGAACGGGCGGTGCTATGGACATGTCCCGGAGATCCGAGAACCACGTTCTTCTGGGCCAGAATGGAGCTATGACAATGACTGTGACAGGGGACCGCTTGATCTTCTTTAGCACCCGCGGTAACATGGGAAGAGGCGGGAAGATGTAGGCCAGGTCGAACAGCCAACGTTGTGTCATGGCGTCGACTCCTGCAGCGAGAGGATCCCGGGAGCGGGCGAAGAAAGTGTTGACTTTGCGGTTGTTCCTGGAGGCCATCAGGTCGATTTGCGGATGCCCCCAACGACGAACGAGATCCGCAAAGGCTTCCGGGTGAAGCTCCCATTCCCCTGGGTCCAGGAGATTGCGGCTGAGGAAGTCTGCCCTGGTGTTGTCGACTCCCGGGATGTGAATGGCGGACAGCCTTGCCGCATTGGATTCTGCCCAACTTAGAATTTGCTGAACTTCCGCTAGCGCTGCTCTGCTGCGGGTTCCTCCCTGACGGTTTATGTATGCGACTGTGGTGGAGTTGTCGCTTTGGACTCTTATCGCTTTGGCCTGGAGAAGAGAGGACCAGTGAAGGAGCGCCAACTTTACGGCGCGGAGTTCTAGGATGTTGATAGAGAGTTTGGACTCCGCGGGAGACCACAGACCTTGTGCGGACAGGGAGTTGAATGTTGCTCCCCACCCCAGGAGACTGGCGTCGGTCGTGAGAACCGTCCAATCCGGTGTGGCCCAGGATTGACCCCTGGAAAGATTGCTCGGCTTGAGCCACCACTGAAGAGACAGCTTGGTGGAGGGTAGGAGAGTCATCTTCTGAAGGAGAGATCCGCCCTTCCAGGCAGCTAGAATGTTGGCTTGAAGGGGGCGTAGGTGAAGTTGAGCAAAGGGTACCGCCTCTATGGTGGACACCATGGATCCCAGGACTTTCATGGCCAGATGAACAGTAGGAGACTGAGAGTGCAGAAGAAGTTTGGAAAGAGAACGTATCTTCTCCTGTTTGTCGAGTGGGAGAAAGACCCGTTGTGTCAGAGTATTGAACTCGAGACCCAGGAAGGTCATCTGATGACTGGGAACAAGGTTGGATTTCTTCCAGTTGATCGTCCAACCGAATTCTTGTAGAAGGACAATCGCTCGACGGAGATCCTCTTCGCTCCTCTCTGCTGTGCTGGCCTTGAGGAGCAGATCGTCCAGATAAGGGGTCACCGAAATCCCCTGAAGCCGCAATGCCGCAGCCGTCACCGCCATGAGTTTGGTGAACACCCTGGGGGCTGATGTGAGACCGAAGGGGAGAGCCACAAACTGGAAGTGACGATTCTTGAAGGCAAATCTCAGGAACCGATGATGAGGAGGCCAAATGGGGACGTGAAGGTAAGCATCCTTGATGTCTAGAGACATCAGAAATTCCCTCGACTCCATGCCCCGAATGACTGATCGCAGGGTTTCCATTTTGAAGCGAACTGAGCGGATGTACTTGTTGAGGAATTTCAGGTCCAGAACTGGCCTGAATGATCCGTCCTTCTTGGGAACAAGGAAGAGGTTGGAGTAGAAACCGGAGAAGGTCTCTGATGGGGGTACCGGGACGATCACCCCACTTTGCTCCATCTTGTTGATGCAATCCAGAAAGGCCTGGGCCTTGGTGGGACTGGTTGGAATTCTGGACATGAGGAATTTTCTTGGGGGAAGGGACGAAAAGTCGAGATGATAACCCTCTGTGATGATCTCGTTGACCCAGGCGTCTGAGGAGTGTCGACTCCACACCTCCCGGAATTGCAGAAGTCTTCCCCCTATGGATTGCTGCGATTCCGGAGGGGGTGGCCCGTCAGCCTGATACGGGCTTGTCGGAGGAAGATTTGTTCTGGAATTTTGAATTCTTCCAATTTGGGCGTCCCTTGTCAGAAGGTTTGGCTCGAAAATTGGAGCGTCGAGGCGGACTGTATCTTCGTGAAGATCGAGCAGATTGGCCTCGAAAAAATTTTCTTTGACGAAAGGACTGAGTAGATCTAGCTTTAGCTTGTGGGAGGAATGTGCTCTTTCCCCCAGTGGCTTGGGAAATAATTTTCTCGAGTTCCTCACCGAATAGTCTCTGTCCCTTAAAGGGTATAGAAGTTAGGGACTTCTTAGAACTGAGGTCAGCAGACCAATTCTTCAGCCAGAGGGTTCGCCTAGCGGCTACTGATAGAGCTGAAGTCCGTGCTGTGATCTGCGCGGTGTCCAGTGTGGTTTCGGACAGATAGGCCGATGCCTCAGCTATGGATTGAACAGATGAGACGAGGTCTACTCTAGGAACACCCTCCTGAATATCCGTAAGGAGGGAGTCAGCCCATGCTTGAATCGCCCTGGCTACCCAGGCCGACGCTAGAACTGGACGCAGGGTAGAACCTGCTGACGAGTAAACGGCTTTGAGAAAACCTTCAAGACGTCTGTCGGATGAGTCTTTGAATGCAGCCGCGTCTGTCACAGGAAGTGTAGTTGATTTTGACAAACGAGAGACAGGGGCATCGACTGTAGGGGGCATAGACCATTTGTCCACCAATTCCTTGGAGAAGGGATAGGATTTGGAGAATTTACGAGTGGCTTGAAATTTTCGTTCCGGAAAATTCCACTCTTCTTGTATGATAGCTAAGAGCTGATCGTGAGATGGGAAACAAACCGAGGATTTGTGTTGTCTTTTGAACAAGCTGGAAGTTTGCGCCTGTTCCTTTGACTGAGAAACTTTTAACACCTCAGTAACACCTTTGATGATATGTTCGATATCGTGTTGGACATCGTGGCCTTTAGCCTCATCCTCAAGTTCCTCTTCATCCTCCGACGACACCTCTGAGGGGAGAAGTTCGCCCTCTGAATGGGAGGAATCCCCTCCCACAGTTGAACCATCAGAGGGAGAGTGGGTCCCTGTGCGTGGTCTGGAAGGCTCTGGTCTCTTGCGTTTTCCGCTGGACTTATGCCCCAGTCTGGTCAAAGCTTTACCCAAATTATCTGCGAGGGCAGGTAGATTTTGCAGGGAGGCCAGAGACTGTGAGAGTTGCAGAGCCCACAGAGGAGCAGGGGGTTCTGAAGATGGCCCGGCTGCGTTGTCTTGAGGAGTGTCGTCTCCTGATGGGGGGCCCGATAGTTCTGTGTGAGGGAGGTGAGAGCCCCCTGAACCAGGTACAACAGAAGCTCCCTTGGAGCAAGATCTGCAAAGGGGTTCCCCCTGTCCCCCTGGGATTTTGGATTGGCAATTCTTGCAGGCAAAATAGGTGATTTGTCCTGCTGTTGCTGGTGCTCTGCCCCCCCCCGCCCTGGGGAATAGTCCCCCAGACTTACCTTCTGCCATAAGCAGTGTCTGTGGTACCTGCTGAATAACTGGCTGTGTGCACTGGCTTTGTCCCCAAAAGTATAGGCTGCTGCAAGGGCAATGCGCTGCAAAAACGGACTCTGTAGAGGCACTAGAGAGAAGGATGCGCTCAATAGTTACTAAAGGGAAGGAGAGAAGCGTGTTGAGGAGCGCAAAATGGCCGCCGCAATGGAAAGGGCGCGAGATGCGGCATGAGAGAGAGGCTTGGAACGCGGTTCCGCCCCCTCCTCACCCATGCGTTCCAGGGGAAGCGCGCTGAAGCGCTAATGGCGCCAACAGTAAGGAGACGCCTAAACAGTACCCCTGGAGCAGCGTGTTCCTAGAAGATAAACCTTCCCCACATGCAGCACAACAGCCAGAGCAGAAATAGATTGGGTAGGGGGGGAGAGCAACCACAGCGTGAGGTAAAAGTAGCCTTTATACTCACATGCAGCCACACTGTAAGGCCCTCTGCTCCCCCTCAAGGAGTGCAGGCATGCCTAACCGAGTCTGTTATAGCCTATGGGCCAGGGAATGACTCCAGTGGGCCTCCCACGGAGGGGGTGTACACAACAGATACAGGTAACCCTGATTGTGGTAGCACCCCTGTCTACTTGAAGCTTGAAAACTTGGAGCTTGCAGGTTGTCCATCCTCCTAGTAAGCAGGACACTTAAAAACTGAATACATTGGCTCTAGCCTGGGGTTAAGCCACAGTACTGGCACACCCCTTTTTTCATTTGAATAAGTGTCCTGCCTCCTGGAGGGTGGAGCTTAACCCCATAGTCCCTGTGTCCCCCTTGAGACAACAGAGAAATGTTTTTATCTTTCAATGGCCAAAATATTAAGACAAACATTATAGTTTACCATTTAGATTGATCTTTTAAAACATGTACAGACAATTTATGCCAAAATATTATTTTATTTCATAATCCCAGAAATACTAAAACCAGACATTACTTGGCTCTCAAATTGACTGAGTTGTTTACTTTCTCCATCACCTCCTCCAGTTTTTCGTCTGCTCTTTTCTAAAACACTTAATTTGTCCTTTGTGCGCCTAATACAAAACAGACATAGATATTATTAACTGGCTGGTTCTCTCTGCAAGTTCATTTTTAACATTTATAGTATTTACAGACCTACAAGAAAACATAATATTAGTAACTAATCACATTGTAGACTAGAAATGGAGAATATTGGTTGCTTTACATACCGTCTAATATCTAGCCATCGTTTCTTGAGATGGACTACTGTTCTCTGGCCAACTCCTACTGCACAAACTTTATTTTTAATTCCTTCCCAGATTTGGTTTTTCCTTTGAGTCGATATTTTCCCAGATATAGACCCGTACAGCAATTCATAGTTTTCTGTAATCTAAAAAAACAAAAAAGTTCACATTTTTACATTGAATCAAAAAAAATATGTAATGCAATTAGGATATTGATGTACAATTTTTGCATTCACATATACATGCTAAACCCTGTAACACTAATACAGTTTGTATAAATTCAGATAGTTTTATACAACCCCAATTTTACTTGAAACAAGGAAACTAAAAGATGTAAGAGCCAATGTCACAACAACATTTTTTGTTGCATGCCACCTTATTAGATATGCTTTTCGTTGAATACAACCCCCTATAAACAAAGGGTATAAAAAAAATTAGGTATTGCACCCATGGTGTCTAGTTGTAGTTCCACAAAAGGCCACTATCTGATTTCTTTCTGAGTTTACCAAGTGATCATAATTACAGGAAGTAAGTTAAAGTAAGCGTTTAAGATTGGTAGTTGTCCTGCTTCCCTTATAATTATTTTGTATACTTAATATGTAAAATTAAGCAACATGTGTGAAAGCATTTAAACAGTTGAAAAAAATCCCTTTAAAAACATTGCAGCGCATCCATCTGTTAATCCAAGTCCGTTTGCATCTCTGCAATGTTCATAAAGGGATTTGAAATTAGAAGTGTTTTGGAGTGTCATTTTTACTATTTCTTAAAACTCTTAAAACGCTTCCACACATGTTGCTTAATTTTACACACTACGGATACAAATATATTATGCTAATTAGAACTTTATACTAATATATAAAAGAACAACACCTTCAAAACAAGTTGACTCCACAACCGCAATTATTTTATGTTTTAAACGTCTACTCTTGTAGACCAACTGTTAAATATGTAAGTGTTCCTTGGCCTAGAGTAACTACATAATTTTTGCATCTGCAAAGCATCACTAGAATTATGCTGCAGTTGTGCTATAACTTACCTCTCTTATTAAGACTTCTAGTTCATTATTGGTAAATTTTGCCATTCTTTTTCTATTTTTCTGTTTTGGAAAACAGTCATCCATTTCACATTGTTCGTCATTATCAGATGTTTCATTTTCAGACAGGACCTTAGAACAGGACTTCGATTTAACCTTCTTAAATGCTTCATGAGTACCTTTAGAGCATGAAGGCACCACATTTTTGTCTAATTCGACACTCTCCATATTAAGATTACTTTGTACAGGCTGATCATTTGGGACAACAGCATGTGCATTTGCCCTAAGTACAGGTAACAATAATAACAGTTGTTTCCATTCAGATTCAGTCATGGACACCTGTTCTTCAGCCATAGCCATTTTGTGTTAAACGGCAGCGAATTCGCTTAAAATATTTCGCGCCATAAATAATCACATGACTCGTAATGCGAATGACGTCATCACGTAATATGCGAATTGCATATTGAATTTTCGCGGCTGTTTCTAAAACATAAATTTGTTGAAATAAACAACTGACCCATTTCCACCAAGACACACATTAAAAGAATGTAAATTTGTCTATAAGAAAAACAAATATTGCCAAAAAACAGTTAAATGCGCATCTTTTAATTGAGTTTAAATGCGCATTTGTAGAACATGCGCTCGCTATTTGCGACTGGATCTTATGTCAACGCTAAAAATCACAAAAAACGCGCATTTTCTGTAAGATTGTCAATCGCAAATGTATGTCTTTAGTCGCTTTGCGAATATTTATAACGGACATTAGCGAATGCGCAAAACCACATTGCTCTGTGCGTACCATTTGCCCAGCATTTTTAAATATGACTGTGCGTAATAAGCTTTTGCGTGCACTGCGAACTATTTTGCACAGCGCAAACTTTATAAATGACCCTCACTGTGATGCTTTCTATGGTATGGTTTTTAATACAATATTACAATGTGTGCCTTACAAATAAAGCTCATTCACACTCATTTAAACTTTTATAATCAAACCTGAAATGCTTACCTGAAATGCTTTATTTTTCTCTGCTTTATTTTTTTTCTCTACCTCAACATGTAGCGCAAGGCGATCAAGAGTTGAAGCCACTCTGTCCTTCTGACGGTCAACATGGTCCTTCGCTTTTCTCTGGGAACATAAAAGTACATGTTAAAATGAAATCTGAATAGGTCTCATAGTGAACACATTTCTATAACTAAACATTATTATCCAATAGGTGACAAAATTGATTGACCCTTGTTTGTTTAACAAACACAAATAAAGCACATTACTTCTAAACCATTTTTTGGATCTAAAGGATAAAGGTGGAACGGCAATTCAAATTAAACTTGAAAAAAAAAAATCAGGTATACATTTTGCTCCTTATTGTTTACTTTACAAGGGCAACAAATGTGTGACAAAGTTAATTATTCACCATTGTTTGCACTATTGCCTTCTGAATTAGTGTTTTTCCCTCCATTTATAAATAAGTCCGTTCTCCTCTGATCATTGTCATCTAAAGTCCTTTTAAGCATATTAGGTTTAAATCTTGAACTACTTGCAGATAAGCACATATCAGATGGAGTTTTGATCCCTTCATGGGTGTAACAAAAAGCCATAATTGATTCTTCCAGGCTTGCTATTAATTTGGCTTTGTGGCCAGTTCTTTGGGCATGCTTAGCAATGTGTGTGTCACTTTTCAATATTTTCCTACATGACAGACAGTAGGCTTTACTTAAAAACACTGACACAACCTCAGCTATGCTTTGTTCTGAATAAGCCACAGGATGAGCATTACGGCACCGTGTTCTAGAAGAGAGAGAAAGAAAAAAAAAAGATAGATTCTGTGTACTCCACTTGCCTCCCCCCCCCATGAAAACACTTGCACATTCAGAACCACCACTGTGCTGGTCCTTTGCAGTCTTTCTGCTTCTTTTATACATGCTGATGTTTCTATTCTATTTTGTCTGTGTTAGTCTGGGTTCGTTGTTATTCATATGGCTCTGGTTTTTTCTTTTTCTTAAAATAAACACCTACTATTCTCTCCCTGTCTAAGAATCCATTCACATGACACATTCACTTCAGCTTCCTCCTGAAGCTATGTAAATCCAGCCCTGATTGCCCCATTGATGGGAACATACAAATTAGTGTGACACCCAGTTCCTTCCAAATGCAATGATCCCATTCCTACCTTTTCCTAAAATAAGGTTCACTCCATTCTGTTTTATTCTCCTAGCTGGATTAATCAAACAACCCCCTCACCCATTTCTCGATTTTAAACTGTGATGTACCTGCAATTATAATTTCACATCCTATGGAGATGGATTAATCCACTGACTCCAAACGTCTCAACTTCCTATAATCTTTTTAACCTAATACTAAACCCTGCTACACACAGTTCTATGCCTAACAAAAGAGTAATTAATTAAAAAATATTTACCTAAAATGTGCAGAAAGTTCTGTATGAGAACGTAGTTCCTGATTGCAGGATGAGCATTTAACCTGGAATGGAATGTCCTTGCACAGAGCAACCAAAATATTTTTTGCATATCGTGGAAATGGTACTGGACATGGTATGCTTCTATTATCTGCAAAGAAAGTTGCATACAATTACACACACATAAATATGAACCTGAGAATAATATGTGAAGACTTTTATTTTTATGGTGCATGAGGTGTTTAGATTATCCACGTGAAATCCTATTTGCTGAAGTAAGTGGAGACAAGAGTAAACCAGTTGTAACTTTTGAACTTGCATACCTGTAGAAATAATTTGCTAGTGGCAATGGTTTAGGTGAAATTGATGCATACAGGTATGTGTTTCATGGACATTTGTATGGCAAATGTGCTTCTAGTACAGGTATGGGATCCGTTCCAGTTATCCAGAAAGCTTGGAATTACAGAAGGGCTGTCTCCCATAGACTGCATTTTATTAATTATTTTATTTTTTTTCCTTTGTAATAATAAAAGAGTACCTTGTACTTGATCCAAACTAAGATATAATTAATCCTTTTTGGAAGCAAAGCCAGCCTAATGAGTTTATTTAATGTTTACATGATTTTCTAGTAGACAAACATAATGGAAAGATCCATTATCCAGAAAACCCCTAGCCCTGAGCATTCTAGATCATTATAAATAGAAAATACAGTATCATTCACTAAATTATGTACAAAATGTGGATTTATCGTTTTGTCAAAACAATAAAACTCCAGACAAGAAACGTATTACATCACCTAATTCGATAGCTCGCAAGAAGTGATTGCTTTCAGACATGTGCTGTAGACATTCATCTCTTAGGTTGAAAAGTAAAAAACACAAAGGACACGCAAAACTGTTGATAACCTGAGGAGGAAAATACCCGGTGGGCCCCGACCCTAGTGGGCCCCCGCCGGGCCAGTCCCCCTCTCCCAAACAGTTTTAAAACAATAATAAAAAAAATGTCGGCGCATCGCAGCGCCGTTTGCGCGCCGAGCGCCGTTTCCGTTTGCGCGATGCGCCGCCTGGGCGCCGAGCAGGGATTCGCCTAACAAGTAGGTAGCGGGGGCCAGAGGGGGGCCCTGGACACCAGTCCCAGTGGGCCCCGGACCCCCCAGTCCGACCCTGGAGAGTACAGTAAAATGAAGTGTCTCCTCAGCACAAAGGTCTCCTAGTTATATACAGCTTTCCTAAAGAACTAAATTATGAATGTATTATGAATGCACTAAATACAGAATTCAGACAAATCCCAGAAACTTTTTGCAGAATTTGTATTCAAAGGGAAATCCACACTCTTAATATTACATACCTTTAGAGCACTAAACAACTGAAAGTACAAATATGTGTATTAGAGTATTTCTTTATAGTACACGTTCACTGAATTCATAACTTTAGAACTCAATTAAGTACTGGATCCTAAAGTTAAGGATTAATAAATTATATGGGCACAGAAAATGGCCCTACCTTGGCTAGGACAACCCCTCCCAGAAGTTATAGGGGGTAGGGTCACATCTTTCATGCTGTGAGACAGAGAGGAGGAAAAAATAGGCTTGTTTTTTTAATTTATTAACCGTGAATCCACTTAAGCTACTCAAAGGAAGAGAGGTTTGCTCACAAGGAGAGTAGGCACACGTGGTGTTTCAAAATTCAAAAAATAGTCTTTGCATAGTTAACTCGCAAAACTTTCTTTGGAGGTGTATGTGTGATAAGAGTGTTTGGGGGTGTCCACACCATCACTTGTAATAAAATAATACCTGCATAAGAGTAAAGTTTCACAATTATTTTACATTATTTACCAACATGTTTCACAAGTAACAAGTTCACAGAAATGAATACCTTTGCTGTCACATGATCATCATATTTATCAGGGGAATTAAAACGTTGAAGACAAGCATCACAGGCATAAGAATTTGAAGGAGCTCCATGAAGATGAATAGTTGGGTCGCACAGAGAATGATCAAACCTTGAATTACAAACGTTTGCAAAAATAATTAAGGCAATATGAGAGCTTGTAGGCAGAAATAACTTCTCACAATGGGGCAAGAACATTTATCACAGTCTGCCAGTACAAGTGAAGAGCTGCTAACAAGTACTAACAAGGAAGGAACTCCACAAGTGAAGTCTTACCAAACCACTGTAAACAGTTAATACCCAATAATAAGGCAAAACTAGAAGTGAATTGCTAAAAGGTAAGTGAAACTTCAACACTAAAATGGAAAACAGTTACCTTTCCAAGGGGAATTTTCTTAACGAATAGGTTATTAACCACCAAATTATGCAGCTACATCAATTGCTAATCTCATTGAGAACTACATTTATTTAAATACTGTACCACTGGTTTGCATCAATTTAAAAAGTCATTTGTCAGCAGCTAAACGTGTCTCAAATTTCCCAGCTTTTTCAAGTTTCACAGAGTGCTTATGCTTTTATTATATATCGTTATAAGCTTAACATACCTTTTTAGATGTCCTAAGAGCAGCTGACCATTATCATACTTTCTGTTGCAGTGCACAATAGGACAGATGATGGGCGTGTTTCTGACAGGACTTTGTTCTCTAAAACGATTCTTATTTCTGCGGCTGGAACAGACTATCCCTGGCTTCAGCCCTATAACAGTAAATATTGAGTACTCTAAATATTCAATACTTAAGTAACTTAAGGTTTTGTAAAAACTGTAAAAAGGTCATCTTCTAAAAAGACACAAAAATAATTCAAGACAGAAAAAAAGGACTAACCTAATTTGTATTAATATCTTACTATAACTGAACTACAGCACAATTATGTATAGGGAATTACTTAATCTCTTTACAGTCGCTGCTAAACCCACTGTGTAATCAACAATATACTGATAAAAAAGCAGATTAAACTAAATAAACTATTTGTCTCATGTGTAACGACACTGCATAACCAATAAAGCTACATTTGCAGTTTAAAGTGACACTTGGGGGCAGATTTAATAATGGTCGAATTGAAAATTTGAATTTTAGGGTTTTTTTAATGGCCAAAACTGTCAAATTCGACTAGGGAATTATTAAAATTTGATCACAGTTTTATTTTTTTTTTAAAACTTGAATTCGATTTTCTAAATTTATCATACACTGGCCCTTTAAGAATTTGAATTCCACTATTCTCCATCTTAAAACTGCCGAATTGCTGTTTTAGCCTATGCAAGATGTCCTGGGATCAATTGTTTGAAGCATTCCTGACATTCAAGCTTTTTTCGAAAAAAACTCGAATTAAACTCGAATTGAATTCGATTCAAATTTGCGGGTCGATCCTATTCACCCTTTGTTTGAAAATTTAGATTTTTGTAATAAATTGCAATTGGTCCAATTTCGAGTTTATAGTAGTTTAAAATAACTCCCCTGAACTCGAAATTCGACCCTTGATAAATCTGCCCCTTGATTTCATGTCTATATTAGCCAGGACACAATAGAGCCAGAAGGACTACTAAATGTCTTAAATGCCACAAAAAATTTAAAGGAAGGATCTCACTTTCCAAAAAATGAGCCTGGGGTTGATTTTTAAAAAAAACGCTAGGAAAAGATAAACCACTACTAAGGAAATACTACATTTTTTTAATAGAAGCAGAATATTTCAAATTGCATAATCAACATAAAATTTTTCAAGAAACCCCTTTTTGAGAATAATTATTCCAAGGTTAGTTAAATATATTGAGATTTTATAAAGGTTTATCCAATTGTGTTGCATATACAATTTGCTCTCATTTTGTACCTCAACACAGCAGAAACACCTAGCTGCTTTCCTATATAGACTAAAAGGATTTGCTTGGAATTTTTCATAATAATCATGCTCAAAATTCTGCCTTGATTCTAGCGATAGGTTCATATAGTTGCAAAGTCTTTGGCTATCATGGCACCACAGATGAGTAAAGTAGATTTTTTTGCAGGAGAGTAAGCAACCGACAAATGATTAAATAGTATTGGCCATCTGTCTTACAGCTTCCTCTAATAATATTTGGGGTATTGGCTCTGATGAAAAAGAATGGCATAGCGTAGACCTTCTGTTCTCCAACTAGCCACCATAAAGGATCTAGTCCAATAAAAAAGGACGAGACCCTCAGCAAAAGCTGACTAAAATGGAAAGCTACTGTTGTTTAAAGGAGAACTCCGGCTTCCAAAACAAAATTTCATAAAGAGGCCCATTGATTCTTTATTCTACTGGTACTGTACAGATGCCCATTATCGGCCAATGCCCCTTATTTAGCTTACCTGGCATTTTGAGCCACTGATTAACACATATTCTTGCTGCATCTGTACCTGGCAGCCCTTTAACGAATTCCAGCTCTTGAAGACCATGTGCATGTTGATCATGCAGTTTTTCCTAAATAAAGCAATATGAGATTTTACAAGCTACAAAGAAAATGCGAAACACAAAATACTTAATATGGTGTATTAGCTCTAATGAGCTCTTGAGTCTTTCCATATTTTTTAAAATGAGATACTGTGATGCTTTCTATGGTATGGTTTTTAATACAATATTACAATGTGTGCCTTGCAAATAAAGCTCATTCACACTCATTTAAACTTTTATAATCAAACCCGAAATGCTTACCTGAAATGCTTTATTTTTCTCTGCTTTATTTTTTTTCTCTACCTCAACATGTAGCGCAAGGCGATCAAGAGTTGAAGCCACTCTGTCCTTCTGACGGTCAACATGGTCCTTCGCTTTTCTCTGGGAACATAAAAGTACATGTTAAAATGAAATCTGAATAGGTCTCATAGTGAACACATTTCTATAACTAAACATTATTATCCAATAGGTGACAAAATTGATTGACCCTTGTTTGTGTAACAAACACAAATAAAGCACATTACTTCTAAACCATTTTTTGGATCTAAAGGATAAAGGTGGAACGGCAATTCAAATTAAACTTGAAAAAAAAAATCAGGTATACATTTTGCTCCTTATTGTTTACTTTACAAGGGCAACAAATGTGTGAGAAAGTTAATTATTCACCATTGTTTGCACTATTGCCTTCTGAATTAGACTTTATCTGTTACATCTGTTAACAATATCTTATAGCTAAAACAGGGGCAAGCAACAGTAAGGCACACTAGTAAAAAAGGATGACAATTGCAAAAAAGTAAACCACAAAGCAGAATGCTAATATCTTCAGAGCAAGTGGCAATTGTCAATATTGAAACTATTAGGAGCAATAGCTTGCAGGGCCATAATGTTTGAAAATGCTCTGTACTGTTTCCTGTGAGAATTGACTTGTATGCCATTATCCTAATGCCACTTCAAGTCCATAATACATAGCTGCTAAAGAACGTCTGCATGCAAATAAAAATGATACTTTTTGTTACTAACGGTCAGTGGTTTAAGCAGTAAAACACAGAGGAGCACAAAAGAGTAAGAACACTGAATATTCTTTTTAAAAAGACTTACAATAACAAAAGAATCCTTTGAGTCTTCATCACTACTAATTAAATCAATACATTCCAGGATAGGTCGTATTGAGCCCTCCTGCACAGGAAATAATATTAAGTCATGAGATCATCATTACAATTTCAAATTATGGGTGAGCATTTGACCTGAACAGATGCTCACAAAGCTCTACCATCTTCATACTATTCTGTATCTCAAATGACTAGTAACTTTCTAGATCCCACTGGATTGGCTAGCTGCAACAGGGCAAAACCATGATATGGCATAAAGACCACTATGTAATTAAAAGCAATTGACTTCAAAATAGAATCCCCAGTAGATACACAATGTACTTGCAAAACATAATAAGGAAAAAAGCAAAAATCTATTAAAGGAGTGAATTTCTTTACTAAAATAAAATGTACCCCTTTCGTTGACTACAGGCATGCTCCCATCTTATCACTAGATTTTACAAGGAGAGAAAGGCCACCCCTTGTATTATATTGTTCTTTTTTAAATATCCATGGTTTGTTCTTTTTTAAATATCCATGGTTTGCGGATATGCAGCATGTATAAGCACATGTACATGAATTTGTAATGTACATCGGAATTATTCTGTATATACTCCTAGTATCTAAACCCTACCATATTGTATATCCATTTTATATCTTACATTTTTGAAAACCAATAAAAATTTAACGAAAAAAACAAACAAAATTAACCACTCACAGGAAGCAAAACACATACGTTAAATTACTCGGGCTCTCGGTTGATCACCTCGTCTGCTGGTGCTTACCAAAAGGAACAGTTCCAAGCAAGCTTGGCTTGAAACAGTGCTCTGTGTGACATACTGTTGATAAATGCATTTTCATTTTAAATACAGCACTGTCCATTCACAGCAACCCTTTTAGCAAACAAAGTTGAATGTGTCAACTCATCACTAACAAAGTGTCACCCCATTTTAATAAACAGACACACACAGCAATATGCAGATAGCTTTGATTGGCCTAGGGATGTGTGGGAAAAAAAATCACCTGATATTTTAGATACTTACACTGACAAACTCAATATCATCCTCTCTACAAAGGCTCTCAGTATTCTGAACATGTTCATTATCTTCAACAGGTACAGACAAATCCATTATCTAAAGTGGGGAAGCAGAGGTTTCACATGTTGGATAAAACCTTAATAATTGGTTGGAACTATACAGGGTGTGAATATGAGTAACTAATGAAAGGCATCTTAAAGGTATAGTTCATCTTTACGTTAACTTTTAGAATGTCCTATTCCTAGAAACTTGACCTTCATAATTTAATTTTTATTTTTTTACTATTCTCTGCAGCCTCTTTCCACCTTTACAAAAGGGATTACTGAACTCAGCAGACAAATAAAACCCAATCTTGCTCTGCATGGCTACTTTATTGTTATTTATTAATATTTTTCTATTTGGGTAAATTGGACCCTAACAACTAGATAAGCAATGAAATGTAATCCAGCCTATATGCACGTTGATGAAGCACAACATGGAGATGAAAAAAATGCAATTTACTCTTGACCATAGTTTTAGGAACTAGTAATCTATCCATTCACCATAATTACATTAATAATACATTACTAATAATTACTATTATCCTCTCAAACAGAAATTCTAAAGATGTATAGCAGATCATGCAAACAGCAGCAAAAAAGCACAAGAAATAATACTAAAAGTAGTTTTTACCCTTGCATAAATAACACCAGCCACCAAATTAGGCACATTGCACTGCGTTAACTGGGCAACAAGTTATAAAGAATTTTCCAAACTTTAGTAAATTGGTGCCTAATTCAGCATTATTTTCTTCTATGCAGATAATAAGCCTAATATGGCTCATATAAGATATTCACTTTGGCCTCTCTTTGTTTGCGTGGGGTTTCCTCTTACAGACCACAAAATATACAGGCAGTTCAAATGGCTTCAGAAAAAAAAAAGCTGATCAGTGTGTGTGCGTGCATGCGATTGGACCTTAGATTGTTAGCTCTGCTGGGACAGGTATTGATATTAATGAAGAATAGTTTCTGTAAAACACTGGGGACTATGTCACTCATATTTAACAGCTAACAATAATGTCAGGCAAATTTATACCTAACATTTCCAGCTCCAAAAAGCTCAAAAATTGCCCCTGCATATATCTGAATTGCAAATGCCTGGACCTTGAATGCCACATTTTCACAGGTACGACTGACAAGACACACAAGCGCACTGCTAGGGTCCAGGCAATTGACAAGGCAAAATATAAACCAAGTTACATAACTGCTTACATTTTCACTATGAATTACTTGGCAGTTCAGACAACAGCATAAATGGGGTATGTGCTTCGATCACCGAGCATTATTACTCGTGCGCACTGACTTCTGTTAAAAGGATGGTTCAATTTTCGGTTAAATTTTGGTATGTTATGGAATGGCTAATTCTAAACTATTCAACGGGGCTCCAGTCCCTCATCTGTTCATATTCTAGTCTCTTATCCAAAGCTAAAAATGCCTGATTGTCAGGATTCACTGAATACATTTATATATATTTACTGTTCTGCCTCTTCAGTCTAAGCACTACAATGTGATCTCGTCTTAACTCACGGTTGTGTTGAGATGTCTATAACTGCAGTCTTAGGTAGATTGGCTGACAGTGACTCGATCCAATGACACCTTGAAGATCATGAAGAAGTTTATTTAAAACTGTGTAGATCAAATACCGATGAACAAATGGATAGGTCAAAAAATCATAGTGTGAACAGCTAACAGAGCATGTAACTGAATGCAGGTTGAAGCTGGAATGAGCTAGAGTGAGAAGTAGGGGAGGAGACAAGAGATGAGATGAGGCTAAGGGAAGAGAGATGAGACACACATAAGAAAAAGGCAAACAATGCATGTGTAACATGACATTTACATATATAATACACAAAAGCCATGAATATCTTGTAAATGATATCCTTATAAACGGTGAGTTCTGATGTCATCAGTTATAAACGGTGAGTTCTGATGTCATTTCCGTCACATGACTCATTGAAACTTGTGTATTATAATAAATAAAGTACCCCCAGTTGCAAAATATGAGGATATTAGAAGTCACCTCGGAGTTCCATGACCTGTATAAAAACACTCGGCCTTCGGCCTCATGTTTTTATATGGTCATGAAACTCCTCGGTAACTTATAATATCCTTATACTTTACAAGAGGGGGTACTTTATCCACTATATATTTTGCAAATTGCAATTGGATTCAGGCTGAATCACTTTTCGCTAGTAATGAAAACCCCCGCTCCTAGCAATATTGCTTCAGTGCTACAGCCGTACTCCAGGACTACAAACAGTTCCCAACGACAGCGACACTGCTGCCACTATTTTAGCACATCCATATTGTACAATTGAGCCTTTAAACACTCGTATAGGCCGCTGATGTCCAATAACCCGTCACTAGGGATAGGTATAATTCCTCCTCTGGGTTTCACAGTCACCTAGTTACACGGATAACACAGGCACACGGATCTCTACCGCCGCCGCCCTCATTCTCTATCTGTACATTTAGCCAAACACAACCTCTTGTGCAAGTCGGAACAGCAAATCATACAAGTGCAACTACACCTTACAACCAGGAGTCCCGTGCCACCCTACGCTCTCCAGCTCTACACGTCACGGGATTACTGACCAATCAGTGAATTAGTTGACGGAAATGTCACCCTGAGCGACTTGGGTCACTGGCGCATTTTTCTGTCGTCAGGAGATAGCGCGTTAGTTTACCAATACGGTATAGGTATTGATTTATAAAGGCTACCGGTTTTTTTTCTAGCATTGTGCTTATAAGTAACGAAATAGCAACTTTCTATATTTTTATCTTTCTTCCATATTGAACTAGGAGTGACAAACATTTAGTTTGTTATAGAGTGGTTTATTCTAAGCAACTTTTCAGTTGGCCTTCATTTTTTCTTTTTTTTTTTAATTATTTGCTTGCTTTTGCTGAGTCTTTCCAGCTTCCAAACAGGGGTCACTGACCCCATCTAAAAACATGCTTTGTTAGGCTACAAATGTATTGTAATTGCTACTTTTTATTACTTATCTTTTTATTCAGGCCTCTCCTGTTTATATTGCAGTCTCTTATTCAAATCATTGAATGGTTACTAGGGAAATTTGGGCCCTAGCAACCAGATTGCTGAAATTGAAAACTGGAGAGCTGCTGAATAAAAAGCCAAATAACTCAAAAACCACCCATAATAAAAATGAAAACCTGATGCAAATTGTCTCAGAATGTCTGGAGAGCTGCTGAATAAAAAGCCAAATAACTCAAAAACCACCCATAATAAAAATGAAAACCTGATGCAAATTGTCTCAGAATGTCACTTGCTACATCAGGGGTCCCCAACCTTTTTCACAGTGAGCAACATTCAGAAGTAAAAAGAGTTGGGGGGGGAGCAACCCAAGCATGAAAAATGTTCCTGGGTTGTGCCAAATAGCACAAATTAGCATTAAAACTCAGATACAAACTGACCCCACCAGGCCCACTTTACGCGTTGACCCCACCAGGCCCACCTTACGCGAAACGCGTCCCTTGGGCTTAATTAGGTTGGAAATCAGATGTGGACTCCCAATTGATGTATAATATCAACTGAAAAGTTAGTCATTCGTGTGTATGACTCATGTATGTTCCTCATTTTCCTAGTTGTTGGACAAAAAAACATGCATCTAGTTGTACTTATTTACATATTTCTTTCATTGGCCCTTAGGCATATGACGATTTCCTGCCACACTTTAACATAGTGTTTGGCAAGGGGTGGTCCTTCCTCTTTGACCTTCATCAGTTGATCTGGGTGGATGTTCCACTGAACCTTGGATCAAACAGGCCCCAGAAGTGTTAGGCCCTAAGAAGTCGGGGAGCAGGGACACTGTGAACGACGTTAGCTAGTGTAGGGGATAGCAACGGTTATAATACTCTCTATCAGAGTGAGTCAGTGAGCTTTAGTTACAAAAGAGCGGCTTTGTGCTTCACCAAGGAGGATAGCTCTCCCCAAGCCTGTAGTGGAGGGACAGCAGTACTTGCAAAATTAGCAGAATCAACTCCAATACTCCTTATGTCAATAATGTCCTGGTGCACATACAATTAAAGGCCACAGTTCATTCACAAGCAGAAGAAAATTTGAAGTACAGCACCAAATTATTATATACTTAAAATGTCTTTATTTGATATACATGGCAGTACCTGGATAACAGTGAAGTTTCAGGCCACAATCAGCCTTTTGTCAAACTAGTACTGGGGACTGCAGTACTGACAAGGGCAACAGGCTATATTCTATTCTCCCTGTTTCACATCTACTTTAGGGAACTGGGCCACATGGGGTATTGACTAGGGATGCACCGAATCCTCTATTTTGGATTCAGCCGAACCCCTGAATCCTTTGCTAAAGATTTGGCCGAATACCGAACCGAATTTGCATATGCAAATTAGGGGTGGGAAGGGGAAAACATTTTTTTCCTCCTTGTTTGACAAAAAGTCACACAATTTCCCTCCCGCCCCTAATTTGCTTATGCAAATTAGGATACGGATTTGGTTCGACTGGGCTGAAGGATTCGGCTGAATCTGAATCCTGCTGAAAAAAGCCAAATCCTGGCCAAATCCCGAACCAAATCCTGGATTAGGTGCATCCCTAGTATTGACAACCTAGAATGTGAAACTTTACCTTGACTGTACTTGCCATTTATTTGAACCACCTCATGTGCTTGTGAACATCTAACCCTATGGCCCTTTATATAGAATAAAGCCTGTGTTATCTGTTTTGCAAAAAAAAACCTTGGCGTCCCCTTTATTCTATACTTTTACATTTTGGGCAGCGTTGAGAAGTAGTTCAACAACAACCACACATGTTCCTTCCACAAGGCAAACCATCCTATTGAAAGAGAGTCTAATGGAACCCGTGCTGTACCGTACTAGTTGGTTTTAGCTTGTTTAAGAGAAAATAGGGTTACACATGATTGACTGAAAGGAAGCGAAGCTACGACTCCTCCTCGATACCTGCTGTTTGGCTGGACAACTTGTATATAACTCGAGTGGTATCCAACTGTTTGGCCCGTAATTTGGTCGATCATAATACTGGCCCATATATGGCCATATTAAGAAACAATACCCTTGAGCAGATTGTATCCATAAACTACTTTAGATGAAGGCACACTGGCACCTCTGCTGCCTTCCATTGACTATAATGCTAACCACCTGACAGTGCCAGTACTAATGGTTCTTCACCTGCTGAAATGTGCCGATACCTTCAGCCTTAATCTTTCAGCATGATTTGAAGGAGTCTAGGGCAGAATGCAGACAATTTTATATAGTTTATTTGCAGGTAGTAAGGTTATTGCTTGGCAAGCGTGTAGTGTTTTCATCAAAATCAAGAATATAAAGTATACACTTTTTGGCTATATGAAATAAACAGATATTAAAAACACATAAAACAATAAAATAAAAAAGTATTAGTCTTTCCAATAATAACACATGCAGTGCAATATTACACTCAACCAGCAGATGGTAAAGGTGCTCCATTAGATTGTTGTTAGTTCCAGTGCAGATTAAAATACTCTTCTTATTCATTATATTCAGAGAATGTCATTTCATTTATGTGAAATACATGTGTACTGCAAAAGATATGTTTGTCTATATAAGTCACTTTATGTGCACATAATACAATAATTTTATTATAAACGTTATTATAAAGCATTTGCCAAAAAAAATCCCTGTAAAATCCTGCATCAAGGGACATATTTATCAAAATGTGAGTTCAGCGCTTAATAAATAATTAAGGGGCAGATTTATTAAGGGTCGAATTGACAATTCGAATTCTTTAATTTTTTTATGGTCAAAACTCTTAAATTTGAATTGTTAATTATCCAAATTCGATTTGAGTATTAATTCAAATTTCGAGATTTATCATACTCTGGCCCTTTAAGAACTCACCTAAATCCTGCTGAGTTCATGTATAAGTCAATGGGTGAGGTCCAGGCATCAATTTGGCATTCGAGTTTAGTCTAATTCGATTTGCATTTTTTATTAAATAACCCCCCCCAGTCGAATTTCGAGTATTTTCAAATTTAATAGAGTTTAAAAAAATTCACATGAATTCGAAATTCGACCCTGAATAAATCTGCCTCCAAATGTTCTATTCATTCCTATGGGATTTTTTTCACCCATTGATAAATACAATTCTAAAAATCTGATAGTAATGAACAAAACGTGGGTGAGCTTGTAGTTTATTAAGCTCTAAACTCACATTTTGGTAAATCTGACCATTAATATCTGTTTAAAAGCAGTTATTTAAGAAAATAATATTTATTCTAGGCTTTACTAGATATTCTCAGTGAAATTGAAACAATACTGTATATTTAAAAATCACATTTTTTATCTTTTTTTATATAGACTTACACTTTAACGGGCCTTGCATACTTTGGGAGGGTTAGAGTTCACCAAAACTGCATTTTATACCATCCTTGGAATCTGCCGTGTTGATTTATTTGGCTATAGCTATAGCATTTTACATACACTGCAAGTTCATGTACTTCCCCTAGTGGATACAATTTCCCATTGTACTATATTGAAAATAGGCAAGTGATAAGGAGCTGCTGCTCTTATGCTCTTACACAGAAAAGGAATGTTTTGTGCAAACAAAAAGCTTTTCACTCTCTGTACTGTTTATTTACCTTGAATTAAAGAAAAACTTTACTTACACACAGGTCATATTTTCCCTTTAAGATACAAATACTATATAAAACTAAACCAACATGCAGGTCCTTAGGGTTAAAGATGAACATATTGCTTCATATTACATTATATATTATTATGACATTACCAGCATGCTTTTAGGGAATACAATTAACACAAAGCTATTGGAGTGGTGCACTGTTGGAGTGCATGATTTTAACCAGTGTGTAATTAGTCACTGAAACTCACACTTAAATAAAGGAGTAATAGCTATCTATAGAATGAGTAGTACACGCATTATGGAACACCTTCCTAGTAAATATGGTCCACAAGTGTTACACAGCTCATGCAGTCACACTGCTCTCTATCTTTGTCTGTCTTTTATCACCATTGTTCCCTTCTCATGCCCAGCACAACGTATTCAGCTAATAATGCATGTGCCTGTGAGCAATATCTAGGGCTCTCCTGTTTACTTTAAAATGTTCCTTCTTCCCCTCTATTATGTGCAGGTAGCCTGGCATACAACAGCCGGCCCACAACAACAGTTCTTCACCATCACACCACCTTAAACCAACATTTCAGCTCCTAAAGTTACCAGGGGTGCACCTTTTTAGGGGAATGGAATACAAGAAGTCATTATAAATATTCACCTTACAATCACTTTTTCAGTTTAAGTGTTTTCAGAAAAAAAAGGGGTTATCCTTTGTGTTACCCTGGCCTGGGGTGCACGTACTAGAGCACTAAGGGGGCAAGAGACTTGCCCCCTGGTATAATGAAACGTATTGTAACAGTAAAGATGCTCCACCTGACATTCTAAGCTGCCAGGCTGAAATCGGTGAGCCATTAAAGGGGTTGGTCAACTTTATAGGGAATGTCAACACCCAAACAATGTTTTGCCTAGTAAAATAATACATAATTCTAAGCAACTTTGCAATACACATTGCATTTGAAAGCAGGAATTGTCTGTCCCTATCTATTCTCTGAGATTAGATATGAACAGCACCACAATATCTTGTTATAATACACAAAAGCTGTGAATATCTTGTAAATTATATCCTTATAAACGGTGAGTAGTGATGTCATCAGTTATAAACGGTGAGTAGTGATGTAATTTCTGTCACATGACTCACTAAAATTTGTGTATTATAATTAATAAAGTACCCCCAGTTGTAAAATATGAGGATATTATAAGTTACCTCGGAGTTCCATGACCTGTATAAAAACACTCGGCCTTCGGCCTCGTGTTTTTATATGGTCATGAAACTCCTCGGTAACTTATAATATCCTTATATTTTACAAGAGGGGGTACTTTATTCACTATATAATAAAAATGCCTTTATTGCACACTTATAGGGCATTACCGCAACGTTTCGGGCCTCACTTGGCCCTTTTTCAAGATAAACTGACAGAAATTACACCTCTATTTATAGTAAATTGAGTGCACCTAACTCTACTATGGGCTTCACTCCTATTACATATGCTCCGGATGAAACCTTAAACTTCAGAGAGTGAGCCTTCGCATCGAGGTGGAAGCAGGGTGTAGTGCAACTGTAATCAAGGTGCAAAGAATTGGGCGCCAGTGGTTCTTATAACTTAACCAAATAACAGATTTATTGAGCACAGTATACAATCCTCAGTGGAGTGTACATAAATCAGAGCAATGCAGGTTCATACAGTACAATGAATAGGCAGTACTCACAACACCTTTGGTCAGTATGATTCTCCTCAGAGATAGGAACAATACATGCAGCTTTGAGGAGGTACACCCAGTTTTCAGCCTTTTCCCTAAGTGGAACCTGAGGGGAATCTATCTACCCTAGGTCTGTACACTTAGTCCCTACTTCTGGCCAATGAGTACCCTGGGATCTTAATCCCACTACAATCCTCGTAGGAGCCTCAGACTGCTCAGCTAAATAAACTGACTGACTATCACTCCTAGAGTGATCTATAAATGTGAGTAGCCTATTCTTACTATTCCTAAAATACTCAGATTCCACACAGACTCAGCCTGTTAGCTCAGGCTAGAGCCAGCACAAAATGGACACTGAAAGCCTGGCTTCAGAGCAGAAGAGCCAAAAAGTGCCCCTCCCAACTGTATTTTAGGACCCATTTTAGGTGTCCATATCATGGAGGAACTGCCTGACAATAATACTAGGGGTGGCTATTTACACATCCCTACACCTGCAAAAAATCCAAGATAAAACCAGTGTATAAGAACATTTAAAAAGAAACAGCTTTTTATCTAAAAATCAGTTTGAGGTCATATTCTTTATTTAGGCCTAATGGAGTTGATGTCTCCAATCTCCTGATCCAGACGGCCTCTCTGTATAAAAAAAGTTTTGATTCTACTTCCCCCACGCATTTCGGAAGAACTACTTCAATGACTTGAAACTTCAACTGATGACATTATGTCCTGCTTCAATAAAATGACCTGCAACTGCTTGTTCCTTCTTACCAGTTTTAATCGCTGACTTATGTTCACGGATATGTTCTCGGATGGTTCTCGATGTCTGTCCCACGTATGCTAAGCCACAAGGGCATTTGATGACATACACTGCATAGGTGGAAATGCATGAGAACTGTCCGGGGATCCGTATCCTATCCAATCCGTATCCTATCTATTCTCTGCTCTGATGGCTCAGACTGTTGATACAATGTAAGACAAGCAGCTGATTACAGATCTGTCTTTGCTGGGGAACTAAAACTTTTGCAACATTGTATAAAAAGTAAGCAGGAGTTAAAGGGGGTTGTTCCCCTTTGAGAGATAACTTTTAGTATGATGTAGAGAGTGATATTCTGAGACAATTTGAAATTGGTTTTCATTGTTTAAAGTGTTTTTTCCTTTTAAGCAATCTGGTTGCTAGGGTGCAATTTCCACTAGCAACCATGCATTGATTTAAATAATAGACTGGAATATGAATAGAAGAGACCTGAATAGAAAGATGAGCAATAAAAAGTAGCAATAACGATAAATGAGTAGACTTAGAGAGCATTTGCTTTTTAGAAGGGGTCAGTGACGCCCATTTGAAAGCTGCAAAGAGTCAGAAGAAAAAGGCAAATAACTATAAAACTGTAAAAAATAAATAATGAAAACCAATGTAAAAGTTGCTTAGAACTGGCCATTCTATAACATACTAAAGGTTACCTTAAAGGTGAACCACCTCTTTAAGCAAATGTTGCTTTCAATAGTAATTGTTTTTACAAATAACTTTGAAAGCACTGAACATTTTTAATGCATGTATATTGTAAGTTGTTTAAAAATATGTTTGAATAGAAAGACGAGTAATAAAAAGTAGCACTAACAATACATTTGTAGCCTTTGTTTTTTAGATTGGGTCAATTACCACTATTTGAAAGCTGTTAAGAGTCAGAGGAAATCGAAAGATGAGTTATAAAAAGTATCAACAACAATACATTGGTAGCCTGTAGATTCACTGGCAACTTTGCTGTATAAATGTTTGACATTGTAGTACAAAACAAGCAGTGATGCATCTGGTTCATGTCACATGCATCATTAAAATCAGCTTCGTCTATAGTTGTATCTTCCACAGAACTGACTGATTGTTTGTGACAGGAGTAAATCTGTTGTAAGAACCAGCAGTAAAGGTTATTTAACTATTACTGAGGTGTTTTATCCACCCTGAAACCACATTTGATGTAGACTTTCATTGCAATCATTTGTATAATTCCATCTGTGATAAAAATGTATGTATTTGCATAAATACATACAATACAATGCAAATGGATAATTGTTATAATTGTTAGCACTGTTTTGTTTGTGGGCATATAAAAAAAAAAAAAGAAAGGTTTACTTGTAACTGAAGAAGGCAGGGCAACCTTAAGTATCTAATTTTAAAAGGACATGATGATGGCAAGCTCTCTGCATGTTGTAAAACGTGTGCTTGATCAGCATTTTTATTAGTGTACTGAAGCCTTGGCAGTAAATGTAATACTTGACTGCCAAGAATACCTGCAGGCTACAGCCTTATACTAAACTGCTACAGTATGGAAGGCAACAAATAACAAGAAAACGGTTTTTAATTTTCTGGAGTATAGGTATCAGCATGAACAATACACACATATGGAGGAGGAGTCATATAAAGTGCTAATGCATATAAAGAGAGCTACTTTTCTCCCAGATCTCTTATTTTAATTTGGGAATTTGCATGTCCTTAGTTTGAGCATACAATATACTGAATATATTGAAGGTGTCTGGCTGGATGTAGGATTGTGCCACAAATGTTAATATTTATTTGTACACATCTGACAAGTACATGTATTTGAGTCATTTTCTCTTATATTTTTAATACTAACTTTACAATTTTAAGAAAAAATAAGAGCAAACAGGGGAAACCTCTACTACAGTTGCTATCTTGTATTTTGTCCCTTTTTAACATCAGTGCCACTTTCCCCAAAGCCATAAAAAATTTGTGGGATTATTACGGGGGTTATTTACTAAACTCCGAATGCAAAAATCACGAAAAAATTCTCGATTTTTTTTTTTTATAAAATCAGACTTTTAAAAAAAAAAAAATCACAAATTTTTCAGAATTTATTAAACCCCAAGGATGGAAAAGTCAGAATCTGAAAATCTGGCATCTCAGACTTGTCGAGGTTGCATATAAGTCAATGATGTGTGCTGGGTTTCGTGCAATATCCCGAAGTTTTTGGAGTTTCCGCAAAAAGCATAAGAAAAATCCAAAAATAGTGTGAACATCTGAGAAAAAAAATAGTGAAAAATCTATTTTTTCCCCGCAAAGCAAATTTTCGGGAAAATGTAATAATAAATCATCGTAATAAAATCTGAGAGGATTTAATCTGAGTTTTTAGCAGAAAATATTGAGATAAATGTTATTTATCAAACTTTCTGAAAGAGAATTTCTCTCATTTGGACTTTGTTAATAGCATGATGCTTTAAGTAACCGCTGGTTAACAAACTGGCCACTTTCCCACTCAGGGCAGAGCAGTTTTTTTCTGAGAATGTTGGGAGGTGCTGTACAGTAGTTCATGTACGGACAACAGACAAACCAGAGAGTGCAGCATTTAATAGAGCAGGGACCAGCTCCTTGTTGTTACTCCCACCATTCCTGGCCTGGATTTCCATCCACGGTGCCCCAAGTCTTACGGTCCTAGCCCCCACCGATTGTGCCCCCTAACCCCTGTGCGCCATATCGCTGGGGAACACTGCATTCCCAATGTGGCTGGGGCAGAATGCCGACCACCTAGAATTTCGTGACCCAAGCCCCAGGCTTTTGTGGCCTTGCCACAAATCCCGGCCTGCTGGCTTCTGTCAGGTCTTTTGTGTGGTGTCCAATAGAGAGAGCATCGAGCAAACATTGGGCGTTTTAAAATACATAATGAAATAGTATATTTCAGTAAGATAAAAGGGTTCATTGCTTTAATAAAACATGTTTAATAGAGATTCCTTCTTCTGTCAAATAGTCATGCAAAAGGGTCAGTCTTGTCCCTTTCAAAAAGGACTCTGGAGAGTTTCACACAGACACTGGAATTTCAGCAAGAGAACATTAAAAGAAGAGAAGCATGGGGAATCATTTTATTACATTCCCATATGCAATGACAAAGTGATTATTACTTTTTCACAATTTGAGTCAATAAATAATACATATAACCATTTACATAATGACATTGTTTTCAGGCCAAAATATAAATTTTATCTTTGAGATGCGAGTGTCCCTTTAGGCTTTATAGGGCTGCTGTGTGTGGGAAGTGGTACATTATCCCTTATCCCCACTACAAATAACAAACTAAGATATATTTTTGTCCGGTGCATAGTTGCTTCTTAATAACTGCAAAGCATTTTTTTCTGAAGATACACAATCAAACATGCTTAAGTTAAAGAAAATAATGTTATGATGTATCATGGGAATAAAATTAAAAATGATATGGGTGTTTGTTACATATCCCCAGCAATATAACAATCTGTGAAATAACTGGATTTGTACATATACCGTATATCTGCTTCATCAAATGAATACTTACAGTAACTATAACCTGTTCTAATCTTGACTTAAATCAACAAGTGAGTTGCAGTGTAACAGCAAATCGGTTTTCATATATTACAGCAGCTCAACGCTCACTGCAGCCAAAGGACATGATAAAACAAATCTGATTCGTTCTTTGATGGGATTTTAACTTAACCTTTCTGTTGTCAGCAGCTTACAAAGCATTCCCCGCCAAAAATTACAACACATTGCAGTGAACTTTTTAGCTCCAGCTTAAAGGGGAATTATCACAAAAATGAAATATAAGCTTTAATAAAAATTCTGCATTGTTTCTGAAATAATCAAGTTTATATTCATTATTTTCTCTCAGCATTTGTCTCTCTTCATTCTGTCTTCATGCAGCAGTTGGGTGTCAGATATTCATTGACAGTTACATCCAATATATCTTATAGGGGGGCTCCCTTTCCTAGCAGATGTATTAGAGCTCACTCAAATAACTGATACCAGTACAAACTAAATCTAACAAAATAACTGCCTTTTGCACAAATTCTGCTTGTAGGGAAACATGATGTCTGGTGATTTTAATAGAATGAGCTCTAATACATCTTCTAGATAAAAGGAGCCCTCCTATAAGATATATTGGATCATTCATCTGACATTCAACTCCTGAATGAAGACAGAATGAAGAGAAACATTCTCACAAGAGTTTTATTGTATGCTGCTGTCAGTTCTATTGGTGTACAAATACAGTGGCAGTTGGATCTATGTTACTCCTTGGTAGGACTCGCTTATCATCTGATGTATGAAAATACCTAAGGATATTTTTCTGAATGACATTGGTACAGTGTCCATTTCTTATGGTGTTGCCTATGTAAAATTGAGATTCAAAAAGTAATCCTACACTCTTATTTAAAGAACTTTTGGTGAAACAAAAGCAGCAACAAACGTCTCTGTATTTAATTTTATGCATTCTGTTCACAATTAGAAAGTAGAGAATACTTATTAATATTTTAGCAGTACATTACTGGTTCAAATGGATTTGCATTAACAGAGGTCAGAACATATAACTTCCAGAATGATTTATGATGTGTACTGCATAGCTGGGTCTAGTTTAGTACCCTGTGAGTGCCAAATATGATAAAAGACAAGACATTATTGTTAATGAGGAGAGTGATTACAGCATTGCATCTGCCAGTAATATAATCAAAAGGGTCAGGAAAGGACCAGATGTTGATTTAGAGGTTTCATTCATAAAGCAGAGCTGCAAACAGGCTTGCAAATTACCAGGACCAGAATTTGGGATCTGTACATAGAAATACAAATTGGGAATTTAATAACTCTCCCATAAAAAAACAATACAAAAATAGAGTATACTGTGTGCATGTGCAGATGTACATCAGCTATTTTTTTTTTTTTAAAGGTAAACAAACAATCCAAAACAAAAATATATTACAGTTGTGATTGATTATAATAACTGCAATTTATGATGGTGCAGATACAGCGTCTATGGCCGTTGTTCTTAACAGCAGTTAATAGTGCCTATGTGGAAATGAGGATATAAAGCAAATATATGTAGATCAAGTGTGTACCAGGGAGTCTGGGTCACACCAGGCCCCCACACTTTTGTTTCATACGTCAATTTAATTAATGGAAGAGCTCCATCTATCAGTCGTCTCCAGAAGGGTAATGTAGGAGGGGTATTCCCCATCCAGTGCATAATGACTGTTTTTTTTTGCCTGGTGTGTTGGTATTAGACCATCAATCAATCCCAGTAGGCATACCACCGGGTCGACTATCTGTGGTGTGCCCAGTTCAGTGGCCAGGGTCTCCATTACCTTGGTCCAGAATAATTGCACTGGGGGGCAGAACCAGATCATATGGATAAAATTGGCACTTGGAAGTTTACATCGAGGGCACAGATCATCTTGTCTTTTCCTAATTTTTTTTCAGTTTAAGAGGGGTTATGTATACTTGGTGGAGTACCTTGTATTGTATCAGTCTGTCCCTTATCAAGATTGGGAATCTGTAGGCTGTTTCTAGTGCCTCTTCCCATTGCTCTTAGTTAAGGTCAGGAATGTCCTGTGACAATAGGAGGTTGACTCTATCAAAGGGGGGTTTGACCGTTACCATGATATTCTGGTATATTCTAGACAGTAGTTTGCCAGGGGAGGGGTGATAGAGAGTATTCCCTATATTGACCATGGAAATCGTTGGGACAATTGTGTGAGTTGGAAGTATCTAAAGAGTTGGATTTGTTGACCGGGAAACCGCTCTTGTAGTTCGTGGAGTGTGGGAAACGGCTTGTTTGGAACTAGGTCAAACAGACTTTTTAGGCCTAGGCGGATCCAGAACCCAAAATCAGGCAGGTTGTGTAAGTGAGAAAGTAGTGAGTTGCCCCACAGGGGAATGTTCGTGACAGATGAGGTACTGGGTGGCCCAGAAGTTTTAGCGCCATTGACCATGCCTTGTGTGGGGTGGCGAGAGTGCTTGGTAAAGTCACCATGTCAGAAGGATGTCTGTAGGGGTAGTTCCTACGGCCCTCAATTGAGTGGAGGATGGAGGCTTGGAGGATCATGTTGGGATTGTAGGGGTTGGGGGAGAAACACCGTTGCAAGTAGTACGTCTGGGAGGCCAGGTGTACATCAGCTATTTAATCAGGAATCAGAAATTTACAGTATAGGATCTACATGAAACAATGCACTAAAATTATTTAACTTGGGACAAGCCCCAATGCCATAATTTCTTTGGGATGATTTACAGTGAAAAGATATTTACATTTTAGACTTTACTCTGTGATTGACACTAGTATTATTTGATATCATTTGACAGTCCTTGTAGGAATTGTAGGAATTGTTGCTGCTGAATTGCTAGAGTAAATAAAGCAAATTGGCTGAGACTAAATCCAGAGAAGATATAAAATATTGTATTAGTCCCTGATGTTTAATGTCTTCAAGATTTTCAAGAATTTACTAAAGTATAAAGGGATGGCAATATTTGGGATTTTTGCTGTTATTTAGTGCTATTTCAATAGCTTTTGTAATATACTTATATTATCAGTAGTATTTGCTGTATTTACAAATGTCCTTTACCCTGCTCTGCTTAACTCTATGTATATTATTTATGTCATGAGGAGGATAATTTTTTTAAAAAAATGGGTCAAGTTGCTATCCACTTGTATAGACCAATGCAGCTGCAGTAATGAACTTACTTACCCAGCTTAAGTGAGTTCAACATGTTAATTATATTACCTACATGTTGCAATAAACAACATCTTTTTGAAGAAAAAATAAAAATCTCATCATAATGTGTAACTATGATTAACTTGTCAGCATACCTGTAACCACATAGATTCTGAAAGGAAAAGGGATGTCCATTGTTAGGCTTTCAAAATTACCCACAACAATTGGTCATAAGGCTGTGAAGCATCTGAATGTTACACACTTATTCAGTACCACAATTATGTAATAAGTAGGGATGTAGCGAACCGCCGATAATGTGTTCGCGAACGCCGTTCGCGAACACCGGCAAAAAATGCGGACAGTTCGCGAACAGTTCGCGAACTTCGAACATCCGAAAATCGTTCGATTCGAACGATCGAAGGATTTTAATCGTTCGATCGAACGATTTTCGTTCGAATCGAACGATCAAAGCCATTCGATCGAATTATTTCATTCAATCCAATGGCTTCGATCGTTCAATTCGAACGAAAATCCTTCGATTTTAGCGATCGAATGGTCGAATGGTCGAACGATTTTGACGCGAACGCCTATTGGCGAACGTCGCGCGACGTTCGCGAACTTGCAGCGGACGCGAACAGCCGATGTTCGCGCGAACAAGTTCGCCGGCGAACAGTCCGCGACATCCCTAGTAATAAGTTTATATTGCTTTCTATTTACTGTGACATTCAGGTTATCTGAGATTAATGCTAACCTGAATGCTTCAACACTTGCTTCAACTTGATCACACATAAGAATTAGAAGAAGTCCCAATTCAACACCCACATTGGAGTACATAGTAACACAATATTTCCAGCACTTACAGCCTTGGATGTAACAAGTCCCAGAATACTTTGTTAGACTTGCTTAGGAAAGTTTTTCTTCTTCTCTCTCCAGTCACTTAGGTCTCTCTCCAACACTTCAGCTCAGTTCTCCTTCCCATCTACTCATACACACCTCCTTCCAGCATATGGAGGTGTCCACAGGCCACTCACCCTCCTCTGTGACAAGGAGATCTCCAGGGGGAGCACTGGGGTAAAGGCCCACACCTCTATTCAACTGTAGCTCACCTGCAGCCTAATTACTTAATTACTGGGCAGCTGAAAACACTCAATGGAGAATGGAATGGAAGGCCCACCCTGCAGCCACACTTGCTGCAGAAACATACATATTTCCCTGGAGTTTTCTATTCACCAATCAATAGTGAAATATACACAAAAACAAAATCATCATAATTTCAAACACATCTCTTACGATATGTAATTATAAATATCTGATTTTCCTGCTAAAAATCATCATCAATTTTATTTCAAATAAAACATATTTTATTATTTTTATCTAGGAAGGTATTTTGTGATTTTATTCACGTGTAAACTTTCCATTTATTAGGGTGTTTTCCAGAAACAGGGGGCTTGGGGCATAAACCTGATAGCTAGTTAGGGTGAGAATTGAGGAGAATGGGAAATTACTCTTGTAATATTCAGTTTGAAGCCCAGTTAGGGTGATATTTGTGGTGAATATATATTTGCTGCACTACATAATCAAAGACTCACAGCAGTCCCCAGTGTCATATTGGGGTGTCCGGGGCCCACCTTGGGCTGTGCCCATAGTGCTACTGGAGTGGGCCTGAATTGGAGGGGCGCACTGGGTTTTTTTACTGTTGTCCCCCCAGCCCAGTCCAACTCTGGCAGTCCTCTATGCAGGTAAGTAGGATTGGAGACACAAACAGCAGCTCATTATAAAATATCTGTCTATGGCAGCATAAAACAGTACTTTTGGCAGTGTCTTTGACATTGGACCTGAGCATGTGAGCCTAATTAGTGCAATTTGGCCATTAATATTTGTGACTGAAATGCATTGGTATGTGTTTGATATCAGTCAGCTATTACAAAATGTCATAAAATGTCTGTGCTGCCCAGTAGTGAGGTATAAATGTGATTGGATACCATCATGTATTATGTGGTGAGTGAATAGGGTCCATAGCAAATATGATTAAACCCAGGCCTACAGGCTTCTTACAATTAGGACATGGCTAGAAAGTTCTGGATGGAGCTTTAATACTGGGGTCAGGCTGAATTTACTCAACATATGATTAAACCTTCATCTCACCTTCAGAAAGGCTGCCCTGTGCATGTTCTTCTCAGCAGAGTCAGGACATAGCAATGATAACATGTCAGAAAGTGCTCTTATGTTTCTGAAAGTGTTGGACCAGGTACAATGTATACACTGAACACTACTAACAGAGTACTTCTGCCTGGAATAATACTGCATATTTCTGGGTCCAACCTGCCATTCGTTGTCCTTTGGGTCCTGGTGGTAAATCCAGTGCAACAACAGCTGGAGGGGTGCAGGTGGGCATCAGTGGATAATACATTTAGTTCTATTAGAATACTGCTTGAGATCAGAAATAATGTTTTTGATCCTGGGTAAATTGCAGTGGAGCCTCAGTGATTGTGATTGGCTGCCTCCATGCTATTTAGCTGCTGCAGATCGCAAGGCATGTAGATGCTGTATTGCTGCTGTTTGGCTTCTGGCACAATGCTATATTGATGGTGTATGCCTTGCAGACCCTTATGCCTTGCAGACCCCGCAGTAGCATCAGCAGCATCAGCAGCAGCATCAGCAGCCATGCTCACTCCCCAGTATCCCTGCATCAGCACGGAGGCAGCTCTGATGTCATCGTAACGCTAATCCAAGGAGGAGCTGAGCATCCCTTCTCCCTCCCATAACATCCTATATCTGGGGGAAGCTCCTGCTGCTGAGACTGTGGCTTTGGGGATCCGGAGAGAGAAAGTTTATTTGGGGGACAGTCCTATCTGAGCTGGAAGGTGACATGTCACATTGGGATGAGATGATGCAGTAGATGCGGCCAGACAGCAGCTCCCAGCGACACATCCGCAGAGCAGAGCGGAGCCCGCAGGCAGCCGGCATTGGCCGTGTCACAGGCTTTATATAGGGATGCGGGATGTGCCTTGCGACAAGCTGCTGACTCACGTATCCCGCTAATCCCACAGCCTTATGGTCCTAGCTGCGCGCTACTGCTCTGTAACGTCTATTAATAACCAAGGGTCGTTAGCGATTTGACGCTGCCGCAGCGCTAACCACTCGCCATGATCGCCGCTGCTTTCCTTGTGTTGCTGCGACCCTACAGCATCCAGTGCGCTTTCCTGCTGCTGCTGCTCATGCTGGGCACCATTGCTACAATCTCATTCCTGTGCTGCTGGCACCGCAAGCTCCAGAAGGGCAGACACACAATCAAGAACGTGCTGGGCGGCCGGGCTAGGAGCAGAGGTAGGACATGTAAGGAAACTCTTTCAGCTATTTACGCTATGCATGCTCTGTGTTGTATTAAACATCATCTACATCCGGGATGTCCTACCTGCTGGCTGCACTCCAGCTGAACTACAGCTCACATCTTTCCATGCCTCAACATGCACCAAGAAACGACATGGGGCATGTCCATCATGCAGCCCTCCCCCATCTTTCCATCCCATGGATGGGAGACCTACAGCTTCAATAAACCAAAGCTGTCAATTCTTACAACATTCCACTAACAGAGAGGACAGTGGACAACCCTGACCTAGAGACTGTTCATTCATCCTACTGTCAGGGGTTCTTCGCCAATGAGGCAAGTTGAGTCTGTCGCCTCAGGCGGCAGCGCCCCACTAGGTATCAGGGGCGGCAAAAATGCTGCTCCTGGTACTTTAAGAGCGAATTTCCGGGGGAGGGGGGGCAGCAACCTCAGGCGGCGGAGGGGCCAGGATCGCCCCTGTCTACTGTTATACTTCCAAACTTTGGGGTATTTGTACTGGTTAAGCCTTACAGGATTCATAAATACCTTCTGTATACTGTCCATTCCAAAAGAACATCTTTTTGTTGCTTTCATAGTAGGGATGCACCAAAACCATAATGCTTAGAATTATCTCAATACCAAAAGATTCCACCAAATATTAAACCAAATTTGCATATTCAAATTAGAGCAAAATCCCCCTAAAATAAAATTAAACGGAGGGGAAAATTACGCTATAATGTGTCCAAAGCTGTTGAGTCACATGACTTTTTGGGTTGAATTTCATTTAATACAAATTTTAGGTGCAGGCCTGGACTGGTAATCTGGCAAATGCCAGAGGGGCTGCTGTAAATTGCCGTAGAAAGTCATTATTTAGTGGGCTGGTGGGGGACTGGTTGGGCCTCTGTGGACTTGAAATGCCAGGACCCAGTAACGTAACTAGAGGGGGGCGGGACCTGGTGCGTGACGCGCAGCCGGGCCCCCCGCCCCCCTCCGTACGCTATTTTCCACCCGGATTCCAGTGGTAGTTCCACCACTGTCAGGACCTATTTTGACTCCCAGTACAGACCTGATTAGGTGACCCATAATAGTGCTGGGGTTCTGCTGAATTCCAAACCAAATCTACTACTGTATATGGTGCATCCCTATTTATTAGATATGAGCATGCCAGACTGAAAGCGAATAGCACCTTTTTGGAAAAAAAGGGGGTGGTAGTTGCGATTACCAATTTGAAAAGCAGTGCACAAAGTACAGAAGTCACTTCATCTACTGTCTGCTTGAAAGTCACAATATCTTACCTTTCATTGCATATATTTGCAGCTGATATTTAAAAATAGCAGTTCTACCGTACTGTGTTTGTTTCAGGTGTTTGTATAGAAGGTTCATTGCCAGTCTGGCTCCCCCTCCTTATGACGACAGTGCAACAGTGGAACACCACTAAAGCCAGCCATGTATATAAGGAGGAGCTGCCATAATGCTTACTTCAGCACAGACAATCTTCATAGACACCAGTGCAATAATACTCCTATGTTGTATACTCATCGGGACTCATTTATCAACACTAGCAAATTTGCCCATGGGCAGTTACTTATAGCAACCAATCAGTGATTAACTTTTTAAAGCCAGCTGCAAGTAAAACAATGAATGCAGCAATTTGATTGGTTGCCATGGGTTACTGCTCATGGGCAAATTTGCCCAGTGTTGATAAATGACCCCCAATTGTGTTGTTGCTGTGGTTGTATATGGACATGGTCTCTGCCCAGTGTGGCCACTCCTTTTTATACATTTTTATAGAAATACAGATATAAGGTTTTCTAAACAGTCAATCTACCATGTTACAGACTACTTAAGAGAAAATAAAAAAAGATGACTCCAGCATATTGTTTCTATAATGGGATATGCTGGGAGCTATAGTTCAGCAGCAGTCACAGGGTAAATGCCCCTGTCCCAAGGCTATAGAAACTGAGTGTTGCCTGAGGTTTTCTTAGTTATTTACTGGCCTGGGAGGCGGAGGGTGGCACAGTGTGGATGTGGCAGTCCTGTGAAGTGATTCATTTGCTAAGCATCAATTTTAGGACATTTCCAGCAGGACTGCGGCAGACAAGTCTCCACCCATTATGGAAAGAAACTGAAATCAGTACAGACTGTGGGTCACTAGTTTGCTTCAATTGCCAAACAACCAGTACATGTCCAGCCCTGCCCCTGACAGTTTATATTTAGTTCATGCCTTTTTTTAAAGAGGATTGATTGCTAGCTTATCCAATCCAAAAATTGAGGACTGAAGCTGATTGTGTTGTTGTTTCTTTTCTCCTTTGCAGATGCCATCCTGAGATCTCACCATTTTCGTTCGGAGGTAATCACATTTACACACGGCTATAAAGACAGGCTGTATGGGTCGCTCAGCATAGCACAATAATCACCCATTGTATATTACACGCTAATGCTCTCTACCCTGACATCTGTGCTGGCTATAATGAATGGTCTGGAAATGCAGGATGTTAGTAAGCTTAGGTTTGCTTGTAAGGATTTATTTCTGAAAAACCTTTAATTCCATGATTCCAGAAATGCAAGTGAAAGCAGTAAGCACTGCACTGATGGCACTGAAAGGTTTTTTGGATTAGATAGGTAGTAGACCAGAAAAGCAGCAGGTTTTGTGCTACAAGGTTTCTAAGGATGTTAAAGATATCTGTGATAGATGTTCCAGGATTACGGATAAGCAAATTAATCTTAAAATTAACAGCACCATGTAGAAGGAATTTATTGAGTTTTTTGTGGTATTTAAACTATCGGGACAGTAAGTAGGATTCAAGACACTCACGTTTCGTACAAATACTTTCTGAAGTTCCTTGTTAGCGCTGTCCTCTCCCAGTCATGTGACTCAACATGAACATTTTCCAGGAAGAGCAAGAAGAAAAAAGAAGACGTGCCTCCAAATGTTTATGCAGTGTATTCAACGTACCTCCAAAAAGTTTTATGGTGCGGAGTATAAAATCAAATGTTTCAAACATACACCCACGGTACAGTATCACTGACGAAGGGGGCCCCTGAAATGTTTGATTTTGTACTCCTCACAATAAAACTTTTTGAAGGTACGTTGAATACACCGCATAAAAATTTGGAGGCGCGTCTTCTTTTTTCTTCTTGCTGTTCCTGTATTTTAATCAGCACTGAAGCAAATGATCCCGATGTGAGAAACAATTGTTCTTTCTACATACAATTTGCTTCTGGGATAAGGGACTGGTATAGGTGTTAGTACTCAGTGCTGCTGCTTTGCTGTGCCGAGCATGACAGGAAACCAGTGCCAGTTCTTTAACACATTCCTGACAGAAAACAGTTTAAACATAGCATATTTATCAATGCAGATACATGTGTCAGCTTGGCAGAATATGCTTTGATTAGTCAAGCCCCAATTCTGGACTTTGGGGTGTTAGAGCAGCAGTACTGATCTTTTAAAGGCAAAGAAATGGCATAATCAATGAGGTGGTGTCAAGCTGGTCCTCCTGATTGCTGTACCAGCTCAAGGGATACTTCTGTACTAGTGCCATATCACTGTCTTCTTCCACCTCCTAAAGGTCCCTTGCAGCAGATGTTTTCTGTGCACATGTGCAGCAGAATAAAAACTAAACTTTGAAGCATTTTTTGCTGTACTGCTCAAATACACCTGACGCATACAGTCAATACAGAGGATTCATGAAGAAAATGGCCATTGTGGCACTCCTACAGCAGTATGACTAAGTGTCCCAGTGACATGGAACGCGTTAGGCGTGAGATATTTATATTTAAATACATTTTTTACTTTTTGGTCTGATCTGTGTGTGACCCATCAGAGTGCCTTGCTGCAAGTTTTTGTTTATTTGTTCACGGATTATCTGATCCCTTGGGACCCAGTTATTATACCTTTACCTCTTCTTTAACACCTCTCTGCATTGTTAAAATAGTTTTAAAGTAATTATAATATAATGTGCTGGTAGCCTGCACTGAAATAAAAATCATTCCAGCATGTAAAATAAATTGTTAAATATTAAACACTGTTATTTTTTACAAACACCATTGAAATAGGATGATAGTTTGGACCTGGTTTAGACAAGCCATCCTGTGAGGCAGCTGTTTGGGCCATAGAAAATCCTGTCTGTTTAGGTAGCCATAGACACACAGATAATATCGTACAAAACAAATCTTTGTACTAAATTTGGGGCGTGTATTGTGGGAAACGAGGCGACCCATATTGGCAGAGGACTTGGATATCGGTCAGCTCGTCGATCGAGCTGGATGGAAAATTTTGATCTGGTGCCTTTGAAGGCAACCAAACATTGTTAGTGCTGAATTGTCAGATACAGGTAGAATTATATTGTTTCTACTTGTATATCTGATGATTCAGCTCTACATGTGTGTATTGAAATGAACAATATTTCTTGGAAAGATCTTTTCTAAGAAAGATCGTAATTGTTACGTCTGTGGCCACCTTTAGTGCCTTCGATTAACCAGCAGCTAACCAGAAGTAATGACAGGTTTGGGATCTTGTGCTTGGCCAAGTTACAGAATTATCATGCAGGCTTCTTCTTTTGTCTAGCTCTATAATGGTACACTGACCCTTAAATGCTTAGTTTGCAGTTTCAGGTATTGGCATATTTGGGTGGTTCACAATAAAGTCAATAAGAGGCAGCAGGGTGGTTTCAGGGTCTCTTCTGCCTGCAAAATAAATTGGTTGAAAAAATGCTAGTTTGTTTTAGTGTACCAGTGGTAAAATCACAGTCTTATCTTGCATAGTAACACCCTGTTTCTTTAATTTATGGACATTGTGAGTAGTTCCATTTTTGGCATCATACAGCATGTATATCTTGCAACATAATGTCCTCTTTGTTCCCTTCTTTTACTTAATGGACTTTTTGTATCAAGCCCCTTTATGGTTCCAACTATGGGGTAATATAGACTGTATATCTTGCACCATAATTTCCTCTTTGTTCCCTTCTTTACTTAATGTACTCACCCAATGGTACCCTTCTTTTTGGATCAAAAATCCTTCATGGCATAGGATGGAATACATTTCAGTTGAAAAGACATGGTCCTTTATGGTACCATCTTTTGCACTCTGTATATTGACTCAGTTGGCAATGCCCTTCGTTTCCTCCTTTCTTTATGGACTTTTCCCTCCTTATTGTATCAAGAAGTCCCCATGGTATTGGATGAGAGCTTCATTTATATTGCAAGACCAGCTACTGAGTCTGAGAAGCATAGAGCAACATATCTTGGCCTTCATAAATCTCTGGTAGTCCCTGGGCTTAAAGGAGAAGGAAAGCTACGGAGGCATTTTATTGGCAATAGATTAGCTGCAATAGTACAAGCTAGAACGCTATATTTATTCTGTAGAGTGTTTTTCCATACCTGTGTAAAAAGCTCTAGAAACTCTCTGTTTGTTTAGGATAGGAGCTGCAGCATTAATGTGGTGTGACATCACTTCCTGCCTGAGTCTCTCCCTGCTCTGGGCTCAGATTACAGTAGAGAAGGGAGGGGGAGGGGAAAAGGAGCAAACTGAGCATGCTCTTGCCCAGGGCAATGAGGTTTAAGCTGAAGGCAGGAAGTCTGATACGAAGCCCATGAGAACACAATAGAAGGAAAGAAATGTGCTGTTTCTTTTGACAGGGGACTCAGAGCAGCATTACTTGGGAGTTTACTGGTATATTTAGATGGACCTTTCTGATAAGGCTTACTTAGTTTTAACCTTTCCTTCTCCTTTAAACTGGCTGGCCAGTTTTTGTGGAGGTCAACAATAAATGTTATCTGGAAAAGTTTTATTCATATGATTTTGCAGGTGATCTATTTCTGATTTAGGTAAGCTCACTATTGATGAGCAAAATTTTTCACTAGTCATGGATTTGCGGTGAAATTCTACCACAATACCGAAATTTTGCAGCTGATAAATGTGATGAAAAATCCCATTGACCACATGTATTTTGCGTAAAAAGTCACCACTAAACTAACCTACTGGGTTGTTACTAATGTCCAGGCCAGCAATGCAGGAAAATAGGAACATTTAGTCAGAATGAGTAAATTGTTGGTGTAATCTTCTCCTGTCCAGCATAATAAATAGACAAATGAATCATTGGCACAGCTACAAATATTTGCATGACACTGCAATTCTCTGCATTCCCTATTAACTAGCTCTCACACCCTCTGACTATATTGACTGTGAGAAATTCCAAGGTAAAATACTAAAACACAAGCACAAACCAACAATGATCACCCATAAAATATGCTGTAGCCAGCTAACATGCTCTTCTTAGGGCCATTCTCACATTTGAATTTTGTTGTTGATTCCCTAAAAGTTATAAACCTAAATTTTATTATATACAATATGTAATCTAGCAAGTACTTTTTAAATTTAGTTGGGCATTGGGCCTTAAAATGTATAAAAAGGCAGTACTCCCAGGCCACATCAGTGTTTGTTCAATCCAAATAGATGATTGGAGGGAGTATAACAAATTTTAACATTCATTACATGGGGCCTCTACTAATCCCAAAATAGTACTATGTCTAAGCTTTGAATGCACATTCTCAAGGAAGTAAGAAGTGCACTGAAATATGCTGGCACTATATAAATAAATGTTAATAATGTTAATAATAATAAAAGCAAAGGTTAATATAGAATGCAGGGTATTAGGGCCACCATATAATAGGTTTAACAATTTATTTGTAGAACTAGATTAGATTTGTAATGAAAGGCAAATTTTGCCCAGGAGCAGTAATCTATAGCAACCAATAAGATGTTTGATTTTAAACCGATGACCAGTAAATGCTACATGCTGATTGGTTGCTATTGGTTAATTCTCCTGGGCTAACTTAGTGCCTTTTATTACATAACCCCCTAAGAAAAGTATAGCAGCAGGATGGAAGTTTAGAGGTGTTTCAACCCAGGAGCATGATCACATTACCATGTAAAAATTAAACTGCTCCTTAAGGGATTCTGTCATGGGAAAACAGTTTTCATTAATTTCATTAATCATCATTAATAGCGCTCCTCCAACAGAATCCTGCATTGAAACCTGTATTTTGCAATCTGACATAGAGCTAGAGATGTTGTTTGTTTCCCAGATGCCCCCAGTCATGTGACTTCAGTCACTCTTTTCTGCCCTGCAGCAAATTGGAGTGATATCACCCCTCCCTTTTTTTCCCCAGCAACCCATCAGCAGAACAATGGGAATGTAACCTGAAAACAGTTCCCTGACACCGACATTGCTAAAAATGTCCACCTAGTGGTAGATATAAGAACAGCACTCCATAGCAAAAATCCAAGTCCAGCTAACTTGTTACTCCTTCAGTTACATTAAATAGGAGAATCCATTGTGAAGCACTGGCTCTTTCTGACAGCACAAGAACAGGCACAATGGCATAAGATAGCTGCTTACACACCAATATTACAACCACAAAAAATACATTTTAAATGGTAGATTTAATTACGTGCATTGTGCACAGTGTAATTTAGTATTAGGAGAAAGTAAAACACATCACCCTGCATAGTATAAGCAAGTAAAGGTAAATACAGTAATGAGGCATATTCAGCCACAGAAAGGCATATTGAAAGAATATTTGGCACAGTTCTCAGCTGGTCAGTCACAAACAAACTGGAAACTGTCCCTTGAAAATGATATTGGGTAGCTATATTATTTTCTAGTTTGTTGTAATACAGTGTCTGTTGTAATTCTTCTGCAGGTACATCAGCTCTTGGTCAGAAACATTTACATAATGTCATTTCTTGACTAAGCAAATTAGTTAGTTAAGATGAAATCTTTGCTCCTTCAAAGATTTTAGTAAACAATTTAAAAGCATCATCTAAGTGATTTGCTGAAATATTTAATCAGTGTATGCTATACATATCAAACTAATTTTAGAATATTACTTCTGAAAAATGTTATCAAGAAAACACAACTGCTTGTGGCTCATGTCATATCTAGGTAAATATCATAAGCTTTCAGATATGTTCAAGTGACTTTTACTGCTTTAATTATATCAATTTGTGTATCTTATCTTCTTCCTCATTCTTTGGTGCTTCATCTAAGCATGGGAACTGCTAAGTGTAGGCAACCATAACTATATATGTGTACTTAGTCTGGAAGGAGGGTATAGTGGGACAGTACTCCACTTTGAAAAAAATGTCTAAAGGGGGAATGTAATAAAAAGTGCAAAGTTTGCCCAAGTGTAGTAAACCATAGCAACAATCAGCTGTTTGCTTTCAAACAGGTATATGCTAACTGCTAATTGGCTGCTGTAGGTGATAGACCTGTAACAAACTTTGCTCCTTTTATTACAGTACCCCCTAAATGTTTTCTGCTCATAACTGAGCTATGCATGAAGATACAGAAAAATATGTTTTCTGTATATATCCAAAGGCAATATAATATCACATGGTAATGAATACTGCTAAACTAAGATTCACGAGTACAGTTTATATTTGCTTTCTTTTAGTGGCGTAACTACAATACAGCAGACCACTGGAGGCTCAGGGGACAGGGGGATATTGACTGCAGGGGACCATGGACTGCACTCTGCAGCCTCGGGCCGGGTGCACATGTGCAATAGAGTGAAATGCCAACTTTTTGTTTCTAAGCTTGATTTTTCACTCTTCTGCACATGTGCATCTGAACCAGAATGTAGAGAAGACAAGTAGAAGAACATAGAGATGTGGTGCTCCTACAGTAGTACCCGGAACAGTGCAACATAGTCCTGTAAGTAGTAACACACAAATATGTGCATAAACAAAAGTGCATAGTGACAGCAAATGATAATAATAGTTTATATAAAATAAAGTGCAAACTGATAATACATAAGCATTACCATCTGTTATGGAAGAGCACATCATATTCTATCATATTAAAAGATCACATATGTTTTCACAACCCGCCACATGGAAAGCAAAATAAAATGGACATAGCATAGACTATTTTATTTCATTAAACATATGCCTTAAAATTCACTTTAAAGATTAGAGGAAACACTGGGCATATTGCTCTAGACACAAGTCATTGCGCCACCAGTTCTGAGCCCACTCAAATGCAGCTCTTAGGATCCAAGAGGCCCATTTACCACAGGTTGTATTTTAGTGGTATTTGAGCTTTTTGAAACCTCAATTAAACTCGGTTTCACTAAAATCACAAATGTCATGAAAGTTATTAAAATATCTGAATAAAACGAATGAAAATAGCTGTTGAAAATATTTTTGTTGAATGAATGAAAAATTTGTACGACAATGAAAGAAAGATCTCTGAAAACCTTTAAAGGCTGATCTGTGCAAGAAAAGATCCTTTGACTTCTACATGACCTCCACAGCTTTTACTTGCCGTTCTTTTGTATTCATAGATTCTATTATTTTTACACTTGCTAAATTATGAAAAAATCATGGATTAACTAACTATACGAAAAATGTGTTTGTTTATGCTAAAAAGTACGATTTGGAAAGTTTCAGAAATTGTCCCCAAGTGTGTGTCCATAAAGTGCACAACTGCATGACAATACAGGGCTCCTCTTAAGGTTAAGAAATTGGTGTTTAGTTAAGACTGTGTTTCATTGTGTAACTTCAGATCCCAATTATGGTTAATAGCTTTTCCCACTCTGATATTAGTGTTTATTCCACAGTCACTTTTTATGTAGTAAATGGTATAAAGCTTTGCCACCATTCACGTATTCCTATTTGATTCACCACCACCACGAATGCAGAAAAGGCAAATAACTTCCAGAACGTACTTGTGTGTCTGCAACTGATTGCTTTTGCTTTCTCGCAAAACTTTTTTTTAGCTAAAAAAATAGTGTCTTTCCTTTGCCATGAGTTGGTTAAGAACTTTCTACCTAAAAACTGACAAGCTTTTTTTTTTTCCGTATTACTGGACTAGAATATTTTGAAAAAATAAATCAAAAATAAATCAAGTGTATAATGCAAAATAACGAGAGGGTGAAAGCAGAGAGCATAATATGATTCAAGTGAAATTAATGGCAAACTATGAGATTGTACGAGGGAGTCTTATACAGGACAAATACATTTAAGTACCATAATAAATGTCTGTACAATATGGCATTAGTTCAATCAGCCGCTTAATGAAAATTATTTTCTTTCTTTCTTTCTTACTTTCACATTCTTTCATGTTTGTGCTCTTCACCATTTCCAGCAAGTCATAAAATCTTCCTTGAATGATTAATAACATTTTTGAAAAGCCAGTGGCACAGAAAGATTTCAAAGTCAAACAGACAGTTCTTTAGATTAGAACATACTGCATATATGCATGTTAGCCCAGAACAATGTATAAAGTTATACATAGCATAACATAACATATATTTGCATTTATATTGTGGTTTGCTTCATACTCTTTGCAGAGTATTCAAATGAAACAATTTAGGAAATCATCTATTCTCAACATCCATTTACTGTAGTCAAGGTTTCAAGAGGTTGACACTGTTATCATAATAGTCATCATCAAAGAGAATAATTAGTATACCTATTTGTTTCCAAATTTAATGTCATCAAAAAATATCTGGCTTTCTACTAAAATAAATTGTGTAATTATATAAAGTAATACAGTTTTCAGGAAGACATTTACTTTGCATCTGAAGTTGAAAGTTGCTTTTCTTGCTTGTTTTGGAAAATGTCCTGGCAGTTCTCAAGTTAAAATGATATCCTAGATACACAATGGAGATATGTTATAATGAGTACTAAGTTTGCTACAGGTCAAAAACCATTCAGTAGGTAGCAAGTTCTGATCATCTGAAAGCAAATTGGTTGTTATGAGATATCTTTTAATGCCGCTATGGGCCGTGGAATGTCCAACGGATGCATTTTCCTGTAATAACCATTTGATTTAAAGATATTTTAAAAAAATTAATAAATGTCATATGACATATAGCAAAACGAAAACACTTTTCTCAATGGTTAACAGCCACCCACACATATACATATATATCAAGTTATCATAACAAACTGTACATATGATCTTCACTTCAGCTATCACAATGTCTTAAAGTTCAATCTAGTTTTTTGCCCATTTGAATTAGTTGATTAAGCATGCTGTTATCCAGTCACTGAACTTAATTATCGAATTTGGTCACTTAGGCATAAATTTGTGTCTCTGCTTTTTGCTAATGAATTGGCTTTCTGTCATAGGCCATGTGACTTTTGTGCAGATTGGCATAACAATGTTCTAGGGAAAGTAGCAGGAAAATGGATCTCAGACAGAGCTGTACAGAAGTATATTTTTATTTATTTTGATATTTTTTGTGTAATTTATCAAATCCCCAAAGGCAAGTGCTACAGTGCAAAAGTGCACAAAATCACACCCTTTGGGGCCCATTCACTAAGTTCGAGTGAAGGAATAGAGGAAAAATAGTTTCGAATTTCGAATGGTTTTTTTTGGCTACTTCGACCATCGAATTGGCTACTTCGACCTTCGACTACGACCTTCGAATCGAACGATTTGAACTAAAAATAGTTGGAATATTTGACCATTCGATAATCGAAGTACTGTCTCTTTAAAAATTTCTTCGACCCCCTAGTTTTCCACCTAAAACCTACTGAGGCCAATGTTAGCCTATGGGGAAGGTCCCCATAGGCTTGCTAACAATTTTCTGATCGAAGGATAATCCTTCGATGGATGGATTAAAATCTATTTAATCGATCGAACGATTATTACTTAGATCGCCCGATCGAACGAATTGCGCAAAATCCTTCGACTTCGATATTCAAAGTCGAAGGATTTTAATTTGTCAGTCGAATATCGAGGGTTAATTAACCCTCGATATTCGACCCTTGATACATCTGCCCCTTAGGGTCCAGTTACACAGCACTTGTGTTTGGCCATGTCACTGTAGCCTGTTCTTTGCACCCTAGGCTGAATCCAGCCAAAGGTGCGCAATGCTATTGGGAAAATACAGCCGTGTGGGAGAAGTGGTAATTTACTGACCAAAAATGACTTACCAGATACTGTAATTATTATTATTCTTTATTTTTCACAAAGATTGTTAATCATTCACATCAGTCCCTGCCCCAGTGGAGTGAACAGTCCAAGGTCCCTACCACATTTACATTATGGTGAATTTCATCAGACATCACTTAATCGGTTTGTATATCTTTGGCGTACAGGGGTACACCAACACAAACTCAAGAAGTTCATATTTATTCATTGCAGTGTCCAGGTCAGCAACCCCATTAATGAAAGGTAGCAGTGCTACTACTAAGCTATAGCATGCTCTCTAGAAAATTCAGCCAGGAAAGGAAGTTCCGAAAAATTTGTTAACTGAGGTGACATTATACTGAGTGATTCTACTGAGTAGTTCTCTATGGAGCAAGACAAATGACATTTTACACATTCCTGCAAATCTAAGTACTAGCAACTTCTATCAGGTGCTCTCTCCATTCTTAGGAAAGTTGCCTGGAATAAAGGTTGTTTATCGGCTTGTGTGGGGTAGATTGCCAGGAATAAGATTAGCTGATTTTCAAACAGTCAGTTGGACTGACACCAACCAGGATATTAAAAATTATGTCTCCAGGTCTCTTCTGTCAGTTTAATCCCTAATCAGCCTAAAGCCCATACCTTCAGTGAAATACTATTGAGCTGCATCTCATGAGGTGAAGTGAGGATTGTGTTGGATAATCAGAGGTCCCTATGTACACTTCTTTGTACTGATAATCCACTAGAAATAGAGGTTTACCGTATGTTGAACAGGTATGATACCTGTTATCCAGAATGCTCAGGGCCTGGGTTTTTCCCAAGGTTGACTTTAATTATCCAGACACTGACTGGCGTAATGGGGTTGCCAAGACAGAAAAAGATAGTAGGTTTGTAAATATGCTGAATGACAACTTTTTATTCCAGCTCATTCAAGAATACCAGGAATGATTCTCTTTTGGATCTTGTATTAACTAATAGAGGGGGGGTCAGCTGGTTGAACAGAAAAAAGCAGAGATTCTGATCTGTTATTTTTCGTCTGTCTACACAAATGAGAAACCAGTAAATGAAGGTTTCTTTCTTAATAGTCCCACTTCTTGGTATTACAACTAATGATGCATAGTTCACACATGAGAAAATTCAAGAGACTAGAACATGTTAAGATAAACAAAGGTACTGGACCAGATGGTATTCATCCCAGGGTATTTAGTGAGCTTAGCTCTGTGATTGCCAAACATCTTTACTTAATTTTTCAGGATTCTTTGAGGTCTGGCATGGTGCAGAGAAATTGGCGAATTGCTAATGTGGTGCCTCTATTCAAAAAGGGATCCTGTTCTCAAAACTATAGACCGGTTAGTCTGACATCAGTGGTAGGAACGCTTTTCAAAGGGTTATTAGGGGATAAGATACTTATGAGTTTGTACCAGCATTGTTCTATGTGTAATAGATCTTGCCAGACTAATTTAATTTATTTTTATGAGAAGGTGCGCAGGTACCTCGATTCTGGGATGGCAGTGGATGTGATCTACTTAGACTTTGCTAAAGCATTTGATACAGTGCCACACACATTACTGGTTAATGTTGGCCTGGAACATAGTATTTGCACCTGGATAGAAAACTGGCTAAAAGATAGATTACAAAGAATGGGGGTAAATTAAGCATTTTCTTGTTCGACCAGTGCTGTTAGTGGAGTACCACAGGGCTCTGTACTTGGTCCTTTGCTTTTTAACTTGTTTATTAATGACCTGGAGGAGGGCAATGAAAGTACTGTTTCTATTTTTGCTGATGATACAAAATTGTGCAGAACTATAGGTTCCATGCAGGATGCTGCCACTTTGCAAAGTGATTTGACCAAATTGAAAAACTGGGCAGCAAACTGGAGAATGAGGTTCAATGTTGATAAATGCAAGGTTGTGCACTTTGCCAGTGTGTTGGTCAGTGTCGGACTGGCCCACAGGGATACCAGGAAAACTCCCGGTGGGCCCAGGTGTCAGTGGGCCTCTTGCTTCTAACCATTTAGCCTATTTCATGGTCATTACCTATTTCTTTATGGGGAAAAATGCTTAATAATGGAAGAATATAGGAAGTAGATATAAGAAGAATAAATCAACCTGATTTAACTATGTAACTATGGGGTTTTCAGGATTAGGGATCTTTCCGTAATTTGGATCTACATGCATTGTCTACTAATAAAATATTTGAGCAACTAAACCCAATAGGCTGCTTTTGCCTCCAATAAGGATGAATTCTATTTTAGTTGAGATAAAATACAAGGTATTGTTCTATTATTATTACAGAGAAAAGGGAAATCATTTAAAAAAAAATAATTATTTGATTAAAATAGAATTCATGGGATATGGCCTTCCCGTAATTCGGAGTTTTCGAATAACGGATCCCACAACTGTACAAGTTTTAAACACATAAATAAGACAACTAATTTCCTAAGGTCGCATAAAATACTGAAATGGACACTGTTAAGCAAAAACAATGGTAAATAAAACAAACTACACTTTTCATATTATTTTCACACATATTAACTCTACTTGAAGCAGGTGAGTTATTTTAACACATACTGCAAATACAGTGCTCATCCTTAATAAACAACACAAAGCCTTATAAATAGGTTCAGTCCATATACATCTGACATGTGCAAGGCCTAAGATGTCAATGAATGCTGCACAATACAGTCATTGCTATGCAGTGTTTACACTGTCCAAGTTCCTGTTCAATGTAAGTGTCCGTTCTTTTCAACTCATCCCGTAGGTATGCACATCTAGTCTTTTGACTGTGCCCACACACAGGCTTTATGTGTTCCAAATCGATCATTCTTCAGAAACTTATGTAACCAAAACTGACACAACATTATAAAGGTGTTTGAATACAGAGCAGTGTCACTATTTAAGCAACAGGACATTCTTCCCTTACGGGGCAGGGACCTCCTTTCTACTGTGTCACTTACCACATAGCATTTAAGCTCTGTCTCCTTATATGAGCTCTGTCTACTGTGTATACATATTGTATTTATTGACTGACTTTTCCTTCTTGTGTGTACTTACTTATATTGTACTTTTATGCATTGTACAGTGCGGTGGCTCCTTAAGAACACTTTACAATGAAGTTATACATACATACATTCAGTCTGCACAGGGAGTTATTGTGGCAATGTCACCTACTTTATGTTACAACACTAAAAACAGATTGGAAGGGCTGTGAGTGGAGGCAAGTGGTAAAACTCTTCAAACTCCCCAGGTAGAACCCAAAAACATACTGTATGAAGTATACCTTATATAAGTAAACTCTAAGGGGCACATTTACTAAGGGTCGAAGTAAATTCGAAGTGAATATTCGAATTCAAAAACTTCGAATTTCAAAGTAATTTTTGGGTACTTCGACCATCGAATAGGCCAAATTCAACTTTGATTTGAAGTGAAAATGCTTCAACTATTCGATAATCTAAGTACTGTCTCTTTAAAAAACTTACGAAGAAAAGATTCACCAGCACACAGGTACTGCTGGCAGGGTGAAAAACCCTTGCTTTAAAATTTATTAGTGCGACATGCAACGTTTCGGGGACAACCCAAAGGGGTCCCCGAAACGTTGCATGTCGCACTAATAAATTTTAAAGCAAGGGTTTTTCACCCTGCCAGCAGTACCTGTGTGCCGGTGAATCTTTTCTTCGTACAGTTGTGGGGTTACCGAAGCCCTTTTTACCGAGCACCAGGGTCAGTATATCCTCGAGAGGGCCTGGGTGTGCGTGGGCAGTTTTGATTTTTTCTTTAAAAAACGTAGACACTTCGCCACCTTAAACCTGCCCAATTGCTATGTTAACCTATGGGCACCTAGTAGAACCTATAGCCAGTATTTGGCTAAGTTTTGAGAAGTCAAAGGATTTTTTTGTAAAATCGTACGATCGTATGATTAAATCGTTAGAATTGCTCGATTCGAAGTATGATCGTAAAAATCCTTCGAATTCGAATGTCGAACTAGCCTATTCGATGGTAGAATTTCGAAGTTTTTTGCACTTCAAAATTCGACCCTTGATAAATCTGCCCCTAAGAATTACAAAATCTCACAGGGCATAACTAGGTGTTACTGAGCCCCCCCCTTCAGCAAATTCAATTCAGGGTCCCAAAACATTGCTAAGTTGACCTATTCTACTACTATTTATTGAAATTGCTCAATAATTATGGCCTTGCTTGGCCCTCTACACTCATGTGCCCCCTGCAACCACAGGATTGGCTTCCTCTGTAGTTATGCCCCTAGAAAGGGAGATGAATGAGGTATAAGGACTAAGAAATGCACAAATACTGGGCAAGAAAATGCAGAGCAAAAAACTTGACACTAGTCAACTTCATTTAACCATTAAATAAAGCCAATAGCTGGTTTTGCCTCCAGTAAGGATGGATTATATCTTTTGTATATTTAACCTTTGGATCAAGTACAAGGTACTGTTTTATTATTACAGAGAAAAAGGCAATCAATTTTAAAAAATGGATTATTTCGATAAAATTGAGTCTATGGTAGATGGCTTTCCCATAATTCAGAACTTTCTAGATAACAGGTTTCCAAATAACGGATCCCATACCTATTCCTCCCTTTACCCCAGGGAAAAAAATTATAATATTTTTAACTGAGGCTAGATTTTATACTGACCCAGTTTACTAGACGTCAGCATAAAATTCCATATTTGTTTATTTTATTTTTGTATTCTTAAAACCCCAAAAGGTGTACAAGCACAGCTGTAACTTGTGTCTATAATGTGGTGTGCTGGATTGTGTAGTTAATCTTTCCAATAACTGTAAAAGTCATATATTTACATGATATAGCTGCACTCCTTACACTTGCTTGTCAGCTTGTACCTTTGACATGTGGATAACCCTAATTATACCTCTCTGCCCGTACTTCCTGTACATAGTGCACCAACGGGATTCTTTTCTTTAGTAGGATGGACTGGATAACAATGCCCTTGGAATAATGAATGAGATCAAAAGTCATGAAAGCAAACAGCAGTAAGGTAGTGTAGCTAAGTGAAAGGAAGAATATGCCAAACCAAGCTTAGTAAGAGCTGCATGGTGGCTCAGTGGTTAGCACTGCTGACTTGTTTCATTCAAATCTCCGTATTATTGTTCTCCCTATGCCTGCATGTTTTCTCTCACACTCCAACCACATTCAGCGCTACTGATGAACTGACCTTAGTGTGAGTGTGAATGACTACATAAATAGATAGTAAACAAAGCAGTCAGATGAGAGATCTGTATGATGTGGTGGAAAGAGAAAAGTGTCAGCAGGGCTTACTCTTCTCTCAAAAGCCTTACTTTAAGCTAGTATTGCAGACTTGTCAAAGTAAAATTCTTATTAGAGGATTCTAGTAGTATTAAAGATATCTGATAAAGATTATAAAAGAACATGAGTGAATCATGTGTAAAATACTAGGTGTCAATCATGTCTATTAGCTAACAAACTTTATCAATAACTATTAAAGAAATTGTATAAATATATATGTTATATATATCTATATATCTATATATCTATATCTATATCTATATCTATATCTATATCTATATCTATATATATATATATATATATATATATATATATATACACACATCACACAAACCACACTCCAAGGACTTCCTCGAGTGTTCGAGCCGAAATGTTGAAATAAAGGCATTTGGTTTTTGCACCTGACAAGTCCTTGGAGTGCGGTTTGTGTGATGTGAATATAGTGATATATTTACCAGCACCCAGGCGGATGATTTTTGGTAGAGAGTGCACCAGACTAGGATTGCTCTCTCTATATATATATATATATATATATAGATAGACATTGTTCTTGATAAAGGTCTTAGGAACAGACCGAAACTTTGACCTCCTTTTAACATGTATTGAATAAAATTTATCTTTTTTAAAAAAGCTACAAAGGATCCCAGTGTGCACCTTACCTTTTTGGATTTTGTATGCAGCTGCAATTGGTAGCACCTGGGTCAATTGCTCCAGTGGTGTGCTGAACCTTTGGATTGTATATATATATATATATATATATATATATATATATATATATATATATATATATATATATTTGTGTATATATAGAGAGAGAGCAACCAATAGGAGCACTCCCAGTATAAAGGTATCATCTTGCCTGGGTGCAGTTTAAGCATAATTTACGGCTGAATGTGGTGCTGTGTTCGTGTATAGTTACATATTTATATAGTTAACTTGAGTTGAAGAGACAGAAGTCTATCAAGGTCAACCCCGAATGAGCCCCATATATATACACTTTGAAGATCATATGCCTTGACTGACCAAGCACCCACCTCTGACTAACAAGGAAGGAGTGCAGGTACTTTCAGAACTTATATATATAGAAGAAGTTGCACTCACAGGTCTTAAGATCAACAAAACCATTTATTGTAAATTGCTCACTAACCTTTTGGCTGTTACACCAGCCTTTCTCAAAAGAGCTGTGAGTGCAACTTCTTCTAAGTGGTGTATGGTGGAAATCGGATGGTGGTGTGTACCCAGGCACCGTGGGAAGTTAAATCGAGAGTGCTGATATTATATATCCCCTGAATATTCCCTGATGAAAGTTCCAGATAGGAACTGAAACGTTGGATTCTAATAAACCTGCTCTTTCTTTACCTTTGAACTTTGTTTTAAATACTTGGAGTGCTGCTGTTTTTTGCCTATATATCCTTATTTTGGTTCAAGCACCCAGGTTTTGTTTCTGGCTCATGGTGTACGCTCCATTTTTTTTTGAATATATATATATACCAGAAGGTACATTAAGAAGTCATTTGGCATTGAAGGATTGTTTTGAAAGGTAAATATATGGGTTTTTTAAAACCTTAAACCACCTTCAATTTGACTGTGTAGTATCGCACTATTGGATTGACTCTGGGATCTTTGCTGTGTTTTTGGAAACCCAGGGGGGATTGTTGCCTGAGAACATGAGGGGTCCTTTACAAAGGTTCCAACAAACTAAGCCAGAGCCAAGCCGGCCAGATGCCCTAGGCACAAAATGAGCACATGTGCAGTGACAATGTGCAGTAGGAGGAGGCACACAGGGGGCAGGGGAAGAAGGTAAATATCCAGTAGCACTGGGGGTGGGGACAAGGGCCTGGACTAGGTGTTGTCAGAAAGAAGGGGTACGTGCCTAGTCCCTCTCCTCCACTGTAGTGCCTTAGGCACATGTCTGTTCTGCCTATCCTAGTTTCAGCCCTGCACTTAGTGTCACAAGAGAGAGCCCTTTACTGCTTAAGTAGAAAGCACATCTGTCTGGCTGCATTTTGCCAAAATCCAGCACAAGGTGCAGAATGCAGCATCAGCAGGTGTACCATAATGGCACATTGTGTACTATGCAAATCACTTGTAAATGACTGGAAAAGAGTGTAAAAAATGTATTTCCTCAAACAAGTTAAAAAGTTATCTCGTTTAAATAAGAATAGGAATCAATATTTTAACTGCTAATGTTATTAACAAAACTTTACACATTGTTGTTAAATGTAAGCATAGCATAATATGATTTCAGTCAGTTTTGTTACTTACTGTAGTTCTAATATAGCCAACAAATATAAACGTCTAGCAGCTAAATGAAGTTTAATGTATTTTAATGTTCTGTTTTTCATATTATTCTTGTACTTAATTGCAAACATTTTACAAGTGGTTATTGGGAAGATAAGATCCCCCATTAATGACAGTCTGTGCTTTACTATACATCCATAAAAATGTCATAACCAAGAGTTTTTCTGCACATATGCTTTGCACGCTCATGCAATACCTTTAACCTGGGTGTGTTTCGCAGCTGATTTCTATAGTATGCTGTCTGCATAACCTTTCAGTCCATACTTTCTTTTCACCTTGCCTGCCAAATAAAGCTGAAATTTCTGGTAATTTTCTAGGGATTCAGGCCAAGTCCTCGTCATCTAAGGAGATACACACGAGCTCGGGTTGAGGAAACAAAGCCTCCAGTGGAGATTCCACAGAGTGACCAGGAAACCCCATCATCACTAAGAAAAAGAAAAATCAAGAAAAGCAGCCGGGTTCAGCCAGAATTCTATCAGTCTGTGCAAGTCACTCCAACTCGGAAGCCGGTATGTGTTGTGCATTGTAGAACAAGCAAACAGTGCAGGCTCATATTTACTAAGCTTAGTTTACCCAAGCAAAACAGTTTCTGCATTAGAAATCTTATAATCCAGCTACTTGTTTACCATAGCAGTAATTTACACATCAGAACTGTCAATGGTAATGTACTTAAAATGAAATATAAACCCCTCATTCAGGTGGGCTTATGTATAAAAGGGGCATAACCACTTTATTAACTTCCAAAAATAAATATAAATGTATTGTTTTTCACAAAGACATAACTGATTCCAAAGACTGAAAGAAACGATGTTTTTTTCTGACAAAACATTTCCCAACATCAGTCATTTAACCCTCAACTTGTTCCATTGTGATACAGTATAATGGATTTTGGGACTTGAAGTTCCTCTGCTCTCTATAGTGGGCGGTGTACAGTGTCTTTGGAAAACAGAGACTTTAAGGGGCAAATTCACTAAGATCCGAAGTTGCGACATCTTTGCCGCACTTCGCCAGGCGTAGTGCGGCGTAGTAGAAGGAGGGTACCCCCAAAAAAAATTTGGATCTTTTTCAGCCTATCACCCTTAAAAAAAGTAAAAGACGTCAGCGTTTTTTGGGACTTAGGAAAAAAATTCAACCTTTTTTGAAGCAAGTCCTATCTACTCTATTGCACTTCGCCTGGTCTGAGCTGGCGAAGGCAAGTCTGGCGCAAGAGGTAACGTTCAGTAAAATTTGCAAGTTTGTGAATTAGCGTAGTTACGTTCTTTCGCCATAGCGCAACTTCGTCTGGCGTAAGGGTGCAAAGTAGCACTAGAGTAGGTCCACTGCGATAGCTAATTTACGCCAGCACCCGTTAGTAAATCGGCAAAGTAACGAAATGACATCACGCTGGCGAATTTGCGCTAGCTGATTCGCACTTTTGCAAATTTGCCCCTAAGTCCCAGAATCCATCACTTCCCAGCGGAACAAGCGCGGGGGGGGGGAGAAATCAGTCTGTGAGTATAAAGGGGTTGTGTGGAGCTGCTACCTGCAGAACAGGTACAATATCATAGTTTTCTTTCAGTCTGTCAAATCAGATAGGTTTGTGTAAAAAATACATTTATATTTGTTTTTGGAAGATCATATAGTATTTATGCAACTTCTACGTAAACCCAGCTGTCAAAAAGGGGGAATATATATTCTCCCTTTAAAGGTCACCTGTCATCTGAAATAGTTTCACCCACCAGAGGTGTGCACTCTGGTTGGGAAAAACAATAGTTTTTTTTAAAAAAAACATTGCCCCTGCCAGTGCCAAGCTGCCCACACCTAGAGGGAGCTTCTGGTCACGAATCACGCATTGGGCCAGATTCAATTCAGTGAGAAAAAGTTTTCTCTAGTTTTATCATGTGAAAAGTCATGGACGAGAGGCAATTCGAGCAGAAAAAACTTTTCTACAAATTGAGTTGCAGCTTTTCCCCATAGACTTACATATAGTGAGATACGTTTTTTTGAATTGAATTGCATCTCAAATTGAATCTTGTCCATGACTTTTCACTTGATAAACCTTATCTCATCAAATTGAATCTGGCCCATTATGCGCTACACAACATGGTTACACTCTGTATGCCAGGAGCTGCCAAACGGTGCGGGTGGCCTAGCACTGGCAGGGGCAAATTAGAAAAAAAAACTATTGTTTCCCCCAACTGGAGTGCATGCTTTATTTTAGGGTGACAGGTGCCCTTTTAAAAGTGTTAAAAATGTTATCTGAAACATTGGTTTTACAACAATTTATTGCACTATACAATATGTCTCTAGCATAATTGTTCTTATCATCGGAGAATACCTATTCTTCTGGCAGGCTTATTGTCTCTACCTGTACAGACTATGAGAAAACCTTACCTATTCGGCTGGCCATTTCAACCCCATTGTGCCATGTCATGGCCCAAGTTAATTGTCAATAAGAATGTTTGTGTCCACACAATTTAAGAAGATGGAATCTCAAGGAAGATTAAAACTTCAGGCTGAGTTAAGCTGGCCATAGACGCAAAAATCCGATCATACGAATCCTCGATTCATATGATTTTCGGATCGTGTGTGTCCCGACATCTGTTGTGCCATGCTGATCGGTCGTTCAGTCAATTGGACAGGTTAGAAAATCTCTGACGGCTGCCGATAATATCTCTGCGTGTATTGCCGATCTGAAGATCTTCAGTGGGAGACTGCCGGTGGAAGCGGAGAGCTGTAGTTGAAGTGCAGTGAATGAGGCAAAGGCTGGATTAGGTGTAAGTCTCTAGGGGGTTCCACACTTGCATTCCCGTGGGGTCCCCCGTCTCTCCCCGTCCCCTATTGTTCCCCCGATCCTACCTGCAGCCCCGTGTGGAAGTTAGAAATAAAAAATGGCGAATACCAGGACTGTGCTTGTGCTCATTTTATAGAAGGGACGGTGGCAGGCTCCCCTCTGGGAGATCCTCCATCCTGCCCTCTATAACAAACCCCCTCACTAGGCCTCCGGTAGAAGAAAGTCTCCCCAGTGCCAGTCAGATGAGAAGCCGTCAGCAGGGAGATGGAGCGGCCGGTATCTTGTCATGTTCTAACATCGGCTGATCTGTTCTTTTTTAACTGAAGGTTAGTGGCAGGTCAGGAGATGGGGACGCCCAATTGTGCAATGATTCGAACGATCGGATCTTTGTGTCTATGGCCAGCTTAAGATGACAACATAAAGCATAAATAGAAAGAATCACTGTCCAGTGCATTTTTTCCATCAAGCAGTACTTTCCTAGGGAAAATAGCCATTTAATTAACTGGGGCATTGGGAGTGCATAACAAATTGTTGACCTTACTCTGTTTTCCTAAGGATCCCTTGAATCTTTAATAGACTCACTAGACTTTCTCATGCGCAGTATAGAAATTGTCCTGACTTTTGCACAAGTCTAGTGAGGTGCAAAGGAAAATTGAAGTAAGATGGAAGAAATGTGTTTAAATAGAGAGAAACCCAGGCAAATTTAATGTTTTCTGAAGTGAACTGCTGGCCTGGTGACAAAGGTTAGCAATTTTATTTTTAAAGAGGAGGAGTTTAACAGATTGGTACTTCCCATTGAATTTGACTTTTGTTCTTTCAGGGGAATAGGGCAAACATATTTTTTAACATTTGACAAAAAAGTCAAAATACTTAGGGAAAGTGAAAAAATAAGGTATATTGTACATTTCAGGTATTATGTGACTAAATAACGTCTTATGATCTATTTGTTTTTGTAATATCAATCTCTAATTTAATCTATTCTAAGTAATCTATTCTAATTTAATCTATTCTAAGTAATCCAGAGAATTCAATGAATGGCAAACATTTAAAAACTGTTTTAGTTTAACTATTTATATTCCTGCTATTAAACTACTGCCAATAAACATGAGGGATCACTCTGTTGTAAACTTTTCAATAAAAAAACATAAAAACCCTAATATAGCTGCTAAATTGCAGTTGTTATTTATGAACGGCCTACTAAAAGTTGCAAAGAGAAAGCAAAAGCCTGATTGGTTGATCTGCATGTTAGCACATAACCCCCATATTTAGAAAAAGGCACTAATCTCCACATGTAATAAAAGGTGCTAAGTTTGCCTAGGTCTAGTCACCAGTAAATGGTCAGATGTTTGTTATTGTTTGCAACTTCTGTAACATAATCACAAAGTTTGCCCAGGCACACAAACCGAAAGAAACAAATGAGTTTTAACAAAATGTGTAACCTTTATGACTGTATGTTCATAAACTAGTCCTAAATTGTCCTTCATTTATCTTTAATTGCCAGCTTAATTGCACATACGGTAAGTTTGATAGGTCAGTAAAGATTAGATTCATTATTGCAGCAGTTGGCTGAATGCTTGGTTCAGTAATTGAAGCCAGTATACCCCATCATCAGATGACCATTTCTTAAATCATTTACATGAGTTGATACAATGAACAGTTAAAAGTATTACTTGTCTGATTGGAATATGCTTGATTCTGAGCAAATTCTTACTGGAAATCTTCTCATACTGCACAGTGTGGTTGGAAATTTTCCAGACTGGATGACTTTATCTGTCTGCATGTACCCAGCATAAGCTAGCACATATTCTACTCACTAGTGCAAACTAAACTAGAGGCACAGAGTGTCTGTGCAACTGATCTGGTAAAATAGGGTATCTGGGTGCAAAGACCATACAGTTTACTGTCACCCTTTGGAATATACAAAAGGATTTTTTTATGTTTTGTTTGCATCTTGTCTCTCTGTGGTTCCCCATTTCTAATGTACCTTTTCTTATAATTCATTTACCTTTACATGAGAAGTCCTGTGATCTGGCAGGTACTATACTGCTTCTCTGTTCTTTGTTCTCGTGTTAGCTGAGGCACACTTTTGCTTGCATTGATAGACAAATGTGCGTCAGTCACTTCTCTATGATAAGATCATTCAGGTGCAATGCTCTCTGCTAACAGCACCTGCTATTGATTACTATTTTGTTAAAAATTGCACAGACCGATTAAACAAAAGGTAACAGTTCTGGGAACCTTTTACACACACAGTGACTTTGCCCTAGAGAATTGTGATTATATCCCTTGAAGGACAGAAAGGTTGCCTGATGCTAAATCAACAAGGGGGACTATGTTGTCTGGTGAGGCTCTATCAGGTATAGCTTGCCCTCTGTTTATTCTGCAGCACTGGCTTTTGGCCAGCAATGCAGTTGGAAACAGAAGCTGTACACCAGCAATATAATGGGATGCACAGGAAAAGCAGCCTGCTTTTTGATTGCTACTTCTTGGGTCCTGCGAAGTATTTTATTCTGTTTGCTTGCTGAATTTGTATATGGCAAAATAGACTCTATACTTAAACTGACTGTAATAATGAAGCAGATTGCAGCGTGTATATAGTATATATTTTAAAATTGAGTGCAGAGACCTGGCAACCGTGCGCAAGCGAGGACGCGCGTGCGTAATTGTGCGTAACCGTGCGCAACCGAGGACGCGCGTGCGTAATTATGCGTAACCGAGGACGCGCGTGCGGATTTGTGCGTAACCGTGCGTAACTGAGGACGCATGAGCGTGGCCGCGCGCAACCGAGGACGCGCGTGCGCAACGGCGCGCAGCCGAGGGTATGCGTGTGTGGTCGTGCCCAAAGCACTTCTATATTACAGAGCGCACCCACTTTCAAATGTGGTAACACTTGCCGGACTAGGGGTAGGCTGCATATAAGTGCCTGGTGCCCCCTCAATTTTTGCGCCCAAGGCACGTGCCTCTTTTGCCTACCCCTAGTTCCGGCCCTGGAGGAAGGCAATGTGCACAGTGGGAAAAATGTCAGATTGTGCCCTTTTTTCATTTTACACACTACCTTTGAAGTCATAAATAGTCCCTACTGACTAACACTGCCTGGAGTTATGCACTCTATTGTCCACAATTATTAACAACCTCAATACTTCTCAATTAAGGAGACCCCAACACACTACCATTAAATGTATTTGTTATTTCTGCCAAAGTTAACTTTGCATTTACCAATATTTAACCTAATTTACTGCCCAGTGCTCTAGATTAGTCAACTATCTCTCTAAAGCAGCAATATCCTGCATGAAACTTATAGTTGCACAATTTAGTATCATCAGCAGAAATAGAGACAATACTTAAAATGCCAACCTCATTATTAAACAAATTATTGTTTTCCTAGTACAAAAAGGAAGGCTATCATGGAGGTATGATGGTGTTTAGCAAGCAGCAAAAAGTACCCTTTAATGTGTATTCTGCTAAGATTCATAACTAGAAATAATACATGATCCATTTTAAAGGTTGTAAGTTACAAAGCTCATACTGTGGAGTGTGCAATGTAGTTGTTCCAGTCTAGATGTGAAGGGGTTAACGATTGAATTAAATATGTTGTATGCATCTGCATAGGTGAAAGGTATTTAATAGCTGTTTGACTAACTGTGTTCTTGTTAACCTAGTCTTAATGTATTCAGTTTAACAAGCACTAGAATCCTGTATGCCATGCATGGACAAATAATACGTTCTTGGAAAAGCCAAAAAGGCGGATGCAACACTGCTACTTTTATCTATGTGAAAATACCACATTCTGTTATGTTATGTTATACATGATAGGCAAGAGCCCAACTCAAACATTGCTCAGCTTTTGCATTTAGACCATTTTCTAGCAAAATCTTGGCACAGGGTCCAAACTATCAGATAATCAGTAATAATTTGGCTCATCGCTTGGTTAGCCAAACAGAAATTCACTGATATGGTACCTTTGCCAAGTAAATGGATCTGTTTGTGTATGCTCAGATTTAGTCAGTCATTCTGCTTATTTTTAAGCAAACTGCCGAACTTCATGTGTATGTATAGACCAAAATTATCCTGTGATCCTATTGGACTGCAGGTAGTCTGTCTAAACTGAAAATGCAATCTCCCTATCAGCGCTGTATTTAGGTCTGGTGCTGCCCTTGGCACTGGACCTCAGAGCGCCCCCTGTTACAAAAGTGAGTTTGTGCGTGTGATATCATACGCACAACTTATGATGTCACTTACACCGACAAGTGCAAAAACTGCGCTTCTAACCCCTTACTCCCCCAGCTTAATCTCTGCAGTTTGGGAGAATTTTTATTGTTATTAAAAAAATTTAATTTGTTATATAGGCACCCGAGGCATACACCTTTTAAGATGCTGCCCTAGGCACAGGCCCTCAGGTGCCTATACATAAATATGACCCTGCTGCCTATACCACTTATAGACATTTGCATGGGGTATTGGCAGATGAGGACTGACAGCAGCTACTGCTACTTCTTATTTCTGCTCACATTGACCCAGTGGCTAACTAGATGTTAGTGGGCTCCAAAACATTGGTAAGTTGACATCTTCTACCAAGAATGAAATTGTTAATATTGAAGTTATTCATTAATTAAGGCTGGGCCCCCTTAGAAGCACAGGGTCTGCTTCCTCTATAGTCACACCTATGAATTGTTCAGATGAACAAAATTAAAGGCCTTTTTTTGAAATTGAGGATTATACAGATCACTCAAATGGATATTACAATGCTAGTTTCCCATGTGTATTGACTTCACCCCTCAGGCTGATCTATAGAATAATGCCTAGGTCAGTCATTGTATCTATAAGGGACACCGTAAAAAGGAGCCTCTTTAAAACAAATATTTGAGTTACTAACAAGTAAAACGATATGATACATGCATATCAAATTCCCACGTACTTTACATTTCTATTCAGCAGCGCCCTTTATCTGAGTATGTGAGCCTTTGTCTTGTTTCTAGGGAAGTCATGATCTATTTTAAAAGGCACTGTATCATATTTGGTTAGTAGATACTTGTATTGCAACTTTTTTTAAAGGCCTCATAAAAAAGTATGCCTCCCACACACACATATATATGCACACACACAAATTTGATATTGTATGGTAATTACCATGTCCAGTGGCAAACAAATTGTATAGCCCAAATATCCAAAGATTCAAAGTTTCCTATGTGAGCACATGCTACATTCAGCATTCACAAAACAGAAATGGACTTGCTGGAACACAAAAAGTCACAAGGCTATAATGATTAAAGTACATACTAAATATTTAATAAATATAAAAGTTTTAATACAATTGCATTTATTTTTCCTGAATATTACAGTTTTTGGGCAATTACAAAAAGTTTATTTTGAATATACTGTTCTTTTAATCATTATATTCAGTGTCGTAGTCACTATAAATTGTATATGTTTATAAGTTGCCAGAGCTGTTTATATAGCTTTCTAAAATTTTATTAAAAATATTCTTATATCCTTATACACATAAAGAGCACATTATTTGTATTATTACTATGCTCAAAATCCCAGATGGAGGGTAATCCTTGCCATTATGCTTTAGTCAGGACAAGGCCACACTACTTAGAAATTGTACAGTTTGGTGACACTTTGTGATTTATACTGATCTGGATTTACTTGCATTCAACATCATCTAGTATAACTATTGACAGGTTTTCTATGCAGAATAACAATTTATCTTTAGTATAATTTAAAGAAATAAAATTGTCATTTTGCTTTATATGGAATCCATCTAGACATAAACCCAAAATTGTATAGAAGGAACATACTGACAACGTGTTCTGAAAAACCAATAATTATTTAGAATATTTAACCTAGTTTTAAAACAATTATGAGCAAATTAACTTCAGAAACTAGGTTAATAAGAGGTATTCTTATTAAAGGCAAATATATGTAGTACAACTCCTGTGGGAAAAGAAATCTGGTAAAAAAAGGTATCTGATTGTATGCAGAACAGCCTTTATCATAACATTATACCAATAAAGAACAGATGCCTAAGTTTAAACTTTTGAGGAATGACAGCACCATTAAAATCCCTTCCTATTGCTGACAACACGCAACCTACTCCACAGGCCCCATCTAACAAGGTTAGTGGATGTGGCCCTTCCTGAACGATGTGCTTAATTATTATTAAAGAAGAGCATCACTTTTGACTTACTACTCATGGTTTATAGTAATTGCACTTTCTGTTCTGCCTTTACCAGCCTGTCATTTTAAATACAGCTACTATCCTGGGTTTCTGGCATAAATAATAATAACAGATTCCAGGATCACTAAGGTGCAGTACACCCTGGAAAAATGAGATACAGTATAAAGGAATTTAGAATAAACATTGGTCTTACAATAATTTAAAAAACAAGGGTTACATCATACAGTGGGATCGGAAGGCTAGCTCACAAGAAACAATACACATTTGGACAAACAGGCTTGCCTGATCACCGATACACACAAATGCACATATTCATTGTTTTAGTTTGTCAGGTTCTTACAAACTTGCTCACAAAAACACAGGAATAAGGCTGATGTCATGCAGTACAAAGAGAATATGCTGTGATGGCCTTCTAATTCCCCGGAGTGGGGCTAGATTTCAGCTACAGCTTGAGCACTTCTGAATGTTCTGTCTTTTCTGGGGGATGATTTCATTAAAAATGTTTGCAGTTGAAAGGAGTGGTAGCGCCCCCTCTCATCGCGGTTTGATTTTATAGAGCAGCCAGAATTGATCTAAATATGGGAAAATGACTATGCTGAAATATATTTATGATGTCTGTTTGTCCAAGTGATGATAAACCTAGGGAGTTGTTAGAACATAACAGAAAGCCAGTAGGAAGTAATAAGGAAATTGGTGACCAGCCAGTGCAGTTTAGGTAAGATTAAAATTGCAAGTTAAGCCACTAACACCCTCATCATGGAAAATAAACAAGCATTTGACTTTTTACATGTTCATTCATTTAAGAAAATAGGAATGCTGGTCCTCTGACTTTCACTCTCTAATTATAATGAAGATTGCATTGGATTTGTTGCAATATACATTTTTTATATGGAAGGAGTGAATCTTTTCTTCAGGTGCAAAATATTGCTTAAGTTAAGTTAAGGTGCAAAAACATGAAAGTTAAGCTAAAAGTTAACATAAATGTTAACCACCCATTTAACCTTTCACATTGAAATGGATGAAGTGCTGTGAGCACTGCACCAGAATAGTCTTATACAGTATATATATATATATATATATATATATATATATATATATATATATATATATATATATATATATATATCTTATATATTGCAAATGTTACTGAATGCTAGAATTTAAGTTTCACTTTAAGAGAACACTGCAATGTAAAATAATTTAATAGATAGCTGTGATTGTGGCAAGATCAATTTTCACCGTTTCAAAAATATACCTATTAGAGTAAATGCCAACATTCAGTACAGAGGACAGTGTTGATCAGAATGTTAATGCACACTGATATGTGTTTAAAATGTGAATACTTGGCTGTTAAAATATGGTCCTGACTATCATCAAATGTAATCCTATAGCAACCAAGGGGGAAACTTTCCATTCTGAATGCCACCAGTAAACTTTTTGATTTATCGATAGAGACAGCAACTAGTATGTGGAAAGCACATTACTCTTATTATTATAAAATATATATATATATATATATATATATATATATATATATATATATATATATATATATATATAATGTAGGATCCCAGCACTCACGAGAAATCCAAACAATGGCATCTGGGTGTAGTCCAAACTGTGGTTAGATAGAAAACATTTGAAGAGGTATTTGACAAAGGCTGTTGTTGCAGCCGAAACATTAGACATCCTTTATAATAAACATTTTTTATTTTCACTTTAAGACCTGAGAGTGCGACCTCTTCAAATGATTTCTATCTAACCACAGTGTGGATTGCACCCATTATACAGTATATTGGTTTTTAGTCACATCTGAAAGGCTTTTGATCCTTTGTTGCTTTAAATCCCAAGAACAAGATCCTAAAGCACATCTATTATCAAATGACAAGCAGGCAAGAACATTTGTAATTTACTCCTTACAGAGCATGTATACATTTCCACCAGGGAAGAAACCAGTAAGCAAAGCACTTGTAGCTGTATTCACAGAAAGAAATTGCCATGTTGCTTTCTAACTCACGCTGTAGCATTGGCCAGCTGTTAGAAGCACTCTTGTGCCAGCGCTTAGTCTAATCCACATTCTAGCAGCCTGACAACGCCACAGTTTAGGATAGATTGAGTGCTGGCAAATTATATCTATGTTCCATGTACAAATAGTAGCCAAATATTGCCACTCACCCTTTAAAACGAGGACCTATCTAAATGTGTAGGTTAATTGGCTGGGGCTTAAAAGCTCACAGCTTTCTCACTAGAGCTCCTGAGTCAAGGGTAAGTGCACACACACTGTTTGCTGGGGGACATCATTTTTAATGCACTGTAGAATTAGAATGCTAATACCCAGTGTAGGACTCACATATAATGAGGGGCTTTGGTGTAGCACATGAGCTTACATATTCTGGCCAAAGTGTGGAACTCACACCTCTTTTTTTGTAATAATTATTTTTAAAGGCAACTTGCTTCAGTTATGTTTTGGGTAGCTGAGGATGCGTAGAGTATAACAGTGCTTTTATTAGCAGAGTCATGCAGGTATTACACAACAGTAAGCTTTCTCTTTCAAGCTGTACAGACAAGTACAAGTTTCTGTGCACAGTGACACCCGCAGGCCATTTTGATAAACACCACAGCTTCTTTTGTGTATTTGTATCTGTATGTATTTTTGCACATATATTTTGTACGAGGCACCAATCTTCCAGTGGAATGCTGAGATATATTTTCTGACTGGCTGCCTGTGGAACGATGAATAATGTGGGTTACTGTGGGTGATTAGTGTCCCATCAGTCTTGCTGAGATTTTGGCACACTAAGCCTACATGTTCAAGTGATTCTGGACATTACTAAATTCATTAGAATAAAACACAAGATCATTTGTATGAAAATGCATTGCCATTTATTATTACAGTTATCTATTATTTGTGGAAAATATATTTGTACATGAGGCAGGTGCACAATGCTGGTCATATCTAGTTAAAAAAATACCTTGAATTGATTAGGCATTATTCCATATAAAGTGTCAAACACGATGACAAGCCTCACATTTCATTGATTTTTCAGTTTTTCACCTAATTGATCTGCAATACGTAATGGGATCTGTATTTCGACGGCTGCTGCAAAATATATCCATGTTTCATGTCACATGGATTAAAAATTCCATTGGCTGTTCCCTTACATTTGCTAAGTTTTCAATCCCTGATCATTTATCCTGTAAATGGCTCAAAATTAATTGGTAATTTAAACAATGACTTTCAGACAAGACCAGTGACCACTGTGGCCAGAAGATTCTGTAATAAAGACAAGGAGGAGGATGGAGGCTTTTTAATGAATCTCCAATGCAAGCACATATTGATTCTAAAGCTCATTAACTGGCCCCTCCGCCGCCTGAGGCAGCAGCAGTTGCCATTTACTTGAAAATCCACATTTGGGTCATTCATTTACTATAGGGGAACTACATATGCTATTAGTTATCACAATAATTAGTAGTAAAATATTTTTTTGCACCATGAATTTGCAATTAACTGATATAGTGTGTAGGTGGAAGATTGTGGGTTGTTCCAGAGTCCCCTCAATCTTTTTCAGCCCTCTGGCAGCCACAAGGTCTGGTGGCTGTATAGTTTTGCTCATGGCTTAACTGATGTTTCTTGAACATCACTCCATACCATCAGGGAGCTTCCTATGTAGTAAGGGGTGCATTTAGCCCATTTTTGAGCTAATTTCTGTTTACATTTATTGTTTTACTAACAAAAAAGGTGGTAACTACAACTGGATTGCGTTTGAAGAGCAGATGTATCCGTGCCTATGTACTTTTTATACTACCAAAACAACATCTGTAAGTAACCAATAACCACAGTATTTTTAATGAATAAATACACTCTACACTATATATGTTATTCTTGCTGAACATATGCATGTTGTGAGTACCTAGGCACACTGCATGAGATTGTGGAGGCACAGAGTGTGGTGATCTAATATTTGATAAATAAACACACTACCTACTCAAACATGGATTATGTTTCAAATGAAGTGTTTTATTGATTACTTTCGGTCTTGTGAGTACACTCTGCATGAAACAGAAGCTGCACCTCACATGGTGATCCTGTATTTGTACACACGACACAATACTTGGGGGCCGATTCATCAAGAGTCGAATATCGAGGGTTAATTAACCCTTGATATTCGACTGTGAACTAAAATCGTTCGACTTCGAATATCGAAGTCGAACGATTTTGCGCAAATCCTGCGATCGATCGATCGAAGGATTTTTCGTTCGATCGAACTATTAAATCCTTCGAATCGAATGATTCGAAGGATTTTAATCCAACGATCGAAGGAAAATCCTTCGATCAAAAAATCACAGGCAAGCCTATGGGGACCTTCCCCATAGGCTAACATTGACTTCGGTAGGTTTTATCTACCGAAGTAGGTGGTCGAAGTACTTTTTAAAGAGACAGTACTTCGATTATCGAATGGTCGAATAGTCGAACGATTTTTACTTCGAATCCTTCGAATCGTTCGAATTTAACCAATTCGATGGTCGAAGTACCCAAAAAATACTTCGAAATTCGAAGTTTTTTACCTTCGAATCCTTCACTCGAAGTTAGTGAATCGGCCCCTTGGTGTATATTATGTTGTGTCTCATTTTTTATTATTGTGCTGAAAAACTTGTTGCGCCATAGTGCATTTTATGTCTGTTTTATTCCAGGTAATGCTCAAGCATATTTAAAGAATATATGTAGCTTACCTCTCAATATTTGCATTTTAGACCACAACCCCAAAGCACCTAAAACACCAGTGGATCCCTAACAGCAGACCATATTTTGGACTATTCAACCTAAATCAGAACCAAATTCCAACTGCTCTAGAATATAATAACCAAAGAAGCTAACAATCTTAGGATGTTTTTCATCTATGGGGGGGGGGGAGACAGCCATTCAGACACTGGGATAAAATACTGTATAAACTCGATACATATAGGCAACTGGTTGTAACTGAACACGACAAGACCCCAGAGTAGTAATATCAACAGTGAATATCTGATTAGGCCTCCTAGGGCCCATGAGAGAAACTGACATTCAGGGCCTACTCTCAGAACAAATAGTGAACAGGGCTGGAGCTAAGGGTAGGACTCATAATACCCCTATATGTAATATATAGGCACTAAGTTTGCTCAGGAGCAGTAACCCTGGGCAAGATGCTTGCATTTAAACAGGTGACTAGTAAATTATTTCTGCTGATGGGTTATTGCCCCTGGGCAAACTTAATGCCTCTTATTACATTACCCCAAAAGGTACTTGCCTATGGTGGATACATTTGCTTTAGCTACCAGACTTTCTTTATCCAGCTCTAATAGTGAGTGCTACATGTTTTAGGTGTTATACAGGCTTATGGTGAGAACAGGTAATGTAATAGCTAATAAGTATTGCCCTTATTAGCTATGGGCCAATAGATCCTAGGGACCTAACTATAGAGGAGGCAGACCTAAAACTGCTGGGGGACACTGGAAGTCTATGGTACTTGATGGTGCATGGGCTGCAGTGTCGGACTGGGATATATTTGACTATATCAGGGACCCACCAGAAAATCTTAGGTTGAGGGTCCACTTTCCAAACTATTATATATCCTCTCCTCATTCAACCTCTTTATTCTTCTAGTCGCTTTTCTCTACATACTATACTCTATTCTTCCATTATTAAGCCTCTTTGTTCCTATAAAGAAATAGGGAATGACCCTGAAATAGGCCAAATGGTTAGAAGCAAGAGGCCAACTGACACCTGGCCCCACCGGGAGTTTTCCTGGTATCCCTGTGGGCCAGTCCGACACTGATGGGCTGATATAAGGGTATCAACATATACTGATAAATATGGTTTTCTTAAGGTTTATGGGGGCCCTCGAATGATTTTGTATGGGAGCCAGTGATTTAGTTAAGGCACTTGGGCGATCCTCAGCTAACAGCTAATCAGTAGTGACTTGTGTTTGGTTATTGTGGCACATGCTACAGTAGCTGAAGTTTCCCCTGTATAAGGGACAGAAATAAGAGAGTGCTAGTGGCAACTGCTGCTGAACCTCCCAGCCTGCTGGATGTGCCCAGAACTGGCAGGGAGCCTAACTGGCACTGCTACAATTCACTTGACCAAAGGCAGATGTGCTTGTTGTTAAGATGATCTGTCAGGACAGAGGCCTATAAAGCAAGATGAAACATGTGTTTACTGGAAGTGTCTTGGCTGGGAGCTCCAGCAGCTCCTGTGTGTGTATAAAGCCCCTAGGGAGCTGCGTTATTCCGCCAGTTCCTGCTCATCCCTTGCCTGCACTATATGGAGCGGATAGACGTGGCTGTGTAAGTAGCCTGTTAGCATAGGGTTAAATTCTCGGAAGTAAAGGGAAAACACAAGGAAGCGACCCCCCTCCCTCCCTGTTTCCCCCTCTAAGAAAGGCAGATGTATTAATTAGTCTGTCGCAAGAGCCTGCGGGTATTGAGCTGGCCGGCAGATGGCGCCAGATGCTGCACTCAGCAGTAGTAGGCTTGGCTGCAGCGGTAGCTGTGTATTGCTGGGCCGGTCACTGGTGAGATCCTTTGATTGTTGGGATCATTTCCTGTTGCCCATCCTCAAAGGGAAAAGATTTCTTAGCAATGAAGTGATCTGCTGAATGTCACACCATGGTAAGCGGCTGGATCTGCTGACAGTTTCATTGGGGACTTTTTGTGCTGTGTGTGTTCCATAGACTGTGCCTGGGAATTGCATGATCACTGTGTATCTCTCCTCTCTCCCCCAGAGCTCGGGCACGGCTTCCTATCGCTGCTCCATGTCTTCCTCGGCTGATTTCTCCGATGATGACGATTTCAGTCAAAAATCTGGCTCAGCTTCCCCTGCTCCCGGGGACACTCTGCCCTGGAACCTACCGAGACACGAGAGGTGCAAGAGGAAGAGCTCGGGGGCAGCAGTGCTGGATCCAGCGGAGAGGGCGGTTCTCAGGATAGCTGGTAAGGAGGCATCCCCCTCAGTAACATCAGTCTACCCCATAGCACCCACTCTTTTCATACTCTTTGTAATAATGGAGAACATGGCCTTAAGCTTTCTTATAGCTGTGACATTAAATATAGATAGAGAAAGGACAAATGAACCATAGCAGGAGGGCTGCATGTTAGACCCAGTATAATTATGTGACTATGCCCTCTGTACTACCAGTCACAAGAGAAGAGTACTGTGCTTTGTCAGCAAGCAATGGGTTAAGTAGCAGACTGCTCTGTATTGTGGTGACTAAGCTCTTTTCAATCCTATTCTTCTCCATGGCCAGTGTTTGTGTGCTCAGGCAGCCTCCCAATCAATGAGAGCATCTGGCTGGCCAATCAGTAGCCTGACATTAGGGATGCAGGAAAATGAGGCGGTTATCCAGGGTACCCCACAGGCTGAATACACACACACATATAACTAGCCTAATGCTGGATAACAGATTTACTATTGCTAAACAACAAGCAGCACATCCACTGAGTTCCCTGTGTTTGTCAAACTAAAATCCTTAGTGATGGAGTCGCTACTGACGCCAGTTAATGGCACAGCATGCTCAGTGAGCAACAGATTCCTGACAAACTAAGAAAATATTATACGTATTACGCTCGGCCAGAGAAGATTTATATTGCTATATAAGAACAATTTATCTTTGTTCTTATGAAGAAAAGCAAACACACAAAAGGTGTTTCTGTATGTGCCGGAGACACAGATATTAAGTTACATTCAAGTGCTAGATGGGGTTGAGTTGGGAATCAAAGCTAGGGCTCCCAGGGGCAAAGACCAGTTTATACAGTATATGTGTGTGTACACGTCTGCTATAATTAAAAGATTTCTGAGCTGTCGATCACCTGTTGCTAAACTACAATTCACAGATCAGCAGATTACATTTCCTTGCAGCAGCCACCGCTTGTTCCAATATAATTTTCCCTAATTTAATTAAGGGTGGGTACAGTTTCCTGTTATTTCTTGCGCTGTGTCATATAGTTTTTCCTTTGGCCGCAGTGCTGTGTTCCAGAAGGGAGATATAGAAAGCACCTCTGTGACGTTGCAATACTTTTTCCTAGGCATTTATCTCAGAGGAGACTTCATTACCCTACTCACATACCATCCCTGTGATCACACATGTACCCCCCCCCCCCGATCTTCTTGCATTCTTGTTACAATTTAGAAATTGCTATTCTGCAGAGCAACAAGTAGGGCACTCTCTTTTGGGTGTAAAAACAACACAAATATGGACATTTGTGAGCATTGCATTTTATGATACAGGCTAATGAGTCTGGGCTTGGAGCTTCTTCCTGCAGCAGGGATGTTGCTTATATATATGAACACATATAGTCCTATCAGGTAATTGCATTGGGTTTTGCACCTGTAATTTCTGTCTTCTAATGCACATGATATAATTTCACTGATGCAAGGGGTTGTTTGAGTTGAGTTAACGTTAAATATAATGTAGAGAGTGAAATTCAGAGACAATTTGCAATTGTTTTTCATTTTTTATTATTTATTATGTTTGCGTTATATAGCTTTTTATTCAGAAGCTCTCGAGTTTACAGTTTCCACAATCTGGTTGCTAGGGTCCAAGTTATCCTAGCAATCATGCATTAATTAGAATAAGAGGCTGGGATATGAATAGGAGAGGCCTGAATAGAAAAATTAGTAATAAAAAGTAGCAATAACAATAAGGGGCAGATTCACTAACTTCAAGTGAAGGATTCGAAGTAAAAAAACTTCGAATTTCGAAGTGTTTTTTGGGCTACTTCGACCATCGAATGGGCTACTACGACCTTCGACTACGACTTCGAATCGAAGGATTCGAACTTTAAATCGTTCGACTATTCGACCATTCGATAGTCGAAGTACTGTCTCTTTAAGAAAAAACTTCGACCCCCTAGTTCGCCATCTAAAAACTACCGAACTTAATGTTAGCCTATGGGGAAGGTCCCCATAGGCTTTCCTAAGTTTTTTTGATCGAAGGATATTCCTTCGATCGTTGGAACTAAATCCTTCGAATCGTTCGATTCTAAGGATTTTATCGTTCGATCGAAGGAATATCCTTCGATCGTTCGATCGCACTATTTGCGCTAAAATCCTTCGACTTCGATATTCGAAGTCGAAGGATTTTAATTCCCAGTCGAATATCGAGGGTTAATTAACCCTCGATATTCGACCCTTTGTGAATCGGCCCCTGAGTGTGTAGCCTGAGAGAGCATTTGTTTTTTAGTTGGGGTCAGTGACCCCCATTAGAAAGCTGGAAAAATCAGAAGAAGAAGGCAAATAGTTCAAAAACAATATAAAAAAAAAATAATGAAGAACAATTTAAATATTGCCCAGAAACGGTCATTTCATCTGAAGACGTTGCTTGCCTGAAATGGGATGCAAACCAATAAATGATGCAATTTCCTGTATATGTGCTGATTTTCTTTTATCATTTTTGTTACTGAAAATCACAGTCAGTAGCAGTTTAGAAATTGAGCAGAGATTGTATCTCATCTAATGCTGAATCACTGGCTGGGCCTACACTCCCACCTCCTCCATTGGAGGGCGCTGCATCCTAACCGTTGCTATGTGACATTTCAGCAAGAACAAAGTCTGATGTAAAGATGACTTATAACTGTTTCTTGCCAAGGTCAGCCTGTGACAGGGATGCTTTTAGTAGCTATGTTGTTATTCTCCTCATTGTTATACAGCTGCAGCCGATCACCAGATTAATTCTAATGGGAATAGAGGGTTTATTTGCTTGGGTTTGTACCCTTAGCAATGGGAATTTCTCTTCTCCCTAACCAACTATCATCATAATGTTGTTGATTGGTGAATAAATAATGAATGTTATTCATAGCAGAGAAATGTGTTATTTCTTTAAATTTTATCGGACTGCAGTACCCAGCATTCCATGCAGCTGATGCTTGGAGAAGAAAATTCAATAACAGCTCTAGGACCACAGGATGATAGATTACTTTCCTAATTGACTTCCTGGGGTTTTAAATTACCAGTTAAATGTAATATCTGATATAGATTATAACACAGGAATTTTAGGATGTATGTATTTCAGTGTATATCCCTATAAGGATGAGGATGACGCATTGTTTGCTCAGCCTTGCAATGAATATTCTGTATGTGTGTGATAAATAGATTACATATTCCTGTGCCATTCTCTTAATAATAAATGCTCTTTATTAACATGTTCTCTCTTCCAAGGAATGGGCTATTTCAGAGGGTGGACATGGTGAGGTGATTGATGGGTGGGTTCCATTGGTGGGCTCCTAGGGATTGTTTAATAAGCTGTAGATCTGTTCGGTCAAATTTCTACCCTTCTGCATGAGTGAACTACAAATCCCAGTATCCTCAGACATTTGAGTATATAATACGGACATTAGATTATAAGATCTACTGGGGCAGGGACCAGTGTGAATGATATACAATATCTGCAAAAGAGCAGCATAAAATAAATCAATAGAAGGATGAATAATTAACTGGCCAATGACTGCTTGATAGTGCTGCTCTAAAACTTCACCAGTATCCTTCAAGCAGAGCTATTAGGAGTATCTAATACTAGAACAAATAAGAATTATCCTAACATCTCACTTTAACTGAACTTCAAGCTGGACCCCCAAGTCATTGCTCCATTGCTCAGTTACCCAGTTTAGGGACCATTGCTATAAGGAACAGTGACTGTTTGCATTAATAGTCTGTGCTGTACCAATAATGTTATTAGGACAGTAATGCAATAAAAACCCCTCCCACTACTGGCTGCATTGCTAATTCAATCCAAATGGTTGCCTGACCACATGTCCTTTGTGTGCTTCTTGCTTTTGTAAAGGGTCCCCAGTGAGATCACCTGGAGGCTTGGCTCCTGAATGCCATATGCTCTTAAAGGGCCAGTAACATCAAGAAAGCTGAAATGCTTTTTTACCTATTCAATATCATTTACAGCTATCTATTTCTTCCAGTCATCGCCTAATTTGTATCTCATGCTCTTAATTTATTTCCCTATGAACACAGTAGTGAATGACATTTGCTATTCTCCGAACGAAAACTCTGCCTGGAAGCAAAACAATTTTCAGGTCTTTAATAGTTGTAATAACCTGACTCATGCCATGCATCCCAGTATGGCTTTTTTTGCAGTCTGAACAGTCTGCCTAATGCAAAAAAGAAAAAAAATGACACATGTTAACCTAAGGACTCATTTGTTTCTCAGGGCCAGTGTTAGACATCAGGTTGTGCATAGCAGAGTTGGGGAAAAATAATATGAAACTTAGGAATATATTGGTGGGATGCCGGGAGTTATATTTTATTAGTAGATGAGGCCACAGGCAGGGCCATATTTGCCAAGCACAAATAAAAAAGTGTCCAAAAAAATCTCCCAAATACTTACGAATAAACTTACAGGATGGTGGGGGTGGAGCCTCTGTAATCAGTGTGTGTGCTATACAGCAGGACCATCATGGGATGAGTTCTGGTGCCCTGGGCAGTACTGGGCCTAAATTCAGCCCTGTCCACAGACTGGACATCTGGGATTTATTTTATCCTGTGGTATTCAGGACCATAAAACAAGCCATGTTTTTTACTGATTTTCTATCAATTCCCGCTGGAGTGAAATCAGTTAAGCAGCAGTAGTCAGCGGTCGGAATCTATAACAGAAGTGCAAAGATGCTTAGGACATCTCAAGGGACCTGGGGGAGAAACATTGAATGATTTACAGGAAGCAACAAAATGTGTAGGATGGGACTGAATGTTGCCAACAAGTGTGTATAAGCACTGCATATCTTGACGGCTCTATATAAATAAATGATGATGATGGTGTATACATATTTATAAATCATTTTATAATGAAGGACCCTCAACATAAAGAAATATCTATGTCAGTGTTGGGGCTCATTCTTGCCCTGTGATTTTCCATTAGCCCCCATGTGGCATTAGCCTAAAACTTTAAAAGCAGTTTTTTTTTACTTTGGGGATGGAACCCTGATTAAGACTAATAGCACACTAGAAAATTTGGGGGTTTATATTCAAAGTCTGAATTTTATCTCATTATTTTCTGCTACAAACTCCGATCAAATCCGCTCGGGTTTTTTGCACTTTTAGGGGCCGATTCACTAACTTCGAGTGAAGGATTCAAAGGTAAAAAACTTCGAATTTCGAAGTTTTTTTGGGCTACTTCGACCATCGAATGGGCTACTTCGACCTTCCACTACGACTACGGCTTTGAATTAAAGGATTCGAAGTAAAAATCGTTCGACTATTCGACCATTCGATAGTCGAAGTACTGTCTCTTTAAAAAAAACTTCGACCCCCTAGTTCGGCAGCTAAAAGCTACCGAAGTCAATGTTAGCCTATGGGGAAGGTCCCCATAGGCTTTCCTAAGTTTTTTTGATCGAAGGATATTCCTTCGTTCGATTCGACGGATTTAATCGTTTGATCGAAGGAATAATCCTTCGATCGCAGTATTTGCGCTAAATCCTTTCGACTTTGATATTCGAAGTCGAAGGATTTTAATTCCTAGTCGAATATCGAGGGTTAATTAACCCTCAATATTCGACCCTTAGTGAATCGGCCCCTTATTATTACATTTTCCCAAGTTTTTTTCACATTTTTCATCAGATTTTCACGATTTATTCAGATTTTTCACCCGAAAACTCAGAAAACTTTTGGGTATTGTATGAAACCCAACACACATCAAAAAATCATTGAGACTTCTCCCATTGACTTATATGCAACAGGTTTAAGATGCAGGATTTTCTGATTCGGACTTTTCCATCCTCGGGTTTTAATAAATCCGGAAAAATTCGTGATTTTTTAAAAGTCAGATTTTATAAAAAAAAAAATCAAATTTTTCCTGGTTTTTGCATTCGGAGTTTAGTAAATAACCCCCTTTGTCTCACCATAGGATTGGCATAGAATCGTTGTCATGCACCAGGTCCTTTCTAGTGACCAGTGTGTATTGTTTAAAGGGCACCTGTTGGTAGAAAATATTTTCCCCAACCAAAGGTGCGTGCTAAAAGAGTGTCCTATCGCCGGCAGGGGGCAATTTAAACAAATATTTAAACAAAATCGCTGGTTACGCCCAACCAGACTGTGGACTCTTCCTAGCCCGCATCATTGGTTGGGGAAAATATTTTTGCCCAACAGGTGCCTTTTAAGGATGTAGGCTGTTTTCTGTCTAAAGAGAACCTGGGGTATAGCAACAATTCCCATTAATTTTGAATGGGAGGCAGTTTTTTGCATTTTGTCCCTCATGGACTGAGACCATGTTAATATTATCCTTTTAATTACTTTTGTCTACAAATTAATTATATTGCGTTATTAGATGAAATTTAGTAAACTGGTTTGTACTGACCCATCTCACATTCATGGGAAACCATTTTTGGGTTCTTAACTTACCTCAAGTAGCCAATATCACCCCCCTGTCTGCCGCCACACCCACTTGCTTCCCCTGCCCCTCTTGAGTCTCCCCCACATGTTCCTGAGGCACCTGTCTCTTCTGCATATCACTGGGTCCAGAACTTAAATAACACAGCTTGTATATAATACATTGATGTTAATGATTTTTGTGTGTTTAGCCGGAAACAGAGAAAGGAGCAGTGCTGAACAACTTTTTCTATGATGTTCTCCTGTTATTCCCCTAGAGGGCTGCATCAAGCCTATAGGGCCATATACCAGCAATTATATAGCCCTGAGCTAAAGTATTAATTAAAACAGTGTCTCTCAGAGCCTTGCACACATCCCCCCCCCTGCTTGGTATAAAATATTACTGTTGCTGCTGCTAAAGAACTTATGAGTACAATTGTTTAACAGCCTGCTGACACTGTGTTTGCATTGCAACATTTGTAACATATTTTACATTTCTCTGATACCCTGACCCTGGGTAGATGTAGAAGACCTTGTTTGAGTGCTGGGTGCAATTTAGTATATGTTCTTTTCTAACTAAATTCAGAACTTTTGCATGGATAAAAGTGAATATCATAATCTGCACTTTCTTAAAGGAGTAGTTCACCTTTGAGTTAACTTTTAACATGTTTTAATATATTATAGAATGCCGTATTCCTAGCAAATTTGCAACTGGTCTTCATTATTTATAATAAATTTTTAAATTATTTACCTTCTAACACTTTTCAACTTTCAAAATGGGGATCACTTACCTGCAGTGAAAAAAACTCTTTGAGGCTACAATTTTATTGTTACTTTTTATTACTTATATTTATATTCAGGCCCTCTCCTATTCATATTTCATTCTCTCATTCACACCACTGCCTGATTACTAAGTTAAACAATACCCTAATAACTAGATAAACTATTGCAAATTTTCTTACAATATCATTGTACTAAAAGTGATTTAATATCAATTAAATGGAAATGAAAGCAAATGCTGCCCCAATTTACATTCTTTAAGCATCTGATCAGACTATAAAACTGGACTTCAGCTGCAGATGACAATTTTAATTTAAATGTTTGAAAGAAATTACAGATATATTTAAAAAAGTATTGTCTTAGATGTTTTGGTATAGTTTTCAGAATATATTCCCGTTAAACACATTTCTTATTTACTTTTTTGTGCAAAATGCAAAACATAAGTGAAGTTTTGCATGTATTTTCTGCACAAAGCAAAAATGATAGTGCCTACCATTTCCATATTAATTTTGCACCTGACAGTTTGGGAGCAACATTTTTCTTTGGTAGTAAATTGTGCACAGTTGAGCACAAGTTGTGCCCATTATAAAATGGGTGTGGCATGAGTGGGATATACAGTATATACCTATATTTACACACCCGTCAACTGCATTCAAGATGTATTTGGCCCAAAATTGATGTGGACGTGCAGCAGGAATCTTGGGTTCCTGATCTGCAGGGTTCCCACTGCACCTTGTGTCTCATTTACAATTATAGGTGCAACCAATACACCAAGGTGCAAGTGCTTAATTTTACTTTAATGTACCTGCTGCACAAAAAGGGATTTGTTGATTTGTATCTTATTTTGTGCATCATTGAATCTGAGAGAAGTTTAACAACAATAATTTTAGCGGTAGCTGTCAATATACATGTGCTGTGCAGTTGGTGTGTATCTAGATTACAATCCTGATAGGATTCGATTCTGTTAATTCCAATTATATTTTTCAAATTATATTTACCACCCCCTTCTGTAACATTAAATTTGTGGGGTCTCTGTCCCATAATCATACATTTTGAGTCATTACAGAAGCCAGGCATTGCATTGTTTAATAGTTTTTATAGACAGGTACTCTGTGGCTTGAAACAACCCCCTTTATAATAATTATATACTCTAATAACCCCCTATACCTCTAATAAGTAGTGCAGAACTAGAGAATTTTTTATACTTTAGACTTTAGGAAACATGGAAGTTTGTTTCTCAAACAAATAAAGTTGAAATTTGATAATACATTATTCTATATATTACTATTCTTATAAAAATATAATAAAAATAATAATGTGCAGATCAGATCACATACATCTTTGGTTGCTAGGGTGTTGGAACTGTGCTGACTCACAGGACACAATAAGTAAAAGGGATCAAGGCTGACCATCTTCTTTCTGTTCAGGAAGATGGGTATAATAACCAGTAAGAACAAAAAAAAAAAATCAAATTTAAGGGGTGGTTCACCTTTAAGTTACCTTTTAATATGTTATACTGTAGAATTCTAAGCAGTTTTTCAATTGGCCTTCATTTTTTTCTTTTCAATAGTTTTTGAATTATTTGCCTTCTAAATCAAATTTGCCTTCTGATCTAAAAACAAATGCTCTGTAAGGATAGCACATGTATTGTTATTGCTGTTTTTTTATTACTCATCTTTCTGTTCAGACCCTCTCCTATCCAGTCTCTTATGCAAATCAGTATGGTGTTTTGGACCCAGAAACCAGGCTGCTGAAATGGCAAACTGGAGAGCTGCTGAATAAAAAGCTAAATAACTAAAAAAAAAACTACAATAAAAAATGAAAAGTCTCAGAATATTTCTCTCTACATCATACTTAAAGCTAATTTAAAGGCAAACAACCCCTTTAATGGTTTCATTTTATTTATGTGCATGTAAACATTTTCTTTGGAAAGAAATCCTGGTTTTATTACAACCTTTAATCTAGTATCTAAACCAATCCCTAAACCAAGTTTGTGCCTTAAATTATACATAACAGCTCAACAGGTACAGGTATGCTTAAATAAAATATGTTTTCTAGACTGTTGTATGCATAGAGGTTTTCATTTCCCCATTTTACAAAGTTTTACATAACCTTCATACTCAAACTGTTTGTGGGGAGAGGAGTTTGCTGCATTTCAGCCAATAAACTGTAGGATGAAGGCTGTATGCATTACAACAACATTAAAGCGACAATGTTTATATGACTGTGGTGGGTGAAAGTGACAGTGAAACCAAGTGTAATGCATCTGATGGGACAAGCCAGCCCTGAGTTGAGCTAATAGTGCCCACTCTGCAGGTGCCGTGAGGAGGAAAATAGATGACAGCTGGGACCATCTGCTGTGATTATCACTGAAAAGGGACATACTCTACACAACTGTTCCTTCAAAGGAGTGTTTGTGAGTTTGTTTGTGTGCAGAGGGGATTTGATTAAACTGCCTAACTAATCCCTACAATTCCAGAACAATTTTCAGCCTATTGGCATTCAGCTTTTTGTAAAATTTTAACATCTCTCAAACAGAAGAGCACCCTTGCTTTACTAGCCACAATTGCCTGATAAACCAAGGGGCAGATTTATTAAGGGTCAAATAGTAAATTCAAACTCGAATTTTTGAATTTTTTTTGGTGTCAAAATTTGAATCCCCCAATTCGAATGTTACAGGGCCAGGGGGGGGGACCGGGGCCCACCGGAACTGCTGCTGAGCCCCCCCCCTCCTGCCCCCGTCCCCCTACTGTGACTCACTGGATCAGCGAGGAAGCCACTCGGTGTGCATGCGCAACAGTGTCGATCGGTGCGCATGCACGGGCGGTGCTGCGTAGCGCCGGGAAAGTTCTGACCCAGCGGGGGCCCATGAGGGTCGGGGCCCACCGGATATTTTCCGACACTGTACAGGGCAACTATTTTGAAATAAAGGTGATACCTGTATTGGCTAATTAAGATAATCACAGCAAGCTTTCAGAATATTTTAGCTCCTTTTTCAAGATGATTACACTCATAAATTCAAATATAAATTCAAATGTGAGATTTATCACACTTCGATCATGGAAACAGGCAGGTTTTAGGTGAATATTCGCCACATTTGAAAACCTGCCGAGTTCATTTACAAGTCAATGGCAAGGTCCGTTGAACCATTTGAATATGTTAATTGCCTTCCTGACATTCAAGGGAAAATTGATTGAATTTGATTCAAATTTTCGGGTAGGGACTATTTGATTGAATATTAGACGTTGCAATTTTTTCTTAAATAACCTCCCATTCGAGTTGTGTTATTCTAATTTATTAGAGTGAAAAAAATCACATAAATTCAAAATCCAACCATTGATATATCTGCCCACAAGTGTTGCACCAAAAATTAATGACTATTTAGTTTAATGTTCCTTTCATTGGTTTATTATGTGCCAGAAAGCATCTGTTATATTTACCTATAAATCTGATAATGCAAAATAATGGTATGAATACTTAGGTTTTTGTTGATGCAAATTAGTTACTAAGATGAGTATTCAAATGTTACTATCTGGAGTTATGGGAAAATGCTTATGTTATCTCTGCCAATGACTTTTAACTTGTAATAATTCCTCTATTTCAAATTTAAAGTAAACTTCCACAGGTACCCTGTTGATGTTTCCTGTTCTCTCTCAGTGTTCACAAAATGACAGCTTTTCAAATCACTGTTTTACATTGTTTTAGTAGTAGGTCAAATTTAGGCAAACAAATAGGTATATAGGAGTTAATTTGCCATAGTGTTGCTTATAATGTACTATGTGTCTTTTTGCATCTTTTTTTATTGTAGATGTTCACAGATTTTTAGCAGCTGTGCAGCCTATTTAGAAGTGGATAAGAGCCTTGTACATAATACCAGCCTTGTCCCTTTACTTATTACTTATTGTAAAAGCATCACCATATGTTATTCAATGATATATATTATATTATATATAATTTAAGGCATATGCAGCTTAAGTTATAGTGCATAGAACACATAAACTGTAGCATTATTTCTCCCCATACACTTACGGTATGTATTTTTTTGGGTGTATCTAGTTCCCCTTCTTTATCTGGAGCAAAATGTTTGTGCAGTGCAACATCTCAGTGTACAGAATCCCAGTGTGCTCATCCAATTGTAATCATTACACAGGCATGATTTTTTTGCAGGAACGAACTAGGCAATACCCTGGTATACATACCAAGGATGCACAGAATACCTAAAAGGTGGATTCAGCTTAACACACATCCTCTATTGGAAACATATGTGGTTTATGTAATAAATTACCTAGGTCCAGTAACCCATAGCAATAAATTAGATGTTTCTATTCAAACAGATGATCAGTAAATGGTAATTATTGATTGGTTGCTGGATCCTTTTATGACACTTTGGCACTGACATTCTGTAAATCTACAGCATGTAAATAGTTCAGGTTATACCAGTCAAAGTTATATGACTGGCCGAACATATGGAGACTGTAGAAGGGGCAACACATGTTATGGCCACCTTCACTTTGTTCCAATAATTCGTACAAAGGGCACAAACAACAGTGAAAAAGAACTGCAACTCCTCTTTGCTTCCTCATCTTCCAGTGCACTATAAACTGGCCAACATGGTATATCAGCAAATTAAATTTATAAAAATGGCCATGGTTCATGGATATTAGATGGGATAAGCAGGGCACCACACGTGTACAAGTTTGTATAATATTATTGGTATGTGTAGTTGGGGCTTTCTTGTCCTTCTACAAACAGTATAGAAAGTTCTTGTCAGAAGATTTTACAATGTTAAGAACAAAAGACTGAAATGTATTAAAACACAATGTAACATGCTACTATAATATATTCTCTGTGCTCAGTGGAGTCCTTGCAAAAAGCAAGGACTTCATGAACCCACTGAAACGTTTTGCCAAAAACACTGAAACAAATAACCAGATATTTGCGACCAGACAATGTGCTCTTTTGGATTTTCACAGTTTGTAGATATTTTGAAAATTCATATAGTATTTGCTGGTGCTGCTGCATAATGGTTTTGGCACAGCAGTGCTCATCATTGCTGCTGTGCTAGCAGCCAAAGGGTTAATTGAATATTGGTATTGTCTGTTGGATATTTTGACAGCTTAAGGGACAGAGACACTTCACTCTAGCACACATTTCTAATCTGACATTGACCCCATACTCCCTCTGACTTTATAAAAGAGAGCAGGCAAATTGCCCTGGGGTGAAGTTTGCCCAAACTTTGGTTCTGTCTAGTTAATCTATATAGGCAATTATATAACTATACACAGTAATTATGTAAGGCTATTGGGCTATCACACACTTTGAGAGTCATATTTATCAAAATTAGAATTTCTGTAGTTTTAGAGGTTGTTTCAACCTCGACTAAACTCACATTTTTAAAAAAAAAACATGAATGTCTGCTTATTTATTAAAAGATGTGATCATAAAAAGCAGGATCAAATCCTTGTTTTCATAAGAAATTTCCCACGAATACAAACAACTCTAAATCCTCTAAAAGGGTAATGCAAAGAAAGATTTTACAATTGGAAAAGGAGAATATCCATTGACTTCTACATGACCTACATGATGGAGAAATTTTGTATTAGAGTTTTTCTTGTTTTGTACACTTAATTAATTTTTCTTGGTTTAAAGTAATTATTCTAATACTCGGTTTTTAGCACTAAAAAGTACAAAAAAATACAAGTGTTAATAAATCTACCACTGTTTCATAAGGTACTTCCATAGGCAAAAAATGCCTTTTACTCAACCCATTCCCATGCTTTCTGTCACTGACATGATAGAAGATGCCTCAAATGTGCTTTTTTGGCAGGAAAACACCAGTCCTGAGAGGTGATGTGGTTTCCATTCAGTGACAGGATGAACAATTTTGACAAAGAAATGTTACACATGCCATTGCCTTTAAACAAAAAGTTGGTCTTTACCACTCATAACATTTTCATAGGATAGTATAAACATTTTGTGTTATTGCTTGTCATAGAAAATGTTGAATAACACAGCAGAATATGTACAATATTTTGGAATATTCTGACCAAATATCAGGCCACTGTGCACTTGGATCTGCAGCACAATGGTTTGTTCTGTCCATACTAATGGTTTAGTATTAGTGAAGGATATACTGTTTATTACTGTTTGTCTGCCATTGTCTTTAGATTTTAATCTGCATATGGATTTCCTGCAAGTGAATGAAACCAGTAATTGCTATGTTCACTGCAAACAGAGAACCATAACTCCCGTGAAAGCAAGAGCTGGTGCACAAAGGATTGACCCCTATCACAGAACAATGATGGTTTCTATTCACTTTAAGCACCCATATGCAGGGTGGGTCCTTGCCGGAAAGAATGTGTGATGCAACTTTATTAGCTTGTGTAAGCTAGTCAGTAAAATGCACCTGTACTGCTTGGCACAGAGCGGTCCCTGAATTCCTTTTATGAATATACTGCTGGGAATTTGATTTTCCAGGGCAGCAGTACATGGGCCTTCCTGCATGGCTGTGGATCTGAATTGTTTCCAAATGATAACAGCTTAGTGTAAATCTTGGCCAGCATAACTAACAATAGGCAGGAGAAAAAGCAGAACCAAATGCCTTTAGCAAACTAAACTTTAAGTTTTAGTTTAAAAATTAAATCACTTTAGTGAAAAATCAATTAAAGCAACTACTTAGGAGTAAGCTACCTGATGCATGTGCAAAATACTGCCCTAGACCCAGAATAAACTATATACTAACACAAATAAATATCATACATGATAGCATTATTTGATGCACAAAATAATCATTCATTTATCCCAAATTATCAAAAGGACAAAAGGAGTTACCTCCATGCTTCATGCACATTTGCACGTCTTTTGCATGCTAGCATCACTATATGTATATTTGTACCATTATGCAATAAAGCAAGTATGCAGAACTTGAAGGGGTAAATCACCTTTAATTTATCTTTCAGTATGTTATAGAATGGCTAATTCTAGGGAACTTTTCAATTGGTCTTCATTATTTTTTAGTATAGTTTTTTTAACTATTAACCTTCTCCTGACTCTATTCAGACACTCCTTTATTTATTTTCCAGTCTCTAATTCAGATCAATGCATGGTTGCTAGGGTCATTTGGACCCTAGTGACCAGATTGTTGAAATTGCAAACTGGAGCACTGCTGACTACAAAGCTAAATAATCCAAAAACCACAAATAATAGAACATGAAAACCGATTGCAATCTGTCTCAGAATATTACTCTCTAATTCATACGTAAATTATCTCAAAGGCAAAGAACCCCTTTAACAAAACGGTTGTGGCAGTATTCAGCCACAAAAGATGTGTTGCTTATATCATTGGTATTGACATACTCAGGCAGTGTCAGACTGGGATACCAGGGGCCCACCAGAAAACCATAGGCTAAGGGCCCACTTTCCAAACTATCCTCTCCTCACTCAACCTCTATTCTCCTAGTCTCTTTTCTCTACATACTACACTCTATTCTTAAGCCTCTGTGTTCCCATAAAGAAGAAGACCATGAACTAGGCCAAATGGTTAGAAGTAAGAGGCTCACTGACACCTGGGCCCACCGGGAGTTTTCCTGGTATCCCGGTGGGCCAGTCCTACACTGTACTCAGGGCCGGATTTACATAGCGGGCACCTCTAGGCCCGCTTGCATTCGTCACCCCAGTCCCCTCCCTTTTATTTGCACAAATTTCCTCCATCACAACTGTAGCACTGGGGACTGGTGCACAGGAAAATTTAAAAAAGATTTTATCTCCTGTGTATCCCCAGTGTTTCTGAAACAATGTGGGTGTGGTTGGGCAGCATGCCGCCCCCTAAAATTGTGCAGCCCTAGCCCCGGGTCATGGTGGCCTTTCCAGAAATCTGGGCCTGGACATACTTTAGTGAAAAAACCGGCAACCTAGAGGTAGTTAGTGTTTATCCCCTGGTTGTAGCAAGTAAAATAGGGAGTTGTGTACTTATGGTGGTATTTGGAATGTGAATGCAACATGTTGAGTGAGGTGGATGTGTTTCTTTGGAGCCGAAGTTCATATGTCCACAGGTGTACAAACATAAATGTGTTATAGGTATTAATAAAAGGACATATTGCAGCTAATTGTTGCCTCATATATTGAAGGGCCAGTGGCATAATTAACAGGGTTCTGGGGGTGCAAGTGCACCTGGGCCTGGGCTGAGTTAGTTACATTGTTTTGAAGGGCTGTAGGGCACAATCTGCCCTGTTTGTTTCTTTTCACATACTTCAGTGTTTTTTTCTGATATATGCTATCTGTGTATGCAACAGAAATCTGAGTCTATATTTTGTCTTGACATCACCAGGGCCATTTTATGGCCTTGTGTATTGGATTGCTCTTCAGGCTGCTGTGGTATAACTCGCGAGATCAGTTAGTGTTTTGTCACATGGAATTATTGCAAAATCCCCCAATTACAAAATAATGACATATCTGTCAGCTACAAAATGTCCACCCGCATTGATTTTGGGTAGGATCATCCTACCACTTGTATTGGCTGTTTTTTTGTATTTTATCTATATGTTGGGTGTATACACCCAATGGTGCATATCTTAGTGCTTTATAAATACATGTTAATAATAATGATAGAATACTTTAGGGCAGTGGCATCATACGGTGATATTCCCTGTGAAGAAAGGTCTGCAATACATAATGGCAATTTTCTCCAGACACTTTCTGAGGAAAAAGTTATGGCAGAAATAATGGCAGGTTTTGCTTATGTGGCTTTACCATATACCTTGTAAGAAAGTTGCAGTAATGTGGGGCCGTGTATTTGTTTTGCATAGTAGGATGGTAGCTGACATTTTCATCTGTCATTAGTATAAGGCACAAGGAGTATGACTGTAGTAGTGTAATACAGATGGAGAGCTGAGTGACTAATGGGAAGACAATAAGTGAGTAATGGGAAAACAGGGCTGACCAATGCTCAAGCTCAGATAGTACAGCCCCTTTGAACAGTGTCCGCCCTGCTAAATGGACTGTGGAGATTGTGGGGAATGTTGTGGCCCCAGAAGCTCAGCGAGGAAGCCCCGCACGCAGTGGGTTAAGGGTGTGATATTGCCACTAAGCTCTTGGTCCCATTCTGTCTGGAGTGGGAAGCCTCGATGCCAGGCGGGCATACTGGGCACTGTGCCAGTGTGGGCTTCACTGTAACGCTGGGCTGCACCGAGAGTGGCCAGACACCGCCCTGTGACAGGAGAAGCCCAGTGACAGCTGCTCGGCCAGTGTGATTGAATGTGTCCCGGATTAAGGAGGGGGGATTCGACACAGGCGGGGCGGCTCCTCCCACACTATCCCAGACTAGGGAAGCTGCTGGCCGGAGCCGGCTGCACAGTGGCAAACTGCGGGACGTTCAGATATGGCTCAATATAATGTGGCTCCATCCTATATCCGTAACGACGAGCAGGAATACCTGCAGGCCTATGAAGACGTACTGGAGAGATACAAAGGTACCGGGGCCGGGCAGGGGCTGGGCGAATCCGGCTAATGGGTCAGAGCTGGGAGGAGAAGGGCACTCGCCTTAAAATAGCTGCAAGTGTCAGTGCAGCAGATAAGGGAGCACAGCAGCAGCAGCAGCAGCAGCAGAAGAAGCGTATAAGGGCACGGGCGGTACCCACACATGGACACCACTCTGCTGCTACTGCTGCTGCTGCTGCTGCCGGCATTATTATTATTATTCCCTCAGGGACATGAATAGGAAATGACATGTCCAGGGCTGACAGGGAACCGTTAGCATGTTTTATTAGTGTACGAATGAAGCAGTCTCCCATGCAGTGTTAACACCAGTCTGGGGGATAATGTTTAGACTCAGCTTGCTGCAAGGATTCTCTATGTGCTGCTGCCAGTGACTCTGCTATTTCTGCTCAATCATTGTCTATTCCAGGAAACAGGCTTTCTGCCTTAATTGGACTCTGGCTATTCCCACTATGCATGCTGGGAGTTGGAGTCCTGTGCTAGCTGGCTGCTTGTCCTGGTGACTGGCCGTCCATTTTAGCTCTCCCGAAATAATCTGTGTTTATTTTAGTGGTTATGTGACTGTGTGACATTGCCTGTTGGTTCCTGCTGATGGATGAATGGGTTTGGTGCTGTTTCCTGCTGATAAACAGAGTGGGATGTAAGGGAGGAACTGTCATACTGTGCAATTAGGCCAGTCACAAGTTACTTTCAGGTGTTCCGTCCCTTGTGGTCCATGATGTATATGTTATATATATATGTTATATGGTGATGCTGTTAGTTTACCGAAAATCCAACTACTTGTGTGCAGGATATAGTATTTGTGGCAGCCAGGTGCCAACTGCTTTCATTTCCATTATAAAGAATAGGTTGGTGCTTTCTAAATACATGTTTATAATGATGTTCTGAGCATAATAAAGGCTTCTCCAAATGCAACTGAAGCTCAATAAGTCCCTGCCCTTTTTTATTTCCGGATGTCTGGAGTGTGCCGTCATTGTAGGATGATTTTACTTCTGATCTGCTTGACTTACCATTTCAACAAAGGGATGTACAATACAGAAGAATCTGATGCTATGGCAGTGACAATTCAGCCCATTATAGCTCATACTTCTAAATCAAAACTTTAAATTTTTGTTCAATGATCTGGTTTTATTTTCCTACAGCTGCAGCTCTAGTTTAAATAGGTTATTTACTAAAAAAAACGGATGACATGTTTTTCCTTATAGATTTTATATGCCATGATTATTGGAATAAGTGGAAGGGAAGTTTTCAAGTGTTCTGTCCATTGAGTTGCACACAGATGGGACCAAAACAACTGAAACTGCCTTCCATTGTGCCAATATCACTACCAGTTTGGTATGGAAATGGTTTCCCTTTAAGTTCTATGATCTATATTGACCACTTATATGGTCAGGAAGAAAATAGCAATAGTAAAAATTGAAACCTCTTTACATAGCAGATTCTGGCAGATTCTCTGCTTGTGGCAAACACTGCAAGATTGTATAATAAGTGGAGCATACTATAACAATGGTTGTGATGATAGAGATATGCCCAACACAGTTTGCTTTTATATTTTATGGTTTATTGTTTACAAAAAGCGCTTACATGACATGTAATTTACAGATAACATATATTAATCCTAGTGATGGCTTGGTATGAGATCAAAAACTGTATTATATGCTGGAACTCTTCGCTGTAGAAATCTTGTGCCAAAGTATTCTCTGTATTTTGCATAACACGAAAATAAAGAATTTATAATAAGTGGAGTATTTGTGTAAGTGCTGACAGGCAATTTTAGATGATTTGACCATTGCTGATTCCCATCTACACATTTCAACATCAAAACAAGCACTATTTCATAAGCTTAATAATATACAGGTATGGGACCTGTTATCCAAAATGCGTGGGACCTGGGGTTTTCCAGATATCAGATCTTTCCAAAATTTGGTTATTCAGTCTTAAGTCTACTAAAAAATAATTTAAACATTAATTAAACCCAATAGCCTATTTTTGCTTCCAATAAGCATTCATTATATCTTTGTTGGGTTATAGTACAAGGTCCTGTTTTATTATTACAGAGAAAAAGGAAACCATTTAAAAAAATCTGGAATATTTGGTGTCTATGGGAGAAGGCCTTTCTGTAATTCGGTGCTTTCTGGATAACTGATCCCATACCTGTACTAAAAAGAAACTTATTGCACACCTTTGGGACAGCAAATGCTTACTATGGTACTGTGAGAAGCAGGGGAGCGCTGAGAGCTAGGTAGGTTGTAGAGTTTTTTTCTCTAGTATTTAGGTTTGATGAAAAAATAAACATGAAATGCTATGCACCTCAAAATTATTTTTACATTTACTTTGACAGTTAAATTCGGCAGCCTTGGGAAAATGCACAAATGGCATTTTACTTGAGAGAAAATATTGAGTTACCTCTGTGAATTTTAAATGCCTCTAATTGACTTGCTTCATCCTGCTTTAGCATCTGTCATGGTAAAAAGAAAAAAGGATGGACATGAGATTCAAAATTCTAATATGCCACTTTAAAGCTGACACAAAGTGCTGAACAAAACCCATGTTTATCATATGGTTTTAGCCAATAAATATTTGAAGCAGAATCTTTGTATGGAAGTGAAAAGGATTGAGGGATCCAGCTTTTCTACTACCTTGGTACAGGCTCAATAAAGTTTCTGTAATACACATACACTGGTCCGTCAGCTAAAGAAAAGACGGTGCCACTTCTTGTATGCCCTGGATGGCGGTATGAACAAAAACATCACCTATAAAAGAGCAGTATGAAGGGCCAAACAAATTCATTTTAGGTAGAAAATAACTTAAAGGGATGCTGTCATGGGAAAACATGTTTTTTTCCAAAACACATCAGTTAATAGTGCTGTTCCAGAAGAATCTGCACTGAAATCCATTTCTCAAAAGAGCAAACAAATTTTATTTATATTCAATTTTGAAATCTGACATCTGGGGGTAGCTGGGAAACTGACAATATGTCTAGCCCCATGTCAGATTTCAAAATTTAATATAACAAAATCTGTTTGTTCTTTTGAAAAATTCAACTGGAGCAGCACTATTAACTGATGTGTTTTGAAAAAAACATGTTTTCCCATGACAGTATCCCTTTAAGTAAGGAATGAGTCTATCCACGTAACCAGTCCTTTAAAGGGGTAGTTCACCTTTAATTTAATGTTTAGTATGTTATAGAATGAGCAATTCTAAGCAACTTTTCAGTTGGTCTACAATATTTATTTTTTTTATAGTTTTTTAATTATTAGCTTTTTTCTTCTGATTCTTTCCAGCTTTCTAATGGGGGTCACGGCCGCCATCTGAAGAACAAATCCTCTTTCTATTCACGGCCTCCCCTATTCATATCCCAGACTCTTTTTCAAATCAATGCATGGTTGCAAGGGCAACCAGATTGCTGAAATTGCAAACTAGAGAGCTGCTGAATAAAAAGCTATAAAATCAGAAATAATAAAAAAATCAAAACTAATTGCAAATTGTCTCAGAATATCACTCTCCACATCATACTAAAAGTTAATGTAAAGGTGAGCAACTCCTTTAAAAAACAATTTCCTTTTCTGTTTCATAGGAGAATAAAACATGAAACATTTTCAGGGCTGCACGAAGGGAACTTTTACCAACAACATTTGATCATTGGAATTTCTTAACGGCACCTCTTCTGTGCTTTTCATTAGCCCTCCTTGCCCATAATATAACCCATATTTCTTAGTATATGGAAAAGCCATGTAACTATTTCTTATTAGTCTCTTGATGCTCATATATACTGGATGACAAGGTACAACCCTTATAGTATTCAACTTATAGTATTTCAACTGAACTGCTTCTAGCAAGACTTTTGAAGTATTAGATATCTCAGAAATACATCAATTATATTTACAGTATTTGAAGTGTGTGTGGGGGGGATCTTTGGATTCATGAGATTGCTTCTTGATCTGCTGAAATTATGGTAAACTGATGTAATTTTCTAAAAATCTGTAAAAAAACCTTCTCAAATGAAGAACTTAATGAAGAATTCACAACAATAAATCAACTACAGGTATGGGACCTGTTATCCAGAATGCTTGGGACCTGGGGTTTTCCAGGTAATATATCTTTCTGTAATTTGGATCTTCATACCTTAAGTCTAATAGAAAATCATATAAATATTAAATAAACCCAACAGGCTGGTTTTGCTTCCAATAAGGATTAATTATATATTAGTTTGGATCAAGTAAAAGCTATTTTATTATTACAGAGAAAAAGGAAATCATTTTTAAAATGTGGATTATTTGGATAAAATGGAGTCTATGGGAGATGGCCATTCCATAATTCGGAACTTTCCGGATAACGGGTTTCCAGATAGCGGATCCCATACCTGTATTGTATTTTTATTTTCTTCAAATTCAGCAAATGCCATTCTGAATTCTGATTAGGATTTTCAGTGTTTCATTTTTTTGTAAAATGGTTCCAGTATACTTTGACTTTAGGCAGCAAATCTTCTGTTATGAGGTACTGTATGTTGTCTGTAGTTGTTTTCATCTGGATGAACCTCATACAAGGGCTATGGCTCATGTGGTAGAATGTGGTCAATTGTACCACTGTATTTTTCAGCATGGTGTCAAAGCTCCCGAAATCACCTTTCTGGTATAATAGGTATTGGATCTGTTAACCAGATACCCAGTATCCAGAAAGCTCCAATTAGAGGAAGGCCATCTCTCGTAGACTCCTTTGTAATCAAATAAATCAAATTTTAAACAATGATTTATTTTTTCTCTGCAATAATACAACAGTACCTTATACTTGATCCCAACTAATACAGGTATGTGACCTGTTATCCGGAAACCCGTTATCCAGAAAGTTCCAAATTACAGAATGCCGGTCTCCCATAAACTCCATTATAATAAATTAATCCACTTTTTTAAAAAATGATAAAAATGATAAAACAGTGCCTTGTACATGGTCCAAACTAAGATAGAATTAATCCTTATTGGAAGAAAAAACAGCCTATTGAGGTTATTTAATGTTTACATGATTTTATAGTATACTTACGATATAAAGATCCAAATTACAGAAAGATCCGTTATACGGAAACCCCAGGTCCCAAGCATTCTGGATAACAGGTCCCATACCTGTATATAATTTTTGGAAACAAAACCAGCATATTGGGTTTCAGTAATGTGTTATACATTTTTTATTAGACTTATGATATGGAGATCCAAATAATAGAAGAACCCCATCTCTGGAAAATCACAGGGCCCGCACATTCTGGTCCCATTCCTGTATTACTATAATTTATTTGTTTAGACAAAAAAAATGCATTAAATGTGCTGTTTACATGTACACACAAATTCATTGAAATGCCTAGAGATTATCTGAATATTTACAAGCAGTTTATATGTTGCTAAATTAAACATGCTGGTAAAATCAAGCTTTAGTAAACACACAACAAACACAGTTTCCCATTTACGCTTTCCTGTACACTTCACTTCTCCTACTCTGGCAGGTCTCAGCTGTTGAAAATGTTAACTGGAGGTGTCAGCTGTAATGGTGTTGGTGTCTACACAGAGTCTTGGAATTACATGATGCAGCATCATTCAGAAGGCATCTACATTTGTTTGGCAGCAGGAAAAAAAGACTGTGTACATACAGTATCTTATTTGTGGCATGAGATTAAAATAAATTGAAAATGATTCGTAAGGTCTAGAGTAGTTGGGATTCAGTGCGTGGACGACCTTGCAATGCCTGCAGTATCTCTGGAATTACTCACCAATGGGGTATTTTACAGCAGGAAATGATTTTTGTGACAGGAGCCTAAGCTTATTCCAGCCCAATTGGTCTACTACATGAGATAGGTATGCTGCATGAGTAGGGGATACAAATATGCTAAGTGCATTTTTAGCTATAAGTCTTGTTTAAGTTATCCTATCAGTCCTTATCCTTCTTGGAGTGAATCTCCACGAAGACCTTTTATACAGTGAAGTTTCTTTGTACAACAGACAATACAGGTATGGGACCTGTTATCCAGAATGCTCGGGACCTGGAGTTTTCTGGATAACAGATCTTTCCATAATTTGGATCTTCATACCTTAAGTCTGATAGAAAATCATGTCAACATTAAATAAACCCAAGAGGCTGGTTTTGCTTCCAATAAAGATTAGTTCTATCTTAGTTGTATAGTTATATTTGGATAAAATGGAGTCTATGGGAGACGGCATTTCGTAATTTGGAGCTTTCTGGATAATGGGTTTCCGGATAACAGATCCCAAACCTGTTCTGATTTAAAATATGTATAGTTCCCTTTAAACCAAATCAACAAAGCTGGTTACCAGACTAAATCTGGCTATTAAAGGGGAAAAAAACCATCCTAAGTCCTAACGTGGCCATAGACGTAGAGATCGCCAAACAAGCGTATCTCTCCCTGATATGCCCACATTGAAGTGGGTGATATCGGGCTGATCCGATCGTGGGCCCTAGGGCCCAATAATCGGATCAGAATGGATCCAATACTTGCGGTCGGATCATGGACCGCATAGTCGCACAGTTGCGGCCGCAATCCATCGGGAATTTTTAACCGATCTGGCCAGATATCGATCGGGGAAGCCCGTCGGATGGCCCCACACACGGGCCAATAAGCTGGCGACGCCGTTGGCAGCTTTTATTGGGCTGTGTATGGTGGCCTTTAAGATGGCCATAGACTAAAATATAAAGTCATACGAATCGTTTTGTATGATTTTCGGACAGTGTGTCCACCATCCTAACATTTTTTGTGCCATAGCGATCGGTCATTTCATCTATCGGATAGGTTAGAAGATTTCTGTTGGCTAATGATAATATACCTGCCTGTATTGCCTGATGATATTAATGGATGACGGACATAACTTTTCATACGGTTGCTGTCTTTGAATTTCTCGTTATAGGGTTAGGGTTCGATTTACGTGAATGGTGAAGCAGATTGACACTTTACAGCAAATCGAAACCCTTATTGAATCAGTGATACTGAAGTTTTTTATTCAAGCAGGTTATGATGTCTCATTGATTAGAAAGGAGCTCCTGATTTTATTTGTCAAAAATCCCCTAGAGAAAGAGCGGATACATAGAAAAAAATTAAGGGGCAGATGTATTAAGGGTCGAATATCGAGGGTTAATTAACCCTCGATATTCGACTAGGAACTAAAATCCTTCGACTTCGAATATCGAAGTCGAAGGATTTAGCGCAAATGCTGCGATCGAACGATCGAAGGATTATTCCTTCGATCGAACGATTAAATCCTTCGAATCGAACGATTCGAAGGATTTTAATACAACGATCGAAGGAATATCCTTCGATCAAAAAAACTTAGGCAAGCCTATGGGGACCTTCCCCATAGGCTAACATTGACTTCGGTAGCTTTTAGCTGCCGAAGTAGGGGGTCGAAGTTTTTTTAAAGAGGCAGTACTTCGACTATCGAATGGTCGAATAGTCGAACGATTTTTAGTTCGAATTGTTCGATTCGTAGTCGTAGTCATAGTCGAAGGTCGAAGTAGCCCATTCGATGGTCGAAGTAGCCCAAAAAACACTTCGAAATTCGAAGTTTTTTTACTTCGAATCCTTCACTCGAGCTTCATGAATCGGCCCCTAAATCTGTGGAAATATTGTTTCTCAAGAATAAATAAAATGTGCATCTTGAACATTGCTAAATTGATTCAGGCAGTCTAAACAAACAGAACATTAAAAACCTGACCAAATGTGTGTAGTGGATATATATTGTTCGGATATTGTGCCTAGATGGATCTTGTAAGGCCTTGTAAGAGCAGGGGAAATATGTCAGTGACAGTAGTTTGCAGACAGCAAAGAAATTGGGTTGAACCAAAATGTGTGGTGAAATATATAAACAACAGTTATTGGATTTTTTGTTATCCACAGTCCCCCAGTTATACTAGACTAGTTAGTATGAATGGTTTCCCTTTTATTCTAAGGGTAAAATATGCATTACATTTGTTCTAGTAGAACAGTTTTCTGTAGAGGTATTGCAAAAATGTAAATAACAATGTCTGCAGATTCCTATTATTCATTTTCGTAGTAAGGTTTTTCATATAGGTTATGCTTGGTATAGAGGCACCTCCCTGTGGTTTTCACTTTCCTAGTCCTCTAAATACATCTGCAAATCATCAAATGTTACAGGATCTTAAATAATCTAGTAGTGGCAGTAAATCTCAACAGCAGGAGGCAAAGGCCATCACGGTCCATAAAAAAGCTAATTTCCATATGTATATGTGTCCAGATTTTGATGGTCAGGATACTGTTGTTTAGTATGCCACTTCATTTAATTCATGAAATGTAAAGTTTATACCAAATATAAATAAACAGAACAAAGGCATATGATAAAAGTTTCTACACTTTTACCTTGTTCTTATGAGTTCAGGCTATAGATTTGTATTAGTATTTTGATACACAGCATCCTTTCAACTATTGTAAGGCTTATTTTTTTGTAAAATGGCAGCTCTGTAAGCAGTGAGTTCTTGCTTCATATGGTATGCTTCTGTTGAATGAATTATTTTGTAAATGCCAAATGTGAATACTGGTTTTCTTTTTCAAGCCTCAGACGATTTGTGAAAAGATCCTTTATGGGAAGTTTAACAAAGAAATAGCTTTCTCTAACATATCCTACATAATGAACTGAGTGGTGTAAGTTCAGTTCTTGCACTATTATGAAGTCATATATTTAGTTGATGTTCTTTTATCTAATTTTTATTCTTCTATAATAGTTCTACATGTTTAGCGCCTTCCATAATTATTCTCTATAACAATCGATCACAATTCACTTACCCCAAGTGATTGTGATCAGTGACTCCTTATTTCAGACTTATTTAACAATCTAGGGCAAGTAATCAGGGTCGTATTTACCATATAGGCACTCAATGGTCCATACCTAAGGCAGCAGCTTGGGTGCCTATATGGCAAATGAAGGGGGTTTTTTATCAAAGGTTGAGTTTGTGAGGTTTCTACCTCAAATAAACTCACAACTCGAAAAATTCTAGTTTTTTTTTATCCCAAAATTTTTTAGTTTTTACTGAAACTACCCTCGAAAAACTAAAATTTTTGGGAAAAACACAACTCGACCTTCAATAAATAATCCCCTAAATGTTATGGAAAAAAATCTCAGTTACAGCCGAATATTTTCTGGGAGTGGTAAACAAGGAGATTTTGTAAATCTGGTCAAGTCAATTTATTCTTTGTGCAACTAGTGCATGTTCATTTTAGTCTAAAGATCTACCATTAACCATTCAGATTAAAATAAGTAGTAAAAAGAACAAATCACACAATGTTTTGGCCATTAATTGCCAGGCAACAATTGTACAAAACTTATGTCCGACAAATAGTAGTGATAGTCACCCATTGATATCATCAGATACATGCAGAGATCTTATCGGTAGCTGATATCTTTTAACCTGCCCCATAGCCTGAACAACCAATTGCCAGGGTACGATATAATGGCAGGACGAACCACACACTGACTGAAAATCGTACAAACTCTTGTTCCGCACAGCTTTGCCCAGCTCTGTGGCCAGCTTTAATTCTAAAACACAAAATAAATAAATATTGGATTACCTACATTGTATTACTTAGCAGGTTAAAGGGTAACATATTAGCAACCTAGTATAAATAATCACTACTGTTTCAAATTCCTTTTTATTCACTGTTGTTTGTCCTATATCTTTAAGCCTTTATGTCTATTTACCCTTGTTACAAAGACAAATACAAATTACATTGCACCTACATGTAATATGAACAATCCATTCTGTCAGTTCACTTGTCCGAGAGTCAGAGAATGTACAATGTTTACACTGAACTAAAAGAATAAAGCAAAAATCAGCTTTGTCAATGGAAACTGGGTATTTTTTAGCTTATAACAGCGGGGGTCATTTTTAAACACTGGGCAAATTTGCACCTGGGCAGTAACCCATGGCAACCAATCAGATAATTGCTTTTAGGGCGGGATGACACTTGGAGCGCTTTGTTTTCCTAAGCTGCCCGAAGTACGATGTGCTTCGAGTGCCATATTGTGGTTGGTGGAGTTTGTCCTAAATTAAAACCCTACACATCGGCTTGCCCCTGCTTCCTTATCTGTAAACCAGAGCAGCATCTGGGGAGAAGTTGCTTATTACACAGAGCTCGCTATCTCCCTAATTGCATGGTGTCCAAACCAATATTCTTTGCTGATCACTTCTATAGGTAAACTATAAGGATAAAGAAATATATGAGGCCTTAAGCTCAGACCATAAAATATCTGTTGAGCAGGCACTCAAATAAGGCAATCTTCCACCAGCAAGTAAATATTTTATTTATTAATGTCATGAATAAGCAGCCATGCATAAGGCTTCTTATTCATGACATAAATAAAGTCTTTATTCACCTGGTGGAAGATTGCACAGACATACATGTAATACTCTTGTACCATTTCGTTTGAGCCATGGGTGTGACATGTGTATCAAACCCTCCCTTTGGGACTGTCCATGGTGATATCTTCTTAGTGAAATCACAAAGCACTGTTTATCAAAGGGATTACCATACCATACCATACTTTAGGACTAAAGCTGAGAAACTTTCACACTTCAAATGATGTAGATTTATATTCATGTGGACCATGCTGTATGTTTCTGAATGTGAATATAACAAACGAATGATATTCCTCATTCTTTCTTCTCTTGTGTACATCAGACTTTCTGTTCATTATATTTCTATTGAAATTGTTTCTAGGTAACACAGTCCAAACATTATTTGGCTGCAGGATTCACATTGATCAAACTGCTGTCCTTTATAAATATGCATGAATGTGAGAGGTGTCATTGCAACAAATGCATGTAGTTGTCAAGGAATATAGCAATTGTCTGCACCCCTCATCTGGAAGAGAGCTTGAGAGAAATAAAAAAAATATGTGGGGCAGGTAGATAAAAAGCTTGTTTGTTTAAATAACATCCGAAAAGAAAATGTGTACAAATAGTATTTTTACATTTTTTAATTCTTCTTAATATTTGTCATGTTGGTTGAATTGTGGGCTATATAATACCAAAAATTATATTTGTCCTGTCTGTTGAATTGTGGGCTATATAAAGAAACATGTTTTATTGGCATATGTTTATATGTAGCATTAAGGGACACATTTACTTAAACTGGAATTAATCTCATTTTTTATGAATACAAATCTGACCAAACTCCCATCCACGATTTTAAATCATTTATCAACAATTTTTCTTGAAAAAGTCAGAGCGACAAAACCTCATGATAAAATTGAGTGTCAATACATATTGTATAATTGACAGGTTTGTCAATTTTTATCACGTTTCTGCTGCGAAAACTCATCCTTTTCAGATTATCGTCCGATTATCGTCCGAAAACTCAAAATTTTTCGGATTATCCAGCGCAGATCACAATGTCAAAAAAACAACTTCAGGGACATTTGCCATTGGCTTCTATATGACCTCGACAGGCTTGAGACTGCATATTTTAGAATTCGGATTTTAGCAGCTTTGTTGTATAATAAATCTCTAAAGATTCAAGTTTTTTTTCCTACGAAAAGTTTGAGTTTTCACCCAAAAAACATTGACCAGAAAAATTTGTAGTAAATAAGCCCCTAATTGTATGTATATTCCCATGTGATGCTACGAGTGATCCTGACACTGCAGTTTTTAGAACATGAATGTGATATGTGGTCTTTTGGGTGTATATTTATGATGTTTTTACCACCTGTGTAATATGGGAGGAGAGGTCCTGGCTGGGGTTAAATTTTAATCAGGAAGAAACTACAAAAATGCATGAAGTTCCCATAATCTGCAGGTGCTTTTCTTACCAAAAATGTGGTTTCAACTGTACATATTTACGCAGGTGTCTGTGACCATGTCATAGAATAAGCAAACTGTGTACCTGTGTTTACAAACAAGGCCCTTTCCTTAGCTTTGTATGTCCATCAGAAGTGATGTGGCCTATGTGCTGCTGACCAGATTTTTCTGGTAGTCTAATATCAAGCAATGAAGATTTTTTTTTTGTCCCGACAGACCAACTAACATTGGATGGAATCATGGGACAATATATTCAACTTCTCTAGAGGCACATATTTGGAACAATGGGCAAGCAGTAAGGCTGAAATCAGCAAAATCCCCCAGCCATTAAATTAGGGGGCACATTTACTAAGGGTCGAATATCGAGGGTTAATTAACCCTCGATATTCGACCATCAAAGTAAAATCCTTCGACTTCGAATATCGAAGTTGAATGATTTACGGCAAGTACTTCGATCGAACGATCGAAGGAAAAATCCATCGATCGAACGATTTGTTTGATCAAAAAAAAACTTAGGAAGCTTATGGGGAAGGTCCACATAGTCTAACATTGTAGCTCGGTAGGTTTAAAGATGCCAAAGTAGGTAGTCAAAGTTTTTTTTAAAGAGACAGTAGTCGAATAGTCGAACGATTTTTAGTTTGAATCAAAGTCGAAGTCGTAGGTCGAAGTAGCCTATTCGATGGTCGAAGTTTTTTTACTTTGAATCCTTCACTCGAGCTTAGTAAATGTGCCCCTAGGTGTATGCATGGCCAGAGAGCACATATTTAAAGGGGACTTTTGGACACAAACATTATGTTTTTACCTATAATGCAACTTTAATAATCATCTATGTTTCACTGGCTCCTTATAATAAACAATACAGCTGAATAATTGACAGTGTTCACAATTCAGAACAGGCATAGTAATGTACATTGTGACCTCTGACTTGTGTGGGAGACATTCCATTAACGCCATGGTAGCTGCTAGGGTTGGCAGTTGATAGACTGTTAACTTTTACACTATGCTAGTTATCAATGATGTTTGTGTTATTGATAATAACATACACTGGTTCTGAAAGGACTTACATTACTGTCTAGAGTAGATGATTGTTTTTATTATGTACTCTATTATGAACTATATTTTTTACATGGTTTTTGGATTCTGGACTGCACTCCACACGGCAATCATCATATAATTAAAATGCCTTTCAGGTCCACAATGACCCCTTTTCAAGCTTGAAAAACTGACTATCGACTAACTTCTAGCAACAATATAGTTTTATATGATACAGACTCACATGTTAGTGAGACGTTGAATGGAAATTTGCATGATAATTATTTTAATGTAGCCCAGCAAATATGTATAAAGGGTAATAGTCCGACTGCATGGAAAACATTTCCAAGTTAATATCACGTACAGTGTTTAGTTGGTGCAAGTTTCTTGCACAGAGTGTTGGGGGCAAAATGCAGAGAGTTCTTCCAGATCACTTCCCATTATAGCTTATGGAAACTTTCCCTGTCAGCGGGATGACATAGTAAGTTGCCTGTCTTTTGCCAATAGAACACGTGAAATACAAATAACTGTAAAAATCAGCAACATCTTTTGTTTTTGTGCCGAACTTAAATCCATGGGCCCAAAACTCTTCTTACTTCTATATGAAACAGTAATTTCAGAAAAAATTCAGAAATATATGTTTTGCCACAATAACTTTAAGGTAGTTAAAAGTTTGTACTCCCATTGTACATAACTAAAGTAATTATATAACTTCAATATGTCAGTTTGGCCGTTATCTTTGCATTGCCATTTTCCTTTGCCCAATTGCAGACTGCATTTCATGGAAAAGCACTATAACGCCAACACGGAGAACTGCTAGTTTCTTAAAACTGCTAGTTTCTTAAAAAGCTATTGCATTTTAGCTGTCCATGGCACAAAATAGCTTGCAGCCCAGACAGGTAAGAAGAGGTATTGCAGTCAAAATATTATCATTGGCTTTCAGCTTCAGTGTCACTCCTCTTAATCTCATTGAGAATCTCGTTAATCTCTCATTAATCTCAAGAATAGATAAGTGAAGCCTTTCCTCTCTCCCATGGTTCATTGTCATCTAGGTTACGTTAATGGTACAGGTATGGGACCTGTTATCCAGAATGCTTGGGACCTGGGGTTTTCTGGATAACGGATCTTTCTGTAATTTGGACCATAATACATTAAGTTTACCAGAAAATAATTTAAACATTAAATAAACCCAATAGGCTGTTTTTAATTATTTAATAAGGAATAATTAAATCTTAGTTGGGAGTTAGTACAAGCTACTGTTCTATTATTACAGAGAAAAAGGAAATCATTTTTAAAAATTTGTATTATTTGGATAAAATTGAGTCTAGGGAAAACGACCTTTCCGTAATTCAGAGCTTTCTGGATAACAGGTTTCCGGATAACGGATCCCATACCTGTACTAAGTACAATGTTCTTTCCATATGTGTGCACATTTTTGCATTTTTGTGAACACATCAATTTTGTTCAGTAGTAGTATAATGTGCAATTCTTTCTATAGAAAACAAACCAAAAGGCTTCATGGGCAAAACACCTGTTTTTGACTGTAATGCCTTATTCTGCCATCAGCTTCATGATATTGCAATAAGTCTATTTGAAATTCCCAAACTCTTGAATATTGTGCCCACAGAACCAATAACTGAGAGACAATTCCCCAGTACAATTTGTTTTTTAGAGAAGCAGCATAACAGCCTAGGGAAAAGGCAAGTGTTTGTTCTTAGTGGGCTACATAGTGATTTTAGGTTTCCTTCTCCTTTAAAAACATGTCAACGTTTAGGTCCCATTATAAGGCTTTTTCTTTTAAAAGTTTTCCACTAACCACTTCTGGCATGCATGTGTCTGTGACCTGTAAAGTTCTTGCTGCATATTTATTTGTAGGAAATTTTACTGCTGTTTATATAAATGCTTATCCCCTTTGCTAAAATATTATGTCTGGCTTCTGAAGAATGCTGGCAGTCTACTAACCTCATTGTAGTTTTGCCAAATTCTGCACTGCGCTATTCATAGGGGGTAATATAATGAAAGTTACAATGTTGCTTCTGGTCTGGTAATCCGTAAACCATCATCAGATTATTTAATGGACAGCTGTTTGAACACAAACATCTGATCGGTTGCTATGGGTTACTAGACCTATGAAAATATGCCACTTTTTAAAGTAGTAACCATATTGTTTCCATAGGTTTGTTTGTGCTATGTTCCGCATTTTAAAATTCATCTCCTCTTGGGGGCTGCCCCCTTTGTTCAACCAAAGTGAATTCTGTAAAATAAAATTGTGGGGGACTTGAACATGGTTTATGGAGTAAAGAGTTACTAGATGCGTTTATAAGATGCATTGGTCACATGCCCACCCCCAACCAGTTGCACAATTCTCACATTAACGATTTAAAGTGGAGCAGAAAACACATTACTATGCAACCCAGTGATGTGCGGGTTGAGAAAAACTCGACCCGCACCCTCCGACCTGCACCGCCCGCACCTGGCTTTCCCATTCCATTTATAGACCTGCGCCAACCTGCCCCACCAATGATGTCACAAAAGGGGCTGGGCAGACGCAAGCCTATAAAACAGGAAGTTGGAAGCCGGCTGATAACTTGTGGGTTTAAATTATGTGATTGCGATGGGGCTGCCTATGTGTCTCATGAATACATGGCACAAACAGGCAGTACTGTATTCATGGGGGTGGCCGCAGGTCTCTGTGCTCCGTTTTGGAGTTCAGAGACCTGCAGTAATTCATTTACCATTCAGGGCAGGGTGAAAAGTGCACAAAAATTACAGATTGCACCTTGCTTTGCATGTAAATGACCCTTTAGAATGTCTCATGTTAGATTGCACCCTGCTTTGCATGTAAATGATTCCTTAGAAGAACATCTCCATATTAGAGGAATCTTTGCATTTGTGCATATCTCCCTGCCTACACTGTTGAAAATAATAGCCCTAAAATGTTTGTCAATAATTTTTCTTCAGAATGTAACCTAATATGCAAAATGTACAAAAAGTATTAAGGGGATTCAGCTGTCAGTGAATAGAGTGTGCCGTTCTAATTGGCTCTTATTTAAATATTTTGACACAACTAACTCATATGCTGTATTGTTCCATCTCCTTAATATTGCATTAAGCATTATTGATTAAAGAAAAAAGAGCTGAAGGTTACAAGAGCTTTGATGCTTGCTCATCCAGATTACTTTTCTTAGCTTTTACGGGAACTCAAATCAATATTAAAGGAACTGACAAATCCATACACTTTTTTTTTCTAAAGAGAGCTTACTGTTCTGCTTTAAATTCCATACTAACAGAGAAGAGAATCTTTATTTTCATTCTTTCATATGTTAATTAGGCAGACATAACAGAAAACCTTGAGCGAAACCTTAGCCCACTGTGCCAAAATATAGGTTTTGATGCATTCCAGAAGCCATTGGAGCCTATTTATTAAGGGGCAAAAGAGAGCTCCCCAAGGTTCACCAGAAAGAAATGTCACAGATCTCTGCTAGGATTATTAGGCATGTGTTTATAAAAGAGTAAACTCTCACTTTGATCCCTTGGTAACTATTGCTCTGAAAATTCTATACAATTGAATAGAGAGCTGTGAAATTTCCCTCTGGCAAACTGTGGTAATGTCTTATTCTCATCCTTTGATGAATTTGCCCCTTGGAATCTGAAACATGCAGGAAAAATAAGTTCCTGACTAACTGGATATTTTCCAGTTGCTTAAGGGAGAAATTAAGGAAATAGTTCTGCACAATATATGATTCTGAGCCTTATTTATGATTGGTTAAAATTAGAAAATGGCAAATTTTCCCAATTTTGATGAATTTTCTCTGCTTTGCATATATGGACCAGTAAGTCCAATTTCAGTAAAAAAAATCCTGACTCCATGAAAATAATTTTTTGGGTGAATTTCAGATTGTTTTCTCTTTTGACCATTTTGTCAATGTATTCTAGAATTTTGAACTTTTTTTTTTTACTTAACGTTATTGGCTATTGACCCAAATACATGTAAAATGTTTTTAATGGCTGTCCAAATTGTGAATACCTAAGCATTCTAGTACTGGAGAAAAATATTGTTTAGTATTGGAAGCTGATGTGTTTGCTTTGGAAAAGGGGGGTGAAAATCAGTTTACCAGCTTCCTCAAAAATATGTTTAAGACATTGAGATTGTATAAAGTGATGGAGTACCACTGACATTATACTATTCCGATTTCTAATTCTAATTTCAATTAGTATATTAAATGATGTTTAACATTCCAACAGTAATTTTAAAATTTTGAATTTTAGATAAGCAGTTCTATTTTGCAAAGCCATTTTCAAAATATATTCCAGTTTATCTTTTTTTTTTTTTTTTACAAATTTATAGCTTAGACTGGGGTGGCCAATTTGGTTGTCTTGAGCACCCGGTCAGCTTGGCCCAGGCCTGTATGAGACACAGGGAATGAACTATCATTACTATTGTTGTTGGTTACTCTTTGGTTTATGTCATATAAGGTGGAGAAATGCCCAAAACTGCACTGTGCCATATACAATTATTTTTAATGAAAACCACTGGTACAGCCAGCAGTATCCTTAGATTTTAAAGAGGCAGTTTGCTGTCCCATTCCCAGGAAGACGTCTTCCTTTGTTTGTGCCTGTAGGCAAAAGAACAAATGTGGACTGAAAAGGGGCATTATCTGGTAAGATTTTCACTTTAGGCAGATTTTCAGTCCTCAACATTAGCTAACTGTATAAATAAATATGGGATGTGTGGCCACCATATAACAGTACACCTTCTGATGTATCTAATTTGCATTTAACGTTTAAATGGAATCAAAAATATAGTCAAACTGTTTTGCTGAAAGAGGGAGCCGTGCCCTTACTGAAATGCAGTACTGAAGTAGTATCTAGTGGTTATGTAGTGGTCAGAAGAATTTTAGGAATTTAGAATTATGAAGTGGTTGAATAAGTTAAACAGTATTGCAATTGCTCCAAGACCATTTGGAGGTTGTTCACCGGCAGGGTCATGTTCATGTTGCATAGTGCAGATGCCTGCAACTGCCAATGACTTCTCCAAGGGAAAGGTAATGGGAACATTTATTGCTGGGCTTCCCTTGCAACATGTGATAAGGTTAGCAAAGGACACTTTAAAAGGGTCGTTCATCTTCCAACACTTTTTTCAGTTGCGTTGTTTTCAGATAGTTCACCAGAAAAAAATACTTTTTCCCAATGACTTTCAATGACCATTTTTCTAATATTGAAGTGTAAAGTTAAAATGTTCACCTTCTATAACAGCTCTGGCAGGGGGGGGGGGTCGCTGACCCTGTAAACTGTTATAAATTGATACATTTACTTGATACATTTTCTTATCTTTGTCCCTGCTGAGCAGAATCCTTGGGTTTCATTACAAGCAGCTGTTACAGTTGATACAATAGTTGCTAATATTGTAGAGATGCTGCTGAGAATTGTAACAGTTTAGAGCAGGGATCCCCAACCTTTTGAACCCGTGAGCAACATTCAGAAGTAAAAGGAGCTGGGGAGCAACGCTAGCATGAAAAATGTTCTTGGGGTGCCAAATAAGGGCTGTTATTGGCCATTTGGTAACCCCTATGTGGATTGTCAACCTACATTGGGCTCTGTTTTGCAGTGCACCTGGATTTTATGAAACCAAAGCTTGCCTCCAAGCCTGGAATTTAAAAATAATCATCTGCTTTGAGGCCACTGGGAGCAACATCCAAGGGGTTGAAAAGCAACATGTTGCTCACGAGCTTCTGGTTGGGGACCACTGGTTTAGAGTCTGCACCTGAATTACTGAGCTGCCAGATTGAAACACCAGAGACATGAACATTTAACTTTAAACGTAGATTAAATATATAAAGTAACTGACTTAATTTCTTGGGAACAATCTGAAAACAATTGAACTGAAAAGAGTGTTTGGAAGGTGAACAACCCCTTTAACATTCATGTGTTTATCAACTGAATAATGTTATAATATTATGTTATACCATGCCCCACACACTATTAGCTGTGTGGGATTGTTCTCTATTGTCCTCACAGCTATGATGTCACATTCCAGAATGCCACGAAGCAACTGATTGACAGCACCAGAATCAGTCTTCTCTCACCATATGTGATGCAACAGCTGGGCAAAAATAATGAGACCCCCGCAGACACACCTATCAACTTGCTGACCTGAGAAGGCTGCCTTTTCTTTATTGCTGACTTTTCTACTGAGATAGCAGTAAGCATAGATGGCCAGGCATAGATAGTAGAGAGATGTTTAGTGCTATTAATAGACTATGGCTGTAAAAGCAAGGGAAAGCTTGGGATAACATGGCTAACATGCTTGAATGGCAGCATAAAATCCATCAGTATTTCGTTATAGAAACCATTGTTATTTAAATGAATAATTAACCCCAGAGTGACCCCTAAGATTGTTTTCTTTTAGCACATCCCATTGCTAATGAGAGTAATTACTGGGGACCATTTCTTAGCCAAGGATATGGGGCTTGGTCAGTTACTTAGCACACAGGGCTTTGTCTATGTTCAAGTTATTATTTAGAGAACTGATTAGCTGTGTTTTATAAATGTAGTTGTAATTGAATTATATTAGTATCCGTTTTGGTTAAAATCTGGCTTCCATCACTATTCATTTACTGGCAAGAGAACAAGGAATATGAACATCCATTGTTAAACAAGATACGCCTAGATAGTAACATTGCAACGCACAAACAAGAACCACTTGTTAAATCTAAATAAACGGTTATTGTGCAGCTACAAGTATACTTGAGTCCATTTGCATGAATCTGGTTTATTTGCTGTATACACTATACTATAGCTTGTTTTGTAATATCAACTTTTAGTCAACCTTTTCCCTATCATAACATCACTCGCAGCCACGTGGGCATCTGTCTGCTCATCTGTGCCTTTATTGATTGCTTTATTCTTGTGTAGTACAGAGTAGACACATTTTATTATATAGAGGTTTGGCAATACTATTTTAAATGATGAAATGGTTTAGTACCTTGAGTAAGTATTTAAAGGGGTGGTTCACCTTTACGTCAACTTTTAGTAAGTTTTAGAATGGCTAATTCTAAACAACTTTTCTAATGGCTTTCCTTTTTTTTATCAATTATTTGCCTTCTTCTACTTCTGACTCATATCCAGCTTTCAAGTTGGGGTCACTGACCTCATCTAAAAAAACAAATGCCCCCTAAGGCTACAAATTTATTGTTATTGCTATTTTTTATGAATCATCTTTCTATTCATGCCCAGTGTCGGACTGGCCCACCTGGATACCTGGAAAACTCCCGGTGGGCCAAGGTGTTAGTGAGCCCTATTACTTCTAACCATTTGGCCTATTTCATGGTCATTCCCTATTTCTTAGGGTTTAATAATGAAAGAATAGAGTACAGTATGTAGAGATAAAGACTAGGAGAATAAAGAGGTTGAGTGAGGAGAGGAGGAATAAAGAGTTTGGAAAGTGGTCCCACGGTTTAAGGTTTTCAGGTGGGCCCCTGGCATCCCAGTCCAAGACTGTTCATGCCCTCTCCTTTTCATATTCCAGTCTCTTATTCAAATCAATGCATGGTTACTAGGGTATTTTGGACCCTAGCAACCTGATTACTAACTGGAGAGCTGCTTAATAAAAAGCTAAGTAACTCAAAAACCACAAATAATACAAAATGAAAAGCAATTGCAAAGTGTCTCAGAATATCACTCTCTAAATCATACTAAAAGTTAACCACCCCTATCAAACCAATTGTTAAACTCATTTGATGCTGTGAATGTTCTTAATATTGTATTGCTGTCATAATACAGGTATGAGACTGCTCGGGACCTGGGGTTTTCCATATAATGGATCTTTCTGTAATTTGGATCTTCATATCTTAAGTCTACTAGAAAATGATGTAAACATTTAATAAACCCAATAGGCTGGTTGTGCCTTCAATATGATGTATGATGTAGACATTGATATTCGCAATTTGCAATTGGTCTTGATTTTTTATTTTTATGGTTTTTCAGTTATTTACCTGGTTTCAGCTGTTTGACATTTCAGCAGCTATCTAGTTGCTAGGGTCTTATTTACCCTAGCAACCAGGTTGGGTAGCACGAGAGACATAAATATGAATAGGAGAGCCTTGAATATCAAGACAAGTAATACAAGGTTACAATAACAATATATTTTAGCCTTATGGAGCAATAATTTTTGACTTTTCCTGGAAAACCTGGAAAAAGGCAGAAGAGTATGGCAAATAATTCGAAAACTATACAAAATAAATAATGAAAACCAATTGCAAAGTTGCAAGGAATAAGGCTTTCTGAAACACTAACCATATGTTGACCCACCCATTTAATGAGTGTGCTTTGAAATTTTTCATCAATTAGTCTGTTATTTTTTACCTGAAAATTTGAGTTTTTGAGGGTATTTTTTCAGTCAAAACTCAAATTTTCTGGTTAAAAAATAAAACTCAATTTTTTCTTGGTTTTTTTTTTTTTTTTTTTTTTTAAAAATCTAATTTTTCGAGCTGTATTAAACCTAAAACCTAGAAATATCTTTAATCTGAAAATACTCCAGCTAAAACCTGTTGAAGTCATGTAGAAGTCAATGGCAGAGGTCCTTTCAACCATTTGAAGATGTTTGTAGCCTTCTATATGTTCAGGGGTTTTTTTCAGTGGGTTTCAATCGAACGATTCGAAACTTGATTGAAATAAGTTTTTGGGTTTTCACCCTGAATTCACTGATTTGAGTTTCTTCTTAAATCAGAAACCATTCGAGTTGTGAGATCATTCGAGGAATAAAAACCTCACAAACTTCTAAAACTGGACCTCTGATAAATAAACACCTAAATATGACCAGGTTGAATTAACAGTGATCTTTAGTGTATCCTTTCCTATCAAGGCTAGGGCCAGACGATCCTTAGACCTTTCTTAAGCAGCCTCTTTTTGTGGTATAATGAACTTAGATAATCAGGGCATAATGTATAAAATATGCTGCATGGACTAAAGGTAGATGTGACATTGCATCGTCTGGCAGACGATCTTGCTGCACCCTTAGCCTTTGAATTGGGGGCGGGTTTCAGAGTGAAATGCAAAATGTTACATTTCGGCCCAAAATTTGCCACATCTGCCTGCACCCGATCGGAAATTATGTTTCCGGGTGAAGGCAGACCAGGAGCGGAACCCCAACAGGGCAGTGGACTCTCCGTCTGTGGTTCTCAATCGTCTGGCCCTGGCGTATATCTGTTTAACCTCTGACACCAAGCAGGATAAGCCCCTGCGAATGTAGGATAATCCTCTTAACACTCCACTTTATTTTCACTTGAAGACTTTATCAGTCACTGCATATCTCATGGAACTTGCCAAGGGTCATTAGCTATATTCTTCACAACTTAACTTGTCTTAAGCAATTAGCCTGTTAATGCCTGAAATCTAGATACTTAGATATATATTAGAGAGCTTAAACCCATTTAAAACAACATCTACCTTTTAGCAGTACATTATCTACAGTATATTATGCTCTGTTGTTATCTAAGTTCATTATACCACAAACAGAGGTTGCCTAAGAAAGGTCTAATTGGGACCCCAAAGTAAGTCTTAAAGTAACATTTCAGTGTAAAAATAAAAACGGGATAAATAGATAGGCTGTGTAAAATAAAAAATGTTTCTAATATCGTTAGGTATCCAAAAATGTAATGTATAAAGACTGGAGTGAGCAGATGTCTTACATAATAGCCAGAACACTACTTCCTGCTTTACATCTCTCTAGTCTAACTCTTAGTTAGTCAGTGACTTTAAGGGTAGCCACATGGGACAACATAACCATTCAGTGAGTTTGCTTTTGCATGCAGGTCAAATTGAAAAACAAATGTTTATGTCCCATATGTCTCCCCCTTAAGTCATTTATTGGTTACTGACTGGTAACCAATAAGAGAGATGCAAGGCAGGAAATTGTATTCTGGCTGTTATGTTAGAGATCCAGTCACTCCAGCCTTTATAGATTACATTTTTGGCTATATTGAAATCATTTTCTATTTATCTATTATACATTATCTATTATCTATGCCTATCTATTTACCCAGTTTTTATTTTGTACACTGTACAATTCCTTAAGACCCTTGTAAAAAAACATATTGCAGAACTGAATGGGCACAGAGAATGATTTTTTTTTAGGTATCATGCAGACAAGGTCTTTCCTTTATTCAAAGGAAAAATATCCAATATGTCAGTGTTCAGCTGTAGCTGAATTATTATAACTCTCATACAGATGATTTGGAGGATAGCGTTCATGACAGCTGGACACAGGTTACATTTTGGGACAAAAAAGTCCTAGTATCTCTGGAAGCAAATTTATCCTTCAGCAGGAAAATAGATTAGTACTGCATGGTTGATGCCAAGTGCAAGTTGTTTTTCCTGGCTTTAAAGGTGTTGCTGGCTCCCAGACCGACTGTTCAGTCTCAGGCATGAGCAATAAACCTGTAACAATCATACTTTACAGTGGCTCTGCATAATATAGCACACAATAATGCTTCTGTTGGTTGGTTTGCAAGGGCACACTCACGCATACACAAAATATATAGGATCAAAATATTACTGGCCTAAGAGGCTGCATAATGATGGAGGCCAGTTAAAGTGTTACTGACACTAAAAAACTACTTTTTAAAATATGAATGTTAAAATACCTATAGGTCATGTTGATCATTTTTTGCTGAGAGGTTTGTTTTTGTAAGTAAATGTTAGTTAAAGTTTCTAAGCCTGACTGTTTTGCCAACCTGACTGTCCCATCTTAGCCTAAAGTTTCTAATGCTATCAGGTTCCTGCTGCACAAATATGGCAGCCCCTCATACAGGAACATGGGGCATCAGGCAGGTAATGTAAAAGCATTGTGCAAATACTTTATGGCAAAGTTAGAAGTTGCTTTCAAAGCCAATATTATGATAGATGTAAAAAAGTTCAATTTCTGGTGTCGGTATCCCTTTTTAAGGGGTTGTTCATCTTTAAATTAATGTTCAGTATGATGTAGAGAGTGATCTTTTGAGACAATTTACGATTGGTTTTAATTTTTTGTTATTTGTGGTTTGAGTTTTTTGCAATTTCAACAAACTGGTTGCTAGGGCCCAAATTGTCCTACCAACTAGACATTGATTTGAATGAGAGACTGGAGTACGGAAAGAAGAGGGCCTGAATCGAAAGATGAGTAATAAAAAGTAACAATAACAATACATTCCTAGCCTTACAGAGCATTTGTTTTTAGATGGGGTCAGTGACCCCTATTTGAAAGCTGAACAGAGTCAGAAGAAGAAGGCAAATCATTTAAAAACTATAAAAAATAAATAATGACAACCAAATGAAAAGTTGCGTAGAATTGTAAATTCTATAACATACATTTACCTTCCAAACACTTTTTTCAATTCAGTTGTTTTTAGATTGTTTCCCAGAAATAGTCATTATTTCTGGTGATCTATCTGAAAACAACTAGTTGTTTGAAGGTGAACCACCCCTTTAAATGAGAAATAAAGGTTAAAACTAAGCTTTATCAGAAAGGTCTATATAAATACACAAGTAAACCCTCAAAGTAATGATGTTCTGAGTCCTCTGTCAAAAGAAACACAGCATTTATTTCCTTCTATTATGTACACATGGGCTTCTGTATCAGACTTCCTACATTCATCTTAAATCTCCAGGGCACAGGCTTGAGCATGCTCAGTTTTCTCCTCTCTCCCTCCTCCCCTCAGACTCAGGCAGGAAGTGATATGTCCGCAAGCTAATACGGAAGCTGCTATCCTAAACAAACAAAGAAAATTCTAGAGCTGTTTACTCAGGTATGGTAACGCAATCTGCAGAATAAATATAGCATTCTAGCTTGCACTTTTGTGGCTAATCTGTTGGCAATAAACTGACTGTAGTTTTCCTTTTATGCAATATTTGTTGTCAATGCCAGGAACTCATTACAAATTGCCAGTGTTGGAGCTGTTCTTACAAACAGATTTTTTATATTAGTAATGGTTTCACTAGGACACTGTAACCAGTTTAGAAAATACTTTACAGAAGCTTTAAAAAAGTATGTCTTAAGCAATCAAGAGCAATCTAAAATAGCTACATTTTAAGAAACAACTTACTGTATGGCACATGTGGTTAAAAAAACCAAAAAGGACAAGGTGTCCAAAGCTAACCAAATTAAGGACTTGCACAGATGAGCATGTGTTTGTACTTTGCTGGAATGGCTCTGGATCTGTACTCTAAATTGCACCCTTAGTTTACACCATTGTAAATGTTTCATATAAGATGCACAAAAATCAGTAAAATTGTAGCTATATGTGTCTGGCTAATGTTGAGCATGCATTAAACTGCATCTTCAATGGGTTTGGTTGCATTTTTAAAAAAGCAGAGCTTAAGTCTACCAAGTCTACCTAAATCATGCAAACCCATTAGGTTGGTTTTGCTTCCAAGTAGGATTATTATATCTTAGTTTGGCTCAAGTACAAGGTCCTGTTTTATTATTACAGAGAAAAAGGAAATCATTTATAAAAACTTGTATTATTTGAATAAAATTGAGTCTATGAGAGATGGCTTTTCTGTAATTTGGAACTCTCTGGATAATGGATCCCATACCTGTATAATTCAAAGCAAAAAAGAGGAAATCTGAAGCAAAGTATACCTGCCACAGATCCATAAAAAGCAGCACATACTGTATCTCATAATGCCTTAATGTAAACAGAGAGATCTATTAAATCCATACTGCATGGAGGAGTACCGCAAGCTAGTCAAAAAAAATAGCTGCATGGGGGAATTTATTTCCAAAGGTGTGCTTAAATAATCAAAAGAAAACCTAAAAATCCAATTACAGATGTAATTAGTGCAGAGGTTAATAACAGCTGTACTCTAAGATTATAAAAATGTGTATTTTTTTCCAATCAATGTACGCTAAAAAGAGGGAGAGCCAACATATTGCACTAGGTACTTTAAGATCCATTATCTGGAACATCCCAGGTCCCAAACATTCTGGATAACAGGTCACATACCTGAATTGCTAAAGTTTTTTAGAGTCCTGTCTTGGTACAGTCAATATAAGCCATGATTCCCTGGCATGACAGTGTTGGCATTGTGTTTTCAAACTGAGCTAAGAGTAACTGCTACAAACCATTGCCAAGGTCATTCCTTACACTTAAATAGCTCTGGATTCCTTTCATAGACAACTATTTTCCTGCCAGCTTTGGGATATTATGTATATTGTTTAACAAAGTATGCCAAGGCAAAATTCATTTGTCCTCTGTGTACTTTAGGAATAATGTATGTTCTGTTGGTATGGAACATTGTCATTTTCTCTAATACAATCATATATTATAAAGTACAGACACTTTATCATCAGTATTCCATTAATTCTGGCTTTATTATATAAATACATGAACACTATCATACTAGATTTTCCTGTTCATCTATTGGTATTTTTGTAAACAAAAATAAAGAAACATCGCTCAAGCAAATCAGTTGCTCTCACTGTAGAATATTGTGATATAAATCTGTATAACATGGATAACTATACTGGTTATTATGATACATACAATGATATATCTCATTTCGACAGGGCACATCGATGACTCTAATGGCACATGTCTGCAGTAATCTGTAATCTTTTTGTAGCTGCACAGCTTCAGCCTGAGTGCGGCTACCCAGAGTGGAAATCTGCCAAAAAAATTAAAAGCAGGCATTTCAGACAGATCTCCACTCCTCTCCATGTAGTGGAGGCTGAAGCTGTACCTGTGTGCAGCTACAGGAAGCTGCTGAATAGAGTGCAGCCTCTTTAAATTCATCCATATTAAACGCTTCTCTCTTAATGAGGGGGAGAGAAGCGTTTAATATGCAACGTGTACCCTTGCCCTACGAATCGAAACTGAAGAATTTAAAGAGACTCTTTATTTAAAGCATATAAAATTGTGCTTTTTGGTGTGAATGTATCATCTTTTCAGATGAGTCTTACATAGTGTGTCAAGTGATGCAGCTCCAGGGTTCCAACTCCACGCTGCATTAAAACAAAAATATACCTTGAGAACCAGGTGCAAAAAGTGCATCAAATCGAGTTGTGTCACTTGTAAGTCCCCCTGGAAGACAGGGAAAAATACTGAACCCTATACATTCCAGTTTCCACCGAAATCATCACTGCATCCAGTGCTGAAAAAGTCAAATTGGATTAAAAGTAGCTAAAGAAGAGGGTTAGTTGCCTAGGATCTTTTACTAGCACTCACTACCATCAGACTTCTGTGAAATAGTAGTAATAATAATAATAGAGCTGTTCTCTTTCAGCCTGGAGAAAAACAACTGCATTGCAGCGTATTAGCTGCAATTGTGTACATTTATATTGAGAAGCCAATTATTTTTTTCTTACCCAAGCAATCCATGTATCTGGCAAAACTCTAATATGCTTACTTAGAGAATTCCTATTGTAGATAATACTGAAGCTGATACAAAAGAAATCACACTAAGCAAACATCCCTTTAGTACAGTGCTGTCCAACTTCTGTCGTACCGAGGGCCAAAATTTTACTGGCCTATGTGGTGGAGGGCCGATAATGGAAGTCAGCGTTGGCCACTCCCCCTTTTAAATGGCACACACAGGGAGGGAAGACAGGGAAACCTATCATTCTAATATGTACTACATACAGTGACACAGTGCTGGTGCCCCATTAGTATTTTGTATAAAGTGTGAATAATGTGGGTAGTTTCAGTCTCAGGTGTGAACAGTTCTGGGCTTTAGGTGTGTGCACAATAGAGGTGTCACAAGTGTGAACAATACAGGGGGATCACAGGTGTGAACAATACAGGGGATTACAGTCTGAATTTGAGGTTTAAAACAATGCAGGGGCCAGTTAATCTCTGTAGTGATACCTTTTAAAGATTACACATGGTAAGCAAACACAGCATGTGGGGGGCCACAGAAGGGGGGTCGTGGGCCGCATGTGGCCAGCGGGCCGCCAGTTGGACAACCCTGCTTTAGTATATAATGCTACTTGGGGGTCTTATGCAAACTCTCCATTTCAGTTCAGTATGGTAGAGATAAAGTTATGCATTGATGCCGAGCAGACTCCATTATATAGTATTGAAGTCAAGGAGCTTTGTGTTTGGCTGGAGAAAGTATCTGCCACTGGCACAGATTTACTCTTCCCACTGAAGATCAGTTATGGGTCTTTGCATATTTCCATTGCAACTGCTTATGTTCCATGAAATCAGAAACGTGGATCTGTTTATTCTTGTGGACTTCTGTTCTCAGCAGGCCTGGATGGTATGTGTAATGTATGCCTGTCAGTCTCATTACTGCACTTAAATGGGTTGTTCACCTTTCAGTTAACTTTCTTTTTTTTTAAATATGTTTTTTATTAATTTTCAGAAATGCATTACATTTTCTGGACGTAACATACGTCTCCTTAAAGGTTCATAATGTTCGTTAATGTTACATGTATTAAATCTCAGTTATCTTTTAGTCTGATGCAGAGAGCGATATTCTGAGACAAGTTGCAACTGATTTTTATTTTTTATTATTTGTGTTTTTTGAGTTACTGTATTTAGATTTTTATTCAATAAATGATCCGGTTTGCAATTTCAGCAGTCTGGTTACTAGGGTACAAATTACTCTACCAACCATGCATTGATATTAATATGGAATATGAATAGGAGATGGCCTGAAGATAATTAATAAAAAGTAGCAATAACAGTACATTTGTAGACTTACAGAGCATTTGCTTTTTAGATGGAGTCAGTGACCCCTATTTGAAAGCTGTAAAGATTCAGAAGAAAAAGGCAAATTATAATAAAAACTATACAAAATATATAATGAAGACCAACTGCAAAGTTGCTTATAATTGGCCATGCAATAATATAACACGAGTTAACTTAAAGGTGAGAGGCTTATTAGCTCACACCAATTTTCAGCAAAAAAAGGATGGGGATTGTTGTATTGGCTGTAATTGTATATTGCTGTAAGTGCACAATGGCCGTAATGAAGGGGAATATATTTGTAGATATATTTCCAGCAGTTTCAGTTAGCAATCTAAAGGAATATTTAAATTTATCAAGTTTACTTTTTGCACAGGAAAGCTAAAAATAACAACCTTCACAATCCTAAAACACCAGCTTGTTTACTAATATAGTTATATTTTAATCTATATTGCAGGCCTTTTACTTTAATCACAATAAATTAGCCGTGATTTCTGCATGAAATTCATTATGAAAACTGACTTCATTGTGCCTCATAGATTAGACTAAGGTTTGTCATACTGTCTTTTCACTTTTGTGTAATCCCTTTTGATAGGATCATGTCAGTGGACTGCGAAACAATTTAGGTCATGTGGAGGAAATATCTACCTCTCCAAATTTTAAAAGTTGTAATGTAAGTTGGGATACAATGTTTCCTGCTTTCACTTACTGTATGTAATTAGTTGTTGCTAGATTGTTAGTTCAGGTCCTCAAATTCCTATACCAAAACAGTATTCAGTAGGCCGACAACATGAAAAGGTTGTAATACAATACAGGTTATCCGGAAACCCATTATCCAGAAAGCTGCAAATTAAAGGAATAGTTCAGTGTGAAATTAAAAGTGTGTAAATAGATAGGCTGTGCAAAATAAAAAATGTTTCTAATATAGTTAGTTAGCCAAAAATGTAATATATAAAGGCTGGAGTGCACAGATGTCTAATAAAACAGCCAGAATCCAACTTCCTGCTTTTCAGCTCTATAACTCTGAGCTAGTCAGCGACTTGAAGGGGGGCCACATGGTACATTTCTGTTCAGTGAGTTTGCAATTGATCCTCAGCATTCAGCTCAGATTCAAAAGCAACAGATATGACCCATGTGGCCCCCCCTCAAGTCTCTGATTGGTTACTGCCTGGTAACCAGGGTAACCAGTCAGTGTAAACCAAGAGAGCTGAAAAGCAGGAAGTAGTGATCTGACTGACATGTTATACGTCAAATCACTCCAGCCTTTATACATTACATTTTTGGCTAACGAACTATATTAGAAACATTTTTTATTTTGCACAGCCTATCTATTTACCAAGTTTTTATTTTTACATTGAACAATTCCTTTAAGGAAAGACTGTCCTGGTAGACTCCAATTCATCCAGATAATCCAAAATGTTTAAAAACTAGTGCCTTTTTCTCTGTGATAATAAAACAGTACCTTATACTTGATACCCAAATTAAGATACAAAAACAAAACCAGCCTATTTAGTTTATTTAATGTTTACATGATTTTCTTGTAGACTTAAGGTATGAAGTCCTTCATCTGGAAAACACCAGGTCTTGAGCATTCTGCATAACAGGTCCCATACCTGTATTTATTCTGCAGAATGCTTTACCAAACATGAGTAAACAGCTCTAGAAGCTCTCTCTGTTTGTTTAAGATAGCAGCAGCCATATTAGCTTGGTGTGACATAAAGTCCTGATGGGAAGAGGGAGAAAGGAGCAAACTGAGCATGCTCAAGCCCGTGCCCTGGAGATTTAAGCTGAAAGAAGGAAGTCTGATAGAGAAGCCCACATGTACACAATAGAAGGAATGAAATGCTGTGACAGAGGACTCAGAGCAGCACTACTTTGAGGCTTTACTGGTTTACTTATATAGACCAGCATTCTTATATAGCATCTTAATAAACCATACCGTTTAGGTTTGATGTCTGATATTGATAATATATTAGTTACAATTTATTACATGCAAGAACTGATTACAATAGGCACTCATATTCCAGTGAAAACACCTAAAAACTAGCTCTTGAAGCTTCGCTTTATCAGTCGTTGAAGTTAAAATAAAGGGCAGAAACTTTAGTGGATGACAAATAATGATTTTTTACTAGTCACACCCCCTCCCTTTTTCTAAATGAGATTTAATAGTTATATTCTTTGTAGATTAGTAGCCTTTCTGTTTAAAACCTGGTTTCTGAACATGTAATCATGCATCTGTGTCATAGATGGGTGCTTAAATCTGCACAGTATACCCATGGTGTTGGGTTACCTATAATTAAAACATAGAATTGTGCCTGTATGAACTGAATCATTTCCCCGTTTTATAAAAGTTTTTTTTGCATTTGCATTATATTTGCATTTTGCATTTGCAGCAGCTGTCTTGTGCTCCATCTCTTATTTGACTCAGCAAAGTCTCTTCATGTCTTGCTGGCTTCTGCACCCTAGTTCCTTGACCCTACATTTATCCACTCTGTACATCATTAGAAATATTGCTCTACTCTTTGGACAGACCTGGAGGTCATTTCCTGGATCAAATTTTTTTGGTATAAGACAAAAACAAAAAATAAAGTGTTCAAACATGTATTTGGTTGAATAAGCTGACCGCTGCAAGCATAATTTTGAACAAATAATGTGGCACCACTCTCTGCTTTAAATTAATGAAAGATAATAAGCTCAGTGTTAAAGGGAAGCCATTTGCAAATGTATCCTTTAACGTTTTATTTACATTTTTAGTTTAACTATAATAACCTTGAGTTATTTAGCTTCTTATTCAGCAGCTTTCCAGTTTGCAATCTGATTGCTAGGCTCTAAATTACCATAGCATTACGATGCATTGATTTGAATGAGAGACTGGAATATGAATAGGAGAGGACCTGAATAGAAAGAAGAGTAATAAAAAGAAACTATAGATTTGTAGCCTTACAGCGCATTTGTTTTCTAGATGAGGTCAGTGACCCCCATTTGAAAGCTGGAAAGAGTCAGAAGAAGAAGGCACATAATTAAAAAAATTATAAAAAAAGGATAAATGAAGGCCAATCGAAATAATAATCGCCATTCTATAACATACTATAAGTTAACTTAAAGGTGAACCACCCCTTTAATGCAGTATGGATGTGGTTTGTGCTAAGAACAATAGTCTGCGTAACCTGTATAGTGCTGTAATGTAGATGCAATTCTCTAATGTAATGAAGATGAAATTCTTTGTTGTTGCTTTAGTGCCCTAAAATACAAATTGTAAATTAAAGGAATAGATGAATACATTTCTAAAACCAAAAATATTTGTTTTTGGTATTAATAGTATTGGTTTAAACAGAAACAGGAATACAAGATGTATATTATACCAAGATTGCCACCTAGTGGAAGCAAGATAAAAATATAGCATAACTACAGTATTACATTGTTAGGAAATTCATCTGCTAAGTGAAGAGTATATCATATTTCAGTCAGTTTCTTAGTATATATTACCAAGGATGAAAATAGATATTTCTTAACTTTACATTTTCTGTAAATTAAATATATTTTACAGTTCATGTCAGCTAGCCTTAAGAGTTAAGAGATTTTTCCACAGTCTATTTTATTCTCTTGTTCTTTAAGCTCACTGTCTATAAGGGGCACATTTACAAAGCTTGAGTGAAGGATTCGAATTAAAAAAACTTCGAATTTCGAAGTGTTTTTTGGGCTACTTCGACCATCGAATGGGCTAGTTCGACCTTCGACTACGACTTCGACTACGAATCGAACGATTCAAACTAAAAATCGTTCGACTATTCGACCATTCGATAGTCGAAGTACTGTCTCTTTAAGAAAAACTTCGACCCCCTAGTTCGGCAGCTAAAAGCTACCGAACTCAATGTTAGCCTATGGGGAAGGTCCCCATAGGCTTGCCTGTGTTTTTTTGATCGAAGGATATTCCTTCGATCGTTGGATTAAAATCCTTCGAATCTTTCGATTCGAAGGATTAGCGCTAAATCGTTCGACTTCGATATTCGGGGGTTAATTAACCCTCGATATTCGACCCTTAGTAAATCTGCCCCTAAGTGTTCAGCTATTTTAAAATCATGTAACTCCTACATGAGTTTTAGCTGTTGGCACATACTTTTATTATAATTAACAGGAAGCAATGTACTACTGGGGCAAACCTCAAAATGCTATATATACTTATAATGATATGGTACTAGCAACCACAGCAATGCCCGAATTACTTTTATTGTCAATATAAAGTGTTCTGTGCCTGTGTGTACATTTTATGGCTTTGCAAAAACTCATTTAATTAATTCCTGAATGTTCTTGAGTGTAATACTTGATATTGTTGCAACGGTCAGTTCTTGCAGTCCTATTTAGCGTTATGGAGGATATTATAAATACACACAGCCTTCATTATGTTCTTCCATAGCGTTACTGTAATTTTCTGCTCCACTCATTCATGGAAGTGCAACCTCACATTATTGTGCATGTGGTCAACTGAAAACAGAATGAAATACTATTATATACTTGTGTTAGTATTGTGTTTATTTTTGATCTTGGAATATTTGGTTACACGTTTGCAGAGATGTAGGTTATGTGTTCAGGTGTGCCAGGCTTTAATGGTCTGTTAGTTGTGCACAGAATACCAGCCATATTCATGGGAAAACAAGTGTCAAATGCATAAGCTAAACCTGTTGAATCTGTATAATTGCAGCAGATATAGACTTTGCTTTGATTGGTGCTATAATTATATTAAATTATGAAAATTCTTAACCTACTCATTAGATTGCAAGCTATATGGACGGGGATCTTCTTCTGTTTGTCTCTGCTTATAACTTTATCTTGAAGGTAACAGTAATTTATACTTTTTATACTTGATATTTAATTGTATTTATCTTTATATTGTGCCCTGTTTGCCCTATATGGAAACAAGGAGAATTATAACATGCATGTAGGTCCTGACAGTACCCATAAAGTGCATATCACTGACTGACTGACTGTTTTGCTCTACTTTGGACAAGTTAAGTATGATGATTTTTTGTGCTGAATTATTTTAAAGTGTTATACTATACAGAGAAGTCTTTGGAGCTGTTGGGCAGTCTAGGGTGGGGACCTAAAATCTCTATGCATTGGCCATCCTTATTAAAAGAACATAAATCATTACTAAAGTTATAACGAGATGCCCTACAAGCATATAAAGGGGAATATTTATCATGCTGTGGAGTGAAACATTACCGGTGATGTTGCTCATAGCATCCAATAAGATCTTTGCTTTTTTTCCCTAATTGCTGATTGGTTGCTCTGGGCAGCATAACTGGTAATGCTTGACTCCACCTTTTACACAGCATTATAACTAGACCCCAAAGTGTATATTAGTTGCAAGTAAGGAATAAACAAACATACACTGTGTGATGTATTTATTAACATTGGAGACAAACATCACCTATGATTTTGCCCATAGCAACCAATCACAACTTTGCTTTAGTTTTTTAACTTGTCGTAGATGCTTGTATCCAACATACCATTAAAGGGGCTCACCACCCAAAAATATTTTCAGTGCTTTTAAAAGCAATTGCAGTTGAAAGCAATGTACCTTTCTTTTCTCTGGTTCTACCAGATAATGTAACATTATACAGTATATTACCAGCTCTTATTGGATTCCATTGACTCTAACATTGACCCTCTTTGTTTGAAATAAATCTTTCTGACTACTTCTTTTTTTGTCCATTTGGTGTACAGATCACAATAACATATACATTCCAATTCCATATAAATGGGATTATTCCCCTTGCTATGCCACAGTCTGCTCAGCATCATTATTTCATAACTTAATCCAGTTGACTAATGCCACAATAATAAGGCGGTACTGCAATAAATCTGTGACACCCTTGTATGCTTTTTTATTGCAATACCTTGTGATTCATCAGCATTGTTTGGTTGTTTGCCATGAAATTCCCCATCTGAGCACTTCTCTGTCATGTCTGTGCTGTTCATACATTTGTGTAATGCTGTTTTAGCCTGATATGTAGGGATAAAGGGATTTTAGAACATTTACTTTGGAATATGCAGGTTTAAAACAAAATGTGTCCCTGGACATGATGAGTGATTTTGGATCCAATCCTGCCACTGCAAATGTAATAGTGTCTTTGTTACAAGAGGTATAATAGAACAAGGTAGCAAAAGAAAAGCACAATGGTAACAATGTGTTTGCTTGACCTGTGGCCCTTAAGTTGTTGCTGAAGTACAGCTGTCAGCAAACCCAGGATGCCTGGATACTAGTTAGCACGTAGAGTAGTTCAAGAAGAAATGAAGGGTCATAGGTTGAAATGTGTTTTTAACCAGGCCTCACCACCATTAAAAATACCATTGTAGTTTTGCTGCTGTGACTGTGTCCTTTAGCCCTAACAGAGAAGTTAGAATTAATTAAGGCCCTAGGCAGGAAACTGAATTTTCATATGACAATAGTGAAGTCTGGCATGGTAATACACATACTCTATGCATAACACCTAGTGCTTATCACTGAGTAAGGACTAAACTATGCTAAAGATTTTGCGAGTCATACTTTATCTGGACCACAAAATCTAGTTGTGTGAAGGCATGAAACAGCACAAAATTTTGTGGAATTCTTCAATGTAAGGAGGAACTAAACCCTAAAGATTGAATATGGTTAAAAATGCCATATTTTATATACTGAACTTGTTGCACCAACCAAAGTTTCAGCTTCTCAATAGCAGCAATGAGCTAGGACTTCAAAATTGTCAAGGGGGGGGGGTCGTCACCATCTTGGAAAGTGTCTGCGACACTCACATGCTCAGTGGGCTCTGAGCAGTTGTTGAGAAGCTAAGCTTAGGGGTCATTGCAAATTTTCAAGCAGAAAATATCTGTAATATAAACTGATTTTACAAGGCTGATTATTACATTCTGGTGCTAATTGCACTGGTTTCTGCCATGTGGTAATTATCTGTATTAATTACAGATAATTACAGCCTTATATTGTGACATTTATATTCTATGTGTACAGTATATATTGAGTTGGTCCCTAAGCTCAGTAGCTGACAGCAGCACAGAGCATGAACAGTGAATCAGCAGAAAAGAAGATGGGGAGCTACTGGGGCATCTTTGCAGATACCGATTTTCCCTGCTAAAGGTCTGTGGTTGCCTTGGGCTGGTATAGAACCCAAAACATGATGTATAACATTTCTAGCTACTTCTTCAGTTACGCTTTAGTTCTCCTTTAAAGCTGCCACCCTAGGCTCATGCCCTCGGGTGCCTATATATAAATACGGCCTTGTAGTTTAGAGCAGTTTATCATTTTCTGTTGCCTTTGATTTTACTATAGCTATAAGGAGCACTAGGAAGTGCCATATTGAATGAACAGTTCTGGTATCAGAAGGGGAAAGTTCACCTTAGATAGGTAAATACCTGTTGTAGAATCCTCTAAATCTTTCTTGTATGCACAGAAACAGTACTCTCTCTGTCGGGAACCATGTGACTCATTATTCTACTTTTTAAGATAAAATACACATTCAATTTCATCTGTCAAGTATTTCAAGATTTTTTTGCTACCTCTTGAAATATGTAAACATTTGCAGGTACAGGAAGAAAAATGCAATATTCGGTTTAAAACTGTGGCATGTAAGGTGCAAAAAAACTCATAACTGGTTCAGCTTCTCTGCCTGCAGCAGGCGCATTCCTTCCATCTTAGGCCTTTGTGTTTTCTTTGGCACTAAATATGTTTGCTTACGCCACACAGAGACCTTCAATAAGCACACAAAACACTGTTTGTACCCTGTTTCAAAACTGAGCTTGAATTTTAAATTCCAGACAAGCTCCTTTTTTCTTAATGTGTTCCAAGGTTCTGTGGTTAAGGAAAATTAAATCAGTGTATTTCATTCTATTTCTTTACTATTTCTTTGCTAACTGACACCCTCAGCAATAAATAAAACGTTTCAGCACCTAAGCCCAAACAGCATTTAGTAAGCCATAATGTCTATAGCATTGTCCATGAAATAATGGCTTAGTGATAATCTTATACTCAAATGTTTGAAGGCACATTAGATCTTTTAAATTTTTTGTCTAATGGTGTATATTAAGAGAAAAATGTATATTGTACAGTTTTCTACTGTTCCAAAAGAGCTTGTACATTTGGGGGATATATATTAAAATTAGTAAAAGGGAAAAGAAAATTGCACAATCAAGTTTTTTTTTTTAACCCAAAAATGTGAATTTTGTCCAAAAATCTATAATTTTTGTAATAAAAACCCACGTATCACCAGGCTTCTGCCACTGTTTTCAGATGAAAATTAATTATAGTGGAGTTGGTGCTAATTGAATGGTCAAGGTTGATACCTTACTTATTAACTGCTTAAAATGTTAGTTTCTGAAACCAAAGTTAGCATAACAAGTAGATGTATTGTTGGAGAGGCAAACATCTCCCCTCTCACTGCCCAACCCTTTAAAGTAAAACTAGCAGAGGAGAGTGCTTCATTTAGCCGGGACTTTTCAGTTTGTGCTTTTCGGAAGGTTTATTTGCATTGTGTGTTGCTAAGTATACTACAAAATATTACACAATTCAGCTGAAAGTACTACACTTTTTACACTGAACACAGGATTTCCCTTTCATTTTTGCTTTCAATAAAAGCAACTTAGCATGTTTTCAGGCAAAAAAGGGAAATCTTTAATTAGCAACAGTGGGATAATCTTTTTTGACGAGTTGAGAATTAAAGTGATATTGACTTTTTTTCTCAAATATAGGAATTGACTCTGGCACTCTTTAGATGCCCACATGTAGTCAGACATGGTCAAGTCAGCAGCCTTGTGGCATGTAAATGGAGCAGTATCTGATTTGAACAAATGTTGATTGAGCTGTGACTGCAGTCCATGGCTGATGGCTTTGCACAGGCCACTTTATCATCCAAGTCATGCCCCGGAGGCCAAACCACTGAATCAGATTGGCCCTATTTTACAATGTAGTCTATTCACACAAGCAAATCTATCCTTGTGTCCAGGTTTGGATCCCTCATTTCTGCTGTGGTGCTATCTGATGTAAAGCAGTGGCTTAACTAGATATCAATGGGCCCCACAGCAAATTATTTTCAGGCCCCCAAAATGTCTGTTTTACCAATATTTATTGAAATTGTATATAAATTAGGGCCTCATAGAGCCCCCTATGTTTATACTAGTATTGATTGGAGAGCTGGCACCAGGATGCATAAAAGGACCCATAGCTTAAAGCATCACTGTACTGTGGGATGAAATATTCCTTAATTAAAAAAATCAGAGAGGGAATAATGCAAACCCTGGCTAAAATGTTGAAAGGACTAGGCATATTCATCCAGGATTCATTATATCATATTTAGGATTAGTGAGCAGAGGAAGGGACAAGCCCTCACACAGCTAAGATAAATCACATAAACATGTATGTGTCTTATAATGACATAATGCCTGGTCTGATTTTACCCTAACTGAGATTTCCTTAGCTGGCCCTTTTAACTGTGCACATGGGAGGCTGGTATTGTTCTACAGGGGATTCTTTAATCAACAAGTAAATGGTTGTCTATAGGTCAATTAACAGTTGTGCTGGCAGAATCTGTGAATGCGGTTTCTAAACACATATAGGAAGAAAGAACTTTCTCTACTAAAAATATAAGTGACGTCTAATAATGGTATTGTTAAATATTATTTAATTGCTCCAGAAATTTGGCCAGTAGTGTCTCACATTTGCTAAAGCACCTCAATTACTTGACCTGGTCTCTTCCCTTTTTTGTCATCAAATGCAATAAGAGGGCTCATTTACAAATTCATTGCAGTCCAGTCAGTGCTCTAAAATGGCCACCAAATTGCATGCACATTTATCATTTGTAAAAGGTACTTTTATCGACACACACTTCTTGCACTTGCGTGTACGTGTAAGGAATGCTCCAGCACCTGATGAATAATGTGTAAGTATGCTCCTTGATGTATGGGAACCCTGAGATTACTGACAGACATTTCATCAGTTTGCATTTTCAAGCTTTGCACAAACTTGCACTGGACGGTATTCTCTGTGCGGCCACAGCGATACTGGAATTTTGAGGAAAAATACATTGTGGACAACAACTTTGGCTATTTGCTTCTAAAAATGCCAAAATGAGCCTATTCTCACTATAAGTGACAGCTGTATAAGCATTGCAGAATTTGATAAACAAAGTCTTTTTACAGTGTCTATAAAGGCCACCTAACTCTCATCTATAAGCTACTGTGCTGTAAACAAGGCATTTTTGAGCTCATGTTATTCCAGGTACATTTAGTAAGAAAACATACATATACAGTAAATAGCAAATCCTCTGTCCTCAGCATAAGACTCAGCAGCACAGACACTGCCTGTGTTCTTTCTTTAAATGGGTGTCACTGTTCTGCCTTCAGGAGGCGTTACACTCGGCACCGACTTTCCTCTCTGCACAGCTAAAGGCAGTTTGACACCAACAAGTGTAGGGAACAATGATGTGGCACCTTCATAGTAGTGACAAGGAACTGAATGCAGTGCTGGTTACCCTGATGTGCTGTTTGGGTCAGTATGTGGCTTTCTTTGCAGTTGCAGTTGGTCTGCTGATTGTGCTGTGCATGTGCTCTGTATGGGTCAGACTGTGCCCAGCCCAGTACTGTTTGTTTACACTTGTGCTGGATGTGTCAGTCTATGCCATGCACTGATCTTGTGGAGTTTGGAATCTACTGTTCTGAGCTTGGCACTGAGCTTGTTGGATAGGGAGCTCTATTATTTATTTTTACTATTTTTAAAAGGGGATGTTCTTTAACATGTTCTTTATAGTGGTGACAGAGTTTGCAGTTCATGTTTGATCTATTTTGGGGTTTAATTTACATAGCAGCATTTAACTTTGTTGATATCAATGGCCTCTAGCTTCCTGCCAGTGCTGGGCATCCCATGACCCCTGCAGATGTTGATGAACTACAACTCACATGACCCCAAACTGCGTTAAGCCAGTAGGGGGATACTGGGAGCTGTAGTTCATGAAGGGCTGAAGGTACCCCATGTCTGCTTTGGACAGTAAGTCTGAATGACATACTGGAAGATGGACAGGAGCGGTGGTTACATAAAAGTATTGAATGTAAAAATAAAATTCAAATCTAGCCTTAAAACGTATCTGCTTTTGTGTTTTCACTGACCCTACTATCAGTACCGTAGTGCAAACTAGACATCTAACTAATCAGACCACTTTGCCATGATTCAGGTATGTGCTGGATTTGCACACATCCATGGTCAGCAATATTTATATACATATATACAGTAGTACTTATCTTACATAGTCAATCAGTAAATGACTGCTACATGACTACTGACCAATCGCTACATGGAAGTATGGTCGCATGCAGTTCTGGAGCAGCCACTGATTATGTACAATCACCAAATTATTCGATACCCCAGTTTTCATACTTGCTGATCAGCAAATAGTTCAGTCACTTATATCATTATATGAAAATCATTCAACTTAAAAGTTCAGCTTAAATTTCATGTTTCAGAGTGGCAATTGACTCACAAAGCACACACAAAATAAATAGTATTTGCAGCACACTGTAGAAGCTGTAGATAGGCGTGGGTTCTGAAACAGGTAACATTTTGCTTGAATCTCACATAATAAAGTAGGAGCTGATCTTATAATTATTAGGGCTATTGGAAATCCAAGTAATCCATTAAGACTCTCTGCATGGACCTCATACCTTCCAACATTCATGAATGGAAAAGTGAAAAGATTCAGGCCATGCCCCATATCTTCTTTTTCAAATCTAGTCACACCCAGACACACCTCCAATTGACAATAAACACTTTCTGCTTCATGTCCCTGTTTAGGCTTGAGACCCTGGTCTGTCCTGCTTTAAGTGCAGCACTTTTTTTTTTGGGGGGGTTGCCTTCCTAGCATCTGAAACCTGTGTGACATTTATTACTATTTTTTTATGGACATTGTTACTTTTAAGGAGGCACAGCTGAAAAACATCAATAAATTACAATTTATTTTAGATTTCATTGTGTTGTCTTGAATTAAAAAAAGCAGCCGTTACATTTTTATTTGCTTGGAGAAATGCGCAATAGTCATTCAGTTTTATCTGCTTCCTTCCTGTCACCAACAACCCTCATGCTGTGTGCTGAGACTATGATATGATGAACAGGTTGTGAGTCACAAAAGGGTCTGTGTAAAAATAATGAGCCTCTAGCTCTAAAATTTTGATATGGTCCAACCTTTAGTAGGATTTAGCTTACAACAAGCAAACATCTAGTTGTTTCAAATGTGACCCTACCATTCCAGAACTATGGACAGCAAATAAGCTATCATGGGAGCTGTGTAGGAAACAGTATAACCTATCACTAGTGTAGCTACCTATACAGCACGGCCCTGAGCAACGGGGGCCCAGACCAGAGGGTCTGCTGCATCATAGTCCCCCTCCCAGACCCATCTCTTACCTTTAAAATAGCTTTGCAGTGCCGGCCTGAAAGGAGCTTCACAAGTGAGTCAGGGGGCCAGGGGAAGAGGACTGTTTACACCAGGCCCCCTATATTTTTTGGCAGAGGGGCCCGAGTTCTGCAATGTGACAAAACTGTATCCTATAAACTTTTTTAGAGTTTGAAGTTTAGGGTTATGGGACAAACGACTTGCTCATCATAAACTCTGCTAACTACCACTGGTTACCCCCAGTTATTATTTGCAGTGCTTCCTATCCATACAATAGGAAAGTGACCCATGGTGAGTAGCAGCAATCTATCTGTTGTGAGTGGCATAACACACATTTGAGAATTACATTAATGCAGGCAAGCGTATCATTCAATACAGTCCTTCAATTTTTCTTCTGTCTTTTGCATTTCATCCAGTTTTTAAATATTGCTGTGCCATTTGCTAACCCTATTGTCCTTTTTTGCTTTGTATTTGCAGATGAAAGAGATAAAGTACAGAAGAAGACATTTACAAAGTGGATAAATCAGCACCTTATGAAGGTATGTAATGTGGCAACTTTTTGTTCTAAATATTACAGGAAGTTCTTTTGTCCTGTTACTTGTTTGGATGAATTTGGACTGGTCCTTATGGTGCTGGGCAAACTGCTGAACCAAATCTATACATATATTGCTACCTTGGCAAATGGATTTTCCTTTTGGAACAAACTTTTTTGCAAGACGTTTCTTTAGAAAATGAAACTTCATACAACTGCTGCCATTAGTGGAGATGTTCAGCCTGCAGTGTGCAACAGTTCTTTTGTTCAGTGTCGAACAACAGAAGGGAAACAGGATAATAGGTACAAGTGTACAACATCTTGTCAGTTAAACAGCAGGCCCTAGAAGCATTTAATTTGTCGGAGCCACCTTTACTGAATGAATAATTAATATTGTAAGAGTTTAATCAATGGTTACTTGCCACTGTAGGTATGATCATGTTACTCATTGTCAGTACTTGAGCACATGCTTGTTACCTTTCTAACAGTCCAAGCACATAGTCGAAATCATTCCTCTATATATCTACATTAAAAAAAAAAAAAAAAAAATACAGTATTAATTAATGTAGCATGTGTGTAATCTGCATGCAGACTGTGTAACTGGCGCACACAAGTATTCCATTTAGGTTGTGTCTAGACATATTGAGCTACAAATCCAAGTCGTGTTCTAGCATGAAGACTCAACACTGTACACCTCCTAGTGATAACTCATCAACGCAGTGTAAGCATAAAACTGCTGTAGATCAAGTCAATGCCTGTAAATGAATATGCTGCTTATTGTTCTCTTATTAACTGGATATTTAGAGTATCATTCAGACTTCAATTTTAATTGCTTATTTTATTTTGTTAGTTTAAATGGGTTATTTGCTGTCAGTACTTGATTTATCTTACATTGCTAAGCACTCTATGAGCCTGCTATTGAATTTGTTGCCCTGTACAAAAGCACCTTCACTCATTTTGTTCACTGAATATGGATTTGAAAATTGATATGAATAGCTGTTCTTATGATGCTTAGTTAAGAGGCAGAGTTCTACCATTTTCAAAGAATGATTTGGCCACTGGAGGGCAGTGTTGCAGGGGATTTTGCTGCTCTGTACTACTTAGCCCATCAGTGACTGATAAAAAACATATAACAAATATAACAGAATAAATAAGACACCCTGTGCTTTATACTAGAAAAATAAACAAAAGGAAAGCATTGCTTATAAACAGGGTATTTCCTCTATGACATCACAAGAAGTGTACATTAAGGAACCTCATATTCTTCTTATGTTTGAGCTATAATAAGTCAGCCTCATATTATAAAGCAAATGGGTGATGACTAAACAAAAGAGCGAGAATTGTCTGACTTTATTCCTGTTGACACATTTTGTGGTTTGTCAGAAGCATGTAAGTCCCTTTTCCTAGTGGTGTGCTAACGTTTTACATAGTGTCAATCAAACTGAACCACATGGAAACAAAAAAAGAATTCTATTTAACCACTCTAGGACATTTATAGCAAAAACTGATAAATCTACAGTGTAACTGTTTGTTCCTTATATATGCAAGAAAACTATGGGCAGCATTCGATATTTCAAGACTTTTCAAAAGGTTGATGCCGTAAATGTGATAATAGCACATCAATACCTTTTAACAAAAGAAATGTATCTAAATGTACTTTTTTTGCAGATGGCCTGGAGGGGGGGGGTCACATCTGAGCTGAGAAGGACAGTATACTGTCCCTGGGCCACCTGCTGGGCATCACTAGTTTAGAATGATATGGGCTGATTTTCAAAAGAGTGATATGTGCCGAGAGCCTGTACAGCTGTTCCTCTTTTGTCTTCTGTGGGGCAATGACAGGACTAGGGGAATCACAGTAAGCATTCAGATACCATATCTTGCAAACCCAAATGTAGAACTAAAAACAGTAGTTGCTAAAGCGTGAGCTAGGCACCAGGTTTAAAAGATAAACCAAGTCTGACAAGTCACCTAGCTCACATGTTAAACAGGTGTTTCACAGGGTTAACTTTTAGTATGTTATAGAACGACCAATTCTAAGCAACTTTTCAATTGATCTTCATTTTCTTTATTTATTATAGTTTTTTAATCATTTGCCACCTTCTTCTGACGCTTACCAGTTTTCAAATGGGTGTCCCTGAACCCATCTAAAAGCTACATGCTCTGTAAGGCTACAAATGTGTTGTTATTGGTACTTTTTGTTACTCATCTTTCTATTCACTCTCTTCTATTCAGATTACTGAAACTGCAAATTGAATAGCAGCTGAGCTGCACTGGCCCCAGCAACAAGGCTAGCTATTAGTTCTAATCTTAACCCAGCCAGAAGCACTAAGTAAATCGATTTGGGGATGCGTATTCCCTGGGCTAGTAACTTTTTTCCATAGAATACAGATCCTTATACACCCATGGTTTAAAATTAGAGTTTCCTAGCTTTTGCATCCCTCCTATTCCATGCAAGGCAGCAAAGGTAGTCCCAAAACTGAAAGCCCATTAAAATAGAAGTTTAAACTGCAGAGTAGATATATATAGTATTAAAATTTTTATATTAGTGACCGGGAAGGGAGTACTGTGGGTTTGTTCTGTGGAAATGTGGACATTTATGGTCCCTAGGCTTTCCAAAGGCGTATAACATCATAATAGTAATATAATGCAGCTCCAAAATTTTTAGTGAGTGAGATAACTGGATAACTGAATTGAAAAAAGGTGGTCAGTGCTATCTCAAAAAGGTCTGGTAATGCCAAAAATAAAACGCTGCATATGCATTTATATATACAGTAATTTACCCTACATTTGTTAAAACTATGTGTTCTCATATAGTTTATAAAATAACCTGCTATGTTACCCAGACAACTGATATTCAGGTTTCAGTAAGGTTGCAGTTCCCACTGAGCATGGCAGATAACAAAGGCTTTATAGAATATAATGATTTAATATGATTCTGTCATAATTGTTATGGTGTAATTTTTATTTCTGTTTACACTGCAAATAATTCACTTTACCATATAAAATTTAATTCCTGACGCAACAAGCATATTTTTTTAGTTGTAATATTGGTGTGTAGACAGCCATCTCAGGTAAATTTGCTTGGTCATGTGCTTTCAGAAAGAGCTAACTGGAGGAGTTAGTGCAACTTGGATTTTTACTAGTAAGTGTTGTTCTTATATCTACCAGGGAGCTGTTATGTTGTGTCATGGAGCTGTTGTCTGGTTACCTTCCCATTGTTCTGCTGAAGGGCTGCTAGGGGGTAAGGGAGGGGGATGATATCACTCCAACTTGCAGCAGTAAAGAGTGACTGAAGTTTATCAGAGCACAAGTCACATTACTGAGGGCACCTGTGAAACTGACAATATATCTAGCCCCATGTCAGATTTCAAAATTAAATATAAAAATAAATCTATTGCTCTTTTGAAATTGGATTTCAGTGCAGAACTATTAACTGAAGCCTTATAAAAGAAATGTTTTCTTGTGACAGTATCCCTTTAAAAGTTGTTGAACAGAGGTCAGATGTCATTAGTGGCTCTTTGTACAAGTATTGCATACAAAGTTTTCTCATATTAAATAGCACACTTGTTGACAGGAAATTATTTATTTGCAGCTGTTGAAAAGAATGAAAATAACCATTACATGTGTATAAAATATGTATAATTTCCAGTGTAACCAGTCCTAGCAGGTCTGAATTAGGAGTCAGAATAAACCCTGGCATTCCAAATAACTGAGGCCCAAACTGCCCACACCAACCCACTAAATAGTGACTGCCTATGGCATCTTACAACAGTCCCTCTGGCATTTACCAGAACCCACAGATTGCCAGTCTGGGCCTGAGTCCTAGTGGATCACAGCAAAGGTAACAAGTTAAATAATTGGTTATCCTAGATTCCTCATCTCTTTGGCATTCCACATGTTTAGTCATAACCTTGTAAAGATCACCCAGGTTTAGAAGTGGTTATGTCATGCATGTGGAATTGCTGACTCTACCATACTCTTATTCTCATATCCTTATATTTGGGAACGAGCATCTGGTAAAACTCACAATTCATTTATGTTTTCTTTTACTCAAAAAAGGCAATGTAAGTCAAATTACATACCTTACATTACCCCTGATTCCCTCTCTTATCCTAGGGCTCATTTAGTAATAACGACTGCACCACACTGACCCACTGTCATGAGTTTACAAATATCACTGACCAGTCCATTCCAGTTCATATAGAAAATTCTAAGATATGAGTGAATCTGGGGTACTGCACTTGTGGAATGCAGAGATTATGGTATTCAATGACTGTCTCTCAGTCTAATCGTAATGCTCCAGTATAGATTCAGAGCAAAGATCTGCCAATATTGCTGGTATTTAGCAAATATAAAAAATGTGGGACTTTATCGTAAGACCCTTTTTGAAAATGATTTCACTAACTGACTTGCACACTTCATATAAATAAAAGTGAGATCAAAGATAGCACTGTAGAAAAACAACAGAAGCATTGGCAATACTTGTCTAAAGTTCTTTTTGTTACTCTAAAAAAGAATGTTGTGTGGTTTAATAACACAGTTTAAATTGTGATGGCTGAAAAACCAGCATATTGTACTGTAGGGCATTTACTGGCTTTTCAAGATTGTCAGAAAACTGGAAATTCTTTTGATGTCAGGCAGAGATTGTTAGGCTTGTTTATAAAAGCAACATCATTTGCTGATTGATATGATGATATAAAAAATATTTTAGCACTGCACATGATGCAATGAGTTATGTAGCTGCTCTGAGGGTATATTTTCTGACTATTGGGCTTGGTTTATATCAAGTAACCTGTGGTCCTTCCAGTTGGACTACAGCTGCCAAGTTGCCCAATACTTATACAGGTATGGGACCTATTATTCAGAATGCTCGGGACCTGAGGCTTTCCGGATAATGGATCTTTCTGTAATTTGGATCTTCATAGTTTACGTCTAGAAAATCATGTATACATTGAATAAACCCAATAGGCTGTTTTTGCTTCCAATAAGGATCAAATCTATCTTAGTTGGGATAAAGTACATGGTACTGTTTTATTATTACAGAGAAAAAGGAAATCACTTTAAAAAAACAGTCTTTCCTTAATTCGGAGCATTTTGGATAATGGGTTTCCGGATAATGGATCCCATACCTGTATAAATTGTTACTGTGTACTATACCTTCAAACTTTGCTAAATACAGCCCTGTGAAATTTGCTTACGTTCCTGTTTTCTCTTGTGTCTAGGTACGCAAACATGTTAATGATCTGTATGAAGATCTGCGGGATGGACACAATTTAATCTCTCTTTTGGAAGTTCTATCAGGAGACACCCTGGTAAGTCTTGAAAGGCAGAGCAGTCAAGACAGATTTCTTTTTCCCCAGACTGAAAGAGGGTTCAACCTATGGAAGGATGAAAGTATTGGGCGGTTTCCATTTCTGTAGTCCACCATTCTTTTTTGTTTCTCTACCTTTTAACGCTCTTCAAAGTTTCACATATTAATATGCATTTCATAAATTACTCTCGATAAATATAACCATACAAATTTGGTGCTAGATGGTCTTTAAGCAACAAAGACGTCATTAAAGTATTGACCATTTATTAGTTACAGAGTTCATATTCTCCTCTTAAATTTGTATAATTGTGTCATATACAGTACCTTTGGGATAATCATACAAATGACTGGTGACTACAAAGACCCTTTTCACATACTAATTGTACCAAAGCAGTAAATTCAGTCAGCAAAGTGCTGACTGTTTGCTGTGAGTAACAGGGTTAGGAAAATATGTTTTTTTTTTGTTTATGTTCAGAAGTTATGAATACTTTATGTTCAAATATAGGTACAACAATATGGTTGCAGTGCAGGAAAATGCTTTTATTTTATGCACATAACATGTTTCAGCTCGTATATTTCTTTCTTAAAGGGGAACTAGCATAAAAATGAATATCTATGATAAGCTCCATCTCATGTAAATAAGAAATCTAAATGTAATCAATATATATATATATATATATATATATATATATATATATATATATATATATATATATATATATATATATATATATATATATATATATATATATATATTGCACATACATTTAAAACATTTTGTATGCATAAAAACAAACATACTTTCCAAGCAATGCAAGCAACTTTGCATATGTGTGGTTCCATAGAACTCATCAAGTTTCAATAAATTATCTATATGCAGTCATTTTTCTATATTTGAAGCTCAAATGTAATATATAAAAGAACAAAACCCATGATTCAGTGCTAGAGGTAATTTACATAGGTTTTTTGGTTTTAATTATATAAAGCTCCTTTTACAGAGAGATCCAAAAACTGGCAATACCATTTTTCAAAGTGCATTGTTTAAGTAAGTAAACAATTGCCTGTTCCCTTATAATAAAATAAGACAACACCTTTGTCGTAATTAGCCCAGTATAAAGCAAACGATGGCCAAATAATTGTATTCAGTTGTTATGTATGTGCTTTAATACATTGTATTCTTGGTGCATTATAGTATTGGGGTGGCTCATTGTTCCAAACATTCTGGATAACAGACCCCATGTATACGAAAAAAAAGTTTCAAGTATTTTAGAAAATAATACACACTTTGCAACTTCTGGTTAAAGAGATAAAATATATAAATCAAATTCAATTCATTACACTTTTACAATAGATAAAGGAAAACAGAGTTGTTTATATTTTGCTCCCTCTTCAGTAAAGTGTAGTGTCTGCATTGCTGAATAAATACCTTATTGCATTTTAACCCCAGCAATTAATCCACAGGGATAGACCCCTTTCTTAGTCATTCACTAAGAGTGTAAGAGGCAGCTTGTGCTAGAAATCTGTGGGGGGGCATTTATTAAGGGGACTTAATCAGCAGAGCCAAAGTGAAGCTTTATTCCTGTGTTTATTTATGAGCCAAAAATGTCCCTACTGCTACTGTCCTAGTCAAACTCTATTAGGCTAAAGCGAGACACAGTGGGTGCTGAGAATCCTCTCCTATGCTTCTTGGATGTACCTTATCCGGATACATTACATGGGCAGCGAAATTTGCTGCGTGTGCCTGCAACCGAGCCAACGTTATGTATTTGGTGCAGACACATAAAGAAGTGTAGTAGCAGAGTCTTGGCCTTTGTTTCTCGACAGTCAGAGATTCACCACGTCTGGCATTAGCCTTAAATGCTCTGGTACACCCCTCTAGCACCAAAACACTCCAGACTCTCTTAATGGAAATCCAGACGTCATTTTCTTTTTCTGTGGTGAGCATTTCTTCCTCTGTTTGGTACCCCTCTTCATTATGTTTATTTTCATGCTTTTTCTCTTCATTTGTGGTCTGTCCTGTGTTATCGTTGCCGTGCCTTCTCTTTCTGTCTGTTGTGTTCATTAGCCAAGGGAACGGGATTTTTTGAAGACCTTACGGTTGGTGAGTTCATCAGAAGCATGCGAGTATGATCAGCATGAGGATGTGGAGGATGAGGATGAGGATAAGGGGGTAGGTGTGGCCCCCATAACACTACTAATACTAATATTTAGCTGTGTCCTTTCCAGAGTTTTTTTAATTACTCTTAAGATTATGTGTGTTACTAGGTATGCAGTGTTTATAGTGTCTGTTTATAGTTAATTGGTTGTGTCGCATTTTTGGGTTATCTTTTATATTCATCATAGAACACATCTACTTCAACTGATAATGTATGCTAGGCTTGATGCAAACAAATATTTATATATACAGTATCCGTGTGTGTGTGCTGATGAAAGCAAGCAATGTCAAAAAGCATAGCGCTCACACGTTTTAAGCAATAAAATATCTTATTTTGTGCCAAAATTTTAGTCATGGTAAGTGAAGTTTTTCAAGGGAAAATACAAATGGGGAAAAAAAACTAACGAAAAACAGACATTTTGGTTTTTACCCATGACACTTGGAGGCCAATTCATTAACTTCGAGTGAAGAAATAGAAGAAAAATTACTTCGAATTTCGAAGTGTTTTTTGGGCTACTTCGACCATCGAATGGGCTACTTCGACTACGACTTCGACTTCGAATTGAAGGATTCGAACTAAAAATCGTTCGACTATTCAACCATTCGATAGTCGAAGTACTGTCTCTTTAAGAAAAAACTTTGACCCCCTAGTTCGCAACCTTAAAGCTACCGAACCCAATGTTAGCCTATGGGGAAGCTCCCCATAGGCTTGGCTAAGTTTTTTTGGTCGAAGGATAATCCTTCGATCGTTGGATTAAAATCCTTCGAATCGTTAGATTCGAAGGGATTATTCCTTCGATCGTTCGATCGCAGTATTTGCGCAAAATCCTTCGACTTCGATATTTGAAGTCTAAGGATTTTCATTCCCAGTCGAATATCGAGGGTTAATTAACCCTCAATATTCGACCCTTGATGCATCTGCCCCTTGCTGTGACAAAAATGTTTGGCACAAGCACAAAATAAATATATGTGTGAATGCTATGCTTTTTTGACTGATATATAGATGTATATAATAGGCTACTCTAAGTTACCTTTGTCAGGTGTAAAAACAACATTTTGTTTAACTTTAGTTTGTATATATATAAGTGCCTGTACTCATCCTCTAGGCAATGTGGGTGCACAATTAAACTGTCAGCACTCCCAATGAAGTTCAAAATGTGACATCATTGTACAGTAGCTGTATTCCAATGTAACATGTATGTCTATGTATGGTCAGCCTAAGTGTTTAAAACATGGCAATACATGATAATTTTAGCTCATTGGGCAAAATCACCAAACAAATGTATCTTTGTCCGGTGTGGCCATAGTAGGTCAGACTGTGTTGATCTAGTCATTTGGCCAACAATTTGGCCATACCATGTTGTGGAAAAGAATATCTTATCTTGCTCTTTTTTTACCCTGGGTGTTGACCCTTCATTGCATTTTTCGAAAACTTTACACCGTACAATAAGAAATTATACGGGTGACTTCGATTGTACAGATGCTAGTTTGACAGAAGTGTGACACTAATCTCAGGCTCAGCCTACTGAGTGTTAAGGCTTGGGCCCTGTTCTTTTACATTTTTGCATGAACACTTACAACAAACAGAATAATGAGAACATTGACCACATTAATAATGAGACCATATTATTATTATTCTCTTATTTAATAGGGTAACAACAGCACCCTTTTTGCACAATGCAAAATTCTGATTCTGAGTCTTGAATTTTTGTAACAGTAGCCAGTTTTCCTCCAGTCAAGACTTCCAAAAATGCGTTGCATGCTTCTTCAGAGGTCTGTTAGTCAACTGGCTTCTGTAATAGTATTTTTAAAAGTCTGAATTAGCGGTGCAGAGAATAGAAAGTGACAAATACTGCTTTCAGCAGAAATTACATTCACAAATTATTCTAAAACCAGTCTATTAACTTGTTTATATTTCAGAGTTTCATAACGACCTTACCTTTCATTAAAGAAAAAAAAAGTGTGACGTTCCCCATTAAGTGATACAAAACTAGTTTTGTTCTTTATGACATAGAGACCATTATGCCATATAAGGAAGTTATACCCTTTTGCTGTCCAGAATACTTGGAATTGGCTAGGTCCAGAAACATAACGAGATTGGATTTTAAAAGTACATTTTCAAGAACTAAAACATTTTAAGAAAAAGTAAAATCAGTATTTAAAGTAAATTGTGTTTTTCTATTTGTTTCTTTTATGTTTAAATCCCAGCTGTGAGTCACTGCAGTCTTACAGTATTGCTCATAGCAACAGAACACCTCTGTCTTTGTGCTTCAGAGAGCTCTGCTTACACCAACCTTTTCTTCTTTCCCTTGGGTGACTATATATTACATTCTCTGGAGGGCATCACTAATAACATCAGTCTTCTAATTTCAGATAGCTCCCAGCAAACGCAATGCTTTGCCATGGCACAGTTTCATTTTAATTCATCCAGGACATGGGGATTGGACAAAAGGTTGTGTCCATTGACTGTGTGTGGGTGTGATAAGATTTCACTTTCACAGATTACACAGCAGCGGTATTGGTTTATGTTTTTTTTAATCTGAATCGACAGAAATTCACTTTCTTTTACATTACCCTGCCCTCTTGTGGCAATAACCAGTGCATGACATCTTATTGTTATTCTCAGATAAAATTTAACGTATTGATATTAAAATTGTGTTTGTGTGTTTTATAAAGGATTTGTTACCATCGTGTCTGTGTATTCCTATTGCCACTTTGTAGTTTAGCTAAAGTGGGTAATGGAATAATATTTGATCCATCTAACATGCCATTGCATTATGCACATATAAAGGTTCTTGCAGAAAAATTCTGCTTTCATTTGTACGAAAATACGGTTCTTTAAAGGAACGCTGATGCTAAAATGTACATTTTTTTTTAACAAATATAAAATGATCATGCTTCTGGGCTCATGGATCCGTTTGTGTGCATGAAGATCTTCTCTCTCTCTCCAAGTCCAAGAAATATGCCAAGTTCATAGAAAAAAGCCAAGTACTGAGGCTTGTGATTATTTTTTGTTCAATAGAGTGGCTGCTTAGAGATATACAGATACAGAATGCAGCCCCAGCCAAATCAGTAGTTGTCCCTCTAAGGGGGTTATTTATCAAAATCGGAAATATCTCATTCTTTTCTGAAATCTACACTGATCAAATCCGCACGGGTTATTTCCTCTTATTTACCAAAACATTTTCTCGAAAATTTCCTGTGCAGGAAAAAACTTCGAAAAAATTTAGAAAAATTCAAATTGTACAAATTTTTCAGATTTTTAGCCCGAAAAAATTAGTTTTTTTCTGGATTTTTGCCCGAAAACCTTGAAATCTTCGGATTATTGCACTAAACCGGGCGCAGATCAGGATATCTTTGGGACTTCCCGCTTTGACTTATATACAACCTCGGCAGGTCTGAGATGCTGGATTTTTGGATTTGGACCTTTTCCATCCTAGGGGTATGATGAATTCCTAAAATTTATTTTTTTCACAAAAAATTCAGATTTTATAGTAAAAAAAAAACAAAACTCACATTTTTCAAGTTTTTGGCATTCAAACTTTAATAATATATATATATATATATATATATATATATATATATATATATATATATATATATATATATATATGTATATATATATATACAACTACAAGAGGTCCTCTGCACTCAACCCATTATCAATATATTTAAGACAGAGACATTTTGTGCATACTGCTACTAAAAAATGCCTTACCCTTTAAACAACACAGGGATTGTTTGTCCATATATTGCAATATATTTAAGCTGGCCAACTACGTCAAAGTCATCCCATATCTGGCCAGTCCTACGCTTAATTTTCATCTGATTCATTAAGAATTCAATTGCTTAATTATACATTTTACAAAGGGACTAAGTTTTACCTGCAACTTACTAGCTGCTTTCAAAGTAAAACTCCCAAACTTGGCTGCCCTTTTATTAGACACCAGTGGGATCACCTGACTATAGCTGGGAAGGGTGGGAGCTACAATACATATATATATATATATATATATATATATATATATATATATATATATATATATATATATATATATATATATATATAAATAACTGGTGCAGATTTGGTTGGAGCCGATTTCAGAAAAGAATGAGATATTTTACGATTTTTATAAATAACCCTCCAAGTGTCGGTATTGGCAAAATGCAAATCTTACTCTTTCAGCTTAGAGCAACTACATTTTTAGCATGAATGTTTCTTTAAATATATACAGTGGTGTCAAAAACTATTTGCCCCCTTCCTGATTTCTTATTCTTTTGCATGTTTGTCACACTTAAATGTTTCTGCTCATCAAAAAACGTTAACTATTAGTCAAAGGTAACATAATTGAACACAAAATGCAGTTTTTAAATGAAGGTTTACGTTATTAAGGGAGAAAAAAAACTCCAAATCTACATGGGCCTGTGTGAAAAAGTGATTGCCCCCCTTGTTAAAAAATAACTTAACTGTGGTTTATCACACCTGAGTTCAATTTCTGTACTCACCCCCAGGCCTGATTACTGCCACACCTGTTTCAATCAAGAAATCACTTAAATAGGAGCTACCTGACACAGAGAAGTAGACCAAAAGCACCTCAAAAGCTAGACATCATGCCAAGATCCAAAGAAATTCAGGAACAAATGAGAACAAAAGTAATTGAGATCTATCAGTCTGGTAAAGGTTATAAAGCCATTTCTAAAGCTTTGGGACTCCAGCGAACCACAGTGAGAGCCATTATCCACAAATGGCAAAAACATGGAACAGTGGTGAACCTTCCCAGGAGTGGCCGGCCAACCAAAATTACCCCAAGAGCGCAGAGACAATTCATCCGAGAGGCCACAAAAGACCCCAGGACAACATCTAAAGAACTGCAGGCCTCACTTGCCTCAATTAAGGTCAGTGTTCACGACTCCACCATAAGACTGGGCAAAAACGGCCTGCATGGCAGATTTTCAAGGCGCAAACCACTTTTAAGCAAAAAGAACATTAAGGCTCGTCTCAATTTTGCTAAAAAACATCTCAATGATTGCCAAGACTTTTGGGAAAATACCTTGTGGACCGACGAGACAAAAGTTGAACTTTTTGGAAGGTGCGCGTCCCGTTACATCTGGCGTAAAAGTAACACAGCATTTCAGAAAAAGAACATCATACCAACAGTAAAATATGGTGGTGGTAGTGTGATGGTCTGGGGTTGTTTTGCTGCTTCAGGACCTGGAAGACTTGCTGTGATAGATGGAACCATGAATTCTACTGTCTACCAAAAATCCTGAAGGAGAATGTCCGGCCATCTGTTCGTCAACTCAAGCTGAAGCGATCTTGGGTGCTGCAGCAGGACAATGACCCAAAACACACCAGCAAATCCACCTCTGAATGGCTGAAGAAAAACAAAATGAAGACTTTGGAGTGGCCTAGTCAAAGTCCTGACCTGAATCCTTTTGAGATGTGGCATGACCTTAAAAGGGTGGTTCATGCTAGAAAACCCTCAAATAAAGCTGAATTACTACAATTCTGCAAAGATGAGTGGGCCAAAATTCCTCCAGAGCGCTGTAAAAGACTCGTTGCAAGTTGCTTGATTGCAGTTATTGCTGCTAAGGGTGGCCCAACCAGTTATTAGGTTCAGGGGGCAATTACTTTTTCACACAGGTTTGGATTCCTTTTCTCCCTAAATAATAAAAACCCTCATTTAAAAACTGCATTTTGTGTTTACTTGTGTTATCTTTGACTAATAGTTAAATGTGTTTGATGATCAGAAACATTTTGTGTGACAAACATGCAAAAGAATAAGAAATCAGGAAGGGGGCAAATAGTTTTTCACACAACTGTATTGTATTGTATTGCATTTTAAATTCCCATACAGTATAATGATGAACATGTTAAAAACCAATAGCCCATTTGCATGGGTTTTATTATCCTGTTTTTTCAAGAATACATATATAATATTTATAATATAAATGTATTATATAAATATATTTGATGTTATTTGCTGTCACTTGGCTAATGGTTTACTAACATGTTGCATTTCTGCATTCATGTTTTTCATATATTTGAGGGTGTTCTTTAATTGTACATTTGGGAATGCTCACTAAATAGTTTATTAAGTATGTGTGTGCGTGTGTGAAGGGCATGGTTTTATTTTATCGCAGTGAAATGAGTGATTTATGTTTTTTCACACATACAGTTTGACTGCAGTAGTCTCAAAAAAATCTTAAAAATCAAACAATTAAACAGGCATTGATAATAATGAAATGATATAAAAGAATGCAGTTTTTTTCCAGTATGCTATCTTTTTGGAAAGAAAGTACCTTTTAGAGGCCAAGGAAACAAAAAAAAATACTTTGGTCAGCCTTCATACATTTTGCGCTTAAAAAGGCATAGAAAAAAAAACATTTAGGTCATAAGAATATAGCCTCATTGAGAGTGAGAGATGTGCCAGTATAGTCTTTGCTACATACCTTTTGTTGCCTAGGCGTTTTGTAGCTCAATAAGTGGGAGGAAAAATTACTTGGAATGTACAAGTAAGGGAATGTTCTAGCATTATTGTATCCATAGAATCAGTTTTCAGGTGGCAAAGTTTTCTTGCATTTTGTCAAATAAATACCATTATATGGGAGTGTGGTCATTTTATTCCTTGACAAAACTAATGTAAATAATAACCATTTCTATCTTCCCTTTGTAGCCTCGGGAAAAAGGCAGGATGCGCTTTCATAGACTACAGAATGTACAAATTGCACTCGACTATTTGAAAAAACGACAGGTAATAATTCATTTTATTCTCAGCAAAACGGTTCCAAGCTTCTCATTAAGATATCAGGACTTTACCACAAACCACCTTGTTTTCCAATATAAACAGCAAAATTACATCTAGTATTAGATCTCTGATGGGATTTTCATTTTATCTGTAATGTAAATACACAATGTCCTTGAGAACCAGAGTCTTTGTTTGTTCCCGAAAAGGTTGGTTAAATCTCATGTTTGAATTCAGCCTTTGTACTGTGTCAGTAGCCCACAAAGAAAGGGAGGACCTCACTCATGTGTTTCATCTTCACTAACAAGTTAGTGCTTAGTCATTTGTTAAGAGCCAAGAGTTAAGTGTATAAAACAAAAGATAGCATGTATATATGTACTGGATACTTGCTGTGCAGCTGATCTGACTGAATTCTTGACTTACATGCTGTGATATAACTGACAAATCATTAAAGGACCAGTAACATCAAAAAAATTTTTTAAAAAATTGTTAGTATACAACCAAAAATAAACACCAAACAAATTAAACTTTTACATTGCGTGTCTTCCCATTCGCTATTATGAAAAAGTCACCTGCACTAAAGCACACGCAACGCTTAGTTTTCCAAAGTCGTCTGAAGTTTGGGCGACTTAGGAAAACTAAGTGCCGCGTGTGCTTTAGCGCAGTCGACTTTTCATTATAGCGGACGGGAAGACACGCAAAGGCAGTTCAGGGAGATTTCTTAATAAAACCACAACCCTTAATGATTTGTCAGTTATATCACGGCATGTAAGTCAAGAATTCACTCAGATCAGCTGCACAGCAAGTATCCAGAAGATGAGGGCGATTAGTTGCTAGGCAACTAAATCTCCCCTAATCTGCCCGTGTATCACAACCCTAACAATAGAACTAGCTGACTTTTGAGATGTGGGGCTCTCCATGATCTGAGCTGATTGCTTTAGGGCCGTGGTCCCCAACCAGTGGCTTGTTAGCAACATGTCTCTCACCAACCCCTTGGATGTTGCTCCCAGTGGCCTCAAAGCAGGTGCTTGTTTTTGAATTCTTGGCTTGGAGGCAAGTTTTTGTTGTATAAAAATCAAGTTTATAGCTAAACAGTGCCTTCTGTATTCTGCCAATAAACGTAGGGCTACCAAATAGCCAATCACATTCATTATTTTGTACCTCCAGGAACTTTTTTTCATGCTTCTGTTGCATTAAATGTCAATGTGGCTCAATGGTAAAAAAGGTTGGGGACCCCTGCTTTAGGGCAATGGCACACCAGGAGATTAACCATATCGATCAATCTCAGCCTCTGCGGGTGACTAATCGCCTGTTAAAGCTTTCCCGTAGGCAATAATGTGAATTGCTGGTGGTAAAACCCATGTGTCTCTTCAGTCTTCCAAAATTGCTTGATTAATCTCCTGGTGTGCCATTGCCCTTAAGGTCATCCCCTTATCTCTACGGATACATCTTGGGGGCTCCAAGTGATTAGGAGGTGTATTCCTGTCCTATATGAAATAACAAATAACAGTGGTGTCTGATTCAGTTTTATGGGAATAAACTTGAATGAAGTTGTGGGCAACTGTACATGTATGTCCCACTGGTGAAATCTTCATCCCAAGTATATTCAGCTAAAAAGAAAAAAAAATGTATAAGTAATCAATATAATGTTATTTTAGCTCTTTAGAATGTAGGTTCCTTTAAAATGTAAACCAGTCATTGAAAGGGGAAGACTTTCTTGCTTTGGACTTAGCAAAACATGATGCTAGTATGTATAACATGGGGCCAGTTTATCAATGCTTGATATGTTTAACAGAGCAGTAAGGATGAGTAACACTCCATTAAAAATATCAAGCTTTTTATGTATTACCAATTGTCTGTCCCCAGTCATGTGTGTAGGGCACATACAGTATGCAGTGGGAGCCCTGAATGTAACATACCTTCTTGGCAGGTGTAAATTCAAGGGCTCCCTTGTGTCTGTGATCTATTTTGCTATAGTAGATGAGACATCTCTCTTCATTATTATCTTTTCCTCCTTCGTGTTTTTTCAAATTATTTTAACTGTTTTATTTACCTGTTTGGGCTTTCCTGCTTATTTTCTCTTCTGTTTTTCTCTCATTCCCGCTCTTCCTTTTATACCTGCAATTATCCCCCAACACCACCTTCTCTCACTCTACGAATGTGTTATATCTTTTATAAAACAGATACATCAGAACACCTCACTCAGCGTGCTGGGATGGGGGTTCAATACTCACAGATATGTAGAATCTGTTCACTTGCAGCACTGCATTCCCTGTAACACGTCTGTGTTAAGAAATGTAGAATTAACTTTGCTATTCTAATGTCACTTTTTCTATATCTTTATTACAGCACTGGTTACATATAATTATTGCTAATGCTTATGTAGCCATGCACTTTACAGAAGGCTGAGAATGAGGCAAGGGTTTCTGACGAGCAAGCCTTTACTGGTTTATAGGGCTCATTTACAACGCTATAAATTCATGGCTGTGAGAGAGAGAAATATATTCTATGGGAATCTGAATTATCTTTCAGGTACCAATAACTGCATCCACATGAAATCAATTGCAGAACAGAAAGCCACGACACAGTAATAAAGAGCTAAGCCATTATAAACCCATATTTATTTTTTGAAATGTTTAACTTAGCTGTCTGTAGGTATGGTGTTCCAAATCACCCCTTATCGAGAAAATAACAGTTCCAAAGGATTCTAGTTTCTTGATCCTATACTTTTTTGCCCTCTTTCTCAAAACATGCCCCCTGTAGAATATTTTTTCAACATATTTGTCACAGTGTAAACTATATTAAATTCAGAACTTTCTGATATAAATGCTCTAAAACAAATTGAACAGAATTAGAATAACAGTGTTATTGTATCTCATTGTAAAGTGTGCTAGCTATATCTTTATGTGCTGATTTTGAAAAACAAGCTTACTCAGACTGGTAGCCTCTTTAAATTGATGATCATGTTAGCTATACAAATTCCAACATTGTGTTTTTTTTGTATTACAGGTGAAACTAGTAAATATAAGAAATGATGATATAACGGATGGGAATCCCAAATTGACTTTGGGCTTGATATGGACCATCATTCTGCACTTTCAGGTAAGATGCTATTTTTTTTTATTTACTGTTCATCTGATTGTTATTAAACATATGCTTCTGTTAATATATATATATATATATATATATATATATATATATATATATATATATATATATATATATATATATATATATATATATTGTTTGGTCCGGGCAGCACTCTGCTTCAGTCTTCCTACCGGGTGCACGGCAAAAAAGTTTATATATATCAATGCAGACCAGCAACTCCAGAATTTCTTAAAAAACAAGTGTATTAAGAAGTGCACATACAGCCAGAGGATTTGACTCAGGATATTATTCAGCTCTTTCCTTAGGTCTCACTACTGATCTAGTGCCTTACTGTTTTTCTGGGCCATAAGTTTTTACTGTATACTGGTAGACAGTGGCAAAATATCCAACTGTTGGATTGCTTGTTAGCATTTCTTTATGAACACTATGGTGTTGAACATATTTGGAGATTTGTACAACTCTTTTAAATGTACAATTACTTATTACCTATACACTATGCACATGTGACGTCATCGGGGGAGTTACTTTGGCACTAATTTCACATGTAACAATCTATTTTAGGTTGTTTGATTGTTTGGGTCCTCTTGATGAAATCAAAATCATGATAATTACCAATAAATAATTTCACTTATTTCACACCATTTTTATTATATGGTTACACTGGATGTACCTGCCTATTGGTTTTTGTCTGTTTGGGAGTGTTTTCCTACTACACTGACACTGACTCAATATGTATATATATGTATATATATATATATATATATATATATATATATATGTATATATATATATATATATATATATATATATATATATATATATATATATATATATATATATATATATAAATTTATATTGCCAAAAATTTACAGCATCTGTTGGCAGAGTTTGTCTAGGTAGAACACTTCCAGAAATGTGTACTGTATATATTATAGCAATTAATGATTAGTGATCACTATACAGTATGTTTTTAGAGTGATGCAGCAAGTTGTATTAGAATGGCAATTGTCTTGTACTGCAACCAGTTATTTAACCAGTATATTTTTGTTCTTTTGTAAACATTACAGTATAATTTCCATTGCCACAGTTGAAAACGTGTTTTCCTCGTAAATGCAAATACAGCTAGTTATTTTCCAGGACTTAGTAACCAGCCTGTTTCTGGGATTGTGACTGACCTTTATATGGCACATGCACAATATTGTAATATTTTAAATTATAGAAAGATAGCTTTACAGTGATCAAAACACAACAAACGCAATGCTGATTGCACAGTATTTGCTACAGATTTTTGTTCTCTGCATGGTTGGCTGTGCCACAAAGAAATGCATAAAGGCTTGTAGTATGGGTATGGACTGAACTTTCTGAGCTTAGTGTAGAGCGAAGTGTGAAGCCCCTACTGTGAAATGTAAGGATAACAGAAGCTCTGTGATATCAATTAGCACTGCTGCTAAGGAATTATATTACTTTTACATGTATTTTAGTATATGGGTGCCAACATCCCTAAATTGTATATATATATATTACAACTTATGCAAGGCTATATGGGTGCCAACATCCCTAAAATGTATATATATTACAACTTATGCAAGGCTTTTGTGTCATTTGTTACACAAGGGTTAAAGGAATTGTTCAGTATAAAAATAATGGGTAAATAGATAAATAAAAAATGTTTCAAATATAGTTAGTAAAAAAATATAATGTACAGTATAAAGGCTGGAGTGACTGGATGGATGTCTAACATAATAGCCAGAACACTACTTCCTGCTTTGCAGTTTTCTTGGTTTCCGCTTATTGGTTACCAGGCAGTAACCAATAGTTGACTTGAGGGTAGGGTTGCCACCTTTATGTCTGGCTGAGACCGGGCGCGGGGGCGGGTCCGTGACGTCAGTGGGTGTGTCTGTGATGTCAGTGGGCTGACCCATGACGTCAGTGGGCGGGGCTATGATGCGGCGATTGCCCGATCGTCGTGTCAATCAAGGGAATACCGCTCAGTTTTCCTTATTCGGAAAACTGGGCAGGAAGTATAGACCCGGGCAGCCCCTCAAAATACCGGGCTGTCCAGGTCAAAACCGGACAGGTGGCAACCCTACTTGAGGGGGGCACATGGGTCTTAACTGTTTGCTTTTGAATCTGAGCTGAATGCTGAGGATCAATTGCAAATTCACTGAACAGTTATGTCCCATGTTGCCCCCCCCTTAGAGTCGCTGACTAACTCAGAGTTAGAGAGCTGAAAAGCAGGAAGTACTGTTCTGTTATGTTAGATGCTCACTCCAGCCTTTATACATTACATTTTTGGCTAACTAATAGGGATACACCGAATCCAGGATTCGGTTCGGGATTCGCCAGGATTCGGATTTGGCTGAATCCTACTGCCCGGCCGAACCGAATCCTATTTTGCATATGCAAATTAGGGGCGGGCGGGAAATCACATGACTTTTTGTTACAAAACAAGGAAGTAAAAAAAATTTCCCCTTTCTACCCCTAATTTGGAATTTGGCCGAATCTTTCGCGGGGGTTCGGCCGAATCCAAAATAGTGGATTCGTTGCATAACTAAATTAGAAATTCTATGTTTCTCCTGTGTATATGATGTACATAATTTTGTTTAAGAGAATCCTATAGTCTGTTTTTGATTCAGGTGTTTTCTGCTGGTTGCATATTAGTTTCATTTGATTTCAGAGCCTTCATTGTGTTATTGTATTGACTTTATTGTCTGTTGGTGAGTGACAAGAATTGTGTATTCAATGACAATTTAGATTTTTTACCACTAGATGGCACCCTATATTGAATAATGTGCCATGCAACTACTCATACACTCTTCTGTATTTAAATTGTGCAATAGCAGGCTATTTTTTTTGCACAGCAAATTTTGAAGCCTGTAAATCCAACACTATTCAATCACGGATTTAAAGATTGGCTTTTCCTAAATCAGTGTCAATTAATATGTGTAGTTTTATCTGCTACGATTAGGGAAATGGGCTAATGGGTTTTCTTAGTTTACAGATGGTATTAACCACTGTATTCTAGGGATTCTATGCTACCAAAGACCAGCTGTGAGGCAAATTCATTTTCAGTATGATTTGTGTATTTTAGGTATTAGTGTAGATTATGTCTCTGCAGTCCCTTAGGAGCCTTGGTACTGGAAACTTGACCATGTAATCTCACATGGCTGCTAGTTTACAAACATAAACAATTTCTCTGGCAATCCTTATCCTTTTTCTTGTTGTTTATTCCACTAAATTCCATCTAGCACTTTTTAATATGCCTTAGGGCATTCTTAAGATATTTATATGGCCGAATGGCACTTCTTTGTAGGGTCCAAAAAAGGCACTAATATTTAAGCTGGTTGATTTCCAGCCATATGACAGTTAAACTCCACTTCTGATGTCACTGACACGTTTACACAATGTGGGAGGTGGTTATTTAAGGGTTGACTTTGTATGTATTTTCACCTCGAAAAACCTCTATAATCAGAGGTGCACAATCAAGGGTTGTTGGATGGATGAAGGATCGGCACACTCTTATCTTATTTTATCCACAAGATGCTATCTCAGTAAAAGAGCAAACATTCACCTTTAAGGGTAAGAGCACCCGCTAATATTCGGGGAGATTTAGTTGCCTGCCGACTAATCTCCCCATAAAGCCTTCCCGCCGGCAGGATGGCACTCGGACCGCTTCGTTTTCTGAAGTTGCCTCATGAGGAAACTTCGGACGACTTTGGAAAACAAAGTGCTCCAAATGCCATCTCACCAGCAATTTAGATTCTAGGGTTTTCGGGGAGATTAGTCGACCAAAGAATTTTAGCGTGTGCCCTTTTAAGTGCTGATCCTTTATCCATATCTATCTATATATATATATATATATATATATATATATATATATATATATATATATATATATATATATATATATATATATATGTATATATATATTTTTTTTTTGTCTTCTTTCTGTAAGCCTTGTTTACTAAATTATTGTAAAGTATTGTGCAACTTGCTTGCTCTATATAAATAAATGATGATAAATGGACAAAGCCTGGTATCAAACACAAATACAGCTATATCATGCTAGACTTAATTAGACTTAATTGCTTATACCAGAACATCTCACTTCGTAACTGTAACTTTGTATAGCATATACAGCTATTACAATAAACACGATTACAGTAGTAAAGAAGATCATTTGTTTTAATAATAAAAGCACCACATTAATTGACCTAGTCAGGAAACTTTTTCTTGTTGGTGCCTTAACACTGTGAGTAAGATTTTGAAACTATGCATATATCTAAGGCGTAAATTCTTGATTCAGCACCATAGGCACCATAGGCATTAATGACTGTAAACACCAAATACAGAGACAGTTGCATTGTGCCAATTTTATAAATAACATTTTACAGGTTTAATTTACTCTTGCTCAATTACCTACCCTCACAGCTTTGAACACCCTTTTGTGCTTTTCAAAAACAACCCTACTTTAGACTCACTTGTGTCCTCAGGATAATAATTTCTTGTTGCACAATCCTGTTCATTTAAACATATTATGTAATGAGTAATGGTTATTATGAAAGCCCATATGGCACTGTTGCTAAATTCAGAGTGAGGCTGTCTGGTGTGGCCAAGAAATTCTAATACGATGCCGTGAAGTGTGGTCTGCCTTTGATGAGTTCAAATGCACCCATACACTTTCTAATGCAATGCTTTTCGCTCTTCCTTGATTTAAGACATGTGGTACAATCCCAATTAATACCACCCCCAGGAGATTAGAGAGTCCAGCCCATTACCCATATACTGCAGAAGCCCCTATCTATGCCTACCTCATCTAGGATTATAATTGTAAATTATCCAAACTCTTTGAACAGTGGAAAATAGACATCCCTACTCTCACTGACAAGGTTTGGGAAGACACTCATGATACCCTATTTCATAATTTGGTCTCAGCCTCCAAAGACTCCATAGAATATCCCTAATATACCCAAATGAGAGCCTGTAGTAAATTAAGACACATTTGGTCTTTAGCAACAGAATTATAGCCCAGGTATTAGACCAATAAATGCCTCTTGTCCCGCAAGTAGTCCTTCTCAACCAGGTAAATAATCCAGCTCCCACTAGAGCAGTGAGGACATTGATTTCTATATTATTAGCCTAGGCTAAGAAATGCATTACCATGAGATAGAAAGATGCAAATTATCCTAAATAAAAATCCCATTGTTAAAAAAATAATATTTGGGATCAAACTTTTAATACATGATTCCACAGACTGAAACAAATCCATGAAAGTCTATCTGTGACTCGTAAGAACCATTTCCCAACCTCTCCCCCCTAAGGCTCACACAAAGTGGCGTTACTATAGTGCGATGGGCCCCCTGCAAAAAAATCTTTCTCTAGTTACACCACTGCTGACAGAGTTATGTGCCTCACCATTTTCTATTTTGAAGTGATGGGTTCTGGGACTTGAAGTCTCTGTACTTTGCAAAGTGGCTGGTGCACAGAATCTCTGGAAAGCAGAGGCACTTCAAGTCCCAGAATCCATTACTTCATAATTGAACAAGGTGAGTGAGGGAAGGGGAATGAAAGATGTTTCTTACTAGTCAGAGATAGATTATCATGGTTTTATTTCAGTCTGTGTAATCATGTAGTTCTGTGCAAACAAAATTATATTTAGATTCATTTTTCACAGTTCACTGGCAAAAACCTTACACCTTTTCTGACAAAGCCCAACTGAATAAGCTCATTTTAAAATAGACAGGGTATATTTTCACTTTAAGAAACAGTGGTATACAGCTTATAAGGGACATTACCTAGCCTGGTTGGTGTTGTAACTTGTTCCCCTATCACATGGTCACCACCAGGGCTGTATAACTGCACATCATATAGAATGCTATGGATAGAATAGAACAGATGCAAAAGACAGTAAGGGGCAAATTCACTAAGATTCGAAGTTGCGCCAGGCGCAACTTCGCTGCACTTCGCCAAGCGTAGTTTCGCCAGCGCTCCGCAAATTCACTAAAATCCGAAGTTGCGCACAGGGGTAGCGTAAGGTTGCGACGTTGCGCTAGCGTTGATTTGCTATGTAAAGCGAAGTTACGCTAGCGAAGGCTAATTTGCATACGGCGCGAAATTCAAATTTCAATGGAGGAATACGTATCATCACTACAAATGCCTAGAAAACCTTCAAATCATCAAATAAAATTTTTATTTTGCCCTACGCATGTGCCCACTGTCTAGGTAAATTGCCATGAGTCAGGAAATGTAGGGGGGAAGGAGGGGAGCCCCAAAAATTTTTTCGATCTTTTTCAGCCTATCACCCATAATGTAGAAAACACGCCAGCGTTTTTTTTAAACAATCCCTATCTACTCTATTGCGCTTCGCCAGGTCTGAGGTGGCGAAGGAAGTCTAGCGTAAAAGGTAGCGTTCAGTACACTGTGCAAGTTAGTGAATTTGCGTAGTTACATCGCTAGCGAAAATTCGCCTGGCGTAAGGGTGCGAAGTAACAATAGCGAAACTACGCCAGCGTTCGTTAGTGAATTTGCGCAGTAACGAAATTGCCAAACGCTAGCGAATTAACGCTAGCGTTCGGCGCTTAGTGAATTTGCCCTAAGAGTTTAGTACAGCTATGGGACCTGTTATCCAGACCTGGGGTTTTCTGGATAATGGATCTTTCTGCAATTTGGATCTTCATACCTTAACGTGATACTGACACCAAAAAATTATTATTCAAAATATTAATGTACACCAAAAGTTACCTATAGCTCATGTTGAAATAAATCCAATAGGCTGGTTTCCAATAAGGATTCATTATATCTTAGTTTGGATCAAACCATCATCCCATACCTTGCCAAATGACATGGGGGTAATTTCTTGCCTGGAATGAAATATTTTGCCCCAGCCATTTATATGGTGTGGTAATAAATAGTGATAGGGCACATCCCAACAGACAGAGGGGCAGATTTAATGAAGGGCGAAGTGGCCGTTGCTAGTGAAAATTCGCCAGAAATCCCATCTATAGGTACATTGCCACTTACGAACAGGCGTAGAGAACAATTTGCTAGTGCAATTTCCTTTACCACCTTAGACCAGGTGAAATGATAAGATGAAGTTACATGCTTCTCAATCTTATGTCAGTGACATCATATCCTGTATGCTGGAAGGTCATAAAAGTTCTAAAAAACTCTGGCGTTTTTTCATATTTTCAAGCAGAATTGCCTTCAAACGTTCAAAAGTGTCACAAAGTGTGGCGGAGCGTTCACTGGCAAAAATACGCTCTTTAGTGAATTTGCCCCTAAGAATGTTAACAACTCATGACAGGAATCCATACCATCATGTTCAGCTTGTTGTATACATGTTCTTAAATCTATAGTGAAAACAAAACTGAGTTCTCCTTTAAAGTTACAGACGATCAACGTTTGACATTAAAGTATAATATTTCTTTATAATTTGGACTGTAAACATGTTTGAAATGCCAAAGAGGGAAATTTTGGTGAACTTTGCTTTTAATGACTGGTCTGGGTACTCCCTTCAGCTTGGTAGCGGTTTAAGTACCAAATTAGTGTAATGGTAAATTCTAGACAACAACTGCCGCATTCATTTGTAATGAGATCAGATTGTGAATGAGGGTTTGGTCTAGCTAGAAGCAACATGCTTCCCTTGGCATTATTTGCTCTTTCATAATGTCCTACTTGAAAATTAAGACTTTTTTAATCTTGTGTTTTTCCATTTTCTGAAGTGCCTTGCAGAAAAAAAGTGTAGGTCTGAGTATTTATACACAGATCTGTTCTGTTGCAAATCAAAGGGATATTTTATGGATGTGTTAAAAGTGGCTCTTTATGTAATGTACAGCAAGAAGATATTAGGGTATCTGGAATCAGATTTATATATGCTTAAATATTCCCAAAATAAAATAGAACTTGAACCTGAAACAATATGGCTGTGGGGTCTGTGGCTACTGATTATTATGCTGGAGAATGGAGAAAAATATATTGTTCTTTCTGTATGAATATATCACTGCGTGGATTTGGTAGTGCTGTTTTCATGAGGGATGAGCTGGGGGAGGCACAAAGGTGTTACCTCCTCCAGGGCTCTACTAGTCCCCTAACCATAGAGCCATGTGCCCATCACTGCTGTGGTTTGCAAATTTTCAATTCCAGATTTTCAATCCCATGTGAGGTGCAGGGTTTATATATTAGTTGGGATCAAGTACAAGGTACTTTTTTAGTATTACAAAGAAAAAGGAAATATTTTTTTAATTTTTTTTTATGGGCGATTGCCTTCCTGTACTTTGGAGCTTTCTGGGTAAAAGGTTTTTTGATAATCGTGTGCTGCTCACACTTCAGTTGTGAGCATTCTTGGGAGGCAGCACTAAGGAACTTATTTATCAACAAATTCAACTTTTTATTGTGACCCAAGGTTTTTTTTTTGTTTTGAATTTATGACATTCATTAAGATAAAAACATTTTTTTAAACAAATAAGTACAGATTCGAGTTTAGCAAGTTTTTGACTTTTTTAGAAAGTTTTTTCAAATTTGGAAAAAAACATGAAAATTCTCACATTTGATTTTTGCTAAATATGCATACCTGTGTCTCTCCAGAGGTAGACTGGACTGTACCATTTGATGTGTAATTGCCATCCAGTTTGGTGCAGGTGCATGCTTATTTAAGCATTGCCTACAGGCAACAGTACACGGGCAAGCAATTAAATCACCCACTCATTAACTAAGGTTGTAATAATAGCAAACCCTGTATAGATGATGACAAAAAAGCCCTGTTAACTTACAAATGCTGGAAAATATGGCAAGACTGGGTTCCCTGTAATGTTAGGTTCTGTAGATGTAGGCAGCGTGGCAGTGCTACAAGGAAATTTCACAAAACGTTTAGATTCCATATTAACTGATTGTGGGAAAGGTGCAAGTTGCCATTTTTTTACACTGTGCACCCTGCCCCAGCATTATCACCTATGGCACAGTTTGGGAATATAAGCACTTGCTTGTGAATACGTCACTGCCTGCGTTTATTAGCAGTGTATTTATGAGGGGCAGGTGAAAAACATAGGTGCCCCCCTCTCCTGTCCCTTACCTGTCCTATAACTTAAGCATCATCTATCCTGAGGTGCAGCTATGCCCCAGCTGCAAGCGCTTCTTGTGTCTGGGGCATAAGGTAAGGTGCATTTTTGCAAACAAATGAGGCACGTAATGTGTCAAGCCATGATTTTACCACAAATAAATCACTGAAAACAATATTGCTTCAAAATAATTGTTATTTTTGCCACTGCTGAATTTCAGTATTTGGCTTTATAACTTGAATTTTTAAAATAACTTTGTCAAGTTCAGGAACTTTTTCAGCATGTTTTAATGTGCCGAGCACACTGAAATTCACTCACAGCTTGCTCTAACATTACACTAACACTGCACCTGTCTTCATGAAAATATTCACTTCTGCATGGCCTCCAGGCCGCACTGCAGGGCTTTTACTTGTTACTTCTTGATCAGTTATTTTAGCACTGGTGGAACACTAAGATGAGTATTGCGATTAGATTTGTGGTCAAGAATTTTAAGGCTGTCTTCCAGCCAAGTATTACATTCCTTTCTTGCAGCAATCTTTTGGCCATGTACTCAGACGTTAAGAAATAAGCAAGGAATTCATTTTATGAAAGTAGCTTAGTGTTATTGTATCACAGTAGTTATATTAATTAGCATAAACACTGGTGTGTTTTACCAAAGGCTTGGTTCCGTTGCTGTGCTCTCCAAAATGGTGCTATTAATGCTTCCTAAATCCCTGCCACCTCTGTTTCTATATACTTTACATATGTGCATGTGTCTGACTTTCTGTGTATCATTATGTTTGTTTATTTGAGAGAACTGCTGCCAAAAAGAATGTCAACTGCGTTTTGTATGAAAAATGCAGTTGAAATTTAAAGGGGCCCTCCTCTAAAAAACGTTTTTTTTTTGCACAATAAATGTAAATGTAATTCTAAGAAACTTTCCAGCATACATGGATTTAATTACTGATTTTAAAGATATGGTAAAATGCACAGTTAAATTCATTTTTAAAGGAACAGTAACACCAAAAAATGAAATATAATGTACTGTTGCCCTGCACTGGTACTTCAGAGCTTATCTGTTGTCTGCTGTGTATTCTGTGCCCTTTCTCCTTTTTCAGCTTTGAATGGCTGCCCCAGTACATTATATTGTCATTCCTTTAATATACATTTTGGTGTTACTGTTCCTTTAAAAGGAAAGAGACTAGTAACCTGTTGTTATCTGGTTGTTCCTGTTCTTGCGGCAAGGTTTTAAGGTATTGGGACAATTTCATGACCAGTGGCTGTTCTCTTAATGTTTCCATGTCATACCATACTGATCCCCCACTCATAAATGCTGGTAAAACAAAAACTACACTACATTTTTAACATGGACTGGTTAGAAGCAACTACCAGAAATGAACAAAAAACAGCAAACCTTTTTAACATGTGGACAACATACAAAATCTCTACCAGAACAATCAGACATCATGGTATGATATGGAAACATAGAACACCCATTGGTCATGGAATAATATCTGAGAGTTTACATTCTTTGCTCTCCTGGCTCACATTCTTGAAACAATGTTGTAAGCCAGGCGATTAAAAGGCCCTGAGGAGAATGGACTCCTCTTATACTGTTTTAACATTCTCACCAAAAAGAACAGGGGCTTGTGGCTAAATTCCGTGGAGTTGGGGGGCGGGGGGATGAAAGAGACATTTGTGATCAGTACATAAGCATTATGGGGTGGGTGTTTGGAGGTGTGGTGCTTAGGGTGGCACAGGATAGATAGAGGTGCTAACACAGGGGAAGTGCTTGACTGCTTCTGGGAAGTGACATCATCACATGTGCGCATGCACTTTTCTGAAGCTGCTGAACAATGTGCACAAAGCTCCAGTTGATGTCACTGAGAAACTGGAAGATAAGGGGAATGATGTAAAGTGATGGTAGGTTAGGGGTGGTGGTCCAAATAGTTAAACTCCTGCCAAAATGGGAGGATTTGACATGTCTGGATAGAAATACTGGACTGGCACTCATTGTAGAATTTGCTATAAAGTGTAGCAAGTATTGTTATTTGTTAGGCATTGTAGCTGAAATGTTGGAATGTTGCAAACAACATTTGCATTATTAAAGGAAGTTCAGTTGTAAACAGATGTGCTATTATGCTTATTTCCTTGGTGACTTTTTATTTGGCCTTGAAGGCAGGTCTCCCATTGTTTTAGTTGAAGAGGGAATCATTATCAGAACATTGTTCTTAGCATAACACCACATGGCTTACTGGCACAATGAGTCAAGATCATATTCTGGCACAGGTACTCACACAGACATGCACAGACAGACACAGACTGAGCGTACTGGCAAAGATATTTCTCAGCATATACTGTCATTATTGGTACAGTGGATCAGTACCATCAGCCAGTACAGATAGACACAGTGGATCCAGCAAATGCTTTCACACTGTCTAGACAGCAGTATATTTTGGCACAGTGAGCTTAGAGGAGAATGTCTGCCTTTAACAGCCCAGTATGTTGCCTGCTGTTGGGTACATATACAGTAGGGCTGTGATCAAGTGGTGACTGGGAAAGAAAGGCATTCTGCTTGGTGCAGTGCCTGGGATGTTGGCTAAATCTGATATAGTCATACAAATCACTGCTGTAAAATTTGGCAGTGTGAAAAAGGAACACTGGAACATGGAAACAATTGAGGACAATCATAAGAAAGCCAAGACAGATGGGAGCTCTGCTTATAGGGAAAAATATGGTATTTCTGTATTAAAGGGAATACTTACATTGCCAATACATTTTGAGGGCATATCTTTCCATCTCTCATTTGTTTTACACATATTGCATAACATGAAAGTCCTTCCTAGACTCCAGTGGCAATGGCATCCCTAGTGGTCATCAGTAGATGTTACTTTTTGTTTGCCACCTAGTAACAGGCTGACAGATTCTGGAAGTTGCAGTTGAACAACAGCTGAAAGTCTATAGTTTGGACAGCCCTACTTTATAAACATGAGCCCACAACACATAGACAGCCCTGTAGCTCATAATTAGGACATTTGTGATTAATAATGAGCTCATGGTTGCATAGCATCTGGGTAAATTCGTTTTTAGCACCTTGCTTTTAAACACACTCCATCATTCTTTAATAGACTCTTAGATTACCACATACAAGCAGCAGCCTTCATAAAGCGCCAGCAGCAGTGAGTTTCTGTTTACTCCCCTCGGGATAAAGAAAATACTTGAAACCGTCAGGCACTGTAATTTACCCTATGATAGATGCTGTTTTACACATTTCATTAGTGAGTGCCTAAGAAATACCCTTCACAATCCTTTAAACAAAATGTCATTGTTTTCTTTCTTAGTGAACCATGTACTTTCTGTGTTGCTCATAGCCAGGTCTATGAGCAATGCCTCCCAATCCATACCTGGAAATCTGTGTGCTGCTCCCAGCCACACCCTGGGACAGGTATAAGTCAAGGTAAATCCACAGGGTGCAGTGAATAAGTCTGTATCCCTGTTATAATCTAAGGGTGAACCTTGACCAAATGTAGCATAATAAATGCATGCTAAACACTGCAGGGACACGCTATTGTTTGCATAGGCTAATAAAGCCAAAGATTAATTCAAAATGGTATATTTGTAGGTGCCTTTGGTATTATGTAGAAGACTGAGAAGACATGTTCAAAGTAATGTATACACAATATGCATTCTGCATTCAGTGCATTTCATTCATTTACTGCCTGGCTTTTAAATGGCAGAGCTTTAAATAGGATATCGCCATCTGTTGCTCTCTGTTGACGATAATGATAACAGACTAGAAGATAAACTGTAAGGTTATTGTGATAAAGACTAGATTTGGATTATGTCTGTACCTTGCCTTGTTGTGGAAACTTTCAGTCTGTAGTCTGTTACCCTGTGCACACGCTGTGATATATTGACTAGACCGTACAAATCTGCGTTTCTCTTTTTAAGCCATTTTCCATTTGCACTCCTGATTTTAAACGAGGTTTTGTGCACAGCACTGGTTTCAAAAATATGTGCCAACTTGCAAGTGCCAAAACACCATACATAAAGCCAGTGGCATAACTATAGAGGAAGCAGACCCCGCGGTTGCAGGTGGCTCCAAACACTGGGTCTGCTTCCTCTATAGCGAAAATAATACCCCCCCAGCTGATCTCTTACCTGTGTCGGAAAAAGGGGGATGCAGACAAGCTGGGAGACTCCGGCTTGGGGCGAGGCATAGACTGATGTGGGGCAGGGAGTGGGCAGACAAGGGGCAGGTAGTGGGTGGACGGTTGGTGATCACAGCAGGGGGGGCCCAGCGCACTCTAGTTATGCCACTGCATAAAGCGCTCACATATATATTTCTTTTATGCCCATCTGAAGTGACGGATTCTGGGATTTGAGTGCCTCTGCTTTCCAGAGAATTACCACTTACCTTGGAAAGCAGAGGGACTTCAAATCCCAGAATCCATTTCTTCAACATGGAGCAAGGTGAAGGGAGGGTTTGAATGACCCTGACAGTCAAAGGAGGGAGGGGTGGGGAAATAGTCCCTGCAAGTCGAAGGCAGACTGTCATAGTTTGCTTTCAATCTGAGGAATCTAAGGGGAGAATATATATGTTTATATTTATGTCAAGTAGTGGGATATTTTGTATTTTTTCCCTTTTAAGATCAAAAGATTGTTGGGGGAGTTTGTTGCCCCATAGATTGTATCCTGTAAATATTAGAGGGTTAATTTTTTGACTTGACAGTATATGTAAATTGTATTTTAATGAAATGTGTACATAAGTAGGCATTTTTACATTAGCTGGGGTTTTATGACAGAACTAGAAATATAAGCAATTTTAAGCTGTTTAAACATAAATAATATGCTTCTTTATAAGGGAAGATCTTGTTACAAAATTTGTTTCACTTTATATGGTATTTTCCGATTGCATTGGTTAAGTGATACAGGTTTATAGCTCCAAAGGTTAATCTGATTTCACTGTGCTTAGGGAGAGCTGAATGAAATGAGGTAAAAATGAGCCTGACAGTTTTCAGTCACATGCCGGCTCTGTGTCCTGACTTTGAAAGCTAATCAGCCTTGCTTCATACTTAAGCACAGAGGCAATGATGTGTTTGCCTAAGAGGATTGGTGTCCAGAAATAAGTCAACAACTAATCAGACACAGGCCTTTACTGGGCACGGTTCCACTGACTGTATTACGTGTGCATTTCTCACGTTCCAAAATGGCTGCTTCCTGCACAGCCTGGGAGTGATCTCTGGAGGAAAGCAAGATGCTTGCTTAATGCTGGGGCTTTGCTGGAGATTTCTCTGAAGGATTTTGTTTTTTTCACTTTGAAAAGAGATGTAAGTTCTTTTTTATACACAAATGGGAAATGTCTGTGGATGTGTTCGAGCTCAGAAGGAGGAATATAAAGTTGATCCTGGCAAGGCTCCTTTGAGTCATGTAAAGAAGTCTCCAAGCAGGAGAGTTTTCACTAGGAAAAGATCAAACAGGAAGAAGGAGAAAGAAGGCAGCGAGGAAATATCATCACAAAATATTGCAGAAAAGAATTCTTTTGGAGATATTTCACTTTCTGGGGCCACTAGTGTTTCTGATGGTAAACCACAGTCTTCTAAAAATGGTTCGAGCAACCGAAGAGCCGACTGTGAATGTCTCGATCCCTTTCACTCGGATCTTTGTAATGCGGGAGACGCAGAAGCTAAAGCACAAAATGAAAACAGGCTTGGAACCGACAGCTTTCCCTGCTTAGCAAGAGATGGAAGACATTCTTTCCCAAACATTCCAAATACAGTAACATTCCTTCATTATACTGATATCTGCTATACTAGAAAAGCAGCAAGCCTAAGTTCTATAGAACACATTGTAGGTCAACGGAATGCCAAGGAACACAGTTCTGCTAAATATTTATTCAAAAGTGATGTAAAAAGTTTAGATAATGTTGTCAGTGAAGGAAATGTGCACTGTGTCAGAGCATATACTGTTGGGGAAAAGGAGAGGCCTTGTTTTATTTCGACTTCACTTCATAGTGACAGACATGGGATATTTTACAGCACTCTTCCCCAAAGGATTAAGGTAATGTTCAAAAGAGCTTTATGTCTCATTTTCAGGCATGCACAATCATGTTGTATATGGCTTATGTTTTATTGCACTATTGAGGCTCTTAAGTGATATGCAATGGTATATATTTAACATTGGAAACAAATCACATGAATGTTCTTGTAAATTAAAGTCTTCTAAATGCCAAAAGTTTTATGGTTAAATAGATGAATATTTAGCTTTATAGTTGTTAAGTACAAGTGGGACTCGATAGTTAAAACCTATTTTACAGTTTAGTTCAATTGGGTTTAACTGTTGCTTTCAATCCTGTGACCTTTGTATATGTAAAAACCCTCAGACCATTTTATTATATTTTGCACTGTTGTTTATGGCCGCTATTTATAGTGTACTGTGCAGAGGTACAGTGAACTGTGTTGCACATAACATTGCCTTCTGGAGGTCAGAAGGATCAGGAGCACATTTGTCTGCTCAGAGTTTGGCATTGGCGGTCCCATGGGACTTGAATCAAGTGTACTTTTCATGGGTGTTTTGTGACAATCTCAATCACATGGGCTATGTTTTTCTGCAGAAAAAGTTGTACCTACTTTATAGTGCAAAATGGGGATGGGGTTAATAATGACAGGACCCTCATTCTCTCTTTATTGATCTCTATTTCCCTACTGTTGTAAAGTGCTGCAAAATATGTTTGTGCTTTTTAAATATCTAATAAAATAATCCACAGTTTAAACCAAGCTCTTTGGAAAATCTGTAACTTTATTCTGAGCATAAAAATATTTTTGTCTCATATGGCATCTTGACACTGTAGTAATTTATAGCAACAATTAGACTATTTGCTTTCATTCTAACTGTACAATGCCAATGAAAGCTGTGGGTTTGTGAACGTGGCCAAATTTCTGAAATGTTCCTTTAGAACCCATTCATTACTGTTCTATAATGGTTAGTGCTCCTTCTTTCCCATAGAATTCTAGTCACCATAGAATTAGAATCACTTTTTAATCCAACTATGCTGTTTATAATGGTAGCAAAATACTGTATGCTATGACTGCTGCTCTGGCAACACACTTATCTTACTGTCTACGTGACTACTAATTGCACACACAAAGCAACACCCATAGCAGTGCTTTGAAGTACTGCTCAGCACCCTGACACCCAAATCCTCTACCTATTAGTCCTACTAATTTTTATAGACACATAGGATGAATTTTCGCCAGCGAATGATTCGCCACACTTTGAGCCACTTCGCCAGGTGAAAATTAGTTGACATTACTCTAATTCACTAAAATGCGAAGTTGCATCCTGGGCGCTGAACGCTGGTGACTTTTCACTAGCGTTACTTCAGCAGTGCGAGCATTTCAAAGCGAAATCACGCTAGCTATCACTTCTGCCTGGCGAAACTTCGTTAGTCCTATTACCCTTACATCAATTTGAATAGGACGGGTACACATAAAGATGTATGGACGTCTTTATTAGAGATGTTGGTGCAAATGCTTGAAGTGGCCACTTTTTATTATATATGTCCAAGGAACCTGAATGAAGACAAAATGTTTTACACAAAAGTTTTAATAGCGGCAATCCCGCTTAAAAAAAGGACAAGTCGCCAGCGTTTTATACAACTTTAATGCATTTCCGGCATACAGGATATGATTTAACTGACATAAGATCGAGGAAGATCTAGCTTCATTTTAGCAGTTTGCCTAGTCTGAGGTGACCAAGTCAACTCTGATGATTGTGGTAATGTTCAGTAAAATTCACACTTTACTGAATTTGCGAAGTAACGACCGTTCACCAGAGCGAAGAGTCGCCTGGTGACAGAGTGTGAGCTAGCGATTTTGTCCTCTACTCCTGTTAGTAGTCCCTGCGGATGGGATTTCTAGCGAAATGTTGCTAGCGTAAGCCACTTGGCCCTTTAGTGAATCTGCCCCATAGACACCAGTGCCCGTAGCTTACTGTATCACAGACATGCTGTCCTAGAAGCAGCATGAGAAGATTTTGTACCTGTACTTCTCTTGCTGCACACCCATGTTGCTCCCTGTCACCATTTCTAATGGTACTGTTCTAACAGTGAGCCCATGCTAGATCTGACAACATTGATGACAAGTACTGACTATAGATGACATAGAATATTATAAGGGATGCACCGAATCCAGCCAGGATTCAGCCTTTTTCAGCAGGATTCGGATTTGGCCAAATCCTTCTGCCTGGCTGAACCTAATCCTAATTTCATATGCGGGGAGGGAAAGCGTGTGACTTTTTGTCACAAAACAAGGAACTAAAAATGTTTTCCCCCTTCCCACCCCATCATTTGGTTATGCAAATTAGGATTTGTTTCGGTATTCGGCCACATCTTTCGCGAAGGGTTCGGTGCATTCCTAAATATTATAAATAACATTTATAAGATTATTAATAGTGATTTTAGATTAATAGTGACCACTATTGTTATTATGTTTCTCTAAACTCTAACCCCATACATTACAATATGGGGTGCAATAACCTCAATATAATGTACAAAATTGTGAATGATATAATCATGACCATATAATAAAACGTATAATAATGAACAAAAAGAACATGTATGATAGCTAAATATTGGTTGCTATTCTTGGCATATATATATCATTGTGTAGTCAATCATAAAATCATGAAAAATAGAAACCTGTAGTTAAAAACCAACTCCATTATTTATTAGCCAAAGATGTACCAATTATCAACCTGTTTCTGAAAAATCAAGCCCTAAGTACATGGAAAAAAAGAATTTAGCATTACTTTACTACAGGAAAGAACAGAGTAGCTTGGCTTTCACAAACCCAGCTTTCGATCCATAATACCCAAGTTGTCTGTGAATTGATAATATAGATTGCAGTTCTGTATGGACAGCTAGTCAACGTTTAAGCACTGCAGGGATATGTGCTATGATCAGAAGGACTTGTATCAGACAGTAGCTGCAACAGGAGGAACTCTTTGGTGTGTCTCCCCATTGCCCATAGCCTGCTTCCCATAGTTTTCAGTGCAGCCTACATCTGACACCACTTTTGGGGCTACTATTAGCATACTCACCCCAATTTACTAAATCTAGTCACCTGCTGCGAACACATCTTACTAATTCAATATCTACAAGTCATACAAATAAAGCATGTTACAAATTTTGTTTGGAAATTTGGAAAACTTACAGACATGAATCTGATAATTATATTTGCTTCCTTTTTAACTTTCAGATATCTGACATCCATGTTACTGGAGAGTCAGAGGATATGTCTGCCAAAGAGAAACTACTTCTTTGGTCCCAACAGACAACAGAAGGATATGGAAGAATACGTTGTGAAAACTTTACCACCTGCTGGCGAGATGGAAGACTATTTAATGCCATCATTCATAAATACAGGTAAGCTCAGGCAAGAAATTCTTTTGAACCTCTTACCATTTACTGATTGGTACTAGAACTGGTGAAAAGTTTGTCAAATGCATTCTAATTGTCTCCTATCTCAAAATACCTAGTGCCCTTCAGAGAACTTTTACAGGGTCAATAAAAGGTGCTAAGTTTGCCCATGACAGGTAATTTAGCAGTAAACCATCTGACTCGTAAATGCTGATTGGTTAATAGACCAATGGGTTAATAGACGGTTCTGATTCTTGTCCAGTGTATAACCATAGGCCAGGAATCAGCTGATCTGCTGGCATCCTCTGACTTGTGTGTCTGAATGCAGAGGTCCTGTGTGGAGCATGTGAGCAAATGCTAGGGATCCCAGAAATTACCTAATTATCTAGTCAACCTATTAATTGCAAGTTTAATCTCATAAAAACAAATGGCCTATGCAGACTGGAAAACTCCATAATTTTCAGTATTGGCAATGGTGTCCTGTCACACCAGACAAAACTTTAAAACTGCAGGGTGATGGCACGTTAGGAGAGTAATCTTCTGATTAGTCGCCTATGGACGACTTACCTCCTAAAAATGCTCTCCCACTGGCATGTTGTTGAGGTGGGAGATCAAAGTGAAAAATACTTTTCCAAGAAGATGTCTTAGACCCTACTGCTATTTAAAACACTATTCTCCCCCCACCAGAAGACTCATCTTGCTACACGCAGTTTGGGCCTTGCAGATACTTGCATCCAAAAATAGTTTGATGACTCCCTGACACTTTGCAATTTAGTTTCTTATGCCTTATAGCTACATTAAAACTTGAGTAACTTTTCTGTCTTTTTGCAGTGCTTTTATAGATGGCTACGTGTGTAACAACTAATGCCACATGTAGTTTCAGCATTGCTTAATTTTAAGCAGGACACTGTCTGTATATTCTTTATTTGCTTGTGTCAGCTTCCTCCCGGTACTCTGGTTTCCTTCAACACAACAAAATGTAAAGGTTAAAATAGTGTGTGAGAATGTAATAGGGAACTCCACTGGGGCAGAGATTGAAGCAAACGATGTATTATCTCTGTAAAGTGCTGCAGAACTATGTGAATAAAGCATGCACATTATAGTTATAGCAGTTTTGTAATATTCTGCTGCTTTTTTTCTCCGTTGTTTTAGTGCAAGGGCAGATGGAGTGTTGGCTCCGCTAGTCCGAGCTTGTATTTTTTTCTGCAGGTGGAGAGAAGCAAATCCTCTCTCTTCCACATCTCTGTGTATCTGCACTGAAAAGTACAGTTTTCACCTGAGTGTAGGTTCGCAGAGAGGACATCAGCCAGAAAATGCCTGCTTTAGCATTATTTAGGCCCCTTGTTGTTTACTAATCCTTTTATGAAATTCTGAATGGGGGTGAGACTTAGTTGCTTTAGAAACATTAATTAACAGCATTGTGAAAGTGACCAAAGTAAATGCACATAGATACCATAAAACTGTATAAGCTATTCCCCTGTAACAGTTTAGCAAGAAATATTTAGTGGGCCTTTAATATCAAGATGAGTAAAATAACATACTTAGTAACAAGCTCAATGACAGCAATTTTACGTATATCTTAAAAGTTAGTCCATGAATCACCAGCTTTATTTATCAGACTGAATATTATCTATAGGTATAGCCAGTGTGCTCCAGTCCCACCTCAATATAAATCTTTAGAAAGGCCTGGTGCACAGCATTCCCTACTCGCCTGCCTTCTCCCCGCAACCCCCCCCCACCTGCCCATTCAGATGCCTCCCTGCATTTGCACTCCCGCAGTTTCGTCCCCACTGTTCCACATGCCCCCCCCCATGACTGCGGGATCTTCTTCCTCTGTAGTTACACCACTGATTTTATCTCTGTTTATTTGCAGTACACTCAACTACATGTACCTAGGGCATTGCTCTGAGTAATTCCAGTGGCTGCCTTATACTGCATGTAGTAGCATTGTCAGCCAAATTCTAGAATTAGAAATTGCTTTCTAATATTCTAAATTGCTGTTTAATGGTTTGGATCTTGGATTTCTACAACTGAGTTATAAATATTTAGAAACCTAATAACAGTATAAGCCATTTGCTTAAAATTGTGTAATTTATCATGTAATCTGCCTCACGGCAATGTGCTATTGCGACTTTTTTGTGTGCTATCAAACATATACAAAAAAAGGATAACGTTTATTTGATTTTGGATGTCATTTATAATATAATACCTGAAATAAGTTCTGGAAGCTCCTGACACAGCACACGCTTAGCTGGCTACCTTCATACCTTGCAATGTTTCAACTTGTTCATTGGCTCAGGTCTGTGCATGACTTACATTCCTTCTGGCTTGAAGAAGGGAAACTGAAATATGAAGAAAAAATGTAGAGGACCTAAAGGGAGCTTAAGATTCTTTTCCCTTAGCCTCTTTCTCTACCGAGAAAATGATTTATGTTTTTTCTCTACTGTATGTGTCTATTAAAAATGTGTAAAACACACTTTTTTTCTGTTAAAGATATATGTTTTAACTTTTTTTAAAAAAGTGTTACAAGGATAATTTTAAAGACACGTGGCCCCTGAATCTTAACCCAAAGGACACTTGGTCCCCTCTCCCTTTCCTTTCCATACCCCTTCCCTTTTTATGTTCCCCAATAGATGGCAACACAAAACAAATAACATTGGAATTCTTGCTTTATTATATAAAAATTCATACATTTGAGTCTGTATACTGTCTAAAGCATTTGATACAGTGCCACACAAAAGGTTACTGGTTAAATTAAGGAATGTTGGCCACTAAAGCAAATTAAGTTCTGTCTGGCATAAAAAAGGGCATTAACTCAAGGGATGAAAACATTATAGACAAATAGCAGGGTACCTTTTTACCCATAAAGAGGATCACCGCACCAGAGGCCACCCCTTCAGACTAGAAGAAAAGAACTTTAATTTGAAGCAGTGTAGGTGTTTGTTACAGTGAGGACAGTGAGGTTGTGGAATACACTGATGGGTGATGTTGTGAGGGCTGATTTTAAAGGCATATTTATCAAAGTGTGAAAGTTCACCATTTGATAAATACACCTTTAAAAGTCCCATAGAAACCAATGGAGAGAGGCGGTATTTCACTCTGCGAACTGTGGAGATCTCTTACTCTTTGATAAATAAACACCATGGTATCAAAGGCTATTGTGATATATAGGTATGAGTTTCTTGAACAAGTGGAGATGAATAAAATGCTTCTTTAGATTATCTCTGACGAAGTGCCATGAGGAACGAAACGCATCAGTAGTAAGGACATTATGCAATGCTAATTGTTGTTAAATAAAGAATCATTTTATTCATCTCCACTTGTCCAAGAAACTCGTATTTATGATGTTGTGAAGAAGTTCCGTTGCCGGGGAACAGGAGTTGGACATGTGACAGTCTAGAACCAATCGGGGAATTGCTGCACTGGTGAGAGAGTTGTATTTGATATATAGGTATATATCATTTATGTGAAGGTATGGAGGGGTGTGTATGGATGCTGGGTCTTCATTTGGAGGGGTTGAACTTGATGGACTTTGTCTTTTTTCAACCCGTTGTAACTATGTAACTACATGCTTGAGGAAGGGTGGGTGTTCCCCCCGAAACGTTGATGTTTGGTGGCTGAATAAAAATGGATATTCCCTGACTGCATTAATCAGCGTGTGTGCGGATCTGTTTCTTATACACATTGGTTGCTAAGGGACCCGGCCGGGTCAACGGAAGGAACGCACCACCAATTGCAGGATTCGTGAACTACAGGTGTGCGGTAGGAGAATTACATTGTAGCTTGTGGTACCGCCAGTGATTGTTGTTTTTCCTTCTTCTTTAAAATACAAAGTATTACTAAGACGTAGTTGTTCTATCCATGAATGTATTACCTTTCAAATTGAGAAAATGTATTGATATAATTTTTGTTTAGCTAGATGTTCCTGGACACTAATATTGATGGTTTTCATCCTTCAGATAAATTCTAAGCATATTTTCATCTTCTTACCAAATTTGGTACTTATTCTCTTGTTGCTGTGATTCTTTTACTTTGCTACAAGCTCATATCTGAATGAAAGCATTTACTTTCTATTTAGAGGATGTAATATCACAGTGATGTCCTACAGTTATAAAGAAACAATTCATTGCTATTGCATGTACCAATACTGTCAAAAGTCACCGGGCTCTATTAGCGATATATTATTTTTTACAAGACGTACTGTATGGTCAAAATGATTTTTCAATGTTCTATAAAATTACACTAAAACATGTAGTCATGTTAGTGATTCTTCACAGTTACCCATAATAGCTGAAGATTTTTGTTCACTTAAGTGAACTGGAGCTCCTTTTCGGGTTTCCTTTCATAGGATAAATATACCCCATAATCACTAATCAAAGTGTGTCTCAAGTGGGCACATTTGCATGAGAATTTGTCAAAACATTGCTTTTCTCTTTTGCTTTAACATATCAAAAAGTTATACTAATTGTGGGTTATACATTGGCAGCTGAGTTATATTAGTTACTTTGTACTTTGGAAATCTCCTAATTTCGTGTAAAAAGAAGAGTTGCTGTACTGATTGAGGGAAACAATGAATCTTCAAGATGGGCCTAGGGCAAGGGCGCTTGGTTTAAAGGACAAGACAAGTCAGAATAAGTATTTGGCAACCCCCCCTCCCCTGTTCCCTGTCACTAACTTTTTTTGAGAGCAGAGGTTTTTAGTCACAATTTATGGTCATAAAGTGGCTAAGCCATCGTACCATATGCTACATAATTATCACTGCTCTTTTCCAGCCTAATCCTGCCCCTCTGTGGGAGGAGTGATCTCCGCGACCAACAACAATGGGACAATACCACCTTTATAAAGTTTGAGGGTGCTTCAGCCAAATGGAAGTTTGTCAGGTTACACTTTTCACATGATAATTTAAGGTGTCGGTCATTTCCCACAGAAGATGGCATTTGGTGCTTCTCAGCCGACACAAATATACCAGGGGTGGTTCACCTTTAAGTTAACTTTTAATATTTTATAGAATGGCCAATTCTTAGCATATTTTCAATTAGTTTTCATATTTAATATTTTTATAGTTTTGGAATTATTTGCCTTCTCCTTCTGACTCTTTCCAGCTTTCAAATAGGGGTCACGGATGCCAGCAGCCAAGAGCTTCTGGCCTTCGTGAGTGATGAGCCGGAATGTTGTTTGCCTCGCCAAGTGAAAATCAGCTTGAAGCTTGCCCAGCATTAACAGACACTGAGAGCCATCAATTCCACTGTAATAGGTTTAAGCTGTCTTCACCTTTGAATAGTAGTAGGAGAGAGGTCTGTATTTAGTGAAGCCCTTGTACGATAGGGTGTTTGATGCCCTAGCAGTGGCCATAATAGACGTGTGCAATAATGTCCTTGGGAGGGCCTTCTTCAGGCCTTTTACCCAGGGCCCTATGTAATCTGTCCAGTTCCATTTTATTGAGTGGTATCTTAGGAACCAGTTGATAGAAGAGAGCAGGAGTGCAAATACATAATGTCATCTGGGAAACCTATTCTGATATTACTGCGGTATGAACGATTTTCTGCATCTTCCACTTTATCCTGTAACGACGTGAGCTGTGCAGTTAACGTAGATACAATATATGGTTGTGGTGAGAGGTGCCTATTAGATCGTCCACTTTGGTCTCTAATAAATCTGTGCCCTGACCTTACTCTCTTATCTCCGAGGAAAGCTGGGAAGTTATCTTTTGTGCAGTATCACTGAGTTCTCTTTGGAGTAACTCTTTAAATTTGCCGATTAACACAGCGCCTCCCAAGTTTTGGGGAGATGTTGATATTTTGTAATGGAGTACCTGATTGAGGCATGTCCTGAGAATTCTCAGATGGGAAGACCAGGCTGGCATTAGCAGACAACGAGGGTCACAATGCAGGGGATCCTGCAGCACTCGGATGATGGGTCAGAAGTCTTGGCATTTGCAAAGTAATCTTTAACCCAGCATTGAGGGCATTTCTTTTTAGCTTTACCACATTTTGTCATCCTTCCCAGTTATATAGTTGGCTGCTATTAAAGCTGATTGGGCAGTTAATGTAAGCTTTATAGCCCAGCCAGTCCAGAGCCAACGGAGAACACATCTTCTCAAGTTGGCATTATGCCAAGCATCCCTTTCAATCTTTTTTCTAAAGAGTATTGAGAAATGATGCAGTCAAGATCTCTTTAAATACTGTTAATTTACATAACTTATTTACTTACATTGTTCCAATGATAACATTCACTTTGTTTTTATAATACAGTCCTTTTTACTTTTATGGTTTTGGTGGATCGAAATCCATAGGAGAAATATATTTGAGACTATTTCTGGACAACTGTATATCATGTTTCACATAGTATTACTTTCCCAAGTTGCCAAGCTGCAAATTCAACATGTGTAAACCAATGCTAAACTGCCCTTGTCTTGGGCTTCATTTACACATCAGATTTTCTTGCATTGATTTTCAGACCACTGTTCATGAAATCATAAATAACTTGGAAAAACATGGCCAGAGTGCTCCCTTCATATCTGTGAGTGTGATATATATGCAGGGTGGCTTCATCAGTTACCATACTATGTTCAGCAGAAATATGTTGGAAGGAGCAGAAGCATGCATACAAAGGGTCGGATAGGCTCTTTGTGGCATTTTTATGGAACAAATATATATATACTGTATATACTCTAAGAAAGCTGGAGCAGAAGATTTGGCAATGTTGTGGAGGAGCGTACAGAAAATGCAGAATTAGACTGGGGTGCTTGACAACTTTGTCACTGGGAGGATGCTATGTGCAATTGTTCAGTGATATTTGATAACACTTTAGGTCTTAGTGACTGCTCAGAGGCCACATTTTCTTGAGGATAGATGAGTTAATCAGCTGTTCTGTAATTGAGACTAAGCCAATTGCTGAAGCTGAAGCACTGAACCTAGTGAGGTTGCATAGAATAATTGGCCCAGGGTAGTTAGATGTTCTACTTCCCATATTGTAACACTCCAGAACTGTTCAGGAGCATTCCCAGCCTGATTAGCTAACTGTGGTCGATTGTTTATAAAATAATGTTCCTGGCATTGAACTTTCTGTTGCTTTGGAACATCTGTTGTGTTACCAGAAAACTATATGCGTGTATTAAGTTAACAGTATTATAGATATATGCACTGGCAATGAAAAGCACTCCAGCCCTTTTACAAATGTATTAGTGTCAATTTCTGCCCTGGGATATGTTTTGGGAGTGGAAGCAAAGTTGTAGTTTTTTTTTGTGTTCCTCCAGGGTTTGATTGAGTATAATCCACCCTCCCAGAGCTGATGTCTGTTTGTTTTGAAATACAGAGCTGTAGTCTCCTGTTTCCAAATATTTTATTATGTTTTTCATTAATAAAAAGTACCAACACATTTATGATGGATCAACTTAATTTTTCTTTCCTTCATTTACATCATAATGTTCCATTTAGCTAAGGATCACCTTGCCTGTGTAGGTTGGTTTGCTGCTTTAAATCCTTTAGTAAATACTTTGCTTTACGTGTCAAGGAGCTTAGCTGCAAACTGTGAATGTTAAATATGCCTCATAAGCACCTGTGCCTTTGAACTTCAGTACTGTTTGTTTCTCTACCCCTCATAGTTAGACTCTATTGGGGAAATACAATACAAGGGTCAACGATTTCCCACCTCTTGTAAACCATAGCAACCAATCAGATGTATGTTTTGAAACAACTGATCAATTGCTACCTACTCATTAGTTGCTATGGTTTGCTTTACAAGTAGCAAGTCGACCATTTATGCTATTCTCCCTTTCATGCCATATAGTAAAATGTACATGATTTATCTAGTTATTATTTGAACAAAATTATTTTTTACCTATTAACTAGTTCAGTAAAGTATGAGAAGGAACACATATCAAGAACTAAATGTGCTAAATGTTGCATGTTATGGGATTCAGATTTGTTGCTGGAGAGAACATGCTTCTTTTTAACGCTGTAAGCCTCATTTGTGAAACAGCATTGAGCTCTGAAAGCATGCCCAAATCTGTCATTGTGGAGAATATTACAAAATGATATTCATCTAGCCTAAAGCAAACCATGCTTTTTGTTATTAGATTTTCCATTACTTATACACCATACATGGTTAGAGACTGTAATAGCTCACTTTATATGGTACAGAAAGTCTCATAATTATCTACTCAACAGGATGAAACTGCTTAACATTTATTTTATTAATTTTTTTTTGAAAAGTCCATCTCTAAAACTCCTGTGTGTTTACATTCAGTAAACAAGCTGACGACAAGTTATAACTTACAACGCATAATGCTTGTTTATTATTGTTCATCTATTTTCAAAGCAAAAAAAAATTGGATCCGCTCCTGGTGATTAACTGAGTGCACAGTGTACCTCCAAAAATATACTGTCCCTGAATATTTTTGTAATACACTTTTGGGAATTTTCCCTCATCTGAACCACTACATGTTATATATCATCCCTCAAACCAACAGTGTTGTTTATGAAAATGATGAACTATAAACATCCCCAAATTGTTCTTATAGCCTTTAAAGAGAGATAGCTGCCCCTTTTTTTGCATAAAAGAACCATTTTTTTGTTGTAAAATCAAAAGGCATATGAAATAGTTGCTCTCTTCAGCCCCAAACTGGTCATTAAAGGGAAACTGTGGCGGGGAAAAGGCATCAGTTAATAGTTCTGCTCCAGCAGAATTCTGCGCCGTAATCCATTTTTTAAAATTTAATTTTGAATATGGGCATGGGGCTAGACACAATGTCCAGGCATGTGCTTTGATAAATTTCAGTCACTGCTGTACTGCAAGTTGGAGTGATATCACCCCTCCCTTAGCCCCCCAAGTAGCCTATCAATAGCCTAGCAACAGAACAATGGCCAGCTAACCAGATAGTAGCTCCTTGACACCTCTGCTGAAGGATTCCATTGCCTATAAACTATACTTCCCCCAATAATTAAAAAAAAACTCAAATTCAAATCGAATTTGAAAAGAGTTTTTCAAACTCGATTAGAGTTTTTTCAGCGCAAAAGACTTGAATGTCAGGAAGGTTGCAAACAACTCCAAAGTGATCCCAGGATGTCTTCCATAGCCTAAAACAGCAATTCAGCAGGTTTAAGGTGGCAAATAGTTGAATTTGAGTTCTTACAGGGCCAGTGTATGATAAATTTCAAAAATCTAATTCTATTTTTTTTTTAAAAAAAAACTCGAATTCCCTAGTCAAATTTGAAAGTTTTGGCCATAAATACACTCAAAAATATAAATTTTTAATTCTAATTAAAATTTTCACTTCGACCCTTGATAAATTAGCCCATTAGTGTTGGGAACAGATTGCAAGAATCAAGAATGACATGCAGGAATTGTGCCAGGAAGAACAGTTTGAAATGAATGGGTCTTTACGTTGATGTGTTGCTGGGGGTCAAGCTTGATTTTGGTCCATATTAACATACCGACAATTGATATATATATTTTGGGAATAATTGATACACCTCAATATAGATCTTAATAAAGTAAAAAAGATCAAATATATAGTTAACATGCTTTGATGTGTACAATGAAATTCTGGTATGCCAGAGATGAGCTATTTCTGGGTGTGGAACCCTAACAAAGAAAGTGTGTGTATAATGAGTAAATAGCTGAAACAATTGTTCTTTTTGCTTGCCTTAAGGTACATTGTACCCAGTGGCAGGGGGCCAAATACATTAATAATGCTGGCAGACAATTAATTTTTTTATTGAGCTCTTTGGGTGGAGTGCGAATATATGATTTACACTCAGTAAATAAAATATATATGCCTTGCAGCTTGGGCCTGAACCTCTTTATTACTCCTTAAATTAAGTCATATGTAGGTGGTGTAAATTATTTCTAACTGTCTTTTATTATCTTAGGAGTTATAAACCAGCATTTTGATAAACAAAAATTCAGAATTAGTATCCTGAATTAGTTTCCAGCATAGGCAGCAGTTGGATGTTATTTTGAACATCACACTAGCAAATGTTGTGCCCGTTGGGCAATAATTTGTTTTGCTTGTTTGACAATTTTAATACAGTATATAAAGTCATGCCAGTATGCATACATGATTGCACAATGGGCACTGCTGTTGCTAGTAATGTTTTAAAAATGTTACAGAATCGGGCCATGGACAATCCCGCACTGGGCCGCAGAACCCAGTGCGCAAAAATGAGGTGCGCCGAATTCGACGCATGAATGAATTTAAACGACGGAAACCTCTAACTGAATTAAATTCAAATTCGATTCGAGTTTTTTTCTCCAAAAAAACTTGAATGTCAGGAAGGCTGCAACCATCTTCAAATTGATCCCTTGACTTAAACAGTAATTTGGCAGGTTTTAGGTAGCGAATAGTCAAATTTGAATTTTTAAAGAACCAGAGTATGATAAATCTGGAAAATCTAATTTTTTTTAAAAAACTCGAATCGAGTTTGGATAGTTCCCCAGTCGAATTTGACAGTTTGGACCATAAAAAAAATAATAAAAAATTCGAATTTGAATTTTCAGTTCGACCCTTAAAGGGAGTTGTTCACCTTCAAACAACTAATTGTTTTCAGATAGATCACCAGAAATAACCACTTTTTCCAATTAATTATTCCATGTAATAAGAGGAGAGCACTCCAAAATAGCAAAGACTACTACACGACATGTTTCAGGTCTTACATACCCTTTTTCAAGTGTGACTTTTTTCAATTACTTTCTATTTTTTGTGTCACAGTTTTTCTAATATTGAAGTGTAAAGTGTCATTTTCACCTTCTAAAGCAGCTCTGGGGGGGGGGGGGGGGGGTCACCAACCCTGTAAACTGTTCTAAATTGATGCATTTAGTTGATACATTACTTATCTTTGTCCCTGCTGAGCAGAATCTCTGGGTTTCATTACAGGCAGCTGTTAGAATTGATACAATAGTTGCTAATATTCCAGAATTCCAGAGATGCTGCTGAGAAATGTATCAACTCAATGTTGCAAAATTGTAACATTTCAGAATCTGCACCTGAATTACTGAGCTGCCAGACTTTAACATCAGAGACACGAACATTCAACTTTAAACTTAGATTTTGGACAGTAAAAAATAAATAATGGAAAGTAATTGAAAAAAGTCGTTATTTTTGGGAAACAGTCTGAAAACAACTGAACTGAAAAAAAGTGTTTGGAAGGTGAACAACCCCTTTAGTATATCTGCCCCTAAGTGTACAAGATTAAGAAAGCAATTCTGGCTCATTGGCTACTAATATCTGGGTTATATCACTTATGCAATTGCCTCCTTAGTTTGGCTCTTATGAATGAACAGCAAATACAAGAATTTAATGTACATATATTGTGTTTTCTTTTATAGGCCGGACCTGATTGACATGGATACCGTTGCTGTTCAAAGCAACATTACAAATTTAGAAAATGCTTTTTATGTAGCTGAAAAACTGGGTGTTACTAGACTTCTTGATCCTGAAGGTAAATGAACAAGAATTTAGAGTAAGTAACTGCAACAATCTTTATAGTATAAAGACTTAATGTATCTTTGTTTTGCATTAGATGTTGATGTCTCATCCCCTGATGAAAAGTCTGTAATTACATATGTGGCATCAATGTATGATGTATTTCCCAAAACACCAGATGGAGGGGAGGGAATCAGTGCAAATGTAAGTAACACAAATAGCACTTTAGCATTTGGATTCAACCCATAGATCAAATCCCAGCAATCCTTGTCAACCATTGTTGTAACACCTGCTAGCAATTGTGCTTTTTTTGTTGGTTATTTAAGTTTTTTTTATTTCACTCTGTTTAATTCAAAGATATAGTGAATAAAGTACCCCCTCTTGTAAAATATAAGGATATTATAAGTTACCGAGGAGTTCCATGACCATATAAAAACACGAGGCCGAAGGCCGAGTGTTTTTATACAGGTCATGGAACTCCAAGGTAACTTCTAATATCCTCATATTTTGCAACTGGGGGTACTTTATTTATTATAATACACAAATTTCAGTGAGTCATGTGACAGAAATTACATCACAACTCACCGTTTATAACTGATGACATCAGAACTCACCGTTTATAAGGATATAATTTACAGGTTATTCATGGCTTTTGTGTATTATATAATAATATTTCCAGTTGAATTCCCTGTTAACTGCAAAACACTTTTGTTGCAAATTCTATAGTGCGTGTTTTGGGCTATTTAGTAATAAAACATTTGATTTTTCTTATGGTGAATGCCACTTTATTCTATAAATATAATTGGTGCATGTTTGTACAGACCACATTCATTTATCAGTTTGCAAAATAGAAAAACATTTTGTGCAAGAAAAGTTTTTTCACATGTGGGGCAAATTGTTGTCAATATTAGTTTTTTTTCAAATATAAAAGGTTGCAAATAGGAGGAGCTTGTATTGGGTTGTTGAATGTTTCCTGCTGGGGATGTTTCCAGGTTGAAATTCATCAGTATAGCTTGTGCTGCTTTTGCTGGTTTTATGTTATACTCCTGGAACTGTATGCCAATGTATGTTTAATGCTTAAATAATTTACAGAAACTGAGATCTCTATGAGTGCTTTAGTAAATTCTAACCCTTTATTAGGAGTGTGAATTCAGAAAAAAGTTAATGAGTGTTTACAATCTGTCCTGTGTGTTTGGTATCACAATGCATCGAAATACTGCCCGTCTGCACTTGCCCATAGAGATTGAATAGCAGTTTAAGCAGCGCTAGTAAAGAATTCACTGCAGCAAAGCAGTAAGCACTGGTTATTTCCTGACAAAAGACTTTTACGTGGTAGCATAAGTAACTACCAACACCATAAATGTGGATGAATATGATATAAAGAGTATTTTCTTCTACAGTGCATGAACCCATCACTATTTAATCACATTATATACAGTTTTATGCAAAAATGTGGGCATTCCTGACCAAATTACATATGTCATTTATTTTGTAAGTGCACAGTAGGGAACAGCTGCTGCAGGGATGTGTGTTAAAAATCTAAGGGGCAGATGTATGAAGGGTCGAATATCGAGGGTTAATTAACCCTCGATATTCGACTAGGAACTAAAATCGTTCGACTTCGAATATCGAAGTCGAATGATTTAGCGCAAATCCTGCGATCGAACGATCGAAGGATTATTCCTTCGATCGAACGATTAAATCCTTCGAATCGAACGATTCAAAGGATTTTAATCCAACGATCGAAGGAATATCCTTCGATCAAAAAATCTCAGGCAAGCCTATGGGGACCTTCCCCATAGGCTAACATTGACTTCGGTAGCTTTTAGCTGCCGAAGTAGGGGGTCGAAGTTTTTCTTAAAGAGACAGTACTTCGACTATCGAATAGTCGAACGATTTTTAGTTCGAATCGTTCGATTCGAAGTCGAAGTAGTAGTCGAAGGTCGAAGTAGCCCATTCGATGGTCGAAGTAGCCCAAAAAACACTAAAGTTTTTTTTAATTCGAATCCTTCACTCGAGCTTCATGAATCGGCCCCTAAGTGTTTGCAAATTTGAATTAACATTTGTATTTTGTTTTACAAACTGTAAAATACATGAACAAAGGAATTCAAATAGTGGCACCGGCAACCATTTGGTCCCTGACCCTAATTACTTCATAATGCATTAAAAGTCATTAGTTGTTATTGTCTGTTAACAATTGAACTTAGAGTCTTTGATGCCCCAAACTTTGGGCTGTCACTTAACAACCACGGGCTCGTCTAATGCTGGCCATACACAGACCAATAAAAGCTGCCAACAGACCGAGTCGGCAGTTATTGGTCACCTCAGGCTAATTGGATCACCCAATGAGGGCATACAAGGGAGCGATCCACTCATTTGTCGAAATCGCCAAACGAGTGGATCTCTATGTGTATGGTTCCCTTAAGTGTGAGTATCTAAAAATTAAGCTAACTGATGCCTACAATGCCGACATATGCTACAAAAAGTTTGCAAAATGCTTGCAACTATGTCAGGTATGGGAACCCAAACCCCAGAGGGAGTGACTGGATTCTGGTCTAGGCTTTTCTTCTGTCTATAACAAACACCTTTGGCTTCGGCTTAGCCCTCAGCTAGAATCCAGCAACTCCCAGAAGGGCAATCGAGGGAGCTAGATGTTAAAGCAGGGAAAGAGACAGAGACTGAATATGCGTAGTCAGGCAGGCCGGGTCAGTACCAGAAAAGCAACTACTTGAGACGTAAGACAAACTCTAGGTCAGGAAAAGGCCAGGTTCAGAACCAGAAAAGCAACCAGTTCAGACGTTAGACAAATGCTAGGTCAAGAACAGGCCAGGTTCAGAACTAGAAAAGCAACCACTTGAGACGTAAGACAACCTCTAGGTCAAGAACAGGCCAGGTTCAGAACCAGAAAAGCAACCAGAACAGGCCAGGGTCAGAACCAGAAAAGAAACCACTTGATATGTGAGACAAACTCTAGGTGAGGAACAAGCCGGGTCAGAACCAGAAAATAAAACTAGGAGCACGAATGGGAATCCGAAATCAGCACTGAGGAACAAGAGAGCTTGACCTACAAAGCCTTTCATGTATTTTATTGCTGGATGCAAAGAGCGATTATAAGCTGTGATCTTTACCAAATGGGGTGTTACTAAATACTGAGATACCGCCACAATTACTATTTTATTTGTTCCTTTGTTTTAAATAAAATGTAACTGTGCATTAAAAATGCTGTTTGATTCCTGCAGAAGGTGTTTCCTGCTTTTCACTTACAGCATTTACCAAATATGTTATGCATGTACCATTTCTGGTTGTAGTTATAAGATAGTGTTGAAATCTTTGCCACTTTAGGACACTTTTCTGGTGAAGAAATATTTCCATAGACTGCAATAAAATAGCAGTAGGGGCTCCAATTAAATACCTTAAAAAAACGCTACCAAAAATTAAAGTTTATGTGGAAATTACCTGAAATGGCTTGGCAGCAGTTTTCATTACATAAACTGCCTCTTCCTACCTGAAATTAAAACTCTTAGGGGTGGATTTATCAAAGTGTGAAATTAGAGATCACCACTCTCTATTCATTCCTATGGAAATGTATGAGGCATATTTATCAAATTGTGAACTCTAACTTTAACCCATTGGTAAATATGCTTCTAAATATGCTCTAATTTCCCTCTTTAATAAAATCTGCCCCATAGAATGAGACACGGTGTCACTGAAAAAAGGGAGTTATACTTAAAGGAATTGTTCAGTGTAAAAATAAAAACTATTACCGGTATGGGATCCGTAATTTGGAAACCCATTATCCAGAAAGCTCAGAATTACGGAATGGCCATCTCCCATAGACTTCATTATAATGAAATAATCCAAATTTTAAAAATTATTTCCTTTTTCTCTTTAATAATAAAACAGTACCTTGTGCTTTATCCAAACTAAGATATAACTATATACTAAGATATAAACTAAGATATAATTAATCCTTATTGGTGGCAAAACCAGCTTTTGGGGTTTATTTAATGTTTACATAATTTTCTAGTATACTTAAGGTGTGAAGATCCAAATTACAGAAAGATCCGTTATCCGGAAACCCCCAGGTCCCATGCATTCTGGATAATAGGTCCCATACCTGTATATAGATAGGCTGTGAAAAATAAAATATATTAAGTTAGACAAAAATTTAATGTATAATGGCTGGAATGACTGGATGTCTAACATAACAGAACACACCACTACTTCCTGCTTTGCAGCTCTCTTGGTTTCCACTGATTGGTTACCAGGCAGTAACCAATCAGTGACTTAAGGGGGGGCAGGAGGCACATGGGTCATAACTGTTTGCTTTTGAATCTGAGCTGCATGCTGAGGATCAATTCCAAACTCACTGAACAGTTATGTCCCATGTGGACCCCGTTCAAATTGCTGACTAACTCAGAGTTAGAGAACTGAAAAGCAGGAAGTAATGTTCTGGCTATTATGTTAGACATCCGCTCACTCTGGCTATATACTAATATACTTGACTATATACTTGACACTCTGGCTATATACTAGACTAGACTATATACTTTTTTATTTTATTTCGCACAGCCTATTTATTTACCTAGTTTTTATTTTTATACTGATCTGTTCCTTTAAGTTAAATATCCTTGTTATTTTGTATTTTGGTTACAGTATTTTGATTAAATCATGCCTGTAAATAAATATTACCAAATGAATTAAAAGTTATGTGGTTCTGTAGGATGTTGAAGTGAAGTGGATAGAATACCAGAATATGGTGAATTACCTCATCCAGTGGATCAGGCACCATGTTGTGTTAATGTCTGAAAGGACGTTCCCGAATACAGTTGTAGAACTTAAGGTATGTTTCTCTGGTCAAATATCAATCAACACTTTATTGTATGTTTTTAATGTTAATGACATTTATGGTCCAGAATACTGCAGAAAGTTCTAGGATATGGAAAATCCTAAACTGAATCATACATTCAGTACATCTTTATAATTTTAAAATTATTTAGCTCAGGTTTATAGAGATTTTAAATATTTGAGTAATATAGTAAGTCTGTAGTAGAGGCAGTAATGTACACAAAGGAATTGGATTGAATTTGGTCCTTGCATAAGATCATTTTATATATAAGATATGGTGAGATAAAGGGGTTGCTCCCCTTTGAGTTAACTTTTAATATGATGTAGTGAGTTATATTCTGAGACAATTTGCTATTTTACTTTTTTATTACTTCTGTTATTTCACATATTGTTCAGCAATTCCCTAGTTTGGAGTTTCAGCAGCTGCTAAACCAAATTACCTTAGCAACGAGGGAGTTGTTTGAATGAGAAACTGGTTATGAAAAGTAGAGGAATAAAATTAATAAAATAAATACATTTTTAGTCTCTCACAGAGCAGTAGTTTTTTGGCAGCTGGGATCGGTGACCACAATTTAAATGCTGGAAAGAGTTGGAAGAAGCTATAAAAATAATGAAGACCAATTAAATAGATTCTTAGAATTCTATAACAAAGTAAAAGTTAACTTAGAGGTGAACCACCCCTATATATTTAGGTTGTTTAAACTGTTATATATGAGCTTTGATATTGATAAAATTAGGGATGCACCAAATCCACTATTTTGGATTTGGCCGAACCACCGAATCCTTCACGAAAGATTCTAGCAAAACCAAATCCGAATCCTAATTTGCAAATGCAAATTAGGATTCAGATTCGGTTCAGCCATGCAGAAGGATTCGGCCGAATCCTGCTGAAAAAGGCTGAATCGGTGCATCCCTAGATATAACATCTTTTCATGTGTTTGTAGGCACTTTATCAACAATATTTACAGTTCAAAGAAAAAGAAATTCCACCTCGGGAGACTGAAAAGTCTAAAATCAAGCACCTTTACACTTTTCTTGAGGCAAGTATCTCATTGCTTTAATAAAGTAAGTATCCATGCAGTGCAAGAACACTTTGCAGATAACCTTCTTATTTTATTCCAGCCATGGATTCAGTTTGGGCGAATCAAGCTGGACCAGGGATATCATCCGAATGATATAGAAAAAGAGTGGGGAAAACTAATTATTGCCATGTTTGAAAGAGAAAAGGCAATAAGGCCTGAAATCGAAAGGTATGAAAATTCAGAAATCTGTAGCACCCTATAAATCCTTAGATATTTGGACATTGACACTGGCTATATATTTCTTATGAAGAAAAAGAAGGCTCTGTCAGTTGCAATGTGATTTATTTTAAAAGGCAGGTTAACAGGGAAAATGTTATTGTAGGGCAAAGCAAATGGGCCTTTTGATAAAACACTAATTACATATTACAGGTATGGCACCTGTTTTCCAAAATGATTGGGACCTGGGGTTTTCCAGATAAGGGGTAATTTTATAATTTGGATCTCCATACCTTAAGTCTACTAATAAATGATCTAAACTTTAATTTAAAACAATAATCCTTGTCTACAATAAGGGTTAACTGTATCTTAGTTGGGATCACGTACAAGGTAATGTTTTATTATCACAGAATAAAATAAAATCATTTTTAAAATTAGAGTTAAAATGGAGTCTATGGGGCAAATTCACTAAGCTTCGTAGTTGCGCCAGCGTCCGCTTCACCACACTTCGCCAGGCATATTTTCGCCGGTGCTACCCAAATTCACTAAAATCCGAAGTTGTGCTCTGGGGAAGTGTAAGGTTGCGAAGTTGCGCTAGCGTTAATTCGCCAAGCAAAGCGAAGTTACGCTAGCGATGCTTAATTTGCATACGGCGCCAAATTCAAGTTACAATGGAGGTATATGTAGCAGCACTACACAAGCCTGGGAAACCTTCAAAACAGCAATTTAAATTTTTATTTTGCCCTACACATGTGCCCACTGTATAGTTAAGTTGCCATGAGTTAGGAAATGTAGGGGGGAAGGAGGGTAGCCCCTAAAATTTTTTCGATCTTTTTCAGCCTATCACCCATAAAAAATTAAAAAACGCCAGCGTTTTTTGGGACTTAGAACATTTTTTAACTTTTTTTGAAGCAACCCTTATCTACTCTATTGCACTTCGCCTGGTCTGAGGTGGCAAAGGAAGCCTGGCATAAAAGGTAGCGTTCAGAAAAATCCACACCTTAGTGAATTTGCGTAGTTACGTCTGTTGCGCAAATTTGCCAGGCGTAAGGGTGCGAAGTAACACTAGCGAATTTACGCCAGTGTCCGTTAGTGAATCGGCGAATAAACGAAAATGCAATACGCTGGTGAATTAACGCTAGCGTTAGGCGCTCCGTCGTTTAGTGAATTTGCCCCTATGGGAGATGGCCTTCCCGTAATTTGGGGCTTTCTGAATAACAGGCTTCAGGATAATCGATCCCATACCTGTGCGGGGAGGGAAATTGCATGACTTCTTGTCACAAAACAAGGAAGTAAAAAATGTTTTTCCCCTTCCCACCTCTAATTTGCATATGCAAATTAGGATTTTGTTCAGTATTCGGCCGAATCTTTCGTGAAGGATTCGGGGGTTCAGCCGAATTCAAAATAGTGGAAAAAGAACACAATTCAGTTATTGAAAGTCCCTTCCTTAAGATGGCCAAAAACGGGCAGATAAAGCTGCCGATATTGGTCGTTTGGACCGATTTGACAGCTTATCTGCCCGTGTATGGGGGCTTCCGACGGGTCTTCCCGATCGATATCTGGCCACAATATCGATCGGGAAGGTTGGATTTTTAACCGACCGATCCGTCGGAGCCCCTTAAAACATCGTAATTTGATCGTTCGGCCATACGGCCGAACGTTCGAATTACCCCCGATATAGCCATGCCATTAGTGGCATATCGGGGAAAGATCCGCTCGTTTGGCGATGTCGCCAAACGAGCGGATCTTTGAGTCTATGGCCACTTTTAATACCAGGTATTTCCCATATCCCATGTCTCTGAGAAAGTTTTCAACCACAGAATTCTATGCTTTTTTCACTTTCTGAAAATAATATATATCGGGAAGATGAAATGTTGCCATTCACTTAGGGGTTATTTATTAAAATCCGAATGTTAATATCTCGAAAAATTTTAGTTTTATTATACCCCGATGTGGCAGAAAGCCAGAAACCCAAAATCCGCCATCTCAGACCTGTCGAGGTCAATGGGAGAGCCACCTATCTAAATTTGAATTTTTCGTGGTCTGTGGTGGATTTAGTCTGAAAATCCAACTTTTTCTAGGTTTTTTTGGCAAAAAAAATTTGAGCAGTTTGGGAAAAAAAAGCCCAAAAAATTTGAGCAATTCGGGTTTTTGCTCGTTTTTATTGATTTTTTTCTGTGAATAGATTAAATCAGTTTTTTTAATAAATAAGATAAAATTGGGCATGGGAGTTGGGTTTGTGTTTTTTTTTAATAAATATGAGATAAGTACGGATTTTAGTAAATAACCCCCTTAGTGTTATATAGTATGCAGTCATAGCATGATTTAATTGATAACATGTTGATAGTGTTGATTTCCACTTGGTGTGGCAGACTAAAATTTAATCTGCTAATACTGGTATGGGATCCGTTATCCGGAAACCCATTATCCAGAAAGCTCTGAATTATGGCAAGGTCATCTCGCATAGACTACAGTTTAAATAATTCACATTTAAAAAAAAAAAGGATTTCCTTTTTATCTGTAATAATAAAACAGTACCTTGTTCTCAATCCCAGCTAATATATAAAGCTTTATGGGAGGCAAAACAATTGCATTTGGTTTAATTAATCTTTAAATGATTTTTTTGGCAGACTTAAGATCTTGTGCTCCAAATAACAGAAATACCCCTTATCTGGAAAGCCCCAAGCATTCTGAATAACAGGTCCCGTACCGCATTCATGCTGGCGTCCTGGCTGCACTGTAAGGCAGGGGCACACGGAGTTGATCATTCATTTTCCTCCATCCAAATCAAAATACTTCTTCTACGTTTTGGACATGAATGCAAGCGAAAAATAACATATGATCTGCTCGGTGTGCCCTTGCCCTAATTTAATCCATTGGCTGTGCATAAATTACTGCAATTGTGTAAACAAGGATTTTCAGATAAGATCTCTAACCAGTGTGGTCTGACTTTTATAAAAACAGCTAGAATCTCAACTGTAAGGGTTGTGTCACACAGGTAGATTCGGGGAGATTTAGTCGCCGGGCGACTAATCACCTCTTTTTCTGGGCAACAATCTCCCCGAACTGCCTGTCCGCTATAATGAAAAGTCGCCTGCGCTAAAGCACACGCGGCGATTCGCTTTCCGAAGTCGCCCGAAGTTGCCAGGCGACTAAATCTCCCGAACTGCCTGTGTATCACAAGCCTAAGGCATGATGTGTTTATGAATGGCGCACATGAAACATTATTTAGTGTGCTGCTTTTATTTGCCCCTCTCAAACAGAGAATAAATAGTGCACTCAGTAATGATATAAATGAACAATGTAGGACTATGTTCAGAGTTAGTGCTTTCTCTGTTCAGTGTACAGTGTAAATCTGGTAATGAACTTTGAGATATTAATGTTTTCATAAAGCTGTCAGCTGCTGTTATTTGCAAATATTTACTGTGAGTAGCTTGTTTGAGAAAAAATGTATTTTGGATCTTTTGGGTTACTATAGTAGATTCAGTGTGTAAACAAGTTGGGTGTAAGAGTTTTGTTTTTGAACAGACTAATTGGGAATAATTGAAATATTTGGCATAATCATTTCCCACAGACGCCCAAATGAAGCTGATAAGTTTAAACATGTACTGTATTAAAGCAGGAGAGGGAAGGCAAACTTGAACTGGTATATAAGGCTCCAGGCTAAATCCTTTGAAGAGCATTCTGAATATATCATTTGCTAGGTTCTGAATATACATGTTGGAGCCTATTTAAGAAAGGACGCTAGTGGTACTCTTAGCCAGTAGGGATATTCTTTCGTTCCTGGAAGCTGTACATTCTATTTTTTTTTTATTTTATCTTTTATCATACTGTCAATTGTATGGGTGAATAAGGGTCAGTGCTATAAAAATGAACAGCACCTGTTATGGCTACTACAGTAGCGACTCTTTACTCACGAGCAGCAACCGCAACAGCATCGACTCCAATGAGAACTTTGTGTCTGTTAAGAATGGTCCAACAATGATTAATTCTTATATAAGTTTTGGCAGTGAACAGTCAGGGAGACCAAGGTAGGTCTCATTGATTTAACACTGCTTTTCTGAATTCCCCCTTTTTTTTTTAGACTTTGCTGGTTTTGTTAAAAACATCCAGTTTTGCAGGTTTTCTCTGAACTGAGGCTATATTCGGTAGTCGTGTCAAAAATGTATCTGCACATTTCTTACTGTTGTTTTTAGTTGCTTAGTTGCACTGGATTTGGGAAATCTACATTATGTGGTACTTTGGATATTGGAAATTTTAGATCAGACCTTTGAGTTCTGTTGTTTTTTTTTCAGGCTGGAAATGCTGCAACAATTAGCAAACCGAGTGCAGAGGGATAGCTTGGGATGTGAAGACAAACTAATCCTGGCACGCAGTGCTCTCCAGGCTGTACGTTTTTACAATTTATGTTGAGCAACCTCTCTTATTTTTTTAAATGTGAACTTGAAAAAGTGCTAGTTATAGATATGTGCATACTAATAATCTTCCAAAATATTTGATTATAATAGTCCTTGCTTTCCTAAAGTTCATACATACATATATAGCTTTTTGTTAATGTTCACTTCAATTTCAGTGGTAGCTGTAGAGGACAGAGAACTAACAAGTACAAATGTATTTTAAGGATGCCAAACGCATGGAATCTGGGATCCAGTTACAGAATGAAGCTGAGATTACCGGGTACCTGATTGAATGCGAGAACCTTCTGCGGCAGCAGCTTGTTGATGTCCAAAGTCTTGTGGATGGAAAATATTATCAAGCTGATCAGTTGGTGCAGAGGTACAGTACCACCTTACTACTAGACACTTGTACAACTTTTTTTTACACATACTACTTCACTTCGCTACAAGGAATATGGAAGCTTGAATTAATTTCATGCCTACAGTACAGGTATGGGATCCATTATCTAGAAAGTTCCAAAATATAAGAATGCCATTTTCCTTAGTGGTGTTTTGTAATTTTTGATTGCTGATTTTACAATTGCTGCATAATAATAAAACAGTATATTGGATTAAAATACCTTAAATCTGTGTTAATTTCAAAACAACCCTATTGGTTTGTTAATGTTTTAAATGTTTTTAGTAATTTAAGTGAAGTACAGTATTAGTAAGTTATGTTAATTCTCATTACGGAAAGATCCACTATACTGAAAACCACTGGTCACACGCATTAGGTATAATAGATCCCAAGCAAATGCTTTTTTTTTAAACTTGCATACCTGCATGTGTTATGTGCACCACCACCAAACACCTTTTAATAGGGGATTTTCACCTTACAGTCTTTTAATATGATGTTACACACAAAACAATTCTAGGACAATTTCCATTTCATCTTTCCTTCACGTTCTTTGTGTTATTTTAAACTGCGCCAGCTAGAGTCTTAGTGGGAGAAAGTCTGATAGAAATAGGAAAACTGACCGTATCCCTCATAAAAGTCTTAGAGCCAATATATTTAGTTGTGATCTCAAATGGCTTCAGTCTCCCTTATTCAATATACAATAACTTGTTATATTTAATGTACACAAGTAGTGTATGATGGGAAATACTGTGTTAATATATTGTTATGATTTATGTGCAGGGTTGCCTCATTGAGAGATGAGCTATTGGCCTTAAGAAATGAATTCACTTCACTCTACAGCAAAGGACGTATGTTTACAAATGATCAGACAAAACTTATGATATCAGGAATATCACAAAGTCTCAGCTCAGGATTTTCACAGAATTTAAACCCTGTAATGAACTCAACTATGTCTCACAGTATGACCCCTTCTCTGACACCAACCAGTCTCACACCGGGTATGTCCCATGGCTTTAATTCTCACTTAACTGCTGCTATGACACCACCATTTTCACCCAACTATAACTCGGGATTGATCCAGAACTATGCAACAGGAATGAATACAAATGCATTACAGTCACTAAAACACATACAGATCAAGAAACCCTTACAGAAGTCATCTCTTGCTGATCAGAATTTACCTGAAGAAGTAGTGAACTCAAAATTTGTTCAAGACCTTTTATCATGGATCGAAGAAATGCAGGTAAGCTCATTGGCTGTGTTAGAAGGAAATGTTTATTATTAGGATATTTTATGTTTGGTATCATGCACTTACGGTATTTAGATAAAGCCAACTTTCTTTTGGCATCACACAGCACAACATGGTACAGTATTCATTTCAATGGAAAAGTCATGAAAATCTTTTTAAATTAAGTTTAATGCTGGGGTATGATAAGCCATTTAATGTTTAGATTTATTTGGTTGTAGCTGTACTGTGGGAAGATGTTCTCATTCTCAATAAAAGTGGTCTTTTAGAGAGGAATAAGTTACAACAAAACATGTATCAAAATGTTTTCTTGTTGCACTTTTAGAAAATTGTGCTTTGTTTTCTTTTGTTGTAGAACACTTAGTTATAAATACTTTGTAATTTATGATGTGAGAGTATATTCTGACTATGTTGCTGTTCTCTGACAGGTGCAACTTGATCGAGCAGAGTGGGGCTCAGACCTGTCCAGCATTGAAGGACATTTAGAAACCCACAAACATTTCCATAATGCCGTAGAAGAATTTGAGTCCAGTCTTAAGGAAGCAAAAATGAGTGAGGTATAGCAGAAACTGTAATACATTGTCATAAATTATTTTGTTATATGCTGCCTGCTTTTTCTCTGTTGTGAGTTATTGAGTTATTTTCAGTGCCCCTTATTGTATCGTTATAATAACAAAAGATTCCACAACCACCTCTGAAAGCAATGCTTTAAAAAAAAACCCATTAAGGATGCTTGTCATCTTAGACTTAAATCTGTTCTGACCAATGCTGAATAAACTTATGAAGTATCCCACCAACAATAATATTGGAATTAATACCTGGAGTCAAGCTCTTTTTCCTTCTAAACATATATTTTCCACTTAGTGCCTGCACCAGTGAACCAGAAAATTAGCATTGGGGGGAGCTTGCATATTATTGTTACATTTGTCTTTCAGTGTTTGCAGCAAAAGCATAGGGTCTGCTATTCCCGCCCATTAATTTTTGGCTCACACTCTATGCTTGTCTATGCAAATATATGTAACCGTTATTGGCACTGATTCATCTACCCAACACTATTTACCTTTTCCCTGATGCACTGGTTATATGAGGGAGGCAATTTTTTCGAACAAAGTACTAAGTGCTTTTCTGAGACCATGATGTTCTAATGTTTCCCAGATAGTCTTTAGCTTTAAGTAATATTTGTTATGTCTCTGCTTGCTTGGAATTTATGAAGACTAACATTAGTGCATTATAAAATATAATTATACTTTAAGTATATATTGCCCAGGGCATATTACAGATTTATGTATAGAACACTTTAATAAAAATAGACACTTTTTTCTGTCATCAAGATCATCAACTACTCCTGTTGACTCCTGATACGACTGCCACATTTTGTTCTCTTTTACTGAGAGTTTATTTGTTGTGATTTTATTTACAAAAAACATCTTTCTGAATATGATTATTACAACTGGGGATTATCTATTGTCAATAAACCTTGGAAAATCCTAAGGCAAATACCAAATAAAGGGAAAATGTATCTTTATTGAGTAAAAATTAATTTTTAGTATAAAGGACATTCTAAAGGGGGAATGTAATATAGGTCAATGAAAAAATTGTTAGCAATGTGAATAAAAGTTCACATTGCAAATAATTTTGTATTTGTGAATGTTTTGCAAACTCTTTGCCTCTCATGCGACAGTAGGATATCGATTACGAATTGTAAAGTTTATGATAGTGAGCAGTATGTATATAATATGTAATGAAACCTCTTACGAAAAAGTTATTACATTTGCTCTAAAAATTTACTCCACCTTCAAGCACAGTGCACAATGCGCAATTAAGAATTGCTATGCAATAAAAGCCTAATGAAGAATATTCATTCTAAAAATCTGATTGGAATAAATAGAAAGTTAATGCCTTGTTTTGCAGTGAGCTATAAGCTAACGTTTTGATAAATCTGCCCCTTAGCTTCTCAACAGCATCCCAGAGCATGCTGAGCATGTACAGTGCCGCTGGCATGCAAAAGATGGCATAGCAAGGTCAAAAATGGAGAGCGGTTGTGGACAAATTTGAAGGCATAGATCATTACTGTTGTAATACTACTAAACGTCTGGGATGGTACATTAGGTTCAATATATAAAATACAGCATTTCAAGACATTATGTTTCTTATTTAAAATTAGACATGTAGAATATCTAAATGCAAATGTCTTGCCATATTGTTTTCCTTTGCTGAGGTGGACCTAAAGGTTATCCATAGATATAGCCACAGCACACATATTGTAGTCAAGTGTAAAGAAACAGAGTAACCTTAAAGGGGAACTATCATGAAAAAATTTAAATTTAATACAAGCTTCATCATACTGAAACTTTCTAAATACAATCAATTAAATATTTTGCATCTTTTCTGAAATAATCAAGTTTATATTCACTATCCCTCTCAGTATCTGTTTCTGTTCATTCTGTCTTCTTGCAGGAGTTGGGCATCAGATATTCATTGATAGTTAGGTCCAATATATCTTATAGGGGAGGCTTCCTTTCCTAGCAGATGTATTAGAGCTCACTCATATAACTGATTCCAGTACAAACAATTGTATGTATTTAGAAAGTTTTTTATTTCAGTATGCTGAAGGTTATAGTACATTTTAATTTTTATGATAGTTCCCCTTTAACCTGTAAGCAGCGACATTCAGCAAAAATAATCTTTGCACCACATTTTGAGCTGCCCTCTGAACACTAAAGTTACGCCCCCTGGTGCTCTTGCACTTCTCCTATTCCTGGTATATGGTGCTTCAGATTGTGGTAAATTGCTACTATATCTTAACACTTTCTGTTATTATTAATGTAGTTTTTGATATGTTTTCACATTAATGTGTGTTTTAATATATTGCAAATTATAGATCTGTTTTTTTTTCTCTTTCATTACAGCTTCAAATAACAGGAATTTATAAGGCCAATTTTGCTGAATCGTTATATAAACTTGAGAGTCAGTACTCCAAACTTTTGGTAAGAACACTGTCTATTTAGAGTAAACAACTGGCATTATCAACTCATTTAAATGTTATCCTTTTTTTCTTAAACTGCTTAAAGAATTCGTCAAGAAACCGGCAAAAACATTTAGACATGCTTCACAGTTTTGTGTCCCGAGCCACAAGGGAGCTCATTTGGCTTAACGAGAAGGAAGAGGAGGAAGTAGCTTATGACTGGAGCGAAAGAAATCAGAATATACAAGCCAAAAAGGACTATCATGGGGTAAGGTCTTTGTCCTAGAGATGACTGAAATAGTTTAAAAAATACATTACTGCACATTATAAATGTATATCTCTGTATGTGAAGGAATTAATGAGAGAACTCGACCAGAAAGAAGAAATCATCAAATCAGTACAGGACATCGCTGAGCAGATGCTTCTTCAAAACCATCCTGCAAGATCCACAATTGAAGTAATTATTTGAACTCTTTTACACTTGATTTTACCTCCGATATGCCTTGGTTATCATTTACCACCCACCTGCAATATTTTAGCTTGCAATTTTCATATTATGGGAATGAACACACATACATGAACTTGTTTTTTAATTTACTTTTTAGTTAAGAAAATGTTTATTCTGAGCTATATTAGAATATAACTTCTATTTGGATGTCAGAAACTGCAGAGAAATATGTAATTTCACATCTGTAAAATACAGATTATGTTTACTTATTTGTAGAGCTACTAATTATAAGCAGTGCCATTGCAAGTGCTAGAGGTCCCCAACCATAATGGTTTCATAGCTGCATTGATAACTATTCTAGCCTGTGATTGGCCAGTGATGCATTTGCTGTGTATAGTTAGAAATTGCCCACTTGCTCACTAGGCTCACTAGGCTTACGGAGTCAGGGACCTAGAATTTAATGGCCATGTATTATTGTTATAGTTTGTATTATCACCCAAGTACTAGCTGTGAGCACCAGCGTTCTGGTTCTAGGAAGTTGTATTTGCATTTCAAAAAGCTGTATAATGATAGCTGAATAATAACTTTATCTGCTCTAAATCTGGGGTCAGTTAAGTAATTTTATTTCTTGCTTCCTGCTTGTGAATCTAACTCGTAGGTGTCTGCAGATTAGCCTAGTGCCTAGTCCATCAGAAGCCTTTGTTAAATTGGTAAAGTACCCCAATCCATCAGAACCATTTGTTACATTGGGATACTAAGTAATTCTTTACATATCCTTGGCACTGCTTTGCATATCAGAGGAATACAAAGAGTCAAGCAAATTTCAGTTTTATAAATTGCCAATCAGCAGTTTTAAAGCACATGTGCATGTACCAACAGCTAGTAATACAATTTTATATGTACCATTTTCCTAAATAGCTTATAGGAGAAGGAAAGCTACGGAGGCATTTTATTGCCAATAGTTTAGCTGCAATAGTGCAAGCTAGAATGCTATATTTATTCTGTAGAATGTTTTACCATACATGAGTAAAAAGCTCTAGAAACTCTCTGTTTGTTTAGAATAGGAGCTGCAGTATTAATGTGGTGTGACATCACTTCCTGCCTGAGTCTCTCCCTGCTCTGGGCTCAGATTACAGTAGCGAAGGGAGGGGTGGGAGGAGAGGAGCAAACTGAGCATGCTCTTGTCCAGGGCAATGAGGTTTAAACTGAAGGCAGGAAGTCTAATACAGAAGCCCATGTGTACACAATAGAAGGGAAGAAATGCAGTATTTCTTTTGACAGGGGACTCAGAGCAACATTACTTTGGGGGTTTACTGGTATATTTAGATGGACCTTTCTGATAAGGCTTACTTAGTTTTAACCTTTCCTTCTCCTTTATGGTGTACACAATAAAAATAACCCCTTAATAAACCTAAGTTTTGTTGACATATAAATACCTTGACACCATTGCAGGTTATGTGTTATGCCTGACCAGCAGGTTATGTGTTTTAGTCAAGATTACCTGAATCCATTTTTTTGCAGTGCACTAGTGACAAAAGTATATTTTAAGTTAGACCATTATCTAGTGTATAAGAGTAGGGGTTTACTTACCTGTGAGGTAATGGCCAAGATATACTGAAGAATAATTAATAGTAGACTTTACAGTGCGCTCCAGTGGAAAATGCAATACACTGCAAAACACAGTCACGTTTTTACACATCTACACTTTTTATCCTAGATGCCTGCAGTCTACTGTCATCTTCATGTTTAGTTGCACAGCACATAAATGTAATAGGATTTTTGGTTTTGTCTTTCATCTCTTTGACCATGTTTTCCTCTTATCTAAGTCTTATAGAGCTGCTATGCAAACTCAGTGGAATTGGATCCTGCAGCTTTGTCACTGTGTGGAACAACACATACGGCAGAACTCTGCCTACTTTGAGGTATTTATATCACACACAAAATTAATTTTATTAATATTATAAAGATGCTCATTTTGCTTACAGTTCTTTCAATATTTCTATGCAATGGTAATTGATCTGTGCTAATTCTAATCATTACCTTATAGTATTTTAATGATGCCAAAAATGCAGCTGAATATCTGAAGAGTTTAAAGGATGCAATACTAAGAAAATACAGCTGTGATAAATCGACCAGTCTGCACAAAGTGGAAGATTTGCTCCAGGAGTCAATGGTAATATAAGCCTTATTAATATTTATCTTCATTTAAAAATGGCTTGCGAATTATGCAGGCATTGAGAATGCTGGAAACTTTATTGAGCCTTAAATTAATTTATTCTTAACTATTCAGGAGGAAAAGGAGCAGCTTTTACAGTACAAGAGCACAGTCGCCAGTCTTGTTGGAAGAGCAAAGGCAATTATTCAGCTGAAACCACGGAATCCAGACAACCCACTTAAAGCATCCATACAAATCCGAGCTATCTGTGATTACAAGCAAATTGAGGTCAGAGCCTTCAATATGATTTTGGGCACATTTTACTTACATTTTCTGTATATTCTGCTTTTTTATATCTGTGTTTATTCATTAAGATTTTTTGATCAACCACTTAGTTGCATAGTTTCATGTGTACTCATCTGCAGAGGGCAGCAACTTGGTGTGATTCCATCTGTTTTGATATCCAAAACTCAGTAGTGATAATACAAATTGTGTGTGCCATAGTCATAATTCATTCAATAATTTACCATACAAAGTATATCCTATATCACATTCTGACAGATCTATAATTTCACTAAGCAGTTTTAGGTCTTCTGAAGTATAAATACACTAAGCAGTTTTAGGTCTTCTGAAGTATAGACAACATTCTGTGCGTCTAGCTATAAATATGCAGATCTGATTGATCATGGAATGTTTTTCTTGAAATAAAAGACAGTTAGTGGGTTTTTTATTAAAATCCAAATTTATCAGATTTTTTTAAAATAAAAAAGTACAAACTAAAATCCATGATTTGACCTTATTTATTTTTAAAAAAGCATGATTTAATCGAATCGGGGAAAAACTTGATAAAATCAAGCGAAAACCGGAATTGTGAGACTTTCTGAGTTTTTTCCCAAATTGTATGATCTTTTCAGGCCTTTTCCTCACAAAGCCAGAATTTTCCAGATTTTTGCCTGAAATTTTCAGATTTTCTATCTAGTTCCAGTGCAGACCACATAAACTTCCAACTAGGATAGGGACCTCTTTCAATAACTTATATACAACCTTGGCAGGTCTGATATGCCGGAATTTCAGATTCTGACTTTTCCATCCTCGAGGTATAATAAGTTTTGAAATAATTAGAGGTTTTTTTCCACAAAAAAATCAGATTTCATAATAATAATAAAAAAACGTAAATTTTTCTGGATTCGGACTTTAATAATTAACCCTCTAAGTGTGTTACTGATTCTTTAAATAGTACATAAGATACATCTAATGGTAGTCACAGGAATGTAGTTAGTGTTTTGAAAATGCTTTTTGGGGGGGGGTTTAATGTTTTTTTTTCTCATCTTACTTAGATCACTATTTACAAAGATGATGAATGTATATTAGCAAGCAACTCACACCGTGCTAAATGGAAAGTAATCAGCCCCACTGGTAATGAAGCCATGGTGCCTTCTGTGTGCTTCACAGTGCCACCCCCAAATAAAGAGGCAGTGGATTCAGCAAACAGGTACAGATGTTTATTATCTAGTAGTATTGCTAAATCATAGCTCCAATGTGTGTGGGAGCACTGGAATCAAAAACAATTTTTGGTAGAGGGGATCCAAACAGAAATATACAAATACCTTGAATACATTTTTGAAAACAGTTTTTCTGGCAGAGATTGTAGCATGCACACTGTTTTCAAAAATAGGGGCAGATTTATAATATTGAGATGGGGAATGCAGAGAAATCCCCAGTGTTCAATATTTATTAACATTTTCCTGACTGTCGATATTCCTGACAGTCACAAACATGTTTTAACTGATTCACACACTTTGGGGCAGATTTATCAGGTCGAGGTGAATTTTCGAATTCATAAAATTCGAATTTCGAGCTATTTTTGTGTACTTCAACTCCTAGAACCTATTTGGAGTCAATTGGTGGACTTTGAATAGAATTCGATCGAATACGCTATTAATCCGATTCGTACGATTTAAATTCGGACCTATTCGATTCAAAAGGCACCAATTGGCCAAAAAAAAAACAAAAAAACGGCAACTTGATTTCGGTTGGTCTTTTTGAATTCAAATTCGAAATTCCAACCTTGATAAATATGCCCCTTCATGTGTCAGTTTGTTCCAATGCGGTCAATCAAAATTCTTGTTAGTGCTCAGGGTTGCCCCAAAGCATGGGGGAAACATTTTGTGCTCTGATTAAAATGGTCAATTATTGAAAAAAAAATTTGAATATGAAAGCATTGTTATGACCCAAAAAATAAACATTACATAAATCTGTCCTATAAAGTCTTTCTAATTGTATGCCCATTGGAGGTTTTGGAAGTGAGAGAGTGAAATATTTAATTCATTGCTAGAGAAACATCAGTTCTGAGGAGCCTACCAGCCTTTATCAAGCACACTTTTTAACATAGCAATTTAAATATTAGTTGTGTGTTTTAAACATTTTGTGTTTTCAGTGAATATATACATATTTAAAGCAAGTATGCAATGCTCTTTACTGTCGTTAAACTCATTCATATCATTCAGAAGCTTGTTCTACAAACCAAATTCTCAAGTTCCTATTCAACTAAGGAATTTTAACTTTCAATGCATTTATGGAGGTTTATTACGTTGGTTCCAATATAGGTGGTTCATGAGTTTTCTAAAAACATCTTTTATTGTTTATTGCAGGATTGAGCAAATGTATCAAAGCGTCCTGACTCTATGGCATGAATCTCATATAAACATGAAAAGCACTGTATCCTGGCATTACCTTATGAATGAGATTGAAGGCATCCGGTCCAGCAAAGTCTCCACAGTATGTACAGGGAACGTCTCCCTCTGTTATAATAAGTCTGAATTACTGCAGATTGCTTTACGAATATTGTTTTACTTACATGCACGGATTGTGTATCATCTCGATGTGGGTGTATAAAGTATATTTCATGAATGTGCTGCCGATATTTTTCTTATATAGTACACACATGCTATACTGTGTTGTTGTTTTCTCAACATAAAACATATAACTCGTACTGCATGGCTGTACTGTAATTATTTTATTATCCATACCATATGCTGCTTTGTGTAGTTGCTCTTTTTGCCTATAATATGCTGTGTACATGCTTTTGCAGCAATATGTGCTGCTAGGCATTTTTATGTACAACTCAATGTTTTAGCACACCTTTACCAAAACATCTCCCTTTGTTTGTTATCTGCTTTAGAATATACCATTACATTCCTTAAAATGTTCTGGTGAACTGCTACTTGAACCAGAATTTTAATGTTGGTTTCCTTGTTTTCAGATCAAAACCTTGTTGCCAGGTGAGCATCAACAAGTGTTGAGCAATCTGAAGTCCCACTTTGATGAATTCTTAGAAGACAGTCAGGAATCCAAGATTTTTTCTGTGTCCGACATTACACAACTTGAAAGAGAAGTCAATGTTTGCAAATTATACTACGAAGAGCTTCTACAGTCTGCAGAAAGAGGTTAGAAGTTTTCATTGTTGGTGGTTTACATGCTTTTCTATTTAATTTTATATGCATGCCCAACAATAATTTCATAATAGCTATGTATTTATTGACAATGTTGCAGTTTAATTTACAAATACAAAGTACAATGTACAAATAGGTACTAAAACATGGTGCATTGAGGAGCTTTTGTTCTCTCTTGAGCAGCTTTTTGCTGATATTGAATAGACGTAGGGTATTATTAATGTGGATTGAACTGGAGAATCTAAATAAATGCTTCTAGCCTAGGCTACCACATCTATTTAAAAGTTCAATGTTTTACATAATTAACATACTTTCTGTAAAAGGGTTACCTTCATCAGTTATATTGTTTAACTAGGAAAGATATGTGTAATTCGTGGTTGTTTCTGCAGCTTTGCATATAATCAGTACATTTGTGGTAACATGGCCTTATTTGCTTTGTACTGTGGAACTTAAACTTTGTGATTTATCTCACTTTGATAATAATGGGGGCACTAAGAGTGAGGACATATTTAAGGAAAATAAATGACACAGCAACTGAAAGTCGATTTTTGTATTTAACAGAGGAACAGGAAGAATCTATTTATAATTTGTATGTATCTGAGATCCGAAATTTCCGCCTAAGGATGGAAAATTGTGAAGACCGACTTATCAGACAGATCAGAACACCATTAGACAGGGATGATCTTCATGAAAGTGTGTTAAGGATTGCTGAGCAGGAGGTGAGTTTTATATTTGACTTTATCTTTTTACAAAGAAGGAAAGGTAGGACTCAACTCACTGATACCCAGTGTGCCTGCCTTTAGTTAGCTGGAGCACAGGTTGAAATTATGTTTATAGCGTGAACTATAAAGGCCTAAATAGATAAGTAGACTTACTGTCCTGTGCAATGTAAAAATACTTTTCAAGTCGATCAGGTGTTGAAAAGATCTATTCCAAATTATTAATCCCCCCGATTTAAATTGTTTTAGATTAATTTTATTAAGGTTATCAATACAGTGCTGCTTCTGAGCTCTAATACCCCATAGAACAGAATGATATTGAACTGTCAAAACACTGGAACACAATCTGATGAACTGTTACTTTGATCTGCTTTTATATGTATGTGTCAGTTTGTTAAACACTGCCTTACATTCAGGAAAGTTATTGTAACTATTATAAAATTAATTGCCTGGAACCCTTCAGGATTCCCTAGTTTGAATTTTAATAAATAATAGGTTGAAGGAAATGTTTTAGCTATAGTGCCAGATATACAGTAGTTTCTATTTGTATAATAGCGTTAGGTTTTCATTGTTATGATTATGTGCTGGATGAAACCTCTGTTAAATGAAGTTCTCTCTCTTATATGGTTAGTAAAAGACATAATAATGACATTGCTTGTTTTTTACATCTAGAAATTAAAGAAGGAATTAGATCACCTTAAAGCTGATTTATCAACAATATCTGAGAAATGTGAAGAATTCTTCAGTCAAGCTGCTACCTCACCCTCTATAGAGACGCTACGCACTGAGCTGAATATTGTTATCCAGAATATGAACCAAGTGTACTCCATGTCTTCCATTTACCTGGAAAAGTAGGTTCAAGATTATTTCCTTTTCCAGATTTATAACAAGAACCAATGGTATTGGCTGGTTGACATTCATTTACAATTATTTAAATTTCCAGAGTTTGTTACAAAGCCCTCTGCACAGTCATTAATGTTAACTGTTAAAATTCATATTTACTAAGATCCAAATACCCGAAATTCCCCGAAATCCGAATTTTTTTTGATTTTTTTGTGTTATAATAGGCATAAAAAAAAATCACAAAATTTTCAGAATTCATTAAACCCCGAGGGCTAAAAAGCCTGAATATAAAAACACGGCATCTCAAACCTGTCGAGGTTGCATGAAAGTCAATGGGAACAGTCCCATCGATTTTTGGTTGTGTCGGGGGTTTCGCACAATTTCACGATGTTTTCGGAGCTTTCGGGTGAAAACTCAAAAAAATTTAGAGTTTTCGGGAAAAAATATTGAAAATTTGAGCTTTTCCCGCAAAGGTAATTTTCGGGAAAATGTTATAATAAATAAGCATTAAAAACCAGAGCGGATTAGATCGAAGTTTGTAGCAACCGATATTGAGATAAATTCGGACCTTGATAAATAACCCCCTCAGAGTTGAGTTACAAACATGAATCTAAAAGTGATAATCCATTTGCTGATTTTTTAGCAGATAAGGGACATGAGAAAACAGTTTTTCGGTATGGAGGCTTTAACTAAGTACCGTACAGAAGGACTTAATGGACAAGCATTCAATGTTTAGCAAAGATTTATGAAACCCATTATGCAACATAAAAGTTTTGTAAGGTGCTTTTTGCTTACACAGATTAAAGACCATCAATTTGGTGCTGAAGAACACACAAGGAGCAGAAACTATTGTGAAGCTCTATGAGACCAGACTGTGTGAAGAAGATGCAGTTACTGCTGACAGAAATGGAATTGACAAACTTGAGACTACCTTAAAGGTAAAGATCTTATGATATTAATAACATAATTTCCATCATAGACCTTTCTCAGGTTTGTTCTGCAAGCATTTAGCTAATTATTTCTCAGTTGTCCCTGTTTTCTGCTGCTGGAGTCACAAAGTGAACATAACAGTAGCAACAATACTTTATACTGGAAAACAAAACAATAAAGAATGTTTTTTTTATAGCTGTGGCGGTCCGAGGTTGATGAACAACGGGAGGTTTTTCACGCGTTAGAAGATGAGCTGCAAAAAGCCAAAAATATCAGCGATCAAATGTTAAAAGTTCACAAGGAGCGAGATCTAGACTTTGACTGGCACAAGGAAAAGGCAGACCAGCTTGCAGAGAGATGGCAGAACATTCATTCTCAGATTGAAAACAGGTCCATTATTAAAAATATTTTTAATTAATGTAAAGCATACTATACTATATTAGCAACTGCTTATTTGGAATACTTTGTAGGTTTATGGTTAAATTTAAGGACAATTGCCCACCCACCATTTTATCATTTAGATTTACTGCAGAATACATTTTAGAGTAATGGCACACTAGATGGGTCATTTACTGTGTACCGCACAGTGTCACACTTTTTTTGTACTTTGCACACGGCTTGGTGCCTTCCCTGTAACCAGATCAAGATTTACTGGTAGATTACTGTATACTTTATAGTCACAGCACAGTGTATACCAATGTTCAAAATTAAGATGCATTAATGAAAAATAAGTATTTTAGCATCCATAGGCTCAAAGAGTTTACCCTAACTGATTATATGTGTCATTGCATTGCAAAAGTTAATCAATTATTAACTTAATTATTTTAACTACCATTAAATTAGATTACGTGATCTGGATGGCATAAGTAAGTCTTTGAAATACTACAAAGAATCATATGGGACACTGGACTCTTGGATCAGTCAGATAGAAGAAACACAAAGTATGCTTCAGGAAAACCTGCCTGAAAATAGCAAGGCTCTGGCAAAGCAATTGGATCAGCAGAAGGTAATATGTGTGTTATAGCACTTCCCTAATCCCCTTCCAAATGTATTATTGTGTACTGGGCAGTAAATGCACTTCCATATAATATTTGGATTCACCACAATCCATCAAAGCATGTATAGCTGCTGAAAAGTGTTTTATTTACACTACATGTTTCAAACTCAAACTTTGGTGGCTTTTGTAGACCTGCTTTGTGACTTTTTCTCAGTGAATCTGTATAGTAATTGCAATTACACCCCTTTGGTAAGGGTGTACACTGAGATTTGGAGCCTTGTGCTTTTTCCCACTTTGTACAGTCACCTTCACTAAATGCACCTCCATATATTAGGTTCTGCATTATGCTAAGTGTTCACTCCCTGGGAGTATAAAACTTATTGAGCAATGAACGTTCAGTTAGCATGTTTGTTTGTTTCAGATGCTGATTTCAGAGATAGAAATGAAACAAAGTAAGATGGATGAATGCCAGAAGTATTCTGAGCAATTTTCTTCTGCAATTAAGGTAATCCCTTATCAATCTTCATCACAATTTATTATTTTGTATCTTTAATAGCTAAAATTTCTCCTCGTTTTGCACTTAGTTCTGTTGCATCATACTTTACTCATGGCTAGTACTAGTATTGCCAAATCTAAAAGTCAGGTTTCCTAGGTAGGGATGGCACTTAAAAAGTTATTGCATTTTTGGTGCCAGTATAACATACATGCATTGTAGTCAGTATCAAAATTTTATAGTGGAGACTTTGGAAATTAACTTTTCATTGCAGATTCATAGAGAGGGAGAGTATGAGATGAAGATGTTTCTTTATAATGTGCAAAGGGTTTTTATAAAGGGCTTATACAGGCAGGAAATTGTAGCACGTTTATATATACATTTTTGGCCTTTTTAAAATTTATTTTCAAAATGGTACTGAAAAATAGCAAAAAAAACCCCATTTATCTGTCCACCTTTAAATGGTTAGGATGATATTAGTTTCTTGGCGTGTCATTATGGAATTACAAGTTGATATTAATGGTCCTCTGAGTAGCTTGAGGGTGACAGAACATTAGCAGGCTGCTTCATGAGGTTTGTGTCAGTAACATGAGTGGTTATTTAGTCCTATAATCTTGGGAATTTGCCAACAAGACACATGTGCCAATAATATAAAATTGTATTGAACCTAGAAGGATACAGCTCTATTAGTCCTTCAGCATCACTCATCAATATTGTTATTTATGTTTGCTTTTTTAACAGGATTATGAATTGCAGTTAATGACATACAGAGCAATGGTGGATTCCCATCAAAAGTCACCCATGAAGCGCAGAAGGATTCAGAGTTCTTCAGATGCAATTGTGCAAGAGGTAATTAAAAGAAAAACAAGCAAAATATAAGAATTTGTTATTGTAAAACATTCACAGGTTTAGAATGAATCCATTTTTTAAGCTTCTTCTGTGATAGTATGGATACATATTGGAATTTTAGTCCATGCTGTGATATATTATTACTTTTTGTCAGAATATTGCTTTATAGTTCTTATGTCTATGGTACATGTGACATTTTGATTGAGGAACGGAGGCATGTTTTTGGGCAAAACTCAGAAGTGTTCCATTGCTTCGAGTTGCCTTTTGTTAGTTGCCCTTTGGAGAACCATATAAAATCATATCAGTCAAATTCCCAAACGCCATTCATTTTAAAGGAAAGGAAGGGTGCGTTTGACAGACTTTACACAAAAAAGCTACAGTGAAGACGAGAATCCTACATTAAAAAAGTAATCAATTAAAAAAAGCAGAACACTAGAAAAAGTAAAGCAGAGGTTGAGCAATATGGGGTTCATAAGATGAGAAGTGCTTTTGAGGGATGCTCGTTTTTCTACCTGGTGGCATTTGTTGAAAGGGATAAACATAAGCCAAATAAACACTTCTCCAGACAAATCTTTTACTAAGTTGGTAGTATAGTAAAGTACATTTGCATCTGCATATTCTAGAAATAATACATTTATGGAGACTTTTCATGGAGATTCTGTATGGAGTTGATCACACGATAAGAGATATTTCAACAAAGTAACATCATCCAGTACGGTCTCAGTTGTGTAACATCACATTATTTGGTGACACTGGTGACAACACATTGCCTCAAGTTGATGGGAGCTAAATAAAACTGGGAGAGCCTTAGAAATTATGTAATTTACTAAAGTTAATATGTAAAAACAACTACAAAATCAGCATGTTTAAATCAATGCTTTTTTCAAGCACACATAGATCATAATTATTGTTAAACTATTTTTGAAACTTGTTTTCTCTCTTTTTAGTTCATGGGTTTAAGGACCCGTTACACTGCCTTAATTACCTTAATCACACAACTGGTTAAATTTTCTGGTGAGACCTTGAAGAGGATGGAGGAAGAAGAGGTAAAGACAAAAAATTCATGCAAAACGCTAGTAAATATTCTGCTTATTATTGAACACATTCCTTTTTTAACTGAGTGACCAGTTTAAGCGATTAAACTACTTTTAATGATTTAAAAACAGTAGGAGAAACAACCACAGTCAGTATTAGTCTGCTACATTTATTAAACAAAAATTATTTTGCAGACATACTTTTGATCCAGGAAAAAGTTGTCTGAATTTGCATGGGTGTTATGTGTGCCCCTTTTACCACTTTTACATATATTTTGAGACACATTTTTTGAGTTTAATGCTGAAACATCCAATTTTTTTTCGAGTTGTCGTACGATAGCCAGCACAGATCGCAACATCTTCATATTGTAAAATGGACATCTGCCATTGACTTCTACATGACCTTGACAGGTTTTAGCTGGAGTATTTTTAAAAACTCGACCAGAAAATAAGTATCCCTGCTTCTTTCACTGGGGACAATAATTTGAATTGACTGAGCCTTTGTTTTTTTATGTTCTTATACCTTTGGTGGAGGGTTGCTGTGTTTCGCTTGCTTCTAAGCCTTCTAATTTATTTTATTTGTAAACTTTAAAAGATAAAATTCATTTCACTTTAAATGCTTGCTATTTTGACAGGTTTCATGTATTTTTTATGAGATATTTCATTTGTGTGAAAATTGGTACAATTTTTGTAGTAGGATGCTCTTGAACAATTGTTAGTTATTGGATGGCAATAGTCAAGGTAAAAAAAAAATATTTAAATTGATATTATTCATACTACATAATTATAAATTGTAGTGTATTTTTGCAAGTTGTGTAAGTGAAAATTAAAAGAGGTAATTTTATCATTACTAGGTTTTTGTGTGAACTATCAAGGTAAAAATTAATGTTGCAAAGTTTGCCCAGGTCTGGTAAGAAACCAATCAAGTGATTATATTCAAACAGCTGACATGTAAATGATACCCACTGATTTGTGTGGTTTACTAGACCTGCACAAAACTGTGTCTCTTCTTCCATAATCCCATATTTCCCTTAAATATTGTAGGTAATAAGAAACAATCTGCCTTTGCATTAGCTACCAAATGATACTCTAAACTAAGTAAATGTTTTTGTAGTACTTGTTTTGAACACTAGCTAACATGCACTTATATGTCTTTTTGAATGGAATATTTACTTTCTTATTTTACTTTTGTGTTGTCATTTCTTTGCAATTGTGCATGTGCAAGCTATTGCATACATCAAATAATAACATGAATGTCCAGTAGATGTTTTGCTGCTTATGCTCTGTCGTGTTGGGTGCTTCATTTCTGAATGTTCTGCTAAAATGTCCCTAGGAAACCAACAATATCTGCATTTAGAATTTCACTGGCACAATATGGTAAGTAATAATTATATAATGCACCTTGTCTGTCCAAAGCAGGAATAGGCAACTGGTCTCTTTACATAGTGGGACTGCATATCAAAGCACAATGAGAGTTTTCAGCTCACAACTGTTGTATTACATTAACATCTGGTGGACTTGATTACATATGATCCAAAAGGCACAATCTTCTCTTTTACAGGACCTGCAGGGCAGTCTACAAAATAATTATATTCTTTCTAAAAGTTCATATTTGTCACGTTACGTATTTGTCACCTAGATCTTTCATTTCACAAGAACATGAATCCAATTTGAGATACTGCTGCTGTGATATATAGTTATTTTCAAATAACAGTGGATATGTATTCAATAATACATAGAAAGACAGCTCTTTTATAGTTTCCCCAGCATTGATTTTATCTCCACCAATGTAATATATGAACAAATACCTCTGCTAATAGCCATTTTCTTGTACAGAATTTGTATATGAGCATTTCTTATTTCACTTTGTTTTAGACTATAATGTACACAGACCACTCTTCCTCTTCAGCATATCCAGATTTACTAGAGCAGCAAAAAGCTACAATGGAAGAAAACAAAAGGCTTATGAGAAAAATAAAAGAGCTTGAGGCTACTCTTGATGAAGTGAAGAAGCAAAAGTATTCACTAGAGCAAGAGATTCCCAAAGTTAAATCTGCTGCTGAAATGGAGGTTAAGAAACATCTAAAAGCAATTGAAGAGATAAATTTGCAGAAAACAAAGGCAGAGTATGAAGCGCAACAATTCCGTTTGGAACTAGAGACTGCAGTTAAGCAAAAAACTGCAGTAGAGCAGCAATTTGAACATGTACGCCAAATTACCCGTCAGTCAGAAACAAAATGCAGTGCTGTGGAAGACAAGCTCAGGGCATTTAAAACACAAATAGAAGAAAGCACAACAGCAAGAAGAAAATTAGAAGACCATCTAAAAAGGAAAGATATTGATCTTCAAGAATTAGAAAAGACAAAAATCAATTTGATGGGAGAACTGAAAAGAAAAGCTGAAATTGAGGAAGAACTTTTAAGACAGATGAAACAGCTTGAACACGATCTTGAATTTCAAAGGAGAATAGTTGAAAAGGGGAAATTAGAATATGAAACAAAAAGGCAAACAACAGAATCAGTTTACAGTTTCTCTTCTGGAAAGGAAATGGTGATTCCAGCACGTGCATCAATCATGATGGAATCAGATAAAAGAGGGACTCAGATTGAGCAATATGCTAAAAAAGCTGAAAGCCTGAAGCACCAATTAGATGATCTTACACTGGCCAACAAAAAAGCAGAAAATGAAATTAAACAATACAAATTAGAGCTGAACACACTAAATAAACAGAAAACTGCTGCTGAAGAAAAAAACCGGCAGCTTAGAAATCAGTTTGATGACACCCATAATATGGTTCAGCATCTTAAACATGACTTAGAACAGAAGAACCAACTGGAACAAAATTATGTGTTACAAATAAGGGAACTTGAAAGAAAAGTGTATCAGAGCGAAGATAAAGCCGAAGAAGCAAGACAAGAATCTGCAGGAAACAAGAAAGCTTTCATGAATTTGGAAGAGGACCTTAAGTCTCTGCAACAGGATCGGCTTTCTCTGGAACATCAGATCAAAATGCTAAAGGGTGATTATGATGGCATGAGAGAGAAACTAAAAGTTTGCCAGGAGGAACTGAGACAAAAAGAGATGTCTGAGAGAAATTGCCAACAAAAAATCACATTCCTAGAAGAAGACTTGAGCAGGAAAAAACAAGAAGTAGATGACTTCAAAAAAAGACTAGATGAGCTTTCTCGGTCTCAGTCAAAATCAGAGAGCAATTTGAAATACATGGAATCACAAATGAGTTCTTTGCAACACGAAAAGATTGCATTAGAGCAAAGATCTCAGTCTAGAAGTGAGGAAGCTGACAGTTTGCGCGAGCAGCTGAAGAAAGTTCAAGAGGAACTACTTCAGACTTCCAGGTCCCAGAAAGAGGATCAAATAAAACTTCTTAAACTTCGAGATGAATTAACAAAAAGTAATCAGTGGGCAGACACTCTGAAATTGAAGTTGGATGATCTAACTAAACTGAATACCGAGACAGAGATGCAGTTAAAAAGGATAAAGTCTGACTCAGAAAAAATAGCCATGGAAAAATCTACATTGCAGAAAAATGCTGATATGCTAAAATCTCAGCTGGATAGTGCCAGAGAACAAATACGGCTAACAAATGAACAATCTCAGAAACAATCTAAGAGTGAGAAAGAAGCTCAGATCACAATAAATAGACTGGAAGAAGAATTGACAAGATCAAAAAATGCAGTAAATGAACTGAAGCAGAAATATGACAAGCAAAGTCTAGCTATGCTTAACTCTGAAAAGGAGACACGGACTTTAAAGGCTGAACTCAACAATTTGACCTTAGAAAAAAAGATGACTGATCAGAAAATTCTGTTGCACCAGGGACATTTGCAGGAAGTAAACAACAAACTGAAAAAAACACAAGATGACCTTCACAAAAAGAATGTGGATGAGCAGTTAGCACAGAAAAAGATTGCTCTGTATCATGAGGAGTCTATAAAATACAAGCAATCAGCAGATGACTTCAGAAAGCAGTTTGAAAGAAAAATGGAATCAAACCTAAGTACTGAGAATGAGGCTTCCACTATGAGACTTGAAGTTGTTAAATTGAAGCAAGAAAAGACCATGCATGAAGAGAAAATGAGATTGCTAAAAAATGAGATTTCAGACTTACAGGGAAGATATCAGAGGTGCCAAGAACAATTAAGCATGGAGAAAAAATCTGAATTAGAACATGCCCAGAAATGTTGCAAGCTAGAAGCTGAATTAGATGCTCAGAGGAGGGTTGTTGAGAGCCTGAAACAGAAAGTCGATCTTCAGAGACAAGATCATATAAATCAACTAAGAAGTTTGCAGAGTGAGATTCAGCAGACCAGCACTGTTACAAGCCCACTTCAGAAATCTGAAACAAAAGGGACCAACTTCATGTATTCAAGCTCAGGATCACAGCAAAGTTTTGACCCATTGCAGAATAGGTCAAAAGGGTCTCCTGGGCTGAGACGAAAACTTGATTCTCAAATAGATGTTAATGCCCCAATTTTTAAAACAGAGCACATAGAGGAAAAACGGTTACAAATAGATGGCTATGATGAAAATATTCAAAAGGAACTTCAGCTTCAGCTGTCCAGGATAAAGCAGTCACTTGACAGTTCTGACAGAAAGCCTCCTTTTGCAGAACTTGTGACACAGGCGAGCAATGAACTCAAAATTGCCATTGACACCATGAACCCATACAGACAGTTGTCAGAACTAGGAAGTGTAAAAGATAAAAATATCCAAAATAACATGCAAACAATGAGATACGAAGAAGGAAAATTTGGAAAAGATCTAGGAAAATTTGAGCAACCTCTGGAGGTATTCTATATGTATCCCCAACTCTTTTTGTAAACATCACATATGATCTGCTTCCTGCACTTATGGTCCATTTGTTTGGGTTATGGTGGCTTTATTTAGCAGTATTCTATAATGTGCTGCACTTTCATATCTAACATATTTCCTATGGTGAATTCCATTTTTGGCTTTGCTCGTGGTTTGGGTACTTTTAGTAAGCCTACAAGCTGTATTAGCTCTTCTACTTCTGTATATTTCTGCAAGATTTCTGGTTTGATTTTCTGCAACTTGGGCTTTGAAGTAGTGTGTTTAATAATGAAGAATTATTTCCCAAAACTACATCTTATTTTGAATATTACTATTGCAGATAGTGAAGAGCAAGCAGTATGATGTGCATGTTGAAGTCACCACTGTAAAACAGGAAAAAGAATTCCTGGTAAACAATGAAGAACAGACGTATCAAGAACGTAATATTGTTGATGGATTTAGGAGAGGAGATTTACAGAAGATGGGTTCTGTGTCCTCCAGTTATAAAAGCTATGCAGGCTCTGATGGGTATGTGAGTGACAGTTCCTCCACCGATGAAAGATTTGTCTTTCAAGGTCTTAGAAAATGTGCATCTGCCAGACAAATGGTAGATGCGAAAATCCTTGATGCGAAAACACTGGAGCAGCTTGAATTGGGACATATCTCCGTTCAAGAAGTTCAAAAAACCTTGGACCAATATTTGAAAAGAAATTCTTCCATTGCAGGTTTATATCTTGAATCGAGCAGAGAAAAGATATCTTTTATGCTAGCAGCAAAAAGGGGTATTATTGAGAGAAATATAGCATTTGAATTTTTGGAAGCACAAGCAGTAACAGGTTTTATTATTGATCCTTATACTGGCAAACAATACTCTGTCGAAGAAGCTGTAATGAATGGAATAGTTGATCAGGAATTTAAGGAAAAACTTCTTGAATCAGAAAAAGCCGTCCTAGGGTATATTCATTCTGGGAAAAAGCTTTCTGTTTTCCAGGCTATTGAAGCAAGACTTCTAGAAAGACAAAAAGGAAAACGAATTCTCGAGGCTCAGATAGCAACTGGAGGAGTAATAGACCCTGTTAGAAGTATAAGAATTCCAGCAGACATTGCAGTTTTAAAAGGCTTGTTAAACCACACAACAGTGAAATTTTTGCATGAACCAGCTAGCAATGTAAAAGGTTTCCACCTTCCCATCAGCAAGCAAAGTATGTATTACTCTGAATTACTTCAGCTGTGTGTTTTGGATTTAGAGAGCAAAACATACCTTTTACCAATTGGTGATAGACAAATTACTGCTTTTACTGCTGAAAAAGGCCATAAAATATGTGTAATAGATATTAGGTCTGGCATGGAAATGACACGACATGAGGCCCATGAAAGAGGTCTTATTGATAAAAATATGTATTTTGAATTATCCCAGCATGAATGTGAGTGGGGAAGCACCACTGTTTTTGATTCTAAAGGGAATTCCCAAACAGAATTAACTGACCTGAAAACAGGACGAAAGTTTATAATTGAGGAAGTTGTTAGCGAAGGAAAAATTGAAAGATCATTAATAAGTAAATTTAAAGAAGGACTTATTTCAGCTACTGAACTGGCTGATGTTTTAGTTAGTCGAATTAAACCAATTAAAGATCCCTATAGTCCTATAGCAGGATACTGGATTTATGAGACAAATGAAAGGGTTTCAGTGTTTAAAGCTTTACGTAGAAATATGGCAGACAGAATAACAATCTATCGGCTTCTAGAAGCACAAGCCAGCACTGGTGGGGTTATTGATCCTTCAAATGGCAAAAAGTATAGTGTTTCAGAAGCACTGCAGAAAGGCCTTATTGATGATGTGTGTGCTAAGCAAATTCACCAATGTGAATTAACTTTCACTGGGGTCATTCATCCTGTAACCAAAGTAATTTTGCCTGCAGCTGAAGCTATGAACTTGAACATGTTAAACAAAGAGATTGGTTATCGATGTCTAGAGTATCAGCATTTAACGGGAGGATTAATAGAACCAAGATCTCGTTCCCGGCTTTCATTAGAAGAGGCAGTTAAAAAAGGAGTTGTTGATGCTGTAACAGCAACAAAATTAATGGATGTAAACTCATATGTCAAAAATCTTACTTGCCCTATAACAAGAAAGAAGCTGTCATACAAAGATGCTTTGGATCAGGCAGTATATGATTGTCATACAGGACTTCGATTAATGAAAGCACCGCTGCCGCACAATGTTGGAATTCCCAGTCTTTACTTCTCTTCACAATAAAGATAACACTTTTTTGTCTGGTAGAGGTTATACTACTGTCAGGAAGTATTTCAATTATTTGATGCTTCCAGTAATTGACAAATCACAGGTATCTTAGAAACATACAACTTCTCTTGTAAAAAGATTAAAGTATTTTGTAGTTGTTCCCGTTCTATTAAAAAAAAATACATTATTATATGTACCTAAAACAAGGTTGAAATATATTTTACAGTATATCTATTATATCTAAATTGGTGTAATAATATCATTCAGTATTTCTCTGTGTACTTTGACATTAATGTATTATTTTTGATTGATGATATATATAACCATGCAGTGTTCTGTCCTTTTGTGGTGTGGGCAAGTATAATTGGTCTTAGACTCAATGGCAAGACAATGTACCAAGAGCTGTGAAACAGACCCATTATGGATAGTGCTCTTCTTAAGGAACATTTTATATTTAGTTGTGTAAAACATCCATAACATTTTTTTCTTGGTTAAAAATAATTTTTATTTTTTTCTAAATTTCTAACAAGCAGGGATGGGCGAATTTGACCCGTTTCGCTTCGCCAAAAATTCGCCGCCGGCGAAATGTCGCAGACGCCCATTAAAGTCTAAAATTTGTCGCGCGGCGAAACTGTTTTGACGCGCCTCTTTTTTTTTGACGCACGCTGCCATACGAGTCTATGGGCGTCATTTTTTCGGCGAAACGAGGCGAAAAAATTCGCCCATCCCTACTTACAAGCATGTCAGACCCTCAGCTGTTGCTTAATCACAGCTCTTGTTATCTCAGCCAGATAGTGTGTGGATGAGTATCTTAAAAGTAATATATATATATATATATATATATATATATATATATATATATATATATATATATATATATATATATATATATTCTCAACATGTTAGAGACAAATGAGAGGGTTTACTTAGTATGTGAATACTTGAATACTGTTTAAGGAAGAAAGAAAAAAGTCAGACATTACTAAAGTGTAAGCTATGTCAAGTTGTAAGTGAATGATAAATGGAAAGTTGCCCTTTAATGATGGTAAATAGAGAGATTAAATATAAGGGTTAAGAAGCAAAGCAAGTAGGGAAATGAGGGATAAAGAATATTTTAGCGAGTGGGCTAAAAAGCAAGTGAATAATATAGAAGCAGTGTTTACGGTTGGAGAATCAAGGGGAGGAAATATGAAGGTCAAGAAGAAAAGCACGAAAACATGTTTTAGATATGTGTACATTTTATTTAATAGCATTAGGATATTGTAACCGACACCATTCAGTTAGTACAAAAATGTGCCATTGCTGTCAACTATCTGTTAAAGTAGCCTAGGCCACTATTATGTTGTCAGACATATTATGGCTTTATTAGTCACATGTTGCTTCCTTCCCATTACACTGTGTTGGAGTGATGCAAAGCTGTGCTTGGTTGGAGACAATTTCACATTGGCATTTTAAACTGCCACCGCATGCCAGTACTACATTTCTTGATTTTTTTAAAAATATTGAGTATTAATTTAAAAAGATGGTAGTTTAAAAACCCTAATTTCATTAAACTCTTAAGCAAAAAGTACAGCTGCAGATCACACAACCAAGCCCTTTTGCATTTCTTAATGAAATGTAATGAGCCAAGAAAACAGAGTTGTATACAGTATGTTAGGTAACAGCTCAGGGACTGCAGGCCTGACATTGGTACAGCGCTAACCCCAAAATGTCTGTGTATGCATTAATACTGTGCATATTACTGTGATGGTTTTATTTTACTGGTGATAATACTTTGATTTTTACAAAATAAGAGTGGATTCATTCTTTGAATTGGTGAAGCTAATGCAAAGGCAGTAGGTCCTAGAAGTGTTATCTGTGTACAGTACAGTATATATTTGCTGTGAAATATATTTGCCAGTTTTAACATTGTATGTTAACATTTTTCTACCTTTTCATATTACAAAGAAAGATTTCTTCTGAGCAAAACCTCTTGATTGTATAGTGTTGTTATTATTAATGTGCATTTTATTTTATTTGTGTTTTCTGTTTGATTTGTAATGATTATCTGTGTTTTTACACCATGAATCACCAGAAGTCTTTGGAAGAGGAAAAGAAAGAGCATGTAAAGAAAGCAGGGGAAATACTGAATTGGGTGTCTAAGGTAACACAAACGTTGAGCAAAGAAGGAGGACAAGCCAGTTCAGAAAAGACACCCATATCTAAGTCTCAGGTACTGCAAGCCACAGTATGTTTGGCCCATTCTTTTAGTGTCATTACAAGCCATATTTATCAGCAGACAGTTCCCTTTATTGATCTGTTTTGCCTTCCTTTGTAAAAGTAACTCGTTTCACTTCCCCTTCCTTAATGCACCAATGCAATAGTGCAAAAAGAATGGGGCATTAAGTAACTACCTCATTAGGAGGCTTTTACTTTACAAGTAAATATAAATTTATTCACAAACTAATCTCACATTTAAGGTTTTATTTTAATAAGAACATGAATACAATAACCAAAGTCTGCAGTGTGTAGCCCATATTCAATAAGCAGCAGAGCTCATCATATAGTGTTATATAGCAATAGACAAATAAAAGGCATAATTGTTAATCCCACTGTAAGTACTGTATAGCCATAGATTGTTTATAAGATTTATTACCAGCGTTTCGGCTATTATTGCTCTTTCAAGTTGCACTGCACGTTAATGAAAATAGGATCTATTCAATAAAGCTATTCAAACTAGCCCCAAGAGGAGCTGTTCATCTCATGTGGTTTTAAAATAACTTTCGCTGCGTTAGTCATTACTATAACTTAACCTATTTACTAGAGGTGTAGCATTTTCAAACAAAACCACAATAGAGGCACAACCAGCTGCATAATTATGCAGTGCTGGGCTCCCTGCAAAAAGTCTTTGCCGTGCCCGGCATGTACAGCAACCTATCTGTCCTCCTCTCTCTGCCCGCTCATGTGTAAGCGCCTGCCTGCTGCCTGAGAATTTTCATGGACTAGAGCTGCTATAGATAAAGCAGACCCTGCAGCCTATGCCACCCTGCAACCACGGAGTCTGCTCCCTCTGTAGTTTGCTACTTGGAACAACTGACGTTGAATCATTTCTGAGCACCATTGTGTTATTGTATTATACTGTTCAGTGTGAATCTACAAACATAAGGGAATGACAAATGCATTTATGAAAAATGGATGCATATAAAGCATAGCAATAGATAACAAATGTGAATCATTAAAAAGTAAATGAGAGACAAATGAATTGAACCTATAAGTCAGGGGGCAAAGGCATATATAAGAGGGGGTTAACAAAATAGGGGTTTGATTTCAGAGGAACACAAAGACACAAGCACACATGTGCAATACTGTATAACTGATTACATTTCATTGAAACAGTGTATTTATTTGGCAAACTGCTGAATCAACGTTTGTTTCAGTGTGGCAAAAGAATGCTTTCAGTCGTACATCCAGGGGAAGTGAATACTGGGGTGAGATACCTAGGGCCCCTTTCTTGTTTTCTAAAATTGTCCTAGGGTACTAAATAATAAATGAATAGTAGCATAGATTATTCCTACCATGAAATGTAAGATATTAATAAAAAGGCATTAGCTCTTAATACCTTTTCAAGTATAGTAAACCTCTTGTAACTATAGTAAGGAAATCATAACATTGTAGCACCTTTATAATGGATTGAATGAAGATAGTATAAAATACAAAAATATTAGTTTTAATATAATTTCTGAGCTTAATGGATTTTGTCATGGCAGAAACAGAATACAGGATAACTTGGCTCATTTATAAACAGTGGACAAAATAATAAAGTAAATATTGGAAGCCATAGGTCACTGCCCAGGTGAAAATGTGTGTTGATGTGATGAGCGCCAGTATTCTACCCAATTTAACAGTATGAATGTGCAAATAGATTTTTCCATGGGAAACAGAATTAAAGTTATACATTTTTATATGCAAAGAAGGCTGCTAAAAACAGCTTATTTTACAAGCTACACAGCGACAATGGTACAAAAGGAAGCAATAGCAATTTGCATAATAAAGATGTTCTTTAAAGTTATTTTTTGCTTGCTTGGAAACAAGATATGTTTGGGAGATCTCTAATAATAAAGATATTCTACAGCAATGAGGAGCTTCCTGCCTTATCACACAACAGTATGTAGGAATTTCACTTGAAATTTGAAGAGAGATATGTTTGAGCTACAAATTGTGTCTTAAATTATACTGTACATATAAAGAGTCATTATATATATATATATATATATATATATATATATATATATATATATATATATATATATATATATATATAAATATATATAGTGACATGTATAGTAGGAAAGTCAGAGGATGAACAATAACTGTGTGAACCAGTGACACCAGGTAGGGTTCCCACCTTTCTGAAAATATTTTACTGGCAGGTAGGGGGGCATACACAAAAAGGGGTGGGTGGTGACACAAATGGGTTGGGGTTATAACGCCAAAGTGAGAAGATTAAGGAGCTAATCCCCAAATTTATAAGGTAACATTGGGCCAGATCAGGGGCAGGCCAAGGGCTATTATTTAGGGTATTTTTTAAAAGCACACAACATGTTGTACCACAAATGTGATGACCAGTGTATTTCCCATGACATTCTGTATGTGAAATATTAAGAAGGAGGAGATGATGTAGCTAATGAGACACACAGTGGTTGCTCTGTCTTTATAATGGTAGTGTTCCAGCCTGAACATGGAGAAATAAATACTGTATATATTTATAGTTCTGGTCTTACTGAAAAGTAACTAGTAACTTTCCAGCTAAGCTATGGGTTCAGCCATTTTCACAGACCTATATCCAGGAGTCTAATAATAATGTAAACATAATTTAAATATGTACACATTACTTTTGGGCAACATTTGAAAATATAACAAAAGAAAGCTAAGGCAACCTGGCTGAGGAGAATGAGCATCATGCAAAGCTATTACAGGTATCAGGAAATCAATAGCTTGAACTTGAAACCTCAACCCCAAGTTAACCTAATCAGCGATAAACTTATTTATACAAATAATCAGTGTGTTCTTGATGAACCGCGACTCTTTCCAATGATAAAAATGAGTTCAATAGAAAATATACAATATAAAAACAATGCAATGTTCCATTTACTAGGTTTGCTCTTCATATCAGAACACCACACATTTAAAATAAAAGTCAATTCCCAGGTTTATTTAAATATTCACAAGATATTTTCAGGGTTAACAATTAACAGTTAGAATTAATAATGGATGGAGGGCACACCAAAGTTTTCAAAAAATGATTAGAGGTGCAGAAACAAATGTTACCCCTACTGCAGGTAACCTGTATCAATATTAAATGTCTGTATGTTCGCACACTCTATATATATATAGGGAATAAATAGGGAATAAAGGGAATAGGGAATAAAGTACCCCCTTTTGTAAAATATAAGGATATTATAAGTTACCGAGGAGTTTCATGACCATATAAAAGTACGAGGCCGAAGGCCGAGTGTTTTTATACAGGGCATGAAACTCCGAGGTAACTTCTAATATCCTTATATTTTGCAACAGGGGGTTCTTTATTTATTATAATACACAAGTTTTAGTGAGTCATGTGACAGAAATGACATCACTACTCACCGTTTATAACTGATGACATCAGAACTCACCGTTTATAAGGATATAATTTACAAGATATTCATGGCTTTTGTGTATTATATATATATATATATAGGTAATTGTATTTATCTACAGGGGTATTCTTTGTGCTATTTTAAACTGCAAAGTAATAGAGGGGGGAACGCTGAGTAAGTGACCCTATATAAATATAAAAAGTGGCTTATGGCAGTAAGTTCTATGTTCAGGAAATCTACAATGTGCAATTGTTTTTATCCTATCCAGATAATTTTAAGAGAAATGCTGTCACATAATCAGTTTGTTTAGTGGATTTCATAGTAATGTCTGATTAGTACTCGGGAATGTACCTTTATGTACCTTTATTATAAATATGTTGTATTCTGATATAAAGGAGTGCTAATCTGGTAAATGGCACATTGAAACCTCAACCTATCAAAGGTTAGTGCTGTGTAACTTTAAAAGGGGTATATAAATTAAAATACATTTAAAAAAAAACAATTACACATAGCAGATTAAAATAAAATTTATAAAAAGCATTCATATTTTAAAATTGAGAGGGGTGCAATATTTTTCAAAGAACATTTAAGTATATTTTACTAATGGCAACCCAAGTAAGAAATACATTATTTCTATATTAATCAGTCAAACTGACATATTATGGTTGAAAAGTTAAAGATTTAGATCAGCTGAAGGTGGCAATGGTGGCCTTGCTGAACAATTGCAGGTGAAAATAGCTAGGGGTTTGTAGATTTAAATAAATTATACTTGCACCAGTGGAGTTACCCCTAGCAAACAATCATGTTTTTTTCATTTTCTCAAACTGATTAAACTCAGCTAAACTCAGCTAATTGCCTGTTGTTGGCAATGACATTGGTGCAATTAAGCACCTACAGTATGTTGGTATTTCAACCTCATAATTTTTATCCTCCGAATTATAATATAATACAGGTTTAGGATGAATCCATATAGGCCGCAAAACAATTGTGTTTATGTAATGCTTTAATGGTTTTTATCAGACACAAAGTATAGTGATCCTAATTATGGAAAGATCCTTTGTCCAGAAAACCACAGGTCCTAAGCATTCTGGATAATAGATTATTTTATTTCTACTAATACACCTGTAGTAGAAATGTTACTGACCTATGCACAGCCAGTGTCGGACTGGCCCACAGGGATACCAGGAAAACTCCCGGTGGGCCCAGGTGTCAGAGAGACTAAATAGATTAAATAATTAATTATAGCATGTAAAGAAAGGAGACTAGCAGAGTACAGATTGCATGAGGAGAGGAATTATAGTACTGAGAGTGGGCCCCTGATCTAAGGTCTTTTGGTGGGCCTCTGGTCTAAGATTTTTGGGTGGGCCCCTGGTGTCCCAGTCTGAGACTGTGCACAGCTCTTCTGAAAAGGCCAACTTTCAACATTTAATACCCAGAATGATATATGCTAATTGATTGTCTTCTACCCTGCATTTTAATGAGAGCCTGTGCTTTAGACACTGCAGCCAAATATTGTTTTAATATAAAAAAAATATATTGCATACTGGAAAATCCATATGTGTTCCACAGTAAACAAAGGAAAACCCTACGTATTGGGTGCATTCAAGGGTTGTAAAATTTTCAATAGAAATTAATTCAACATTTGATTCAACTGAATTATACTTCATTTTATTCAACTGAAAGAACATCCACCTATTTACATGCTCCGCATAGTGTATGGCAAGAAAAAGGCTGCCATTTGTTTTGCAGTTTGCCCACTTTGCATTGTGCAAATATCTGCAAGACGGAGAGATGAGATGGGGTAGGGGGGAGGCAAGATCCCTCATGGTACTTATTTTGTTTTGGCCAGTTTTCATCCTAGATGAGATTTAGGGGGTTATTTATCAAAGTCAGAATTTATCTCAATATTTTCAGAAAAAACTCTGACCAAATCCGCACAGGTTTTTTGGGCTTATTTATTAATATTCTTTCCCAAATTTATTTTTGCGGGAAAAAATCTGAATAAATCATGAGAAATCAAATTTTCACAATTTTTTTTAGATTTTTCACTCGATTTTAGCGTTTTTTTCTGATTTTTCATCAGAAAACTCAGAATTTTGCCTGAAAACTTCGGGGTATTGCCAAAAACCAAGCGCACATCAATTGACTTTTATGCAACCTCGACAGGTCTGAGATTCCGGATTTTCTGATTCTGACTTTTCCATCCTCGGGGTTTAATAAATTCTGAATTTTTTGTGATTTTTTTATTAAAATTTCACAAATTTTTCGTGATATTTGCATTCAGAGTTTAGTAAATAACCCCCTTAGACTCCTGATAACATGCTATGTGTAACATTAGCTGCACGTGAGAACCTGGAATTCCACATACCCCAGAATTTATTTTACAATAATTGCATTTATGTTTTGTCTAGTTGTATATAACATAAAGTTAATTGTATTAAACATGTGTGTTTTAATCTCTTAGATATCGTGTGATGAAATAGCAATGAAGCAGGAAGAAATTTCTGATGCTCTGCAAACCTTGCAATTGCTTTTAGCCAAGCACAATGAAAGGTGATTATTTTATTTTTGTTATTCAGCTAAATACCTTTACTGGCCCTTGCAATTCTTAATTAAATAGGAATGATATAAACATTGTTCAGTAATCACTAATCTTTAACTTTAGGCTTCTACCTTGTGCTACTGTAAATAAATACCCCAAATATTTTACCAGTAGTACAGCAGTAAAATTTTACATTCTATTCAGTAAAAAGCAATTATTTGTCCGACTCTTACCATTACTAAGTGGTTTTGAGAGTATGAATATATTTTAAGTTTTAGAAATAAAAGTTTTATGTCTATTTTGAATGCTTTGTTTTCTTTAGATTGACAGATGAGGAAAGAGAAGAAATTGAAAAGCAAGTTAAGGCATTACAAGAAAGCCAAAGTTCCTTATCGAAAGAATATAAAAGACAGCAGAAAGAAGAAAAAGATTTGGTAGATAAACTTGTGGAACAGAAGGTGACATCATTAGGATTATTAAATCTTAAATGTATATGCATCAGTTTTTGCAGTTTTGGTGTTTTTTTGCATGGTGTTGAAGCAATATTGCTTACATTTTATGTCATTGAATTTAAATCCCTTGCTTTGTTTGATGCTTTTTGATAATCCTTGTTGCTGGATATCTTCATGCAAATGATAGATATCCTTTGTACCTAATACAATTGTCTTTCTAAGAGCTCATTATATATTACAGATGTGTTTTCTTTAACTGCAGTTTTGATTGTGATGTTTTAGTGATATTTCAGTCATCATTTTGACATCTCAGTTTGTTGTCATAAAATCTGGTAACTAAAGTATGCTGTAAACATGAAGCATGGTTTTTTGGTCACAAGCTTTTTTCTCTAACCCTCGCAGACAGGCATCTAAGCATGGTGGTTAGCTTCACATATGATATGTTTTTTCTCTGCAGTCATCAACTTTCTCACTAACCCACTTGATATTTTCTGAACTGAAGTTCTAGTTCACAGATGCATGTTGAATTTAAAGCTTGTTACAACTTTGCTGTCAAGATACTGACACAAATCATTTGCACATTTGAACTGCTAATCCTCTCAACATTTTCTGTGTTTGGTAAGTATGTGCATAAATACTTGCTAAATAGTAATGTTTATATGTAATAGAAACAGGAACCATTTCATTAAAACTAACTGTTCTCTCTTATAGGTGGATAAGGTTGTGTCAGGCACCATTGATGAGACAACTGGGACAGTTCATTCCGTATATCAGTCTATAGTGCAAGGTTTTGTTGATTATGAAACTGGAATGCGGCTGCTCGAGATGCAGTTAATTGTTTCAGGGCTGGTATCACCAGGATTAAAAATATGTTTTGATATTGAAGAAGCTAAGAATCATGCACTTATTGATGAGCAAATTGCTATACGACTTCAAGACTTATCCGATGCTAAAAACATTACTTCATCTCTCTCTACAGTTGACTTTCCAATAATAGGTGCTCTTAATCAGGGATTAATTTCAGAATCTATTGCCATTAAAATGATAGACATTTTGCTGTCATGTGGGTGTCTTTATGTATGTGGCATTGATGAGCACCTTAACTTGAACAAACTTTTCCAGAGAAACCTTATTTCAGCAGTCTTATTTTCAAAACTTATTGACAGGCAAAAGGCAGGAAAAGACCTTATTGATCCAATAACAGCTGAAAAGGTAAATGTAACAGAAATCATCCAGAGATGTGTCACAAATAAACAAACAGGAATGAAGTTTCTACCAGTTAATGTACAAGATACAGGCAAAATTACATTAAAATCTGGACGGAAAATCAATGTTTTAAGGGCAGCACATGAAGGCATTCTGGAGCGTGAAATCATGTTTAGAATGCTTGGAGCACAGATTTTTTCAGGAGGCATAATTGATCCAGACTCTGGGAGAAGATTGACACTCGAAGAGTCACTAGAGAAAGGATTAATTGACCAGGGCACAGTTTGTGGAATATTAACACAGCAAGTTCAGAATGGGGGAATTGTTTGTCCATCTACAGGAAAATATTTAACAGTGGATGAAGCTGTTCAGTGTAACTTGATATCGTACAGCAGTGCTTTGTTAGTCTTGGAAGCACAAAGAGGATTTATTGGTCTGATCTGGCCTGATACCAGTGAAATTTTCCCAATTTCAACATCTTTACAACAAGGAATGATTTCTAATGATTTAGCAGAGAAAATTCTAAGAAATAGGCAAAAAATTGCTGGTTTATATATTCCAGAAACTTCTGAAATTATTCACCTGGATGTAGCTGCCCAGTTAGGTGTTATAGAGAATAACACAGCAACTGTTCTAAGTAATATTCAGTTGCATGATAAAATGCCAAACATAGATGTACTAGAACCAACATGTAAACATGCATTAAAATGTATGCCTTCTTATGAGTCACATGCTTCTCCAGTTGAGGAATTGTCTGAAAAAAAAAGTTCTGATACAGAAGAACCATTAACACATAATCCAGAACACACAAAGCAGTTATTCTACTCATACCTAATGATAAACAGCTACATTGATGCAAATACAGGGGAACGACTTCTGCTGTTTGATGGGGATCTTGATGAGGCTGCCAGCATGCTGCTCGAGTCTGAGCATATCGTTCACACTACCAGCATAACCAGTGAAGAACAAAACTTTGACTCTAAATATGATGAATTCAGTTCCCATGTAGTACCAGGCCTAGACATCAATGATACAGGAATGGACTGTTTGGACTGTGAAGAAAATATTCCAATTACAATTGTAACAGACCTTGATGAAAACTTATTCCAGGGGCAACAAAATAACTCTGTGTACTGTGATCTAGATGGTAATGGCATATACGCAGAACAGCATAAATATAATTTGGGGAATATAGAAAACACTGGTGTTGGTGATCAAGAAAAAATAGCTGAAGGAGAGCATGCTCAGTTGCAAGAATTACAGTTTGTTGACGATAAACAGAACCATGTTGAATGGCAAGGGCTTACACCTTGTCAAGATGATCAAACTTCTGTTAATTCCAACTCTCATGTACTAAAGCCTTTGGAATCCAGTACTCCAAAAGTAGGTTCAATGCATTCTCATATTGATGAAAACAGTCTGGATACATCAAAGATGCAGCACGATATAGTAAATGAAGAACCTGCAGAACCACACCATTCTATGCCAGGGAATATTATATATGAAGAAACTATAACAACATTAAATGTCCAGATTGGGGAACAACAGATAGATACAAAAGACACCATTCCCTTATTTAATACCGAAACTTTTGCTGATGAACTAGAGACTCAGGTTAGTTTCATAAGTAATATTTCTTCTGATAACAAAGGTACGACTATAGAACCTCATTTGAGTGATAGCAGTTGTCAAATAGACTGTGGCATAGGCTATGAAACACCACAGCATAAACTTAGTTATAGTGATGGCTATATCACTCCAACCAATAGTGAACATGAACGTTTTACACTTAAAATCACTCCAACCAATAGTGAACATGAACTTTTTACACTTAACACAGTGGCAGAGTTCAGCTCTGACTCAATGAAAGCAGAAATATGCAATAATACCCATGCTAATTTAACCCATACTACAAACAGTAATGAGAACTATGAATGCAGTCCTGAAAATGTCTTGAAACACTCTTGTGGAACTTTGCAAATTCACAGTGATGATACATCAGATCTTGAAGAAAAGGGGAGTGATGATGAAATTGATTTCATTTCTCAGTATGACATAATCAGTAACAAATTTCAAACTATTGGAGGAAATATTGCAGAGGACAGAGATCTTACCGATTCCAGTTCAGACGATGACACATCCTATTATAATGAAAATGATATTGAGAAGGCGGTCGTAGCACGAGATCATCAGTTTCTGGAAACTATTATTGAAGAGGATTTGGAAAGTATCATGTGTTCTGAAGAACGGACCTCACCTGTTACTGACAATGTATTAGTTATGCCAGAAGTTGCTTCTTTAGTTAACTTAGTGCAAGACAGTTGCAAAGGTGATGAAAAAGAAGATGAACCTGAGGTGGACAACAAGGCAAATAACTTTGAAAATGGTTCTCATTACTTAATAAATGAAGAAATAGAAGATGAATTTACTGAAAGCTGCTTTAGTGAAACTGATATTGAGTGTTTTGTTACAGATGAAACCAACACTGATGAAGATTATGAGACTGAATTATCTACAAATGAGCAAAGTATTTTTAACAACACATGTATATTTGATCCAAGCCAGGAAAGTGAAAAAAGTTTGACCAACTCCTCTAATACAATTTGTTCATTGTATCAAGCAAATAATAGCGAATATGCAGAATATGTTTCTCTTTCAACATCTACAAATGTATGTTGTACTGAACTGGATGATGAAGATGAAAGGGAAAGGCCGTGCTCAAACAATAACACTCCTGATTCTGTAATAAAGAATTATCCTACCATTGAAACAGCTACATTAGAGTGTACAGAGAATGGTATTGTAACACAAAAAACATGTGATAAACTACAAACAGGTGAAGAATTTAACGCAGATGATAATGTGTGCCTGTCTATAAAAAGTATCGACAACTTAAGTGTTTTTTCTATAATTCCTGATGCAAACCCAGAAGTGTCAGAACTATGTAAGTCAATGAATTCGGAGTCAAACACTTTGGAAACTAATGTGCCTGCTACAGAAATAAAAAACAGTAGTGTTTATGCTCCTAATTTAGATGACTGTTTACGAACAGATGATAAAACAACAATATTCAGAACTAATGAAAATGTAGAAGAAATAATTCCATTGCCAGAAAAGCAACAAAATAGTGATTGTGTTTCAAACCCTAGTCCCATTCACATTGAAAACTTGAGTACAATTTTTGACTCTTTACTCCATAAAGCTGGCAATGATGTTTTGGAGTTAAATGTAGCGACAGATGTGTCAGAAACTTTGAAAAACACCAGTATCAAAAATACAGATCCTAAATCTGAAGACAAAGATAGGGATTTGGCAAGTTACCTTAGGGGATGTGCAAGTATTCTTCAGGCAAACCAAGAAACTGGATGTACTCCCTGTTCTGAAGCAGATGTGATTTTTGCTGAGAATAAACTAGATTCCACAACTGATACAAATAATTTAGGTCTTAATAATGGTGTGCCTGAATTCCAAGATCAGGCAAGAACTGATCGGGACGTAAACAATCAACTGGATGGTGAACAAGTATGTAATTATGTGGAGTTCGGTGCTAAAGAGGGAAATATGAGGGAACGCACAAAATATAAAGATAATTCAGATTTATCTGACAAAACAAAAGAGTATTTAGTTGAGAGTAAGTTAAAAGAAATTAAAAGACATACAGCCGATGAAACACAAATAGGGCATCATTCTACAGCATGTGTTTATTTTTCCCAAGAAGAGAAAATATTACAGTCAGAACCAGATTATCCTGACAGTTCTACCACAGATGTGAAAGAAGTGAAGAACAACAGCCATGCCATATTTGGCTTGTCTGGTATTGACCTGGATGAAAATCAGCTCTGTCCTAATCAACAAGTAGAAAAACTTGGACATATAGACAATCACATTGCATACAGTGACACAGTACTAGTGCAGGAACCAAACCGTCCCAAATTAATCTCTTCTCAACTGGAGCAAATATTTTATGTTCCCCCAGATTCTGAAAATAAGAACAAGATTGAAGAACTGCTTATTAATATTAACAAAGGTCTTTATCCAAGTGAAATGGTGAGCTATTCTTCAAAAACACATAGTTCCGAGAGGCAAGATAATAATCCAACTATGAATGCTGCCAGACAGAGTGATACATTTGCTCAGGCAGAATGTGCACTAAAATCAAAACATGCACAAAACTCAGATACACTGCCTTCTAAGTACGATCAAAAGACCGATGACCAAAAAACACAACCTAATCCTAAAGATGTGTCTACAACAGTTGAAGCTGAAGAATGCCTTTCATCAGATATGGTAAGTTGACATGATTTTTATTTATGAAAATCAGGTTCAGAATTAATATTGTATGAAAAGGTGTTTTGCATGATTTTCTTATTTGTCTGTGTTTTGCCAATGTTAAAGCTACAACATCCCATCACCAACCAGTAACATCATAAAGGGAGCATTTTTTTAAAAATTATAAGAGGGCATTTATGTGTAGGAACTAAATCCACTGTATATATGCTGTATAATCTAGTGATGTATTGTCCTATTCAGTTTTTTATATAAGGTAAAGAGATACACAGGATCCGTTATCTGGAAACATATCATCCAGACATTTATGAATTACAAGAAGATCATCTCCCATACTCAATTTTGAGCAAATAATTCACATTTTTAAAAATTTCCTTTTTCTCTGAAATAATAGAACAGTAACTTGTACTTGGTCTTTAATAAGATATCTTTAATCCTTATCAGCGTCAAAATAATCCTTTTGGGTTTACATATTTTCATAATTACATAGTCAAGTTAAACCCCTCCAAATGAAACCCAACACACATACATACACACACTCCCACTGACCCCTCTATACACTCACATGAACTATATATACCAATATATGCTAATTGTAGATTTTAGTATCATAATAGCCTATGATATTATGCTTGTGCAGGAAATCATCCAAGCCCCTCTTAAAAGAACAGCCATCACATTAGCCAGCAGGACATTCCACATCCTATCTGTTTATAATGCCCTCTAATGTACTTGTAGAGAGATCCAAATTATGGAAAGATACATTATCCAAAAAACACTGAAGTCCCAAATCTCTGTATAACAGGTCCCGTACCTGAATTTTCATTTTTGTGTTTCTGGTATTTTAATGAAAGCTTGAGTCTGTATGGAATTTGTATGTAGGGCATGGACTGGGGTCTCTCTGTGTTGGATGTGCCTCCTGTTCTGGTGTATTAAATTACATATGTCAAAACTTCCATTGCTGAAAAAAAATATGAAAGGGTATCTCTATTCCAGCTACACTAGACCGAATTCAATTCCAGTTACTCTACTACTGCAAGGTTGAATACAGTCTCTTTTTTTATCCTTGAGCCATTTAAATTAAAACATAAAATTAGTTTGTAGAAGCGTGTATATTTATAAAGGAAAACAGTTTAAGTTTGGCCTTTTTTATGCTTCTGGGATATGTAGGAAATTATCGCTTCGTGCCCAAAAGCATTTGCCAGGAAAACATTACTTCAAATCAGGCAAATGCACCCATTGAAATGTATTATACATTGGTGGGACCACAAATAAAAAATATATGTGGTAAAACTTAAAATCAAGGTACTTTAAATTGAGCTTCCACTGTAACTTAAAAAAATTAAACCGGATAGCACTCTCTGCATCATACTTAAAGTTAACTGAAAGCTGAACAACCCCTTAAAAAATCTCAGCTGTCAATCAAATATTGCATGCCCCTCCTCTTCTCCTTAGGGGGATGGACATCAGGTACCCCATTCTGGTGCACAAACAAGAGTTTGAGATGATGCAAAGTTTGCCTTAATGACAGTGTCCACAAAATGGCGCCTTCCTGCTTGCTATTATTATGATTTCCCAAACTGAAGGAAGCGAGGTTCAAATATTTATATAAAATTTATTTTGCTTGACTAACATGATAAAATAGGATTTGGACTTATTTCTTAGGGTGACAGGACTACTTTAATTAATGTTAATATTTCTAAATAGCCTGAAATAAAATGTGTAACATTTTTTTTGCACAACGTGCAAAGCACAGCAGCGCCCCAGACAAAAGTACTGAGGGTGTGATTTTTGCACTTTGTGTTTGGCCTCCTTAACCAATGAAAATCTTTAAAACTCCTTTATATCCCTCCATTTATCTTGTTTGGCTATTTTGTAAGGATCGGGAGTGCAATGCTTCTTTCTCCTTACTTTGTCATCATATAATGTTATGCAAATGCTCATCTTTTTACTATTCTTAACTAATTACAAAATACAAGTAGACAAAGAAGGAACCAAACAAGTTAAAGAAGTTTTGTATTTTTGTGGGGGTTTTGTAGCTTCTTTCTATGAAGTGTAGTGTGCCTACTATAGTATAGCAATGTGCGGGGGTTTGTTTTATCGCTGCAACACTGTTATTAAATATACTACATATCAATAAGACCATGTCTTATAATGCAATGCATTTTCTGTTTTCTAGTTATCAATGACATTAAGTCAGTGCTCCCAGAAATTATGTGAACACCTTACTGTAATCCAGGATTTAAAATTTCAATTAGACAGCCTGCCATCCATCAGTGACAATTTGGAAACTTTAAAAATACAACTTGAACAGACAGAGGTTAGTAATGATATCTTCCTGCTTACTTAAGTATATCCTTTCCTCTTTTTTGTACTATCCATACCGTGTTAGAATGTAAACCCTTGGGCCAGTGACCTTTCACATTGTAATGCTTTTAACCAGTGGCATAACAATGGCACGTCGCCCTTCCCCCCCCAAAAAAAATCTTCATAACGGCCCCCTCAGATGCCCAGTGTCTGGGGATGGGGGGGTACTTACAGCTATAGAGGAAGCTGACCCTGTGGTCTGGGACCCCCTCTCCCCCAGGCTCCACCATGAGTGCGGAGTCTGCTTAAAGTGGACATACACGGGACGATTAAAGCTGGCGTTTTGGCCATTTATCTGTCCTTGTATTGGGTGTTCCGATGGGTCTCTCCGATCGATATCATGCCAAAAATCAGGCAGATATCAATCGGGTTAGTTTGATTTTTCTTAGCGATCGAGGACCATATTGGCTAGTTGGTGCGGTTCTCGTCCCATTGGTGCCCATTTTCATTCAATTGTTTGGCCCCAGGGCAGAACGATCAGATTAACCCAATATCTACCTGCCTTTGGTGGACATATCAGGTTAAGATCTGCTTGTTGCCAAACAAGAGGATTTTGTCGAGTATGGCCACCTATACTCTTAAGTTATGCCACTGATGCTTTTTTTTAAATTTGATTGTATTGTTATAAACTATTAGATACTTTTAGGGCTCTTACACACATCATTTTTTTATATGAGTTTAGAAAAGCATGCTAAACGCATATATTATGTTTTTGTCAGTTTCAAAGGCAAACATCTACTCTATTGGTTTTTGTGTCAAGTGCAAGAAAATGCAGTATGTTGTGACTAAAAAAACAGGATGAAAAATTAATTGAAATCTGAACTTGCATGAGTTCAATGAGGCAGAATATAATGGAATCAATTAGCAAATTTAGGATTCGCCTATACCGCAAATGCTTCCAAAATTCCTGTGTGTAAGAGCCCTTTTGCTTATTAGTTTAATTTCACCTTTATGTGTAAATGTATGATTATGGATTATAAACTGTACAATTAAATGAAGAAGCCAGAGAATGGAAATTATTGTTTTCTCTATGTATGAAGATTCTAATTGCAATCTGTTCTTCCTAATACAGAAAAATGATATGCAACTTGGAAGAATGCTTGCAAATACTGTAACATGTTATTTTAAAATGTTATTTTCAAAAGTCACATAACCCTAGATAGCCCTTAAGTTAACTTTTAGTATGTTATAGAATACCCAAATCAGATTAAAAAAATGAATATAAGAACATTTAATTTTATGCAAGAGATGGTGAGAACATTTTTAATTTTTATGTTGCAGTAGTATAAACATACTAAACCAGAAATAGGGTTTCTACATTATTTGGAGATTATTTTTTTTTATAGATGAAACTAGAGTTGTGTATCTGGCCCAACATTGTACATACTGTAGGACACCATTACATTAAATTAAACTGATGTTGTGGCCATTTTTTTAAGATTCAGAATTGATTGTGGCTCCATCTTATATTTAAGGAATACATTCCAACTTCATCTTTAATTTTTTTGGTTAATTTTCTGCAGAACTGTTTCCTTACTTACCTAAGTATTTTGTGGCAAGAAAAAAACTTTTTCCTGGCAGATAGAAAAAAAATAGTCTTTTTAATTATTCCTTCTCTTTTTTTCTAGTCATTTGTATCAAGGCTGAATGTACTTTCTGCTGATGTGAAAAAAGATCTGAAGGCTACAGAGCCTTTCTTAATGTCTGTGCCTGGTGACCTTGCAACCGAACATCTGAGGGAATTAAATGACTGTTTGGCGAAGGCCCTTGCTTTAGTTTGTGATATGTCTTCAGATCGTGCTAAACAGATTGCTTCCAGTGTTGACACTGAGATGGTAAGACATAATCCCCCTTTTATAAATAAAGTAGCTATTGTAGTTTTATACATTTTATACACATCTGTTCACCACAAAACACAACTGTTAACACAATCTGATTATTTAGTATTTACAAGTTTATTATTCTGTCAGAGCCAGTGGATGACGTGTAGGAAGGGTTAACTGAAGTTAGGCAGTGGCACATGAAAGGGATACTGTCACTAGAAAACAGTGTTGCTCCAGCAGCATTCTGCACTGAAATTTGTTTCTTAAAAGAGCAAATAGATTTCTCTATATTTCATTTTAAAATTGACAGTGACTGATAAACTTCAGTCACATTTTACTGCTACACTGCAAAATGGAGTGATATCACCCCTTCCCTCCCCAGCAGCCCATCAGCAGCCTATCATCAGAACAATGGGCAGCTAACCAGATAGCAGCTATCTGACACCTCTGCCAAAGGATTTGTTTGCATTGCTAGCCCCTAGTGGTAGACATGAAAATAGCACCCAAGCAGGAAACTCCCTTCTTTTTTTTTGCGTGGGTGCTGTTCACCCTTAGCACTACAAACATGACCCATGTCCTGGTATAATACAATGGGAAGGGGAAAACAATAAAAAGCAATTCCATCCTGAAGTGCTGGCTCCTTCTCAAAGCTCAGGATCAGGCACAATGCACTAAGATGGCATCCACACCAATATTCCAGCTAAAAAAATACATTTGTTGATGCAAGAATAACATTTTAAATAGTATAGTGAATTATTTGCAATGTAAACAGTGTAATTTAGAAATAAAAAGTAAATGATAAAAATCATGACAGAATCCCTTTAAGGCAAGTTTGGGAGAAAGTACAAAGTACAGCACTGCAAGGATTAATGTACACAAAGTCCAAGAAACAAAAGCAGGGCAGAGCTGGTAGTGTTCAAACATGGACACGTTCAAAGCAGGAACAAGTCAGGAGCACCTACCACAGCCAGAATGACCTGCAGGTTGAGACTTCAATGAACTGGACAAAAGCATTGGATCAGCGGACTTTAAGGGGGTTATTTACTGAACCACAATTTTTTCTGGTCGAGTTTTTTGTGCAAAAACTCACATTTTTTGTAGAATGAAAACCCTGAATTATTCAAGATTTATTATACCCTGAAGCTGCAAAAAGTCAAAATACCAAAATTCGCCATGTCAAACCTGCCAAGGTCATGTAAAGGTCAATGGGAGTTTTTTCCCAACCCAACTTTTTTGAGTCAATTATTTTTTGATAAAAAAGATAAAATCGTGGATGGAAGTTTGGTCGTGTTTGGTTTAATAAAAATATGATATAAATTCGAGTTTTAGTGAATAACCACCTAAATGTGTAAATGTTGGGAGTCCCTTGTGTCAACCAGCCCAGTGCTACTGTGACAGACTGTATGACTCAATTGTTCTACCTAACTAACTGCATTTGTAATATCTTGAACGCTTTACTTTGGTTTTTGATTTAGCTTACTTAAATGCTGAGTTCAAGGAAACTTAAAAAGTTTGTCTCAGCTGGCGTCAGTGTATTACAGTGCATCTAAATAAGTAAAAATCAAGTTGTTTCAAAGCATCACCAGGCCCGGATTTGTGGAAAGGCCACCAAGGCCCGGGCCTATGGCAGCAGGATTTTAGGGGGGCGGCATGCTGCCCAACCACACCCACATTCTGCCCAACCACACCCACATTGGTTCAAAAACACTTGGGACGCGCTGGAGATACAATCATTTTTTTTAAATTTCCTGTGTGCCAATCCTCATTGCTCCAGTCCAGATGATGAAAAGTTGCATGAACAAAGGGGAGGGGACAGGGGTGAAGAACCGCAGTGGGCCTAGGGGTGCCCACTATGTAAATCCGGCCCTGAGTATCACTGTTAGCTGCTACTATCAATTAACAGCAATGAAACATTGAGGATATTAGGAATATATTTATATCTGTATTGCCTTCAATACATGGTTGTTATTATGTTGACTACACCCAGTTTATCACACTGAATTACAGGAAGGCCATTTTCAATAAAGTCCACTTTAAGCAAACCATTCTAATTTGTTTACTATTTTTTTCTCTGTAATAATAAAACAGTACCTTGTACTTGATGGGAACTGCACTAGCTTAAATCCATATTGATGACAAAACAATCTTACTGGAATATTTGTTGAAGTGTGATTTAAGATATGGTGATCCAAATTATAGAAAAAAACCTCATCTGGAAAACTCCAGGTTCCAAACATTCTGGAAAATAGATCCCATACCTATCTTTCTACTACTAAAGGTATTTGATATAGAGTACAGTCCTGTACCATAGGATGTTGGGCAGGTGTAATACACAGTTTCATTTAGATTTAAGGCAATACTATGAAAAAAATATCAATTTATACAATGGTGTTAATTAAACTGTTATTTTTTTCTCCAGTCTAAATTAACAGTTTCATACCAGGAGCTCCTAAACAGACTACAGAATCTGTCAGATTGGATCCAAGAGAAACACAATTCTGTGGACGTATTTGTGAACAGTAATGACATGGAGATGGTGAAACAAAGTCTTAAAATCCTTAAGGTAATTTCCTAGAACAGCAAATATATTTATGTCCAGACAGTGGTGTTGTATTGGATCACAGACAGGAAACAGGAAATGGCATAGTTATTCCACATTGTGCTTTTTGAGAACCCAACCCAAAATAAAACACATCTGTAACTATTTACCCTGGTTTGTGTATGTATATGTATGCCCAAAAAGAGTAATCTGCCCAGTTTCGGGACCATTCAGTAGGTTCAGTGGTGTTTGGCCATCCAGGTGCATGGCTTTTTTTTTTAATTTTAAACATGCATTACATTTAGCTCACATCTACTCACTGATTTTTTTTATTTGTCATCCACAGGAACTGGGCACACATGCATCAGTGAAAAAGACAGAGTTGGAAACGACAGCATTTGATATCCAATTTTTGATATCAGAACATGCCCAAGATCTTTCTGCCATTCAAAGTAAACAGCTATTAAGACTCCTAAACACAACACAGAGGAGTTTTCAGGAAGCTCACAAAAAGATTGCATCACAGATTGAATCTTTGAAAAGTGCTCTGGTGGCAGCACAAGACCTGAGTGACCAGAAGGTTTGCCTTACTGTGTGGATGGTTTTCTTGTTGCTTTTTAATAACTGTGCAGCTGTAGTGTTAATATGATAACTTGTTTGCCAAGGTGTCAATACCTATTTATACAAATGCTGAACACCTTTCCCTAAGATAAGGAATCTGTCATCCCTACCGGTCCTTTCCCCGCATTCAGCTTGGCACAGCCACAGTAGTGTCCGCTGAAGGCTGATTATGCATGGGTGAAGTATATATATGTTCTGCTCAAATCTAATATTTAAAACATCAGATATTGGCATTTGAAAATGGGCCAATTTTATCTTTACATTTTATTACCAATGATGAGCTCTAAGAAACATTTAACTAGAATAATATTTAGGGAAAGGTAAGATTTCTTTTCTATAAGGCTGAACAAGTAACAGTTACCTAAAATGTAGGTAACTTTTAGAGTGTCTGCTCTTACACAAAAATGCTTTGTAAAAATCTTGCTCTAACATCCATACCACAAACTAACCCGTATTTGATATCTTGTTTTTTTTTCTGAATCATTATTAACACAGGTTCCGGGATGAAAAGAGACTGGAATTATGAACGCAGTTGAATCATCTTCTTTAACATGTGCATGGTCAGGCTTTGAGCAAATTCTTTGCCTTCTGGTCTTTTAATAATTCTGATGAGATGAATATATTTCTCTTTTTACGCTATGTTCACCCTGCACAAACCATGTTCCACTGCGCCATGTTTACAGCATACTATCTTTTATTTGCATTGAATAATAATGCATCAAATGGATTGGTATTTATTTTGTTTTAATTTGCCGTAGGATGCGGAAGTACAGTTACAAGAACACAAAGAAAAACTACAGGAAATCGGTCATCTACTCACACAGACAGAAAACCGACTGATTGGTCAGCAAGATACCTTCTCAGCACATGACAGCCCTGCTGACTTAAAGCTTCACCAAAATGAATACCAGGTAAAAACCCTGCATTTCAGTTAGCTGGGAAATATTCTCAGTTCAAATGAATGATAGTAAAATCAGGGTGTGCTAATCATCTGCAAAGTTTTCAGTTCAAATTTTGATAAAATGTAGGTGTAAATGCTGAAAATTATGTGGTTAAATACAATTTATCTGAATTGATTTGCTTATCTTTGGAAGTTAATATATGTAGATTTAAGATTGCACAATAAAGGCAATAGGAGAAAAGAAAGTCAATCATTGTAAGAAAGAGTAGGTTTTTGTAATTTTTAGTTATTGTATTATTGTAATAGCTCTATATTATTGTACCAAATAGTACTGGCCCTCACATAACTTCCACTAGATGGATACATTGGACTTTTCAGGATGGAAGTAGAGTCTCCACCCTCCCTATTAGTAGTTGGAAAGCTTATAAAATAGACAACCTCAGAATGTATTAATAATAGGATGCATCTAATATTCTACATTATTTGGTAATATTTACATATGAGTAAAAATAGGGGGCAGAATATGGTAAAGGGGCAAACCTAGTTGATGTTAGATGTGCTTGGGACTCAGCAATGTGAAAAGAACTCTTAAAATTATAACAATATAACAAATACATTTTGTGAAATTTTTGCAGGAGCTGCAGAAGGATATGCATGCTGGGGCCAGCGAACTGGCAGAGATAGTAAAAAACACAGAGAAATTTCTTCAGGACTACGGGGATAAACTTTCACCAGAGGACAGAGCTGTCATTGAGCAAAAATTAAAGGAGGCAAAAAGCAAGTTTGATCTTCTCAGCAAAAGAGCAGAAGAATCCAAAAAGCAACTGGATAATGCACTTACTTCTGCAATTAAAAAAGAAACTGAAAAGGTTCCTATATATTTTATTTTTATATATATATATATATATATATATATATATATATATATATATATATATATATATATATATATATATATACATATATATATATATATATATATTTCTAAATCCAAACAAAATTTATGATGAATGATCAGCTGTTCATCAAGACTGTACTGCAAAACTTTATTTCCATATACTGTATCAAAGGATGTGCTAAATATATATATATAAGTGTAGGTACAGCAGATGCCACCTCATATATTAACTTGGGGTCAACATATATTAAAGATACTAACTTTGGGTGTGATGTTAAAAAATGTAGGAGTGGCTTCAAAAGAGAATATGTGGTTCATATAGAAGAAACTTAACCTCCACCATTCAGCACATACCATTTTTAACAAGTTGGATAGCACTGATCTGAACCATGAAATACTTAGGGGCACATTTACTAAGCTCGAGTGAAGGATTAGAATGAAAAAAACTTAGAATTTCGAAGTATTTTCAACGTATTGTACAATATAAAGTATATACACAATATAGCATTCACAATATTAGGCTGATTAGAAGATAATTCAGATTCTCATTACACAGCAACTCAGAAACCAGCGCAAATAACATCAGAATTGAATCAGCCCTGTAGCATCGGCTTATAAAACAGGCCAACCTCATTTTCTGCTTGATAATTTGCGATGACCCCTAAGCTTAGCTTCTCAACATCTGCTCAGAGTCCACTGAGCATGTAGGTGTCACAGTCACAAACAATTAAAATAAATCTAAGATGGGGAGCTCCTGTGACAGCTTTGAAGACCTTGATCATTACTACTATAGAGATGCTGACACTTTAGGCAGGTGCAATACATTTAATATGTAAAAGATGGTATTTCTAGCCGTATACATTAAAAGGTTGTTGTTCTCCTTGGAGGGAATTGTGCTTCAAAACAATACATAGGTATTACTACAGTGAGAAATCTTATTAAGCTATATGTTAATTCTCTCTTTTTTTCACTTTGTTGGTTGTAACAGTTGTACTGTAGTTACATAAATTATTTTTTTGCCGTTTACTAATTAGAATTCCACTGTGCATTTAAGGGGAAATGTAATTAAAAGTCGCATGCATTATTTAAAATGGCACCAAATGTTTAGCACTGCGTGCAGTTTAAAATCAGTCGCTCTAGAATAGTACATTGCGCATTATCACTAAGCAAAGGTTTAGCGTTAACATCTACTCTGGAGTTTCGTTAAATATTTTGTCGCAAACAGTTTTGTAGTTGCCAAATTTTGTTACATACACTGTGAATGTTCGCTAAAGCTATTTGTTCTCACACTTTGTTATGAAGTTGAGGCCAGTTGTCAGTCAAAAAGGACCCAAACATGGTCACTAACGTTCGCAAGCGTTTTGTGCAGGTTTTTTGCTCTAGCGAAACATATTACGTTCCCCCAATAGTCTATTCATTTGTTTCTTTAGCAAATATTGACTATACCATTTTAGCCTAAAGCTACATTTTGTAGACTTGTTTTCTGTGTCACATAAAAATGCATATGCAAAAATTGTATTTTTCAGTCTGCTGCTGTGGAACAGTTAGAAGAAAGCAAAAACAAAATTGAAAGTCTCTTGGATTGGCTGTCATGTGTGGACAAAGAAGCAGTGAATGGCAACAATGTGTCAAAAATGAATATAAAACAAAATGGAACAAACCATCAAGACCAGGACCTAAACTCTTTGCTTGATGGAATAGAAGAGGTTAATGGGAATCTAATACAAACAGATGGGAAAGAGGAAACTGTAAATGTTCTCAAACAAGATAAAGAAGATTTAAGCAGTCAATATCAAAGAGCAAAGGTATAGTTATGTAAAAGAATGACATAAAAGTACTGTTAAAAAAGAACTTAACCATTTTGATTCTAATTATTAGATCATATTAACACTGTATTGTTAGTGTAACAATATAAATGGATTTACATGCTGTTTAATAGTGCTTATACAAGCTGCCAAGAAATGGAGGCACAGGGTTTACAGTGACAAATTTATAGGCCGCACAACTAAAGTCAAGGACTGGGAGTAATTTAATAAAATGTACTATGTTTGCTAGAGGTCTAGTAACAAAAGTCAGCCAAGCAGGAGATTCAAACATGAGCTGTTTGAAAGCAAATATCTGAAATGGTTGCTTTCGATTATCAGAACTGGGTAAAATACTTATAATACTGTATCTAAAGAGTGTAATGAGGGTGGTCAGGTAAATGCGAATGGGACACAAAGAGAAACAGTATAAGCTGAAGGGCAGGGAAGTAGAGGTACAAAAACCATAGTATAGTAGAGAAAGGGTTTCAAAAGGACACAGATTTAGGGAAAGTGTGCAAATGGACAAACAATGTTTATAAGAGCTGCAAAAAATTGGGGAAAATACACATGATGTGAATGAGGGTAACCTTGAACTGCTATTTGTCTAGTAAAACATTACCAACAGGAAGGCAGAATTAACTGGTCATCTGTAACATTGTGCTGACTGGTTGCTGTGAGTTACTGTGGGCAAAATTTAGATTTTCTATTGTATTTGTACCATACATAAAGAAAGTATCTGCAGATGTATGCGATGGGAGCAGAGGATTTTTAGAGATTGCATTGTGGAGGCTAGGGACAATGTTTGCTTAAGGATATTTACTCAAGAAGAAACTGTAACTTAGGGGTATATTTATCAAGGGTCGAATTTAGAGTTTATGGGAGTTTATAAAAGCTCCCATAAACTCTAAATTCAAAAAAAAAAAACGACCAATCAAAATTTATAAAAAAAATTAAAACATTTTAAATTCGGGTGAATTTGCTTATGCCACATTTTATATTTCTTGTAGGCGCAACATGACAAAATTGTCTCACAGCATCAGGCTGTTATTATAGCTACACAGTCTGCCCAAGCATTACTTGAAAAACAGGGTCTGCATCTGTCAACAGAAGAGAAAGCAAAGTTGCAAAAAGATATTTCAGATTTAAAAGCCCAGTATGAGACAGCACTTTCTGACTCTGAACGAAAGATGAAGGTAATACAAAACGTACAAGAAGAGTTAGAAAAGTTTTCTACAGACTGCATTGAATTTGAAAACTGGCTTCAGGAGTCTCAGTGTGAATTGGAAGAACTGGAATCTGGGCCTGCAGATTTTGCAGCAATCGATATAAAATTTCAGAGGCAAAAAAGCTTCTCAGAAGATGTGATATCTCACAAAGGGGACCTACGGTACATCACTATATCAGGACAGAGGGTTCTGGATGCAGCAAAATCTTGCAACAAAGATGACGACAACAACAATGTTAACACACTGGAAACATGCAAGATGGTACAGGAAAGGTTGGATACAGCTTCAGAGAAGTTCAAGTCCTTGCACTCTAAGGTAGAATTTATTGATCATGCCAGATGCAGGCTACATATATATTAATGATCTTTTTTAAATTGGTGTCTCAAGAAACCATTTCAAACATTTTGGGAGATGTATTCAGTACTTATTTGCTTAGCTGTAGTTGCATTCTTAGAATATATCTTGTTGTCTTATTTTAATTGTATTGGTCATTTTATAGTGATTGTTTGATATTAACTAACCATGTAAACTATTTTTTAGTGCAATGTTCTTGGAAATAACTTGAAGGATTTATCTGACAAATGCCAGCATTACCAGGATGCCTCATCCTCCCTACTAAAAAGAATAGAGAAATCTGAATCTTTTGTAAACAAAAAACTTTCGGAGCCTATTGCCTCCGATACAAAAAATGTGCAAAGACAGCTTGAAGATACAAAGGTATCGTTGTTACTTTTTCCACATTTTGCTATAATTTTGTAATTGTATGCAGTATTATTGCTCTTAGCAAGGCTTCCCTGGAATCACGGATGTTAACCATAAAACAAAAAAATTTCAGTATCCTAGAAAGGCTAGGACGTCAGGTTAAAATAAAACTTACAGTCCTCACACCTGAAGAGGAGCAAGCATAAAAAAAAGAAGATCACCATTCTCAATAGATATTTACAACCTGCCCACAAATAGATCCACAACATGAAACCATTTTCCTGATAGCAAACCCCCAAGTGATGTCACAGTAAGTGAGAAGGGAGTGATGCAAAGCAGTTAAAGTATAAGAGGGTCAGCACAGCAGCAGAACATTTTAAATGTAATTAGTGTAAAGTATTGCAGCAGTGGTTCAAAGAATGGACTTTTTTCGTTTAAATGCCCCACTTCCCTGTAGAAGACATGACTCTTCATCAGTTCCAAACATATTCCATTTCCCAACAATAAAAACATTTTTCAGTTTTGCAAGATTAATTTGCAGTATGTTTTTATTTAACATATACCTAATTGCTGCGCTTTTGCTGCTAACGAATAGAGAATACAAACTGTAGACTATAGACTTCCTAGGACAATAGTAGTGGCCTTGATTTATATTACTTTGTATCCTGTGTTTTTTAAGTTTAGGATGCAATGACAATTTATCTAAAATGCACTTGCTATGGCAATTGACTGAAAGCACTAGTGCAAGCTCCTTTCATGTAATTGTTAACTGGAAATGTATCAGTCCATGTTTCCAAGTTATAGTTGGATATCAAATGATTGCACAAGGTGCTTGTCATTGCAGCTAGTGGGGTACAATTGTGGAGTGTTTTTTTGCATTTCCTCCTGAGCTACTAAAATCCCAGCCACCAGAACGCCTAAAATTGTCTTTAAGATTGCAGTGTGACCTTAAGGGTTAATACACAGCTTTATTACCAGAAGGTTTTTTTTTAAATACACTTTTTGTATTTATTAAATGACGGATACAATTTCGAGCAGTTGAATACAAAGTGATTGTGTCCCTTTAAACAGTTATATTATTTGGTCTTTTGTGTTTTGAGTTATTGAAAATAAATATTGAAAACATTGACCCCTACTGTCAAATGTTGAAACTGTTGGTATGGCCTATGCTACATCAATTCATACTGTGAATTCAGTAACTTACAGAGTTTCTCTATTGGATACTGTACTTATAAGACTTTGGGAAGTAAAAAGAGACTTGTTTACCACAAAGACAATAATTTGTACAGTTTTAACAAACTAAGTATAACGTAAAAAATAGTTCAATATGAAAAATTAAATATTGCTTCATCAGAAATTAATCTTTTATTGTTATCATTTTAGGTGTTGTGTGAACAGGTATCTGCTCACCAGGCTGATGTTGAAAAACTCAAGAAAGCAGCGGAAGTACTTATGGATTCCAAAGGAGGCCTTTCACTAAACAAAGATGAGATCCAAAAGCCCCTTGGTACTGTTCCATTTTTACTTCATAGATCTGTATGTCTAGATGTATACAGTTAGACAAGATGTATGTATATATATACTGTACTTATATGCATAGTGCACTAAAAGTATTCAAACCCTTCAGTGATTAATTTCACTGAATAACAATGCTTCTTTATTTCATGCAACTGTATGTTTTTCATTTACAAGCCATGTGTATCTTACAGATGATATAGTGGGAAGATACAACACTCTATCTCAGTCAGTAAACGACTGGAATGAAAATCTCCAGGTTACATTGACTCGCTCACTTAGTGTTCAGGATGGTTTGAATGAAATGCTGGACTGGATGAATGGGGTGGAACGAGATTTCAAAGATCAACATCAAGTCCCACTGAATTCTTCATCTATCCAGGAAATTATTACAAAAAATAATGTGAGTAATTTTCCTCTTTACTGTATGCCCCTCCTAAATCATTGTAAAAAATGTTTATAGCATAAAATAAAATCTTCCTTATCTAAATGTGTATCATTCTGTTCTTTAGATTTTAGAACAAGATATTTCCAACCGCCAGAGCAGTATTAACACCATAAACGACAAAGTCCAAAAATTTGTGGAAACAGCAGACCCATCAACAGCATCTTCTTTACAAGCAAAGATGAATGAACTGTTTCACCGTTTTTCCAAAGCTGGTGAACTTGCCAAAGAGCACACTGCACAGATGGAGGACCTGAAGACGAAAGTTGAGCTGTTTGAGAAACTATCAGATAAAGTTAATTCATTTCTGGATCAAAAGCTTCAGTCTCTTACAGAGACAGGTGGCCCTGGAAAAGATGTGACAGAGCTTTCTCAGTATATGCAGGTATATGTTACTACAGCAGTGTGTTTTGGGTAAAATTGATAATAAGGGGAATAATAATGATTTTAGACAGAAAACAGACAGCATGTCTTCTGAAATTAGATTTCCTGCCATTTCCACCTGCAGCAGTTTATGGAAATTTATATGGATTTCCATGGTACATAAATAGATCCCACTTGCAAATCAACAAATCAGCTAGAAGTGTAGTAACCATTAAAATGTGAATAATCTGTTGTATACTTATTTATAATAGCGGATATCTTTTATAGTTTGTTCACAAATGTTGCTGCCAGAAATAGCTTTGTCTTTGTTCTGTTTTCAGGAAACAAACTGCGAGCTAGCAGACCACAAGAAAAACTTGGAAGACTTGCAGATGCTTGTTGAAGAAATATGTGTTTATGGTATTCCTGGAGACAAGGCACTTGCTTTGGAAAAAGTAAAAACAATGCTGAAAAGTTTTAAAGATCTTGAAGAGACTGTGAAGGCAAAGTAAGCACAGTTGCACTGTTAATTGTGTTACAAACATGAAATAACTACATTAATACGCAGGGCAATGTAAACAAAATTCTACAGAGACACATGTTTAGGACATCAGCAGTGATTTCATGGATTCTTCTGTTTTGGCAGATAGTTGTATATAACAATTCCTAGCGAAAAAAAAATATGAAAACCTCTTAAAGTCTGAATTGATTTAGAGTGGTCCAAAAAGATTAGCGCAGCTCCCATTGACTTTTATAGGACCTTGAAAACTTTTATTTGGGGAAGTTTTGTATAAGAAGTTTTCGTGGTTTTTACACTTGATAAATCACTAATTTTAAGAGCTTTTTAAAAAAATAGAGAACCACAGTTTTTTGAGATTTGTGGAAAAAAATGTTATTAAATGACCCTTTAGTTTTTTCCCCTGTTGCCCTTAATCTTGGGTTTATCAGAGGGTTTTGTACTAGTCCAGCTTCCTGTTACTGGGGTTACAAGTACTGTTGCGTGTGTAATATGTTTATGATTCCTAGGATTAAAAAAGGTGTCAGACTTTCATAGTGTTGTCTGATCTTTTTGATATATATTAATAAATTGACATTTAACAGTTCCGGTGTTGCTGCTTTGAACTCAAAGTGTGACATAACAGTATTTAAATAGCAAATTATTCTGCATTTTATGGATTCTATAATTTCTTATTCCAGGGAAGAAGATGTGTCTTCTTGCCAAAATGAAATGGATGCTTTTAAGTCTTTAGTTCAGTCTTTAAAGAAATGGCATGCATCAGTCATTGAGGAAATACCTGCTGCTTCATCAACATTTTGTGTAGAAGAATTAGCTAAACATTTGAAAAAGAGCAAGGTGAGTTCAATAGGCATTTTGTCAGGTGAATATGTAAATGGTGGATGCCAAATTCCTGGCATTATATGTGTACTAAATTCACAGAATTCTCAGCCATCTTGAGGTTTGACATGTTCAATTGTATATATGTGCTTACAAGCTTTTATTTTGCATTTCAGAGTTTGCAAGAAGAATGGTCTCAGAAAGGCCCAGAGGTGCAGAAAGTTAATAGCAATGGGGCAGTTCTTTGTAACTTAATCAGCACTGTGACTTCGCCTGCAAAAGTCAGAGCATCAGGGAAATCAGGTACAATATTATATATGCTGAGTATTCAAAACTGATTTCTAAGAGACTAACATAGTTTTCTTGAAAAATACACAGTTCTCCAACACCAAGGGGCCCATTGACTAAGCTCGAGTGAAGGAATAGAGGAAAATAGAGGGAAAAAAATTTGATTTTCAAATTGTTTTTTTTTCTACTTCGACCATCAAATTGGCTACTTCGACCTTCGACTACGACCTTTGACTTCGAATCGAACGATTCGAACTAAAAAATCGTTTGAATATTCCACCATTCTATAATCAAAGTACTGTCTCTTTAAAAATTTCTTCGACCCCCTAGTTCGCCACCTAAAACCTACCGAGGCCAATGTTAGCCTATGGGGAAGGTCCCCATAGGCTTGCTAACAATTTTCTGATCGAAGGATAATCCTTCGATCGATGGATTAAAATCCTTCGAATCGTTCGATTCGAAGGATTTAATCATTCGATCGAACGATTATTCCTTCAATCGTTCTAAGGAATTGCACAAAATACTTAGACTTCGATATTCGAAGTCGATGGATTTTAATTCGGCAGTCGAATATCGAGGGTTCATTAACCCTCGATATTCGACCCTTGATACATCTGCCCCCAAGAGTGGTTTAATAGAGCATTACTCTAGAACAGTGATTCCCAACCAGTAGCTCATGAGCAACATGTTGCTCTTCAACCCCTTGGATGTTGCTCTCAGTGGCCACAAAGCAGGTGCTTATTTTTGAATTCCAAGCTTGGAGGAAAGTTTTAATTGCATGAAAATGAAATATAGGGCCAAGTAGAGCCAATCACAGCCCTTATTTAGCACCCCAAGGGACTTTTTCATGCTTGTGTTGCTCCCAACTGTTTTTACATTTGAATGTGGCTCTCAGGTAAAAAAGATTGGGGAACCCCTGCTCTAGAAAATACCAAAGCCAATTTTATCACTTGTTACTTTAGCTTTTAGACTTTTAGATAGTCTTTAATGAATGAAAATAAAAATAAGGGGACAGTATCTAGACAGAACATGGGCTTCAGTAAAGCAGTCTTTAGACTTCCCAAATTAAGGATCTCCGTGTTGTGTCATTAATGGACAATCTGTTGCAGATAAACAGCACCCCCCTCTTAACAGCTGAAGCATAGAATTTTAAGCAGTACATTTCTGTTCCCACATCAAGAAGCAACTGGACTGTAGTGTTCTTGAACCTGTTGTACTCCTAAATAGAGCTAGTGAAGGTTATTAATTATATTGGCAAACAAATGTTTGGGACTCTGGTCATTTCAGCTAAAATGTATTCTTGGGTAATGGTAGGCATGTTCAGTACATTATTAAAAATAAATGCTGGTCACAGCAGCAATTATTTTTTATTGGTTATCATCAGTTTTGCTAGCCTGTGTTTTGGTGCAGTTTTACTAAAGTTGAAAAAAAGGATAACTGGATGTATGGATCACCTAACTGAGCATACATGTTCCTCTCTTGGTTGTTATGTGCCTCACCCCTGTAGTTTTTTACCTTCTAATTGAAATAACTGACAATAAGGGGCCCATTTACTAAGGGTCGAAGTGAATTTTCGAATTCAAAAACTTCGAATTTCAAAGTAATTTTTGGTATTTCACCCATCGAATAGGCCACAATTCGATTTGAATTGAAAATACTTCACAAATTCGTCCATTCGAAAATCGAAGTACTGTCTCTTTAAAAAAACTTCGAATTCGACACTTCGCAACTTCAAACCTGCCGAATTGCTGTTTAGCCTATGGGGGACCTCCTATAAACTTTCTGAGTGTTTGGCTAAGTTTTGAGTAGTCAAAGTATTTTTTTGTAAAATTGTTCAATTTGAATGATTATATCGATCTAACGATAGTAGTCATATTAGGCTGATGTCCTGATATGCATGAAGGAGCTTTTCATTTGTGTGGCCAGATTGAGACACCGTAATAAATATACTAAAACATGTATAATTTTTCATTTCCACCATATTAACAGCTTCACAGTGTTCATATTGGAGAAAGAATCATACTGAATACATTGCCCTACTTATCTGTTGAATAAAAAATACATGTTATTATGAGGTCATATTATTTAATAATGGTGTATTGAATAAATGAACTGCCATGCTATTGCACACATTTTTGCCCACTATAGGTCATGTGAATTATTTTCAACAACATTTGATGGGTGCAATACAGTAATGCAAAAAAAAATATCCTCTTGCCTGCAAACATTTGCTTAACAAATTCATTCATTGCCTATTCATATATATTTCATAAAGCTCACTCTGTTCCTCTGTGGCTTCTAGGTAGGACTTTTATAAACGGGACAGTGACATCTGATGCCAAAGAACAACTAACTAATAAAGGTGAGCAAATTAAAACTATATCTATGTTTATAAAAATGTATATGCGTGCATGTATAAAGAGTCACAGATGTTATTAGACTGTATCATGAAAAATGTAATGCTTTTCATGCACCTACAATAGCTGGTACGTGACTGAGAAAAAAATAAATCGTACATATATATTTAACAAACTTTTCATTTTTTGGGAAAAACTTACAAATCATTTTTGTATATTAAAAACAGTATGTCTGCATTGCTTACTTATACAGGTTTGGCAACAGAGGGAGCTGTGCACCAGTGTATAACTATGCAACTGCTTTAGTATGATTAGATTACAGAAACACTATTGTTACAGAGAGTAAGAGGGAGTGTTACAATAACGTCTGTGTATGCCCCAGATATAATAGTGATATAAAAAGAAAATTTTGACAAACAACACATTTAAAAGCCAGGAAAAATCATTTTCCCTATAGCAGTTGAGTCTGGTTTCAGACAGTGGAAGACATGGAACCTTTACTTAAAGGGGGTTGTTTACCTTCCAAACACTTTTTTCAGTTCATTTGTTTTCAGATTGTTCTCCAGAAATAATTACTTTCCATTATTTATTTTTTGCTGTTTTTCCAAAATCAAAGTTTAAAGTTGAATGTTCCTGTCTCTGGTGTTTCAGTCTGGCAGCTCAGTAATTCAAGTGCAGACTTTAAACTGTTACAATTTTGCATTTAGTTGATGCATTTCTCAGCAGCAACTCTGGAGTATTAGCAACTATTGTATCAATTCCAACAGCTGCCTGTTATAAAACCCAGGGATTCTGCTCAGCAGGGACATAGATAAGCAATGTATCAACTAAATGTATCAATTTAGTACAGGTTAAAGGGTCGGCGACCCCCGCAGAACTGCTTTAGAAAAACTGTGACACATAGAAAATAGAAAGTAATTGGAAAAAGCATTATTTCTGGTGAACTGTCTGAAAACAACTACTTGTTTGAAGGTGAACAACCCCTTAAATGTTATCTGGATATCTGTATGCACATGGGAAAAGATGCCAGAGGCACATGAAATGCCACTACTATGGTGCATGTTAAGCAGCAAATCATAACAACTTTCAATGTGTTGCATTAGACATGCTCAGACATGCATTCACCTCATTACTCAGTGGGAAGGTTAAAAATTGACCTGAGAGAGAGAAAATAAACAACCCTAGCAAGAAAGAAGTGTCAATAATGTAAAACCTGATACAGTTAGCTGCAGGCCACTCAGGCTGCTGTTCAGAACGTTGAATTGAATAGTGTTCCATTTAGATTGGTCTACTTGACTAGGCACATCAATGAGAATGACATCATTTATTATTTTTAATAATTATTAAATCCCATATCTCACCAATGCAGTTTAATGACTTCTCACTAAATATAGGAAAATGATACTCCAGCAGTGCATACTTATCAATGAGTCAACTTCAATTCCACCTGTTGGGATGTCATTGCTAATGTCTTAAAAATCCACATATACATTGTTGAAATGGGAAATATGTTGAAATGGGAAATATGTTGAGATGGGAGATGTTTGATGTTAAGGATATCACTACATTTCTTGAAAAATCTAATTGCCTAAAACAAAAATAACCTTTTTCTGGCTTTTTGTTTTGTAGAGCTAGTTAATGTAGAAAAGGAGATATCAGATGTAAATGAAGGCTATCAGCACTTGGGAGATTTGTTAAAAGAAAAAGTGTCTGAGTTGGAGAAGTGGCTTTCACAAATGCAACAAGTGCAAGAAGAAACGGATGCATTAATGACTTGGCTTAGCAAAATGCAGGTCGAGACTGCAGAATGGGAGCATCCAACAGACAGTGTTTCAGTGAAAGCCCAGATAGAACAGCATAAGGTAATAGGTCGCTGCACTTATCACAGATCTTTTTAACTGAATAAGTGATATATTATTGTATTTGACTGTTCCATTTAATTTTAATATAACTCGTATTTGCAACAATAGTCCTGGCTTGGTCCATTAGTCATTAATCCGATATTTCATCCTAACTAGATATTATGAAGTTTGGCTGCTCGTGTGTATAAACACATTTCACTATAGTGGCAGTTTGGTCTCCTGACTGCTTTACCATGAGGCTAATCTGTAGGATTATTATTATTCTGCTTTACAATTCATGATAGTTCAAATTTGTGCACTTTTTTATGACAGATTATTCATGTTTCCTTATGTTTCACAGATCTGGAAAGCACATTTTCTGCATAGTAGCTGCCCAAACTTTCAGAAGTGCAGAAATATTCTGCTTGCAATAGTACAGAATAATACTTACTCTGTTTGGTCTTTTCTGTAATGTTATCAGATAAAATTCAAAATAAATATTACTTTTCTAGTATAACAAAGCATTTCTATCATACAAATCTACATAAGGGGAAAGTTCTGCTTATTTGCAATAAGGGAAAAGTTATATTCTATGAATTAACATTGACTTTCAAGGAAACAGATGAGGCAAATTTATCCTCCATCTGTATTTTTCACCAACTGAATATTTGCCAATTTCTTTTCCAGCACAGAAAGATTTGGCCAAATTCTTGAAGGGGTTGTTCACCTTCAAATTAACTTTTAGTATGTTGTAGAGCCTGATATTCTGAGACAATTAGCAATAGGTTTTCATTTTTTTGAGGTTTTTTAGTTATTTAGATTTTTATTCAGCAGCTCTCCAGTTTGCAATTTCAGCAAATGACTCTAGCAACCATGCATAGAACTGAATAAGAGACTGAAATATGAAGAGGAGAGGGCCTGAATAGAAAGACGAGTAATAAAAAGTAGCAATAACTATATATTTGTAGCCTTACAGAGCATTTGTTTTTTAGATGGGGTCAGTGACCCCATTTGAAAGCTGGAAAGAGTCAGAAGAAGAAAGCAAATAAATCAAAAACTATAAAAAAATAATGGCAATTGAAAAGTTGCTTAGAATGAGCCATTCTGTAATATACAAAAAGTTAAGTTAAAAGTGAACCACCCCTTTAATCCCTACTTGTCATATTCCCAAATGCCTCCGATCTTCCCAGTACTAAGACTCAAAACAACTCATTCCATGAGTAAAGTGACATAATACTAACAGTATATACCTACTGTATATACCTATTGTACAGTATATAACTACCACGAAGGACTGAAATCAGAGAAAATTAGAGCAATCTGCATTTTGGTCACTGGCTACAAAGAGTCTTATTAATAAGAAAAAACCCTTGTCTTAGCTTTAGTGATCTGCAATAAGAATGCATTGTAGTGGAAATTGATTCTCATGATATACTGGATTCTGTTTATCTTTGACAAATTATATGTAGTGTTGTAGTGATGCATCCAATCCCGAATCCTATGTGAAAGATTTGGCTGAATACTGAACCGAATCCGAACCATAATTTGCATATGTAAATTAGAGAAATGAGGGGGAAAGAGAACCGTGTGTGTAGTGTGGGGTTACAACATTTTTGACTTGATTGTTTGTCTGACGAAAGTCACATGATTTTTGAATTCGGATTTTTTTCTGCCAGGCACTTGGATTCCGTATGCTGCTGAAAAAGGCAGAATTTTGGCTGAATCCCGAACCAAATCCTGGATTCTGTGCATCCCTAAAATTAGAGAGTCTTGTGTACAGGCATCCTGAATCAGGGCGTGTGTTTAGAGCCAATGCATAGCACTGTGCAAATCTCATTTCTATTCAACTGCTCTTACATTGATTGTAAAAGATGTTCTGCCTCCTTATGATTCTTTTGTTTTCATTATCAATCTTTAATATTTCAATATAGAGGTTTGTATCTGGAATAAAGCAAAAAGAAAAAAGTGTCGAAATGCTGAAGGATAAGTTGAAAGATCTGCTTCTAGCAAACCCAGATGCACCAGAGTCATCCAAGTGGAAAGAAATGCTGGATAAAATAGGTACTTATCCATATTGGGAAAGCATGTGGGTACATCTGCTTCATGATAATTATGTTTTTGCAGATTAGAAGAGTTGCATAAAACAGATAAATGCTTCATTGCTTCTGGTGTAGTTGACTGTTGAGGTAATATTTATATAATGTATATATATATATATATATATATATATATATATATATATATATATATATATATATATATATATACAAAATTTGATTTGCAAATATTAACATAAAAAATCTAAACAGGGTAGATTATTGCGCACAATACACTAACCCTGTATAGCAAGTTAACAAATTAACCAACTACAGTGGCTTGAGGTACTGTAGTCATATCAGAAACTGTAGTCACTAATACATTGCTTACTTCTCAGTTTTGGCCAAGCAAGGAACTTTCTTTAGATAATCGTGTTACTCTTTATTCAGTTCAATAAAGATTTGATTTTAGTACAGTATTTTTTAGTGTATTATATTGGTATGCCCGTAAATCTTAGCCTATACAGTTCTATCAAAAGCTTGAGTTGAGAATCCCTGCTGCTAAACAGTACAATACATAGACAGCAGTATAATGTTTCTGTGTTCATAATTTAGTGAACTTTTGTGTGAGTGATACCCTATTAAAGCATAGTGTCGACATAAGTCACAGCTTCACGCATTTTAATTTAGGCCGGGAGGCACCAGTTTTACTCCCCGCAGGTGATGTCATTTATTGTGAACCATCTGCTGTGTATTGTTTCTTAGGATCTAAGGAGATGTAATGGTGTCAGTAGCAGCTGACATCACTCAAGTGTTGCAAAATAGACAAGATTCATATAGTCATAAAGGTCAAGAGATGCCTTTGATTGTGAGATTGTTCATATGATGGGGATGGAATTAAGCCTGTTTTCATGAGACCTTTTACAGAATTATTGGTCCTAGAAAAAGTCCTGTAAGTCTCACATGCTGCTGTTATCATTACAAACAGAGAATTGTGTGCTGATTGCATGCAGTCTACCTTTGACAAGGAGAAACTTGAAACTCATAATAACTTGAATGCTTAAAAGAACAGTAACATCAAAAAGTGTTTTAAAGTGGACCTGTCACCCATATACAAAAATCTGTATAATAAAAGTCCTTTTCAAATTAAACATAAAATCCAATTTCTATTTTTTATTAAAGCATTCATAGCTGTTGTAAGCTCATTTAAAAATCTCAGCTGTCAATCAAATATTGTTGCCACTCCTCTATGCCCGTGGCATAGAGGCGGGGCAGACAATTACTTTCACTTTCCATTCAGCACTTCCTAGATGTCACTGCTCTCCATATATTCCCCCCGTTCTTTTTACCATTTAATTGTGTAACCAGGGCATGGGGATGGACATCACGTCCCCCATTCTGGTGCACAAAGAAGATTCTGAGATGATACAAGGCTTGTCTTAATAACAGTGTCCACAAAATGGCTGCTGCCTGCTTGCTATAATTATGAATTCCCAGACTGAAGGAAACAAGATTCAAATAATTTATATAGTGTAATTAAAGTTCATTTTGCTTGACTAATGTGATAAAATAGGATTTTGAATATTTTTTTCGGGTGACGGGTCCCCTTTAAAGTAATAAAAATATAATGCAGTGTCGCGCTGCACTGGTAAACTGCTGTGTTTGCGTCAGAAACACTACTATTGTTTATATAAATAAGTTGCTGTGAAGCAATTGGGGCAGCCATTCAACGAGAAAAGGCTCCGTTTACACAACAGCTCTGTAGAACATAATTGTGTTATCTGTTATCCACAATTTAACCTGTGTCATATAGTCTATTTTTAATTTCCACCATTGCTACAAAGCAGCTTGTTTATATGAACTATAGTAGTGTTTCTGAAGCAAACATCAGTTTTACCAGTGCAGGGCAACACTGCATTATATTTTTATTACTTTAAAACACTTTCATTTTTTGATGTTACTGTTGCTTTAATGCTATGAAGGCTTAGCATTGATTAGTTGAACTCCATGTAAAGTACAATGGCAATGCTTAATTGCAACATGTAATTGATACTTGAACAAATAGCCACATTTTATAGGCTAATTGGGCAACACAAACCGCCTTCAGTTGCACTGTTAAACTGTGGGAATACATCAGTGGAACATACTTGAGTGTTCACGAATGAATCATGAGTGTTTGGCCTAACCCATGCTGTAGCTTTGACCAGCTGCTGATTTTTCAAAGCTTGGACTAACCAACATTCAGAGTTGATCAGCTGCTACAAAACATATACATACATATGCATTCATAAAAAGAAAAACTTTACTGTTGTTTAAAAATCCATCTAAGTGTGGTTTGTGAACCTGTGGCCTTGCTAGTCCATGTGATTAATTGCTTACTAATCTGTTTAGCGAGTTGCTTATAGTGATTTCATGACTCTATTAGAAATTACAGCTCATTCTTATGTCTGGCACATTCCTATAGTTATATTATCATATATCTCATTCATCTGATCACTGTAGACACAGAAGTGGAGAGCTCAAAACCTCTGGGTAAATAAACCTCTAGGTAAATACCTTTCTTGTGGTATCAGGTGCTGTGCTGGAGGACCCCCATCTGCCACTTGGGACACAACCCTATGCAAAGAAGAGTACCAGCCACACACTGTAGTAGTTAAAGTGTTGCATAAAGTTTAATCAGTCCAAGCCATAGAAAGATAGGCAAAGTTTCAGGCCTACATCTAATCCATTGGGTCACTCACCCCAGTATTCATAAAGAAGATGAATCATTAAATGTTTAAAAAGTATGTATCTGGTTAAACCCACTGTTATCCATCTTCCACTCTGCTCTTCCAACCCACCGAATGGTTTCATCGCATAAGTGGGATCAAATTAACCCGAATATTATTCATTCTTAGTTCTAATTTGGTTGAAAGTTGGAATTCTAAGTTGGAATCTGGACTAAAAACATAAAATATGCACACTAAAAATCTCTAAACTTTTGACCTTCAGTCTGAGAATGTGTAGTCAGGTTTGTCATTATTTCCCGAGTAACCAGTTTCTCTTCTGTGTATTAAGATGTAATGTGATATGCAATGATATAATTCATTCTTACATACCATGATTTACATTTTCTGAAACTGAAATATATTTTTTAGTTTTGCAATTTATAACTTCTCTAAGATTCTGCAACTCTTGTGTAGCTGTTGCCAATGACCTTATTGGCACTAGGCATCTTTATTTTCTAGCTGATCACACTTTTAAATTTGCTTTTAGCAAAAGCTGCAATAGAAAAGCTCATTCTTATTTGCTCAGTCAATAGCTTAGAGCAGGGGTCCCCAACCTTTTCTACATGCGAGCCACATTCAATTGTAAACAGAGCAACACAAGCATGAAAAAAGTTCATGGGAAGTCAAATAAGGGCTGTGATTGGATATTTGGTAGGTCCTATATGGACTGGCAGCCTACAGGTGTCTCTTTTTGTCAGTACATTTGTTTTTAATGTAATTACAAGTTGCTTCCAAGCCAATAATTCAAAAATAAGCAACTGGTTTGAGGCAACCATGAGCAACATATAGGGCTTGGTGAGCGATATGTTGCTCACAAGCCTCTGGTTGGGGATCACCGGATAGCTAAACCAAAAAAATATATAGCTGGAAGGCCATCTGATTCTCTTCTTGTTCTGGCTTGATTGTCATATTTCCGGTTTGGTCAAATGTGTAAATTTCCATGATACTGTACGTTTTTTCAAAAAATAAAAAAAATCTTTCCACCTAAAACCTGAAAAAAAATCAATAGCAGGGAAAAATCATGATAGCAAACAAAAATGTTTGTGATTTACAGTCCAGCAAAACTTACTTAACCTTGCCTTTAGGAACTTCCCATCTTGATCTTGTGTTGTGATGTAATGTCTGATATAGGAAAGCATATACTAGTAATTCAGCTATCTGGTTGCTAGTATATCTTGCAATTTCAGCAGCTATCATGCATTTTACCATAGCAACTAGGCAGTGGTGTAAATGGCACACTGAAAAATGATCAGGAGAGGGCCTGAATAGAAACATAAGTAGGTGAAGCTGTATAGAGCAATAATTTGTTGGCTCCCAATTCAAAGCTAGAAAAAGGTAGTCAAAAGTCAAACCCCCATATGCAATAAAAGGTACTAAGTTTTCCCAGGAGCAGTGACCAATAACAACCAATAAGATGTTTGCTTTTAAACAAGTGACCTGTAAATTCTACCTGCAGATTGGTTGCTATGGGTTACTGCTCTTGGGCAAAGTTAGCAGCTTGTATTACATTAACCCTAAACAGTTAAAAACTGTGGAGATCAACTGAAAAGTTGTTAAGAATAGGACATTGTAGAACATACTAAATGTTATTGTAAATGTCAACTATCCCTTTGATAGACTGCCCCTTAAGATTATCTTGACAAAAAGTTTTATTGTTTTTTTAATTTTCAAAAAGGGAGACTCTGCAATACATTATAAAGGTTTTACCTGCTATAGGCTGAGGTTACATATGATTTATCCTGCAACTTTTAGCCTTTAGCGTTCGTTGGCGACTTTTTGCATAATAGAAGTTCTGCTGCCCACACTTCCAGTAAACTGTCATATATGTACAGCGTATCTTTTTCCTAGCAGCAGATGTGTATGCTGTAGAATGTTTCCATTACAGATGAAACCTAGACGCGTACTTCATATGTAATCCATAGTGAAAGAGATGGCAACTCTCACTATAAACAGTTTACATTGCAACTGACAGACTGTCCAGCTTTCTGGAAATGTGATAGTTCATTTTATCCTTTTTAGTTACGGAAACATTCTGTATACGTTTTTTTCTCCTCTGTCCATGTTGTAAAGCCAGAATTTGCATAATGGTGGCTATCCTAGTGAGAAGAGCAATATGAACACTATTTTATTTCATTTAGCTCAGTTAATTATTACAAATAGGTGTTCTATAATTCAGATGCAGAATAAATGGTGTTCACATTTCCATAAGCTGTTTTTTTTTTTTTGCAATATAAGCATATGAATGTTTAGAATATTGTTTTTTTTTAGAAATCACTGTTAGTAATTTTTGCCCAATAGATTCTTTATGGCAAGACATTAACAAGATGGCATCTGAAAGACAGCAAACTTTAGAGGAGTCTTCAAATGATCTGACACAGTTCCAGACAGCAGAGGCGCAGCTGAAACAATGGCTTACCGAGAAGGAACTCATGGCCAGTGTACTTGGGCCACTCTCAATTGATCCAAATATGCTGAAAACTCAAAAACAGCAAGTTCAGGTGAGTACACTGTACAATTTCTCTTCCTTTATTGTATGAAAAGGATTGATACATTTATTTGCATTGATTGTTAAAGGGGAACTATCATGGAAATTAAAATTGAATATTAGCTTAAGCATACTGAAATAAGAAACTTTCTAATTACAATCAATTAAAAATTCTTTGCCGTTTCTGAAATAATCAAGTTTACCTTAACTATTCCTCTCTCAGCATCTGTTTCTCTTCATTCTGTCTTCATGCAGCAGTTGGTTGTCAGATAATGATTGACAGTTAGATCCCATATATCTTATAGGGGGGTAATTTTTCCTAGAAGATGTATTAGAACTCACTCTATTAAAATCACCAGACATCATTTCTCTCTACATGCAGAATTTGTGCAAAATGCAGTTATTTTATTAGATTGTGTTTGTACTGAAATCAGTTTTTTGAATGAGCTCGAATTCATCTGCTAGCAAAGGAAGCCCCCCTCCCCATAACATATACTGGATCTAACTGTCAATGACACCCAACTGCTGCATAAAGACAGAATGAAGAGAAACAGATGCTGAGAGAGTAATAGTGAACATAAACTTGATTATTTCAGAAACGATGCAGAATATTTAATTGATTGTATTTACAACGTTTCTTATTTCAGTATGCTAAAACTTGTATTATATAGTAGGCATCCAGCCTACCTATGTTCCAGGCAGGGGAGCGGGTGTGTCTCCAGGGCCTTGTTCTGGCGGTCCATTCCGACACTGGCAGTTGGGGGAGCTGTAGGTCTCTCTACTTCTGCCTAACTGCTTGCATTGTGTAGATTGCAGGTATGCCTTACTTAGACCAAGATGTTTACTGAATGAGCGCTTGCATCTGGGACATAGGTACACAAGGCCCTTAATTTGCTATTGTGCTCCAATAATTGGTAGCCTTCCTGCTTTTGAGTTGCCAGGAAAAATGTTAGAGTTACTTCACAAGCAATATCTGTAAAGCCCCAGCTGATAGACAGGAGAGTTCTGCTATGAGGGGTCTCTCTGGAACTATGTAGATCAGACACAGCCATAGCTAACTTTTGTCTGAAATATGCAAATTCTATTGTATCCATTGACCCTTGCTTGCAAACTCCATGTATGCATGACTAAATAAAATCTGAAAATCAACTCATTCTGTTACTGCTTGTAGGATAATGCACTGGATATTTTATTTGGCAATTTTGACATCAGCTTATTGGTCCCCAATTTGAAACAAAGGCATATTTTTACCTTACTCAAAATGAATTAAAATTTCATTTTCATATCCCATACAACACAGTCCTCCTTTTATTTGTCAGGCTGGCTTACTGTCAGAGAAATTGGACATTTCTAGTGGCAACCCACATTTCTGTGAAATCATCTCTATTTTACAGCAACATTATGGATCTCATAACCCTTTCGCATGCAGGAAAGGTTATGTATTACTATACTGAATTACTTCAGCGCACTGCCCAGTTTTTAGATGCAATGGTGCTTCTTTCCTCTAAGACTTCACCGCAAGTCTTCAGTATACATGTAACTAGTAGAATGAGGAGAGCAATCCAAGGCAGAAGATCTGCAACAATGTAGTTTATTAGCAGCTACAAAACACTACGGGGCACATTTACAAAGCTCGAGTGAAGGATTCGAATTAAAAAAACTTCGAATTTCGAAGTGTTTTTTTGGCTACTTCGACCATCGAATGGGCTACTTCGACCTTCGACTACGAATCGAACGATTCGAACGTTTCGAACTAAAAATCGTTCGACTATTCGACCATTCGATAATCGAAGTACTGTCTCTTTAAGAAAAACTTCGACCCCCTAGTTCGGCAGCTAAAAGCTACCGAACTCAATGTTAGCCTATGGGGAAGGTCCCCATAGGCTTGCCTGCGTTTTTTTGATCGAAGGATATTCCTTCGATCGTTGGATTAAAATCCTTCGAATCGTTCGATTCGAAGGATTTAATCGTTCGATTCGAAGGATTTAATCGTTCGATCGAATGAATAATCCTTCGATCGTTCGATCACAGGATTTGCGCTAAATCGTTCGACTTCGATATTCGAAGTCGAACGGTTTTAGTTCCTGGTCGAATATCGAGGGTTAATTAACCCTCGATATGCGACCCTTAGTAAATCTGCCCCTATATGTTTCGGGGCGTTTGAGGTCCGAAACATGTAGTGTTTTGTAGCTGCAAATAAACTACATTGTTTTAGATCTTCTGCCTTGGATTGCTCTCCTCATTCTACTAGTTAAAGGTTATGTATTAGTTACATTTAAATGGAATGTACTGTAGTCCTTGAATGCTGCTGTTGCAGAGAAACTGCTGATCATCAAATTACTGTGAAATGTGCATCAGCTAATTTATTAGGGAATGGTAAAGGCATATGGTACATTTCTTGTCTTGCACATACTTTGTCAAAGTTAAGTCAGGAAAGCAATGTACACAATGACTATTTGGTGCAGCTGTCTGGATCATGATAAGCAAATGATTTCCAGTGAAATGCAAATACAGGTATGGGATCCATTATCTGGAACCCTTTACTCTGTATGCTCAGAATTACGGAAAGCCCGTCTCCCATAGACTCCATTATAATCAATTAATCAAAAATTTTCAAAACAATTTCCTTTTTCTCTCTAGTAATAAAACAGTATCTTGTATTTGATCCAAACTAAGATATAATTAATCCTTACTGGAAGCAAAACCAGCCTATTGGGTTTATTTAATATTTACATGATTTTCTAGTAGATTTAAGGGATGAAGATCCAAATTACGGAAAGATCCCTTATCCAGAAAACCCCAAGTTTCGAGCATTCTGGATAACAGGTCCCATACCTGTACCATATTTTTATAACATTTTATCACATATAACCTTACAGTGAAATTCTTGGTTCTCATTACAGATTAATGGGTACAGAGACAATGATAGCTGATGTTGATCTGTACTAAGCATGTCAAAATTTGCTTCCATTTATTGACTTTAGTAATATTTCAGCACTTGAAAGGGGTTATTTAATATTTAGTTAACTTTTAGTATGATGTTAACAGGGACATTCCGAGAGAATTTGCATTTTGTTTTCATTTTTTATTACTTATACGATTTGAGTTATTTAGTTTTATATTCAGCAGTTTTCCAGTTTTGCAATTTCATGAATCCAGTTTCTAGTGTCCAAATTTCCCTAGCAGCTATGCACTGCTTTAAATAAGAAATGAGCTATCTTCCATAACCCTGTATTCCCTCACTTGCTAAAAAGCCATCCAACCCCTTCTTAAAGCTTTCTAATGTATCAGCCAGTATGACTGATTCAGGGAGAGAATTCCACATCTTCACAGCTCTCACTGTAAAAAACTCCTTCCAAATATTTAGCAGGAACCTCCTTCTAATCAGAATGGGTGACCTTGTGTCAGCTGGAAAGACCTACTGGTAAATAAAGCATTAGATAGATTATTATATGATCCCCTTATATATTTATACATAGTTATCATATCCCCCCTTAAGGGTCTCTTCTCCAGTGTGAACAATTCCAACTTGGCCAGTCTTTCCTCATAGCTAAGATTTTCCATACCTTTTACCAGCTTAGTTGCCCTTCTCTGTACCCTCTCTTATTCAATAATTTCCTGTTTGTGCGCTGGAGACCAAAACTGTACGGAATATTCGGGATGGGGCCTTACCAGTGCTCTATATAGTAGAGGAATGACCCCCTCCTCCCGTGAATCTATGCCCCTGTTATTACAGCTCATGACCTTATTTGCCCTTGATGCTGCTGACTGGCATTGCTTCAGGAGTCTTGCAGAGTCTTGAGGGACCTACTAAGAACCTTATTCCAAGTAGTGAATGTACAGATGCAGCCACTTTGGTTTGTCTGTTTGACACAGAATAACTAAACACAGATATCCCATTTATCTCATTTAACACAGAAAACTGCGTCACAACATCCCATCTAATTAAGGCATTCACCATTGTTCACAATGGTGCTTTGGTATGCTAATGGAAAGGTTAAATGCATTAAATGAGTTAAGATGACTTTAGATAACGCAGTTTCTTCAATTAACCATGAGTCATGACGCATTTATCTCACAAATCCAAGTGGCTTCATCTGTACCATTAACAACCACCCTAGTGATCCTGTATCCAGTTTCCTATCCATGTGCAAACGACTTCATTAAAGGGGAAGGAAACCTAGTCGGCGCAAACCCCCCCACCCCCCCTCCCGTGTGTTGCCCACCCTCCCTCCTCCCCCCTGGCCTACCCGTCCCGCTGGGCAAATGCCACTAACTTGTGACTTACCCTTCTGCGCAGGCCCAGTCCAGGGAGTTCACAGACGACATCTTCTTCCACACGATCTTCTTCCTGCTTTGAACAGCGCATGCGCAGTAGGATCATTTCGCCGGTACGATCTACTGCGCAAGCGCGTGACTTTTGGCGCATGTGCAGTAGATCCGTACCGGCGAAATGATCCTACTGCGCATGCGCCAAAACGCCGTTCACAGCAGGAAGAAGATCACGTGGAAGAAGATGTCGTCTGTGAACTCCCTGGACTGGACCTGCGCAGAAGGGTAAGTAACAAGTTAGGGGCATTTGCCCAGCGGGACGGGTAGGCCAGGGGGGAGGAGGAGGGTGGGCAACAAACGGGAGGGGGGGTGGGGGGTTTGCGCCGACTAGGTTTCCTTCCCCTTTAAGCTCAACAGACCTTAGTTTAGAGAGCAGTCGATTGTGGGGCAAACCACAAAAAAGCCACCACGAACATGATTCAGGGTTGAACTGACAATCATTCTCATTGTTGAAGTGAGTAGTGGGTGTGATACATAGTCTCCTAACAATCCTTCTCCTTTCTTAGATCCTTCTGAAAGAATTTGATGCTCGAAAACAGCAGTATGAACAGTTTAGCTCTGCAGGGCAGAGGATCCTTAACAGGCCCTGTGAGCTCCCTTCCAGTGATGAAGTTGTGAAAGAACAGTTGGCATCTGTAGCATGTAAATGGGAAAGTCTAACAGGACAATTGAATGATAGATGTGATCGCATTGAACAGGCTATTGTCAAAAGCACACATTATCAGAACAATTTAAAGGGCCTCTCTGAGAAACTAAGTTCCATGAGTACAACATTAAGCAGCAATATGGTGGTGAGCTCCCATCCTGATGCTGTCAAACAAAAACTCCAGACAGCAAAGCAGCTTCAGGAAGACTTGTCTAAAGAAAAGAACAACATAGAAGAGACCAAAGTCCTCTGCCAGGAACTGTCAGATCTGGTGGCAGAAGAGTACATGAAAGCAGAATTAAATAGGCAATTGGATACTGTTGTAAAGCCATTTGTGGAGTTGGAAGAAAAAGCAGGTTGGTTAAAGAAAAAAAAACATGTCTGAAAAACCTGATAGAATGCCGTCGATTTCTAACTGCTCCAAGAATGTGAAGATCAACATTCTTGTGCAAAACTAGATTATGAAATCATAAATCTTTCAGTTAAATGAGTTCATTTTTTGGAGACAGACTTGCATGGAAGATTGCTTTTCAAATCCCATTTTTAAAATATTTTTTTTAAAAACAAAGGAAAGGGCTTCCAAAAACAAGCAAGCTATGACTTAACTGTATTGGATTATTCTTCGTTCTTATTTTCATCATTTATTTTAAACAAAGTAAAAAGGGAATTAGACAGATAGATGTTTCAGAGTTTCTCATCTAGATGAGGCAGCATCAAATTTATATGGCCATTTAAGTATTCATGCAGTGGTAAGAGATGTGTATTAAGCTCGTTTCACATTCTTCTGGCTGTCCTGGCATGACCCATCTCTTTTTTAAAATAAGCAGTTTCTCCCTAAACTGTTGATGTGAGTGAATGTAATATTTTATCCTGTGTTTAAACAAAAGCCACTGCACTAAAACCTCCACAAGCTTGTGTGGGTGAGTCTGGGAAGCATTGCTACATAAATGAATAGTCCTAAAGCAAACGTCTTTTGTATATTGAGACAAATGTCAGGTCAGGAAAAAGCTGCAGATGTGGCTTGTTTTTGGGATTCAGCTGCAAAGCTAGCATATTCAAAAATAGATCCATATTTGCTTTTTTAATCCAATTAAACATTTTTGATTCACAAATTGTTATAAAATTATTAAATATGAGTTTTTATTTCTTCAGTCTGCAGCATGTATAAACCATTCCCTTTAAGCTTTTGTTCCTGTAGCAAAGCACTCTTGGGTGTACATATTTCCCAAGCATGACCTTTTTTCTTATCTTTTACATAATGTCTTTTCTATTCTTTCCCTTCTGTTTGTTATGATTCTGTATAACAATCCAAGAGGCGGTGTATCAAAGTAATTTAAGTACCCCCAAACAGACGATTACCAGTTTATAAAATACAGATAAAACAGATACTCTCTTCTTACTGATTATTTCTTTCTGCAAAGAGTATTATAAGAAAAAATAAATATCCAGTTTGTGTTATGCTTTCACTCTAGCATTCCTAAAGATTTCTTTTTGATTTTTTAAGTCATTGTAATAGTAATTATGTCACCACATTTGTCCAGTGTTTAAATATGTTCTACTTTATTCATATAGGTTATCATGTGGATCAGCTACAGATGGATTTTGCCAGTTCCCAGAAGTTTCATCACTTGTCTGAAGATCTTCAGTCTTGGATACAAACTAAAGGAAAAGAGCAAAATGAAGCAGCACCAATTTCAGCCAAGCTTGATATCTTAGACACATTAATCACACAGCAGACAGAAGTACAAAATGCTCTAAAGCACCAACTCAGTACCTATGAGAAAATTACTGCAGAAGCTGAAAATCTTCTACAGAAAACAAAAGGTGATGAAAAAGCAAACCTACAGTCTGAACAGTCGATTCTCAAACGTAATTGGGAAGCCATTAACAAGCAGGTTTTGGAAAGGAAAAATAATTTGCTTGACTGTCAACAGAAGGCTACCAAATACAAGGAGTTGGTAGAAAATATTCAACCATGGATAGAGGAATGTCAGCAAAAACTGTCTGAATTTACAGTTTCTGTAGATTTAGGCACCATTGAGAGTTCAGTTGGGCAAGTAAAAGTTCTGCAAAAAAATGTTGATAAGCAGAGGGGAATGATGGAGACCTTAAACAGCGCAGCAGAGAGCCTACTAAACTGCTGTCAGACAGATAAAGAAGAGATCACTGAGCAAAATAAGAACATGAACAGTCAGGTTGAAGAACTTATTGACAATTTGCATATTAAGAGGGACACACTGGAGAAATTTGGGATTCGTCTCAAGGAATTTCATGAATCTGTTAAAGACACGGAAAAGCAGCTGGCTGTAGCCCAAGAGCATTTAGACACTCACAACTCCCTTGGTCCTCAAGGTTGTAGTAACAAACACCTTACAATAATGCAAGCTCAACAAAAGGTTCTTCAGATCCTAGAACCTGAAATAGACACTGCCAGAAGTCTGGCACAGCAACTTGTGGTAGACGCCTCTGATGCAGAAGGAGTTACTGAACTACTTCTTCAAGCAGAGTCACTTCAGCAAAAACATCATATTATCCATCAAGAAATAGAAGAAAAATGTTCATTCTTAGAGACTAAACTGCAAGGAATTGGACATTTCCAAAACAGCATTCGAGAGATGTTTTCTCAGTTCACAGAGTTAGATGATGAACTTGACAGTATGGCTCCAGTGGGAAGAGATCTTAATAAACTACAGGGTCAAAAACAGGAGATAAGCAACTTCCTAAAGAAACTGAGTGATTTAATAACAACTAATGAAAATGCAAATAAGACCTGTAAGAAAATGTTGGAAACTGAGTCATCACCCGATCTTATTGGCATTAGAAGGGATCTAGAAGCATTAAATAAACAGTGTAACAAATTACTTGACAGAGCAAAATCCAGAGAAGAGGAAACTGAGAATATCATAACTCGAACTGAGGAGTTTTATAGTACACTTAAACAATTTGTTGACCAACTTAAGGGTGTAGAGGAACATGAAGAGTCCCAAGGTGCTGTTGGCATGGAAACAGATGTCATTAACCACCAATTAAACATTTTTATGGTAAGAAATATAGTTTTCTTAAATATTAAGAAATATTAAGAAATATTTCCGTATATAAGTTTTATTATTGCAATAACTTATGTAAAGAGTTAAATGTAACAGTTTTTAGTCTTATATGTTTATTACCATTAACATGTAAAGAAGGAAGCATCTCACAGTGTGGAAGAAATGATGATTTTTCTTACAGGAATGGAAGTGCTGGTTACAATTGTCAATCCAGGAATTACAACTAAGTTGTTTTCATTTTAATGTGCTGCTCCTTCAGTTGAACATTGTGTCAAAATATTATAACATGGGAAATTTAAATTTTCCACTAGAACTGTAATCAGTGATATACTTCAGTTACTGCATTTTTAGATTTACATACTGGGTTTTGCAGTTCAATAACAGCTGGAATAACATAGATATAGATATGGCATTAATTTAGTCCCTATATCTATGCAGTTATTCTCATATTTGTATAATAATAATAATACATTATAACTTATGTATGAATATATTATAAAAAACAACACTGAGCAGTGAGTGTATAGATCCTCTTGTGAATCTAGTTCTTGATATAATTAATCTGTATTAATATTGCATCATAATATTCAATGTATTTTTATTTAATAGTATTAATTATATCCTTATAAATGGTGCTTGTCACCAGTTATAAGCTGTGCTTATTGATGTAATTTCTGTCACATGGCTTACTGAAACGTGAGGCTGAAGGCCTTGGTGACTTATAATATCTTATACATGTAAGGGACCTATTATCCAGGATGTTTGGGACCCAGGGCTTTCCAGATAACGGATTTTTCCGTAATTTGGATCTGCATACCATACATCAACAGTAGGGATGGGCGAATTTATTCGCCAGGCGCGAATTCGCGGCGAATTTGCGCGATTTGCCGCCAGCGAATAAATTTGCGAAACGCCCACGAAAATTCGCGGAAAAAACGGGCGCCGGCGTCAAAAAACCGGGCGCCGGCGTCAAAAACGAGACGCCGGCGCCGTTTCGCGAATTTTTCGCCATTTCGCGAATTTCGCGTGAAATTCGCGAATTGTTCGGCGAAGCGAAACGGCACAAATTCGCCCATCACTAATCAACAGCTATGGGACCTGCTATCCAGAATGCTCAGGACCTGGGGCTTTTTGGATAACGTATTTTTCTGTAATTTGGAGAGATAATTATACAAGAGATAATGGGTTTCCGGATAACGGATCCCATACCTGTACAAGCTACTTGTTAGTTCTGTCGTATGGCATTAATCCTGGACACGTACTCAGGTTTTTGTGTTTAAACTACATCTGAACAAGGGTGGGGGTAAGGGTACCTGACAATAAATTGAGAAGTTAAAAATATTATTTTGGGGGAATGTCCCATGATCCATTGATACCCTGAAGCAAAGTTTAATATTACACATGGCACGTAGCACGAGTGGTCACTTACTTTACTGCAATGTTTGCCCAGTTAAGATATGAGAAAGCTGTCATCAGTGTCGGACTGGCCCTCTGGGATACCAGGGAAAGCCCCGGTGGGCCCAGGTGTCAGTGGGCCCTCATGAAGTAAACTTTTGGCCTATTTCATGGCTATTCCCTATTCTATCAGAACAAAGGTGGAATAATAGATTATAGTATGTAAATAAAACAAACTAAGAGAATAGAGGTTGATTGAGGAGATGACGAATATTAGTACTGAGAGTGGGCCCCTGGTCTTAGGTTTTATGGTGGGCCTCTGGTCTAAGTTTTTTGGGTGGACCCCTGGTGTCCCAGTCCGACACTGAAGCTTGCTAATCCTAACAAGTGCTCTAGTTGAAAATGATAAAGATGTTAGAATGATGTTCATCGTTCAATAAAAGTTCTCTGAACTTCTTTTAGTTTGTCAGTGCTTATTAAAGGAATTGTTCAGTGTAAATATAAAAACTGGGTAAATAGGCTGTGCAAAATAAAATATGTTTCTAATATAGTTAGTTAGGCAAAAATGTAATGTATAAAGGCTGGAGTGACTGGATGTCTAACATAACAGAACAGAACACTACTTCCTGCTTTTCAGCTCTCTTGGTTTCCACTGATTGGTTACCAGGCAGTAACCAATCAGTGACTTGAGGGAGGGTCATGTTGCTTTTGCATCTGAGCTGCATGCTAAGAAGCCATTACAAACTCACTGAACAGTTATGTCCCATGTGGCCCCCCTTGAAGTCACTGACTAACTCAGGTAGAGAGCTGAAAAGCAGGAAGTTCTGTTATGTTAGACATCCAGTCACTCCAGCCTCTATTCATTAAATTTTTGGCTAACTAACTATATTAGAAACATTTTTTTAGTTTGCACAGCCTATCTATATACCTAGTTTTTATTTTTACACTGAACTGTTGCTTTAAGAGTCCCGGTATGGCCTATGTCCAAATGTGCTCAAGAGCAAATTTAATACGACCAAATGATCACTGAGACTGAGGGCCAGACAACCACAAACTGAATCATGGATTCAGAGCATCCACACTGGCATCTTGCTTTCTTATAGTCATACTATTGTGGCACTGGCATACAGTGTGATACAGCATTCTTGGGAGCTGTTTTTTTTTTCTTTTGCATCAACTCTTGTTTTGTGGTTTCCAGATAAGGGTTTTTTTTCCCTTTAGCTTAAACCACCATAGCTGACAGAGAGCTGAACAGTGTTTCATGACTGCGCATACACATGGACCATTGTCATGTTATTAAATGCTCACTGCACATATGCACAGTAGTGAGAAAACCTTAACCTGAAGCCTCCCGCAGCCGCCTCCTCCCCCTATATATATATATATATATATATATATATATACACCTGCACCGACACACCAATGATGTCACAAAAGAACGAGAGTACGAGAGTACAAAAAAAATTTAAGGTGGGGACCCGCAAAGGATGTGCTGAGTTCAGCCGGAATACGCCCGATCCACGGCTATCAGGCCCGGCCTGCACGTGACTAATGCACAGGCCCTTCCACCTCACTGAATGCTGACTGTGCATACACACTTCTAATTTATACAGGGGAATTTTCAAAGACTGATAAAAGTTATTGATTCAGGCCTGTGGATCAAGTCAGTAACTTACTGACCAGTGTATAGGGCCCTTCAAAGAGCCTGCCCGACCAATATCTGGGCAGATATCTATCGGCAGGTTTCAAACTCCTGTCTGGGTGAGGACTGCGTTGACTCCTTGAAGAGGTTCTCACCCTGGCGACCCGATTTCACCCACCCCAAGGTGAGCGTAATGGGGAAATATCCATTCCATTGGCAAAATCTTTCAATTTTCAACACCTGGGAAAACCGGGAGAATTGTCATATATCTATGGTAAGGATGCTGGACAGGAAGGGGTTAAAGATAATGGAACAAGAGAACATTTTGACTTTCCCTATGTTCAGGCAAAAAACAGTCAGACCGCTCCTAACTACCTGTCACCTTAGAGATATATTTAGAGATATATGGGAACATACTGCCTATGTAGACCTTGAAATAACAAGTGGTTACATTTTGCTGCTATAAACTAAGAAGAACGATATTACTACAGTTTGTTACATCTGTTACCTCAGCTGGGAAATATTATCTTTATTTCTACATATTGGTTTTTGTTAATTGCACAGTCTGCTAGCATTAATAACACCAGTTTTTTTGCTTTTCTGCTTTAATCCTGGCTGAACATTAGTTGAGCTGTTTATTATCCTCTGGAGACACACAGCTCTGACAGGCTGCTTATAAGGAAAGCAAGCAGCCACTTTAAGGCTTGAATTAGAATTTGAGACGTGTGGGTCACAAGATACAAGGGGTAGAGCTTAGAGGTCAGTCACCTACCAATAGAATAATAGCTGGGATCAAGAATTGGATAGTAGCAGATGTTGCTTAAAGAACAAGGAGGGCGTTTCTCCGGCTCACTGTTGGGAGGTTGTCTGTCAGTTTAGAGGAAGCCTGGGAGAACAGAGAAGCTTATCACAGACACTGGAATTCTACGCAAGCCGGTATTCCTTGGCTTTTTTCCTGCACTTTCAAGTACTTTGAGGCAGAGGCTTACACTGTGAATTTCTTTTATTTAAAGCAACTGGTAGAACGTTATGCTTGAACTGATGGAAAATACTTTGCACCGTGCCTTAGAAAAATAATCTACGTAAGCTCCAACTCTTTTTTTTTTTGTTTGCTGATACTAAAAGAAGACTTCAGCATGGACTGTCTCATTTATCTTTATAACAAAGCTGTTCCATGTCATCTACTGAGAGATTTCTGGGAATCATATACAAAATACAGCACAAAGACGTCTGTGATATGAGAAAGCAAGCTGCCATTTGGATCGAGAGCATCTTTCATTGCTGCCAAAAAGAACTAAACAGCACTATTTATAAAAGACGATCCTGGATGAAAGTTTCGTTTTGTTCCCCAGAAGTGCGTCATGGCTCTGGATTTAAACTTTGTCTGTGCTCTCTTATACCTTGCGCTACATTTGTTGGTTGTAGAGATTGTATTTTACAAGCTGTTTAAATGGATTCCAGTTAATGAATTGCCTGAAAAGGATTGTCTTTTGTACTATTTTTCCTTTGGATGGTTAAAAATTGTGGATTTATAACACACCTTTAAAACCGCAAACCCAAAATCCCATGGATAGCTGTTGACCAAGGGGACAATAGCCTATTTTTTCATTAATAAGGTATTTCTTTCACACGTTGCAGCACTTTATTGTTTGTTTATTATGCAAATCTGCTGAACTAGTTGTTTCCTTTAATCCTGAAACGTGATTGATTTAGCTCTATAAAAACACATGGATTATGTGCTGTATATAAAGTGATGCTCTATTTCATGTATTGCTTATTATAGCCCTTTAAAAACATGGGAAAGCCACTGAGCAGGCCTGACTGTTTACGTCAGAATCCAACATGTGTTGGAAAGGCAGAAGAAGAAGACTTTAATATTGAGGACTGTTATGTCCCTCAAAGGTCAATTTATGACACAGTCAGGCTAAATGAACAGATTGATTCTGGTTCTAAAGGTAGCCTGTCCTCGAGGCATTTCACCGATCGCACCTTACCCTATAGCCATAGAACACTGGATAGTAGCACCTTGTGTAGCAACGGTGCCCTGGCCTCTTGCAGTGAATTTAGAAGCCGAGAAATTGAGCAAAACAAACTGGACGAAAAAATGATTTTTGATGCACTCAAGTTAAATAGGGACATTATACGGCCTGGGGGCCAACACAGAAACAGAACTAAAACAGAGAAAAGGGAGCACAGGAGGTCCTGGCGAAAGTTTGTGCCAACAAACTTGGCAGACTATGTTACTAGAAGTGATACCTCGTGCATGGAAAGCCCACTGTCGGACACATCCAGATCTGGCAAGTATCGAAAGGAAAGAAATTCATTAACATCAGAAGAGGATTCTGGACTATGCAGTCCACAGGTTGATGGAGAGGAAAAGCAGGATTCGACAATGGTACATCAGGATCAAGAGAGCAGCAACTTGGTGGATGAGTTATTTTCAGGGATTTCTAATGGCAATGAACACATTTCATTCCATCTGTATGCTAAGGCACACGGGGACTACAATGTGGCTGCAAACAGTACAACGGATTCCAAAAGTCCTGGATTCCACAGCACCCCAAATTCAGAAATGGATTTGGACAGTGAATATTCAGTTGCCTGTGTGGAGAATTTACAGCAAAGTATTGCTTTCTCTGAGGATGTAGCGGATCCAGAAGTGTCTGGCAGAATTAAGTGTGTAAGAAATGGTACTTCTAATCATATCTCTTCTGATATGGATTTACAGAGGCTGGACCCAGATCATTGCCACATGGTCCGTGCTGAATCTATGAGGTTAATGGGTTCAGCGTTGGATCTAAAATCTGGGTACTCAGTGCTGCTTCCAAAAACCATCCCAGTGAGGCAAATCAGAGGATGGATGCCAGAATTAAAGTGGCAGCTTCTTCAAGACTGTGTATCTGCAAAGGTAATTAGTGACCTAATGATTTAGGAGATATCCTTTACCAACACTTGGATCACACAGGTACATTTCTTTTTAACATCTGTTCCAGTGAATGCAGGTTCACATGGTGTTTTTAGAACATCTGCCTGCCATGAGAAATGTGTTCTAATAACCACATTCCCACAGTAACTGACAGAAGATCTGCATTTCACAACTTTCCTAAACCTGGGTATAGTGGGATTTATTAGGACAGTTCTGTTTAGCAGCTTCTATCTGTTACATGTTCAGATGACAGACACTCTAAACACTAACCTTTCCTTATAGCCTTGCCAGCCTAGTTCTGTTAAACAGATGTCCAGACCTTTCCATATTCATAGAAAGACAACCTAGAATAGAAGGGAGAAAGGTTATTTGGTCACTCTAATGACTAGTCTCTGATAACATTCATTGCTTCCAGCTGCTGTGAACAAAGGTTGTTGCCAGATGGCATCACTTATGCCTTATTGTTTAGTTGTTTATTAATGTAGGTTAAATGACACTAGTTTCAGTTTAAGCACATAAAAATGTGATATATTTCTAAAAGATAATTGATATATTATTTTACAGTATTTGTTGTTTTATCTTTCATAGGGAAAGATGTGGTTTCATTAATTCTAATGACAGCACCTACTGTTTGTTGAAAACTAAATCTGGAGATTATGTGATACATTTTATGAACAAACTGAAGGGCACCCAAAACGATGATAGGCTGATAGGCCACAAATATCAGAATTTAGAGGTATCAATAATTCTAATTAATGAAAGTCAATCATAAACTGAAGTGGCCTATCTTGCTAGCTCATTCTCTGGGCTTCTGTGAAGCCTGTTCCCAAGATATTCATAACCACAATGACCCAGATATAAAATATATTCCTGCTGAATACATATAACATAGTAACCAGAAATTATTGCAGATTGTTTATAAAACACAAATCTGTGTTTTAGTAAGTTACAATGTACAGTTATTCAATTGTGTGCATTTGTAGCTATAATTTAAAGGGGGTTGTTCACCTTTGAGTCAACTTTAAGTATGGTGTAGAGAGTGGTTTTAATTTTTTTATAATTTGTGTTTTTTGAGTTATTTCGCTTTTTATTCAGCAGCTCTTCTGTTTGCAGTTTTCAGCAGTTTGGTTGCTAGGGTCCCAATTATCCTAACAACCATGCGTTGATTTGAACAAGACACTGGAATATAAATGGGAGAGACCTGATTAAAAAAGATGAGGAATAAAAAGTAACAATGACAATAAATGTGTAGCCTTACAGAGGACCACTTTATCCTTTATTAACCAAAAGTTGAGTGCAATGGCTGTATACGGGCCATATAATGTCCATGTGGCAGGCAGCTGCAATCTAGCAAAGCAATACATTTACAATGCCAGTCACTACCATTCAGATGAATTCAATTTACCCCAGATGGTTTGCTCGGTTCTAGTTTCCAGCAGAAATACATATTCTGCATTGCCTATTTTTATTAGGATATTTTTATCATATTACTAGATTCTGGTAATATCTATGTACAGGATTTTGTTGTATTTGTTTGATTCTTACCAGAGTTGCAGAATCTTATTATAACTGTCTGGAACAATCTCATCCAACCTGAGACCCAGCTGTGTAATGATGGGATTTGTGCCAGGCTATATACTTTTTGAATAGCTGAAGGGCACCTTATTTTAGGATCAGATGATACCTGTTCAGTTTGTTAATAACTGTTCAATTACCTGTCAGTTCTTTTAGTTTAAACTTACATGACGGGCTTTTTACATTAACAAGGATATCACTTTGAAACAAATGTGACCAAAAACACTTATCTCCTTTATAGATACCATCAGCAGCCAATGCATCAGGCCACAAATAGCACCATCTCTGCCAGGGATGCAGCTGTGCATAATAATGTTATAATGCTTTAATTAAAAGAGTTGCAGTATGGGAGTCTGTATGTGTATGTGCTGTTCCCTACTACTTACTGTTTGTGTCAAAGGGAAAGATAGGCCTTTGGTAGTGTGTGTGCCTTTAGAGAAGAGTTCTACAACATTTGAGGTGTATGATATGCCTTACACATATTTTGCATGTCCCCAGTGGCGGAACTACTGGGGGAGCAGGGGGTGCGAGCGGACCCCCTCAGGGCCCCCCGGCAGCCCATGCGCCACTGAAAATGCGGGCCGTACAGAGGGGGCGGGCCCTGGTGCGTGATGCACAGCCGGGCCCCGCCCCCCTCTGTACGGCCCGCACACTACTGCATGTCCCAGTGTACCTTTCCTTCCAAAAATCAAGTCATTTAGGTCACCTAAGATATATGCAAAATTATGTAACTTGTTCCTAATATGATTTTCTGTGTTTCTGTAATAGGATGCCGTGGATATACAGAGAACCCCAGCATTGCACTAGCCACTTCCATTTTATATCATTAGCAGGCTACAGCTCATCCTTAAATGACTGATACTAATGTTCCATAATCCAATAGGATACTATCCCCTTCATAAATTCTAGTATAGTTACTTCAAATATGGTATACCTGCTGTAGATGTATATAGAGTGATACCATACAACTATACTAGAATAGGCGCTTACCTGCACTGGACACAATTCTGTAGGTTGGGTTTAGCATTCAGTAGTCCTTTAAATTTCTCTGTTTTATAAGACTCATACTGGGCTCATTTTTAAACACTGGGCAATTTTGCTCCTGGGCAGTAACCCATAGTAATCAGTAGATAGCTTTTTTAAGCCACCTGTAGGTTGAACAATGAAAGCATTGAGTTGCCATAAGTTACTGCCCAGGTGCAAATTTACCTAGTGTTTATATATGAGCCTCACTGAGTGTTGTAGTATATATCTTGTCAGAGCTTTAAAAACAGCCATTGTGAAAGGTTTCTATCATCCTGCACTTTCTGCTTTGGCATTTTTACATATGGTTGAGCCATGAGCTGAGGCAAGAGATGACTACAGTTCCCTGTATTGGTTTTAAAGAATTCTTTTGAGTCTATTTTACACTTTTTTAGGGGTGAGATTGTTACTTGATAGCTACAATGGTTGATTCATTAGTGTTCAGACCATGGTTTGCTTCAGATTTACAACCCTAGAAATGGCTCAGTAATCTTGTCCAGACTTTAAACACTTTATCAGCTCTTCTCAAGAGGACTTAAGAATTTCCTTGGTGGGTGGCTTGATGTGCCTCTTGAATATCTCTTTTATCAACTTGCCTTTCTGGTATGGGTCCAATCAAAATAATTGGACTGCGCTGTCCCAATTTAGGACTGATTATATGAAAACAAATGACTTTAATTATCAACTTTTTTAGATTGGTTAAAATAAGGGCAGTTCGTTTTTAAAACCAACTGTATGAATAAAAAAGTACAGGTATGGGACCTGTTATCCAGAATGCTTGGGACTTGGGGTTTTCCCGGATAATGGATCTTTCTGTAATTTGGATCTTCATACCTTAAGTCTACTAGAAAATCATGTACACATTAAATAAACCAATAGGCCGGGGTTGCTTCCGTTAAGTATTAATTATGTCTTAGTTTGGATCAATGCAAGGTTCTGTTTTATTATTACAGATAAAAAGGAAATTATTTTTAAAAATTTGGATTATTTGGATAAAATTAAGTCTATGGGAGACAGGTATTCCATAATTTGGAGCTTTCTGGATAACGGGTTTCTGGATAACCTGTAATAGGTTTGGAACGGTATCAAGGGTTAAAAATAGGTTCTATTTTAATGTTAACTGAGTAGAAATAGGTTTTAGGTTCCCTATATATATTGTAGCGATGTAGTGCAATTTACCCCCATACATACCATTGGCTATTGTGAAAGGTTTCATGAGTTTTGTCTATCATCCTGCACTTTCTGCTTTATCAGAGGGAATCTTTAGATAGAGAGATAGATAGATAGATAGATAGATAGATAGATAGATAGATAGATAGATAGATAGATAGATTTAATGCAGCAATTAGAAAAGCTCATGGGTCACTTACATGTTTTCTCTTTTTTTTTTATTCACCATGTCTTCAAATGCATGCAAAAATATAAAGGAATGTGAAATAAAATGTATGTTCTCGTGGCAGAGAGAGTGTCTGTTTCTTATCCCAGTGTAATTAGCAGTTTTATCACGACTTTGGAAACAAATTCATGGCTGTGGCCAGGCTTCTCAGCTGTGCTGTGAAATCTACCTGTTTGATGTTAGACTTACGTTCTGTTTTCACTCTTGATTTTGGGAACTGCCAGAAAGCTGTTAGGAAATGCAGAACTAACTCTGGAATATCCTTGCGCCGTCTAGATTAGTACAAAACATGACAATTATTTTGGAGTGGCAGGCTGTCCTTCCTTTTGGTTTTCTCTCCTAGTATTACAACGGTTCGATTTAGTCTTTCATATATGAGAGATACTTTGTGTAAGAAAGACCTGTTTTCAATATAAATATTTTGCACATTGAAATAGAACCATCAATAAGCATTTTTTTTATTATTATTATTTATTTTTTATTTGTAAAAATAAAAGATACAAAAAGTCATGGTCCTGGAAATGTAAATACACAGAAATTGTACATTAGTTTTCCTGGACCAATTTCAATAAGCACCTTTATGCTGTATACTATGTGGGGGTTGCTGTATGAGACTACACCTACCAATTCGGATAAAAGCTGGCTCACATAACCAAACTATCTGTATGCACTGCTGATTTATCACTTATATGATTATGTGTGAGAGCTTGCCCGTGATTTGCTTCTGACTGCTGGACAATGACACCAATTGGTATATTTATCAAAGAGTGAAGTTAGAGATCGCTACAGTCTGCTAGAGGGCAATACCGCCTCTCTCCATTCATTTTTATGGGATTTTTAAAGGCATATTTATCAAATCGTGCTTTCACTTTCACCCTTTGATAAATACGCCTTTAAAAATCCCATAGAAATGAATGGAGAGAGGCGGTATTTTACTCTAGTAAACTTTACCTTTGGGGGTATATATATCAAAGGGTGAAGTCTGAGATCACCACAGTCCACTAGAGTGAAACTCCGACATTCTACATTCATTTCTGTGGAATTTTTAAAAGAGTAAGTGAAAGTTCACCCTTTGATAAATACGCCTTTAAAAATCCCATAGAACTGAATGGAAAGATGCGGTATTTCACTATAGCAGACTGGGCGATCTCTAACTTCACTCTTTGATAAATATACCCCTTGGTGCCATTGCCCAGCAGTCAGAAGTAAATCAGGGGTAAGCTCATAAGAATGTCCTGGTCTGCATATGACATACTGCGATAACCCAATGAATACCATACTTTTATTACACTGAAGCTCATAGGGGCCAGTACATGAAGCCCAAAGTCAAAACATATGTTTACTGTCATGCAGGATTGTATAGCAGCCCAGTAACAGAGGTACTGCAGAAAAGCTGTGTTTAATGATTGCAAACCTGGGCACTGCTAAAGCTGGATGCATGGCCAGATTTTTACAGGCACATTTATCAAAGGTCGATTTTCTAATTCATGTGAGTTTTTTTAAACTCCTTTAAAATCGAATTTACTTGAAATTCGATTGGGGGTTACTTAAAAAAATTGAATATCTTTAACTCGCACAAATTTTACAGACGCAAAAACTTGAATTGAATTCGAATCGAATTCGACTTAACTCGACTGGAGTTTTTTCTCCGAAAAAAGCTTTAATGTCAGGAAGGCTAGTAACGTCCATATGTATGCCTGGACCTCTGCCATTGACTTACAGTATACATGAACTCGCCAGGTTTTAGGTGGTGAATAGTCTAATTCAAGTTTTTAAAGGAGAAGGAAAGGTAAAAAGTAAATAAGCTTTATCAGAAAGGTCTATACATCATCAAAGTAATGCTGCTTTGAGTCCTCTGTCAAAAGAAACACCACATTTCTTTCCTTCTATTGTGTACACATGGGCTTCTGTATCAGACTTCCTGTATTCAGCTTAAACCTCCAGGGCACGGCCTTGAGCATGCTCAGTTTGCTCCTCTCTCCCCTCCCTCCCCCCCCTCACTGCTGTAATCTGAGCCCAGAGCTATGAGTGGGCAGGGAGAGACTCAGGCAGGAAGTGATGTCACACCAAGCCAATATGGCAGCTGCTATCCTAAACAAACAGAGACAAAGTCTAGAGATGTTTACTCAGGTATGGTAAAGCATTCTGCAGAATTAATATAGGGTTATAGCTTGTACTATTGTGGCTAATCTATTGGCAATAAACTGCTTCTGTAGCTTTCCTTCTCCTTTAAAGGGCCACAATATGAAATTTAAATTCAAATTAAAACTCAAATCGAGTTTGGATAATTCACAATTCAAATTTGAGAGTTTTGACTATAACAAAAATACGAAAATTCTAATTTGAATTTTCAATTCGACCCTTAATAAATCTGCCCCTTAGTGTTTATATTACTACTGTTTATAGAAACTGCTAGTTTTTATTTTATTTATTTATGTTTCAAAATCTAGTAGCAGTGAAATAAAATATATTGTGTCTAGAAAAAACGTTTTGGGAAGATTTGCCAGAAGACTATATTAAAGTACAGGATCTGAATAGGGATTTGTAATTTAAATGGAACAGGTCTGACAGTTGCGGATGCACAGCCACTTGCTAATTGGTCACATTCTTTATTTATAAATTCCTGGTAATCTTGATAAAACAACAAGTTGCAGCACGTTGTTCCTAAGTGTTGAAAAGTATGTGTTTAGAGCAGCTCTTCTGTGAAGACATCTTCCATGGTGAGGTCTGGCAGAACGAAAACAATGAAACCCTTTTTGTTTTCAAGTTATACACGTGTGAAATGGTTCCACATATGAATCTAATTAGAATCTATTCAGTTCAAATAACTGCCAGGAGTGTCACCAATGTATGTGTTTAGGTTTTGAATGACTGTAGGGTGTGAGGTTGGGGGCAGATCTACTTATTTAACTTGGTGTTTCTACAGACACCCTGTCACCTAATCTGTATTTGGTTTAACTATTTTCTAAATGTTAAATAGTTGGGGAATGAGCACTTTTTTGCTACACTTCATGACTGTATTGTCACATCTTTTCGAGTATGCCGTTATATGCAGTGTATCAGTAGCAGTTTAAGTATTTAGTCACTATCTATTCACTATCTATTCACGTTTGCATACCTCTCAACAGTCCCAAATTTGACAGCTCAGCCCCAAGTGCTGGATTATTACTGAAATGTCCCCAGTTTCTGTTTGATGTCCTGCACTGATGCCAGAAAAAGATACAAAGTTTCTGAAACAATTAAATAAAGAGGCTTTTGGTAGAGAGTCCAGAATACTCAGTGCCTGCACTTGGATATATTAATTTATATATTATATATTAGTAACGATTTCAGATAAACAAAGATATCAATTTAACTATTTAAGATAAACAGGTCTCATGGGGGAACTGTAAAGTCAGAAACTGACAAAATGGCAAAATTGCTCACAGGAGCAGTAAGTTTACATCAATTATTTATTTATTATTTTGTTTAAATCCCCTTTAAGCAGAAATTGTTACTGTTTTGTACAAAAATACAATGCAATGCTTATTATTTAATTCAAGTATAATCAAAGTACGATGTACAGTACCTCCCCTAATTTGCTTTAAATAATCAGATAAAAAGAGAGGGATCGATCATTGAACATTTCTCTCCCCCCAAGTATTAGGTAATCCAGCAGTGGAAGGCAAATTTTTTTAGACAGTAGTAATAACTGTAAATGTTATACTTGACCAGAACAATTTATTAGTAAAGTAATAGCATTGATACTTTTTGATAGATTGATATTGTTTCAAACCAGTACACCATTAATATCAGAAATGTAACCAGTTTTCAACTGCAAGCATTCCTTAGCATCTGGGAAAACTGGGATTTGTATTTCACACCAGCAGGAAGGGCTGTGAATTTGACAGGGCTGATTTTTGTGATTGATGGATGCAGGGATGTGTAATTTAGCAACAGCAAGAGGGCTCTACATCTGGAACCTCTGATTGAAGATATTGCTGACATTACAAACCAAAACTACTCTTATTGGTTTTTCTCTGCATGAAGACTATCTATCTAGTAACAACAAAAATATGTTTATTTTTCCTAAGTTTCCTTGAAATCCAAAATCATTTTAAATTGTTCATGTTTGCGGAGATACTTGATAATTATATCGTCATTTTTCTTTCGCCTAATCTTGAGGCATTGACGCCATTGTTTTGAATGCAGCTGTATGCATGTTCATGAATTGGGTAGAAAAGCAAAACTATGGTTTGTCATATACGAAAGTTTTCTGGAAGGAGAAGTTAATAAATATACACTGTATAGTATGTTTAATTGCATGTTGATTATTTCTAATAATGTTTTTTTTGAACTGCCATTGTTTGTTTCTTATGCAGGCTTTCCAAAAGGAAGAAACTGATCCTCTTCAAACCCGTCTGCAAGAGGTGAATCGGTTGGGTCAGGGCCTTGTCCAAAGCGCTGCTAAAAATACTAGCACTGAGAACTTGGAACATGATCTGGAGGAAGTGAACGTGAGATGGAATACTCTGAATAACAAGGTACTTCTAGTCTGAACTCATTTGCTCTTCCTTTTTTTCTGTCTTTTCTACCACTCCAATAATGATGTTCTAACATTCTGTTCCCTCTCTAAACATAGGTCTTGATGGGGTTGTATGCTTGAACTTTATTTGCAACAATCATTTGTATTAGGCTCTTTTAAGTACAAGTATTGTGTACACAGTTTACAACCTGCTATCTATTTTCACACTGATCAGTGTTTCTAAATGGTACTTTTATATAACTCTTATTCTTGTGCTATAAATGTCCTTGAGAATCGGAGCAAGCTCATAACTCTCTGGTTCTCTTGAGCAATGTTGGTCAGTGACAACATCAGGTTCCTGGCCACACCATGGGGCTCACATACTAAAAGACTGCAAATATCAAAATGCACCCATTTTTGCTGTCAACTCTGGGCATAAACTTAGCAAATTAGAGCTGTTCCAAAAACTACATTAGGGGATACTGTTTCTTATTTTGTTGTGATCTAGTTCAGCTTGGAGTGTTGCTCTAGTTTAAGGTTTCTTTTTGTATTTCTCAAGAACCCTGATTAAGTCTCACTCACCTATTGTATTGGAGTGCATTATACACCTTATTTTAGTTTATAGTGTTTATTGTTGACATAACTAGAGGATAGTGTATCCCACCCAATACAGCAACAGCTTCCTGGTTGGATAATAGTGCCTGTTCTAGTCGTTGCTTATTGGCCACATTTTGTATGCTCTGGCTCTTTATTTTTCAGTTATACCAGATTATCAATACTATGACTCCACTATTAATTAATATTCTATTTAAAACCATTTTATGGGACAACACACCAAATGAGACACCATTTTAATAAATAAACCATAAAATAGTGATCCCATTACTTTTAACATGTTACCCTTTTACAATAATATTGTGGCATTTGCTGTTTCAATTATAGGTTGCTCAGAGGGCTGCTCAGTTACAAGAAGCTCTCCTTCACTGTGGAAGGTTTCAGGATGCTCTGGAATCTCTTCTAAGCTGGCTGACAGATACAGAAGAACTGATTGCCAGTCAGAAACCTCCATCAGCAGAGTTTAAAGTGGTGAAAGCACAACTGCAAGAGCAAAAGGTACTGCTTTTCTATCACTAGCTACATGTGGGCCCAGGTGCATAATACATCTTTGTTTTCTCATACTAAATTATCTTGCTTCTAGTTACTTCAGAGACTCCTGAATGACCGCAAACCTACCGTTGATGTAATAAAACGAGAAGGGGAAAAGATTGCTGGTTCTGCTGATCAAGCAGATAAAGAAAAGATCTTGAAGCAACTGAATGCTTTAGAGCATAGGTGGGATGAGCTGCTGAAAAAAGCAGAGATAAGGTAAAATAGAATTACTTGTAATTTTTAACAAACAAATTTGATGTTTATATCCAAAATAAGACCTGAAAAAACATAATAATAAAGCCAAAGAATTTATTGTTTGATAGGATCAAAATTGCATATACTATAGATAGAGCTTTTTCAGAGCAAACACTGTTGGCTTTTAGTAATTAACTGTGACAATTACATCAGTTCAATGAAATCTCAAGCAGTTAGTGTAAATTGCTTAAAGGAGAACTCTGGTTTTCAAAACAAAATTTGATAAAGAGGCCCACATAACACAGAAACCCCTAATATACCCATCACAGTTAACTGTTTCTTCAAAAAGTATGAATAAATGCCATTTTCTATGCTGAAATCCAACTGTTTAACGGTTCATCTCTTTCTGCATAATTTGAAATCCTGGCAGGGAAGGAGGGACTAAAACACTGATGTTACAAATTGTAGCAACTTCTCCACAGCTTACAGACAGCATGCAGGAACTACATAGCCCACAATGCATTGCACTATGATGTTCCGTTCCTTATTGAAATCACGGAATTGTGGTGTTTGGAGGATGCTGGCAGAGGACAGCTGGCTGTTGATACAAAGTAACAGTAGTCAGACAGCTCAGCAAAGTAGTCAGAAAGATCAGCAGAAAAGCAGGGGGCTAGGCTTAGGGAACTGTTACAAACCATTAAAAATCATGAAAAGTTTGCATATTTTTAAATTGATGTATATAGCAAAGTTGCTTAAAATTATGTTTACTTTTCAAAAAGCTTAAGTTATGTTTGTGTGGAGTTCCCCTTTAAATACCAAGATATTATGAGAATAATTTCACAAAGAATGTACGCATACTATGCTGCATTAGCAAACTTTAAAACCATTAGTTTAATTAATGTGTATTGGAAAGTTACTTAGAATTAGATTTCCTTTCACTAAGCAAAAAAAAAAATTTTGGGTGGAGGTGCAATTGTATTACTGTCTGAAAGGGAAACTCCTTGACAAGAAAATATATTCTGACGAGTTATTTGGCAATTAAAGTAATTATGTTACTGGCATAAAAATTACAATCATCATTTTGTTTCATTCTGTTTTGTTTCTCCAAATTGGCAGCCAAAAAGAGCAGTTACAGATTACCAATACGAAATGTACATTATAATTATGCTTTCCTGCATATTTTTTATTAAAGATTCCTAACAACATAATTTCCTGAATTAATAGGTGTTGTTCAGCAAGGAATATGTTCCTCTGAGCTATCGCTAAAAATATTAACCTAAGAGCAAGTGGTAGCCCTGAGCAAATAGGAAGAACCAGATGGGTTCATAAGGGCAATAGAAGTGAAACTGCTGGTGTCTGGAGCCAATAAATGCTTTTGCTGCTGCAATAATAACACACTGAATCCACCTAAACTCCTTATTTAAACAGTAATTGCATGTTGTTGGTCTGGCTTGTCTCTCCGCTCAGATGATGTCACCAGATTCCTTCAGTGTAATTACAGCAGAGGCTTTGAGCACCATTTTTTGTGTTAAATCAGAACTCACTTCCTCCAGTACAGTTAATGTAAATTTAATATGATATGAGTAAGAAAATGTCCTATGAGCATTCCAAAATATGAGCAAGCTAATTTAAAACTAACCCCCTCACCAATTAATTTTTTATTATAAAAGAGATGCTTTTTCCAGAATAAAAAGTATTTATTTTTTTTTTAAAAAAAAATGTTTATATCCTGATACTTTAGTGACTATATAGTTTTCCTTTCAGTCATAGAACAGAAGCCCATTCTTGCTTTATGGCAGTGACTTTAAATAGATTCCCAGGTTCAGTGCCAGTGTCCCACAGGCCAGGTCATCAACAATTAACATACATATTAAACATACTTTTTGCCTAATGTATTAATGATGAAATATATATAGTTTTTGTTATTTCCTGTAAGTAATCGGTCAGGGAACAGCTGATTTGTTTTCATTGTCCTTGTAAGAACCTAAAGTAGAATATGACTTTTCTTGCAATTACAGGTATTGGCCTCTTTAGTGGAAGAAATAACAAAAAACAAAAAGTTAAAATAAAACAAAATAAAATAACAGTTCTATTGATTGAACTGTTGTCGAACTGCAGCATCAACGGGCCAATGCAAGGAGATTTGGCATATTTGCCATGGTTCTACATGGCTAAATTCGACTGACCATACACCCATTTGAGTCATACACCCCACTGACTATAGGCTGGTTTCTTACAAGGAGATTATAACAGAATGTTATGGTTATGGAAAAATAATAAGGAAGGTTGTGCCCAGCCAGCAATTTAGGCTGAGATTATGAAAACTGATATAGTAGCACCTTCATTTAAGAGAAAGAAAGCAAAGGGAAATGGTTATACATTCACCACAAATTTTACCATAAGACAAATATAAAAGGAATTTAAAAAAAAAAATTATTACATCGGAGGTCTTAAGAAAGTGTGATTTTTTTTCTGTGTCATAATTATATTATATGATTTGTTTTTAACAGAACTCGCCAGTTGGATGGTATTTTAGTTGTAGCAGAGCAATTTCATGATTCCTTTGAACCGATATCTGAATGGCTCACCTCCACTGAGAAAAAGCTTGCAATCTCAGAACCCATCGGTACACAGACAGCCAAACTTCTGCAGCAGATTTCACAACAAAAGGTAAGTTGTCTTGTCTAATTCTTATCTGCAGCGACACGGCCTTGTACTGTATTAGAGGATTTTAAAGCACCACAGTTAGACAATGGATATTTAATGCATTTAAAGTCATTTGCCACTACTTATTTTGTATTTAAATATCATTGTATACCAAATGTGATGTTTTCGGTTTATATTTTTACAGTGACTGTTTTTCCTTTTAACTGTGCAGAATGCCTTTGTGCAAATTACATACAGTTACATAAAGATTCATATACTGTTATCTTTCAGATAGTAGATCACCTGGGCTATTTTTGAGTTGAAATCTACAGTCATTCGAATTACAGTCATTCGAATTACAGTCTGCATGAATCTGTATGCAGATTTTAGCCACAATATTTATTGCTGTGTACATTAATCTTTTCTTATTTCATAATTTTCATACTGGCAGTTGAAACTTAGTTGCAGCTACATAGTCATTAAACCTCTTGCTGTCTTTATTGTGACTTTAGTAGCACAACCAAAGTTCTTGATATACAGTCATCGGTCCCTTTTGAAAAGTTGTTTTACTAATTGGTGCGTTAAGAAACTTCTTTTGATAGAACTTACTAATAATAATACCCTCTCTGCAGCTTACAACCTATATTTGCCTTTTCTATTAATGGAACACACAACATAAAGATTATGTCTAATATAACAAAAGGGAGACCATTTATATTCCTTTTTTCTTGGCACTGTCACCTTGCATGCACCCACTGATTACATTTTACGTTTGTCACTTTTCATTTATTTGATTTGGCCATCGTTTCTGTTCTTTTTCTTTTGTTTTACATTTTTACTCCCCCCACTCAGGCCTTAGAAGATGACATCACAGCTCATAATAAAAGTTTACACCAATCCCTGAGCATTGGGCAGGCTTTAAAATCCTTGAGTTCAAGGGAAGATAAAGAGATGGTACAGGAAAAATTAGACACTTACCAGACACGATATTTGGAGATCCAGGACAAAAGTTGCAGGAGGTGTGAACTACTGCATCAGGCCTATTGCAATGCTCAGATATTTGGGGATGATGAGGTTGAACTGATGAATTGGCTGACAGAAGCTCACGACAAGCTGAGCAAGCTCACAGTTCAAGATTACAGCACTGATGTGCTCACCAGACAACACACTGAGCTGCTGGTATTTTACATTTGTTTTTTTTATTTTGTTTGTTTGTCTTCATATTTTGTTATTTTATTATTTTTTATGATCAATTATCATTTACATCATTACAATCAATCAATTACATTAAAAAATCTATAAGAAATTGCACATTTACACAATAAAAAAATAAAGGTCAATCGAATGAATGAGCAACAAATTTTACAATAAAATGTATTTTACAATATCAAAATCAAAGTAATGCTAAATTTGATTAGTTATTTTTGACCCAAATATAAGATGAATATTGGTTGAATTTTAACTCTACATTCAGAGATTGTATCTCTTAAAACTAAATTTTAATTCTAGCTTCTTCAGGAAGATATCATGCTTAGGAAGCAGAATGTTGACCAGGCCATCCAGAACGGAGTGGAGCTGCTAAAACAAACCACAGGTGCGTGTGGATTTGTCTTTGTTATTTTCCTTTTCTACAGCAAACAAGAAGACATTCTTATAGGCTATGAAAATGATAAAAGCAAATTATAGATCTAAAAGAAATGTTGCTTAGGCCTTAGCAACATTTTCCTATATTTGATGCAATATACAGGTATGGGACCTGTTGTCCAGAATGCTCAGACCTGTTGTAATATTACAAAGAAAAAGGAAATCATTTTTAAAAATGTGGATTATTTGGTTAAAATAGAGTCTATGGGAGATGGCCCTTCCGTAATTCAGAGCTTTCTGGTTTTCCGGATAATGGATCCCATACCTGTATTGTGAGACTGAACCTTCATTTTTTCATTTAGATTAGAGGGAAGGTTTTTGTTTATACAATTCCAGCAATAGTTTAGTACATTCAAGATTAACTTGTATTTTGGTAAAACGGTAATTAATCTCCTTACAATGCATTATACAATTGCAGAAGATTCATTTTGTTTTTATTTACTCTACAGGGGATGAAGTTGTAATCATTCAGGAAAAGTTAGATGGCATCAAATTAAGATATGCCGAAATCACAAAGTTAAGTTCAAAAGTGTCCAAAATATTAGATCAGGCTCTTCATCTTGCAACCCAGTTCCACTCAACTCACGAGGAACTTAGCAGGTGGCTGGACACGGTGGAAGTGGAACTAAAAGAATATGAAACACAGACCTGTTCTGCGGAGGATCTGACCATTGTACAGGAAAGGAAAAAGGTATTGATTCTGTGCATGTATGATTTTTGTATTAAATAACAGTTTTTTGCTGAATTGTTCAAAGTGCAAAAAGTATGTCCCTTAGTGAGGCATAACTTTATTGTAGACACTATGAACAAATATATGGGTTGTTTCCCTTATCTACTTAGCTTAGTCTTTCACTTCACAAGTTCCAATTGATATGCGATCAAGGCCTTTGTATTTGCTTGGCCACAACACCAGAAATTACTTTCTTAAAGTACATTGTAGGTGACAATAGGGCTATGGCAGGAGGCAAATATTGCTTAGATATATGTATTTATCAGAGGTCAAGTTTGTGAGGTTTATTCTACATCCAATAAACTCAAAACTCTAATGTTTGCTTATTTATGAAAAAAATGAATGTTAAAAACTAAATTGAATGCAGTTGGAGGGAAAAACTTGAATATTCAAATTAATCAAGTTATTGGAGAAAAAACCTTGAATACCCTTGAATTGATCAGGTTTTTTCGAGTGAAAACCACTGAAAAACCCCCCTGAAAATCATGAATGTAAAAAACATTTTCAAATTGTTCAAGGAACCTCTGCCATTGACTTTTACATGACCTCAACAGGTTTTAGCTGTAGGATTTTCGGATGCAGCCAATAAGCAGCTTCGTGGCTTACTAAATCTTGAAAAATTATTTTTTTTCTATCCCAAAAAATTCATGTTTTTAGTGAAACTACCCTTGAAAAACTCAATTTTTTAGGGAAAAACAAAACTCAACCTTTAATACATAACCCCCTTAATATAACAATATCAGATTGTTAATGGTTTTTGTGAAACTTACTTGCCTAGTGGCATGGAGTTTCTTTCTGTGGGAAATGTCAGAACCTTTATTAAAGAAAATGGTTTGCATATCTGAGATAAGCAACATTTTTTTCTGTGAAATTAAAAGTATTAGATTGTGATTGACATTCTGGGAAGATAATAGCCAAGGTTACTAAGATATTATTTCATTTTAATGAAAGTGGGAAAGTCTATTAAATCCTGTCTGTCATTTTCAGTTATTTGTTGAAGTATAGATAGTTTTGAACAGTAATTACAAGATGTTCCATGTGTTCAGTTGAGGTTTAAAGGGATCCTGTCATCGGAAAACATGTTTTTTTAAAACGCATCAGTAAATAGTGCTGCTCCAGCAGAATTCTGCACTGAAATCCATTTCTCAAAAGAGCAAACAGACTTTTTTATATTCAATTTTGAAATCTGACATGGGGCTAGACATTTTGTCAATTTCCCAGCTGCCCCTGGTCATGTGACTTGTGCCTGCACTTTAGGAAAGAAATGCTTTCTGGTAGGCTGCTGTTTTTCCTTCTCAATGTAACTGAAGTGGGACATGGGTTTTTACTATTGAGTGTTGTTCTTAGATCTACCAGGCAGCTGTTATCTTGTGTTAGGGAGCTGTTATCTGGTTACCTTCCCATTGTTCTTTTGTTTGGCTGATGGTGGGGAAAAGGGAGGGGGTGATATCACTCCAACTTGCAGTACAGTAAAGAGTGATTGAAGTTAATCAGAGCACAAGTCACATGACTTGGGGCAGCTGGGAAATTGACAATATGTGTAGCCCCATGTCAGATTTCAAAATTGAATATAAAAATCATCTGTTTGCTCTTTTGAGAAATGGATTTCGGTGGAATTCTGCTGGAGCAGCACTATTAACTGATTCATTATGAAAAAATTAAGTATCCCTTTAGGAATCTAGGCACAATCTGGTACTCAAAACCCTCGCTACTCTCTTGATACTAAGCTACTTCAAATCCTATCCTTAGTAACCTATTAGATCCCATTCACCTCACATTGATATTTTCAGGGCACACCAAACCAGAGGCTGTTGGTTTCTACTGATATTATAAGTAGATTTATACTGGTGTCCCCTTTGACACCCAGCCATGGTGCTAGATAATTTCCTAAAAATATGGTTACCTTTGCTTTCTCACCACATTCAGTATTGCACAATGAGTATTACTACTAAACACAAATTACCCTTGTATGACATACAATGTGCATATGATGCTGTGTTTACCTATTTTACCAGTGAGACAATTTATGCTGTGTAACAAGATGTAATTATATATCATAACCATTTCATATAATCATAAAATCCTGGGAAATCTCTCAACTGATTCTAGAAATGGTGACGGATGGTATTAAGCCATCATAAATAAGGATTATAACTTTTTATTTTACACCATGTTTTGGGGGCTGATTCACTAACTTCGAGTGAAGGATTCGAAGTAAAAAAACGTAGAATTTCGAAGGTTTCTTTGGGCTACTTCGACCATCGAATGGGCTGCTTCGACTACGACTTTGACTTTGAATCGAAGGATACGAACTAAAAATCGTTCGACTATTCGACCATTCGATAGTCGAAGTACTGTCTCTTTAAAAAAATCTTCGACCCCCTAGTTCGCCATCTAAAAGCTACCAAAGTCAATGCTAGCCTATGGGGAAGGTCCCCATAGGCTTGGCTAACTTTTTTTGATCAAAGGATATTCCTTCGATCGTTGGATTTAAATCCTTTCGAATCGTCCAATTCGAAGGATTTAATCGTTCGATCGAAGTAATAATCCTTCGATCGCACTATTTGCGCTAAATCCTTCGACTTCGATATTCGAAGTCGAAGGATTCAATTCCCAGTCGATTATCGAGGGTTAATTAACCCTCGATATTCGACCCTTAGTGAATCAGCCCCTTAGAGTGTTTTGGTGTAAACATATTTTAAATAACAGAATACTACATAGTTGTAAGAAAAATGTGCTGCATGTAGGCTGGTTGCACTGAAAGAATGGCAAGTTTCCCTTTACTGGTGTGGTGGCTAACCTATACCAATGGCTGTTTTGCTCTGATATATAACGCATTTAATGTTAGGCTCTCAAAGGCTTCCTTAATCCTTAGTTATTTTGTATATATTTTCAGGAGCTTAAGCAAGAAGCTAAGGCCAGTAAGGCTTTGTTGGACTCTCTGAATGATGTCAGCAGTGCTCTGCTAGAACTAGTACCATGGAGAGCAAGAGAAGGGCTTGACAGAATGGTGACAGAGGATAATGAACGCTATAGATTAGTAAACGACACTCTAACGCAAATGGTGGAAGAGATAGATGCTGCCAGAGTGAGATCTCAGCAGGTATGGAACAGTACATTGTTATTTTACTGAATAAAGATAAATTGCCTTTTTGTTTCCAGATCAGAATGAGAAGGTTTGAGGGGAAAAAAACATTGTTGCCATCAATTTGTTATGGGGGAACTGAAGGATTGCTTGAAAAGAGCTTATCCTAACTAGCGAGATATTTATGGGCTAGAGCAAAGCTAATCTTGATATTGTTAAAGCCATCTGCATCATTGTCACTGGATCAGAAACGCTACTCCAAACAGAAAAATATCTCTGAATAGGTTAAGCAAAGTGTTTTATTCCTTTTATGTATTTATTTGTATTACTTCATATATTTATATAACTTTTCTTTTATATATTTGTAAAATTACTAGACTTGACCAACAATTGATGACATCTTTGATATACTAGTGTATAACTTATTTTTATGGTAAAATTGATTATATATTGTATTGTATTGAATGATTCAAATTATAGTTAACGGGGTATTGTTGATCTTAGGACACATATATATGCCATATACTTTAGTGTTAGAAAGCCTGTGGTCTGTCAGTGTAATTAAACTACAGTATTATAGTATACGTAGTCAGAATATAATACGGATTGATAGCAATTTCATCCACAGTTGCTCAGCAATGCATTTTAACCAGCCTTTTTAAATCTTCTTATGTTGCTGCTATGTACCGTTCCATTGTAACATTATATTATTTTTTATTAGTTTGAGCAAGCTGTTAATGCAGAGTATTCATGGACTAAAGAAGCAGAAAATAAATTAAGGTCATTAGGTCACATTCGACTTGAGCAAGACCAGACCACAGCTCAACTTCAAGTCCAGAAGGTAATGAAATTGTCTTAATGTTTCCAAGCTGCCTTATATTGCTTAATTTTGAGTTTTCTGGGATTTATGTGATTTATTTGAATATTTATACATTTGTCTTTTATTTAAGGCATTTACAATGGATATATTACGACATAAAGATTCAATAGATGAACTGATTGCATCAGCAGATGATGTTATGAATGCATTTAATGAAGAAGAAAAGCAATCTATGAAGGTACAAATAGTTCTGCCTTATAAGCTTTACTATATAATGTACACTGTATTAAGCTTTACTATATATATATATATAGATATATAGATAGATATATATATATATCTATATAATACACAAAAGCCATGAATATCTTGTAAATTATATCCTTATAAACGGTGAGTAGTGATGTCAGCAGTTATAAACGGTGAGTAGTGATGTCATTTCTGTCACATGACTCACTAAAATCTGTGTATTATAATTAATAAAGTACCCCCAGTTGTAAAATATGAGGATATTAGAAGTTACCTCGGAGTTCCATGACCTGTATAAAAACACTCGGCCTTCGGCCTCGTGTTTTTATATGGTCATGAAACTCCTCGGTAACTTATAATATCCTTATATTTTACAAGAGGGGGTACTTTATTCACTATATCTATATATATGTATGTATATATATATATATATATATATATATATATATATATATATATATATATATATATATATATATATATAAAATACTGCCCAATAACCACACTCACTGGTCTTTCTCAATAGGGGAAAACAAAAAGATTTATTTGTTAATAGCATATATAATATATACAGCAGGGGTGTCCAAACTTTTTTCACCATATGCGGTAAAATACACAAACAACCGGGCCACTCACTCGAGGTCAAGTACATATTGCCTCACCTGGGGCTAAGGTCCTAGAGTTAAAGTAGATGTAAAGCATTATTTTGGTCTCAGAGCATTACCCCCACCCGAACCGCATCAATTGCGCTCCCCAAATCACCTCCAGCACCCTGCACCACCACTTCATTCCTGCCTGTATTTAGTCTTTCATCCAGCGGCCATTTTCCCTGCAGTACTGGCACTGGCTTTCTTCCTGCTCTAAATGTGCATGTGCCCCTCCCACCTGACCTCTCCCCAATCATGTGGTGGCTGCTACTTTTCATTGAACGCAGATTCGTCTCTACTCCGCATGCGCTGATTATGTGCAGGCCATATTCTGGTATATTTTCGGAATTTGCTGCGGGCATGGGCGTCCACAGAAAATTTTCTAAGGGGGGGGCCAAGTAAGCTAGTATCAAAAAGGGCAACAGACAAATATATATATATATATATGTGTATGTGTGTGTCTGTATGTAAAAAAAATGCAATAGCCCCACTTCATACAAGAAGCTATTAACAAATTTGCCCAAGATCACAGATATCTACAGTTCCTTTTTCGTGCTAACTTTTTCATTTTCTCTATGAACATATTTTTCATTCTCTTTCTGTTCTCTCTGTCCTCTTCCTCCACCCACACCTTTCCTGTTCTGTTAGTCTATTTTATCTTCCTTTCTTGATGTTTTCTTTTATACTTCATTTTTTTCTCCCTTTTCCTTGCACTGTGGGAGCTCCAAACCTAACAGTAGCTCCCCTTTTACTTCCCATCCCTGCTGGGCCTAGTGGCATTGTTTTATTGGACACAGTGACAGGGCAGAGCAGAGCCAGCCTGAGCCATCTCAGAGTCAGAGCACATAGCAACCAAAATTCACCCCAGCCCCAACTCTCAATAAAACGATACACCCTGTGCCAGGGACAGGTGTCGCAGAGGTGGATCCTCAACTGACCTACGGAGTAGGGACACAAATGGAGCAGAAGCATTCAAGCAGATCACTATTGTTTCTGCACTGTTCTCCCCGACCGCCGTGATAGGGCTGCTGGTGGAGACCATGGTGCTGCCGTCTGACTCTCCTCGGATGCATTACCTTCTTCTTTGCTCTTGCGAAGAACTCCAGGGGGCGGGTTGCTTTCCCCATCTCAAAGGCAACCCCGCCCCCAAACCAGCGGATCCAACCGTCATCCAGCCTCGGATGCAGGGAGGGGGTATGGGCGGCTTGTGGGAGGCCCTGCCTGCGCACATGGTGTGTTTTAAGTTGAACAATAAAGTTTCTTCATTTTACAAAGTTTGGTTTCCCCGTGCCCTGTGTGTCCATGCCGTCCATTCAACCTAGTTTGCTCCGCACTGTACATATTTATCAGCAATCAGATAATATTTGTACATATTCAGTTTAACTTGATATTTATTTTTGTCTCAGAACAAACTTAAGAACCTGGTGAAGAAATATGATGAGACCTGCCATCTGAACGCTGAACGGAATCTTCAGCTGGAGAGAGCTGTGTCACTGGTGAACCAGTTTTGGGAGACGTACGAAGAATTATGGCCATGGCTCACAGAAACTGAGAATGCCATTTCTCAGCTTCCAGTTCCAGCTCTTGATTATGACACCCTGAAACAGCAGCAGGAAGATATTCGTGTAAGAATATATTACTCAAGCAGCAGTTAAAAGATGCACTAAGAAGATATTGTTTAGTCTTATTTTTAAATGTGTCTATTATCTATATTAGGTATTGTTCTGCCTTTTTGGTAAATGTGATGATTTGGTTTAAAGTAGGTTCACTTATTTGCTTGTTATAAAAATGCAGATACTTATGATTAACATCTTATGGAGTTATGTAATATAGATCTAATGTTGGCTACAGGTCTAATCACCTGTAGGAACCAATTAGAATGTAGCCTTAGTAGCATGTGGGTAAAATGTATGCCTATTGTTGCACATGGGGATTTTTCTTCCAAGCATATCTTCAATCATAGCGTAATACCTACAGAATACAAACAGCCTTAAGATATTCTACATTGAGAATCATTTTTCTAGTGTTATCTGAGTCTTCATGGTGAAACAGCTTAGGTTTTACAACATTTCAGAATATTAATCATATATGTATTTTTTTGTTTTTATAGCAACTTCGTGAACTAATTGCTGAGCATAAACCTCACATTGATAAAATGAACAAAACAGGCCCTCAGTTACTGGATCTTAGCCCTGAGGAGGGTTTTTTTATTCAGGAAAAATATGTGTTAGCTGATACACTTTATAGTGAAATCAAAGAAGTTGTGAAGAAGCGAGCCATTAACTTGGATGAAGCCATTTTTCAATCAGCACAGGTATTTACTCTGACCAATATTAAAGTACTTTTGTTCTACTGTTACAGGATTTGTGTTTAAATTGTACTAATGTATTAGGAAATTTCAATCTGTAAAGCATAGGGATATATAGTAGAGGGCATATACTTTCTCCCTAGATCAATGCTGCTATTAATATCAAACAGGTTATGAAATCAAATAAATCCGTTTGGTGCTTCAAATATCCAGTGTTTCCTTAGTTTCTAATTTATCTTTAGGGTCAGGTGTCTGTCAAATGATGCTGTAGCTGAGAGTTTAAAGGGGACCTGTCAGACTAAGAAATACTTCCAAATTTTATTCTATCTTATAAGTCAAGCAAAATAAATTTTACCTCAATCTTTTTTCCTTTATTATATTAATATTCACAATCACAGCAAGCAGGCAGACACCATTTTGTAGAAACTATTATAAAGGCAAGCTTTCTAAAATCTCATTCTTTGGATTGTAAGCTCTTGTGTGCAGGGTCCTCTCATGGTATTGTTAATATGTAACCCCTGGTTGTTATAGACACATGTTTGTTATAATTTGGGTTACCTGCTTAATTAAAGAAGAACTTTTATTATACAGATTTTATGTCTGGGTGATAAGTCCCTTTTTATTTGTACTGCTGATATTAGAGTATTACTACATATGGCAAATCTGCCTGGAGCACCCTGATTTTATTATAATTCACATGTATTTATATAGCGACAACATATTTTGCAGAGCTGTAAAGTAAATGTGTTTATACAACTAAATCACATGAATTACACACATAGAACATCACACCCAATACAGTACAAAAGGTGAGGAAGGCCCTGTGCAAAAGAGTTTACAATCTAAAGGGAAGGGAATAAGATGTTTGAGTGGGCAAGATCAGAATGAAGTGGGTAAGAGATGTAGTACTGTTTTGGATATGTTCCTTAGGTGGAAGTAACATGATTTAATAAGTGACTGGATATGAGGAGTGAAGGACAAGGCAGAATCAAGGATAACCAAGGATCAAGAATCAAGAATCAAGGATAACCCCAAGGCCTGGGGAGAAGAGGTGATAGTGGAATTGTTAGCTATGATAGATACTTCTGGGATGTTATGGATGTTAGTTGGAGGAAAGAGAAACATTTGCGTTTTAGAGAGGTTTAATTTAAGGCAGCGCTGCAACATCCAAGTAGAGATAGTGGACAGGCAGGAGGAGACTCGAGTTAGAAGTTCTGGGTTGCGATCAGGAGAGGAGAGATAGATTTGAGTTTGTCAGCATAGAGGTGGTAGTGTAATGTTTCTGTCAAGACCGCCGGGAGCGCGAGGAGTCGCGTCCGCTCCCGGCGGCGAAGAATCCAAAATGGCGGCGCCCAGGCAACCCACGTGGGTTCCGACGCCGGCGCCGTGACGTCAGCGCGGCGCGAAGGTCGCGGGCGCGCTGGCGCAAGGGCGCCAAATTCGAATATAAAAGGACGCCTGAGGCGCCAAGATGGCGCCCGAAAATAGGATTCTGTTCCCTGAGTATTCCTTGGTTCCCTTGCTGTTTCCTCTGCTTATCTACCTGATTCCTTGTTGTGACCCCTTGCCTGGACCTGGACTTCGCTGATTCTCTGCCTGCCATTGACCCCCTGCCTGGCCTTGGACTTTGTTTGTATTCTGCCTGTCTTTTGACCTGTGCCTGGACTTTGATTATTCTCTTGCCTTACCCCTGGATACCACGACCCTGATTCCTCGTGAGGGGCTTCCTCCTAGATCCGGACTACTCCCCAGAGGGGGCTCCCGGCTCCCTGACATTATTTTCGGGCCATGGATCCTTCTGAGGAAGCCACACCTCATGTCGGACGAGCGCTCCGCGGACTGGCATCCCGCATGGAGGACTACGAAAACCAGCAGGTTCGCATTGGGCAAGCACTCGATGTCCTGCTAGCTCAAGTGCCTTCTGCGCCCTCCACTGCTCCACCTACTGGAGATCCCCCCATGGCGGCAGCCCCTACGAACACAAGCTACCCGACAGGTGAGCCTCGCATTCCACCTCCCCCTCGTTTCAGTGGGGACCCACAAGCCTGCAGGGGATTTGCCACGCAATGCCAAATTCAATTTGAGTTCCAACCCACACAGTTTCCAAGTGAGCGTTCCAAGGTGGGGTATGTGATGTCTCGATTGGAAGGCAAGCCACTGGAGTGGGCAACGTCTCTTTGGGAGAAGAATTCCCCGCTGACTTTTGATGTTAAAGACTTTCTCCAAGCTTTTCGTATAGTCTTTGATGCTCCAGGTCGGGTTACGAACGCCCCTGCCCGTCTCTTGCAGCTCCGGCAGGGAAGCCGCAGTGTCAATGAGTATGCTATAGACTTCCGAACACTGATGGCGGAGACTTCCTGGTGTGATGACGCTTACAAGGCTGTATACTACCAAGGCCTATCCATCCGCATCAAAGATGATCTCGTCTCCAGAGAGACTCCTGACACCCTGGAAGGGCTGATCGCTCTATCCATTAAGGTGGACACTCGTCTCAGAGAGCACCAGGTGGAGAGAGAGCGCAGCAGACGATTTTCTCCCATGTTGGCCCCTCGCTTTCAAAGGCCGATTCTGCAAACACCCGCTGTTCCTGTGACTCATGTGTCGACGTCTCCCTTGGAGGAACCTATGCAAGTAGGAAAGACTCGCCTCTCCGAGCAGGAAAGACTCCGAAGACGTATGGCAGGTCTCTGTTTATACTGTGGTGGGCATTCCCATTTTGCCAACGCCTGTCCTGCCAAAGCCAAGAGTTTTGTACCCCGAGGTATGTCTCAGGTTTCTCATGTAGGGGGCATCACTCGAGGTCCTCAGGAGAAGTATCAAGAAAATTCACGCAGACTTCTCCTTCCTTTGCAGATTCACCTGGCAAGTAAGTCTATCTTCGAAAGGGCCTTCCTCGACTCCGGAGCGGATGGCAATTTCATGGATGCCTTTTTTGCCGAACGCATGAAGATTCCCCTGCTTCCATTGTCTTCACCCCTGCGAATTACCGCCATAGATGACAAACCCCTGGAGTTTGAATTCGTCACAAAGTTCACGGCGGAACTATCTGTACAAGTTGGGGCGCTGCATCAAGAAAAACTTTCATTCTTCATCATCCCCTGTCCTTCTACTCCAGTAATATTGGGTCTTCCGTGGTTACGTCTGCATAACCCTACCATAGACTGGTCCACTGGGCAGATCTCTCGTTGGAGTTTATTTTGCCTGCAACATTGCCTTCCGCCAAAACCCCTCGAGAAGGTGAATGTCTCCTCTGCGGAATTAAAGACTTTGCCCTCCACTTACAAGGGATTTTCCGATGTGTTTTGTAAAAAGTCTGCAGAGTTCCTTCCCCCACATCGCTCCTACGACTGTCCGGTTGAACTCCTACCAGGAGCTATGCCCCCCAGAGGGCGCACCTACCCTCTCTCTCCTGCAGAGACTACCGCTATGAAGGAGTACATCCAAGAAAATCTCCAGCGGGGGTTTATCCGCCCTTCTACCTCTCCTGCAGGGGCTGGGTTCTTCTTTGTGGAGAAGAAGGACGGAGGCCTTCGGCCTTGTATAGACTATCGGGGTCTGAATAAGATCACCGTGAAGAACAGGTACCCCCTGCCCCTGATTGCTGAGCTCTTTGACCAGCTGAAAGGGGCAAAGATTTTCTCCAAGTTGGATCTCCGGGGGGCCTACAACCTCATTCGCATCCGGGAGGGTGACGAATGGAAGACGGCATTCAACACTCGGGATGGGCACTATGAATATCTCGTTATGCCCTTCGGCCTATGCAATGCCCCTGCCGTCTTCCAGGAGTTTGTTAATGATGTGTTCCGAGATCTCCTAGGAAGGTTCGTAGTCGTATACTTGGACGACATCCTGATCTTTTCCAAGGACCTTGAAAGTCATCGCTCCCAGGTGAAGGAGGTACTCTCTCGTCTGAGGAAGAACTCTCTCTTCGCCAAGTTGGAGAAGTGTGTCTTCGAGGTATCCAAGATCCCCTTCCTAGGATACATTATCTCTCCAGAGGGATTTGAGATGGACCCCGTGAAAGTGTCGGCCATCCAGGAGTGGCCTCTCCCTTTGAGTACCAAGGCAATCCAGAGATTCATCGGATTTGCTAATTATTATCGACAGTTCATCCGGGGGTTCTCTTCCCGCATTGCACCTATTCTGGCCCTCATCCGGAAAGGGGGTAAACCCGGCCTGTGGCCTCCATCTGCCATAGAAGCTTTTCAGTCCTTGAAAGAGGCCTTCACTTCCGCTCCTGTTCTCCGACATCCCAATCCTGCACTACCCTTCTGCATCGAAGTTGATGCTTCTGAAGTCGGAGCCGGAGCTATCCTGTCTCAGAGACACTCCACTGATGGGAAATTACACCCCTGTGCGTTTTTCTCCAAGAAGTTCTCATCCGCAGAACAGAACTATGATGTCGGGAATCGGGAACTCTTGGCAGTCAAGCTTGCCCTTGAAGAATGGCGTCACCTCCTGGAGGGCTCTGAAATTCCTGTCCAGATTTTCACAGATCACAAGAATCTGGAGTTTATACAGTCCCTCAAGAGGCTAAATCCCAGGCAAGCCAGGTGGGCCCTTTTCTTTTCCCGATTTAACTTTGTTTTGACCTATCGCCCAGGTTCCAAGAATCTGAAGGCCGACGCCTTGTCTCGTAGCTTCACTCCGGTGGACCGTGACCCTGAGAGGCAAGAACCAATCATTCCACCAGTCAAGATCATTGCCTCTCTGTATCCCCAATTTGCCGACCAGATTCTGGCTGGGCAGTCCTTGGCTCCTCAAGATACTCCGATTGGCATGGCTTTCGTCCCTCCAGAACTTCGCCTGGCCATCCTACAACAAACCCACTGCTCCAGGCAAGCTGGACATCCTGGTCCGGCCAAGACCCTTGAACTCTTGAGGCGCCTAGTCTGGTGGCCTGATATCCGCAAGGATGTAAAGGACTTTGTGGCTGCTTGTAATGTCTGCGCCACTTCTAAGCCTAGCCATTCCCGCCCCAGCGGGTTGTTACAGCCTTTGCCGGTTCCCTCTCGTCCATGGACGCACCTCTCTATGGACTTTATTGTCGAACTTCCTCCCTCCGGTGGGAATACTGTGATCTGGGTTGTTATTGACCGCTTCAGCAAAATGGCCCATTTCATTCCTTTGAAGAAGTTACCCTCTGCGGTGGAATTATCCCAACTCTTTATTACGTACATCTTCCGCCTGCATGGTTTCCCGGTGGAGATCGTCTCCGACAGAGGCACCCAGTTTACCGCCAAGTTCTGGCGTTCCCTATGTAAAGATTTGGGAATAACACTTCAATTTTCGTCTGCCTACCACCCGCAGACGAATGGGGCAGCTGAACGTGTGAACCAAGCCTTAGAACAGTTCCTGAGGAACCACGTGTCTCTTTGCCAGGACGATTGGTCTGACCTCCTCCCGTGGGCGGAGTTTGCTCATAATAATGCATGTCATTCCTCCACAGGAAGGTCTCCGTTTATGGTGGTGTATGGACAGCACCCTCAAGCCTTTCCTCAGGACTTCGTGTTGTCGGACGTCCCGGCTGCAGATGATCTGGCAGCCCATATGCTTGCTATTTGGGCTGCAACCAAGTCTAATCTGGAGAAGAGTGCTCTAGTCCACAAGACTTTCGCGGATCGCCGTAGAAGGCCCTCTCCTCCCTACAAGGTGGGTGATAGTGTCTGGCTCTCTTCCAGGAATATTCGCTTGAAGGTGCCATCTCCCAAGTTGGGTCCGAAGTTCCTGGGTCCGTTCCCCATCTTGGAGATAATTAACCCCGTAGCCATCAGACTTCAACTCCCACCAGAGATGAGAATCCCCAACGTGTTCCACGTCTCCCTGGTGAAGCCCACCATCTCTAACCGTTTCTCTGATGTCCAATCTCCTCCTCCTGCCGTCTCTGTGGAGGGTCAACAAGAATTCGAGGTGGAGAGAATCCTTGATTCCAGAATCTCCAGAGGGTCCCTTCAGTACCTCATCCATTGGAAGGGCTTTGGCCCCGAAGAATGCTCTTGGGAGGGACACCGTGATGTGCATGCTCCTCGTTTGGTAAGAGACTTCCACTCAAAGTTTCCCCAGAAACCAAGTCCCGGTGGTCCTGAGGCCCCCCGTGAGGGGGGGGTACTGTCAAGACCGCCGGGAGCGCGAGGAGTCGCGTCCGCTCCCGGCGGCGAAGAATCCAAAATGGCGGCGCCCAGGCAACCCACGTGGGTTCCGACGCCGGCGCCGTGACGTCAGCGCGACGGTCGCGGGCGCGCTGGCGCAAGGGCGCCAAATTCGAATATAAAAGGACGCCTGAGGCGCCAAGATGGCGCCCGAAAATAGGATTCTGTTCCCTGAGTATTCCTGGGTTCCCTTGCTGTTTCCTCTGCTTATCTACCTGATTCCTTGTTGTGACCCCTTGCCTGGACCTGGACTTCGCTGATTCTCTGCCTGCCATTGACCCCCTGCCTGGCCTTGGACTTTGTTTTGTATTCTGCCTGTCTTTTGACCTGTGCCTGGACTTTGATTATTCTCTTGCCTTACCCCTGGATACCACGACCCTGATTCCTCGTGAGGGGCTTCCTCCTAGATCCGGACTACTCCCCAGAGGGGGCTCCCGGCTCCCTGACAGTTTCATGTTGACAGGACAGTTTACTGCTTGATAGAGGCTTTTATAAGTTCAAGAGTGTTGGTATAATCTTGAGAACTGCACCACTTAAATTCTAGTTAACAATAATTAACATGTATTATATTATAATTATATTACTATACCAGTCATTGTGCTATTGCAATAGCATTCAAAATAGCCAACTGAATTTCAGTATGTTTAGGAAACATCTGTGTAGTATTATAGAGGCCTGTTTGCTCAGTGTTGCTTTTGTTTCTGCCTTACTAGTTCCATGACAAAATTGATCCAACTCTTGAAAGTCTACAACGGATAGCTGAGCGCTTGAGGCAGCCCCCTTCCATCTCCGCTGAGTGTGAAAAGATTAAAGAACAGCTCAGTGAAAATAAGAATGTGTCTGTAGAGCTTGAAAAGCTTCAGCCTGTCTATGAAACTCTTAAAAAGCGCGGAGAGGAAATGATTGCACGCTCAGAAGGTGCCGATAAGGATATTTCAGCCAAAGGTACTTCACCAAGAACCACAAAACATAAATAAATACACACACAGAATTCTGTTTTAACATCTGCAGCTTTAACTACATTAACTACATTTTATTATGAACTTTGTGGAAAAAATATTAAAAGTTAATTGCACAAGAATACATTTAACAACCAGATTAAAATTTTATTTGTTTTTCTGTTTTAGTGGTTCAAGATAAACTCGACCAAATGGTCTTTGTCTGGGAGGACATCCAGGCTTTGACTGAGGAAAGAGAAGCCCAGTTGCTTGATGTTTTAGAATTGGCAGAGAAGTTCTGGTGTGATCACTATGCATTGATAGCTACATTTAAAGATACCCAGGATTTAATACGGGAGCTAGATGGACCTGGCGTTGACCCTTCTGTTGTGAAGCAACAACAAGAGACAGCAGAGGTAGGCTAGCTTTAATAGATATGTATAAACATATATGCCTTTAAAGACAGTGATTCATACCGATTATATTGTGACACAAAAGTGATCTTTTACTAATATTTGTTAATAGTATCACAGTAATGTCCAGTTTAATATCGCCTTCAATTTATGATATGTAATGTATTTTAGATAACATGCATAATGCCCACTTTTAGGACACCCTAAATTTATTTTACCCTCCTTTACCCATTTCCCCAACTCTCTAGGCCCTGTACCTTAGGTTAGTACTTGGTTCTGTCCTCTCCATGCCACTTTCGCCTGTCCCTACTTTGTCACAGAAAGTATAGAAAAAGATGCCATTCATTTATACCATGTAGGTCCCTTGATACTAAGAAAACTTTTGTATAATGGCCCTCTAAATATAAGTAGTGCAGTTTCCTATGTTAACCGGTGCTGGTAAGTTTTATTGGACTGGAAAGTAGCTGAGGGTTTTCAAAATATCACTGAATTTGCATTATTCACATTATTTTTATGCAGCTGATAAAGGAAGAAATCGATGGGTTTCAGGATGAGCTGGATGCAGTAATTACCCTTGGATCTGAACTGATATCTGCTTGTGGGGAACCTGACAAACCTGTTGTTAATAAAAACATAGATGAGGTACATATAACATTTGTACTAGAATATTATTTACAAACAACTGCTATTATTATTTCTGCATTTTTTTAATGAAATGCCATATTTCATTTTCAGCTAACTTCAGCATGGGATATTCTTAATAAAACCTGGAAGGAACGGGTTGAAAAACTTGATGAAGCTATGCAAGCTGCAGTTCAGTATCAAGATGGCCTGCAGGTATAGTGCTGCAAGATACATGCTTTACAGTGTGGGGAAATTAGCTACTGTTTAAATTTTATTTAATGGGGAAATACTCCATGTCCATTTGTTTTGGCACTTTATCCTTAAAGGGGAACTATTGCAAAAACGAAAATGTAAGATATGCTTTGTCATACTGAAATAAGAAACTTCTTAATATGACCAATTAATTTTTTTTTAAAATAATCAAGTTTATCCTGACCATCCCTCTCTGCATCTGTTTCTCTTCATTCTCTCTTTAGTGTATGGGGTCAGCACTCTAATTTCCATATACTATATAAAAAGATAAGTGAAAAACTGTGTTAATGCTGTTTTCACTAACACGGATTCAGGACTGCAGAAACAGCTATAATATCTATAATTTATGTTTATAATTTTATTCTAGGCTCTGTATGACTGGGTGGACATTTCTACTTTGAAGGTAGAGTCTATGCCGCCAATTGGAACAGATTTGGAAACAGTGAAGCAACAAATTGTGGAACTTAAGGTAAAATATACTATAACCTTACTGTAAACAATTGTTTGTGGCTATAGTTGAGTAATAAATAGAAAGGTATGTTGTTGTGTACTGTAGATGTATTATAAAGTCCAAGGTGAGAACATGCCATTGATTTGACATTGATTTGTGAGATAGAACAACACATTATATGAATGTATGTGTTCATTAGTGATCACGTAGATTATAAATGTAAATAGCTTAGTATGTTTAATTATTGTATTTAATACAGTGGCATTAAAAAAACGTGTTTACCACTGTTTCCAGTTTCTTATCTAAAAAATAATCTATTTACTCTATTAGCAATTCAAGACAAATACCTACCAGCAACAAATAGAACTGGAAAGGCTAAATCATCAGAAGGAACTCTTGCTGAAAAAGGTAACGGATGAGAATGATAAGCAAGCTGTTGAGGATCCCTTGTCCGAACTGAAACTCTTATGGCATTCGCTTGAGGATAAAATTATCAACAGACAGGTAAATATATCACTGGTAAAGTGAATTGTGACAGTGCATCATATTGTACCTTTTTGCCCATCCAAAATAAAAGGTTTTATTGAACTGGAGAGGCTAAAAAACTAATTTAAGTGAAGTAGAGTTTCTTTTTAAAACTGTACAGTTTCTTTTTAAAACTTAGTGCTAGGAGGGGAGTGGAACATGTAGGATGTTTTTATGTGAGCAGCTGTGCAGTATCATTTGTGTAACATGTGTACAGTTAGATCAAAGGGAACAATCCCTCCTACTTCTTGTGAAATGCAAGTTGAAAGCATAAGAAATGGCTACATTCTACATATTCCAACTCTGCTAAAATGTTAACTCTGTAGTCTAGACATTTGCAGAACTTGGAATTTATGGTCAACAATAAGCTGTGTCTGAATATGGTTATATTTCTATTCTACATTTGGCTCTTTAATTTTAATAGTGCTTGGTATTTAGTTAAATGCACATTTATTTACAAAGTTCTTTCTTTATCACCTGAGAAAAGTGTTAACCTTTTACACATATGCACTGCATCACATGGACTATATACAACACCAAATTATACATACTATTTAGCTTTGTTTTTGATTAAAGGGCATGTAAAGGCAAAAAAATAAAATCCCATTTTTACTTTCTTTAATGAAAAAGAAACCTATCTCCAATATACTTTAATTAAAAAATGTGTACCGTTTTTATAAGAAACCTGACTGTATGCAGTGAAATTGTCCCTTCATTTACTGCTGTGGATAGGAATTGTCAGACGTCCCTAACTGCTCTGCAGGGAAACAATCATACTTATGAACAGCAGGGGGAGCCCCTGCCTTACTTCCCAGCCATGTAGAACTCAAGCAGATTTGTTTATGATGATCCCTAAGCAGCCCATACCACACTGAGCATGTGCACAGTCTTGGTCTTGCAAAGATGTATAACAAAGTTACAAGATGGCGACCCGCTGTAGCCAACTTTGAAAGCATAAATCATTTGTTTGATTAGGCTTGTGGTGCAGTAAGTTCATGTTTATATTTAGTATACAAAATACAGCATTTCTAGCCTTATTCTATTTTAGACTTTACATGCCCTTTAATAACCTGAAATAATTCCTGTATTTCTTGCCTGCTTACTTTTTTATTAGATTCAAAGCAAAATTCAAACTTAATATACTTCCTTACCAAGACCATACTGAATCATGCAATGTATGTTTATATTTTCGTTAATTTTGTCACCTTTTTTTTCCTTTCATTTTAGCACAAACTGGAAGGTGCTCTTTTAGCCCTGGGTCCATTCCAACATGCCCTTGATGAGCTCATGACATGGATGACACACACTGAGGGACTTTTAAATGAACAGAAACCAGTTGGAGGAGATCCTAAGGCTATTGAAATTGAACTTGCAAAACACCATGTACGTAATTAGGACCTAAGGATAGACATGTTATTCCAGAACCAAATATATTTATGTTTTCATGTGTGTAGTTTCACACAAACTTGTTGGATTTTATATTAAGAAAAAAGCAAGTAACTTAAAAGAGCAAGAAATCTTTTTGAAGGGGAAATGTTTTGGTCATATTATCTCATTGCCTATCACTGTATTGATGCAGGTACTTCAAAATGACGTGCTAGCACATAAGTCTACAGTCGAAACTTTACGGAAAGCAGGAAATGACCTAGTTGAATCAAGTGCAGGAGAGGAAGCAAGCAGCCTAAATAGTAGGTTGGAATCTTTGAACCAGCGGTGGCAAATAATTCTGGATAAAACAGAGCAGAGAATGAAGCTGCTGGATAGTGCCTTATTTCAGGTAAAGAAAGAATACATCACACACACTGACGCAATTCTTTTTCTTGCCATTTCTTGACTCTAATTAAGTCCCCTGAAAATGTACTGGAGTTATACACAAATAAATAATAAGGAAACTGTTGTAAAGTGTATTAAACATCTGAAATATCTTTCTTTTCACTCTCGTGTTCTTTGCATCCACTTTAATTAAAATCCTGGCACTGATTCTTAGATTAGAGGAGCTGTATTCAAGCAATGAGTAGAAAGATTCCTTTAATGAATAACGCATGTCCTTGATTTGCAATCAGTGGACAATTGATATGCAGGCACTGATCGTATACCAATTACATGACAATTAAGTGCAACTTTTTCATTGTTTTTATACTTGCAGCTTCATTCACTACAATCTTATAAAAAAGTAAAAATAGATTTTATTTACTGAAGCAGGAGTGCCATTTGGCAACCAAGGACTACATCGCAAAAAGTTGCTGACAATTGTTTAACACTTATCTGTGCTATATGTACTTCAGGCTCAAGGTTTCCACGGTGAAATTGAAGATATGCATCAGTGGCTCACGGACATAGAACGCCAGCTCCTGGCTTCTAAACCTGTTGGAGGTTTGCCTGAAACTGCTCGAGAACAACTTAATAGCCTTCTGGTAAGTATCTAGATTAAATGAGTTTACTAATCCACATATTGTTTTATACTAGATTGTAATCTCTGCTAAATTCACACTTGTAAACAAATATATTTGGGGCAAATAGATCGGAAGGCCTATATATCAAAATATAAATTTGTGAATTATAGAATTAAATTCTATATTCCATGCTCGGTAGGTATTACTTGGCGAAGTAGGGGGTCGAAGTTTTTTTAAAGAGACAGTACTTCGACTATCGAATGGTCAAATAGTCGAACGATTTTTAATTCGAATCGTTAGATTCGAAGTCGTAGGCGAAGGTAGAAGTAGCCAATTAGATGGTCGAAGTAGCCAAAAAAACACTTCAAAGTTTTTTTTATTCTATTCCTTCACTCGAGCTCTGTAAATATATGCAGCAGAAACATGGTTTGTTGTGGCAAGTTTTTTAAATTCCAGATACCAGTCCTTCGAACCATACAGTGCAGTTTTTTCATTCATTATGAATGTCACAACTGCTGTATTAAAAAACATTATGTTAGAATAAATGATTATTCTAACCCTTGGATACCCTTGGCAAGTAAATTAAGACAAGTTTAATTTACATTCTTTCTTCTCAGCAACAATGAAGTAACAGTTTTAGAGATTAATAAATCAGGGAAAGCATCATAAATCATATGAAATATTTTAATTGGCATGAATTGGGCTATGAAATGTATTTCAGATAGTTTGCTTAACTGTAGAACAATAAGCATACAGCCTTTCATATGACATGCCAAAGACAAAAACAAAATTGACCATGATTCTAGTTTGAAATTTTTATCCATTGTTCCCAAATTGTTACAGTGACCATCATACGCTCATGTAATAGTTTTGTTTTTTTGCATTGTTAGAAATTCTCCCACAAAAATATCACACACTGACAGGGTAATTAAACAGCAGCACACCATTTGTCTAGTCTAGTAACTCATAGCAACCAGTGTTGCTTTCAAACCGCAGGCTAATTAATAATATGTGCTCTAATACTTTATGATGGGAATGTAAACATACATGTATAACAGCCCTTAATTATTCTGCAACAAATGTATTTTCTTTCAAAGAAATAATTTATTTTCAGTGCTGAAACTTGGCTTAAGCAGTGGAGACATCTGCCTGGGACACATACATTTTGGGAATCCAATTAAATCTACAGCAGCTTATTGTAACTACTCTCCCTTCCTGTATAGATTGGTCTTTGTGTGTCACTAACTCTGCCAGACTGCAGGTTAGGATATAGTATTATGGGCACGGAGAACAGATTGATCCCCTTGACTTGAGTGCCAAAGCTCTTTGACCTACCAGACTTAACTCTTCTACTTTCTACTTAAAGTTTTCTTCATTTCATATTATTTTAAATATGTTAATTTAGAGCCTGGAATTTGGTGCGTATGTTTAAATCCGAGAGCTGTTTTTCATTCTCAGTTCATCACTGTATTTTGTTTATTAAATGAATGTTATACTATTTAGTATTGCTGGACAAATCCATTCTTGGAATCTGTTAATGGTTAATGGAATTTATACATAATTTAGACAAATCAAGTTGCCTCAAATAGCCTTTTCCATTAATATCAAAGACATAAATCTGTTTTTGCCTTTGAAAAAGAGGGTGAAAATGGTAAGAGAAATACAGTATTCTGGAAGCTATGGACTTCAGATGCTTACAGTACCTTTCATCACATTTGTTTCTCATTTAAATTTATATTAAAAAAAAGTGATAAAAACCACTGACTGTTTTTTTCCAGGAACTTTGTTCTGTCTTTGAAGTTAAAGAAGACATTTACAAGAGGCTAATGCAGAGAAGTCGGCAAATGATGGAACGATGCACTGATGACCCAGAAGCAAATATAGATCAAGATATTATTAACCTCAAAGAGAAATGGGAATCTGTAGATACAAAACTCAGTGAAAGAAAAGTGAGTTTTCTTAATAGGACATTATACTGAATTCAAAGTGTAATACTTGCTTTGCATGGAATTTCTTGCTGCTTTATATTATCAGAGTAATCATAGCTATTGTCTCTAATACGGTTAAACATGACATTTACGATTTATAGAAAAAAAATTTGAACACAAAGCTAAATTAAAAATAGTCATTCTGACTATGGCATATTTTTCAGGCTGCTATATTTTTGGGGCTACAGCATGAGTTTGAAAGAGCAGTCTTAGACTACTATGCCTAAGAAGCACCAGAAGTGGGATCTCAATTGTATTTTCATGCTGCTTTACCCCTGAAAATATAATGATTTGAAAAAAGTGGATATTATATTTGGTGTGGATAAATAACATTATTTGTTATGGCCAAATGTGATACATTTCATGTTGGGTTAAACATTTTTTGTCAACATTTTATTTTGTAGGCAAAACTTGAAGAAGCTCTTCAGGTGGCTACAGGATTTCACAATTCTCTACAAGACTTCATCAACTGGCTCACACAAGCAGAACAAATATTAACTATGGCTTCCCCACCAAGTCTTATTTTGGATACTATATTGTTTCAGATTGATGAACATAAGGTAGATCAGTTTAATACAATGCTTATTTGTGAATATAGTAATACACATGCATGATATTTATTAATACTGCAAAAAAAACAAAATCTGCATTTCTGTGTTGCCTTAACGCCAGATGACTCCAGTCATTCCTAAATATGGGACTAGAAAAAGACTTAGAAGTGGCCATACAATGGCTGACCCTATAACACTTATCCACCAAATTGTACAAATGAATACTTTAATCTGCAAGATCAACCAATATTCTGCCCTCTAATATCTGGGTAATACTGCAAGAATGGCCATACACAGGCCAAACGCTATTGTTCTGTTGGTTTGGGTCAATGGCCCAAACAAGTAGATTTGCAGGATGTCAATAGGAGTTACTGTAAAAACACTATACGCCTGCAGACATGGTACATTTGTATCACTTTTGGTTTATAAAATCACATGAAACCTGAAAGGATGAAACATGATGTACTGCCAAAACCAACCGCAGAGGTCACATAATGTCCATGCGCAGACATTCAGCCCTCATTGTTGAAACTGGCAAATCTGTCTGACCAAATTCAGGAATATATGGCCAGCTCCACAATGCCAGCTCAGTGACCCTAATTAATTTCAGTGCATCATGCAATTTGACAGTGACATTGGGAGGCCCATTTATCCAAGGTCAAATTTCAAATTCATGTGAATTTTTTTATAATATAAAATATACTCGTAATTCGACTGGTAGGTTTTTTTTAAAGAAAAAATGCAAATGTCTAATATTCAATCTATATATTCTGACATGAAAATTCTAATCATATTTGATTCGTACGAATTTAGTTTTTCTCCCGAAAAAACCTTGAATATCAGGAAGGCTATTAACATCTCCAAATGAACTTGACAGGTTTTAGGGGGTGAATAATTGAATTAGGACTGTTTCCAAGGTCGAGGTGTGATAAATCTCACATTCGCTTTTACATTCGAATAGGGGGATTAAAATTTGAATGTGTAAATTTGAAATTCAAATTCCGACCTTTGATAAATCTTCCCTAAGGTGTGTTGTAATACAGTACTTCTAATGTTATATACATCAGGAAGCTGTGCCTCACATCTTTGTCTAATGTATAGAGGGTGAAAATTGTTTTACTTAACATCATCATCACACCGTGGGGTCTTACATCGTATTTCTAACTACTCCCCTGTGTGATAGACCATGCAGTTGAGTCTCTGTTCATCTCTATGTAAATAAAGTTCCAGTTGAGATAGCGAATGCTTGCATTTATTTGATATCAACATAAAAATATTATCTGTCTTGCAGGTACTGTATAGTGAGCAATCTCCACAATACCTTAAGCACTGAAATAGATCTTTAAACTACTTCAGTCTGTGATGATTATTTTTAACATAAAGAATGTTTTTTTAATTGATTTTAGGTGTTTGTCACTGAAGTAAACTCACATCGAGATCAGATTATGGAGCTTGATAAGACTGGAACCCATTTGAAATATTTTAGCCAAAAGCAGGATGTTGTTATAATTAAAAATCTGCTTATCAGTGTACAAAGCCGTTGGGAAAATGTAGTTCAGCGCTCATTGGAAAGAGGACGGACGTTGGATGATGCACGGAAGAGGTCCAAGCAGGTTTGTTGGTTTAAACCATCTATTATACCTGTGCTGTATTTATGTTAAAAAAGACTACATAACGCAAACCACTTTTGCCATTTTTGAATTTCAAAAAAGGTAAAACCTTAGAATTCCTTATAGATTTATGACCAAAGTTTTGGGAGTCCTCTGCTTGCTTTAATGTCAAGTTACAGTACCAATTAAATAAATATGAGTTGTATCTTTCAGTTTCATGAAGCATTTGACAAACTTATGGAATGGCTTGAAGAATCTGAGAAATCCTTGGATTCCGAGCTTGAAATTGCTAACGATCCAGACAAGATCAAGACTCAATTAGCAAAGCATAAGGTATGTACAGGATGTGGTCATTACAGACATCATTTGTTGTATAGTCTTTATGGCAGCCTACTAGCTAATGCAGAAGATTCAATATGCTATACATGTTGCTCTTTAAACAGAATAACAAAAGTTATTGTACTTTTAAAAATCGAGGAGTGACACACTGACGTACAGTTTACTATGAATGTGTTGTAGTGTTGCTAGGTCCATGCCATAAATAACCCACTTCTTTCTGCTAACCCGTTTATACAAAATCCTATAAGAAATTATTCTGCTGCTATTTAAAATGGTGCAATTTCAATTAATACAGTAGTTTTGCAAAATGGCATGCAAAATGTAATGTCAATAATTTAGTCCCTAAATATTTTAGATCAGGCATATCATATTACCCTTTCTACTCCCTTCCTACTATTGGCAAACACAGCTGGTATTATACTGTATGCTGGGTTGCATTTTTGCTCTGAACTTCTTCCACTTGCAGTTCACACCAGCTAGAAATTGATTTAGTTATTATGATCTAGTAGTTGTTCAATAAAACATAATTAGAGAGAAGGAAATGAATAACATCTTGAATATTTTTCATCCGATATGGGCTGCATTAATGTGGATTGTGCTGCATGAAAATTTGATTCTTGTTAATCGTCAGTTTCTGCTTTTCATATAACAGTGTATGCATTTTATGTATTCATGTTCTGCTGAAGAGAGACACTGATTTAATGTATTGGCCAGCATAACCAGTGACAAACATGGATAACTAATTGTTGTCTGAGGCCCCGAAAGGAAGATTTATTTTGTTGGCACTTCCCAGCAACTATTAGTAATTTGAATGACGCCTCTCAGCATTGGACTGTTAGTGATATTGTTTTGGAAGACAAACGATTTTAGCAAAAGTTTCCATGTAAAGAATGCAAAGGTTTTGCCTTTATACCTATATATACTACTATAATGGTATAATCTAATCAGAATTATATATTTATCCTTTATTGTTGCAAATCATTAAAGCCATGAACATCCCTGTAGGAAAGTTGTTAAGATGTGTTCCCCCTTAAAGTGTAATTTATTTTTTGGCATTTTTATAATCTGCAGGAATTCCAGAAAACTCTAGGAGGCAAACACACAGTGTATGATACAACCGCACGGAGTGGACGGTCACTAAAGGAGAAAGCAACACTGGCAGATGATATTCAGAAACTGGATGATATGCTCAGTGAGATAAGAGACAAATGGGATACAGTCTGTGGGAAATCAATTGAAAGGTAATAACATCCTGTTTATTTCTGGCAGTGCACATTTGAAATATTCATAGTTTCAACTAATGAAGAAGGGGATTTTACAAAGGAATGACATAACATACGTGTTTACAAGGGATGTTACTGTTTTGTGAGAATTAAGTACACAACACAGCAGCTATGTTTCTGATTCGCCCACTGCTAAGGTATCCTGTAAGTAATGAGATTGTTGCATATGGAAATCATGGCCTGGCTTGACTGGAATGTGAATGTATGTTAATAGCATTTAGCATTTTATTCTAAGGCTGTTGACAAACTGAGTGCTTTTGAACTAGTTGAAAAATTCCCAGCAACTACAGCCACTTCCCAATGATTAATGACATGGTAAATGGGAGGTGGCAATTTGGGCACTTTTCAGTTAGATAAAATGCACCCCTTTTGCCATTAGCCTAAGTAGAGAGAGTAAGAAAGGGAAGACAGCCTTTTATTATTTATGTGTATTATGTATATGTCTGTTTTGTGTAATGCTTTGTAGTGTACAAGGATGTTCCTGCTGCATATCAACAAGGATACAAACATGTTCATGATGTTATCCAAGTAGTAAATGTCAAAACATGGAATGTCTAGGAACTATTTCCTGAATGGATTGCCTTTTTGGTCAGGAGTAAATAAATATTATATGATACTTTCTTACTCCATAGCCCCAAGTCACCTCCAAATATTATAATTCCAGTTTGTGGGTTAAATTGGGAGTGTGCTACATGTAAGATATCTGTAAAACATAGAATGAGGCCACTGGAATTCATTGACCAAGGAGTAAATTTTTATGCTGATTTGTTTCATTGCATTTGTAATGTTAAAGTGAGAGGAATCATTCTATTTTTAAAGTCACTGTAACACCACCTTCTATTTGTCTGAAGATGTTCACCTATTTTATTTGTGTTTAAATTTGTGCTTTTACACTAAATTTAATTTCCTCTTGAATTTCTCTTTTTTATTTAAACAGGCAAAACAAACTTGAAGAAGCATTGCTGATTTCTGGCCAGTTTACAGATGCATTGCAGGCCTTGATTGACTGGCTTTATAGAGTTGAGCCTCAGCTGGCTGAAGACCAGCCCGTTCATGGTGATCTCGACATTGTGATGCATCTCATAGACAACCACAAAGTAATTACACACCCAAACTTAATTTTTTTAAATAAAAAAACACAATAAACAACACAATTCACTTTCAGATGTATGAGCTACATTAAATCACTTTGTTAAAATTCACTCCTGGATTTGCCCTTAAATTATAATCAGTGCCAAGGTGAGAACCTTGCCTCAGATTCCACTTTACCCGGGGCAAAAAAGACAAATTTCTGTTACTTTATTACATAATACTTACATTATACCTATGATCTGATAAACGGGCAGTATGGAAACCTAGCCTGCCCTTTACAAGCTAACACAGGTTAAAACCTTCTTTTTAAGGTATTTCAAAAAGAGCTGGGAAAGAGGAGCAGTAATATTCAGGCACTAAAACGGTCTGCAAGAGAACTAGGAGAAGGAAGCCATGAAGACTCCTCTTGGGTGAAAGCCCAAATGCAGGAATTAGGCACTCGCTGGGAAACTGTGTGCAATTTGTCTGTATCGAAACAGACTCGACTTGAAGAAGCTTTGCATAAGGTAAGCTGGAAAAACTAGCTACAGCTGCCAAGCAATGATTTCTGTAGCGCTGTGATTATCTGCATCATTTAAGTTCTCATTTATACCGATAATACATTTTATAAGTATAAACATCTGCACTGGCACAGCAGGCAAAGGGAAAAATATCAGAAATGAAAGCAGATCTTAAAATCTGGTTTAGCTGGAAGTGATTCAGGTAGTGGGCAGCTTCATGGCAGTTGAGTTGTGTTTGCAAAATACATATGTACTATGGTGAAAAAATAAAATTGTTTGCATTAAGCAATAATATAATGTGCTTAACATCCAGACAGCTGTGCATGAGAAATGTTTACAGGGACTCCTGAGTAAAAATGTAAATAATATTTTTTAATAAACTGTTAAAATGATGCATTAATGCATCAGTAGATATATAATATTTATATAAATATAGACAAATAGAAGAGGTCCTCTGCACTCAACCCATTATCAATATATTTAGGACATTGAGACATTTTGTTCATACAGCTACTAAGAATGCCTTACCCTTTAAACAAAACAGGAATTGTTTGTCCATATATGGAACATTGAGCTGGCCACTGCTCTTGTAGAAATTATAACAAGGAAAAGTTGTGCTCACTACTAATTTTAAAATTTATTTAAATGTGTTTGTTTAGTTCTTATGTTGTGTCTATGCAAATTTTTTTAATTAAACATCGTTAACCTTGCCAGTTTCACATTGACATGTATTATTTTGATTTTACTTAATATGAATTAGTAAAGACAGGGTAGCACATATGTGTATTGCACATCAATCATAGAAGTAAGTCTTTTTTATGAGATGTTGGCGCCCCTGGATATGCTTATACTTCAGTAGTCTTTTCTTCCTTATTGTCATGTAAGGCATGAGTATGTCTTATTCTACTTCCATTTGTATTTGCCTTCAATGTATTTCAAGAAATATCTGTTTTTATTACAGGCAGAAAGTTTTCATGCAGCAGTGCATGCCCTGTTAGAGTGGCTTGCAGATGCAGAACAAGCACTTCGTTTCCATGGGATTCTCCCTGATGATGAAGACTCATTGCACTTACTTATAGAACAACATAAGGTATAGAATACCACATATATATGCAGAAAAAAACAGCTTTTGTGATCTGTGCAAAATAAACGAGTATTAATCTATGCTGTTGTTTTTTTATATTCATGCCGTGTTTTAATTTTGCCCAAAATTAAAGCTGTTGTGCAATATTGTGTTTGTAATTTGGTGAAAAAAACATACTTTGCCCTAAAGCTACAGCAAACAAATCATTTTTCACGCAGTGATCTAGTATTAAAAGTTTCTGTGTACACAATATGGAACAGAGTAACACCAAAACAGTTTGCGCCTCTTATCAGTTCATTGCTGATTAGTTAACTAGTTGGCTTATAATGTTTTCAGTTTGGCAGGTTCAGAATTAAAAAAAAAATAGCTGTTCATTTGTATAGTCTAACATAGGTTAAAGCAGGTCTAATTGCAGAATAAATAGTATATCACTAGTATTTTTAGCTGCAGTTTTGAAAAAAAAACCTGATATATAATCACTCACCTTCATAACCCCTTTTAAACATATCTAAATGTTCTTTGTACAGCTTATTTTTGTATTTTAGAATACTGAACACCAGGCCCAAGTAATGTATGTGTCTTTGATCGTTCACCATGTGCTTAGCAGTTGCATTTCATTTTTTTTTCAGGAGTTTATGAGGAAAGTTGAAGAGAAAAGGTCTGAACTGAATAAAGGAGCAAGTATGGGAGAAGCAATCCTGGCAATTTGTCACCAGGACTCTATTACAACTATTAAGCACTGGATAACCATAATCAGAGCTAGATTTGAGGAGGTAGATTGACTTTTGAAACATTACTTTAAAATTTCTTCATTTAGCAATGAGCCCTATTCAGTTTAATAGGTTTTAAGATTATCACTGTCACTACAATCGTAATTCTTTCAAATTCACTGGAAAACTTTCTCATCTGAGTACTGGATTTATGCAAGAGAATAGATATAACTGTAACCAGAATTTTGAATATTTTTTAAATATAACTCAGGTAGCACCTAAAGTCCATGCATTGGTTATAATTTATGGTAAGACTATGTCATGTTCTTTTAACTTTTCCAAGGTTCTAACCTGGGCAAAGCAGCATCAACACAGGCTTGCAGTTGCTTTGGATGATCTAATTGCTAAGAAAGAGCTGCTTGAATCTTTGCTGGCGTGGTTACAATGGTCAGAAATGACACTCAATGAAAAAGACAAAGAAGATATCCCACAAGACTTAGATGAGGTTAAAGCACTTATTGAAGAGCATCAGGTAACTTGTATTCTTTCAAGCATATTCCTGCTAAATACACCACATATTGTAAATCTTTGTTTATTTTATACTGTGCTATGAGTTGCTTGCCATAATTTGATTTAAACATTTACTTTCTCAGATATTTATGGAAGAAATGACACAAAAGCAGCCAGATGTTGATAAGGTCACTAAAACATACAAAAGGAAAGCAGAATCCACTTCAGTACAGTCTCAGATCCCTGTCTTGGGTAAAGGGAGGGGAGGTTGTAAGTATCTAAAAATTAGTACCAGTACCTTATGTATAAATTCATATGTTTTATGTTTTTCCAAATTTGCTCTTTTCTATGAATTTGCTCTGAATTTACTCTGCCATCTGCTGTGAAATGTAAAATTAGGGTTCTACTGTATTAGTATGTTTTTATAAATTCCCTAAACAGCTCAACACATATGACGAGTATCTGTGGTCCCATTTAAAAGCATCAATTTGTTTTCAAATCCAGGTTTGCCTCCCCATTTTAAATTTAACATAGTTTTATACATTTTGGTTTCTGGGGAACGTTTTTAATGAGAAGAACTGTTACACATGGTTCACTTAATACTAATGGAAAGAGAAAATACTGGCACACAAGACTCCATGCAAGCAGGGATCACCCCTGTGTGTTTATTGATGTGTCATCAATATCAATGCAGTGGTGATCCCCGCTTGCATGGAGCCTTGTGTGCCGGTATTTTCTCTTTCCATTATATTAAGGAGGGTGCTGTGCTCTGGACCATCTTAGCATAAGAGGCCAGGGTGTGCTGGTGGGTTATGTTGTGGTCACTTTATACTAACCAATTTGTTGACCTCTGCAACAAATCACTTTCAAAAATGTACTCATAGTCCATACAAAATGTGGTGGACCTGTGCTTTATTTCGAATTATTAAATGAACTGATTGCAAATAATTTAATGTTTTGCAATAAACTTCACTACCTTGCTTATGGCTCAAATGTTTCTTGGCATCTGAACCCTGACCAGGTGGCTAGATGGGTCCAAAACATCCATTGGTTTTTAGGTATTCACTTTTGCTCATCTAGCCATGGACCCCAGACATTCTGTGAATTTTCATGTTATTGTTTGAAGAGAAAATGTCTATATTTGATAGGTCTAAAACACGTTATTCTTAAAATACTCATTTTTAAGTAGTTGTTAAAGGGACGGTATATACTTCTTTTCAATATTAGGTTTGTACTGAGCATTATTTTGCCCATTTTTTTAATTAAGATTTTTTTTATTTCTTGCTATTTAAACTGTGATTAATAAAATAATCCAAAATTATTTAACTGGTAATTAAACAATGTTCATGTTGTAATAAAAACTTCTTTTAATTTCATAGGGAAACGATCACCAACACCAAGTTTGTATCCTTCTGGTTCACAGACATCCCTTGAAACTAAAAACCCAAGGGTGAATTTACTTGTAAGCAAATGGCAACAAGTGTGGTTATTGGCATTAGAGAGAAGAAGAAAGCTTAATGATGCCTTGGATAGGTTAGAAGAGGTACAGTCACATATTTGCTATACTAGAATCTACCAAAGACATATAAATTTGTGCTTAATGCTGTTATTCAATTTATTTTCTAGTTAAGGGAATTTGCCAACTTTGATTTTGATGTGTGGAGAAAGAAGTATATGCGATGGATGAACCATAAAAAATCTCGAGTAATGGATTTCTTCAGAAGGATAGATAAAGATCAGGATGGAAAAATCACAAGACAAGAATTTATAGAAGGGATCCTTTCCTCCAGTAAGTTGCTCAGATATGATAGATAGCTATCTTGTGCTAAATAATCTTGAATATCTGCACTCTCTACCACTTGAACCTTGCAGTTAATTGCAGTTTCCTGTAAACGTAATACCAGCTAAGTCCAAAATATAAATGTCAAATATATAAAAGTATTTAAGGTCAACTCAGAGTTCCATTTATAAAAGTAGTAGGCTTGTGTTCTTGTTCTTTTCCATGTTCATGGTTCTCCTTTGTATCTTTTTATAGCCATAGTGTTGACATCGTTTCCTAGGATTTATTATTAGAGAAGTAGTTACTAAAGAAATTGTGCTTGCCTCTTGCTACATTCTACTGTCTGATCTTCTGGGTCTTTTTCTTTTTTTAGAGTTTCCAACCAGCCGCCTTGAGATGAGTGCTGTGGCAGATATCTTTGATCGTGATGGTGATGGATACATTGACTATTATGAGTTTGTGGCAGCCCTTCATCCAAACAAAGATGCATACAAACCAATAACTGATGCTGACAAAATTGAAGATGAGGTATTATTTTACTTGGTGGACAAACAAAATACATATTTATGTTAGTGTGAATTGCATTTATTTTTTTTAAAATATATTAATATTAAAAGCAAACAAATCTTTGCAGGTCACACGCCAAGTAGCAAAATGTAAGTGTGCCAAGAGATTCCAAGTTGAACAAATAGGAGAAAACAAATACAGAGTAAGTACTTTATTTAGCAACTTACATTTTTGTTTGGTAAAATGTTATTATTATACATATGAAAGAAAACATTTAATTGGTTTCTGTTGGTATGGCAGGGTCTGCTTCATCTATATGAAGGGTTGTGAGGGATGGGATGGTGGTGGTTAGGTTGCTGTGTGAGCTGGGTTGTTACGCCACTTGGCTCTAGGTAACCAAAGGCATGCAAATATACCCACAATGCAGTATTTTCTGAGAATATTAACATGGGTGTTCCTGCAAAATAGCACGTGTTGCAATTTGTGCAAGGATTACCAGTACAGGTGCAAATAAGTCCTACATTGATAAAACACACACTTACACAAGTTGTGTTTCCATTTCTCTGGCATCAGTGAGTCAGTAGCATTATTTCCAATTCGTAATGCACTACAAAGAGTGTTGCCATGAAGCTTATTAGGTGCAAGTCAGTTATAAGTGCCATACACAAAGGCATTCCTTAAAATGATACAAACTTTAGGTAGGTTATCTCCAGGGCTTATTTTTATCCCTGTGACCTGTACTTTAGAATTTGCCGTATTTTGCAGAAAATGAACAGGCATTTTAACACATGACACAAGTATAGAGCAATGGCTGTGTAACAAAATTACATTTGTAAATGGAGAGCCTAATCTTTCACTTGGGCTCATAATTTAGCCCTTACACATGATGTTCAATTAGAAAGCTTGTAGTTATTCAGTAACTGCAATTACATTTTTGGCCATCATGCATTGGCTATAGATGATGAGAGCTGTACTTTTTTGACACCATCATACTACTAAAGGTATAATTAATGATAAGAAGACTAATCAATGTAAGTTGTTATCACCTGTCCTTACAATGCCATTACATATTTTAGGATTGAATAACATATTTACCGATCTACACAACAGAAGTGTTTATAGAATTTATAAAAAAAAAAAATAATCATACCATTCAATCCAATATAATATCCAATTCCTGTAATATTTTTAAAACCCATTTCCTTTTATTTGGTCCATGATTGCAAAATTAACAATATTGGCAAGAAAATGGTTATGAGATATGGGTTAATACTGAAGTAGGTATCTTGTGACACTTAATTTAAAAGAATTGTTCAGTATTAAAAAAAACTGGATAAATAGATAATGTTTCTACTATAGTTAGTCAGGCAAAAATGTAATGTATAAAGGCTGGAGTGACTGGATGTCTAACATAACTGAACAGAACACTACTTCCTGCTTTGCAGTTCTCATGGTTTCCACTGATTGGTTACCATGCAGTAACCAATTGGTGACTTGGGGGAAGGCCATATGGGTCATAACTGTTGCTTTTGAATCTGAACTACATGCTGAGGATCAATTGCAAACTCACTGAACAGTTATGTCCCATGTGGCCCCATTCAAGTCGCTGACTAACTCAGAGTTAGAGAGCTGAAAAGTTACATTCTGTTCTGTTATGTTAGACATCCAGCCTTTATAACCTTTCACACTAAACTGTTCCTTTAAGTATGCTGATAAAGTAACCAGCATAATTATCATAATAATGAGACAAAGATGCATAAAACATCTCTGAAATAAACTGTAAAATGATAAATACACTAATTGTTGTTTTTCATTTTCATTCCATATCAGTTCTTCCTGGGAAATCAGGTATTAATCAGTAAAGTGTTTAAATATGTGTTATTAATAATGAAGCTTTACTGCCATCTTTTCATGACTCACATATCCATTTTGTTCTGCTTGAAACATATTTAACTATGCTGGTGAAGAGGCATTAATGTTGTTTGTGTTGCAGCTTTGTATAATTTAATTTCACTGGAGATGCTTCTTAGAATAAAGTTCGTAGACTGATAGGAGAATCTTATTTATGCACCAGACCACCCTTTCAAATGAACTTAATTAATATACAGTAACTGCATACTACATGCATCTAATTGAAGTATAAAATACTATCCATCTAATTTAGGGTGTTGATGAGGCTCCTTGAATGTTTAAAGCTCCATATGGTTTTACCTGGGTTAAGATTTTCAGTACCTAGAGTAGCATACTTTATTTTTTGTCCATCAATGTGTGTCTCTTGTCAGTCATGGACACTTAAATCTTCCAAGGATAAGAGATCAAACTGTTATTCTATCAGCCTGCTAAATAAAAATGTTCAAGAATGCTACTCTTTACTATTAGTGTGCATTTTAATATGACTTGCTGAGTCAGCACATTTGATTTATCAGATGAAGGAAGACCTATCACTTGTCAGAGGCTGAAAGGTCTTGGTGGCAACATTGACTTCAGAGAGTTTAACAGTTTTATCTTTTCAAGATTTGACCAGTTGAACAGAAAACACACCAGAATCATAGCAGAGTTCCATTTAATCTTTCTTTTCATAATAAATAAACGATATAAGGAATATAATCAGTATTTTTTTTCAATATAACAAATTAGATCAATTGACAGATATAAGGATTAACTTGCACAACATTCCTCTTGTGAATAAAGAAGGGCATTCTTGGAAGCAGTTTGTTCTTGTGGGTGGAACTGCTTCTCTTCTGCTCACTCTTATTCACTCAAGTTTGTAGAAAGAATTTTCTAAACCCCGTAAATGTAAATCCAGCATTCAAAGCTTATTCAATCATAATTTCACTCCTGGGTTATGGGATAACATTCTCAGTTTTCCATCTCCTTTAAATTGTCTTGTTTTCCTTCCAGCCATCATCTTCACGCAAATCCGTTTTTTGTAATCATTGTTGCATGAGTTTTCTTCAGCTTGTTCCACAAAATTAGAAGTATATTACTTATATTAATCAATGAACGCAATCAGGCATTTGCTAAGCACCCTGCTAGCACCAAATTTAACCTGCATGTATAGTGTTAAACCTACATTTAGTTGATTAGTCCCTTAACCAAATGTATGTTTCTTTTTTAAGTTTGGAGACTCCCAACAACTTCGCCTTGTTCGTATTTTGAGAAGCACTGTGATGGTTCGAGTTGGTGGTGGGTGGATGGCACTTGATGAATTTTTAGTGAAAAATGATCCTTGTAGAGGTAAGTTAAAGAGAATCATTGGGAGAAAAATATACACGAGAAAAATGGCAACTCACAATGTGAAGTTATTAATATTTCTGAGTTTCTAACAGCAAGCAAAACGTATTAAGGTGGAAATATACCATATTTTACCCCAAATAAGGGGTTTTCGTTATTTTTCTATAAATGTTTAGAAAATCAAGTTAACTTATTTTAAAATTTATGCTGCTTCATTTCAGTGATAGAAGCCATGCTATTTTCATCCATACACTCCAGAGAAACAGTGGCCTCAAATCATCAATGGTCAAAACATCTTTAAATATAATAGAATACTTTCAGTACTAGCTTGTATTCTGAGTTTTACTGAATAGTAAATGTGTTATTCTTAGATAGGACTGCTCTAGGTTTGATGAATATGAATAGCTATATGAATTGTTTATTGCTTTATAAATTCCATTTTTTTGGTATAATGTCCCTTTAAAGGGACACAAATTAATAGAGAAAATGGCACCCAGTTCTCAATTTAAATGACATTTGCATTCTGTTCTGTCCATATTGTCTTACATTTTTAATTTCTAGATTAAACTCTGTCAAGCAGTCTGCTTTTCATTATTGTTTTGCCAAATATTCCAGGCTTTCATCCCTTGATTTTATTCCTTTTAGTTTCTTTATGTTCATTTCTCCACTTAATTCTACAGTTTACTGATTCTCAGAGTTTGGCCTTATTTTTTTCACTGTATGCTTTAAATGTAAAGACTAATGGATTAGATTCAATTCGGTGAGAAAATGTTTATCACATGAAAAGTCAAGGACGAGATTGAATTTGAGACGCAATTCAATTCAGAAAAACATCACATGGTTTATCACGTAAAAACTCTATTGAAGTCTATGGGAAAAAAACTGGAACTGAAATAGGAGAAACATTTTTTTCTCATTGAATTGAATTTTGTTCATGAGTTTTCATGTGATAAACCAGGAGATAACTTTTTCTCACTGAATTGAATCCTGCCCAGTGGTTAATTCTGTACATAAAACCTTATTTTTTTAGTACATGACAAGCTCCAGGATAAATAAATGTGAAACTAGTGTCTGTTACATTTTGGTTTCTATTTTTTTGGACATTGTGAGAGTGGGTTATATCTCTACATGTGACCATCTCTGCATCTTTAAGGAGGCTTCCCATTTGTAAACCCCTCTAGTATTATATGTGAGACTGTTTTGTTAGGTCTGTCTAGGAGGAAACAGACACTGGTATGGGACAATATTTTTTTTAATATTTTTAATAACTTTAGTAATTTAATATTAAAATGTGAAACTAGTGCCTGTTTTTCTGGACATCGTGAGAGTGGGTAAATCCCACTCCTTGTGACCATCTCTAAATTTTTAATGAGACTTCCCATTTGTAAACTCCTCTAGTAGTATATGTTAGACTGTTCATCACATTTGTTAGGTCTGTCTAGGAGGAAATAGGTCTGTCTAGGAGGAAATAGTTTTAAAATGTTTTCAATAACTTCAATCATTTTATTCATTTATATGGCTTTTTGGGGAAGTGTCTAATATAACTCCTTACTTATATTTATATGCCTTTTTTATTTTAAAGTATATCTATTAGAACTTTGGATTTGTATCATTATAGAAAAAGGCAGATTTCACTTACAAAATTTTCATGAATTACAATTTTTTTTATTTCTTATTGAAAATCTTTGGGAAGCACTGATGACAGTAACAAATAGAGGGTGCTATTTGGACGTTCAGTGGTGTGGTTGGTTAAGTTGCTAATTTGCATAGTATATACAGTATCTGAAGATGTCTAAAGCAATCCGTCTTGCGCAAAATCTTCTGACGTGAAGAGTAAAAATGGTTGTTTGCATGTGTGGGGCTTGAAAAAGGAATGCATTTTGTGAATGTACCATGAAATTAAAGGCAACGGACCTTCATTCGAGGGAGTATACATGTGCATTTCTGTGTATACAGAGTGTAGAATGAATGGTGTCTGTCTAGTTAAACCTGATTATCAGTGAAGTGTCACTTCATATGTTTTTTATGTCTCATATACTTTCCTGTCTTTTGCAACATAATACATTGCAAGATAACTAAAGAGCTATATTATGAATCCGAGACACATAGCTAAGCATTTTCAACCTGACAAATTTATTTGTTCTTTTTATGTTCTTATTCTGTTTGGTCTGATTATATCCAGTTTCTTTGTTTCCCTGTGATAGAATTTTACTTACTGCAGTGCTGTATTTCTCCTTTCCTACTTATATCTTGCCTTATTTTTCTTGACTGGTATTCTGTCATTTCTTCCTAGTTCATCATCATGGAAGTAAAATGTTACGCTCGGAGTCAAACTCTTCAATTACTACTCAGCCTCTTATAGGTTGGCAAAATCTCCCTTTCTTTCATTTCTTTATACTTTCACTCCTTCCAGTCATTCGCTTTGGTACTTTCCTGTGTTTGCCATTTTTTAATTTGTGTGTAGTGCATGCGTGTTTCATTTTGTATCCCTGGGACTAGACTGTAAGGCTGTATAAAATGTGGTTAGCATGCATTGTGAGGTGAAGTTTTCAAAAACATTACTAGAGAGCCATATTGCATGCTTACTATTCTCTACAAAATACACTTTCTCATACTTTTATATATTATAAAGAAGCACTATGGGTCCCACATTCAGGGAAGGCCTTGCAATCTGAGTCCAGTTAAAATATGTATGCTGTATGTCTGGCAGTAATTGCATTTGATGGCTGCTCTTGCATACAGCAGCACTTTATGGGAAGAACTACATTCAGTAAAGGAGGACATGGATAAGCAGGCTGATGTAAAGCTTAAGAATCAGCATACTTTACTGAATCTTAGTTTTGTATAGTGTCGTAACCATGGTAACACTGTCATAGCAATGGTAGATAACTATGCAGAAAGTGATATTTATTTTGAATTAAAACACAATGCTTGCCCAGACCCTGCCTATTCTCACTTTCTGTAAAGTTACAGCAGGTAGGCCTTTTTTTTAAAAAATATTCTTGAATGATTTTTATACCCTACATTGGGGTAATTATTTTATAATCAGGCTGCTCAGTATATTCAATTTGCTTTGTGCCACAGTTATTTAAAGTGGCTTCATCCCTCAAACATTCTGTCACTTGCTGCTTACAAAGTGTATTTACAGAAGTAGGAGTCTGAGCTTTGTGGCATGCACAGCTAGATCATTTAATAAAGTGACGATTGATTAAATGTTCATTGTTTATATTCTGTCAAGTGAAATTGTTTATTTTCATCCAAAGTGGCTTGTCCATTATTCCAATTCTCACAAGCAGATCTCACTGTATATGCTATAGTACTGTAATTACAATGTTCACACTGGTGTGCTAAGTTCACATTCACCTCCGTGTCTTCCTGTAAGTAATATGCAAGTGGAGCACACTGGGTAGAGAAAGGGAAAGGTAGAGTCAAAGTGTCATACTGTGACACATATACAGGAAGAGAAGTACCAGGTAAGATTTTTAAAAAAAACAAAAAAAAAAACATATTATAGGTTCTCCTACTGAGGATAGAAATGTATGCATGTGAGTGTGCACTATTGACTGTAACATATAACATTTATAAATATAGAAAAGCAATACTGACATGGACCTATGAAAATCCATAGGAACTTGTCAGTGTTACTAATGAGTTGCAGGATCTGAATATTTCTGAATATTTCTGTTCAAAAGTCTCAAAAAGTCTCCCCCCCCGGTCTCCATATCAGTGACACTGGGCTGGAGACAGCGTGATCCCTCCATAGCCTGGAGTACTATTTTCATTTGTAATTATGGTAATAATTTGCAGATGGTTTTCAAGGATATACAAGATTCTCAGCTAATGTACCTTACTGAACTATAATGTAAATATAAAAAAGAGTGTTGGTTATGTGCATGCTGGTAATATTTTATTCATAACCCACTTACAGAGTTCTTAACTGTCTTACACAGGACTGAACAGTGTTACTAAATCCTACTGTAAGCCGGGCTCATGCTAGCTTTGAGTATTTCAACTGTGCAAGGCTGAAGTGCAAGTGCCTTGGCATAATTTTATGTTACAATGAAGAAATCAAAGTTCATTTACCTGTGTTTTTATAAGGCTAATTAAAAATCAAGACAGTATATACTTATTAACCAATGTTACTGTACACAAATTCAGTTAATGTGTAATAATAATGGAAAACCAGTTAATACTAAAATCCATAAATGCATGTATTGAAGGCTGTGCATTATAGGAAATCTACTTATAGTACTGATTATCAGTGGTGTAACTAGGTGTAACAGTGGTGTAAAAATCTTCATCCCCATCCTTCCGACCCACTTCCTGCCTCTGCCCACTCCTGGCCCAGACCCCACACACTCTCAACTGCCCACTATACAGCTTTGCTGTAGAGGAAGCAGACCCCGCAGCCCTGGCCCCTCTCTTCCCCAGGCCCCTTTGCAACTGCAGTGTTGCTTCCTTTATAGCCACGCCACTGTTTTTTATGTTACTGGTCTACAGTCTGCCTTGTATTCTGAGATCTTATTTCTTCTTCTTATAACAAAGCTCAGCTAATGAATTGTATTAAACTGTTGATTTTGTTTGAGTCTGATGAGTTGAGCTGAGACACCTGATTCTTGTTATAGCTAAAGGAAGGACAAATGTAGAGCTGCGTGAGAAGTTCATGCTACCAGAAGGTGCTAGCCAGAGCATGACTCCATTCCGGCCAAAGGGTCGTAGATCTAGACCATCTTCAAGAGGTGCATCCCCTAACAGATCCAATTCCAGTCCAAACATACAAGCCAGTCCATCATTGGCTGCAAGTTCCAGTACACCTAAGGTATGTAACAGTGACCTATCAAACATCTTTTATTTATTAGATATTAAGGCACATAGATTAGTCAACATCTAACATTATAGTTCCAAAGTCTTCATACATATTGAACAGGAATTCAGGTTCAGCTGGAACTTACCCAATTTGGTGATCATGTATATGCAAATGTTTTTGTTATATTTACTCACATCTATATTAACTAAGGATCTTTTATTTTCATCAGAGCATAATCTGTCATGTTGGTATCACACTAAGTATAATTAAAGTTGAAACTGATTATGAAACGGAACTCCCAACATTTTGCCCAAGAGTACCTTCCCACATTGATTCTGTATTTGTGTGGTTCCTGGAAGTTGTAGTTCAGAAACAACTGGCGGGCCTGGACATCACTGATTTGGAGATGCTGGGATGCTGGCATGAATCTCTAGACTCAGCTTTAATTTCCTAAATCAGCTGTTCTATAATATTTTGACTTACCATTGTTCCATACAGACACCCCTCCATTTAACACGCAATTATGGTAAGCCATGGCTGACAAACAGCAAAACCTCAACACCCTGTAAGAGTCCCGAGTCCCCAGAATATCAACTCTCATCTCTGGAGGTACAGTAAAGATAGAGCATCAGAATGCGTATTCTCTTTAAATCGCAACTTCACTAACCACTGTCGGAAATTCCCGCCAACCTCTGTCTCCCACATTAACTCGTTTCTTTATCGATGCTCATTCTCAATATACAGAACTTTATCTCTTTCTATTCTGTTCTTAATTAAAGGAAGAATTTTTCCCTTTCTAAAACTATAAATTAATAAAAATGCATCACTTGTAACATAATTCATGCCCACAGTGTCTAATCATAATTCTTGCTTATTATCTTTTATTGAATAGTTCAAGTATATGCAATGCTCAGCAGATTATAATTGATTCACTGAACAGATACAGGTATAGGAGCTCTTATAAGGATTCTTTGGGTTCTGTGGCTTCCATGTTAAGTGTTGTTCTGGAATTGCTAGTGCTATATTAAAATTTATTGTAGCAAACATACCAGTTGGGTGGAAGGGTGTTAAATTCAGAGTTTAACCCAATCTTCAATGCTTCTTTCTTCACTTTCACAGTGGGAGGAAGGGGGGTAAAGAACTCCCAATCCTCTCCAAAATCCTTCAGAATCCCAGTATTCAAATTTTTTTCTTTGTTAGGAGTAGTTATGGGCTCGCTGGTCTTTGGATCTTGATAAGAGATCCCATACCTGTACTATTTACATGTATCCAATGAAAACCATCAGTGTTTTAAACTATTGGACTTTTAAATGTACATGTTTCTAACCTATTCTATTACTGTTTTTACTTCCCTTTAACATTTAACATTTTTTCATATGTTAGTGCAAAATGGGCAATTTGATACTGGCTAAAATAGATCTTACTTAGCTTAAAATGCTTAAGAGCATGTTAAATATGGTATAATTGCAAATTGCGACTATTTGTGCGCATACTCTGCGTTTGAGTAATGCCACAATTTTGGTGGTGGAGAAAATATTTGCAAAACAGGTTTTGGAAATTAAGAATTGAAATAACCAACTCAATATTCGCACACAACTCCGCACAGTGGTTCGCTCAAACACCAGCTCATTTGTGAGCCATTTGCGAATATTTGTGTGCAATGCGAATTTGCAAAAGAAGTTCACAGCAGGGCAATATTTATGCATGTAGGAAAAAACATGGACAATACAATCATTTGTGAATAAATATAAATATGTGCTGCCAAAATGTATATAGTAAATGACCCCGTTGTATTTCCATGGAAATCCTTAATTTATATTTTATATTTATTCATCAGCTTTGTGTTTATTTCACACAGACAACACCTATACAAGGAAGCAAGCTAAGGCTCCCGGGATACCTGTCCGGCAAAGAATTTAACTCAATAGGAGACAGTAACATTTTAACTACTGCCGCCACCAAAGTCAGGACACAGTTTGCAGGTAGGAAATCTTATATTTATTATATGTTCATATAAATTGATTCTTTATACCTTAAGATAATTTAAAATATTTTTTAAAATTAGTGTAGTCTTGTTATACATATGTGTTATTTACCTTTCTTATAAACTGTACAAATGTCTATTTGTGTATGGTTATTTGCCACATAAATATACATTTTCTAATTACACTGTCTATATTTATAATTTATTTAACAATTTCAAAATCGGCTTGTGCTGCATCTGAGGATATTTTGCCACAATGTTCCCTAATGCATTGGTGAAGCCAATGCAATATAATTATCATTATTAAAGGAAAACAAAGGAAATAAGGATTAAAGGAAAGAGACTGAGTGCAGCCTGGATAGCAGTTATTAGTACCTTTTGTCAGAAAATGTTGGTTATATAGCTGAAGCTATAAGAATGCATATCATAAATCTTTATATTACATTGGTGATATAGCAAGAGAGAATTTTGTTAAGATCGTCTCTCTGCAATTATAAGAATATTTTTGTACAGAAGAACATAAACTAATGTTAGAATGACTATTAATATTAAATATAAAATAATTCACTATAATATAATGTTCATTGTGTACTCCATGTACAGTTCCTTTAGAACAGGGGTGTCCAACCTTTTGGCTTCCCGGGGCCACATTTGAAGAAGAAAAATTTTCTGGGGCCGCACATGAAATACACAACACTTTTGATTTATAAAAATAAAGGAAAAACACAGAAATTAACTACAATACCAGCTAGATAACCATATTGAGCTATACACTGGAATATGGGACAAATATAGAGCAACCTTCTCTGCTATATGATTACTAATTGGGCAATAAGTAGTCCCCCTCCTCCCTAGGTCACCACATTGTTACAACCTGGCATAGTAAGCCTATTCCTAACAAGACAACAGACTGAGGTGGTAATGATAACCCGGTAATGATAATCATTACCACCTCAGTCTGTCATATTGTTAGGAATAGGCTTACTATGCCAGCTAATCATGTGTTTGGACAAAAAACAGAACAACAACATGTTATTTCACTCTTTTATTTTCTCCATACCTTTTATTAATTGTTCATTTCTTTCTTTTTTTCACTTACTTTCCTTTTCTCTCTCCACATGCAATGTGAAGCAAATATATGGTTGTACAATGCACAAAAAAGAAGATACAAGTAAAGTTTTACAAAAAAAGAAAAGAGAGCAAAACAAACCATCCTAATGGGATTTTTGACATTGCACTTGACTTGATAAACTACTGCTCAATGGAACCAGATATTGATGCATTAGATTAGAAGTAGTTGCAATTCTCAGTGAATATTCAAGGTGCTCATCAGATAATCTGGTTCTAATTTTGTGGCAAGCAACTCCAAAAACTACATGGCTCTTCTCCTGCCTAATGAAAGGCTAGCTTCAGCCTGCAGCTTACTGGTAAACTTTACAAAAAAAGTAAAAGAAAAGAGCAAATTAAACCATCCTAGTGGGATTTTAGAGATTGTGTTTGATAAACTACTAATCAATGCATCAATATCTGGTTCCATTGAAGTAGTTGCAATTCTCAGTGAATATTCAAGGTGCTCATCAGATAATTTGTTCTAATTTTACTCTTAGTGTGCTTCATTCTTCATTCATAAGAAAAGAGAGCAAAACAAACCATCCTAATGGAATTTTTGACATTGCACTTGACTTGATAAACTACTGCTCAATGGAACCAGATATTGATGCATTAGATTAGAAGTAGTTGCAATTCTCAGTGAATATTCAAGGTGCTCATCAGATAATTTGGTTCTAATTTTACTCTTAGTGTGCTTCATTCTTGAAAAAAGTTGCTCACAAATATAGGTGCTGCCAAAAAGTGATGACAGGAATAAGGCATGGTTGTGAAGTGAGGGATATTTATCTCTGGGAAGATAGGACCTATAAAAGTCCAGTAAAGACACATGATCAAATTTTTCCTTAAGCTGGAAGTCAGATTGCAGCTCAATGCATTCCATTTGAAAATTGTCAGGTAACATATTTATGTCAACTGAAAATGGTGTTGCAAATATAGCAAAATGTTGTTTATTTTCCCTGAAATCCTGAAAACGTTTTTCAAATTCTTGTATAAAATCATAAGAAAAGAGAGCAAAACAAACCATCCTAATGGAATTTTTGACATTGCACTTGACTTGATAAACTACTGCTCAATGGAACCAGATATTGATGCATTAGATTAGAAGTAGTTGCAATTCTCAGTGAATATTCAAGGTGCTCATCAGATAATTTGGTTCTAATTTTACTCTTAGTGTGCTTCATTCTTGAAAAAAGTTGCTCACAAATATAGGTGCTGCCAAAACGTGATGACAGGAATAAGGCATGGTTGTGAAGTGAGGGATATTTATCTCTGGGAAGATAGGACCTATAAAAGTCCAGTAAAGACACATAGTCAAAGTTTTCCTTAAGTTGTCTACACATGCAATGTGAAGCAAATATATGTTTTTACAATGCAAAAAAGATGATAACTGTAAGAGTAAAGTTTACAAAAAAAGTAAAAGAAAAGAGAGCAAATTAAGCCATCCTAGTGGGATTTTTGACATTGTGTTTGATAAACTAATGCATCAATATCTGGTTCCATTGAAGTAGTTGCAATTCTCAGTGAATTTTCAAGGTGCTCATCAGATAATTTGGTTCTAATTTTACTCTTAGTGTGCTTCATTCTTGAAAAAAGTTGCTCACAAATATAGGTGCTGCCAAAAAGTGATGACATGAATAAGGCATGGTTGTGCAGTGAGGGATATTTATCTCTGGGAAGATAGGACCTATAAAAGTCCAGTAAAGACACATGATCAAATTTTTCCTTAAGCTGGAAGTCAGATTGCAGCTCAATGCATTCCATTTGAAAATTGGCAGGTAACATATTTATGTCAACTGAAAATGGTGTTGCAAATATAGCAAAATGTTGTTTATTTTCCCTGAAATCCTGAAAACGTTTTTCAAATTCTTGTATCAAATCATAAAGCAAGGCTGCATATTTTTCAGTGTTCACAGGAACATGTTTGGCCAATGTGTTGAAATGCATAAAATTGTTTGCCTTAATTTGATCTTCCCATAATTTTAGTTTCGTTTGGAATGCTGTTATGCCTTGGAACATTGTGTTGATAAGCTGGTTTTTACCTTGAAGACGCATATTTAAGTCATTCAAATGGGAGGTCAAATCCACTAAAAATGCTAAATCTGTAAGCCAGTTTTCATCATCAAGTTCAGGCACACATTTTGCTTTTGATACCATAAATGACTTTACTTCATGTCGCAAATCATAAAATCTTTTCAACATTTGGCCTCGACTTAGCCATCTTACTTCTGAGAAGTAAATGACATCACCACAGTCAGCATCTATACTTCTAAGAAATTCCTGGAACTGGCGATGATTCAAGCCCTTGGCCCTTATGAAATTCACAGCCTTTATCACTATTTGCATGATGTTATCCATTTTTAAAGCTTTTGCACATAAATTTTCTTGATGTACTATGCAATGATACTTCATTAAATGTGAGTTTTTGGCAGCAATTGCATCATTTTCTATTAATTTTACAAGTCCCTCTCTTCTACCTACCATTGCTGGGGCACCATCAGTAACTATACCAGATATGTTTACAAAAGACAGAGAATATCTATTTAACATATTTTTTACTGCTTCATATAAATCTCTTGATTTAGTTGTGTCTTTTAATGGCACTAAAGAAGCCATCTCTTCAGTAACATTATATTCATTATCAATACCTCTCATAAAAATGGCAAGTTGAGCCGTATCTGTAGCATCAGTGCTTTCATCCACTGCCAAAGCATAATATTTAAATTTAGCAGCTTTACTCTTCAAACATCTTTCAACAGATTTTCCAATGTCTTCTGTTCGCCTGGCTATAGTCTGGTGTGACAAACTTATTTTAGAAATATCCCCTTTTTTTTCAGGGCAAATTATGTCTGCCACACTTTCCATACATTGCTTAATAAACTCACCATCAGTAAATGGTTTTGATTTTTTTGCTATTAAATATGTTACCACATAACTAGCTTTTACAATAGATTCTGTCTGAGTAATAACTTTTTTAAATAAATTTTGTTGAGAAGACAGACTTTTCTTAAGTTCCATTGCTTTGTCCTTACGACACATTCCTTGATACACAGAGAATTTTGCAGCATGTTTTTGCATATAATGCCTTTTTAAATTATAGTCTTTGAAAACTTGCACATATTCACCACAAATTAAGCAGAGTGCTTTACTGTTTGCCTCAACAAAAAAGTACTCTTCTGTCCAATTTTCTTTAAACACTCTTCCTTCCTCTGTAACTTTTCTTTTTCTGTGTTCTTTTTTCGATTCAGAGATTCTGAAAGCCATGCTAAAAAAAATAGGGACTATATTTATTATGTTGTTAATTGTGAAGCATGGCTAGCAATACTTAATGTGCTGCAGATGTACTGCTTACCTGCCTTTCCTAATAACAGGACTGTAGTAGGAGGTTGATGACTGCTATTTTTCTGCACTTTGAAGCTGCACACCACCACATGGGAACAAATAGCAAGAGTTTGCTAGAAGAAAAATAGGGACTATATTTACCAATTATGGCTGCCAACTGTAAAAAAGCATAGCAGGTGATGCATGAGGTGCCACTTAATAATGCTTACCTGCCTTCTAAATAACAACTAAGGCTCACTTGCAGGTTGATAGGTTAAAAATGATAAGCTCTGTGTTTCTGCTATAGGAAGCTGCACGGGAACGAATAGCAAGAGCTATAAGGAAAATATGTACTATATTACCGTTTATGGCTGCCAAATGTAAAACATAGCAGGCGATGGGAGAGGTGCCACTTAAAAATGCTTACCTACCTTTCCAAATAACCACCGAACGCTCACTTTCAGGTTGATCAGCTCAGTGTTTCTGCTGTAGGAAGCTGTGTACAGTGCACCTCACAGGAACAAATAACTGTTTAAAAAAGGGAATGCTATGTAAAATGCCCGTTCATGGATGGCACACATCGCATACAAACAGGGTTGCCAGGTCTAATTTTCAAAACCAGCCCAAAACTAGCCAAGTGGCATTCAAAGGTAGCCCAAAAATAGCTCAATATTTGCAGGAAAAAAAAGTCTAAAAAATAAATGAATGTATGTGAAAATATGCCTTTTTTAAATTTTCACTGTTTTGCTAATTTTCCAATAAAGGTAGGTACAGACTTGACCATCACCAGGGGTGTAACTAAAAGAGGCCCAATTTGTAACTGGCGTATTTTCATAAAAAATTATTTATTTCACTGCACATATTGTGCTATGTTTGGGCTACTTTTGAAGTTGAATAAACAATTTATTTATAATTCATTTTTCAGTTACAAAATTAATTCTCTATTTTTGATACTATGAACTGTGAATTTAATTAAGAAGTGATAATTCATTGCAATGCACTTATAAGCTATTAAGTACATTTACCTCATAATTAATTATCTTAAAAAACAAATCAATTGATTATTGGGAATCACAGGGGGCTTGGGAATTCATTTATTTTTAATTAATTTTTGTATTAATTCTAATTTATTGCACTGCTCTTTAATTAGCCTACAGACCTACACACAGTGAATTTAGTGAAAATAATAATTCCAGAAAATTGTGGAATAGGTATATGGCCCAGGGGTGTTATTACACAAATCCCTACTTCCAAATTTATCATGTCAAATGCAAAGCACTAAGCCAGACTAAAACAGTAAAAAATTCTGTACCTGTAAAAATACTGTGCAGGTGTATTGTGCTGAACCAGGGGAGCTGAGGTAATAATAATTGGTTGCTGTGGAGTGCAAGAGTGCCAGACTTGCCAGTAAGCTGCAGGCTGAAGCTAGCCTTTCATTAGGCAGGAGAAGAGCCACGTAGTTTTGGGAGTTGCTCGCCACGTAGTTTTGGGAGTTGCTCTCTCTCTGTGCCTTTTATCACGCTGCCAGACAAGAGGGGGCAGGGCCCAGCAAAGCCAGGAAATTGGCGCCAAAAACACGCGCTGCTAGCTAGCAGCCGTTGGGGAGACTGGAGAACACAGGCGGTGACGTCACACGCAGAGCGCCGGCGCTGACGTCACACGCAGAGCGCCGGCGCTGACGTCACACGCAGAGCGCTGACGTCACACGCACCGCACGCACAGCACAGAGAGGCTGCAGCCAGCAAAACTGTGGGGAGAGGAGGCGTGCCTTTCCTCTGACGCACGCTTCCTGCTGGGCCGCACGGACCTCCATTCCGAGCCGCATGCGGCCCGCGGGACGCGGGTTGGACACCCCTGCTTTAGAACTTATATTGAGTAATGACCAATTAAGGCAAATAAATATGTTGAGTTCTACAAATACTGTTCATAACTGATGAGCTATACTAAAATTGAGTGCTGTTCTTATATCTACCAGGGAGCTGTTATCATATGTCAGGGAGCTGCTATCTAGTTACCTTCCCATTGTTTTGTTGTTAGGCTTCCAGGGACGGAGAAGGGAAGTAAAGAGTGACTGAAGTTTATCAGAGCTCAAGTCACATGACTGGGGGCAGCTGGGAAACTGACAAAATGTCTAGTCCCATGTCAGATTTCAAAATTAAATAAAAAAAAATCAGTCTGCTCTTTTGAAAAATGGATTTCGGTGCAGAAATCTGCTGGAGCAGCACTATTAACTGCTGCTTTTTGAAGAAAAAAAAAAACATGTTTTCCCATGACCATATTCCTTTGGTGTTAAATACACTGTGTTTTATGATAACAGAATTCCTAGTTATTTTCTTGCTACTATTAGTGCTCCTGAACTTTAATATACATTGCGGTGCAAAAAATGCCCTGTATCTATTTAAGTGTGCTATTATCTGCTTATGGCGTTTCCTCCATATAAAACTGAAATATCACAAGCATCTTAAATCCCAACTAAAGCCCCACAAATGATCTAACCATGCATTGTGCTTGATATAGCAGTCCAGAGATATTTCAACCATATGGCATTGAAAAGCAGTGTTTCCAGAGTTATTGGATGCAACCAGCGCCGGATTCGCTGGGCGGGCGCCCCTAGGCCGTGCTCTCCGCGCGGTCCTAGCGCCCGCCCGCACTACCACACGCTGGCGCAAAAGCGCGAGCGTCGGAGCACTGGGGAGCACAGGCTCCCCACAGAGCGGCTGGGCGGCATGCCACCCCAAAAAATGTGCCGCCCTAGGTCCGGGCCTATGTGGCCTCGCTACAAATCCGGGCCTGGATGCAACTCCATATTGTTCTTTAATTAAGTTACCTGTTAGTAATACTCTCCATCAGTGATCCCCAACCAGTAGATCGTTGCTCCCCAACCTCTTGGATGTTGCTCCCATTTGCTTTAAAGCAGGTGATTATTTTTGAATTCCAGGCTTAGAGGCAAGTTTTGGTGCATAAAAACCAGGTGTACTGCCAAACAGAGCTTTCTGTAGGCTGCCAGTCCATATAGGGCTACCAGTAGCCAATTACAGTCCTTTGTTTGCATCCTCAGGAACTATTTTCATGCTTGTGTTGCTCCCCAACCCTTCTTACATATGAATGTGGTTCACGGGTGAAAAAGGTTGGGGATCCCTGGTCTACATGATGCTAGGAGATGACTGTAGTACACATTTGGATTAATTTACTTATCCCATGGATGCAAGTGTCCTACAAATGTAAAATTGTACTGTTTAGAACCCGTCTGCTGAGCACTTGCACCAGTTGTGAAAGAACGGAAAAGAAAATGGATATTGTCTATACACATACTGGGCACAAAAGGGCATGCAAAAAAAATTGTCAGGGGCCACTAGCCATAAGGTCCAGTGTAAGGAAGCTAGTACTGGTGAAAAATGGTACTGGCAAACAGGTTACACTCTTTATTAGGTGCTGATAGGGCAGGCAACAGGCAAAACTTTTAACTGAAATAACCAGATTCCAAGTGATAAGTGTATACTCTTATCAATAGGTCCATGTGCACATGCCCCAGACCTTCAGCTAGAGGAGAAATGAACACACAGCCTGTAACTAACAGAACTATCTGGCATGGAAAGATTAAGGCTATATAGTCGCACTATGTAAAGTGTAATTGATGTTTTTTTAATAAATATTTCAGCAGCAATCTTTGACCGAGATTCAGTTTGTGCCAGCAGGCAGAACAGGCAGTGCAGATGTCAGGTGGAGCAGTACTATCATTGCCATCACCAGAGGGGCCTGTAGAGTCCTTACAAAAATGTAGTAAGATGTATTATAATACAGACACAAAGTGCTATTTTTTTGGTTTTTTTTTTACCAATTTGTAACATTGAGCCTACTACTGCCTTAATGTTTATTATAGGGCTCCTTTTCTGTGCCCTGCATTGGATTTTTTTAAATATTCAGAGAACAGTGTCATCTTAGAATGTTAGAACATTGATTTAGGTAACAAAAGCTAAAATAAGTCTGTAAATAAAATATGAATGTTTATCAAAATAAGAGCAACAATTTTCTTTGTGGAGAAATGATTGTATTAAATCCAGCGACTCGCTGAGCTTGTCTTCCTGTACAGTATTTAATCATCTGTCATTTAGATTTACCATAATTGATGATTAAATTAACACTAATGTCATTCTGTACTGTTTTTAGACTACAGGAAAACTCCAAGTCGTGCCGGAAGCAAAGCTGGAAGCAGATCAAGCAGTCGGCGCGGCAGCGATGCCTCAGACTTTGATATTTCAGAAATCCAATCAGTGTGTTCTGATATGCCCGAGACTTTGTTAAACAGCAGCAGGCCGTCTCCGCGAGCAAGTCCACGCTCAGGAACAGGCAAACCTTCCAAAATTCCAACACCACAACGACGGTCTCCAATGAACAAACCCAACAAACTGACAAAAAGATAAGGGCGCCTTGCTCTGCACAGCTTTTTTTCATTGTGCTTTGCCTATTTAAGTTCCTAAGATGTAAAAACTATTGTGTAAAATGCGATGTTTGATTTTAACCCTGCAGATGGCCTTAAATGTATGTTTGTCTTGTTTTTACACTTATTTTTATCAACATTTCATTGTCTTATCGTTTGGAAGAGTGTAAAGGAGATTCAATGAAACTAACCTGTCCCTCTTTGTGTGTCAGACATCCACTAAAGCAGTTGTTGAATGTATTTATAACTCTCTGCATTCTGGAAGACAGTACAGTATGCCAACCACAGCTTCATTAGTTACCAATATGAATACCTCAGAATGACAGTATTTATACTAGTGCAAAAAAAAAAAAAAGGTGATCTGAGCTGAAAATACAAACACTAAATCTTTATTCACTTGAATATATATTTATGCACACTGCATTTATTTTGCGCAGTTTTATGTTGGGGATCTCACAGGTCGGTATTTAATCACGTGCAAGACTCATTTTTCTTAACGCCTGTGAGATTCTGCCCAATAGAACTTTAGTTGTGTCCAAATAATCGCATTATGTGCATAAGTGAGGTTTTCTTTCGCTTGAGTGGATGATAGGTATCAGACTACTTTTGTATGAAATCCGTTTTGCTTGCAAAATCTAAATAATAAAACATGTCCAAAACCGATCGCATGGCTGGAATTGGTTTTATGAGCTATACGTTGAGGAATTAGATACAGGTTTCTCAGCTTTAAATGTGCAGTCAAAAGTTAACCTGATATGCCAATGAACAAACATCATAGGGAAGCTGTTGATTTGTTGCCCTGAGAGACCTGGTAAAACAAACAAAAAAACCATGAGCTGTTTGCATTGACACATACTACACATAATCGGCACAAATCCTGCAAGTTAAAAACTGTATGGGGTAGATTTACTACGGACGAATTTTCGCCAGTGTCAGTTTCGCACCCATCGCAGCACTCCGCTTTCCACAAATGCGCTCAAACTACGCCAATTCTCTTATATGCGGAGTTTCGTCCTGGGCACTGAACGCTGGCGACTTTTTTTGCAGCATTTCAAATGCTGTATTAAAGGGACGCTGTTTTTTAATGGAACAATTTTATTTACACCTAAAAGCAATGTGAATGTTATACATTTAAACAAAAAATATATTAGGGGTCATTTAGTGCAATTGTGGGCACAAACCAACATGTGTTCCATTATTCTTACAAGTAGATTTCAAGATGGAACCTTCTTGCATCTGCTGGAATGATCTACAGGTGAGTAAAAAGAGAGTATAAAATTGGACTGACCCAATTGTTGGCCCTGTAACTAATAATTGGATTATACAGCACACCTATGAAAACCTGCTGGGCAAAAACCACATCAACGCTCCAGAGCTGCCTGATTGGATTTTAAATATTTTTTTAATATATATCTGGCCAATTTTCAGCCATATATTAGTCAGCAGGACTCCACATGCATTGCCCAATAAGCTGCCAGCTCAGTCCAGAGGACTTTTATTGGAAATCTATCTGAAGTCTGTTGGCCTAAAAATAAATAAAATATATCATTTAAAAAATTTGCGAACGTTGTGCACAGAAATTGACTGGAAAAGCCATTTCGCACACAGAGTGAGTACAATCGAGAAGGGCTAAACCTGCTGCCACTATCCACCCACGTATGGGCACGACCACATAATAAAGTGATGCATTTAAAAATTCACTTTAATGCACAGAAAAACCACTGACCAAAGCCAAATGCGTAATCATCAATAACTGACTCAGCTCTTGAATTCTCTACCCAGAAATAAACAAGTGCTCGTAATTTACTTTTTATGGTTGAGTAACTCAGGGGTAATTATGGTGTTTCTCTATAAATAAGCTCAAGCACATGGCATGAATAATGGAAATGGTATCTATTCTTACAGAATGTCTAGACAATTTAACACAGTTTCATGGATTTATCACACAGAATTGACCATCGTTCCCGAGGGGGGTATATCCATTTCATACTAACCTGGAAATTATTGTAGTTTTCATTTTGTTTCAGCATGGTTGGTTATATACCCTTTGTAAGAGTTTTCTGTGTAACCATGCAACCTAAGCTGTTGATAATCATTGTGAATCACTTCTTTCCATTCCTTTGTGCATCATGTCTTACCCTCTGCCCCTTTGCAGTAACATCTGTGCTTTTGAATTAATTGTGTGATGTAGAATTTGCTTCACAGGCAGATTTGTGTCTCTTAGTACTTATTTTTTTAGCAGGACATACAAATGGGGTAACAGTAAATGAGCTTGTAGTGTGCAGAAAGATTTATTGATAAGCCTTCAGTTATTTTTAAAACTTGGACTTTTATTTGGAAAGTATGTCTAATGATGTAAGAAACTAGGCTTACTTGCATTTTAAGGTAAACAGCAGCTAAATCATGTATTTTAGAGGACAATAAACACAAGATTCTGCTTACTATGTACTCTCTATTGGCAGCCATTGGTGTAGCATTTGCTTATCTCATTCATTATCAGCTACTTATGGATAGACATATTCTCAAACACTCTCACTGGTAATTGCATCATTTCTCAACCTTCTACATCATGTCCAAGGCTGGGACGGCATCCCAAAAAAGTTTCCCACACAAAACTTCCAAAAGTGCTTTTGTACTTTTATGTTTCTTCATGTAATGCTCTAAGCATAATCTTTGTCTTCAGTTTATTTCAGATCAGTAAAAAATAAAATACAGTACATACCATGCCATCATTTGGCTTCAGAAAGGAGCATTAGAAAATGAGGATATATATGTAAATACATAAATCCCTCTATGGGTTTTTGGCATATTGCAGTAGAGCATGGGTTTCACAAGAATCTTAGTTTGTCCTGATCTGGGTCACATTATTTCACTATCACCAGGGCTAGATTTACATAGTGGGCACCCTAAGCCTGCTGCCGTTCATCACCCCTGTCCCCTCTACTTCATTTATGAACATGCGCACATTTTCATCATCAGGTTGGGAGCACTGGGATTGGCTCATGGGAAATTCAAAAAACTTGTATCTCATGATCAGCCCCAGAGCTTCCGAACCAATGCAGGTGTGGTTGGGCTTCATGACGCCCCCTAAAATCCTGCTGCCTTAGGCCCAGGCCTTGGTGGCCTTTCCACAAATCTGGGCCTGACTATCACAATAACTTGGGTAGCAAAGATTCCTAAACAAATTCAACAGTTACTGGAACAGTTGCAGTGTTGGACTGGGACACCAGGGGCCCGCCAAAAAGCTTAGACCAGGGGCCCACCATAAAACCTTAGACCAGAGGCCCACTCTCAGTACTAATATTCTTCATCTCCTCAATCAACATCTATTCTCCTAGTTATTCATCTATTCTCCTATTATTCCATCTTTTTATCCTCTTTGTTCTCATAGACTAGGGAATGGCCATGAAATAGGCCATAAGTTTAGCAGCATGAGGGCCCACTGACACCTGGGCCCACCTGGAGTTTTCCTGGTATCCCTGTGGGTCAGTCCGACACTGAACCGTTGTGGCAGAGGGGATGCACAGTACATTATAATGCAATATAGAGTAGTTGTCAAGACTGATCACAGGTGAGTGGCTGGTAGTTAGGAGCCTTGGTGCTGTATAACATGAGTACAGTGGGTATTTGAGGTTTTGATAGGCCGGAAACATGTTATGCAGAAGAATATTTTAATAATGAAAATGATGGCAATATAACAGATGAACAAAAGATAAAAAATAATATAAGTTCTTACACCAGGCCGGTGGTCAAGTGCAGGTAACAATAAAGGCAAGTCCAAGAAACAGGCTGAGGTCGGGGGCAGGCTGATGGCAGAGGGTAGTCCAGTAAGCAAGCGGAGGTCAATTACCAGGAGATCCAACAGAGAGCAGGTAATGGGAAACTGGAGCAGAGAACACAGGCACACAGGAACAGGGAACCGGACGGAGACTCAGGAACAAAGCAGGAATCAGGAACAAAAGCAGGAAATCTCTGGTCTGTAGAAACAGGCTGTGACGCTTAATGATCAAGCACCTGGGCATGGTTTGCAACAGGCTTATAAAGCCCCTTAATTGGCAAGCTATACACACCTGTGTTTGATAAAGGAGGAGGAGGAGTTGAGCAAACACATAAGGAAACCAGAGTGTCTATCAGCAATTCTGTAGAATCCTATCTCAAAGGTCTCCAGTGGCTCAGTGAGGTAATGCAGGAACTTAAAAGTATGTAGGCCAGAGTTCGATTCCAGGTAGTTCATGACAGTAGTAGTCATAGGCAAAGGGCTCAACTCTGGAGTTCTATGGTGAGCTCTAAATGATTCTCCCATACACTTTGGTCAATATACTGGTGAAACAATTAATAAGCTACCCCAGGGGCTTGTCTGCACATTTACAGGGTTAAACACAGTAACCAGCCCTCAATTTTTTTAAAATAAAGGAATTAACAAGCACAGAGGTCTATCCCATATATGTAATAAAAGGAACTAAGTTTGCCCAGGAACAGTAACCGACAGCAACCAATAAGATGTTTGCTTTTAAACAGGTGACCAATAAATGCTCCCTGCTGATTGGTCGCTATGAGTTACTTCTCCTGGGCAAGTTTAGTGCCTTTTATTACATAAACTTATAAATCCCTAATGCATTTGCATAATGTTGTAAAGTTTCAGATACTTCCTTCAAAACCAGATTCATATAAAAGCCATATTAATCTGGAGATTTATTTAGATGTGTGCTGAAGACTGCAGACAATCTATATGTATCCAATGAATTTTATAATTATATATGCGTGTACAGATTTAAAGGGGGAAAAGCCGTGAATCTGTGGCATGTATGTAGGATTAGGTGTCATCTGAATTAATATTATTTATGCTTATGAAAGGAGAATGAAATACAAATAAGCATATCCATCTAAACTGGTAAAAAACAATTGAAGAATTAAACTAAGAGAGGAGATGGGGGTTGTTTTCTCTGGAAATAAGGTGCTTGCAAGGGGACATGATTACACAAGTACATTAGAGGACATTATAGACAAATAGCAGGGAACCTTTTTACCCATAAAGTGGATCACCGTACCAGAGGCCACCCCTTTAGACTAGAAGAAAAGAACTTTCATTTGAAGCAACGTAGGGGGTTCTTCACAGTCAGGACAGTGATGTTGTGATGGCTGTTTCTATATAACTATATAAATACTGTATATCAAGCAATGATTAACAATATTACACACATTAGCTGACTCACACATATTTCTAGATAGTTGAATAAGCTGTAGCATAGGTACTACTATAAATATACCAGTTACACACTAAACAACAAACTTTAACATACGTATAAGACATATAAATAATATAACTGCAAAATATGTAACTCCTTGTTAGTGCTTGACATACAATTAATCAATTTTTGTACCAGAATGTTTCAGCCCTGAGAGAGTTCTAGGGAAGGTTGCTGATGCTGACTAGAATGGACCTGTATTATGGAGTGCTTTGGGAGATAAAAGTAGGTGTGATGGGAGTGGAACAAAGAACCTTCCCATCCCTTCTAAAATCTTGCAAGGAGTGCATGCTCTGTCCTTTATCTTCAGAACTCATTGATGTTGGAGCTCCACCAAAAATAACCTTTTCTAGCTATTACTCTTGCTCGGGGCTGAAACCCTCTCTGGCCATTTGCATTCTCTTTGCCCAAAAATCCACTGCTTCTCTTTCTGTTTGTTCATCCATCACCTAGAGTAGATGCACAGCTGGAAATGAGCAGACATGTTTAGTCTGTAGCTTTTGAGTTTGATGAACGTTGAGCTTTATTGTTCCCTCTCGCTTATATACTATTGTTGAAATACTGTCCCCATCCCCTTCTGGCAGTGAAAAGCGAATGTTTCAGCACCTTATTAAATGGATAAGTTCCTATAGTCCATTAAATGGTCAAGACAGTGGAATAAATACAAATGGAACTCTCTTGTACAGGCAGCATTGCTCACTGATTGGCTCAGTTCTGCCCCTCGATTAAGGACCATGAACATTCCATTTTATTGATGTTTAAAATTTGTATCTGTTTATCCAGCACCTGTGCCTTTTGTCATATTTACTGTAGCTTGAATGAAGTATTGAAGTAGTGAAGTAAACATACATTTTTTTTACCATTGCAGAGTCACGGCACATTATATTGAAATGCATAAAAACAATTATAATAAACACATTTTTTGGTGATACTGTTTCTCTAATGGGTATGTACTTTATGTGACATGTATTGGACAAAGAATTTGGAACGGATTCACAAAATACCCAATAAGAACTGCAAAGTATTGCTTGTGGCATATAGTTGCTGCAACTTGGTTTAGGATTCGGTGGTGTCATACAAGGTACATTTTGCAGTTAATAACACTATGTGATGACATCCCAGCAGGCTTATTCCAGTGTGACCCATAGGCATGTATGATATAAAGTCCAATTCACCTTAACGCCGACTGAATGATTGACTCAGTGAAAGCCATTAGTTCTCCTGTTGTTAATTATCCCTCAAGTTTGAAATTATATTTATCCCTTCCATCCTTAGCAACCGCTATTTCAATGCAGCAGAATCAGTGTCAATAGATAATGAGATAATGAGTTTATCTCTGATGCAGTTAAATGATCCTTCTTTAGAGACACTCTTATAATATTGAGGCAGGATAAGCATGGATGTACTATTGAGCATATACAAAGAGAAAGGGATTACACACAATATGGGATGGGATTTGCACATTAGGAAATTAGAACATTGAACAGTTTCCAAGTGATCTCCCTAAAGGGGTGGTTTGCCTTTAAGTTAACTTAGTACGTTATAGAATGGCCAGTTCTAAGCAACTTTTTAATTACTCTTCATTATTTATTTTTATATATAATTTTTTTTTATTATTTTCTTTTTTTTCTATGTAAGGCTACAGATTTATTGTTATTGCTACTTTTGATTACTCCTCTTTCTATCCAGGGCCTCTTCTATTCATATTCCAGTCTCTTATTTAAATCAATGCATGGCTGCTAGGGTAATGTGGACCCTAGCAACCAGATAGCCGAAATTGCAAACTGAGGAGCTACTGAATAAAAAGCCAAAGAACTAAAAAAAACAACAACAAAAAAATGAAAACAAATTGCATATTGTCTCAAAATATCACTCTCCACATCCAACTAAAAGTTAACTCAAAGGAGAAGGAAAGGTTAAAACTAAGTAAGCCTTATCAGAAAGGTCCACCTAAATATACCAGTAAACCCTCAAAGTAATGCTGCTCTGAGTCCCCTGTCAAAAGAAACACTGCATTTCTTTCCTTCTATTGTGTACACATGGGCTTCTGTATCAGACTTCCTGCCTTCAGCTTAAACCTCCTTGCCCTGGGCGTGAGCTTGCTCAGTTTGCTCCTCTTCTCCCCCCCTTCTCTGCTGTAATCTGAGCCCAGAGCTATAAGTGAGCAGGGAGAAACTCAGGCAGGAAGTGATGTCACACAAAGCTAATGTAATGAACCTCTGTAATGAATAAACTGAGCACCTAAACGAGAGATTGGCTTAGAGTGGTGTGACTAGGTTTTGGTTAAAAAAGCGGTAACACCAGTATTTACTATTGCTGGTTCTATGCAAAGGGGCAAAAGGAACAAATATTTTCTCCAGCGAGGCTCAGTGTCTCAGAGCATCCAGCCACTCTTATTCTATTGCCAACTGCTTTCTGCATGACTTACAGTATAAATGGAACTAAGTCAGTATATACTCTCATCCCCTTTAATGTCTGGGTCTGGCTTGTCTGGTGCCTTAAAGGAAAACTATACCCCTCAAACAATGTAGGTCTCTATAAAAAGATATTGCATAAAACAGCTCATACAGTATATAAAACCCTGCTTCATGTAAATAAACCATTTTCATAATAATATATATGTTTTAGTAGTATGTGCCATTGAGTAATCATAAATAGAAAATTGTCATTTTAAAAAATAAAGGCTGCCCCCTGGATCGTAGGATACACTGTGCACACAAACAAACCAAACATGTTAAGTCACATGAGCCAATTAACAGACAGAGTTGTGTCTTTTGCTTCCACACTTCTTCCTGTGACAGTTAGAGTTGTAGTATTTCTGGTCAGGTGATCTCTGAGGCAGCACACAGACCATCACAAAATGGTGGTTCAAGGCAAGAGATGTAAAAGGGCAATATTTACTTAAATGGGTTGTTCACTTTTGAGATAACTTTTAGTATGATGTAGAGAGTGATATTCTGAGATCATTTGTAATTGTTTTTCTTTTTTTATTATTTGTGTTTTTTGAGTTTTTCAGCTTTTTATTCAGCAGCTCTCCAATTTGCATTTTAAGCAATCTGGTAACTAGGGTTCAAATTATCCTAGCAACCATGCAATACATTTGTAGCCTTACAGAGCATTTGTTGTTTAGATGGAGGTCAGCAACGCCCATTTGAAAGCTGCAAAGAGTCAGCTATAAAATAGCTATAAAACTATATAAAATAAATAATGAAAACCAATTGAAAAGTTGCTTAGAATTGACCATACTATACCATAATAAAAGTTACCTTAAAGGTGAACCACCCCTTTAAAAATATATTCTAGTTTGATAATATTCTTTAATATGCCACTTAATTTGATATAAACTATCTGTTGTTCAAGTATTCATTTTGGGGTTAAAGATTTCCTTTACATCCCCATCTGACCCTGCTGTTAAATTCTGAACATACTGGGATGGACACTTACTCATAGACAACAGCTACCTGCAAATGTGTGTGTTGTGTTGGACAGGGAGCCACACGGGAGATTAGTCGGGGGACAGAGGAATATAATGTGGTGTTATAACCATTTCCTATGCAAGAATAATAACAGAGAGAAGCATGCAAGCTGCTTTAGTTCTGCTTTTATGGAAACATGTCACTGACTCTGAGCTGGTGCTTTGTCTGGAGTAAAAAAAGGGGAGATATTTTTAAATATAGCAGCAGCTAAAATAAGTCAGCTAAAAATACCTTAGATCATTTGGATAAGATATGAAAACAAAATAAATATTCGCTTTCAGCCAGTGCTTGATATTATTGTTGCAAGTTTAAAATGCCTTTAGCCCCGTTAGAGAGAAAAAAAGGGGATTTGAAGATTATGTGCATATAAGGCAAAGTTGATCCACTATGATACAATTACAGTGCTGTAAAACAGAAAATCTAGGTGAGGGTCCCTGCCAAACCATGAATCAGTTGCAGGCTCTTCTACTTTCCATTGCCTAATAGTTCTGTTTGAGCGATAGCCCATAATAACTACACTGATTGGAATAGCAGACACACTGGCAGGAAAAAACAGCACTGGCAGCCATCTCTGGGACATTATTTGATACTGTTCTAAATTTAGAGTGAGTGAACAACATCAGATCCTTCATTCATTAACATAATTTGTTATTAGAAATCTGTTTGTTCCTATATTCCTCCTGAAGCATCAAGTAAATAGAGCACTGAGTCAAAAATAACTCTGTTATCCCTATTCTGTTTTTTATCTTGCTTCATTCCACTTGAGGGGACGTGACTTTTATTTACTTTCTCCAGAACTAAGCACACCAGCTCCTTGTACAGTATATGATCTATTGCAGAGCTGTCCCTTTACAGAACCTCAGCCCAATGAATGGAATTGTTTCGGGGATGTTCCATGGGCTGAATGACCCATTTATAAACATATTTCCATCTGAGAGGGTTCAAGTGAGACACATCTGGTTGACACCTTACTCAGAAATGAGGTTCACAACCCCTGCTATCTGCAATGCATTCAGTAGTTGTGGAACAAATCCAGGGCAGCAACTTGTCTGCAAAGTTCTTTATTGGGATAATGAGTTACACAACATGTTTCGGGCCCACGCCCTTTATCAAGTGTAAAAAGGAACAACCAAAAACAATCATTTATAATCTCATGTGACTACCAGCAGTGCAGTATGGGTAAAAGTTTTCCATTAACTATTTAGTGTTATACATCTTAAAGTGCATTGTGCAACTATAACTCCCATATGGCTGCACACAGTTCATCATGGATAAAACTTTTTCATTAACTATTTAGTGATATACATCTTAAAGTGCATTGTGCAACTATAACTCCCATATGGCTGCACACAGTTCATCATGGATAAAACTTTTTCATTAACTATTTAGTGATATACATCTTAAAATGCATTGTGCAATTATAACTCCCATATGGCTACACACAGTTCATCATAGATAAAACTTTTTTCATTAACTATCAGTGATATACATCTTAAAGTGCATAATAGAGATTTTACAAATTTATAAAAGCCTCTCACAAAGTGTAAAATTACAAAATATGATCTCTAATAAATATTGTAAAAACTTATTGTGACCCAATTCATCTAGCTATTAAAAGTGACACACATTATTTCATATAATACATGTTGAAATCCCACTGAAACATAATGTTAAAACCAGGTTACTGCTCAATCCGCCTAACCTGTAAAAGACCTGTAAAAACAAGGAAATTGCCATTAGCCTATCCAATTCACTTGAAATCTTTATGTTGTATCAATTTAGCACTTCTATTATATCAATTTAACAGTACCTTCTAATCTCGCAACGTATGTTGCTATTCTAAGACATTCTGTAATTATTTCCTATCACTGGCTTCTATGTATATATTATCTTTCTTAGCAACAAGGTTGCAATATTATAGTTACCAATTCAAAAATAAACGATATATATATATAAAGACTCCTGATTGAATGGACTCACCCATATGTAAATGCAGCAGGAGTTCCATGTCATTACAACTTGGAATCTAGTTATAATTCCTGGGAACAAAGCACGACAAGCCATTACTATTAAAGAAAACATGATAAATTGCACTGCTCATTTAACCCTTTCGGATAAGCACTATCCAAGCGCTTTATCCATCTGGCCTCCCTCTGCAATAGTATCAAGTTATGATCACCTCCTCTACTGGGTTTTGCTACTGTCTCTAACACTATCCACTTTAGCTGACATACATTATGTTTTACAGTATCAAAATGTCTGGCTACAGGAGTGTCAGTATAGGTGTCATTTTTAAAATTGCGTATATTGCCTTTATGCTCTTTTATCCTAGTACTGACAGACCTTATTGTCTTCCCTACGTACATTTTCCCGCAGGGACATTTCAGAGCATAAATTACGTGGCTGGTTTTACATGTGGCGTATGACTTTAGTTTGATTACCTCACCTGTAATGGGATGATTTATACGAGGTCCTTTTATAATGGAATTGCAACAGTTGCAATTCATGCACGGGTATGTGCCTACTTTTGGTGTACCTTTAAACACAGTATTGCTATTATCCACTCTTGAAATGGCACATAATGTGTCTCTTATTGACTTACCCTTTTTATACGAGAACCGCGGGGGATTCGAAAAAACTTTTCCGAAGATAGCATCAGTTTGCAGAAGTGGCCAATATTGTTTCACTATCTTTTCTACCTTCTTACTCCTTTTGTCGTATGTACTTACGAAGGTTAATCTATCCGTCTCACCCTGCTTTTGTTTGGGCTGTAATAAAGCAGCACGGTCCATCCCTTTCACCTCTTCTACCACTGCTTTAAGTTTACCTTTGGGGTATCCCCTTTGCAGAAACCTTTCTGTCAGATCGCTACTTGCATGTTTATAACCCACTTCACTGGATGCTATCTTCTTGGCTCTCATAAATTGTCCCTTAGGGATCGCATCCAGTGTTCGTGGGTTATGGAAACTCTTACTGTGGAGGAGATTATTTCGGTCCATTGGTTTCCGATACAAATCTGTACATAGGCCCCCATTTTCTATTTTAATTTGTACATCCAAAAAACTAATAGTTTGGTTGGATGACTCACTGGTAAATTTGACTGTATTGTGGGCCTCATTTGCAGTATCCACCATATTATTAAATGCCTCTAACGGTCCATCCCAAAGGATCAGTATGTCATCCACATACCTATAGTAGCATCTAATATACTGCAAATATATGGGCTGAATGACCCATTTATAAACATATTTCCATCTGAGAGGGTTCAAGTGAGACACATCTGGTTGACACCTTACTCAGAAATGAGGTTCACAACCCCTGCTATCTGCACAGGAGATGCTATAATTGCCTTCTGACAAAGAGCCTATTGTAAACTCTAATTACTGTGCTTAGCAGCCTAGAAGTCTAGTGTCAGCTTTAGGAGCATTCCATGGCATCATTACCTTCTGTTACTGAGTATGGAGAAAGTCCTGCTGTGGGCTCATAAAATAATTTATAATTGGGACCAAAAGAAAAAAATTGTTACTGTGCACCTTTATACACGTAGGGGCACATTTACTTAGGGTCGAATATCGAGGGTTAATTAACCCTCGATATTCGACCGTTGAAGTAAAATCCTTCGACTATCGAAGTTGAAGGATTTACCGCATTTCCTTCGTTCGTACGATTCAAAGGATTTTAATCCATCGATCAAACGATTTTCCTTCGATCAAAAAAACCTAGGAAAGCCTATGGGGACCTTCCCCATTGGCTAACATTGATGCTCGGTAGGTTTTAGGTGGTGAAGAAGGGGGTCGAAGTTTTTTTAAAGAGACAGTACTTCGACTATTCGTTCGATTCGAAGTCGTAGTCGAAGGTCGAAGTAGCCAATTCGATGGTCGAAGTAACCAAAAAAATACTTTGAAATTCAAAGTATTTTTTATTCTATTCCTTTACTCGAGCTAAGTAAATGTGCCCCATAGTGAGGTCCACTGTATTTAGCTAAAAAACAAATCATTGCCAAATATATAAATCTTTTTAGAATCTTATATGTCTGCCTAGCCATTTTGTAAAATCAGATCTACAGATGAACCTGAATGTAAATGATCACTTGTTGAAAAGGATTACTGTCTCCGTTGTCTAATCTAGATAATCATTCAAACGAAAGATAAACTCTGGTCCTGTTTTGGTAGTGACCCAGCTTTATTCTGCTCGGAGTTTGGTTTGCCTTGCTTTAAACTGGGTTAATATTTGAACCCTATTTGTGCCGAAACAAAAGCAAACAAACAAATCTAAAGCAAAAAAACTGGATCTATTAATGCAATCGATATGTATTAATTAATAAATATCAGTTAATATAGCTGGTTTTATTAATGCAACTAATTAATTTAATTTCTTAAACAACTGGTTTTATTAATATTTGTATACAATTTACAATTTTGCTGGTGTGATGTAAATTGCTGAATGCTGCTTAAAGGGGAACTTTTGCAAAAAAGAAAATTTAATATTAGTTTCTGCATACTGACATAAGAAACTTTCTAAATACAATCAATTAAAAATTCTGCATCTGAAATAATCACGTTTATGTTCACTATCCCTGTCTCAGCATCTGTTTCTTTTTATTCTGCCTTCATGCAGGAGTTGGGTGTCAGATGAATGATCCAATATATCTTATAGGGGGGATCCTTTTGCCTAGAAGATGTATTAAAGCTCACTCTATTAAAATCACCAGACATCATGTCTCTCTACATGCAGAATTTGTGCAAAAGGCAGTTATTTTGTTAGATTTTGTTTGTACTGGAATCAGTTATTTGAGTGAGCTCTAATTCATCTGCTAGGAAAGGGAGCCCCCCCCTATAAAATATATTGGATTGTTTATCTGACACCCAACTCCTGCATGAAGACAGGATGAGGAGAAACAGATGCTGAGACAGGAATAGTGAATATAAACTTGATTATTTCAGAAACAAAACAGAATGTTTAATTGATGATATTTAGAAAATGTCTTACTTCAGTATGAGAAAGTGTAAATTAAATTTAAATTTTCGTCTTTAATTGAAAAGCAGGCTCTCCATTAACTACTGGAGTGTGTATAATGCTACTGTAATGACCCGAACCCCAGCTGACACTCATTGGACTCACAAATGAATGTCTTTTACATATTTCAGAATTAAATGCTGTGGTTTAAATAATGAAAATAAACTAAATGATTTTACATATTTCCCCTCATCTAATAAAGATTGTAGCCTAATGTGGATATTACATTTCCTTTATTCCTGATATTCTGCACAGTATTGTACAATATAGGAAGTAGCAAGTCAAACAAAGCAGCAGTCAGTAGCAGAGACCAGATATTCAGACTTGGTAGCTGTGGAGGAGGTAGTGGGGTTGTTGAATGTGGTGATTCAGGTGTGAGAGATGTGAATGCTGGGAGTACATTTTTCTGCACACTTTCCCATAATTGTCCAGAAAAGTACATTATATTGCCAGTTTTACAGCGTTAACCTTGTTTAATGAATCTAAAAGGAAGTATAGCATTGAGATCTGCAGAATTAATGAAATATGTATTAGTGCCCTCTAGTGGATAGTGTTATATCAGCAGAGCACGCCTGAGAGGTTGAAACGTAGTAAGTCGGTGGGGAAGGAGACAAAAAGCCCTATTACAGTTAAAGCAGTGCCAACGGGCTCTCTTCCTCCCATTCTACCACTGAGGGGGACGCAGCAACTCTGGCACTTGCTCTTATAAGAGGGTTGGTATGTTCCACTGAGTTGGTATGCGCTACTGAGTTGGTGGTATGTGCTCAGATGCTCCTGTTTGACAACTGATAGTACATCCCTACCTATACACGTGTGTTTTGTTTGCTTGTTTACATCTCCTTTCTGTCACTAATAAAAAGCTTATGCACAATTCCCCTCACCTTGATAGCTACAGATGGCCTCCCTCCTCTTGTCTTTTCTCCATTTGCTCGCAGGTTATAGCATCAGTACCAGTGGACCCAGTGCAGGGCACCACACGCTTAACCTTTTACCAGTGCCAAACTACGGGTAGGCTGCTTATGAGGTACGTGCCTGGCACCCCCATGCTTTGCTCCCTAGGCACGCTACCCCTAGTTCCTGCCTTGATTGGACACAACAAATACATCACAGAGACTTGGCATTCATGGCTTGGCTTCACCTCTCACTCCTCTAACTGCAATTCCATCATCTTTTTCCTACATTTCCACTTCACCAACTATGAAATAATAAAAGCCCCGGCTAAAGATTTCTTTCTCCCAAACTTGGCCTCACTCTAGCTTCATTCAGCTATTCCAAATGTCCAATGTATTTGTAGATTCTTGCGTATATGTATATGTACATTCTTCTTTCTCTTATGAGACCCCAAGTTCAACTTATTTGTATTTATTGTTTACAGTTGAACATGTCAGTATTTTGGTAATAAAGAGTGATGGGTTTGGGTTAAAAGACAAGTTGACTGGTGACATTTAAATGCAAATTATAGAAAGTTTAGCTGTATAAACCTTTCTGACCAGAGTTTATTCATCCCTGTAGCACAATACTATAACATAATGCTGCTTTTGGCCCACAATGTACTACTGCCCTGCCAAGAATAATAAAGCCAGCAACACTTCAGCCATGGGCCAGAAAAAACACATCCTGCAATGAGATTATTCATTTCTTACAACACTAATTATGTATTTGCTATGTACATAAAATGTATCACATATAACTGTTTATCAGATCTGTTTGAAATAATAAGCAATGGACATTCTGGAAAGTAAAGTAACATTACAAAATACATGGAATGGGATTAAATAACAACAGTATCAAGAGAAACGCCGCTCCAAAGTCTGCGTGGCCACACAGCAGCAGATTTCATAACTCAGTCTATGTGAATATGAGAGCAGGCGGGCTGAATGGCAAACCTTCATGATCCACATCAACACAGGCTTCCTTGTGATAAATGGTTATGCCTTCTCATTTTTTTTTAATCTTCATCCTATTTAAAATGACTTTGTAAGAGATAAAGTGTGAGATTAGACTGGAAAAATTTAGATTTTTTTCTTCTTCAACTGCTTGTGTTGTTCATTATGCTTATTGTCATTTAGACATTGTAAGATATGTGGTTAAAAAGACCACAATATTGTGTATATTTCACCAATATTAGACTGTGAATATAAAACAACTCTAGGGAAATGTGTGTAGTGTTGCAGCAGGCATGGCTGTACTTGTGAAGTGGCTTAGGAAAAGCTGGATAATGGGTTCCTGCAGTGAATGGAGGAGAGCAGGGTGGGCTTCCATTCCTTGCTCCAGTAAGTGTTTTGCAGCTGCCTATGTTAGAGGTAGTTAGCTAATTAAATTGCGGTTAAAAGGAGTGTGAGAGGCCTGTTCGAGTCTGAACTTTCTGTTCAGTTTTCAGCCTTATGAAACCCGAACAATAATCTGGCCAATACACGAAAAACATTTAAATACTAAGATACTCACCTCAACATGACTTGGTTACTATCAAGTGCAGGTAATTTCTTATTATTATTACGAAAAAAGCAAATCAATCAAAAATAAGCTGTATTTCAGAGCTTTCTGGATAATTTCTGTATAATAGATCTCATACCTGAGGACTGGCCTTACGCATAAAGCAGAATAAAGCTAGAGATAGGGTTGCTACCTGTGTGGTTTTGAACTGGGCATAAACACATTAAAACATTGTGAAAACTGGATAGAATCCAGACAGTTTTATCTAAGTGATGCAATAGCCTCACACCGGTGTCAGAACTCCACCAACATCATTGTGCCCACCTCTGATGTCATCATGTCTGCTCCTACATCACTGCCCCACCTCCAAAACTATCTGCCCGCCCCTCCGTGTTCAGGTTTAGTCATCAGCAAAGGTGGCAACCCTAGTGGAGGAGGGACATTTTTGTGTAGCTGGGAAAAGAGTGTGATTTAGGGTAGAACTACATGGGTGACTTTGGTGCATTTTCGGTGGATCCGAAGCGATACACCAAAACGCTGGTGTTAAGTTGGTTAAGTTGGCAACGAAAAATACGGTAAGCAATAGCAATGTTGGATGTTGTCACAGCGTTCCGACACTGCATTTGACAGTCATGCCAGATGAACGATACGACAATATTCGCCATTTGTATTTCCTACCTAATTTTTGGTCAAATCCGACTTGATGCCAGCGTTTTGGCGCAGCATGTCAGATCCGCCAGAAATGCACCAAAGTCGCCCATGTAGTTCTACCCTTCAAGAGAGTTGGAGAGAGCTCCAAAAGGACTGGAGAGAGGAAGAGATAACCCCCTACCAGGAGACAAGAGTGTCTAGAGTGAGCCCCAGAGAGGATTCTGGGATTTGTGTACGTCCATGCCTGTGAGTGCTAGAAAAATGAGTTTGTGTGAACACCAATGAGGGTGTTTACGTGGGGCTGCTATTCCCTATGTTAAAGCAAGTATGCTGAAGCATTATTTAATGTTTAATAAAAGCCAGCCAAGCTGCACTTAAACGGTAAAGTTGATGTCAGTCTTCATTTTCTGTGCTGAAAACTGTACCATGGCTATGGCCTTAGATACCTGGAGCTCATAACATGTTATGAAGCTCAAGTGAACATAAAGAACAAAGATGTTCCTGCCTATTATTTGCTTTGTGCTTGCCAACATTTAATGCCATTTTTGTAATCTTGCAAGGCCCAGGCACAAGCACTGAATGTGCACTGAAAGGCATGATTTTGTGCACCTTAGTTCTCTAGCATCCGAGGGCCTTTATAAATGTGGCTTAACTGTGGAGGGCCTCGCTGCAAAAAAATGTTTTGTTTACCTGCAATTTTGTGTATCTCAACTGGGCCTTGTATGCCCCATTTTCCTCCAGGCCCTCCTATGATTGCTGGGCTCTATAGATACACTGCTATAGCTTTATGCAGAATAAACATACTACTTTGTACACAGGTATGGGACTTGTTATCCAGAATCCTTGGGATCTGGGGTAAGTGATCTTTCCATAATTTGGATCTCCATACCTTAAGTCAACTATAATTACAGATATTAATCAACCCAATAGGCTGATTTTGCTACCTGTAAGGATTATTTATATCTTAGTTGGGATCAAGTACAATGTTCCTTTTTTTTTTAGAGAAAAAGGAAATCATATTTTAAAAATCTGAATTATTTGATTAAAAAGGAGTCTATGGGAGATGGCCTTCCCATATTTCAGAGCTTTCTGGATAACGGTTTCCAGATAATGGTTCCTATACCTGTATTTCTGACTTGACAACAGGACTATAAATAACCATAATATTATTGTCTCTTTAGGTTGTAGCAATCCTGTGCTTTTTATTTATTTCCTAGAGACAGAAAGCAGTTATAGAATCTTTTCGCTTTCAGTTCAGAATCTATCCAGATGAGAATATTCCTTGACAATTAATGCTAACCCTGAAGGGGATATTTTGGCAAAATCCACGCATGCAGTGTTATGTCTGACATGAATTACAGAGCAACAGAACAGGCAAGTATCCAAGCTGGAATTGTGCAAGTGAAAGGACTTACTGCCACCTATGGAAACAATGGGAAATTTTTAGGAAATGTATAATTCAATGTAATAATACGTAATTCATAGTTGGTGACCCTAGTCATTTGCATGTCCATGATAGACCTTTCCCATCTGCTTAGGTTTTAATGGCATGGTTACTGGAAATGCAAAGGAAGCAGCATTATGTTTGTTGCAATAGGGATGTGCCAGTTGCATTACAAAATATGCCCTTTAGCACTAATTTAGTGGCCACCCAGTGCTGGTACAGGTATGGGACCTTGTATACAAAATGCTTGGGTCCTGGGATTTTCCGGATAATGGATCTTTTCATAATTTGGATCTTCATTTAAGTCTACTAGTAAATCACTTAAATACACTCAAAAAGCTGATTTTGCATCCAATAAGGATTAATAATATCTTAGTTTGGATCAAGTACAAGGTACTGTTTTATTAGCACAGAAAAAAAGGAGCTTTTCTGGAAAACGGGTTTCCGAATACCTGTAAGTATGGGACTTGTTATCCGAAATGCTTGGGACCTGGGGATTTCCGGATAAGGGGTATTTCTGTAATGTGGATCTTCATAACTAAAGTCTATTAAAATCTACTGAAATGTATTAACTTGTTTTGTTTCTAATAAGGATCAATTATACTCTAGTTTGGATCAAGCACAAGGTTCTGTTTTATTATTACAGAGAAAAAGGAAATCATTCTTAAAAAATGTAAATCTATGGGAAAGACTTTGCAGTAATTTTGATCTTTCTGGATCACGGGTTTACGGATAATGGATCTTATATCCGTACTTCTTCCTGAGTGCATGTGATAAGTGAGATGAGTTAGGGGAGTTAGTTCCTTTATAATAAGTTTGGAATTAAAAGTTAAAATCTCCATATCTCTCTAAAAATTACTATTTTTGTAATTCATGAGAACTGTACGTTAGTTCTATCCAAAATGATCAATTAATTAAATATCAGCTATTTTAACCTTATTCGGGGGAACCAGTCAGGTGACTTGCTGGCACAATCAAAGGCAAACAGAAGTCAGAGATTTATGATTAAGAGTAATATTATATGAAAGGATCTATAATAATGAAGTTCATTTTGTCCTGACAGTGTTGTAAAAGCATTAATGTATGATAGAGATATATACACACATTAATAGTTTTCTGTTTTAGAAAAAGTTTGTGATTAGAAAATTATTTGTTTGTAGCAAGAATTAAATTTCACAATAAAATGAATAGCCTTCAGAGTCCACAGCAGATTTATAGGACTAACTAGAAAAAGGAAGATTTGTGTCTTATCTGTGATAAAAAGCAGATGGCCTCCAAATCTTGGCCTTGAATGATAATTTTATTTTGATCATTATGAAGCATTAAAACAGATGTTTTATCACAATCTAGACAATGACTAATTTATTCAGAGTTGTTATATGAATTTCAATGTTATGAATGCAGCCAGCTGAGGCTGGAACATGTAATAAACCAAAGGTCTCTGGATCTTTATTCCATATAACACAGATCTTGGATCAACCAATACAGATTACCAGTTACCCTGCTATATTGGGAATACATTTGCATTCAAGGCAATATTTTCTCCCCCTGCACAGAGGGCAATGGACTTGGCATTTCGGCCTAATACAAAGTTACACCTCGTGTGGAATGTCACACTGGTGCCCAAAGAGCCTGGTTTAACAGGAGAAGTGGGACACTCACCAATTTATCTGGTGCAAAGCCAGAACACAGGAAAAAAATTGGATTTTGCACTCCCATAACTATGTAATTCATATCACAATACTAGGTTAACACAACAGTAAATGCTTCCTAATATTTATCAGTTATGGCTATTATTACATTCTATATTTTTCAGTGAGGAGGGCCCTAGGGATGCTCAAAGTAGATAAAGCCTGTATCAAGCCTGAAGGACAGTTATAGGATCTATTGTCAAGATTTTTTTTTTTATGGATAAGGGAGCTTTCCGTAATTTGGATCACAATACCTTAAGTCTGCTAAAAATCATTTGAACATTAAATAAGGCAGGGGAATATCTTGATGTGTGGGCAGGGTCCCTGCCACTTCCTTGTTTGATTGCTGCAATTGTGGGCGGCACAGTCCATTGGGGGCTGGAAAGGAGAAAAATACAGCAGCCCCAGGCAAAAATCTGAAAAATTTGGAAAAATAGTCAGAAAAATTGGAAAAAAAATTGTATGATTTAGGGTTTTCGCTCGATTTTATCAAGTTTTGCCAGATTAAATTGTGCTTTTCTTTAATAAAAAATAAGGTCAAATTGATGACTTTTTTTTTTAAACAATCATATCAAATTTGTATTTTATTAAATAACCCCCTTATTGTTGTTTCTACTTTTTATTACTAATCTTTATATTCAGGCCCTCTCCTATTCATATTCCAGTCTCTTATTCAAATCAGTGTATTGTTGCTAGGGTAATGTAGACCCTAGCAACCAGATTGCTGAAAGTGCAAAACTGGAGAGCTGCTGGATAAAAAGCTAAATAACTCAAAAACCACAAAACAAAAAATAAAAACCAATTAATTGTGAATAGTCTTAGGTTGAATATTTATTTTTTGGATTAATACATGGGACACTGCACCCAGGCATGTAAACCTTTTTTTTGAAAGTGCTGGCAGCATGGAGGATATATATATATATATATATATATATATATATATATATATATATATATATATATATATATATATATATATATGTGGAGGGAGCATTGTGATGTGTGAAAAATAAAATCACTTGATTTATTATGGGAAGTGCTGGCCTGGGAATGCTTTATTCCAAATTGCGAGTATATGATTGATGTTTGGCCGTGCACCACTGCTATTGCTTTGTTGGAGTGCGGATACTGAAGATATAATATATATATATATACGTATATATATTTTAAACTTTTTGTGATATTGGGGGGGAGGATGTGATTAATATTTGTCCTTAAAAGGGACTTTGAACCCAAGATGTCTGAACACTTGCTTTAGTGCTTAATGTTTTCAGGAGCTCAGTGTGCCACGAATATGTCAGAGTATGAGACAAATTTCATTTATACATATTAGAGAATATGCAAGTGGTGGGGGGTCCTAGGAGGTGCACGTCATTCTTTTGTCTCTCTGCATGAAGCTTTCTTCTCCCAAAACACTCTTAAAACAAAATGAATAAAACATTTTGTACGTCATACACACACATTGTAAAATTCCTGAAGTTATGTCCAAAATGACCTGCGGAATGCTGTAACTGTACAAATGATTCGACCAGAAATCTGGAGCACAATGCACTAGTGAGATGAAAGTATTATTTTGCTAAGTACATTACCGTTGAGGGTTCAATTAATTGATTCATTTATTGAGCTTGAGGTTTGCCTCAGCTTGTGGGGCTCAATTCTAGACAAAGTCTTGTGGTCAGAAACAATGACTGTGATGGTTCCACATAGATCAGATGATAGACAAAAGGTGGTGATATAAAGCCTAAACAATGTGCATCATGGAGGGAATGTGAGTGGAAAGGTTCATTAATACCCATCTGTGTATTTTTTGTTCCATGGTAACCAACAGATAACATTTCTCCCTTGCAATACTAGTGTTATTCAAGAAAAAAATATTTGGACTTTTATTTCTATTGCAGCAGTTAAAAAGTGTAGCGTTCTGTGCATTTCATATTTCAGCTCAAGGAGTAATGCAAAGAATTCTTTATGATACTAAACTGCACACGCAGGTCGATATGTTGGCACAAACGCATCCAGGGAAATTTACGTCATGTCTAAGGAGTCTATTTATCATGCCATGTAAAAAGTGGAGTGAAACATTACAGGTGATGTTGCTCATAGCAACCAATCAGATCTTTGTTTTTGTTTTCTCACTGCTGAAATCTAATTGCTAATTGGTTGCTCTGGGTCACCAGTAATGCTTCATTCCGATTTTTGCACAGTATGATAAATAGTTCCCAAAGTGTAAGGAACGCTTCTCTTTGCATGCGGATTTTAATGAAGCAGAGAGAAGTTGATCAGATCAAATCAGTATCTGCATTAAAAGTACTGTTTCTGCCTGTATGCGGCAACACAGGGGGATTGGCCTGAAAATGCCTGCCTATGTTGCACACTTTATTCATCCAATTATTAATATAGGTACTAAATTGTACCAGGGCAAATATCTAATTCAACCGGTAAGCAATTTATTTTGATCAGTCTACTACAAGTTACAGAATGGAAGCACAAAGCGGAGTGGTTGCTGTCTGTTACAACTGTCTTGGTGCAATTTATCACCCATGTTAGTAAATCACAACCATTCTATCCATTTGTCATGTTATTATAAACTTTTTTTCTAATGGGTACCTGGGGCCCAATGGGACTGCTGCTGCTGGCCAACCAACCAGGTGTATGTACACCCATAGGTTTGCACACCCTAACCTTACTGATCATGTTTATGTAACCCTTTCAACACCCCTTCTGTCTCATTACCTGATGGCATGAGACAAACCTGAGCCACTCCACAGTGGTATCGGCAGAGACTGGGTATCTGGTACTTAGTAGCACAGTGTCTTCACCTAGTGGGATGCACCCATGGGTGGCCCCACTAGGAACACAATAATAATACACACACAGTACTTAGTGAACTGAATAAAATGGCCATCTAATGGAAATAGGGGGCCTCACTATCTAACTTGCTTGAGCAAACTCAAGAAGGCAAAGTCCTTTAATGTACTTTCACAAAAGTCTCTGTATCTTCAAGCGTTTCTTTAGGGTACTGTCCCTTTAAACAGGATACTCACTCCAAAAGTCTCACACTTGCGGCCCTGCAGTGTGACTACCAGCCTCTTTGGATAATCAGATGGAAATCACTCGCTGATGCTGGTTTCTCCAATCTGGATTTCTGTCACACTCTCTGTCACTCCAATCGCAGTATCTGGCATCCCTGTTCCAGCCTGAAGTGCAGGGATTCTGTACTAAGGGCAAGGCCAGAGGTGGCATTTTTAAAAAAGAACAGCCAGGCGTAAATAAACTGCACTACCACTGAAACTAATGGAAAACGCACTATGGCAATTCACAAAGGGAAAATCCGCTACAGGATGCCATATTGGTGTTTTTTTTAGCAGAAACGCCAAATCAATAGACTCTATGGGATCTGCACATTTGAAACCACACTTTGTGTATTTTAAATATGGCGTCCAAATTCTCAATGAGAACAATGAGAACAATGAGAAGTGCATGTTGGGAAAAGAATCCTACGTGCTGAAAAACGCACGAAAAACGAATGTTGGCGGTCACATGTGGTTTCAGTGGCGTATTAACGCCTGGCTGTTCTTTTTTAAAAACGCAACATAAAAACACCACGTCTGGCCTTGCCCTGAGTCCCTAAATTTGCTTACTGTAGGTTTAGTTGCAGGTTGTAGACATTTTGGAGAATAAGAATTCTGGGAGAAAATATAATATATTTTTATATCATAAAATATATTATGTATACCAAAATGTCATTAATGGGTATTTTTTTTGATTTATACAGAAATATGTTCAAGTATTCAGTTATTAAATTAATAAAGAACACCCTTTGGGGGAAATTTACTAAAGGGCGAAGTGGCTAACGCTAGTGAAAATTCGCCAGTTTTTCAGGGTGATAGGCTGAAAAAGATCGAATTTTTTTGGGGTACTCTCCTTCCCCCCTACATTTCCTAACATATGGCACCTAAACTATACAGTGGGCACATGTGTAGGGCAATATAAGACCTCTATTTTATTTAATGAATGTTTCCCAGGCTTGTGTAGTGTAGTTTATGCTGCATATACGTCCATTGTACTTTAACTTGGCTCCATATGCAAATTAGGCATCGCTAGCGTAACTCGCTTTGCTTGTCGAATTAAAGCTAGCGCAAATTCGCTACCTTTCATCTCCCTGGGCTCAACTTAAAATTTTAGTGAATTTGAGCAGCCCTGGCGAAACTACGCCTGGTGTAGTGCGGTGAAGCCGGTGCTAGTGCATTTTCGGCGCTTAGTGAATTTGCACTCTATCTTATATTACTACTGTTGGCCAAAAGAAGGGAAATGCTACTGAAATGAACTGAAATAATGGATTAAACAAACTGGATATAGAAATGATAGAAAATACCAACAACATTACATATTCTGCTGGAACCCGTGAATGCACTAGTGCCCAGAATATGACCTGACAACACCTTGGCTTCTTTGCCTACCTACATATCTTAGAGGTTTTGTCAACGGTTAATTGAGCCAAATACTTGAGGCCTCATGGCAGTGTGTCTGCAAAATAGGTTTAATACTGTACAGTATGTACACTTGGGTTAATGATTTGCAAAGTGACAGTGCTTGCCAAACACAATGCTTTCTTTCAGTTATAGGAATTCTCAGGTAGCTTCATACCCCTTTTGTATCATAATACCAGCACATTTTATGCAAGCTATACTAGTCTTGTGATATTTTGATGTAAGATTCGAATGTTGGATTTAATATATTTATATTAAAGGGGTTGTTCACCTTTAAATGAACTTTTAGTATGATGTAGAAAATTTGCAATTGGTTTTCATTTTTTATTATTTGTGGTTTTTAAGTTATTTAGCTTTTTATTCGGCTGCTCTCCAACTTGCAATTTCAGCAATCTGGTTGCTAGAGTCCATACTACCCTAGCAACCATGATTTGAATAAGAGACTGGAATAAGAAGAGGAGAGGACTGAATAGAAAGATGAGTAATACAAAATAGCAAAAAATGTGTAGCCTTACAGAGTATTTGTTTTTAGTAATTTAGTAAACAAGGCAATTTTCTGTTTGGCATTATCCTGATCTTGTAATCTTAAGGTGGCCATACATTATAAGATCCGCTCGTTTGGCAAGGTCATCAAACAAGTGGATCCTTCCCCGATGTGCCCACTAAAGGTAGGGAGATATCGGGATAATAGGATCGTTCGGCCCTAAGGCCAAACAATCGGATTACAATGAAGGGAATAGGCGCCTACCTGACAAGCACTGCATCAACTAGTCTATGTGCTCCTCAATCGCAGGGGAAATGAAACCATCAATATGTGCCCGTTTTTGGCCAGATATTGGTCAGGGAGGCCCATCAGAACGCCCCTTACACAGGCAGACAAGCTGCCAAATCAGTCTGAAGGACACAAAACTGCAGCTTTAATCTGCCCTTGTATGGCCACGTTTATCCTTGATTTTGCCTTCACCAGAGACATTGTGCATGAATGCATGGCACGTTTCTATATGGCCGGGTCGAACTGGGCTGGCGGGACACCAGGAAAAAAACTCTGTGGGCCCAAAGCCACATGGGTCCCCCGCCAGCCCAAACCTGCTTCCCCGATTGGCCGCCCCCCTAAAGGAACAGCTGAATTGCCACCCCGGGGTTCACGCATGCGAGCGAAGTTCCAGCGTTCGCGCATATGTGTGGAAGTTTGCTAATTGGAAGGGGCCCCCTGGGGACTGCTAGGAGGGCCCTGGTTTTGCAAACCTGGTGGGCGCCTGGTGCTCCAGTACAAACCTGTATATTGGGTTAGTTTCACTTAGTGAAATGAAAGAAAGATTTATACAACGTGGTTACAAGGGTGCAGCCGTGGAATCAGCATTAGAAAAAGCTAGGATTACATCTCAATGGGGTGTTACTAAAAAAGCACCGGTTTAATTTTCTCTACGTGTTATAATCATCTTTCTTCATGCATTAAGAGCTAATTGGAAGATTATACGGGCTGATGAGACTCTAGGCAAGATATGTCCTACACCCCCTTCATTTGGCTTCTGACGTGGTCAAATTTTGCGAGATTTATTAGCGACCCTGTTAAGAGCTACACATGTGAATTGGGTACACCAACTTGGCTGTTTTAGATGCCCCTCTTGTACATCTTGCCGTAATATGACCCCAGGCAACAGTTTTGCAACAGTTTTGCACATCCGCAAACTGGACCACGGTTACAAATACAACATTATATCACTGTACCACCACGTTTGTTGTGTATGTAATAACCAGGGGCGCTTCGCCAATGAGGCAAGTTGAGGCTGTCGCCACAGGTGGCAGCTCCCCAATAGGTACCAGGGGCAGCAAAATTGCCGCTCCTGGTACTTTAAATACAGGCCCTCTCTGCCGCCCTCGTGGAACCCCCTGGACCCCCTCAGGCGCAAAAAGTTAAGTGCACAGGGGAGAGGTGGGGCGCTGGAAACTGCTGCTGCCTCAGGCGGCGGAGGGGCCAGGATCACCCCTGGTAATCACGTGCCCCTGCAGGCTTTCATACATTGGCAAAACTGATCTTACGTTGCGCCAGCGTATGGATGCCCATAGATCAGCCATCAATACTGCATTTCATGATAAAAAGAAGCTGAAGCCAGTTGCCAAGCATTTTCTAGAACTTTTAAATATATAGCAATAGACCATCTACCGATGCCGAGACGAGGAAGGGATAGATCTAGGCTACTATTGCAACGGGAATGCTTTTGGATCAAAAAATTGGGCACCCTGTCACCCAGGGGCCTTAATGAACATTGTCCTTTAAATTGCTTTCTGGACATACGATAGATTCATGTGTGTGTTTACCTATATTCACTTTCAGGAGAAAAATGTTACTTTGTTTTTTATGGATTTAAAGCATAAAGTGTATAGTATGTATCTCATTTTGTCACATTTGCAGGCCCTTTCCCATGTCTCCCGAGTGGTGTTCTTGTCTATGCAACTTATGCAGCTTGGGACACGGGGGAAATGAGGTCAGCGTAGCGCGATAGAGGTGGAGACTATTGCCTTTTAGATTTTGTAAATTTTGTAATTGTTTGAACTTGAAACAGTGGACATTTTTCAGAAGGTGTGCGCACAACTTTTGTTCCTATTTGTAAAAAACGCACAACCAAGTGCAACACCCGGGACTATCGTTGAGACATTTTTAAGAGAGTGAAGCCTATGGAGGTATGTGTATATATATATATATACTAGAGAAATATACACTAGAGAAATACTGTATGCAAAACTGGATGATGCCATAGGATAATGACATATTTGAACCTACTGTATTTATGTTTTGTTGTGATTCACTTTCAATAATCAACATAACATATATATCTCCTATACATGGTTATTATATGAGGAAAACTGCAGCATTCTGTTTTGATACAATTATTTTTTCACTTTTATATACATTTGATGATTTTACATTGTCATATGTTGTATTTTCTGCAGGACGCCAGCACATTTTTTGAAACATCACCAATGTTTTTAAGGAGTCAAGTGTTTTAAGCAAGGCATTAATGCTTTAATTAACAAACAAAAGGGCAAACAACTCTAAAGCCATGTAAATGACCTTCACTAATAGTGATATTTGTAGAATTTAATTATTTCAATTTTTTAATGCAAAAATCTACATATCCACACAACTAGTTTTTGCCAATATAACTGATGGCCTCACTGAGCTGACAGAAAACTTGGAGATGGAGACCAATCAAATTATAAAGAGAGCACGTTCCACCAATGGTAGAAAGTAGAGCCCCCAGGCACCAGAGGTGCATCTGCTGAACATAGACAAGAGGAAAGTTCCAGCATGAAACAAACATTCTGCCTGTCTCACTGACTCCTCTCTCCTTGGTCTTTTACTCAAGTGTCCAAAACTGACTCCAAACAGCTGCACGCTTTGCTTCTCCCCTCTCAGATTATGAACGGTAAGCAATGGATTAATTCTCTGGTGCCAGTTGTTTCTTTTTATTTAACATAAAAATACTTATATTCTACAATAACGGTTGTAGTTTGAGAAATCACAGTTATTGAAAAAAGAAAGAATAGATAATGGATAGCACAAGTTCTACCTTCACTCTATGCAGATACAGGTATGAGAGCTGTTATTCAGAATGCTTGGGACCTGAGGTTTTCTAGATAAGGGGTATTTCCATAATTATGATCTCCATACATTGTCTACTAAAAAACCAATTGAAACATTAATCAAACCCAATAGGATTGTTTTGGCTGCAATAAGGATTAATTATACCTTAGTTTGGATGTACTATGTTCCTATTACAGGGAAACAGGAAATCATTTTTAAAAATTTGAATTATTTGACTAAAATGGAGTCTTTGGGAGATGGCCTTCCCATGATTTTGTGCTTTCTGGATAACGGAATCCATGTCTGTACTAATTTATAAATTTAGCATCATATTAACAATAGCATTGCAACTCTGCAACCATTTAACACAGCAAATATTAATTGTGTGGGTGGAATTTTGTGATTTGTAAGGGAAAATTATCATATTATTTAATTGTTCTAATTTCTGCACCTTGAAGGTCTGTCTATGATCTAATTCTCATTAAAAGTTTAGGGCAAGGTTTTGATATATCAGCAGTGATAAGTTAGAGGGTGTATATTTTATATTTTTAACTAAAGATGGGGGATCTAATTTTTTTTAATTTACAATAAATTATGGGAATTACATAATTTTCAATTGCATAAAACCATAGGTTATTTATCTGGCTTTTATTTACTCAACCCAATGCAGTATTTATTATACCTCTATTCTATCTGCACAATGGAAATAGGTTATTAAGCACAAGTAGAAGACACAACCTTGTAAACCCTTCTATTTTCCATACTAATACTTCTTACGTGATTTTCTCTCCCTTTCATATTGGTATCAGTAATAAGCAAGGTACTTATTAGCTTTAAGGTTTATTAGCTGTGTGTTTAATTCCATTAACTGTGAATGTATAATAAGGATTAGAACAACATTCCCAATCCTGCTTTTGTTTAAATTTTAGGTTATTGAGATTTGTCAGTATTTTATTGACATGAAACATTCATGACCTGATTATTTTTTATTGCAATATTCTCCTTACTTCTTTTAAATTGGTAAAATGTATAAAATGCAATTCATTCACTTCATCTGAAGTGAATGGTGAATAGCACCTTGACCAGATCATGAGCAAATAACAACTAAATATAACATTTGCCTGTCAAATATTCCAGAGGTGCTTCACAGCAAACTGTCGGTGGGAAATCCAGTGCAGGTATTTGCACAGAGTTCACTGTGAAAAGCAAAAGCAATGCAAATTCTAACAGCTAATTGTGCACTGATGGATACTGAACAAACTTATGCTGGAATAAAAAAACCTTAATGATTAAAATTACCATCTCATTTTTTATTTTGTTTTAGTGGATTTCACTGCCGAACATATTCTTGAATACATTCTAAAGATAATGTTCATTGTTTTTAAATGTACAACACGTGGCACATCCACTTGATTAAACAACATCCCTCAGTCCCTGTCCACTATTTTTTTAATACAAATATTGGGGCCATGATTTGGTAATCAGCTAAATAATTGTGATGGGGGAGGAGCCAAGGTTTGGTCTAATAATAATTTTTAATTACTCATACTCAACACACATTCTCTGATTTTTCGTTCCAATAATTTGAATGCGTTCTATATCACAATATACTGCAAAGGCACCTAATATGAATTAAATGAATACACGTTTACTTTATTAGCTATGCTGTACCCTTCAGTAATAATCTGCAAAATTCTTAAACCTGACATCTCTTTTTGCTAAATATCTAAGTGGTTGTTCACCTATAAATTAACATTGGATGTAGAGAGTGATATTCAGAGACAATTTGCAATTGGTTTTCATTTTTTATTTGTGTTTTTTTTTAGTTACTTAGCTTTTTGTTCAGCAGCTCTCCAGTTTCCAATTTTCACAAATTACTCTAGCAACCATGCATTTATTTGAATAAGAGACTGGAATATGAATAGAAGAGAGTTTGATTAGAAAGATGAGTAATAAAAAGTAGCAATAACAACAATACATTTGTAGCCTTACAGAACATTTTCCACCCTTTTGATTTATTCTGATGTCAGAAGGGCTGAATTGCTATAATGGAATGGTTATTTCTGGTCAATCAATAGCAATTATAAATAGTTCTTACCACAACCACTGATAAAAAACAAACAAAATTAGTTCATTACAAATTTACTGATTTCTTAGCAAGCAGTAAATCTGTTTTTTAAAAAAAAGACTATACAGGTGTGGAACCTGGGGTTTTCCGGCTAAGGGATTTTACCCCAATCTGGATCTCCATAACGTATGTCTACAAAAAAAATAAATTAAACATTAAATAAGCTCAATAGGCTTGTTTTGCCTCCAATAAGGATTCATCATATCTTAGTTAAGAACAAGTATAAGGTACTGTTTTCTTATTACAGAGGAAAAGGCTATCATTTAAAGAAATGTCAATTATTTGATTGAAATCAACCATCTCATAATTTGGAGCTTTTGGATAATGGGTTTTCAGATTACAGATCACATACCTGTATATAGACATAAATAATAATTTTTGTAAAATCAGTTGTATTCAGTGTTGGACTGGGATGCCAGCAGCCCACCAGAAAACCTTAAACTGTGGGCCCACTTTCAAAACTATTATTCCTCCTATCCTCACTCAACCTCTACTTACTATATTCTTCCATTATTACACATTTTTCACAATAAAAAAATAGGAAATGACCAGGAAATAGGCCAAATGTTTAGAAGCAAAAGGGCCCACTTACACCTGGCCCACCGGGAGTTTGTCCTGGATTCTTTACATTACTAGGCTAATTCAATCAATTTGATCAAAATTCCATAAAATATCGAGTGGTGAATGCTCCTACATCTTTGCAGTCAGGGACAAGCTGATTAATAGCAATGCTTCCACCATGCTGATGTCACTCAGCAATAGTAAAATGTGCTTCTTTCAGTTGCCTCTGCAGCCAAGTTCAACCTATAGGGCCCTGAGCATACGGCCCAGTAATGTCAGACAGACTAAAGAATAAACATTGATTACTGCTGCCATGATCTAGATGGAGCAGGAAGAGTTGGCACAAATGAAAATGGATATAGACAAAAATCATCTTCGTCATTATACTAAAAGTATATATATATATATATATATATATATATATATATATATATATATATAGCAGAAAACACTAACACTATGCATTTAGCTTTTTGTCAAACTTTTATAATTACAGACAAATTAATTCACTCTTAAAATGCTTCTTTCTAGGTTTATTTAGCTTCAAACTGCTAAGATGAAACTCCAATCTCTTATCACTCTCCTGACTTTAGTCTGTTATTCCCAATGCCAAGAACCTACGTATCCTGGTGAGTCTTATAACTTAATACTAATATTACAGAAATAATGCAAGCTGATCCCAAGGCAAACACATGGGCATACAGATTTTAGCTTTCACAGCAAATATGTAAACTATTTTCTTTTAATTCTCAGTCTTTGACATCCTTAAAGAACTTCGATTGTCAACAGCCACCAATGAGAACATAGTTACGGGTTCAAATCTTGATCTGACTGCATTTCGCGTGAACCCGGCAATACAATTAAAGAAAGAGAGGTATGCACCCATTTAAAATAAAGATATACAAAGGAAATTAAATTATTGCAAGCAGTGTTTTGACACAGCGACTGATTTACTAAAGTGCTAAACTACACTGGTGCAGATGCCAATGGCAACCAATCAGAAATCAGTTTTGATCAGGCTATAATAAATTAGAAAATAAAAGCAAATAACTGATTGGTTGCTAGGTGTAACTGTGCTGGTGCTATTTTACACTTTATTAAATTAGCCACATGTTATTCTCAGATAAACAATGAGCACTGCTGCATTCTGCATAACAAATATTTACTTACAAACCATCCCATACTGCCATAGACTCTTAAAGGCACTGTACATTAGATCTGTATAATAAAACTTGGGCAAAAATGTAATTTTTACATTGAGAAAACCACATTTACTTTTTGGTAAAGGTTATTATTTATACATAGGCAGCCAAGGGCCTGTGCTTAGGGCAACAGTTTTAGGGGGTGACCCTTGAATGCTTATATTTTAAAAAAAATTGAGAAAGGATATTCTTTGTAGATCTGTAGAGGGCAGGGCATATATTGCCCCCAATACAGTATACTTCGTTTCCTCTAGCAGGGGCCTAAGATAAGTTCAGGGAGTTGTGGGTGACCCTCGATTTTGCTCCTGTCGTGAGTCACTTGCAACCCCTCTGTACAAAATCATGGTTAACTATTGAGGAATCATACTATGACAGTCCCCCTGTATCCCCAGCCCACTAATAATAATGTGTCTATGGCTGCATTTACAATAACGTTATGGGATTCATAGGCAGCAGAATAGGTTTTTACCAGTGGGGTCAGGCTGGGACCAATTGAGAAGGTATCTAAATAATTAACAGTATAAACAAATACAAAAATGAAGACATTTTTTTCTGTGAAGTTGCTAAATAGATTTTACAAATTGCTTCTTTTGTAGTTCTTTCCCTTTAGATGGGTTGCCCTCAGATTATTCCATTCTTACGACCTTTAAGGTACTGACAGATGCACCTTCAGCTGTTATGAATCTATGGCAAATTATAGACTCCAATGAAAAACAAAAAGTCGGACTTCAGTTCCATAATGATACAAAGTCTTTGATTTTTTTCTACACAATGCCAGAAAGAACTCTTTTCTTTAAGTCACACATTAATGTAAACAATCTTATTGATGGCAACTGGCATAAATTGTCATTGAGTGTGAAAGGCAATGACGCTAAAGTGATTTTGGACTGCCAAGATGTCAGCACAGTTGCCATGATGGAACCAAAGAGCAATAAACGCAACCAGTGGAGGTCACTGATTAAGCGAGACACAGATGCCTCATTGGTAAGTAACAACTGGTTTTGGGCACTAGTTTGTGTTGATGCTTTTGGATGTGTTATATACTATAAAGCTTTAAAAGAGCAATGTTATTGTAACACCTTTTTTGAAGATGAGGTGCTCACACTCTAGATTACCTTCAGACTTGGGCAGGTAAGTCCCAACTCCTTGCATCTCCCAGTAGAGCTTCTGTTACATGCAAATCTTTTACTCAGGTGGGCCCTCACTGTACTTGTCAACCACACTGTAGCACACACAAAGTGGTCCCTTATTCCAAGAATCTCCTATTCCTGAGCCTGATCTGTTGAGTTTATATATTGGCAGATGACATCACAGGTTTCTAACCCTTCTTGGCCTCCTCACTGGATCCTCTAGTTGCTTTAAAAGACTAAGGAATCCTGCCACCCTGGGTCAATTACTGAACTGCCAGGAAAATGCTTTAACTTTGGACTCCCATTCCAAAATGTAAAAAAAGACCTGCTCTTAGTTGGCCAAAACTCTCCTGGGGAATACCTGAATTAAAATTTGGCAAAACCTTTACCCTTTCAACATTATCATTCCATAAATTCAATAGTTTGTGAATCAATGAACTGGTTGGCACATAGGACAATATTATTTAAGTATTATTCGGCTGAATTAACCCACTAGAAGTAAGATGTGTAGTTTAACACTGATAGGTTAATAACTGAAGGTCCACACAATCATGCAAAGATTCACAGTCACATGTACATTTCCCAGTATTCCTAATAATAATTTAAAATGAACAGTGCAAGGGTTCACAGGCAGTTTAGCTTCTCTTGCTGTCCATCTTACTTGCACAGAATAGAGCACATTCCGGTGGGGGGGGGGGAGAGAGGCTGATTTGAAGCATAATGACCTTTCCTAGCCCCAACCTTTTTATCACTTTGTCCCTGATTGGTGAATTAACACCAGCTATCTCTTTCACTTGCACAATTAAATCAATATCACAGCTATGTCCAAATTTAACAGGTTGACCTCCAGCAGCTTGAAATACACTGTGACCCACAAAAAGCTACATCTGAAGAATGTTGTGAGTTGTCTGATCAGGTAAGAATTCAAAACTATACATAACTGCCAATGCATTAAGGTAACATAAATATTACGGAAGGATCAAGTCAAAAACAAAAGTCATATCATGGAGTCCATAGGGTTAATTTATCTTTGGTGATCAGGGTGCAAAGTCCCCAAAATAGTCACAAGCTGGCATGTTTTTCTCACGTTGTACCCTGCCATACTGATAGTAATCACAGATTCAGGTCTCCACACTTTTTGCATGAATACAGTGCTGTCTGCATTTGGCAGCACTGTATTCATGATGGGCAGAGAGGGGGATCACTGGTGGATGCAAAGGACAGGGCTGTTATACACCTTCCATGCTGTGCTCTGCACCACGCACAGGATTTTTAATTCAGTACAAAGTGCAGATCCTGGGCTCAAGTGCTCCTTGGATGAGCACTAAGGAGCATAATGTTGTTTCCATTAGTATTATAGCACTTGTGTACAAGGTTATGGTAAATTAACTCTCATGAAAAATGTTATCAAACAATTATAATTATTACATATGAAGATATGAAGAGCGTAATAAGAAATATATATTTTGCACAGACCCATGAAGGCTCATTTACTAATGCAGTACAATATGTAAATTTTGGCAAAAAAATTTGCATCCAACTAGAACTTTGTGCTTAAGCTGTAACACACGATGCAGATTTTAAAGTTGGGCTTTTTCTTCTATAAAACGAATAAGGTAAAGCCATCTAAAGAATCCTCTGTTCCATTCTTTGCCATTAAAGGGCCAGTAATGGCAGCAAATGAAAAGGCTCCATTGAACACAATACACCAGGTGGAGATTTGATTATTCAGAAAATACAAGATGACTTTCTGAACGCAAACATGCTGAAATTAATATCAGATGTTATGCTTCAGAAGAAAATGTGTTACGCATATGTGATAGGAAAAAATGGTATGTCAAACCAAATTAATATTTTCCATTTTTGAGTTCCTGGCCCTTTTACAAATGTTTTAGATTGCATGGAAAGTATTGTTGTGTTCAAAACTGTAACAGCTTAAATGAAAGCAAAAGCATAACACCAATATGGCTAGCCAAGGCTGCACACGTATTTCTGTACACGTATTTTATATATTGGTATGTATTGAACTTACTGGACCATCCACAGGTTCAGCTGTTTTATAGCAGTAATGATCGTTGCATCATTGCCCCCCACCATCTTGAATCTTGTGAGATCATCTTTTGACTGCAGTTGGTACTGCACATGCTCAGTGTGCTCTGGGCTGGGCAGGGCTGGAACTAGGAGTAGGCAGATTAAATTACTACTAACTTGGGCTTTGCAGATTTATGATTCACTTGAAAAAGGATCCATACAGATCCGAAACATGCTGTCATCCGAATAAAAGTCATTGCAGCAGAGCCTGCCTACTGTGTGCTTCATCCTACACTATGTTGAATGATTATATGTTGATGCACACCAGGATCTTAAAAAGAAAGGACTTATTTATTAGATCGATATTTCGGTCCTCACCAGGGACCTTTATCAAGATACAACAACATATTAATGAAAGAGCTTTACAGACTCACCCACCAGTGAACCATCACCAAACCACGCCCATTTTTCATATACGTGTGGTAACATATATCAGGTCACACATGATTCCCAACATCCACTGAAAAGGTTTGCTCCTTCCTAATATGCAACATACTCAGACTATGAAGAGTCAGATTACTGTACACAGCATGCTTCTGCCCATACACCTAGTGCTTCTTATTTTTATATTTCAGTGTGGAGGTGCAGCAGAGATGGCTCTTGGTTCAAGTCCTCCGAAATGTAAATGCTCCCATGGACTTATAGGTCGTCTGGGGGCTACAGGTCCAAAGGTAATTTAAGGAAAGCAAACCATGTCAATAAAACAAAGACTTAAATAATGTGAATGCCTATTTCTGTTTTTAAACTGTTATTTGTAACTTTTTTTAGGGTCAGAAAGGACATGATGGGCAACGAGGAGTACCTGGTAGAATAGGAAATTTGGTAAGGTACTTTATAGGAGATAATTTTGCACCAAATCACCATGTTTCGTGTATTCTTAATTGTGGATCAAGTGTTGAAAATATATTTTTTTTGTTTTTCTTCTCCATGTCATAAAAAAAAGCTCTTGAACTGTGTAAAAAAAAAAGTTTAAATGGAGATTTGTATGAATCAGACCATTAAATAAGAAACAAACTGATAGCATTTCATACCCTTTTGGAATCCTTCTTCCATAGTTAAATAGCTTGAAAAGCACCTTAGTTTCATTGAGTAAACATCTCTGTGCTCTGTGCTCCCGCACACTATAATTCACAACATTTCAACAACAGTGAATACACAAAATATTTTAAAATGTCTTTATTTGCAACCTTAACAAGCAGTGAGCCTTAAGGCTCTTTTTAAAGAGCCCAAAGGCTCTTTATCAAGTTGAAAAATCACCAAATATCACATCCTGTTAAATAGCTTTCTGCGACATCTGTATATAAATAAATAATCATCACATCACATCAAATGGCAGATATATTTTCTTGTACATTGAATGGGACATTTAGACACTTATCGCAGGATGACTGACTCTGTTATAATGTTGAAACGTATCTGGAATAAAGGAAAGCTCAAGAATCTGTTTATCTATAAATCTGTTTATCTATGAATAGAACTGAATTCATAAGCAACATTTAAGCCCAGTGATGCCCTCCAGATCCATTGTTCTTATTAATAATAAGTTATTAAACTCTGCCACTTACTCATTGTTTTTTGGAACTACATCAATTTTGCAGACAGAGTTGATGGACTCCATATCTCAATTCTGTAAAATGCTTTGCCATTGGTTGATCTAACCTCTTGTACTTAATGGGTGACTTCTGTTCACAAATCCAGTCGTAACTATTTTAGATTCTTGGGCCAAATTAATCTTTTGCCTGGATATTTTCTTTGTATAGTGATGCAAGTAAAATGAAAACATTTCTCTGCCTGACAATGAGTACATCCACAGACACAGTAGCGGAAAGGCCCTACCTTTGGTGGACATAAGAAAGACTGTTTGCGGCGAGATCTCTCTTGTTCTCACCAGAAGGAAACCAATTGTCTTATCATTTTTAAAAAAGACATGAATGGTAGCTCCCTAAAGGACTGAATTGTTGCCAAATTCATACTTAGAATGGACCAATTGCATTCAGGACTTTAACCATGCTTACATAAGAAATACAAACTTGTCTTTATTTTACCAGTTTAAGGACAGTGAATTACTTCTTTATAGACCTTCAACATAATATCTTGGTTTTAACACCAAATCCTGAGGAAAGTCTCCCACCAGAAACTTATTTACTATGTCGTCTATTCTCTATCACCCATTCTCTATTATTATTTTCACCCTACACAAATGGGATTTTCGTACATTTCACATTAAATATCAGACTTGAAAATTCCATTGTTTATGTATATATATATATATTTAAGAAAAGGGAACTGATTAAAATGAATATGTAAAATCAATTTATAACATGCTATATTAAATTCGGTATGTAACCACTATAGGTGATAGAGGCCTGCTGACATCAGAAAGGCAACGCTGATGAACCTCATCTACTGGAGTCGATGTGCTTTATGCAACTCATTTGTGTATACATACAATTCTTAAAACTGTCACATAAAGCTAAATCTCCTTGCTACATCAGTGACAGTGAATAGTGTCCAAATAATTACCTGTGTCTTGTATATATGAAGAGAACATCCCTACATATGGTCAAATCATTATATCCACAAAGCATAATATATAGGGGCCGATTCACTAAGCTCGAGTGAAGGATTCGAATGAAAAATACTTCGAATTTCGAAGTATTTTTTGGGTACTTCGACCATCGAATGGGCTACTTCGACCTTCGACTACGACCTTCGACTTCGATTCGAACGATTCGAACGAAAAATCGTTCGACTATTCGACCATTCGATAGTCACAGTACTTTCCCTTTAAAAAAAACTTCGACCCCCTACTTCGGCAGATAAAACCTACCGAAGTCAATGTTAGCCTATGGGGAAGGTCCCCATAGGCTTGCTAAACTTTTTTTGATCGAAGGATTTTCCTTCGATCGTTGGATTAAAATCCTTCGAATCGTTCGATTCGAAGGATTTAATCGTTCGATCGAACGAAAAATCCTTCGATCGATCGAACGAACGTTTAGCGCTAAATCCTTCGACTTCGATATTCGAAGTCGACGGATTTCAATTCCAGGGTCGAATTTCGAAGTATTTTTTACTTCGAAATTCGACCCTTAGTGAATCTGCCCCCTAGTGTGAAGATGGAATCCACACCAACCACAGTTGACCCCCACCAATTGTAGATCTTGGGAAGGATATAACATACAGGTATCCTTGGTTTTGATATATCAGGAAATAAGCCAAATGGACATCATTGACTTGAACATTTACAGCATCCTCAACTAAAGACGCAATTAGTGGGATCTCCACTTTCTTTCTTTGGCTGGACAGCCTGGACAGCTACCTCTAGATAGCTTCAGATTCAGTTACAAACCCTTGTTTCTAAGAATTTGTTGTCTAAATTGTGTATCCAAGTATCAAATTCTGGCTTAAAATGGGTTTTAACTTGAAAAAAGATGTTTAACATCCAGTGTTCAGCCAAGATTTTACATCAGTTTTCACTTACTGTACATAACAGTACAATGTCTGAGTCTTTCATTTATTCTAGCTTGTCCTTCAACTGCATTTTGTGATCAATTGAGATAATTATGGAAGCCCTGCCTTTGCCCTTAATGGGGTTTTCTTGAGGACATGCAGGAACCTAACATGCCCTTTTTTCTGAATAGGGGCCTCGAGGTAACCCAGGAGCATATGGCCGGATTGGGGACCCTGGACTAAAAGTAAGCATTTCTTCAAAAGTGATGCTTTTGTCTGTAATACAGCGATCCAAATAACACTATATTTTGTTCTAGGGGGAGAAAGGAATTAAAGGGGAGAAAGGAGCAAGGGGCCTTTATGGTGAAAGGGTATGTATTCTACAAAATATTATAAAATGACACACTAACCGATATTTCTGATTAGTTACTGATATTCTTTTAGCTTGTGCAATGGACAAGACTCAACATTTTCTTAGATGGCCTATGTTAAGTAAGTACAGTATTAAAGGGGTTGCTTACCGTTAAATTATCTTTATGATGTAGAGAGTGATCTGAGGCAATTTGTAATTGGTTTTCATTTTTTATTATTTATGGTGTTTGAATTATTTAGCTTTTTTTCAGCAGCTCTCCAATTCCCAATGTCAGCAATCTGGTTGCTAGGACCCACATTACCCTAGCAACCACACATTGATTTGAATGAGAGACTGAAATATGAATAGGAGAGGCCTGAATAGAAAGATGAGTAATAAAAAGTAGCATTAACAATACATTTGTAGCCTTACAGAGCATTTGTTTTTTAGATCCTGTAGTGCAGTATTGCACATTAGTCTAAAATTCCTTTTACTAACATAGAGCAGTTACATGAGCAAATAGTACTACTAAATTCTGTGTACATGCGCAGCAGTAATTACACACTGAGCAATTCCAGATATTTTGCCAGTCATGATATACTTATAGCCAAATCTGCTGAAGCCACCCTCCATAGGCCCCCAAAAAAAATACAATTCAAGTGTGAGCGCATTCTTGCTCTTTCCATTGATTCTGATAAGTGGCAAACTAGATTTTAGCTGTTTTGACCCCATGTTTTGGATCTACTGAAAAGAAAAGGCAGCCGTGCAGTATGTCATTGAGCTAAGCTTTAGGATTTTCTACACTTCTATAAAAGGGTTTGCCAAGCCTTGCCTCTGGAGCTGCTACATGTTTCTTCTTCCCATCTCAAGCACCTTTAAAGTTGAATGCGATCCTCAACAGTATACATCATGTAATTTAAATCTAATCAGAATGTGTATTCATCTTAGAAAGTAAAAATATTCTTAAACCTTTTTTTAAAACCTTTTTTCAAAGGGTGATCGTGGGGATCTGGGCTTCAAAGGATTACAAGGGGCAGATGGTTCTAAAGTAAGTAGATAACTAGATTTTCTGTAAAATAATATGGACCAATAAAGTTCTGTTTAAACTTACCCAGATTAATGAACATCTGTGTAAATATGACTCTTGAAAGAGTTTGTTCTCAGTTTAATTAATGAAATGTATGTCTGGACAAATAAAAGCACTTCTGATACTGGAGAGCATATGGGCAACATAAGTTACTCTTGAGCTAGATATCTCTAGTATGTTTTGCAAAGTCATTCAGTGTCGGACTGGCCCACAGGGATACTAGGAAAACTCTCGGTGGGCCAAGGTGTCAGTGGGCCCTCCTGCTTCTAACCATTTGGCATATTTCATGGCCATTCTCTATTTCTATGAAAACAAAGAGGCTAAATAGATGGAATAATAGGTTATAACATGTAAAGAAAAGAGAATAGGGGAATAGAGGTTGAGTAAGGAAAGGAAGAAAATAATACTTAGAGTGGGCCCCTGGTCTAAGGGTTTTTGGTGGGCCCCTGGTGTCCCAGTCCGACACTGAAGTCATTTGTGGGATATCAGTAATACCAGCACAATGCTGTGGCATCATGGGACCAGAGCTCTCTTTGGTTTCAGTGGTGCTGGCGGCCTTCACACTCAAATAATATACCGAGGCTTCAAAGGTTTTATGAAATATGCATTTAATAGTAATTAAACATGGTTTTTCATGGGAACTTGTTAAGAATATTATTCAAGGACATGGTATATGAAGAGTATGCAGTGAGATTTCTTTTTGTTGGTCAATATATATTTATTTCATATATATTTATCATTATAGGGTGTTGCAGGCTCACCAGGGAACAGGGGGCCAACTGGGCCTAAAGGAGCGAAGGTAAGCATGAATCTGCAAGTAGAAATTTCCCTACAAGTCTCAACAAAAGTACAAACACTTTGACATAGAAAAAAATGACTGTTTACCTGGTGGGGTATGCATTAGGATTTTTTGTGTAAGTTTGTATAGAAAGGGCTGTTTCAGTACTTAATTCTGATTCCCAGATCACTAATCAGAGTGCAGTATATCTTGTCAATGACACAGAATGTATTGCACTGGAAGAAACACTCAAATCAGAGAGCTGTGTTGCTAGGTCATCATTTGCATAGAAATAAACAGTGTAGCAAAACAAAAAGGAAATTAACTGATTGTCTTTGTTAAATAACTATTACGTTTTGTGACTGGTAATGCAGACAAACAAAAAACATAATTCTAGTATTCTGACAATAATTATAATGGTCTCTGATAATGTCTCTTACTATATATCTCCGGTGCTGCAGCTTTCATACTAATATGCATAATATACTGGTGCCTGTCTTCCCATCTAGGGAGAAGAAGGAGAGGCTGGATCTGAAGGAATCGCAGGGTTCATAGGAGTGAAGGTGAGCTTTGGTTATTCTTTTACTGAATAAATACATATTTTTAAATGAAGATCAAACACCACTAACCACTTGAATCAAGCAAAATGGAATCCCTCACACAATTTCTTTTTTTCACAAGCATATAAGTGTCCAACGTATGAGGGCAAGGATTCAAGGTCCAGTCTTAACATAAGCACCCCACTCCAGGCTCACATATATCAATGTGGCAATGGATGGAAGACATAGGGTCACAGTCCAGAATGTAGCTGCTAGTGAGGTTTATTGCCACAACATGTTTCGAGTGCATAAGCTGCACAATTAGACCGTAAGAAGGAAGGGGGCATGTGAGGAGGGCAGCAACATTTATTAAGTGCAGAAATTAAAGTGAAAGTGATTGCTGTGCATCAGACATAGAGGAGGGAGGCAGATGAGTTTGCTTAAATAAGTATATAACAGGTATGGACGTTTTAATAAAAGAAGACTTTAGATTTCATATCTATCTTGGACTTTTATTATAAATATTTTTATGTCTGGGTAACAGACAATGCTGTTATGTTAAGTTTCATACTCTTGCCCAAGCTCTGTAAAGTAGTATGATAGCTTTTCGATGTCTCGGAAAGCTGACGTATGGTATGGTAAATGGGGGTGGAATTTTATTGTTATGCTTCAACAAAATGGTACAGGTGGTCCTACTAAATATAGTACAGGTATGGGACCTGTTATCCAGAATGCTAGGGATCTGGGGGATTTCCAGAAAAAAGATCTTTCTGTAATTTGGATCTTCATATCATTATATATATATATATATATATATATATATATATATATTGGAAATATTTTAAATCATTTAAACATTAAATAAACCCAATATAATCTAATATAATCTAATATATCTTTGTTTGGATGAAGTGCTGTGCAAGGTAAATTGGATTATTTGGATAAAATGGAGTAATTCAGAACTTTCCGGATAATGGGTTTCTGGATAACGGATCCAATACATGTATTCATATTTTTAAAAGTACAATCTATATTTCTGAAGTTTTGGGCATTCAAGATACATCTTAATCGTTTGTATTTGCTTATAAAGCAGAGATCTGAAGTAGCTTTTATCAACTACTGCACTGTATAGTCTGCACTTGTATGTGGTCCCTCTAATGTCATGATCTGTCCTTACTGTACTGACTGGGGCAGAACGTCACTGAGAAAAATCTTGTACACAATATGTGTTGTATAAAGAAACAACTTTCTTTGTATATTACTGAATCTGGAATAAAATGCATACAATATCCTGTATGTTACATGTCTACATTTCAAATTTTAGGGTGATGATGGCTACCGAGGAAAGGATGGGCCCCGTGGCAGACAAGGGAAAAAGGTATCAGATATCACTTAATGTTTTCTACCTCTAAATGCTACCGCTAAAATAAGATTGTGTGTATATCTACAAAGTAAAATAAAATTATACAAATGCAAGATGTAGGAAAAATCATAAAATACACTGTACAAGTAAAGAACTGCCTTAGGATATATGATACGAATAATTTGAACTACTTGTCTTCCAAATGATGGCTCACTGAGGCCGGCTAATGCATTTTTGCAAAAAAAATCACCTTTTAGTATGTTATGAAATGTCTTATTCTTAGAAAACTTTGCATTGTTCTTCTTTTTTTTATAGTTTTTAAATGATAGTCTTAGCTGCTCTAAGCTAGGTCAACTCAGGATGAATTAGATGCTGATATGAAACCAGCTAGAAGATAAAAAACAACATGAGAGAGAGATGATTATAAAGATAAGCACAGAGGCTAATTATGTCAGGTATAACCAAAGTGGAGAGTGCCAGAAGAAAATGAGACTGGTAACTATTGACTGTATTCAGTACTAACAAACTGTATAATTTACTTGCAGGGACTTGTTGGTGACCCAGGTGATCCTGGAATCGTTGCCCTAAAAGGCATGCCAGTAAGTAGCATAATGATTGACAATATCTGGACTAATTCTCATCATTTCAGAATAACTGTGAAGTGCTTTTTATTTCTGACTATATTTATTGATTCTAGATATATGGTAGCTTCCAACTGAAATATACTTTGCTTTTTAGGGTGTGCCTGGTTCAAAGGGAAGGAGTGGTACACAAGGTCCACAGGTATGGAAAATTTCCAGTTCACTGTTTGGTTGTCTTCTCACCCCTGTAACTACATCCACAATTTAGTGGTAATTATTTTGGCTTCAAGACCCCCCCAAGTAGTCAAGGATTTGGTTGTAGCTCTCTTACCTTACAAGGATTGTGTAAATAGATATTAAATGAAACCCATACTTTCTACAGGTCGAAATATGACTTATGCCTCCATTTCCCCCTCCCCAATAAAAATGTACACATAACTGGTTTTAAAGTTAGGTCAAAGATTAAAAATAGGAGCTGCATACACCTTTGTAATGGGTGCTTAACTTATTATTTAGTTATTATCAATCGGTCCCCATCCACAACCAGAGCAGCCATATTTTTGGAAGCATAGAATAAGGAAAATAAAGCTTAGTTTGATATGGCTGAGAGTATAATAAGTAGATGGAAAAGGAGAATCATGAAAACAAAAAAACAATTGCTTTAACATTTTAACTCAAGCAAGAAAATTCTCTGGAACAGAAATATTATTATACTAATGCGGTTAGCATCTGGATGCTTGCTTAGTGCTCTGGTATACAGTAACTAATAGAAAGGATACTGAAATAACTGTTTTTATTATGTTTTTATTATTTGTCTTTTACAGGGAATAGTTGGAGACCCTGGTTTACCTGGTAGAGATGGTGATGATGGAATTGAAGTAAGATCTTGTTTAAAACATGACTGGCAATGACATTTTACAGCTACTGAAATGTATTATTATTATGGCAGGCACAATTTGACTTCTTCTGTTATCGGTATTAGGCATAATGATATAGGATATGAGACATAAACAAAATTTTCAACTGAACCATATACGTAGTTGCAGAACTAACTGGGGTGCAGTGGGTGCAATTGCACCGGGTCCTGCTGGAACAGTGATACAGCACATGGCGGACACAGGGGGATATTTTCTGGAGCATGTGTTTATGTGGGTGCTGGCACATGATTTCAGAAGGTGTGGGGGCTGGTGGGGCCTGGGTGCATGTCCTGCTGTGGCTAGTTACACTACTGAAACACTAGTTTACAAATTTGAATTTTAAGCGGAGGCCATTAAAATCAGTGATATTAACAAAACAAGTTTCGACTGATATTGCTTCTACTGCAGCACAGACAATATCCAGGTCCATCAAGGCTAGTTGATAATCTACAGGTATTTAGGCAAATGACACATGGAGTATATACACTACTGCTTTTTTTAGCCACTAAAAAAGAACCCAAATGTGGTTGAGCAGATGTAAATAGAAGCTGCCTGACAAAATGTTTCCAGGCCAAAATACACTAGACCCTAGTTTAGCTTGAAAGATACAACTACTATCTGCAAGGCTTAGTAAAATACACTCCCTAAAATTAAATTATGCCTCTACCTCTACATTTTAAAGCAACTGTTATGATGTGAAAAAAAGTCAAAAAGGTTTACTGTGATGGCAGAACAATAATGTATCTTCATATTTTAGGCAAATCAGGGACGTCAAGGACGCCATGGAAAACCTGGAATTTTGGGAGAAAAGGTATAAAAATGAAAAATGTATATTTAAAGAAAAACTTATGAATGTCCAACACAGATCAAAAAAAATATCTAGAGTTTCTATCAATATCAGGTAAATTTGAAATTTGGTAGAGATTATGTACATAAACACACAACTCAGTCAGCAGGTGTGAAATTCACTAATATCGCTGTGCTGGGCAACTGGAGAATTCATCTTTCCTTGAATTGTTGCCCCTTCTGTTGCCTAATTACTTTACCTTTAAAGTTTTGTAGCATGCCCTTCCCCTTTTAAAATTTTAAATTGCTATTGGCTAAATTTTTTTAAATTGCTTCATGAGATTGAATTGGTGGCTTGAATATTCCTTGATCATACTGTAGATAGTTTTGCAAGAGTTCAACTTACATAGTCCCTATGTATGATTTTCATGTTTCAAGTTAATTGTCTATTATAAATATAGTGTTACTCTCTCCTATTGTTCTATCATTAAACGTTTTTTATTAATGCCTCCCCAATTACCATTTCACTCATTTTATAGTTCATATTACCATGAATTCACACCCCTGTGTTTGGTCAGAACACCCTCATCCCTATTTATATGCATTCAGTATTACAGTAGTGGTATTGCTGGCCCAAGCCTTTATTCTGAACACCTTCTTCACTGTATAATCTTTGAAGTTTAATTTTTATGGGTTAAATTGTTATGTAGTTCATCTATTTGGGGCACTCCCCAAACAATGAAATTAAAATACAAATGAAAACATTTCATTTGTATTAACTAGCTTTGGGTTATAAGCCCTAACAATTCATAATTTTTTCCTAAAGTCAATACAGGTACTGAATCTGTTATCTATAAAAGTTATCCAGAAAGTTATGAATTACAGAAAGGCCATCTCCCATAGACTGCATTTTAAGCAAATAAATTCTAATTTCCTTTTTCTCTCTAATAACATAACAGTACCTTGTATTTGATAGTAACTAAGCTGCATGAATCCATGTTGCTGGCAGAACAAACCTATTTATACAGTAATGATTGAATTGTTTTTAGCAGATTTAGGGGCAGATTTATCAAGTGTCGAATTTCGAATTGAAAAAACTTCGATATTCAAATTCAAAAAGACCAACCGAAATAAAGTCGAAGTTTTTGTTGGGTCAAATAGGTCCGTTTTCGATCTAATAGGTCCGTATTCGGCTGAATTCGAATCATTCAAATCAAAGGAATAGCACATTCGATCGAATTTGATTCGAAGGTTTTCCAAAAAAAAGTCCACAATTGACTCCAAATAGGTTCTAGGAGGTCCCCCATAGGCTAAAACAGCAATTTGGCTTTTTCAAATTTGAATCAAATTTGGACTATTCCCTAGTCGGTATGGTTTCAAATTACAGAAAACCCCTTTTCCTGAAAACTGTAGGTCCCAAGCATTACATTTTGTGGAAAGATATGTCTCACTGATATGCTATTTTAATATTAAAAATGTCTATATTTAGGGGGAGAAAGGAATCATTGGACAGCGTGGGCCTGAGGGTCAGCGAGGAAGACCTGTGAGTAATGGCCAATGTATTCATCATTTAATTCACAGTATTTAATAACTTTAAGGGAAGCATATTATGTTTAATTTATAGTATGGTATGTACAAAAGGAAAACTTTTATTGAAGCACCTAAACATGGGGAGCATCTTATTTAACCTATTATACTGTGGGACAACACCCAACCTGTTTCTGGGACAGAATTATTACAGCTTCTCTACTAATATTTCATAAAAATACTTCGTAAAATGCGGTTTCATGGACTTTACATATTAACATGCAACATTTTAGATACTGGAAAAACCAAATGAATGGCCAGTTTTAGAAAGCTTGTGACATGTATATTGCTTATTCTATACAGTCCTCCCTCACTTAGTTTAGCAATGAGAAGTTAGAATGAAAAGTTGCTTAGAATTACATTTTTTAAGTATTGTTTTGATTCTTTGGGTTCTCTTCATCAAACAACTTGGTTTTATTTAATACAGTAGATGAATGAGATTTTAGCACTTTGTTTGAAAATGGGGCATGGAAATAACCATAGTCTGTAATCATTTGACTTATTTTAGAAAATATGAAGACATATTTAAAATGTGGAAAAAGTTTGGATTTAGCTTTGAAAATTGTGAAACTGTACATTTTTTTTCATCTCCATTATAAAGGCTGTTCTGATATTTAATACTCAGGCTTTATGTTTTGTCTTCTACAGGGACCTCCAGGACCCAAAGGTGAAGCTGGACAACCTGGCAGGCCAGGATTTATTGGACCACCTGGTGAGGCTGTAAGTCTATTCATTTTTTTCAAGTTTATATATATGTATATATTAGAACCACTTTAAAAATTTAAGATAAATTTACAGTATCAATTATCTTAAGGGATTTTTAATCATTAAACACTATCCCCCAAATGTAATAAAAAGCACTATGTTTGCCCAGGAGCAGTAACTGATAGCAACCAATAAGATGTTTGCTTTTAAACAGGTGACCAATAAATGCTACATAATAGAGAAATAATTGAAACAAAGACATTTATGTACAGTATTTTGAATAACGTGATTACTAAAACATAGTTGCTGAACATGGTTTATCAAGTTCAACCTCTCCAAATGAACTATATATATATATATCTATATCTATATCTCTCTCTCTCTATATATATATCTATCTATCTCTCTCTATATATATATATATATATATATATATATATATATATATATATATATATATTTGACTATATATATATATATATATATATCTATATATATATATATATATATCTATCTCTATATATATATATATATATATATATATATATTTATATATATATAGATATATATACATACCCATACAGACCTAAGAAGCAAGTTATATTTAGATTTTGCATTACTGTAATTATTTCATGAAGTTATAAAATTATTTTATAAAGTCATATAAATACTGTACATAGAAAATGAATATATGCATTTCAAATAATATATCTTATTTTTTTTAACAGGGTCATGTTGGTCTCCCTGGTGCCCCAGGACAAAAGGTATTTTCAGTTGAACCAGTTTAGTTTAGGGATGACAAACCAATATTTACAATCTCTAACCTACTGTGTCCTTTTTCTATAGACTCTATAGATTATCATTTTCGTATATGACCATGCAATCAGAACATTCCGTCATTTACTTTTAAAACTGAAAAACAAAAATAATAAAATAAAAGCAAAAACAATTATTTATTAATGATTAATGATTTATGTATTGTTATTATTGATGACATTATAATGGATCACAATACTTTGAACTGTAAATTAAGTCAATTACATTAGTATCAGTATTCTGTACTGGAGACAACTGATTAGAGATTGCTGACTCAAAATTGTTGTGGCAAGGGTAAACCACCATCTACCAAGCAAATTATCCTCACCAATTATAATTTATTGGGTAACGAAATTATCTGTGTACAACTTTGTAATCCAAACAAATAAACAGATTTATTATCATGTGTTCTTTTAGTTATGTTATACTGTTTTCATTTTAGGGCAGTACTGGAGTCCAAGGAATTAAGGGCAAGGAAGGAGAGAAGGTATAATTATATGTCAAGCTTTTGTGTTATTGTAGAATGTAATTCAAACTGTCCTTCCTTAAAAATGTCGTAAGAGAGCAGTAGTCTGCCCATCTATTCTCAATTAATAGGATGCCTTTTTGTAGAGAAATGTATAAGAAATAACAGGAAATGCAGTATATGTATTTATCCATCCCCATATATTTTATAAAATTATTTTTTGTACAATAAAAGAAAAAAAGTTATTTGTAAGTATTTGTAAATATATGTAAATATAATGTATGTATGTAAATATATGTAAATATAATGTATGTAAATATATGTAGTTAACCTTTAAATTAACTTATAGTGTGATGTAGACAGTGATATTCTGACGTAATTTGCACTTGTGCTTCAGTTTTTTTGTTTTTAATTATTTAGTTTCTTGTTCAGTAGAATACCAGTTTGCAATTTCAACAGGTAACTGGTTGCTAGGTTCCAGTTTAACAGCGACATGGCAGTTGTTTAAATGACAGGCTGGAATATGAACAGGGGATGTTCTGAATGGTCAAAGATAAATAAAAAATATGTAACTGGCAAAAAATTTAGCCACACAGAGCAATAGAATTTTGGCTGCATGGGTCGGAGACCACCCAGTTGAAAGCTGCACAGAACATTGTATAACAAACTAAAGGTTAGGAGTAAACTAATCCTATTGATTGCAGATGCAAAAGGTTACAAACCTTTTTGTTTATTTACATTTAGGGTGAGAAAGGATTGAAAGGACCAAAAGGAAATGTAAGTATCACTGAATAGTTTATGTAAGGATGTTTCAAGTATTTATATTAACAAATAAATGCATTTTCTAGGCTGGTGACATAGGCCCAAGAGGTCCTGAAGGATTTCAGGGTAAAAGAGGGCCAGCAGGAGAAGATGGAGCTCGTGGCAGACAAGGAGAACAAGGAGATCCTGGTGATCCTGGCATTCCTGGAGTAATTGGACCTTTGGGTTCTAGAGTAAGTCTTCATTTGGAGAATGAACCCATTTATATGTGTATTCCTTATAACTTCAAGGCTTAGTAAACCTAAGGATATCACATTTTTTCGAAGCATTCAGGAATTTCACTGAAACTATATAATGGAATGGCTCCTGAAATGCCTTTAAAGTGTAACCACTAAGGGTACAGAAAAAAAACTATATAAAGTGTTTTTGAATTGAAAGTAACAGAAGTAACAAATGCTATTCAATTCACCCCAAGTTAGTAACAGCAGCTGTGGCTGGACACAAGCATATCAAAAAGGGGCTGTTATAAATGCAATACAGCATTTTCAAAGAATATACAATATTAAAATTATTAATATCAGTGTTCTTCATGATAATGCATCTATAGCAGAAAATGCATCTCTTTGTAATATTACATAAAAAATCTTTAACGCCCCAGAATTGACTGTTTTTCTTCTTAAAGGGACCATCTTTTCCAGCGTCTCATGTAATAGAAGTGTGCAGAAAGGTTGTTCTTGAACAGATGTCTTCATATGCACAAGCTGTAAGGCGACAGTGTTCCAGTGCTTGCCCATTGTATGGTGAAGTACCCATGGGAGCACCAGGACCAGTGGGATTGCCTGGACCTCCAGGAAAACAAGTAAGTATAACTTCATATAAAACTTGATGCACGTAAATGGACAGGTTAAATGAAACAGTAAATTAATGATTGGACATGATTCTTACCCCTAAGCAGCAGTACTAGTAGTATTAGAACAAATAGAAATAAAGTTCAGGCAAATAAAGCGAAATGGTAAGACAATAGCCAATAATAATAAATAATGCACATGCTTGGTTTGACAAACTGCATGTTGCTGTTGTTTGCAGTAAGGAAAAAATGAGTTTAATTAAGAAAATGCTTTGTCAGCTCTGTTTGATATAACATACTGCAGGTTTGCCTAATACAGTAGTTTGACGTGAACAGTACAGCAGCATAACATGTTTTAAATGACAATAATAGGGTAAACCTGGCCTGAATGGGCTTGAAGGCGAAACTGGACCAGAGGGATTTTATGGTGAAGCTGGAGATCCAGGAAAACAAGGAGAAAAAGGTAACTTGTTTGTAGAGTATAAAACTGAAAGCTCAGAAAGACTCTTACAATGGGATGTGTATCAATATCTAATGTAGTAATACTGGTTAATAAAGGTCAATCTATAGTCTTTTTATATATATATATATATATATATATATATATATATATATATATATATATATATATATATTTAGCATGAGAACAGGGCAGGGCAAAGGTATTTTGGCACCCTAGGCAAGGGCTTCAAGCAGTGCCCCCCTACCATTTCCCACCTTACCATTCATATTGTCCCATGTGCCAGCAGCCATCATATTGCCCCATGTAACTGTACCAGCAGCTAACATATTGCCCCATATTTGTACCTGTGCCAGTATAAGCTAAAACATCCATCATATTACTACCCCCAATCTGTGCCCATACCAGCAGCAGCAGCGAAAAAAATCCATCATATTGTCCCTAATTTGTACCTGTGAAGGAGGCAAAAATCCATCATATTGCCCCAAACATCTGTGTACTTGTGCCTACAGCCACCATATTGCCCTATGTACCTGAGCCAGCAGCAGCTAATTCATCATATTGCCCCCAATCTGTACCTGTGCCAGCAGATGCCAAAAAATCCACAATATTGCCCCCAAATATGTACCTGTGCCAGCAGCAACCAAAAATCCATCATATTGCCCCAAATCATCTGTTAACCTGTGCTGGCAGCTGCCAAGAGGGAGGTGGGGAGTGCAAAAGGGGGTTAAAACAAGCAGTTTATAAAACTGAAAACTATAAAACTGCCAAGCAAACCAGGTTTTACAAAATAAAAGAAAAAAAATCCCCTTAAAAGTGTGCCCCTCCCATGATTGCACCCTAGGCGGGCGCCTACTCTGCCTGCCCCTTGAATAAACAAAAACCCCAGAGTGACAGCAGATACTGTAAAACCATTATCTTTGTATTCTCAGTGATGGTAAAATATTTGTGAAGTACAATGATACAACTGTACAATGTTACAGTTATGATTTTTGTTTGCATTATGCAGGTGAATCTGGAAATAAAGGAGACAAAGGACCAAGAGGATATGGCCTAGTTGGATTTGAGGGGGATCAAGGTCCTATCGGTAACTAAGACTTTAACTAAGATTTTATCCATTCAGACTATGCAATGTAATAAATATTATATTTTAATTATATGTTAAGTAACGTGTTCATTCGCAGGGAACTTTATTTTGAAATAAAACTTGTTTATAAATTTTAGCTATAGGAGTGAAGATTAATAGCCTGTTGAAGTTCCTTTTAAAACATTAGGAAAAAACTACTTTTTGTGGAATGTAGATGCTGGGACAGACAGTAAGTCCAATGGTCACCACAGGTCACAGAACCTTAGGAGTTGTGTAACCACAGAAACCTTGCAATGATCCTTTACAGGTTACTTATATTCGACCTTACTTCAACAACAATCATGCTTGTATTTTATATAACCTTATATGTATTTTATTTTCCTATTATTGTGCAGGACTGATTTGATTTTCTGCTAATTTTATTGATTCTCTACTTTGAAAACGAATTCTGTCTGTTCTACAGTAATGATATGGTTTCAGAGAATGTGTATTTGCTTATTTTATTGGAGCCTTCCCTTATTTTCTTAACCTTTACTTTAGGTGAAAGAGGCAAGCCTGGACAAGCGTTCGATGGACAGCCTGGTTTAATGGGCCCTAGAGGCCACAGGGGACAACTTGGGTTAAGAGGTTATGCGGGTCTCCGTGGACCACCAGGTCTGTGTGTCACAACAGGATGTCAATCAAACCAGGGACAACAGAGACCATAATGCACCGAACTGATATTGTTCTTCAATTTTAAAAAACAGTTTTTTAACATCAAGTGGTCAATTCACTCCGTTATCTCACGTGGTACATGGATAACATCCACTGCTGTCCTTGATCTGTCCTTGATCTGGTGCCTACTTAACTTTTAAATGCACCATAAAGCTAGTTCTCAGTTCGGCCTAGTTCTCTTTGCTGTGAATGTTACCTGTGTGTGTATAGGAGAGCTATGTGTGAGCATGATGTTTTACTATTTCAGTTCATGTTTATTGTCATTGTGCCACTGTATTTACATTCACCCTCTATAAAATAATCAAGGTTGTTTTTGATCAGAGGCAGAGCTATTAAACAACTTCAAGATACACAAAGATAAACAAAATCAGAACTTGTGTGCAGATCACTTGTTTTGTATTGAAACTGCAAAGGATCCACCAGCTCTCCTTTTACTTCTGAGAGTCCAAGTTGATCTGCTGTCTCTAGACAAGAGCTAATGTGATGACACATTCCTAAACAAGGTGTTCCCTTAGATCTGCTCAAGTGACTAAGTCTGTGAGCACTGTCTGATACTTTGTATCTTTAAAAAAAATGAAAAATCCCATATTATTTATTAAAAGAGAAACCCAATGAGCATGCTGTCAGAATCATGGTTAGCTGTTTCCAGTAACCAGTTACTTTAATTTAGCAAAATATGTTACTTATGAACCCCCAAAATACAATGTTGCAGGATTTTGGTGTTTTTAAAGAATAAATTGTAATGTTTTGATGTCAACTAAAACAATAAAGTATAATAACACTTTAGTAGCTGGTACATACAAATGTATGTGATATTGATCACTCCAGGTGCAATACTACTGCAATAACTGTGGCATGCATAATTATTCTATTTTTATGTTGCACATAAAAGGAAAGCAATATTAAAGCTATGCACATTATTGTTTATCAGTACATCTGGTAAATACAGGTCATACTAGTACAAATTAACTTGGTGGGGATGCAACCCATGTGCACTGACGGTTCCACTACACTACTCTATCCTCTACCTTGTTCACTCCTACTATCACCAGGACTAAGGACCCTGGATATTCACTAGACATTAAAGGAGAAGGAAAGCTACCGAAGCAGTTTATTGCCAATAGATTAGCCACAATAGTGCAAGCTATAACACTATATTTATTCTGCAGAATGCTTACCATACCTGATTAAACAGCTATAGAAGCTCTCTTTGTTTGTTTAGGATAGCAGCTGCCATATTAGCTTGATGTGACATCACTTCCTGCCTGAGTCTCTCCTTGCCCACTCATAGCTCTGGGCTCAGATTACAGCAGGGAAGGGAGGGGGGAAATGGGAGGGGGAGAGAAAAGCAAACTGAGCATGCTCAAGCCTTAGCCCTGAAAGTTTAAGATGAAAACAGGAAGTCTGATACAGAAGCCCATGTGTACACAATAGAAGGAAAGAAATGCAGTGTTTCTTTTAAAGAGGACTCAGAGCAGAATTACTTTGAGGGTTTACTGGTATATTTAGGTGGACCTTTCTGATAAAGCTTACTTAATTATAGCCTTTCCTTCTCCTTTAAAGAACTGTCTGTTCCACTCCTACAACAGTGGAGAGGGCGCTGTCTGAAGGTCATTGGGTGAAGTTGGGGGTAAATACTATGAGGGTAATTGGGGGTAAATACTTGAATATCGCTAGAATTATATGAGTGTGGCTGTCAATGTTTTAATATATATGCACCCTTATTATTAAAATTGTGGTGTAGGCAAATATGCCACTATTAAAAGGAGCCTGAACCAAAAAAATTATGCACTAGAGTTTTGTATTTGATGGTATTGCTTTAAGATCCCTTAAAAAGTTTATAAATACTGTATTCTGATAAAAATTCTTAGCTCATTTCAGTAGACTATTGAATTTCTTCTTTGCTTTGTTCAAATCGACTTAAGGAAGTAAGTAGTACAAGAGAACATTTAATTCTGCTGTATTATAAATTAACAGCTAAATGTAAGAATAACAGATCAGTTCATGCCCCATTTGCAATAGAATGTAAAAGGCACCCCTTGCCAAATTACATATTTACTTAGTATTATAGTATAAAAGTAAAAATGGGCTGCACAAGCTTTGCAGGACTCAAACACTATATTTGCAAATCGTAATGCACTATTACATTTTAATTTTGACCTTTAGAACACAGGAACCAAGAACTAAGGTATGTGTATAAGTTTGGACCTAGAGCAGTGATTCCCAACCAGTAGCTCGCGAGCAACATGTTGCTCTCCGACTCCTTGTATGTTGCTCTCACGGTCCTTAAAGAAGGGGCTTATTTTTGAATTTCAAGCTTGAAATGAAGTTTTAATTGCATAAAAACTTATTACAGTCCCAAGTAGAGCTTCTTGTAGGCTCCCAGTCCACATAGGGGCTACCAAATAGACAATCACAGCCCTTGTTTGGCACCCCAAGGGACTTTTTTCATGCTTTTGTTGCTCCCCAACTCTTTTTACATTTGAATGTGGCTCACGGGTTAAAAAGGTTGGGGACCCCTGACCTAGAGAGTCAGTAATTAGTAACATCCCCGTTGGCACGTATCGCAGCCTTTAAATTTCTTTTGAACTCAGTTCTTGTTGTAGGAATTTTTGTCCACTCACAGATCCCTTCTAAGATCTTATTGCATGTTTAAGATTGACCCACAGATTGTTTAGTGATGGTTATGTCAGGGGGCTTTGTCAGAAGGCCATTGCTAAACCATCAGCTTGCTTTTCATCATAGTGGCTTTTGAGATATGTTTAGGATCATTGTCTTCTTGTAGGAGATGGGTCCCATGTTCTGCCTCTTGGCCAACTGTTTCACATTGGCTTTCAGGATTTGCTGCTATTTAGTGGAATCCATTCTACACCTACAGTGTTTTCTGTGCTACTGACCCCAAAGCATAATGGATCCACCCTATAGGGTTCAATTTGTCCCAAGTACATACCATTCCCCATGTTTAATAGTTGGACAGGCGTCTCTTTCATTAAATGTTGCTAATTTTTCTCTCTAAACAAACCAAAATGAGTTACATTTTACTTCATTGGTCTGTAGCACTTGTTTAAAAAAAAGGCCTCTAGGTTGTCTAGATGCTGTTTTACTTACTCCAGACATTGGTCACAGGTAAGTAGTGATGGATGAAAGTCAATGGGAGTTAAAATAGTTTTGATGCGCAACAATTTTGACGCCAGCGACAATTTTTATACGCATGACGATTTTGTCTGAATGCATTTAAGTCAATGGGCATCCGAAAAATTTTGCCGCATGACAAATTTATTCGTGGGCGGCGAAACACTGCAAATCCATGCCTAGCAAATTTATTTGCTCATCGCTACAGGTAAGGCTTCCTCCTAATGTTTATTTCATGCAGATCATGGTAGTGCAAGCAACACACCAGTTTTGGCCAAACTTTCCTACAGATTCTTTGCAGTCATACAAGAGTATGCTTGTGTCTTTCTGGCCACATACAAACAATTCTTTCTTCCTAGGTCTTCCAGATCTTGCCTTGACGTCCACAGTTCCCCTTAACTGTGGATTACAGTGGAGATTGCAAAACTGGAAGCATTTTGCAACATTTTTAGGGCTCTTACTCACTCGCGTTTTTACCTGCGCTCCCCTGCGTTCCGTTTTTTGGCGTTCAGCCGCAGGGGAGCGCAGGAATAGACGCATTACATTATTTCAAATGGGGCTGTACTCACACAGGCGCGTGTAGGCGCCGAACACAGGAAAAATGCAGCATGTTGCGTCTCAACCTGCGTTCGGCGCCTACATGCGCCTGTGTGAGTACAGCCCCATTTGAAATAATGAAATGCGTCTATTCCTGCTGAACGCCGAAAAACGGAACGCAAGGGAGCGCAGGTAGAAAGGCGCGTGAGTAAGAGCCCTAAAGCCTTTCTCTGCTTTGTAAGCATCAATTAGCTTAATTTTCAGATACACACTTAGCTGCTTAAAGGAGCCCATTGTTGTGACATGCCAATAACAGCCCAAAGTTTGGGGTGTCAGAAGGTAACAACTCCTAACGGTTAAGGCCCTATTGAGTTAATTATGTTCACAAAGAATGATATTCTGAGACAATTTGCATTTGGTTTTCATTTTCTATTATTTGTGGTTTTTGAGTAATTTAACTTTATATTTAGCATCATTTTCAGCAATCTGTTTGCAAGAGTCCAAATTACCCTAAGAACCATACACTGAATTGAATAAGAGACTGGAATATGAGAGGAGAGTACCTGAATAGGAAGATAAGTAATAAAGTATCAATATCAGTACATTTGTAGCCATTTGTAGAAGAATGCAGGTAATTAAAAAAACATTAAAAAAATAAATAACAACAAAGGCCAACTGATACGTTTCTTAGTTTAGGGATGCCTAAACTTTTGCCTGTAACTGTATGTGGCTACCTAGACAGCTAGATTATATTGAAGTTAAAACTGCTAGAGCAGACAAAACTAGTCACATGGAAGCAGGATGATCATTGGTGCTGTAATATTGTGCATGTATAGTGTAAAATGAAAATATACAAAATAACCACTTGATGGCAGAACCAGACCGATCTAGACTGAGCAGATTCATTTGAGTGAATGTTTCTGAGTAACACTACAGCATTTCTCCACTTGATGGCAGAACTACAGACAGTAAATACTGGATGTTCAAATGCTGCTGTGTGTGTAATGCAAAATATTCTACCAGTTGTCGTAGTAGAATTTCTTAATACAATAATACATATTAGGGGAAACAGATACTGCTCAGATATTACAAATATTTATTATGTTCTGCATATTCTTTTGATAAACATGGATAACTATTATAGTACTTTCTTTTTTTTCTGTACAAGCTATCCACAAATGAAACAGGCAGATTTATAATTAGAATACCATGTGCCTTTGTGTTGACAGAATTCGGAGCTCTGCACTTTTCAGGATCGTTTAACGTCTGTCATGTGGAACTTCCCAATCACTATATGGTGCCTAAAGGATGAGCAAATATTGTAACTTCACTAAAGACATAGGAAACTAGAACAAGGTTTCTTAGAATAAATACTTAAAATAGGAAATCATAGTTATAACACAACATGCTCTGGTATGGAACAGTGTGTCATTAACAAACAAGTAGAACAAATATATTGTTTACTGATGTATTTTTCAGATATACCAATAACTACTGTTTACCTGTTCATAATGGGGATTATCATTCTTTTTATGTGAATAAGTTAACTTTTTTCAGAGGAATAAAACAAGGAAACATTTTGCCCAAAATCGACTCCATTTCAAACATTATTATCTTATCTGTTGCACTGATTCTGGCACAGCTTAGCTTCAGCTCTGTGGAAAAACTGGTCTGCTACTGTGCTACTGGAACTAATAAATATCAATTACTTTCATCTTCAATAAATCTTGAACGAAGCAGCTCCAAGAAATATACAGAACCCGTGGTATACTCATTTTAACAAGCTCTGTAGCATATGGGCTTCAAGAAAAGGCTTATCTTATCATTCCCAGGCAACGATCTCCTGGCCATTACTAACAAATAAAAAAACAAACAAATACAAAAAGTATTGTAGAAGTGATACCTATATTGGCTAACAATAAAAAAAAAATACATTGCAAGCTTTCAGAGCACCAAGGCCCCTTCGTCAGGCTAAATTCAAATGAAAGCAAGAAAGGCACAGCATATATTCTGTTAGATCAGTGAAAGGTATTCATGGGCAATAAATTAGGACGTTACAGATAGATAGAGATTTTGTATTTGTTTGTTTTTTTATTTGTTATTTTTGCTACTGGCTAACATGGTACCACAGTTTTTGTTTTGAACTGGCCATTACTGGAATCCTATTGAAAATCTATTGGAAAATGCACCAATATATTACATAGGGACAGGGCCGGAACTAGGGGTAGGCAGAGTAGGCACGTGCCTAGGGCGCAAAGCTGGGGGGGCGCCAGGCACGTACCTCCTCTGTCGCCTACCCCAAGTCCGGTTCCCGACTGTCTGGTTGTTATCGCGTCTTTTTCGCTTATGCGCATGCGCAGGTTCGCGCAGGCGCCGCTACTGCCCGCCTCTGCATAGGGAGATATAAAAATTCTCAACGTGAAGGCAGTCTGTTTCATCCTACAGATTTAAATGCAATATGTATTCACTATATATGCATTTGAAACATTTACATGGATTGTTTTGTTAGAAATCTTAAGGTGACCATACACAGGCCGATAAAAGCCATGGACAGACCAACCGGCGAAAATTCACCAGCGCAGCAACACTTCGACAGGCGTACATTCACCTGGACAATGCTAATTCACAAAGATCCGAAGTAGCGCACAGGGTACCGAACGCTGGCGAAATTTCGGCAGCTTATTGGCCAGTGAGAAAATTTTTTTTTTCAACATTGCTGGGGCACATGGTATTTAAACTCGAGTTAAAAGCCACTCACACTGAAGAGCTGCTGAATAAAAAGCAACAAATGATAAAAATATGTTACTTGAAGTTCCTTAACCTGACTGTATTGCCAACCTGACTGTCCCTGCTCAATCTAATGCTAACAGACTACTGTTGCACAAATACAGCAGCCCCCTCATAGAGAAACATGGGGGATCAGATAGGTAATGTAAAATCATCAGTTAATACTTTTATTCCAAAGTTATAAATTGCATGCAAAGACAATACTATGACAGATGTAAAAAAAGGTTTAATTTCAAGTGTCACTATCTCTTTAAGGTACGCATGGTGATCCACATTAGAGAAAGACCTTATGCCACAGCATTGGGTGTGGAGACATTTTAATCAAATAACTGAGCATTTATAGTGTATATTGGACTTCAATCTTCAGGTAAATATAAATAATATAATGAAGGATATGAAGTATATTTAATACAACAATTATAATGAATATGATGTAATTGAAGTGCTTTATTTGTATCTTTTACACACTGTTTTAAGAGAAGGGAACATAGGACTGCATACAGAAGGGTTGCCAAAAACAATCTTTAATAAAAGGCACATATTAAAAAAATGCAGTATACAGGGTTGTGCAATAGACTTTTTAAAAATATTATTTTATTGGCATTACCACAGTGGACACCCTCAAATATTCTCAAAATAACAATACCTAAATGCCTACACATACATGATGTCTTAGAGATCAGCCATCCACAATGCAGCGTTCATAACTACCTATTAACTATCTATCTAAAGGGGAACTTTAGTGCAAAGGGTGACGATATATGGAAGAATATTGTAAAGGGAGGTGTGTTCAGCCTGCCTCTGTAAAGCAAGCAAGATGAATTGTTTGGTGCCAGTGGTATAAGATGAAAGAAGTAGATAGCAGTTAGTTACAAAAGTTGAATGAGGGACATTATTAGAGATGTATGGTTGAAAAAATTCTTCAAGACAGACAGATGTAAACCAGAATCAGTGAAGAATGTAAATTGTATTTGCAGGGGTTCCAGACAGCAGTCAACAATTTACAAGATTTATAACTAAACCCTCCTCTTACAGTTTGTAACTTTCTTTTTTTTAAATCATGTTTAACCCATTGAAAACTCTTAGGGGACTGATTTACTAACACCTGAAATGATTTTGTACACATGAATTCAAATACAGTAGCATTTTTTAACAAGTGCAACTATTTTTGATTTCCTTTTTCTCTATAATAGACCCTTGTACTTGATCCCAACTAAGATACAATTAATCTTTTCTGAAGGCAAAACATTCCTATTGGGATTATTTAAAGTTTAAATGACTTTCTAGTAGATTTAAGTGATCCAAATTACAGAAAGATCCCTTATCCGAAAAACCCCAGGTCCCAAGGATTCGCTTTGGAATTTCTCAACCATGAGCAGCTGCAGATTTAGCATGTGAGCAAAAAACATTGTAACAGATGCAAAATTGACTGCAAAAATCCTGGTATTGTTGCCAATCAATGCTGCATTTTGGGTAAAAAAACTCATGTCCAAAACTGCACTTTGCATGCTCCACCTCGGTAAGTAAAGTACTTTTGTTGCTTCTGTTACTATCCAGGACATCATCTAAAGAAATGAAACCATATTTTTCCAGTTCAATTCAATTATTCCTGATCAATTCAAAAGAGCCAAACCCCTGGGATTTGATTTCAGTTAGTCACAATGATTCCCAAGCCCATCCAGAGTTGTGTTATTCATTTTATACACATTACCACATTTTTAAAAAATAATTGTAAAAAAATTGCAAGCATAGCCCACAAAAATGAAAAATATAATGAAAAATAAATTATAAATGTGAAAAATATATGGTTTCCTCTTTGATGCTGTTTACAGGCCAACGGGGTTAATCACCAGCTAGTAAACTAGAGCATGGGTTACACTGGACTCTATCACTTAAAGGACAAGGAAAGTTAAACTAAAGAAGAAGACTAGAAATATTGTACATTATGTTTTGGGCTTCTGTACCAGCCCAAGGCAACCACATCCCTTTAGCAGTAAAGATCTGTGTCTCCAAAGATGCCCCAGTAGCTCTCCATCTTGTTTTCTGCTGATTCACTGCACATGCTCTGTGCTGCTGTCACTTACTGATCTTAGAGACCCACTCACAATATACGGTATATATAGAATATAAATGTCACAATATAAGGCTGATTAATAATTAATACAGATAATTACTACATGGCAGCACAGAAACCAGTGCAATTAGCATTAGAATTTAGTAATCACTCCTGTAGCATCATCTTATATTACAGGCCAACTTCATTTTCTGCTGGATAATTAGTGGCAACCTCTAAACTTAAGGTGTGGTGTAGAGCGACTACAACTCCCACAGGTTACTGTGCTTTAACCAATAAAGAAATGGGCACCAGGAGGTTCTTGGAGTCAAACAGAACAAACGTTTATTTGTCAGAGACAAATGATACACAGGTTACTTTCATCAATAAAGAGGCATTTGCATAATATATAGACACACAGCTCAGACAGTATATCAGAGGTAGATGCAGGTGCATTCCCTGAGGATGTAGTCAAGGCAGTACAGCACCTCTAGGCAGAAATACCTCACACGTGGTCTGGATCCCACCCAGTGGAGTGGTCAGGGGCGAGAACCTAAAGCCTGACAACCTACCCACTGTGGTCCGTTCACTGTAGTCAAATCTTACAGCCTGGGAAGCTATTCCCTGCTACACCTCCTTGCTGGAGCACAAAGCTGCTCGTTCTACCTTCCCCCACTGTCTTACTCTCCTAGAGAGTTTATAACAATTGTATTCCTGCCACTCACTAGCCTCATTCACAGGGTCCCTGCTCACCGTCTTCGACACTAGAGGTTCAGATCCCTCTAGGGCAAACAAGCTTTACTGGGCCTTGGTGTACCCAGGCTCCCTGGAAACATCCGGATGGGTCAGACACCAGGAACCAAAGAGGAAGATCCACCCATTCTCACTCACAGGATGTGGTCACAGCACCTCTTGGCCAATAACTGGTATATGTAAATTACAACTAGCTACATGGGCATCTGCCATAAGGGTTCAATTCTTTAAAGTTATAAATCCAATGTATCTCAGCGGCAGTAGGGCTTGATTAAAATTCTCTTTATGTATTCCTAAAGTGATATGTTGGATTCAAACTTCTGCAAGAGATTTTCGATTATTTTTGGATCATGTAACCATGGCAGTTGGTTGAATGCACAGAAATAGACAGGGACAATGGGTAATATGTTAAGAGATTTTTTGCCACTCTAAAGGCTTCCATCTGAAAATTTCATGGGACCAAAAAATTGGGGCTAGATTTCCACTGCAAAGTACCAGCAAAGTGTACTGTTGTTTCTTAGATTATTGAAAATAAAGAAATAAATTGGCTTTCATGTAGTCATTTTATACAGGTTTCAACTCAGTGTCAGACTAGGACACCTGGTATCCCCTAGTATCCCCATGTTTAAGTGATTCTTTGATTAAATGAATCTGATTAATATAGCCAAGATGGCACTGTTTGTGCTCACTAGATGCCAGTTCCCTGAAGGCTAACGAAACATTTTATAAATAGAGATATCAAAGCAACCAGAGTTACAAAAAGGATCATTTAAAAAATTGTCACAGGAGCAGGTTTGTAACAGGAGATTAGATGAGATGGCTTATAATTTCATTGAACGTGGCTATGATCCAGCACTGGTTAAATCACAGAAAGAAAAAGTAAAATTACTACAGCGAGAGGCATTGTTAAAAACCAGAGTGGGGAATTAGATAACAATAGTATTCCCTTTGTGATCACTTACAGTGCTAATTCTGATCATATTAAAAGGATTATTTTCAAACACTGGGAGATTTTACAGAAAGACTATGATTTTGGGCAGGTATTTAAAAAGAAACCATTGTTTTCATACAGAATATCCAACAAGCTGGGAGACTTACTAACAACGGCAGACTTATCGCTACCCACGCCCTGGGAAATTCCCATGCGTAACATGCGGATGCTCTCTACTTTATGCTTGTCACAGTATTTCACTGTTTCTATTTGTACTATTATAGTATTATTATTATATTTTAACTATGATTGCAGCTAATAGGGTGTGCACTTATTGACTTAATTAATGGGTGGAATCTTTCTCTTTATATACCTAATTTTTTTGTTAGACTAGTGTAAGAGCACTTGAGAAAGGGGTAGGATACCCCAAAACAACCTTTGTTTGGATCTCAATAAAAATATTATTTATAAAATTTATTAGCACATTTGCTGTATCTTAGGTCCATCTGGTGCAAATTTTTTACTCCACCATTTATGGACTCCAGAGCATGGGTCCCCAACCGCCAGGGCCTCGGCCCAGAACCGGGCCTTGGACAATCCTGAACTGGGCCACCGAGCCCAGCCCACAATTAATGTGGTGCGCCAAATTGGACGCCGGCGCTCCCAAATTTGACACGGCACATGCAAACTTGCCGCTGGACCCCCCGACCCCACCCCTGAGCGACAGCACAGAACAGAGAAGACTGCAGAGGAAAGCACAGACAGACAGGGTGCAGGCAGAATATCCCCATGCTGTTTACAGCTCAGACCGTATGGCTGTTAGAGCATACCTCACAACATTTTGAAAATAAAAAGAGGGACAAAAAAGTTGGTGCGCCAAATTTTTGACCATGCCCATTTTTGTGGCCACACCCCCTAATTACCATGTTCATTTTACACAATTTGGCAGGTTATGAACGTTTGAACATATTTCTGTGTTTTTTTCAGTTATTACAGTTTTGTTAATGAAGCTGAATTGCTTGTAAGTCTAACTTTTCAAGGGACCTGTTATCTTATCTTGTTACAATTACTTATTTCCTTATCTCAAAGTTGTTACAAAAGTATTGTATCTCCTGCTGTAGCTGTTCTGGGCTCTCTGCCAAAAGCCAATTAAGTTAGAAACTTCTTTTTCTGGCTAAGTGCAGAGAAAAACAGGACTTTCCAGTACAGATAAGGGACTGCAGGTTGAGCTGTCAAAAGAGGGACTGTACAAATAGTTTATTTGAAATGCCCCCTGCCAGCTCTAGTATATAATTTACTGCCTCATTGGATTCTCCTGCTTATTTGGGGTAGGGATGCACCGAATCCAGGATTCGCTACGGGATTTGGCGAGGATTAGGCCTTTTTCAGCAGGATTCGGATTTGAATCCTTCTGCCCAGCCGAACCAAATCCGAATCCTAATTTGCATATGCAAATTAGAGATGGGAAGGGAAAACGCGTGACTTTTTGTGACACAACAAGGAAGAAAAAATGTTTCCCCCTCCCACCCCCCATTATGCAAATTAGGATTCAGATGCCGTTCGGTATTCAGCCAAATCTTTCACAAAGGATTTGGGGGTTCGGCTGAATCCAAAATAGTGGATTCAGGGCATCCCTAATTTGGGACAATACATTTGGCTTCAATTATTTCCCTACACCATCACAGACTCCTAAACTAACTCTTTCCTATCTTTCTCAATGCTCAAATGAAACACAAGCAGAACCTGGAGAAGGAAGAAGAGAGGACAAAATGCTCTATGCTCCAGAAAGGTGAAAGCACATTAAGGTCAGAGCCCAGCGGGAAAAGTCCCAGTACCCTGGCAGGCCAGTCTGACACTGCTTCCACACTTTCACTTTGCACCTTTTATTATTTGTGCAGGTGTAATTCTGGCAGATTCATAATAGCAAATAGCAGTAATATTTTCAAAATACAAAACCTGTATTACAGATGTTAAAATAGAGCATCCACACAGAACAGCAGTGGTAGAATGTGTTCTTTCTCCTTCTGTTTTTAAGACATTAATATATCTAGCACAGACTGCAACAAAATATAGTTTTGCAATTTCCTTTTTTACTAATTCAACATTTGGTCAACAGAATCAAAATCTGACGAGTGCAAAGAAAACCTGATAAGTCAAAAACACAGCGTACTCTGTATTTTATTTAAGCCATGAAAGGCCTTCATAGTCTTACGTAGACTTTTTATTAAAATAATTCCAGATGAACAGATGGAAAAAATACTACTACTTGACTCTCTGTTAGCTCTAGATAAATGAGGAAAAAAGAAGAACATTTTTTACAAAGCCTTTAAGATAAAATAGGGCTAAATACAGATGCGGGCGCAAAACCATATGTTTATCACAAATAGATAACTCCACAAAGACTATACACTGAGTTTACATTGATCCTACAATACCAGATAGATGTTGGAGGGGCTGTAAACAACGAGGCACACTAGCATACTTGTTGTAGCACTGCGCTGTGATAACCCCTATTGGGAGAATATAGCAGCACTCCTGCAAAAAGTACCATCAGACCCCTGGGTCTATGTCTCCCACCATATCCACTTTAGTAACGAGACCCAATAGGGATTGATCTTCCTCTTGCCTACATACTGGGTCTTCCACAAAGGATTGCATACCTACATGAGTGGTGCCAAACCTCTATGCCCCTAACCCCTATCCCTGATACATATTTAGAGAATAAAGCAATATATGTTATTCTTTCTCTACAGGACTTTTCAACATACAAGTCTCAAATATGTTTTAATTGATAATACATATACAGTACTGTAGCTTTACCTTATGCCCCATTCCACACTGTGATGTTTTTTTATACCTTGTGTTTTCTTACTTTACTCCATTTAATTTTATTGTTTCTTTTTTCTTTGCTTTTGACTTTTATTTGTGTTGAAAATCAATAGAATAAAGAGTTTAAACAAAAATTGCTGGGGTCAGTTGGGCCCGTGGGGGCTGGGGCCCACCAGGTTTTTTCCAGGTGCCCTGCCAGCCCAGTCTAGCTCTGTGTAGATGGAGCGTTTGAAATATTTTCAAAATTCATACTCAGAACTTTTACCACTGCCATTTTAATCATTTTAATTTAGCTGGGCCCAGAAGCTAGCTAATCTTACTGTAGGAGCTCATAATGAATTAAATACAAAAACTGTTCAAGTCTCCTGTTTTTGGGAATTGGGCGGTGCTCTCCCTTCCTCTAAGGCAATACATATTTTTTTGCAGCCAAAATTATTTTTATTTTGTTGACCTCCATCAAAGGGGTCATTTGTAGATGGGGGAGGATCTTGGATTTGTAATTGAATAGGTTATAATCACTTCTTGGGGCCCAATGACCTGGAATGCAGTGTTAGGAAGCAGGGCTTGAGGGGTTAAGAGGGCAATCCTCCCCCTCTCAATTTTTGGGGGGTTAGATAATTTAAAGGGATGGTGGGGAGGGTTATGCAAAGATAAGTAAGCCTACCTCTTCAGTCAGTTCTGGGTTGTGGGAGAAACAGCATTTCCTCCATATAAGGACAAGTTGCGTTTTTGTCACTTTTGACAGAGGGATCTATGCTCATAGCTCCAGGGCAGGCATGTCCAAAATCAGGCCCACGGGTCAATTGCGGCCCATTTTCAAATTTGCACCGGCCCTCAGCCTCCATCATGAAATTAATAATAATGTGGCCCCCCAGCACAGTGCAATCAGGAATCAGGTAGCCGTAATATTTGGGCACATGATTAGTGAAATACTCGTCTATACTATTGCTTGTTTGCTGAAGGTGTTAGCAATAGACATGTACTGGCACGAGCCGCTTTCACATACTTTTTTAGGGCTGAGGGTGCAATAGATGTACTGACGTGCCAATACAGTAAAGTAAAGACGTATGTGAGAGCGGTGCATCACTATATTCCAGTAAGTGTCTATTGTTAACACCTTCAGCACACAGGCAGCTGTATAGACGATCATTTCACTAATCATGTGCCCATATATGACTGCTAATGAGGTGCGGAGAAAACATCCAAACAGACTCTACTTCTCCACTTTCTAAACACCATGTACGCATCCATCTCCAGGAGTGAACGATCCTAATCACAAGCTAGCTACTTCGGAATGGATATCAGGCTGAATGGTCAGCCCTCACACATTTTCACCTCACTAAATCTGGCCCTCGTTGCAAAAAGTTTGCACACCCCTGCTCCAGGGGGAAGTTAAATGGTGAGAAAGTGTGTGAGCAGCTTGGTAGGTCTGGGGTCCTGACAGGAAGGTAAGCAGACTCGGTTTAGAGCTGGGGAGAAGGGAGGCATAACCAGGTATTACATTTGAGAGCAGGGTCAGTTCTCTTGGGGGCAATTAAGGATAGTTGGTAAATGTAAATGTTTGTTTGCTTTATCAATTTCGAATTGAGAAAGCCATTCGGATGACTGGTGAAACGTCTTCAAGAAAAACACAGAAAGTCCAGTTGTATTTAAAAAGTCTGCATACTTACACTAGCTTCATGAAAGTGAGACAAATACCTCTCTACCTGGTGTGCAGCACCACAGCTGCATCAGAGATTCCTAACCATGGGCTTCAGGTGTTATGGCACCCTAATAATAAATTAGTGGATAATACAATGTAAATTACTGTGTAAAATATTCCTAGACACCTATTTTTTGTTGTCTTAAGATATTGTTGGACCAATTACAGGATGACAAACATGACAAGCATTAGTGTATTTCTACCCTGTCAAGTTGAGGGAGACTCAGCACATTGTGGTCTAATAGGTTTAGGCCTTGAAAAGTCATAAATCTGCTTATGACTAAAACCTGATACTTAATATGATTGCCTGTATTATAGTCCAGCTTGATTTCTCACCTTTACAGGTCCTCCTTGGATCTATGATGTGGGAAGCAGTTACAACAATTTTCATGTTGTATGTATCTAAGAATAAATGGGATGGAAGTAAGTAAAGTCATCTTTCTCAGAAATAGAACTACTGTATGCTATAGGGTAGCACATTTGCTATTTAGGAAATAAGTAAGAGGGTTAGATTCTTGTTTAGAGGCTCATAATACCATATGAACCTTTAGAGTGTGTAGGGTGTATGCATTCTGATACAACTTAAAGCTAATAAAACAATGCAATGGGAAAATTCCACAATCAGTAATTGCATAGAGTCTGTGGACACAAGTCTCTTTAAAATCAAAAGTCTTCAGCTCCATCTCTATTTCCATTTCTCTAAATTAATTTGGGTTTGCCTTGTAGATTACCTTGCTATATGCTGAGTTTACAAGCTATTAAAGTTGTTTATGATGATCAATGAGTAACTAAATAAATCTACCCACAAATCCTTCTCATTTAATGCAAGACTAAGTAACGGCATCTGAAAATACTCTGATGCTCTTCATGCTCAATGTGGGGTTTGTTTTGGCTTGAAAGTTATCTTAAAAGAAGCACATCAGGGAGTCAGTTGACATGGCAATAATTATTTTAGTTTCTGCAAATAACTTTAAGAAATGATATATTGGCCTAATTTGAACATTAGATGTATATCAAATTCTTTTGCAGACAGTGTAATAACTAATCCAGCCAGGAGAAATATTAACAAACCAGAAGAAACAGGAACACACTGTACAAACTTCTGTAAAAATAAATAAAATATATAAATAATGAAGTAAAGATACATTGGTCTAGAAGTAATACTAAGGCTCATTCACTATTGCTTTGTGTGAAAGTACAATGGCACTAAATTGAGCATACCTGCTCTGTCTACAAGTCACTGACCCCTGCACCCCTGGGAATGCACAGCTTTGGGTCAGTGTTTTGCATTTTGCCCACAGTTTTGTAACTGACTATTTGGGGAGACTTATTTGAGCCTAGCTGATTTTACTGCTGCATATTCAAAACTCTGCATCCAACTATAGGTGACCATTGAGTCACCTATAGTGTGGCTATTTGGCATCCTATGTGAGATTGCTGTTTGTCCAGACTGAAAATGTCAGCCAGTATAAGCCACCTTAAATCTTGAATAGAGCTTAAAAATTGCACTTAAACTTTTGCGGACGTGATTTAGAGCACATGCTTTTGAAGGCAGAATGACTGGATAATGTATCCAATCCTTTTCACTTACACATAGCTTGAATTTAAACGCACTATGAACTAGTGCAACTATTTAAATAACTTTGTTATGTTATTGCAAATGATGCATACCTCCCAACTGTCCCTTTTTCAGAGGGACAGTCCCTCTTTTGACAGCTCAACCCGCAGTCCCTCATTTGTACTGGAAAGTCCCTCTTTTCTCTGCACTGAACAGCCAGAAAAAGAAACAAAGTTTCTCACTTAATTGGCTTTTAGCAGAGAACCCAGAACAGCCACAGGTGCAAATAAGATACTTTGTAACAATTTTGAGACACAAAAACACAGTTTAGATAAAGAGAAATATTTTCAAACTTTCATAACCTGCCAAATTTTGTAAAACAAAAATGGTAATTAGGCCACATAAAGGGGTGTGGTCAAAAATTGCTGCGCTACGTGCGGAAAAGTTTTTTTTTGTCCCTCTTTTTACTTCCAAAATGTTGGGAGGTATGATGATGGTGTTAATGATCAGTGTAGTCAAATGCAGCTATTTTGCACAAATGTTGGTAAATGCTTTTACTTGTATGTTGTATGATACAACGGTGCAATGATTACACTGGCAAAATAATTCTATTGGGTTTATGTAACGTTGAAATCATTTTTAATAGACTTGAGGTTTGGTGATTCATTTTATGGACATTTCTGGATAATAGATCATGTACTCTGCCCCTTGTGTCACTGTCACCTCTGCAGATGGTTTGCTCCTCCTACATGAGTCCTAGGCATCCGTTCCTGCCATGTGGTATTGTGCACAGTCCGATTCACAAATTGCCGGTCAAAGAGACACAAAGTTTCCACCAAGTCTGGCAATGCATATCAACCAACAGTGGCATTTACTGGTCACTTATTTGAAAGCAGACATCTGATTGGTTGATATGTGTTAATAGACATGGTGCAAACATTGTAAGCTTTATTACATTACACCATGCTACTGTACACTATGCACTATAATATTCTCTGTTGACTACTGCTTTTGCTTTATCATCACTGTTCTTAAAGAGTAAAGCTGCACAAGCAGTTTTAGTAAAAGAATGAATTCTGAATTCTGAGTAAAACTGGGGTTTGAGAAGAATATCATTCAAAATAAAAAGTAGTAGAGTAGTGGAAAAACAGCAGAGGGCGTACATGAGTTGCATGCTTTATACTGGAACAGAAATGAATTAATGAGCATTGAAAGAAGCAGAACTGTGCAGATCAGGCTGAGTGTAAAAACCTGCAGAACTGGGTAACAGAAAGGAAGAGTTACACAAAAGGCTAAATAAATTGCTGCAAGATTAGACAATAAGATTTTAAGAACAGCTCCTGGAAGAACTGATACAATAAAGTGGCCTTTTCCACCCCCCCAGACGAATCAAGTAAGTACAGATACTTTTAATGCCTAATGCTCAGGAATCTAGTTAAAAAACCCATTGAATAGCTGATATGAAGTTCTGTGTTGCTTTATAGTATTCTCTGTGTTAACTGAATCTCCATTGCTTATGCACTGACTTGAATGTGCACATTCAAATGTTACTTCAACCATCAATAAGCTAGTTTAACTTTAAATATGAAATGATGAAGAAATGTCATTGGATTGTTTTTAGCTCACTGGGAGTATATTTAGAATAGTTTTTCATTATGGTTTGCATTCATTTTTCACTTATCAAAATAATTGAGTGTGGCTTGTGGAATGTAGAGTGATACGATTATTATATAAGACATACAAATGAGAAACCATTATCTATATTTTGTTTGTTCCATTCATATGGGAAAACTTTCAAATGTTGAAAGTGATAGATGAATGACTTGCTAAGTAACTGCTTTAATGCTTTATTATATCAATGATTAGCCTTTTGTTATAATAATAATAAATATATATATATATATATATATATATATATATATTCTTGTAGGGCATCTTGTTCTCATCAGAGACTTCACAGTGTCATTTAAATATGACTTTGGTTATTTTTGAGTTTTATGCTAAAAAAGTCAAAATCTCACTGTTGTAATCAACTGTTCTGTAGTCATGCTGCTCAAGAGTTACAGCATCTAGTGGCAGCCAAAGTTGAAGGAGTAAATTTAGTTAGTAATTCCTTAAGGAAAAGCATTATATCTGAAAGAATGTGAAGCAAATGTTTTAGTTGAAATCTTGCAGTGGTTTGTAGAGTTTATATGCAAAACTAAGTTAAATAAGAATACAGCAAAGAATATAAATGTGTCCTGTGCATTTTTCCAATCTACAAGACCCCCAACTGTGACCCAACTACAACTGGTGGACGTTTAAAGATGACTTTGTAAAATGCAAAATTTATAGGTCAGTCACAAAACTGTGAAACTATAAATTCCTTGCTGAGAGATACCAAAACGTCAATGAGGCAGGACATCCTCATCCAGAATGTTGGAAACTGAAAATGTAGTATACTCTATGCGCTAACATTTCCAGTGATTCCTGAGACTAATATCCGGTTCTCTGTAGTCTTCCTAAACAACAACTGCAGAGCTGTCGATACTGTGAAAACCCATTTAAAGTTCATGAATCCATAATTCACTCCAATAAATTATCTGAGTGTGGGAGCTATAAAGGTTATCACCTATACTTGGTCAGATAAGATCTACATACCATCTTTCAAATTATCCCATTTAGCGATCCTGCAGCTCCCTGTGGCTTATGGAGGAAATCAAAGGTTGAGCAGAGTGGACTTTCAGTTGGGCCCATCCTAAAAATATATAAAATTAAGGTTTGATGGGACAGATAAAGAGATATTATGTAATCTGATGACTATGGTGGGGGTTGGGGTTAAGGGCAATGGCTCATGGGATGTTTTTTTGTCCATAATAAAATTTGGCTACTGCATGTGACATAATGCCTCAAAATTGCCAGTGGGGACATATATAAAGTGTGAAGTTGTCCAAAGTTTCTCACGAGTGAATTTCACGAAGTACAAAAAGAGGGGTTGTGGGAACATTCCAAGGCTAAGTAAAAATATATTTAAATACAATGGAAGTGCTACTGATCTTTCCAAATTAACTAAAAGCATAGAAAAAGGTGGAGGGATTGATCAATGCACATCCCCTGGTCTTCTGTTTAACAAATAATCCAGTATCTATGCAAGTGCATGTACTGTATTTACAAAAACATGGTATTTTAGTTACAAAGTTATGATCATAAAATTGATAAGCCACCATACCACGCCAAGGTAAACCCCATATGGTGGTCCCTAACTATTTAACTCTGGTCATAGCATTTAAAGGCTGGCACCTCCCTGCATAGTAGCATTTCTAGGGATATGTGTCTCCTGAACTAGCCATTGGTTTCAGTCAGAGGGCTTAGTCCTCCCCCACTATTAGCTTTTAGAAGAGAGTGATTGCCAAGACCCCAGCATTCGTTCCACAGGCTTAATCCCCCCCTTGCAGCTTTTAAGAGAGTTTTTCCAACTTGACAGTTCAAGATTTCTTTAAATGAAAATGCTTGAAAAAATAAATAAAAATGAATAGTTGATAGGGGTTGAGTGTGAAGTCTGACATGCTGTACCACCTGGGTGATATATGATTATGGTGAGCAAGCATTTCCCAGAAGTTATTTGTTAACAGGTGCATAGGTTTTGTACCCCCACAGGTGGTACAGCAGTATAAAAGCTACATCTTTGTACCCTCTTTGCAAAGTACACTTATGTAAAATCAACACATGGGGGCAGATTCACTAACCAGCGAAAAGTCTTCAGCGACCACTTTGCATCCATCCAGTGTTGGACTGGCCCACAGGGATACCAGGAAAACTTCCGGTGGGAACAGGTGTCAGTGGGCCCTCCTGCGTCAAAATATTTGGCATATTTCATGGTCATTCTTTATTTCTATGAGAACAAAGACTAAATATATTGAATAATAGATTATAGCATGTAAAGAAAAGAGAATAGCAGAATAGAGGTTGCGTGAGGAGAGGAATTATAATAGTACTGAGAGTGGGCCCCTGATCTGTGGTCTTTTGGTGGGCCCCTAGTTTAAGGTTTTTGGGTGGGCCCCTGGTGTCCCAGTCCAACACTGCATCCATCGCTACACTTCGCCAGTAGAAAATTTGCTCAGACAACGCTAATTCACTAAAATGCTGAGTTTCGTCGTGGGCGCCGAACATTGGCGACTTTTCACTAGCGGTACTTTGGCAATATGAGCAGTTCAAAACACAACTTCGCTAGAGGTCTTGTGCTGAGGTTAATTTGCATACGGTGGGAAATTTAAAGTTGAATGGACGTCTTTATGTTATATGTTGCAGCAAATACATTACATTTCCACTGTTAATTACACATGTCCAGGGAACCTTTATAATGTCCTACACATGACCCCACTGTATAGTTAATGTTCCATATGTTAGAAAATGTATGGAGGAAACCGTTTAACCCCCAAAAAAAATTTCAGGACTTTTGCAGGCTATCACTCTGAAAAAAGGAAAAGCCGCTAGCATTTTTTGAACTTTGATGCCTTTCATACTCACAGAATATGATGTTAGTAACAGAAAATTGAGGAAGATCTATGGACTCCATTGCATTTCGCAAGTCTGGCGAAAGAGGTAATGTTCAGTAAAATCCGCATTTTAGTGAATTTGCGGAGGTATGTCCATTTGCCAGAGTGAATTGTTGTCTGGTGATAGAGTGTGAATGAACGCTAGCGCCTATCTCTTTCACTAGCAACTTGACGCCTAAGCCCATTAGTAAATTGCCAATGTCCCTGCGGGCAGTAACGCTGGAGAATTGACGCCAGCGTTTGCCACTTCGCTCTTTATTAAATCTGCCCCATAGTGATAATCTAATTTTTGGTGTAAGGCTAATTACTGGTGAAGGAAAGCTTCTCCTTTAAAATACCACTAGGACTCTGAATCAGTAAAAACTGGCAAGTAGCCAAGCTTTAATACATTGATGGGGAATACACATGTACAATGATGTCTAAAGGTGGCCATTGATGTGCAGATTTAACTTCACATTGTACAACGATCGTTCAGTGCCATCTCCCGACCTGCCACTAATCATTCAGATCAAATAAAGTAGTAAAGGAACAGATCAGACTATGTTCTGCCCCTGACAGCAATCGTACAAAAGTTATGTCTGACAAAAGCTAGTGGGAGAAACAATTAGCTATTTAACACTGAATGTGCCCTTGTAGTTTGTTAGGCCACAATGACTCCATATCACTGATAATAATTTCACTAACAACTGTCTCAAGGCCTAATGAGGTGTTCCATAGTTTTGTACTTTATTAGGAAAAATATCTCAATGACATAAAAGAAAGTAGAATGTTAAATGACAGAAAGGAAAATAGTTGTGGGTTTCCTATAAAGTAAACCCATTTTAATTAAATAAAATTAAAACCAGCAATAGGTAGAATGTGAGCAAGCACTCCCAAACATATAACCAATTGATTGCAAACATTACATTTAGAAAATAAAAAGCACAAGTCAAGTTTTGTTATATTTTGAAACCTAAAGACATATAGAAACAATACCCTGCAAATAATATTATTTATCATTAACTGCCTCATGAAAACATTAAAACTGCAAATCTGCATGGAAAATTAAAAAAAAAAAGTCATCTGGAAATAAAATGTTAAAAGATGAGGGTGTGTTTTCCTAAAGTTGCAGTACAAGAAACAAGCAACACCCAGTGGAACCTTCTAAATTCCATATACACATGCCAATAAAAAAAAAGTGAAATATAGAACTGGTCTGCAGTAGCCATTCTGGTTATGGAGAATGCTGTTAGTCAATAAATACAAAATAAAAAAAAAACATTTAACAAATAATTACAACTTCTTTTATTCTTAAATGTTTAATGTTTATTGTTACATGTTGCATTTACCGGGACCATCATAACTGTAACATGTTCTAACCAGGAAGACTGTACTAATCCATTGCAATGCATCTTAAAAGGATACTTCCTATTTGTCTATCCCAAGCTTCTTTGACCATAATATATTTTACAGTATCTACTTGTTTTGGTAGATTATAAGGCAATTGTTATTGTGCTCCCTTTGCAAAATCTATTTTTACTACCAGATAGGCAACTTTTTTGCAGGAAGAAACAGGAGCAACCAATCAGCGTCTGGCTTTTTACAGGCAGCTGCAGGTTGAACAATGAAAGCAAGCATTTGACTGGTTGTGGGTGACTGCTCAGGTGCACATTTGCCCCAGCTAAAACAGTACTTCAGTCTGGTCAAAGATTTATATAGCCCTGGGGTCTCTTATACCCCTCTTTATACAATACAAAATCAGAACTAAAACTGACTGAACTAAATGGCTTAATCAAATAGGTGCAGCCCTCTATACAGAGGCCAATAGGGGCAATATAAGCAATAACCACAAAGGTTTAAAGGGTTCCATAATGGTTTACACATAGGTATAAAGGGTTCCATACAGCTGCTGTAAGTGAAAGGTGACATGGGGCTGTTTCATTTTCATTTGCTGGGTGGTTATACCAGTTGATGTGATAAATATCAACATAATAACCCAGTCAGACATAGTCATCCTCAAGTAATGAAGGACTACTGCCATGAAACGTCTGATCTTATCCCATGTGTCTAGAGCACCTGAATAAATTTGGGAACATCCGTTGCAATTTTTCATGTATTCCTATTTAGAAAACCTTTTAAACACCAGAGCACATTAGATGAATTGCAGTACTAGCCTTGTAGACAAGATGTTAATGTTGCCATCTTCTGTGCAGTGGACATCCAGGCAGGGGGGAGGGCTGTGACATGTTGGGGGCGGGCGTCATGTGTTGGGGGTAGGCATAATGGGGCATGTCATAATGGCAGGGGTGGGGCTATGGTGTGGCTGTTCACCATGTTAATCCTAAGAAATCCTGCCCGGTTTTCCTAATCTGGAAAATCGGGTAGCTAGTTTTGACCCGGGCAGCCCTTCAAAAAACCGGGCTGTCCGGGTCAAAACTGGACAGATGACAACCCTAAGCTATGTATACTTGTCTCTCCTTGGTGTTGCTTCTATGAAAGGATGGGGAGGAGTCCCCACCCCTGTGAACTGACCTCCCACCCCTGACAGGAAGGAAGTGCTGCAGAGGAAGTGCTGGGAAAGAGAAACAGTAGAGCGAAAGAAAGGAGCTGCAAGATCCTAGAGTGAACTGTGTATATAAAGTCAGTAGGGAACCCTAGTGGCAGAAAAGTGCACTCTATTTATGATGTGAAAGGAAAGGGGGTCCTTGTCAAAGCTGTGAAAAGCAAAGCATTCTCTTTTCAGGGCACTGAAAGCCAAAGGGAGTCCTTCTCAGGACTCTGAAGAAACTGCCACATAAGCGTGTGTAGCTCAGAGATAAAACTATCTCAAATATTATGTAAAGTTGCTCCTGGCTGGCAGGCGGTATGTAACACAGTTATTTAAAGGTACAGTGTCCTGCAAATAACCTAGCAATCTTTTAACTGTGTGTGATTGTGGATCAGAGAACAGCTTCTATGGAGGGATATTACTGCCCAGTATGTCCTTAAACCTGGTCGGAGGCACAGCAAATTATATTCTACTTATTTTCTCCTGTAGTGCCAAAAGGATGGAAATCAGTGCCAGATTCCCTGCAGTAGCAATACAGTGGAAACATCTGTTAATAGCAATCTTTTCAGCTGGGGCAATATTTGCCAACATGGCACACAATAGAGTTAATTTAATCAATGGTACAAATTGCAAAAAACTGGTGCATGCTTAATTATGCCATCTCTTAACCAGCGCTAATACCAAGCATTGAGTACAGGATTCCCTTGCATCTGCACTCTGCTTCTTGCTAACAGAGGTGCATCTGGCACAGTGCCCTCCTTCACTACATCCAGAATACTCTTAAGGGCTTGTGCCTACCCTGGTAACATTTTAGCAGATCTAAAATTCTGATGTATGATGCAGCGCATAAAATATTTTGGCTAAAGACTAAAATATAGGTTAAAAAAAGATTTGAAATCTTGCAGATTCCTTCCCCGAGTCTTTTGAAAACTCTGTACAATGTTTGATCCCATTATTAAGTATACTAGGCGATAGTAGGAAAAATGTGAAGTGTATTTTCAAGTGATTTTAATTTTATTTTTTAGTCTTGTTTCAGATAACATACCATGACCTCTCAAACACATTCTCTGCATTCAGAAAGTTTTCTCACAATAGTAAGCATTTCCTAATACTTTAATCAATGCAGCATTACACTAGAGCAGGAGTCCCCAACCTTTCCAGCGCCAATTCTGGGGCTGCTGCTGCCTGAGGCTCAGATGCCGCCCCCCCTCCTACTCCACACTTAAAAATCAGCATTGGAGCAGGTCAAAAGGGGGCAGCATCGCTAATGCATTGAGCGCAATTAAAAACCCGGAAATTCCACTCTTAAAGGGATCCTGTCATCAGAAAACATGTTTTTTTCAACACACATCAGTTAATAGTGCAGAATTCTGCACTGAAATCCATTTCTTAAAAGAGCAAACAGATTTTTTTATATTCAATTTTGAAATCTGACATGGGGCTAGACATTTTGTCAATTTCCCAGCTGCCCCTGGTCATGTGACTGTGTCTACACTTTAGGAGAGAAATGCTTTCTGGCAGGCTGCTGCTTTTCCTTCACAATGTAACTGAATATGTCTCAGTGGGACATGGGTTTTTACTATTGAGGGTTTTTCTTAGATCTACCAGGCAGCTGTTATCTTGTGTTAGGGAGATGCTATCTGGTTACCTTCCCATTGTTCTGTTGTTAGGCTGCACTCCGACTTGCAGTCCAGCAGTAACGAGTGATTGAAGTTTATCAGAGCACAAGTGACATGACTTGGGGCAACTGGGAAATTGACAATATGTCTAGCCCCATATCAGATTTCAAAATTGAATATAAAAAAATCTGTTTGCCCTTTTGAGAAATGGATTTCAGTGCAGAATCCTGCTGGAGCAGCACGATTAACTCATTCATTTAAAAAAAAAAATGTTTTCCCATGACAGTATCCCTTTAAAGTTACAAGAGGTGGCTCTTTGCCACCCCTTGCAACTAGCCGCTCGTTGCCGTCTGCCTCATGGCATGAGCGGCCCTGCTTTTTTCCTGTGGTCCATATTCAAATGTAAAAAAAGTTGGGGAGCAACATAAGCATGCAAAAGTTCCCGGGGGTGCCAAGTATGGGCTATAATTGCCTATTGGTAGCCTCTGTATGTACTGGTAGCCTACAGGAACCTCTGTTTGGCAGTACACATGGTTTTTATGCAACTAAAGCTTTCCTTCAAACCACAAATTGCTTTGAGGCCACTGGGAGCAACATCCAAGGGGTTGGAGAGCAACATGTTGCTCACGAGCCACTGGTTGGGGATCAATGCACTAGAGATATGAAAAGGAAGTAATTGTCTCTTATCTTTCACTACCTTGACAAGCAGTCAGCAATATAATGGAGACAATTTCCAGAGACCTGTAGAAACACATGGTTCTATGAAATACAATGGTCTGTCTATGAATGATAATGGCATGATGTACAGCAGAGAAGACATAAAGAGACATATGTCTAACAATCTAAACATGTCCCAAATCAATATATAATAAAATATGAGTTCTGGAAATAAAAATAGAAATCAAGAACATGCACACATGAACATGGTCTTTTCATGACTATAAATAATCTACATCATTTCTGGGGTGAAATGTCAAATGAGACTCAAGAATGTTCCCGAATGCATTCTATGGAGGCTTTTATTATAAGCTCCTCTAGCAATGGTTCGTTGTGAATTATACAGTATTTATTTAGTTTGTCTGGTTTTACAGACATTTTAAAAAAGCCCAGGTCCTGAAAATATTTGAGTGTATGTTTTATGTTGAAAAATGTTACTTCACTGTTTTATAAAGACTCATTTAAAGAGGTCAGTAGTATTCTAAAGCAGTTTGAAACTGGAAGTGACCTTATTGTCAGCCAGCCTTGACATAGAACTTTCAGCCTTCACACCTGACAATGTGACTACTTGGGAAGGGCAAGTTTTTTGGCTAGCAAAACAGCTGCTGCAGAATCTAGCATTATTACTGCCATATCTGGGCTCCTTTGAGCCATGTAAATAAATATCTATATGGGTCAATTTAAAACCTCCTGATGTGGAAGCTTTACCCACTAAACTGAATGAAGCCTTTAAGACCACCTATGAAGAATGAAAAACTGTGGTAGAAACATCAACTGAAATATGCCCATATATTTTGATTTGCTGACAAACAATGTTCTTTGTATCCACAATGAATTCAAGAATCGTTCTTATGATTCCAAAATGTTATTTCTGTCTCACTCACCCAATAAGTCTGATTATAATCATACAGATACCCTTTCAGCAAACTATATGGCAAAAAATAAGCAGATGTTTTAAATATTGTGGTTATTTCTGAGAAGTTGTTTTTTAATCAGTATGCTCTTCATTAACAAAGCATTCAGAAGGAGACATCATTCATTGTTTCCCCAAATGATAATAATCTTAGAGTTTATTCTAAAATCATAGACTTTTTAACCACTCTTTCTGCACTTATTAAGAATGCTGCCGCCTTTACTCAATCCGTAGGCAGAAAAAAGCAAACGAACAAACGTTGGTTATGGGCACATGAAGCAGAATACTAATTTGACTAAGTGTCTCAAGATGCTGACACTGATGTCTATCTGGCTGGCTGGCTCTATGTGTAATAAAAATGTTGAAGGATGTTCTCGGCAATTCTTCTAATAGAAAATTAACAGAAATGTTGAACACTGTTTACAAGGAGCAAAACAAGAAAATAGTGAGACCAGCGTGTCTTCTTGCTGTCATAACTGATTTTCTGGACTTTCTCAAAAATATAAATGTAAGATTATAAGTAGCTAGCATGAATAAAAGTCAGATAAAGAATTGGGTTACATTCAGAGAATAAGTCACAAGAACAGGAAAACACACAAAGATCTAAATCATAGTGCAGAAGTACTGGTTAATTACATAGTTAAGTCCATACCCAGCATTAAAAAGGTAGATGGTACATAAATGTTAAGAATTACAGCCATCCTTTATAAATCAGACTCCATCTTCAAAAGCAACTGGAGTTCTAAAAGACTGAGCATATAGTTAAAAACTAACTAATAAGTTAAAACATGGCTTAATGGCTTGTGTGCAAAGGAGAAGTCAGTGTAATTTATGATATGCAATAGCATGCTCTAGGAGTGAGAGTTAGGATCAAGGTATTTAGTAGAGCAGCCAGATGTTCCATCTAGGAGACCAGAAGGGTTAGTACCCCACTATGTCACCTGTCAGTATAAGGTCTCAAACTGTCAGGCTCATAAATAGGAGATTCCTCACCACTGTGAGCATCCTCTAGAGCTAGGGACTTCTTCACCTGTAAGAATTACTTCAGGGTTGTTGTCAGTACCATGCCTGTGTAACATCAAGTACTGTAGATTTAATTGTCTGAACTGTATATGAAATGTGGTACAAAAATGTGCTTTTTCAGAAAGAAATTTTACAATGCACACTGGTGCAATCTAAAAAATGTATACTCTTTTTTTCCCCACTGCCTGAGGTCGCTAAATACTTTCTAAAGAAATAGCTAAATAAAATGAGTGCAAAAGTAAAATTGTTCATGCAAATTTTTTTCCATTAATGACATTTATTTTATTTGGGGCTCATTTATAAACACTAGACACATTTGCACTTGGGTGGTAACCCATAGCAACCAGTCAGTGGTTAGAAGGTGGTTATTGTTTAGCCATCTGCAAGCAGAACAATGGAAGCAAATCTCTCATTGGTTGCCATGGGTTACCACCTAGATGGAAATATGCCCAGTGGTAATACAGTAAATGAAGTTTTTGATGATGGAACACTGAGATAAAAGCAGTACAAAATTTTCAACCGGAGTTATATTGATTCAAGTGATTATTTTAATGCTTTAATACACAAAACCATCAGAACATATTCAATAACACGAGTTTGTCAAGACGTGTAAATTAAATGACATTGTGGGTTTATAATTGGGATACAATACGATTTTTGTTATGCTTAGTTACATAATTGCACCCGAAATAATACCATTCCTTTTATAAGACTATGCTGCACATTAGAAGGTTCTTCTAGTTGCGATCCAGCTATTCCATGCATTACATTGTAACACAAAAATGTGTTCTTGGCTTGCGATGTGACTTTTTGTTAATATTTGCAGGTGAGGGAGAAGAAAAGTAAATAGAGCAGCTTTTAAAATATGGACATAAAGCCTTAAATGTGGATAATTCATCAGAGACTGGAGAAATATTTTACATGCTTCATTTGATTTTCTAACTTCATTCAATTTCTGGTCAAGTTCCAAAAATTATCAGGAAGTGTAATTTGTGATGTGTATTGAATATTTCAGGAGGTTAGTATGCCGTTTCTCAAAAATGTTTGTTTTTGATGGGCCGTTACAGGCCCTTCAAAAACAAAATATAACTTTTATCAAGAACCCTGTAATTAAACATTGTTAAACATGTTAGTCTTAATTTAAGTTGTCTGAAAACCAGAGAACTTGCTGTCCATCTTATATAGTTAGCTGTTTTCATGGAACATAGCATGGGCTTCATTTGCAAAGTAGAGGAAGGTACAAAGACTTGTGTGTCCCAGTTCTGCCAATGCTCAGCCAGAACTGTATTCATGAGGGCCAGGCTGGAAGAGATTGTGGTTCTCTGGTGCTTTATATAACCAATGTTATGTAGTGAAGTCATGACCTTCACTGAATGCCACAGATAAAAATAAATATCACAGTTTCCCTTGTACAATGGAAGCCGGTTTTTCCACATTAGTTAAAAATTACTGTTGCCATGCTATCATGCCTCAAGGTAATTTATTTCTACAGTTATACCATGACCTGGATGAATGAGAATCTTCCCAAATGTAGGCCCTTATAGAACTGAATCTCATACAACTATTTTGTTATGTATTCTTTATTTATTCTGTATTGTAAACAACAAAAACATGAAAACTTGTATTTTAAGTCCTTTACTTTTGTACAGACACATCGTTTTATTAGGTTTAAGTATCCTGGAAATAAGGGAGGTTAGTACAAAGAAAAGGAATATACACAAAAAGTGTCTCAAACTGCTTAGGCAAACTATAGTACATTTTTAATTAAATTACATTTTCGGCACGGCTGTTTACTAAAGCGGAGTATCGCAATTTATAGTAATTATTCTATTTACCTCAGTATAAGCACTAAGCACTTTTTATATATATATATAAGTGCCAGTTAATTTCTATTTTTAAAGGGTAATTGATTGTTGGTAAAATTGATTGGTCATGAAGGTAATAAATGAATTTTGCACTAATTGATTTGGAGTGTATTATTAATTGATAGAGTCAATGATGGAGACAAATCATTGGTCATTTGTTTAAAAGCTGTGGAAATACGGGGTATCTCTATTTTTCTTTTCAAATCAATCTTTAAGCAATGGCATAAGACAAGGTAAACTTTATGTAGCATTCTCTCTTTCATGCATTGAATTTTTAAATCTTTGGGTGATTAGTGATTAGCTAAATTAACTTTTGTTGCTGCCACAATATGAGCAAACAGACCATTATGAGTCTGAGTTATGCAGGTCTCCAATATCCCATGGGCAGGTAAAAGGATATGTTGGGGTCAAATGTATGCTTCCTTTCTGAGGTGATATGCCATTTTTGTACTGTATTTCACAGCTGTGTTCTTGTGAGGTAGCATCCCACATAACATTCCATATTGTAGTAGAGGTTCTCCAATTTGTGTCCACTTGTGTTTCTGTGCCAGTATATATATAATGCAGAGAGATTTCCCGTTACTGTAGACAGCATATCTGTAGAAATGTGGAGGTTCATAGTTCTAATTGGGTGGGTTAATGGCGTGAAATTATGTAAAAATTGGTAAAATCTGGTATATTTCAAATGCTGGAATGACATTATCCCATTAGAGAAGTACCGTAGTTATTTTCTTTTTATGAATTGGTAAGACTTTTATCAACTGAATGAAAATGAGTTGTAATTTCATGGAAACTTTCATGGAGTTTTGCCATACAATTAAATTAGTGAGCTTTGCTTTTGAGATCAAACTATTGTAGGAGAGTATTCAATGATGTAACAGTGTGTTTGAGAATGGAGCTAGTGATGGAGAGCAAATCATTGCTAGATCTGCCAGAAAATAGTAGTTCGTTCTAAAGATGTGCTTAAGAAGTTACCAACTGCCCCTTATTTTTAAGTGAATATTATTGCATAGTCTGAGGGATCTGCACAACATTTCATTTTGGTTGAACTAGGCATCCAATAATTTTGGATTTGCGCATCACATTTTTGATATTTGGAGGTAGTTAATTGTGCCAGGTGAATTTATTATTATGGTTTGCAAGTGATACTGATAGGTGATATGCAAAATCACAAACAAGTAAAGGTAGTAAACTCATATTTTCCTAAACCATATCATGGCATATTGTAACCATTCTTCTGGGTTCTTTGATCATTTGCAGATCCATTATGGATAACTGGGCTTGTATAAAGAATAAAAGGAATTGGTTAGAGTAACTCCTAAATACTCAAATGATGCACAACTCCAGGCAAAGCAAAAGGTTTCGCTTGAGTAATTTAATTGTGTAATTTAAATTTAATACTCAGTGGTAAAGATTTAGATTTTGACTGAAACATTAACTTCTAGGCATAAGACCAAGTGTAACTTGCTGAAGACACCAAATCAATTTGGAATACTGATTTGGGGGTTTGGTAAGCATACAGTTTGTCATCTGCATAAAAACTGCTTTAACATACCTACAGTATTCTCACCCAAAAAATATCTGGACATTTCCTTATTAATGGTGTCAAGGGCTCAGCTACAAGGACCAAAGATTAGATGAACTGACTGCTGTCTTTAAAGGAATTCTGGCACAGACAAATGCTTTTGGGAAGGAACTGACATGCACTCTTGTAGAAAACAAGATATACTCTACTGGGCTCCTTACTTTAAGTTCAAGACCCTACCTGATAAAGCAGGAGGTGTCACATGGCTTCACCCAGAAAATATTAACATAAACATGGCATTACAGGAGTCACAGTAGAATCAACATCAACGTTGCCAGTTACAGTACTTCAATGCTATGTGTATGTGTTGATTTAATTTGTGTTGTTTTGATTTCAACTTTTACCCAAGCTATTTCAGTAGGTTTTATGCAGAGAGTCACTTGCATAATGCATTGTAGTTATCTGCGTGAGACCAATTAAAATCATTCTTTTAGAGAAAAGATAGCTTACTATCAACATTTATAATTTTTTAAATTCCTTTTACTTTTCTTTTTCCATATAGTTTTTCACAACTATACAGATTTACTTTTATTACTTTAACAATATTTTTTACAGTATTTCTTCCACTCTTCTTGATGTGGCAAGTCTAATGTCACACAGCAACATTTATCTATATTTAATACACATTTAGCTTTCTATACTAAACTTGAACCGAGTCTTCAGAATAGGTCAGGGCAATGGAATTACATATTGATTTCTATTCTTGCAGTTGTTCTACTTCACCCTTATAATAAACAAATCCACTGTTAAATATTTATTCCAATCTCTAAATTATTAGCAACAGCACCCCCTCCAGATTTTCTTTGCCTTGAACAGCAGATAATGCCAATTTTGGGTTTGCAACTGTATAACAAAACAGAGTACACAAATGAACCTGAAAATACTGTACACATGAATCACAATAATTAGAAGTATACATACAACATATACTGTGCATAAATGAGGGCATCCCCACAAGGCCCCTCTACACTCATCAGTCCCTGGGTCTGCTGGGTCTAACAATGGTTTGGAGGAGGATAAAATGGACCACTGAAGCTGATTGTCCAGATACAAGGGAGCAAGCAAGCTTTAGGGAGTAAGTCTGATTAAAAGTAAGATGAATATGCTTGACAGTGCTATTTATGATTGCTTAAAATAATCAAATGCCTGATTCTAATTCATTTGTTTCTATTTAATTTCTTCATTAGGTTTTCACAATTTGACCATAAATGCCAGGAATAATCTACATACTGTGTTCTATTCTGCTGATTGAGAGCCAATATTATGTGGCATCTGAGAATGCTGAAATAAGATCAAGTAAGTGCTTTATAGATAAAAGTTTGTAAGCACAAATGGACATTAGATACAGGGTAGCAGCATTATAACATTTTGTAACAACCCATTAACAGATTCCTATATAAGTTTTGTGACAGTCTCATTTATTAAAGAGTAAACTGAACAACAAAATGCACAAAAATACATGCAAAATATTGTGCATTTAAGCAATATATATTAAGTAGCTTGCATCTATACATGCTAGGGATGCACCAAATCCAGGATTCGGTTCGGGGTTCGGCCAGGATATTTTCCCCTTCCCACCTCTAATTTGCATTTGCAAATTAGGATTCGGTTCGGTATTCGGCCGAATCTTTTGCGAAGGATTCGGGGGTTCGGCCGAATCCAAAAAAGTGGATTCGGTGCATCCCTAATACGTACTCCTCTATACATTTGCTCTAAAATGCCAGTTGTTTCCACTTTTCTGAATAAAGTATGAGGTGCATAGCACAGGGAACAGGGGTTCATTTATGTGTTGCACCTATTGATACCAGCAAAACAAAAATGCAACTTACATGTGACTTCCCACCACAGTCACTAATGAGCATCTGCACTGATAAATAACTAGTGTGTAGTGCACAGAACTTACCAGGGTCATAATTATGCTGGAGGTTTGTAAAAATTCCAGATTGTGGGTAAAAAATATTGTAAACTGTATCTTTTTTGTATGTTGTAAAATATGAACCCCGTAATGTATTTGTAGACTCAATCTTGCAAACACTGCACAGATGCTTCTTTGCAGTATTCAAATATTTGCTACAAACACAATTTGCATTGCTTTGTAGACAGACTTTAACAAGAAATACTTTTGTGAACTATTTCCATTTCAGATCTAGATCTTTTGAAGTAATTTTGACTTTAATTTTTTAAAGAGATGTTTTCCATGTGCCTTCTTAATTTCATCTATTAATTCAATGCTATTAGCTTGGAAGCCTCTAAGCCCCTAGATACTCACTCCATGGAAATCTGGTGTTTCTAGTTAACTCATTTTCAGCCACGTACAACAGACAATTACATGAATGTCTGCAGTACCTTGAGAGGGCTAATATTAATTAATACAATTTTGGATCTATCACATGCATTTAGACAAGACAGACATACAGTACAGTGGACCTTGTGCTTATTACTCTGAACAAGGTTTTGTAGGCTTGTTTGTCATATGATGTACAAGGTCCATTGTACTGTATGACTGTCTTAGCCTTCTGACACCTAAATTTGCTTTTAAACATAATATCCCAAAGAAAATACGCAACGCAGTACTGTACACTCAAATTTGCACACATTTTCCCAGATAGACCAGTAATACAAGCAATGTCCTTTGTCCACATAAACCCAAGACATATCAGCAATAAAATGTTTGAACTTCTGTCCTGCATTCTTTTTCGGCCTCAAGAAAACTAGTTGTAGTAGTCTTGAATTAACTGAGACAATGCTTCCTGTAGTTTGTACTCCAAAAATTAAAAAATGTAAACTATATGTTATTGGCACAACCAACTTTGCAGCTTTACTGGCAATGAATTTATCTTTTTTCAAATGACTGTTGGGCCCATTAATCAACGGTGGACAAATGTGCACCTAAGCAGTAACCCATAGCAATTAATCTGTGATTAGCTTTTTCTAGCCAGCTGCAGGTAGGAAAACAAACATTTGATTGCTATAGGTTACTGTCAAGGGACATATTTGCCAAGTGATGATAAATTATCCCTAATGACTTCTATATTACAGTGGGATTTTGCAGCAACTTTTCAAATAACATTACAGTGGAGTTTTAATATAAGATTTCGATTTGGTAATGCTTACATGGCTTTAATGCTTGATGAACAGCGACATTTTATAATTTCGAAATGTCTTGAAACATTAAGCTAATTTTCTTAAATAAACATGTCATAGTTCCCTTTTGCAGGATTTAATTGTTTGGATTTAAGCTACAAGGAGTTAAACACAATTGTTATGTACCTTTCCTTTTTGTTTATCATTAAATCATATTGTTAGTCACTTCATGTAATATATAAACTGTAGGCAAAATATTTAAATATATGTATATATTTTGCATGCTGATATCACCTAAATATGCAGTAGTTTAAAAAAAGGTGTCAAACTAACATTTCCAAATGCTGGTAAAATAGTACAAGAGGGGATATTATTCAGCTTTTCTTTGTGATTTGAACACTTCCCAATTCCTGAGGGCGTGTTATAGTTTTATTGTAGGGAATTACTTTTCTTTTTGGCTGAAATATTTTGGAAACGTGTGCTAATCTTTCACATCATGGTATTTTCCATCTAAACTTTGGATTTCTAAGAATTTATATAACTGAAGATGCTGGAACTAAAAAGCTTTATTCTTCAAAAAGTCTGAAATATTACTGAAGTTGCTGTGAAAGTGAGACATTTTACTTAGATTATCTACCAAATCTATCTCCCCCAAAACCACCTCATTACTGCCTCTGTCTGATACTAGTACTCAAAAGTACGCAAAATGAAACTGAAGAATACAGCCATTTACTCCCTTTAAATTATTGAAGTTGTATTATGTATCTGTTGCATTGGCAAACACCATAAGCTTAAAATGATTCTCAGAAATAGTTTTAGTCCCTGTAAAGATTCTCTGCCGTCTTTATGGTTATTGCATTTTTGCTGTAAAATAAAGGTTTACTTCAACTAATATTTTAGGGCAACTTGAAGTTAACTAAAGGGAAACAAAAGTCATCTCATGACACACCCCCTTTGTTATTTTCTGAATTATCTAATCATAGTTGTGCCCTCCATAACTCCCCATTTGCAGAGAAATGCTTGAAATGAATCTGAAATACCCGGAAGACATCATGACAGGGAGAGAACAAATCTTGCACATGTGCAGTGGGTGCTTTATGGAAAACATCACAAACTCAGCGTCACTTCCTGGATGGTGTCTGAGAAGGTCCATGGCTAACTTTGATGGGATGCTTATTTACTATAAAACTATAATATGAGAACAGTTTTTGGTGGCCTTTGGGCTACTCTTAACTAAAATGTCTTCTCAATGGCTTTACTTTTCCATTAAAAGCTTAATTAAAAAAGGAGTGTAGTTAAATGCCATCATTAAGGATACTATAAAAAAAATGAAAAGTGAAGTTAAGTCAAAATTATATGAAACAGGCATGATGATATCTATTATTCAGAAAACCATCAATGCCATTACTTGGTGTGTTGCTTAAATTATGGATTTGGTGCAATGCCTATTTTAAGATTTTAGGTGCTACAAATGATAGAAAAACAACTTATATTGAAAATTCTAGGTAATTTTGGAAAAACATTTATTTTATTGTAATTTATAAAACTACCAGAAATCACCAAGAAAGTGCTTTTATCCAGGGTACACAACCCTAAACTGAGTTATTTTGTTTTTTAACTTTGGAAGTAATTCCACTACATTATTTTGTTAAATTCTACATTATTTTATTTAATAATTCTTTCCTGCTCTTTGAGGTAACATTTGTCAAAGCTTCCAAGAGTCCCACAGTGCTTTGCAAGAGTCATGGCGTTTGTGCATTAAAGGGGTTGTTCACCTTTAAATTAACAGTGATATTCTGAGACAATTTGTAATCGGTTTCCATTTTCATTATTTGTGTTTTTTGAGTTATTTCGCTTTTTATGCAGCAGCTCTCCAGTTTACAATATTGTTGCTAGGGTCCAATTTATCTTAGTAACCATGCATTGATGTCAATAAAAGACTGGAATATGACTAGGAGAGGGCCTGAAAATAAAGATCAGCAATAAAAAGTATCCATAACAATAATTTTGTAACTCTACAGACCTTTTGTTTTTTAGATGGGGTCAATGGGCCTCATTAGTAAGCTGGAAAGGGTCAGTCATAATTCGAAAACTATAAAAAATAAAGTCCAGTTGAAAAGTTGCATAGAATTAGCCATTCTATAACATACTAAAAGTTAACTTAAAGGCAAACCACCCCTTTAAAAGGTTATCATTTACATGCAGTTGTATGTATATTAATGCTCATTGTTTGTATTTTTACAGGTTGCAGAACTGCTCCAAATGACTTGGTTTTCATACTAGATGGCTCATGGAGTGTGGGCCCTGAAAATTTTGAAATACTTAAAAAATGGGTTGTCAACATAACTAGCAATTTTAATATAGGGCCAAAATTCACACAAGTTGGAGTTGTTCAATACAGTGACTATCCCATCCTTGAAATCCCACTTGGGAGCTATGAATCCATTGATGACCTCTCTAGAAGAACACAATCCATCCAATATTTAGGTGGAAATACACAAACTGGAAATGCTATTCAATTTGCTATTGACAATCTTTTTGCAAGGTCATTAAGACCTTTAACCAAAATTGCAATTGTCCTTACTGATGGTAAGTCCCAAGATGATGTTAAACATATAGCAGAAGAAGCAAGAAAGAATAAAATTACTTTGTTTGCAATTGGCGTGGGCTCAGAAATTGAAGAAAGTGAACTTAGAGCAATAGCGAACAAACCTTCTTCCACGTACGTGTTTTATGTTGAAGACTACATAGCAATATCACGGATTCGTGAAATCATGAAACAAAAACTTTGTGAAGGTAATTTACTACACTTTTTACTTTTTTGTAGTTTTGTAGCTTTTTTGCATCTTAAAAAAATAGGTGGAGGTAAAGTAAATGATTTAATTCACTGATTAAATCATTTTATATTGCATCATCAAATTTCTCTAAAATTACTTCCTGAGCCAGCGTTCCTTTTAGCGGAAAATTGCACCTGCCTGGGGGTTTTCTCAATGAGCACCAAAGAGCGAATCTCTTCTTCTGCTACCCCCACTGCCGACGCATGCTCAGTAAAGTGAAAAAGTTAACTTTTTTGTTAAAGTTTGACTCTACCATGCATGAGATGAAAGGAGCAGGAAGAGGATCAATCTGTGGTGCTCTCTGAGAAGAACACCAGGCCGGTCAGTTTTCTGCTGATAGGACCACCGGCCCAGTAATGGAAAAGTGAATAAAATCACAGGGGGGTACCTAAATTTTGGCACCCCCAGTGATTTCCTTCTCCTTTAAATATATTTTATTTTGATTATAGTATTTTGAATCCAGCCTTTTTTAATAGTTATTCATTATTAATGTATTATATATAATGTTAAATGTGATTTAATATTAATATAGGTATTCTATATATATTTATTTTAATTAATGTGGGCCTTCTACTACAGTTGGGTGTTGCCTTATATTGACAGTGTGTTAATTGTTTAGTGTCAAGAGACATTTCTAACATTATTACTGCCATCAGGGTGCAAGGCTGTATATTTTTCTTCATATACGGGGGAATTGTATATTTTACTATGCAAATAACCAGTATTTTAATATATATCTTTTTTTTCTTAATTTGCTTGAGTATCTTTTTCCTCTTTCTGTGTGAATCCTTTTTTTAAACAAAAAAAAACCCTGGCTAATTTTGTTTATCTCCTGTAATTTGTGACTTTCCTGCAGAAAAACTAGGCATTGGGATGTTTAAATGTGTGCTACAATCTTTGCCTTATTTTTAGATAAATATATTTCACTTTTTTTTAGATGGAAGAGGAAGGTACATAACCATGAAAACCAAATAATTACTATAATGTTTAAAACTTGACTCATGGGAATGCTTGTGAAAACTGTGCTTGTTTTACCTGGGCAAATTATTAGCAAACTATTGAATATAATGAAAATCTTTAGTTACAATCAACCAGAGGAAAAAAATTAACTTTTGATAAATGTGCCCTGTCTGTGTTGGTAGGGCAGAGAAGTGTTAAAGCTTTACATAGTTGATCTGACTAGATTCAACATTTTGAAGTAAAATTTATAAAGGATTTTCTAAGCCTTAAAGGAAAACTATACCCCCAAAATGAACACTTAAGCAACAGATAGTTCATATCATATTAAGTGGCATATTAAAGAATCTCACCAAACTGGAATATATATTTAAGTAAATATTGCCCTTTTACATCTCTTGCCTTGAGCCACCATTTTGTGATGGTCTGTGTGCTGCCTCAGAGATCACCTGACCAGAAATACTTCAACTCTAACTGTAACAGGAAGAAGTGTGGAAGCAAAAGACACAACTCTGTCTGTTAATTCTCATGTGACCTAACATGTATGGTTTGTTGGTATGTTTGAGAGTACAGTGAATCCTACGATCCCAGGGGGCGGCCCTTATTTTTTAAAATGGCAATTTTCTATTTATTAGTACCCAATGGCACATACTACTAGAAAAGTATATTATTATGAAAATGGTTTATTTACATGAAGCAGGATTTTACATATGAGCTGTTTTATGCAATATCTTTTTATAGAGACCTACATTGTTTGGGGGGTATAGTTTTCCTTTAAAGGAGTGGTTCACCTTTAAGTCAACTTTTAGTATGATTTAGTTTGTTTTTTAGATGGGCTCAGTGACCCCTATTTGAAAGCTGGAAAGAATCAGAAGAAAAGGGAAATTAGTGTAAAAACTATAAAATAAATAAATAATGATGACCAAATGAAAAGTTGCTTAGAATTGGCCATTCTATAATATACTAAAAGTTAACTTAAAGATGAACCACCCCTTTAAGAAAATAATGCATGGACAAATACCCAGTTTATAGTGATTTGGAAATACTCCACAGGACTTGGCTTTGCTTAACATGAAATCAAGTCTCAGCAACGTCAGATGTCCAAAGCTCTGTGTTCTGACCTTGATATTTGGCTTTCTAATAGGTCATCAGCATCAAAATAGAATTTTTGTATAATATACAGTATGTGTCTGCAAATATTTGAATAGAAGGTAGGGATGTGTTAAAACTCTGAATATACTTAATCATTTTTAATTGCAGTTGTTAAAAAGGCATAGCTGAGATTCTATTTTTACACCAGAATTTTCCATCTCTGTGGACCCAGATCCAATCTTAAGCCAGTTTTACACTGTATGTAAGAAGGTGAAATACATTTTATTTCTGCTGTAAATAGTTAGGCAATATTCAGTTTAGCTAGCAGGAGGCACCGACTGGCCTGTAGGGGGTTCACCTTCTAGAGCCTATAAAAGGGAGGGCAGGGGCCAGGGACTTCCTCTTTGGCCTGATAACATCTGAAAGGCAGAACAGACTTTAAAGGTCAGGCCAGTTGGTAGGCTGTACCTACTAGGACTAGGTGAGTTAGGAGGTCAGTACCAGGCTCACCTCAGATGTGAGGTAAATGCACTAGTCATTAAGGGCAGCTTGTGGCCCCAACAGGTAGTCCGTATTTAGGGTAGAGCCTAGGGCAACTGTGCACTTTGCTAGTGCACTTTCCACATGACAGGGACTTTGGAGGCTTCAGAAAAGGAATAGTGTGTGTATGTGAGTATATGAGAGCATACGCTGGAGATTTGGGGGGTCTATGTATCATGTTGTGTAAAAAGTGGATTGAAACATTACCGGTTATGTTGTTCATAGCAACCACTCAGTTCTTTACTTTTGTTTTGTAAATGTTGAGATGTAATTGCTGATTGCTTGCTCTGGGAACATCACCTTCACTACACTTTTTATACAGCCCTAGGTGTAACTGTTATATAATGTTTTATTTATGGCTTTATTACCTTAGCAACCAGTGGAAGGTGAATATAAGAGGAACTTAATAAAAACATATGTAGTATAAAATTAGAATAACAAAACGATTCAGACTCAAGAAAGCTGAACGTTAAATGCTGAAGTTTATTTAAATGTGAATGTCCCCTTTAACACACAAAGAATCTTATTTGAAATCTTAGTACAGTGTTTAATTTTGGACATATCAGACACTCCAAAAAATGGCAAAGCTTGCATTGTTCCAACACGTGTGCCAACTATTTCTTTATAAGATTTTTTCGTAGAGAAATTTCTGAAGACATTTGGCAAGAACATTTAAATGAAAAAAACTTAAGTAGAGTAGAAATGCTGAATGTGAAACAATTGCTTCCCTGGATTAAAGTGACAATGTTATAATAAGCACGTTTTCTTTCTTGTTTTTTTTAAAGAGAATTAGCATAGTATTTGTGTGCATCCCCAGTGATTATAACACCTTATCTGATACACCAGGCTGGCGCTTCTATTAGCTAAAAACTGCACTGGGCCATAGAAGATTCCTCTTTGCCATCTTCTTCGGCTTCTTTTTTTTGTTTTTGTTCTTGTCTGGGCAGATGCATGCTCAGCAGAGTGTAAGTCATTCTTATATAAGTAAAGTTGATGCAGGTGCATAATCTGCATGCACCTGCCCGCATATAGAGAAAAGAAGACAGAAGAGGAACGATGTTTGCACCAAGGAGCTTTTACAGAAATACCAAGCCTGGAGAACATTATTTCTCTTTTTAAACCTAAACTAAATTATATCTTTTAGATTGTAAGCTCTTTTGGGAATGGTCCCGTTTATCTCTTTTGGCAGAGTTTGGCAGCAACCTAAATACAGTCACTGGGGAAAAAGGGAAAATATGAAATTTAGCTGGAATTAGTGGGAATTAAAAGATAATAATATTATCAGTCTGCAAGACCAGATAGGGATAGCTAGGATATGGGCTAGATATTATCTTTATGGGTGCATTTTGAGCAAGGGGGTTTGTTAATGTCTGTGAGACAGAAAAGGAAACTCCAGGTCATTCTGCGGCTTATAGTGGCTCACCTTATATGACACTTGCATAATCCTATACATTTCTAGGCTCTCTTCCATTTGTTGTTATCTACTAAAGTCATGTCTGTTTAAAAATCCTCTTTTTGGGAGATATAACATTATTATTAGCTACATTCCTTGTGACTGTGTTCTAGTGAGTTATGTTGTAACGTGTGAGAATATTTCAGTTTATTTACGGCTTGTGGTTACCATGTTTAAAGGAGGCATGCTTCTATGGTTGATAGTACATGTCAGCCATCTAGCAATCCTCCTCTTTGAGGCTGCTTTACCTCGGATGGGTCTGAATGTGACGAAAAGAGAGTTTGACTGTCTATAGAAAGCAGACCTGTCTTCGTAATATCTGAGGGCTCTAACTCCAGTTTTTGTAGCATTTTCTTCCTTAAAATTAGTTGGCCTGGAGACAATGGGCATTTTTCTTATAGTTACTTGTTTGTCTTTGCGTCATTTTTGTCTCATCAAATTTTTCTGCAGTGAATTTTTGCTGCAGTTTCACAAAATTGCAGATGGCTAAATGCGGAATTTCGCCACATATTCATGGCTGGCAAAAAATTCAGTCATCACTATTCAATACCCTTCTGAAGGTCCCTGTCTTCTTTTTTTACTATGAACAAGTTTAAGTAGTAACCCATGAAACATTGCGTCTCCAGCACCTGCACTATGGCTCCAGTCTTGGGAAGGGTTTGGACTGCTTGTTGCAGGGCTGCTTGTTTCGCATGATCGCTAGGCACTGAGATGAAATTAACCTGTTTGGTGGGTTGGCTTTGAAAGAGATCCTGTATCCCTCTTGTATGACAGTGAGAACCCATTGTTCGGAGATATGGGCCTTCCATGTGGTGATGAAGTGTTTTAACCTGCCTCCCACCTACACATCCTTTATCGCTTGTCCTTGAGACATGCCAATGTGGTTTTGGTGGTGGGCATCCTTGAATGCCTATTTTGCTGAACCCGTGCCATTTTCTGCCTGTTAGGTGATGTTGAAGGTGGTGAACTTCTAAAGCTAGATGCTTTGAAGGGACGAAAGGAACGGTTTTGTGAGTTACCCTTTCTGGAATTCTGAAATCTGTTGTAATGATCATCTCTCTCTCTGGCAAATTTTATATGATCTGTTTTGATATTTGAAAAAAGGAGAAATATAGTAAACCCCCACACTCTCTAATGATATTCAATTGATCAATAAATTAATATAATATTCTAATAAGTAGTTTATTCAGAACAAGGTGCCCGTGCTAGGATAAGAATAAATTACCTATAAATACTTGTAATAAGTTAATTCGATGCTTTTAAAAAATTCAAAATTCATTCTGGAAAAAATGAAAATGTAAAGCATCCACCAAGGGAATGATCGGGTGAAAAAATAAAAAGTATTATATTAATCAAGCCCCCTTTGGGTTGAGGCACATTAGTCTATAGAGAGGAACTGCTCAGCGAATCCAATGATTCCACTATACAGTTATGGGTGCCAGACTGCTCAGCAAGTCCTCCCAAAACCATCTAGGCTTAAACATAATAATTAATAAAGTCAATGAAATAAAGAAAATAATAAACTCCTGTAGCTGTCCCACCTCTGGTGGCAGGACAAAAGAACTGAAGGGTAGGGGAAGAGCCAGCACTATATATAGAGGAGTTCAGAAGTATGTCCTGCCTCCAGATGGGAAGGACAATGGTAACCCCTAACATCTGCACTGACAGGAAGAGAAAATACATTTATCAGCTTCAGTCAAGGTAAAAATGCTACTTTGCATACTTGTTTCATGCTATGTCTATATTTTTGATGAAGCTGACAATATATGACTTGGTTTGTGGTAGCATATAAGTGATAGCATCTGTTACTTTTGACCAGCTTTGAGTTCTTTAATAAATCTACTGTACGTCTGTCAGATATTCTAGTACTACTTTAGACATTCATTTTACAGTATATACTTTGTACTAAAAAAGATTAGAATTTTACCTATACATGAAAAGTTTAATAGACACAGTATTTTCAGCTGTTATAGGTTTGTCTCCATCTGTTATAGCAGGAAATACTGCCTCATGGGGACCATGCTCAAGAGCATAGAAATATTTCCTTTATTATGTTATACAGTGTAGAAGGTGAAAAAACTGGGAAGGGCCTTAAGTGACTGCTCTATGGAAGTTTAGCAAGGAATGTTAAAATGGGACCCTCTGAATAAACAAAAGAATTAATTAAAGAAAAGTAGGAGTTATAAGAGACAAGTCTGAATACAAGTGCATCCATAATTCTCAGGATACAGTGTTATGACAATACACAATAGATTTTTTCTATAACTGCTTGCTATTCTGTAGGACTATCTTTGCTTATGGTGCACAGGAATGATTATCCAAAAATACAGATGTCCATCAGAATCCTTCCTTTGTCTTTAGAATCCTTTATAATAGCATTGCAAAGTAAATGCTCCGATTAGGCCCATGCTCCTCACAATCAGTGTCTGGCCCAAATGCGCTATGTAACCACAGAAAAAACTGATTTTATGAGAGTCATTTTTTAGTATGCCTGTAGGAAATCTGCTGTTATTCGTGTGAACAGAAAAGCACAGAAAAAAACTGTTTTCAGTAACAACCACGTTTACAAAAAAAACCATCTAAAACCAATCAAAGGAGACCTAAAGCTAAACTAAGAAGTAGCTAGAAATGCTGTACATTATGTTTTTTGCTTCTGTACCAAATCAAGGCAACCACAGCCTTTTAGCAGGGAAGTTCTGTGTCTCCAAAGATGCCCCAGTAGCTCCCCATCTTCTTTTCTACTGATTCACTGCACATGCTCTGTGCTGATGTCAGTTACTGAGCTTAGGGACCAACTCAAAATATACAATATGCATAGAATATAAATTTTCACAATAAAAGGCTGATTAATAATTATTACAGATAATTATTACATGGCAGCTCAGAAATCAATGCAACTAGCATCAGAATTTAATAATCAGCCTTCTAGCACCAGCTTATAATACAGGTCAACTTCATTTTCTGCTTGATAATTTGTGACGACCCCGAAGCTTAGCTTCTTAACAACTGCTCAGAGCCCACTGAGCATGTGAGTGTCGCAAACATTTTTCAAGATGGTGACCCCCTGTGACAAGATTGAAATCCTGGATTTTTGTTGCTATTGAGAAGCTGAGTGTTTCGCTGGTGCAATAAGTTTAGTATATAAAATATGGCATTTTTAGCCATATTCCATTTAGGCTTCAATTCTCCTTTAAATGTTAAAGAAAAGTAAAGGGTTATTGCAGGGAGGGGTGCAAATTTGTGAATATAATCACTAATCAAAAATTCTTTGGAGCAGGCACTCAATATAAATATATTATATAATCACTAATGTCCGACTCCTGGCTGAAGCATATCTTTTCTGAAAAATGCACCAGCCTGGGTATTGTGCCGTCCAGTGTCATAACTACTGAGGGGCAGGCAGTGAGACTGCACCAGGGCCTGTCCCCCCATGGGGCTTGCCAGGAGGTTGTGCACATTGCTGCAAGGAGACATTCCAGGTGGTAATGGCATAAGGGGGGTTTTGCATTAAGCTCTATGACACTCTAGTTGTTACTGGCACCTACTAAAGTCTAAATAAACCCAATAGGCTTGTTTTGACTCAGATAAGGATTTTTTATATTTTAGTTTGTCTCAAGTACAAGTTACTGGTTTATTATTAGTATTATTTTTTTAGAGAAAAAGGAAATATATAAAAATTTGAATTATTTGGATAAGACTGAGTCTATGGGAGATGACTTTCCCATAATTCGGAGCAGATTAGATTTTCCATAGAGCTTAATTTTTAAAACAATCTACCCATAGGATATAATGGTTTATGCAAGCTTCAAACATGCGAGAAGGATCAGGCATGTCTGAGTTTTTAAACTATGTATTGTAGGTAGAAAATGTGTTACTATGAATCTCACATAGTTCAGCCAAGCAACTGTAGAGAACTACTCTTAACATATGTCAGTGTAAGCCATGTAGGTAATAAATTATTTTTAATGTCAACATATGCTTTCCATGTGTGCTAGTCTCCCACAGGAACCACCATTTTTTATATTTGAAAAGTTTGCCCTATTGTTATGTGATGCATGCTGTTTAATTTAAAATGCAAGTACATGTATGCACACTTTTGCTTTCCTATGCTATAATGTTTTACAAAATGCAAGAAAATCATAATAGTACTGCGCTGCATGCATTAAAGCCACAATAGTGGCAAGTCATTTTATTGCATTGCATAAAGTTTCCAGATATTTAACGTCCCTTGGTTGTACAGTATTTGGTCTGGACAATAGAAGAAGACTGGGACCTCAACATGCATATAAATAGCAACATCTGGAAAGCAGAGAACAACCTGGGAAAGGGACATTTTGTGGCCTGGCTAATCTGGCATCTGGCTAATCTGGATGACAAAATAAAACATAAACCATATATAACTTAAAGGAGAAGGAAAGTAAGCTTTATCAGAAAGGTATTTATAAATAAACCAGTAAACCCTCAAAGCAATGTTGAAAAGTAACACTGAATATCTTTCCTTCTATTGTGTACACATGGGCTTCAGTATTCAGCATAAACCTCCAGGGCTATGGCTTGAGCATGCATACGGGGGAATGTAATAAATGTTGCTACCAGAAAAACTATTTGCAACGTGAAAAGTTATGCCTTTGCGAGAACAAATGTTGCTTTGCGTGAATTTAATATAGCTTTTGCGAACCTGGTAACTGTTTAGTGACCACTTCCGACAGTAGAAGACCTTTGCAAATTTTATAGTTTGCGCCAATGCGCAGTCAATGTAATAAAACTTCTTAATGAAAAAGTCGTTATGTTTGCTCCAAAAGATTACGACACCTTCAAGCATTTCTTAAGAGTTCGCAATGCGCAATTAAAATTCGCAATGTAATAACAGTTTAAGGAACAATATTGCATTGCGAGATGTGGATTTTTAGTCTTATTGGTGCGAATTGTTTTGCTCTTTGCAACTTTAATTACATTCCCCTGTTAGCTTGCTCCTCTCCCCCCTCCCTTCTGCCCTTTCTGCTGTAATCTGAGCCCAGAGCTATGAGTGAGCAGTGAGAGACTCAGGAAGGAAGTGATGTCACACCAAGTGAAAATGGCAGCTGCTATGCTAACAAACAGAGAGCTTCTAGAGCTGGTTGTTCAGGTATGGTAAAGCATTCTACAGAAAAAATATAGCTTTCTATCTTGCACTAATGTGGCTAACCTATTGGCAATAAAATACCTCAGCAGCTTTCCTTCTCCTTTAAGCAATGCCTGGATATCTCCTTAGTGGTGGAAATATCTGTGGGACTAATACTAATACTAAAAATACTTATAATAAAAATGCTTATATTACCCCTCAAAGTAAAAGATGTACAGATTAGGAACCACTTAATCTATTGGGGTACAAATAGAAACAGCTGAGCATTCCATTCAGAATGCAAACTTGCTATATCTTTATGGAGGATTAATTCAGATCCTTGTTTTTCCTCATATTAAAATAATCCATAATAATCCATAAACTGTGCTGTTTAGTGAATCAAACATAAGAGGTTACTAATATGGAAAGTGCTTATATAAGATTATATAATAAATGGCAAATACTTTCGGATAGCCCTGTGTAACCTGATAGCTAATAAATGTTTTCGTGGATAGTTCATATCCCCAGTGGTGCAATTGCAATTGTAATTACTATGTTTTACTGTAGTAGTAAAAACAGGATGTTGACCACAAATTCTTACAGTTAAAAAAATATAAATATTTCAGTATGAAGACACTCTAGCAATCTACCTGATTTCCTTTATCTGAACCCTAACACAAAACTGCCAGTTGCAGTTAAATATGTTCTTTTAACTGCAGTCTTATTTTAAACAACATTGGTTTTCCAGACCCTGAAGCAATAAAGCACTAAAAGGTATTTTAATCAAGAAGTTTTGTTCACTAAACTGTTCATGTTTATACTGTAAACAGTGTGATTAATGAAATAAAACATCATTTATCATTACTGGGCAAATCTGCACTCAGGCAGTAACAAATGGCAACCAATCAAAAGTTTGACTTCATAGTTGCTGACTGAAATAAAGCTGGTTCCCTGATTAGTTGCTATAGGTTATTGTCCAGGTGCATTTAAGTAAATAAGGAGTTATTTCAAAACATCACTCAAACACGGGAGGCACATTTATTAAAGGTCGAGTTTTTAAAAACTCACAAGAACTCGAAATGTATTAAAAAAAAATCTCATTTCAAATTCGATTCAAGTTTTTTCTCCAAATAAAACTTGAATGTCAGGAAGGCTGCAAACAACTCCAAATTGATCCCAGGATGACTCCCATTGACTAAAACAACAATTCGGCACGTATTAGCTGATAGTCGAATTTTAGGTCTTAAAGGGCCAGATTATGATAAATCTCGAAAATCAAATTTTTTAAAAAAAAAGCAAATCAAATTTGAACAATTCCCTAGTCGAATTTGACAGTTTTGGCCATATAAAAACTTGAAATTCAAATTTTCAATTCGACCCTTGATGAATCTGCCCCCTAGTCACTAATCCCTGTGTGAAATAAACCAATAGCAACCAATAAGATGTGTGCTTTTAACCTAGTAAATGCTACCCGCTTAAGGTTGCTTTAGATGACTAGGCATGCAGCAAAGACTGCACATTTTTATTAGATAACCCTATAGCTGCATACTGTATGTTTTTAAGATGCTTATTTTTTTAAGCTAGTAACTATGTTTATTGCATTTTGCACCCTGGTCTTCTCTCACAACAAGATCAGTTCACTCAATACCTTTGCTTTTTAGATGAATATATGTTTGCCTCTGCTTGACAGTACTGTATTCATGAGGTGGGGTGGGTGTTTAAGGCATGTAGAAATCCACAATCCAACTTACTACCCACCCCCTTAACTTGCAAAGGTGCAGTGTCTTTTTGCACCTAATAGGGTGTTATACTAATCTGGGGCATTAATAAAATAAGCTCAGCAAAAATATATCCCGAAGCTTCAAATCTATGCTAGAGATGCAACAAAGATAGAGGAGATATGCTACACATCTGGTAGAATTGGTACACTATACAACGTTTCTGGCTAGCTGCAAGATCATTGATTACAGAGGTCACTCAACAAAATATTCCATTATCCCCTGAAACAATGCTGTTAAACCTACAAGACAAACTTCCAAATAAGAGCCTGGAAATGCTGATCTTATTAAACACCTGTAAACTCCTGATAGATGGAAACTAGAAAAAAAGGACGTTCCAAATATCTACCAAGTACCAAAAGAAGTAACTAATAACTTAGAATGTGAAAAAGCAGTGCCAAGTGGTCTGAGAGAGATAAGAATAATACAGGATTTAGATTTATAGTTAGATCTTATTCCTTAGAGAATAAAGGTACAATGTATGTATTTGTTGAAAAAATGCAATAAATAAAGAGAAAAAATCAAATATCACATCTGATATTTATCTCATGATAACTCAACAAAGGGCATTTTGGAATTGGAACTGGAGTTGGTTTTTTGGATAAATGGTTATATCAAGAATCTGTATGAAAGTGATAGCATGTAAACTTGCTCTGTCAAAAAATAGCCACTGTTTCATTATTTAAGGGGAAATATACTGTAGAATGTGAGCGGAAAGAATTTGAAAATGATCTAAAATACCACTGCTTATCCACGTTATACCAATGCTTGTCCAAGTTATTTCTCTTATTATTTCTCTTATTTTGCTGCTGTTTGTTTTGCTTCATTTCTTATAATTGTTCATAATATGGAGCACTGTGCCATAAAACTGTGAAAAATATTTAAAAATGATAAAAAGGAGGATTGTTTTGCTGCCAACATTGATTTTTGGTAGCTCAGTTAAAGTACAGTACAGGTATAGGAAACCCGATATCCAGAAAGCTCAGAATTACAAAAATGGCTGTCTCCCATAGACTCCATTTTATTCAAATAATCCAAATTTTTAAAAATTATTTCCTTTTTTCTCTGTAATAATAAAACAGTAGCTTGTACTTGATCCCAACTAAGATATAATTACTCCTGAATTTCTAGTAGACTTAAGGCATGAAGACCCAAATTACGGTAAGATCCGTTATCCGGAAAACCCCAGGTCCCGAGCATTCTGGATAACAGGTCCCATGCCTATATAGTGATATGCACTGTGGATGCTACTGTGTTAGGCACACCCCACTGAATGTAATCATTAAACTTATACACAGTCATGTCCACTAAAAAAAAAAGATCAGGCCTGGGTGCTATTCTGTGAATGCCATGCAGCCATCTATGACTACAGCCCAACAATCCTTTCTGGAAATCACTACTGTATTGAGACAGCGCAAAGAATCTCAGGGGCATAAGGAAATTATGGTGCCGCTCAAACAATAGTACCCTGGGCTGGTGCACTGGAGTTTAAGGTTAGTGATTATGTGCTCTGTGGTTGTCTAATTCTGAACAAATAGAACAAGACTTGTCCTCTAAATAACATTTAGAGCTTTTAACTATAAGGTTCTGTACCTAAGGATATTGATGCCTCACCAACCTCAACACAACTCCCACCCACTCAACACCACAATACTCAATTACACCAACAGCCACTTCCAGGACCACTCCTGCTTGCCAGCAGCAGATGGGTATCATGTAGGGAACAAAAAATTGGGAGGGGAAATGCACCCACAATCTAGGCACCTGCCTATGCTGCCAACCCGTGCGGGTAAATCAGTCAAAAATGTGGAATATTGTATAGTACAGTGTAGGAAATGGCAGTGCCATATTTTGGACATTTCTGTATAACAGGTTTCCAGATAAGAGATCCTATACAATCTTTTAGTCATGGGCAAATGAAAAATAAGCAGTTCAAGATGAGCTTTTTTTAAATACTTATAATTCATGGATTGGTATTTTGTTCTAATTACAATAGTGGACTTCAGTTAATTTTTTTCAGCACTGGTAACTTCTGAAGCCCAAGTCCAGTTGCACACCAATCATCAAAAGAGGCAGGAATGAAGCAGAAGTGCAGGAGCATGTTTGGATCTTAATGACTTGCCTTAATATGCTCTCTGCAGCATGTCCATTTTAGAATACATGCATTTGTAGGTGCATTTCTAAATTACACCTTGTGACTCAACTGAGACCTATTATCTCATCAGTATCAGAGATTGAACATGTTATTCACTTGACACATGGAAAAACTGCCATAAATAGACATTAGTATACTCCTTTAGTCTAAAGTCGTACTTTGTGTTTTATTTGCCAGTGTTTCTCCACTAGAAAAAAAAAACATGCCTTTATTGCTTTAGGAAGTGTAAACTGTAGTTGTTCTTATATTATTGGGGAGAACAGTTCTTGTTCCAAGAGAGGTATGTATTCTTATGTGGATTGTGCTTAGTGAAGCTTTCTCATAATATATAACATCTTTGTCTTTTTATTATTACAGAATCTGTGTGCCCAACAAGAATTCCTGTGGCTGCTCGAGATGAGAAAGGATTTGATATACTTTTAGGACTGGGCATAAATAAGAAAAAAGCTAAAAGAGTTGAAGGTTCTAGACCTAGAAACAAAGCTTATGAAATAACTTCCCAGATCGACCTCACAGAATTTACAGGGTGATTACATGCTCTTGTTATATGGTTATATGGTTTATATGACATCCTAGTCTGTTTTGAGTAGTTTAAAATGATGTAAAATTAAGATCACTGGATAGGATTTGCCTGTTTCCACTATTGCTTGTTTAGTTTTACAGTTACTTTGGTTTCTACATATGTCTCAATTAGTGCACATATTCAAACGGATATATGTTGGCTATATATTCAGGGTAAAAAAGCATCACTGATTCATCTACGCTTGGAAAACTTGTTTGTAGGACTTTTATTATCAAAAAATGTATTTTAGTTGAAGTGGGAATTTTTTTATAAGGGACTTCAAACTGATGGCCGGGGGGGGGGGGAGTGCAAAGTGCAAATTTTATTCAAGGGCTCATAAGCCTTTAGTTGCGCCACTCTTGCATTTGAACAACTGATGGACTTTATAGAAGAATACTTCCCATATAGCCCTTTTGCATAATATTACTACATGGTGGCAAAGGGGTGGATGAAATTAAGGAAACAATACTGATGGCCTAGAAGATGAAAGCAGGTGGGAATTTGAGAGAAAACATTATCATTCTTTCTCTCTCCTTCTTGTACATCCTCTGGGCTCAGACATCCTGAACTAAAAGTTTTCTGAGGCCCTTATAATTCTGGAAGTTCTTGTTCCCATGTATCATAAACATTCTCTGAAGTAGGTGCCAGCTATGCCAGCTATTTTGTTCTCAGTGGTCTTCAGTATAAATATATTTAATGAATAACATTACTTACAATGTGAGTAGAGAGTTTATTCACAGTATCTAATGTTAAAACAGGAAGATTATTTGTGAATGTAGTAAGTTAGTCAGTATTAATATTGCACACAAACTGAGATATGTGTATATATATATATATATATATATATATATATATATATATATATATATATATATATATATATATACAAAAAATGAAGAACAGCACCAAGGGTCTTTGCAAAAAAACTTTTTGTATGATTCTTGGTGCTGTTCTTCACTTTTTGTACATGCTTTGGTTTTACGTGCACAAGGGCAGCTACAAGGTAGCTTTATGGAAGTTGGTGCTGTCCAGTACATAATATATATATATATTAATATTGCACACAAACTGAGATATGTGTATATATATATATATATATATATATATATATATATATATATATATATATATATATATATATATATATATATATAAAAAACTTTTTGTATGATTCTTGGTGCTGTTCTTCACTTTTTGTACATGCTTTGGTTTTACGTGCACAAGGGCAGCTACAAGGTAGCTTTATGGAAGTTGGTGCTGTCCAGTACATAATATATATATATATATATTCCATGGTTCATCAGCACACTCACCAATCATAAAGTCTCTGCCGGTTGCTGCCCATGAATTGCTTATCACTCTGGTAGAAAGCACTCACAGCAAGCCATTCAGTGGCAAAACAGGTTCCACCTTCATATCTATACGTTTCGATTTACATGCGTAAGTGCCTCCATCAACCAATCCGCATATAACATCAATTACTAAATTATCATATAAACAATGCATCATAAAGTGATATCCCCTTATATATACTCAATATATTTTAGTATATCCCAATAAACCATATCAGACTAAAATTAACCCCAATGTAAAGCCCATAAATTAACCTATGAGACCAAATTCAGAATGGCCATATACTGTATACAGTACCTCTCACAACTACTATATCTCGGCATTATATCCCTCATATCAACCGGGAAATAAATTAGATTCATATTCTATAGTTCATATTCACGTAATAAATCTCTATCACAATTAAATATCTATATAATCTATCCTGGCCATTATCCACCATAAATAATAACCATTTCTAAAAATATCCACGTAAAAAACAGATACAGGTATACACCACCAACAACAGTAATAGAGTATATGTTGGTCAATAAGAAATATTCAAGACAAACATGGTATAGGTTAAGATAAGTTAAGGGGACTGAATAAGATGTACCTTCTATCATGCTTTTTATGAACTGGTTCCCTTAATATGATAATATGACTCACTATGCTACTAGTTGAAATTGATGGTATGTGATATCAACAACAATAGTGATCATATTTTGAGTGATGTTTACAGGATTTTATAAATGTATAAATCTAAATATAAACATTTTTTAGATATAACTTATCTTAACCTATATATTTATTGACCAATATATACTGTTGTATATAGTCTATTATATTTGGTGGTGGTATATATCTGTTTTTTACGTGGATATTTTTTCAATTGGTTCAACTGGTTTTTATTTATGGTGGATAATGATAATGGATAATGTAATGTGCAAAGGTTCCCCTCTTCCACCTCCGTGCCTGCCTTTAGTCCTCGTAAACATCATTTCTTGGTCACCCACACAGATAGCAGGATAGCGTTGCAATTTATGTCCGACTTGGGGGTGGGCAAAGTTCTGTACACTATTTTTTTATGTCTGAAACTTTGTGAAAAACCTTGTTATTATTGTTTATAACAAATTGATAAAAATAATATGGTTCTTACAAAACACATTTGCTTTATTAAATGTATTTAAATGTGCCATCCTTTAAATTACAGAAATGTCTTTCCAGAAGGTCTTCCTCCTTCTTATGTATTTATTTCCACCCTGAGATTCAAAATTAAGAAGAAATGGGATCTATGGAGAATATTAGCTCTAGATGGTACCATACAAACTGCTGTTTCTTTAAATGGGGAAGAAAAAACGTTGTCGTTTACTACAACCAACGAAGAAAATGGTACCCAGGCTATTACATTTACTACACCTGGTGTTAAGGTAATTTATTTTATACTTGTGTATCATAAGGGTAGCAATATGTAATTGATTCAAGTTGTATTTATATTGTTTGTATTATGAAGATATATATTGGAGAAACATCTCTATTTTGATTTGGAGTGTTTTTTTTCCATGATTATTTGTAATTAATTTTTAATTTTAACTTTAATTTGTCAATTGAATAACTGCTGCTTTCTGCTGCGACTATCTTATAAGTAAGAGAAATCCACTGATTCCTAAATTGCTTGATTTGTTTTGATAATGATGGCTACCACTTGGTAAAAATACTGAGCAGCTTCAAATTTACCAAGAGGTTCTCTGTTATTTTAATAGTGAAAGATGTGGGTCAATGAATAGTGAAATGGTGTGGGTCAGAGTAAAGGGATAGATCTAGTAAGTTGTTCAAAGAAAAGGTTCAATGCTCTTGGTCTTTTGCAGAAGAGAAAATATGATTGTTACCAGTGCTACCATCAAAAATCTTGGAGCTCCATACTATTTACTTAAAAAAAAGACTATATAGCATGCCTGGTCATACTCCTGATGATCCCCAGCACTGCCCCATTACATTCAAACATGCCCATGATCTGAAATGATCAGTGTTTTAAACCTTTGTACATAAACTACCTCTATAACATTCCTCACACTGCAAGCTACAAACAATTCTACACTCTGTATTTATTTATAAACAGAAATTGTTTGACGAAGAATGGCACCAAATTCGACTCTTGGTAACAGAAGAGGATATTACACTGTATGTGGATGACCAAGAAATTGAGACAAGAAAACTACTCCCAGTTATCGGCATTTATATCAGTGGACAGACACAAATAGGAAAATACCCTGCTAGAGAAGAATCAGTTCAGGTAAGTGTAAAAATGTGTTAGGTGTGTTCAAGTGTCAATCATGTCAAATATGTGTCTTTTATTTATGTAAAAATATTTTTGTGTATTTAATTTAGCTTTGGTTTGAACAAAAATCCACGTACTGCATAAGTCATGCACTAAGCTGTGCAGTATCAGTTTTTACAACATGATGTATTTGATGAAGTGGCTTAAAGTAACGTTGGGTTTATCAGATTGAATTTCCTAGCAATATCAACAATTTCCATATTTGATTTGTGATAATCACAATCACAGATTGCTGCACTGGTTCATTGTCAGTTCATAAGTTATACTGAAGTAGGCACAAGTTGATGTCATATGACTCTTTAAAACTTTTATTAATCATATACCCCTACTTTACTTTATAAGGATATTACAGGCCACTTGTGTGTGTGTGTATATATATATATATATATATATATATATATTTTAACTTCGAGTGAATAGGCTGTATCCATGACCCATGATAAATGGGTCATGTATCCATGACCCATGATAAATCTGCCCCATTATGTTACATAGATTCAGTAATTAGTTATTTATAGGGCTTAGGATCTAATGGTTCTACCCATCATCCCTTTAGAAGGGAGTCAATGACCAATAGTTATTTGTAGAGATTAAAAAACTAAATATTTGTTATTTTAGGTTGACTGGTACTCCTTGTTTAGGAATGTTAGTGGGAATCTTATTTGGACCTCTGGTATACTGAGGTATACTGTGCAACATTGTTGTTTTTGTATGCCCACCTAGGGGTTGGGTGGGTTGTGTAAATTAGTCCATGGCCCTAGGTTTCTGAGCCCTGTCTCTAGGTTAAGAGGGTAGGCATTAGGAATATTTGTTTAAATCTCCTTCCCCAATACTAATACAGTTTATTATAAAAACACAAGCAATCACTTTATGTAATGCATTTTACTTTCTCAACTTCAAAGAAAGTTATTTAAAACAGCTTTAAGAGGTTTAGGAAGTTCTGTAACTGCTGGACTGTTCTTTTTCAGATTTCACAGGCGGTGCCATTAATTAGAAAATATCAACAGTAGAATTATAAACGGTTAATCTTTATAATTAGAGGGTATACAAACATCAGGAGAATCTAGTCATAAAGTCCAGAAATATTAGATTAGGCAGAATGACTGATGCAAGTGTATTTGATTTTCTAGACCTCCCTATGTGCAGAATTCTGAATCTTTTACTACAAGAATAAGACAACATTCTATTGATAACTGAATATAGTTAGAGGTGTAGGGCACTATATTTCACATACATAGATATATGCAGATTAAAAACGGGTGTCCTAAAGACAATGAAATATCAGTAAAACAGTGAAATATCCTTACACATATCCTTACACATTGTACAATATTTACATTGTACAATATTTTCCGGATCAAAAATATAAAAGCAAGATATTAACATATTTAAAGTTCCAATACGCAAAGGTAAATGGTTTTAAACTTTTAACAACTGCTAGCCTAGTGCGTAACCACAAAAAAAGAGTAGACTGGATAAAAAACGAAGTGTAGTGGCTTTGTGGATATTTTTATATTACAGGCCAGATGTCAACAAATTAAAGCAGGCTCTGTTGTTCCTGTACAATTTCCAGAAAAAAAATCACTTCTAACATAAAAAGCCTTAAAAAGACTATTTCCAATTGTAACCATATTATTTTAAACACATGCAAATAATTTAACATGCCCTAAAATACCACAATCCTGAGGGAGAAATCCTGTGGGTTACATTTAAGGGATTTGCAGGGTTTCAAAAATACACCAAGAACAATAGATTTTCTTCTTTGCAGAATATAGTGTTAGGGTAAAGATATGTGAACGTCAGGCAGTTTGGATTGCAATTTTTTTCATAGGTTTTTCCAAGGCATTTGGCTAGGTTTCCTAATGCATATTCTGTCCAGTAATGTGGAGGAAGCAATACAAACAGTTACAGATGTGTAACTGTAGCTAGCAAAGGAGAAACCCATTTTCCTGTTTACTTATTTTTATTATGTATATATACAGTTCATATTAATATTATATGGAAACAGATGTTGCCCTAGGCTTGCCAGAGTAATACAGACCCAAACTATCTACAGCCTGCCATCTGCTTTTGTCTTAAGACTCCAAGACTGAATGCCTAATCCTTACCCTAAATTTCTTGGCAAACACTAAATGCTAAATGTAAAAGAATGGGTAAAACCCTAACCCTTAAAACTGTTAAGAAATGTATTATGGGCAGCAACAGACTATGGATGTTTCCATTCCTGAATTACTTGGCTATGCTTTTGGATAAAAGACATATATTTACTGTTGGCATGAATATAATGCATAGAAAACGTAGGAAATTCAAGGAACTTTAGCCTTGATAGGTACTGTATATATGAATGAACTGACCCTTTCCTTCTCCTGTAGCCACTGTTCGGTATCATGTAACGATTAGTGGCTATGAGAAAATTGCATCTAATTAAGCAAATTATCATGAATGTGTTTCTCGTTCGTGATTTTTCAATTCATATATAATATAGTTATATTATATATTGTTATATTATATAATAAATATTTTAATATATTAAAAAGATATGCTCCATATTAGCCATTACTGTATTAGTATCTGACATGATAAATCAGTCTGTTATCGTTTCAGCCCTTTGTATTACAGCAAATGTTGTAAAAATGCAGAAACATGAAAGATATGAGACAGATCTAAAAATAAAAAGTTTAAGACTGAAAAAACTGTACTGATCAGTGTGTAGGTCTGTAAAATATTTATAACTTTGTACTGTATGTCTGATTTTAAAAGCAACCCCCTTTATTTTGTGTATTGTTCATAGTTTTTCAAGATAGTCAAGTTCATTTTTTGAATTTTTGTTATAATTTGTTCAAATGTGAATATGGATCTTGATGTGGGCTTTGGCTGTTTGTTAGGATTAGAGGTAAAGTATTTGTGATATAGGAATTTAAGGGGTATTATATCAATTATTTGAGATCATGACACATCTTGATTAGCTGTTGATCACCTCAGTAAGGGTGTAACTTGTACCAGCACTCGGATACTTATTAAACACTGGTATGTTTCAGCAAGAGTACTCAGAAAGAGCTGTGGAGTAAAATTTCCTACAATATTACAAAGATGGAAAATAAGTCTAATTTGCTTCATTTATATTAATGGAATTATACGCGTATTTTCCTGAGTAGTCAGTTGAAGACCTAGGGGCAAATTTACTGAAGGGCGAAGCGACTAACGCTCGCGAAATTTGCCAGCGTGTCGCCAATTTACTAATGGTCACTGGCGTAACTTCGCTAGCAAAGGATATAGACTCTAGTGCTACTTTGCACTCTTACGCCAGGTGAAGTTTCGGTCTTTCGAAAGAGCGTTACTTCGCAAATTCACTAAGATGCAGATTTTACTGAACGTTACTTCTGGCGCCAGACTTGCCTTTGCCGCCTCAGACCAGGCGAAGTGCAATAGAGTAGATAGGACTTCCTCAAAAAACAGTTGAAAAGTCCCAAAAAACGCTGGCAACTTTTAATTTTTCAGAGTGATAGGCTGCAAAAGATCGTACATTTTTTCTGGGATACCCGGCTTCCCACTACATTTCCTAACATATGGCACATAAACTATACACTGGGCTCATGTGTAGGGCAATATAACAACTCTATTTTATTAATATTAATTTTATTTATTAATTTTATTAATTCTATTTATTTTCCCTCGGGTTGTGTAGTGTAATATATTTGCTTCAACATATACATCCATTCAACTTTAACTTCCCACCGAATGCAAACTAGCCAACGCTAGCGCAACTTCGCTTTGCTTGCTGCAGTAACGCTAGCGCAACTTTGCCAGAGTTTGGCGCCCTGGACGCAATTTCGGATTTTAGTGAATTAGTGTTGTCCTGGCAAATCTATGCCTAGTTAAGTGTTGCGATGTGAGCAATGCCGTCGCTGGCGAATATTCAGAGGTTAGTGAATTTGCCCCTAAAGTGGAAGAGATGGGAGTATTTAGACCACCTTCTAGTTTCCATCATAATGAACACAATACAGTAGGTTATTTGTTTTCATTCATTGTACTGCTTTTTACCCATTTCTTTGAAATTGTAAAAACACAAAAAAAGAGTAATTCAGAGGCCCTTTCATTAAACAGGAAAAGTCGTCTGGCAAAACTGCAGCATGATCTGCAATCAACCTATTTGGCTGAGCTGTAGGAAATTTAAGAGAAAATGCCAGTGATTACTTAACCATATTATGTATTTCTTAAATGTATATTTTGGCATGCATACACACTAACGTTTATATAGATTTATTTATGTGAGAAGTATTCACGCAAGCATCCAAATATATCAATTCCTTCACTATGCTATTAAGCAAATACTAATTTAAAACATTTATGATGATCTATCATAGTAACTTTAAAGCTGTTACAGCATAACATTCTACCTCTAGGAATACAGGTAGAGGTGGAAAAAATGTATGACTAATGGAAGAGGTAGAAAGTAATGCAGGAGTCACACATGACAGATTTGTAGTACTGCAGAAGGTATAAGAGGTATGGAAGACAGTGGCATGAAGGAGAAGTATAGAGTGGTGAAAGAGGTAGCAGAGGTAAAGGACAATACAGCAGGCATAAAAATGAAGACTGCAAGTAGAGACAAGATCTTTAAAATTCTCTATATCTGAATTCTGGTTTGTATGAATTTTTCATATTTATTTGAATATAGCAATGGTTTTCTAGGAAACCAATAGTTCACTTTTTTATTTCCTTTTCTTAACCATCCACTTGGAGTGGTGTATTTATTTGTTTAGTTGTCTTTCCATGTCCTTGTTTTATGGAGGACAGTGTTATCCTGTTTGAGTCTTGTACTCTAACCTGCTTTTAGACATAATGCATTCTATATGTTTATTGAAAATTCAATAAAATGTTGCCAAAATAGAAATAAAGACCAGTGCAGAATGCAGAAGGTAGCAAACCACAAAGCAGGCATTTCCTATGCAAGAGAAGTAATAAAAAATGCAGCTAGGATTAGAGGCCAAAAGATTAACTAGCGGCTATGGATCATGGTATTGTCAAAATCATTAATAATTGATGGTCTTTGCAGTGCTTTGCTGCACACTTGTGCATGTTACAAAGTACAGTTTTGGAAACATAGAATTTCATTCTTAACAGTAAATCATATCTTGATATATTTTGCCCACAACTGTTTTTTTTAATAAAGAATTCTTTTTTCTAAGAAGCTGTGGTTTAAACATTTTTTCCCAGCTGTCAGGAAGGAAAATTTTCCTGAAAGTTTTCAGAAAAGTCTTTTTAAATAACTGACACATCACAAAGCCTGTACTAATTTGATCAGAGTATCAGTTCATTAGAATATGTTTCACTACTTTACACAGATGACCTTAATTCTGTGCTTTTGTTCATCATTATTGCAATTCAGTGCTGGTGCATTAACAATGTAGAAAAACTCTTTCCTCATTGTAATGAATTGTTTTAGTGTAGAAAATAGCTTTGTAAATGTAATGTTATCTGTAGTTTTCTACTAATATCCCCAAAACACTTAAGTCTTTTCACACAAGAAATTCAGTGGGGCGCACGGGGGAAATCTTTCGCTATCCAATAGCTATTAAATATGTACTCAATCCAATGAGTGTAGCCATATAACTTTTCCAAATAAGCTCAGACAAATTTAGTGGTCTTTTCCCAATGAAGCAAAACCAAATATTCCAAAAGAACAACCAAAGGGGATCTATTTTTGTGCAAAAATTTTTGTGTTGCAGTTACTGCATAATAACCAATAAATGCATTAGCAATATTTACAAGTGCGTTCTCTCTTACTAGTTACTGGCCAAAAATATGTTGTGTGCTTTTCAATGCTACGCTTGCATTTCCACAAACAGAGTTTGAGCTTGAATGTTTGAATATAGTCTTTAAACATCTCCAGATTAAACCATATTCAATTATTCAATCACTTTCTGGTTTCAGGCCCTCCTCCTATACTCTGAGCCCAATTTATCAATATGCTTCTTAACCGAAACACAGCTTCTCAACCAAAACTCAACCGAAATGCTTTCTTTAAACCAGCAAGCCTGTTATTCCTGAACAAAACAAGTGAATCTAATGTGATTGTTGGGGTATATATATATATATATATATATATATATATATATATATATATATATATCATCATACAGTCATACAGCTTCTTGTTGCAAAACAATCCTTGAACTGGAATGAAGTGTCAGACAGGGCTTTAAGAGCATAATAAAGCATTTTTAAGATATTGAAGGATATCAAACAAAGGAAGGTGATTGCCTCTATTGGTGTTGCATGCAAATTTGAAAAAAGAAGCCACACATTTTTTTAAAAGGAAAAGTTATGTTGCAAATAAATACACTAGGAGATGTCTTTAGGGCAAAGTTTTCAGGTAAGCCAGATCCTAGGGCCAAAACAATGTAGAACAGCCAAATGCATTAGAATATATCAAGTCTACTATCTATAGAACCAGAATATGCACAGCGTTGATATTTTGATATACTGCATACTACTTACATTTTTTTAAGAAATATTCAAATTTGCATTGCTTAATGTCTGAGATGCAAGATGATTGAATGGACATTGCTTGTTTTACAGTTTACTCTACAAAAGTTGAGAATTTATTGTGATCCAGAACAGAATAAGCGTGAGACAGCTTGTGAAATTCCTGGAACGGTAACTATTAACTTTTTTTGACTTCATATATTTTAGTATGGAAAACAGACATGATTACTAAATGAAAACTATGCATATCCTGTTTTTATATAATCAGTATAGTAACTGACTTTATATTTGTGTGAATAAAAGGAGAAAGTATAACTATATTACTATTGCAGAGTTTCCCTTGCTTAGATAAAGGTATTTCTAAAACAAACAAAGCAACAAAATCTACATGGCAATGTCAATCATGTGTAATTACCCCCTCATAACAAATAAAGCTGGGGTTAATTATTTAAAATTGTGAATGCTTTAGCATTATTAAACATTAACTTTTGGTAAAATGTTATTATGATGTCTGAGGGTCAGAAACCACAATAACCACGAAGCAGGTTCTTTGTAAGGCTCAATTTTTATTATTCTTATTATTTAGCCAGAGCCTAATCTCTTCATTTTACAAATGACATTCAAATTATTACCTCACTGCAATTTTACCAACCAGGTATTTATGCCATGTCACACCCACTGCTAGTTTCTATTAATGATGATATGAAATGTGAATTACTTCTTCAGGCTCTTTAGTTATAACTACTGTTGTGTCATCCTACTTGATGGTTAGTGAATGGAAGAGCACTCCAATTCACAAGATCTCCAAGTTATGGATAAAATGATGGAATTAAGCGTGTTTGTGTGTGTGCAGATGTGTGAAAGTAATACATATTGTATTTTTTTCTTTCAGAATGGAGAGGTATGAATTTGACTTCTTTTTACAGCGTATAAGATAAAAAGTCAGAGGTTTGAAGCTTGCTTTAATATAAAATCCCTTTATGATGTTAAGGAAAATCCTAATCCAAAACAAACTGGAAATACATAGCAACATATTAGGTAAAGTTGAAAAAAACATGTTCTACCTTTTTGCTTAAGGAGTGGAGCCTACTAACTGGTAGTTGATCCAGAGGAAGGCGAAAACCCCCTACCTGAAGCCAGGAATTCTTTTTGATTCCAAAGAGGGCAATTGGGCCAGTCACTAGACATACTAGATTTAATTCAAATTTCTTTGTAGTTTTCCACTTTCTAAAACAGCATCCAAAGCTTTCTTGAAATTATTTAAGGTATCCGCCTACAGCCTCAGTGTGACAGTTCCACAACTTCACGGTCCTCAATATAAAGAAACCTTTCTCCATCTTAAGACTCTAATCTGAATGATGGCCTTGTGTTCTCTGGAAGGACCTAGTGGTGTACAAAGCCTCAGAGAGTGTACTGTTTGGTCCCCTCGCATATTTATACTAACTAATCATATTCCCCTTAAGCACCTCTTCTCCAGTGTAAACAACCACAACTTAGCCAACCTTTCCATAACTGAGATTTTCCATTCCCTTTATCAACCTTGTAGCTCTTAGTTTGGTCTTTCTCTTTTTCATTAATATCCTTTTTTAAAGGAAAAATCAACCTGTGGGGAAAAAAATCCCATACCCCCCCACTCCAGGTAGACCTCCCTCCCTCCTCCCCCCAGGCTAACTGCCCCTCCCAGGGAAATGGCGCATACTCCAGACTTATCCCTCTGTGCAGATTCTTACAGCGAAGTTCCACGCGTCCATCTTCTGTGTCCTCGGTAAACTGACTGCGAGATTGGCAATTTCCGTGTAATTCCGTGGATATGCAGTCGCGCAAACTGCTCCAAATGCGAATGCGCAGAAATACCGCTCTCGCAGTCAGCTTACAGAGGACACAGAAGATGGACGCGTGGAACTTCGCTGGAAGAGTCTGCGCCGAGGGGTAAGTATGGAATATGGGGCATCTCCCCGGGCGGGTAGTTAGCCTGGGGGGAGGAGGGAGGGGGGTCTACCTGGGGTGGGGGGTACGGGTTTTTTCAGGCTGAATTCTCCTTTAAGACTGCATTCTGTATATTCTATATGGGGTCTTACCAATACTTTTTAAAGAGGTAGTCTGACACTTTCCTCCTATTAATCTATACCCCTTTTAAAACAGACCAATACCTTGCTGGCCCTAACTAAACCCTAAAAATGAATATGGCAAAAAGTGCCATTTTTTACTTACTGAATTTATTGCACCAGCCTAAAGTTTCAGCTTCTCAGTAGCAGCAATGATCCAGGACTTCAAACGTGTCACAGGGGGTCACCATCTTGGAAAGTGTCTGCGACACTCACATGCTCAGTGGGCTCTGAGCAGCTGTTGAGAAGCTAAGCTTAGGGGTTGTCGTAAATTATCCAGCAGAAAATGAGGTTGACTTGTAATATAAGATGATGCTACAAAGGTTGATTATAAAATTCTGATGCTAATTGCACTGGTTTCTGTGCTGCCATTTAGTAATTATCTGTATTAATTACTAATCAGCCGTATATTGTGACATTTATTTTCTATATGTGCTGTAAATTGTAAGTCGTTCCCTAACTCAGTAACTGACAGCAGTACAGAGCATGTGCAGTGAATCAGCAGAAAAGAAGATGGGGAGCTACTGGGGCATCTTTGGGGGCACAAATCTTCCCTGCTAAAGGGCTTTGGTTGCCTTGGGCTGGTACAGAAACCCAAAACATAATGCTCAACATTTCTGGTCTACTTCTTTAGTTAAGCTTTAGTTCTCCTTTAAAGCCAAAACGAAAAGATCAATATGCTGTTCTAATTTTACCATATTTGCAATGATTACTATGCATACTTACACAATGAAGTCAGCCATTGATTGGACACAAACTCTTGTTCTATCTATTTGTGCCCCTTTTCCATATATTATCATTATCTATATCCAGCTTCCTATTCTTTGCATGTAAAATTTCTGAGCCCCTGAGTCCCTGCACAAAGCCCCAATCCCTTGGATTCTTCTGTGTGGTGAAGTGTTGTTCATGCTGAAGCTGACACTAATTTACTGCCCAATATGATCCATCCATAGTTTGCTTCATTAATACCTGTGCCCTTACTTACATACCTGTGCACTTTGTTAGCTTTCGCCCCTTAAAACACATCTGTAGACACTTTGTAGTGCTTTCCAGTAATTGTAACAGAAGAAATAACCTAAGCCTGATTATCAGCAAGTGTTCTGCTCTCTGTGTTCCTCTAACTGCTGTTATAACTACTTTTATTGCCAAAAAGCCTCTAGAGATTTGCTGGGCTTGTATTAAAAGTATGCAAAATATGTAAAGCTGAATATTTTTCAGTTTTGGATAATTCAATTCATATGATGCCCATTGGAATATGTAATTTGTAAGCCCAGCACTGGCCTAACCTCTGTGTAAACTGAACTACTTTTAAATGCTTAAAAACAGTTATTAAAGGATATTTAGAAAAATACAGTTTCTCTTTTTCACTTTTCAAAGTGTTTAAATGGTCCCAGTGATGTTGGCGGCACACCTGCTCCTTGTATATGTCCTCCTGGAGAAAAAGGAGACCCAGGCCCAAAAGTAAGTTGGTTTCAATTTACCCTAATCATTTGAAATGCTGTTTAATTTGAGAACTGCTAAACTTAGGTTGGATCCAGAAAGGAGTCATCCATGCAGCACTTAAAAAAGGGGATTTTCTTAAAGAACATCCACTAATCACTCAGGGTTTGCCAAGTCCTGATGTCCATAGCTTCCCTATACTAGACTTTTATTCACACTAGAAGAATATTTACTCAAATATATATATAATTTCACTATATTTTTCACCTACAATTCAGAATTTTTACAGAGTGAGTTTTATTTATTATAGAAACTTACCCTCAGGAGCACTGAAAGTGTGGATCCCATATGTGTGTGTGCTTCCTACCTAATTGGCCCATTTACATAGTTCTCTTTGAAGTTACATATGTTTGAGTAAACTGAGAACAGAATGCATCAAATACATTAATCATAGCGTTTACATTCTTACTTTTCAACAAACATGGCTTGTTTCTATTCACAGCTGCAACTGCAGTTGTGCAAATTGTGCAAAACTGAACACAACTTGTATACATTGAAACCATTCACTACAGCCAAATGTCATATCAATTGCAAGCTCCAAATACTGACAATCCACATTGGAGGATGGATGTTACCATAGAACACCTTAATAGGTTTCTAATAAATTTTAATGGCAAACCTGATACAGCAATGCATTTGTAGGGCTGGCGATTTTGCAGCTATTACAGTGTAGTGTAGCTTATAACCTTTCTTACAAGCCTATTGTACAGGTATGGGATCTATTATCAGGGAACCCCTTATCCAGAAAGCTCAGAATTAAAGGAAGGCAGTCTCCTATTGATTCCATTTTAATAAAATAATTAGAATTTTTAAAAATGATTTCCATTTTCTCTGTAATAATAAAACATTACCTGATTTAAACTTAAATAGAATTAATCTTTACTGGAGACAAAACAATCCAATTGGGTTTAATTAATGTTTAAATGATACAAGGATCCAAATTACAGAAAGACCCCTTAACTGGAAAGCCCCATATCTTGAGCATTCTGTATAACAGGTCCCATACCTGTATAAAACAAATGATCCCCTGCTGTGCAGTACTTTTACATATGAAAACGAGGGCTTCTGTGAAATTTGTAAAGATACTTCATTGATGGTTTCATTCTCTTCTTTGGTCATGGAACTCCTTGGTGACTTCTAATATATATCATAATGTAAAGTAGGTGTGTATGTCTGTTGTGCAGCATCCTGTATATTAGTGCACAAAAAAGGATGTAATAGTGGGCTAGAGAAGAGACATGGGAAAGTGATATAACAACTATCCACTATAAATTGGATAGAGCGTACCTAATGAAACACAAAGGCCACAATGTTTTTTTCCAATGTACAAAGAACAAGACACCATAGCTAAGTAAAGATTAATAAGAATTTGTTTGGGTATCTTCAGATCTGAACTTTTCATCTGCAGTTTAAAATTCCACCACACACAACATAAAATGTCTAGAAACATGCATGCAATGTGTATTTGAAATTTATAGTGGATGTTTCTTGGCATTTTTCCATTGTACCATGTGCATAATCAATTAGGACCCTAATATAAATCTATACGTTTGACAAGTGTTACAGCCACGATCCCTAGTATACTATTCATCTCTGAGGAATCTAAGACAGTCCTGCTGTTAGGAATTAGAATATTCTCCGTTTAGTATATGTTATAAAACATATACTGCTTTTATTACATAGACCTCTGTATTACCATTAACCTTCATGCTGGGGTGCTTATATATAACTCAGCAGGGGTTTTCTGACCTTCTGAATACAATGAAACTATATGTGAGGAGTAGTAATAGGTAATCTGTAAAATGTTCAGAATACGAACTTCCAGTATTCCTGTGCCTTCAATTGTGTTAGGTGGAATGCTGGGATTTGTGTGCTCCCTGTCTTTTACTGGGGAAGAGAATATCAATGTTTTCATTAGAGTCACAGGATAATAAAAAAGCTATGTTATACACTTATTCTGTATACAATTACAAGTATACAAAAAAAAGTATACAAACAATATATAAAATATCGATATTTTATGGCTGCAACCCCTAATATCAAATAAATTCTGTTAGCCTTTATGCTAAAAGATGGCAATTAGTAGCTGGCGGCCACTGTTATTGGGTAAAATAGGCAAATGCTACTACCTTTTTGCATCTATGAATAGTTTTGACTTACACATTCTGAATTCACTTCGATCCATAAAAAGAAGATATTGTTTGGAAAAGCCAGGTCTTAAGGGTAACAAAATAGTTTCTTGGAAAAGTCAAAAGCTATAGTAGTTTTCCAAGTATTCCTCAGTGGAAACATTACAAAGCAGACAAAGTTCCTTTGCCAAAGGCAATGCTAAAATATGTTATTCTAACAGAATGTCATATGTAGCCTTCAACTGAAATGGTAACAGACAATGTCTGAATCAGTTCAGTATCTGACATTGCAGGCACACATGTATAATGCTAATAAAGTATAATGACAGATTTTACCATAAGGGAGAATGCCGTTATTCCAGTTTAGTACTAGCTCTCCTTCTACTTGAATTTATATAATATGTTTATGTATGGGTAGCTGTTAATTGCAGTTAAAGTATGGAAATACTAACCGAAGGACTAGCATATTATCATATATCATCAGTACATTAACCCATTACAATGAAACACAGTAATGCAAAAGAATAAAAACACACATTAGGCTCCACCTATTACCCAAATATTTCCTACCTATTTTATGTGTGATCCATAGGAAGGTAACTGGATATTCGATGCACTGCATATTTATAATATGAATCTATTTATTGCATTGTTTAGTACATCACTGTTTTTAGGAAGAAAGGGTTTCAGTACAACATTTTAACTGCATTTAAACCTTACAGAATCTATGAATCAATCTAGTCTAAAGCAACTGGACTTAGTAAGCTTTAAACTTTCCACACTCATCCTAGTACCTTCTTCACAGTGATAGGTAATTTCTCTGCACTTTAAACCCATACTAAAGATTAATACAATTACTAAAATCCATTGAACTAATGGTGTTCAGTGGATTTGTACCTTGAATCATATTGATATAAACCTTAGAGTTAGAGCGAAAGGACCAAACAACTTACCCAGTTACCAAAACAGCCGCTTAACTAGATGTTTTATAGCGTCAGCTTGAAGCAAATGTTGTTTGTACAGCATCACAAACCTACAAACATAAACCAGTAAAAACAAATAAATAGGGAATACATGATAGCTATTTGTTTCCATATTTATTTATTAATAAGGTTTGGGAGACATGGCATTAATATCTTTATACAGACACAAGGTTTTTGGAACACATTTTACATAAAATGTACCTGGGCTTAAAGCCAGGGATTTTGCTCCATTGGGGGGCTCTTTCTTTACTAGGGCAGAAGGTCATGTACTGATTACAAACAGTTTTCTCTTATTCAATGCAAGACTAGCTGACAAATAAAAGAACATTTAACTAATTTCTCTATAGGGAGATTCTGGACAGCCTGGAAATCCTGGTTCCCCTGGACAACCTGGTCCAGATGGTAAGCATGTGAGTACTATAACATTTCAATATACATCTTCTCTGTGCAATGAGAGGTATTTTACATGACTTAAACTGATGGACTGGTGATACTGTCTTTGTAAAATACAATAATATTGTGGATGACTTTTTTTTTACATTTTATTTTGAACTTTCAAGGCAAACATGTATGGGCTCCAAAGATTTAAAAAGCTGAAATACATTCATCTCACCTATGGACAAAGTCCCTGAATAATAATGCTATGGGCATTATCTGCAAGTTTTCAATGTTATAAAGTGTTAAAGTAACTTAAAGGACCAGTAACGTCAAAAAATAAAAGTGTTTTAAAGTAATAAAATATAATGCAATGTTGCCCTGCACTGGTAAAACTGCTGTGTTTGCTTAAGAAACACTACTATTGTTTATATAAATAAGCTGCTGTGTAGCAATGGGGGCAGCCATTCAAAGGAGAAAAGGCTCAGGTTACACAGCAGGTAGCAGATAAACTCTGTCTGTCTAATGGTGTTATCTATAATCCATTAGTTAACCTGTGCCATATAGCCGTTATTTCCGCCATTGCTCCACAGCAGCTTGTTTATATGGAGTATAGTAGTGTTTCTGTAGCAAACAGATCAGTTTTACGAGTGCAGGGCAACACTACGGGGCCAATTCACTAAATTCGAGTGAAGGATTCGAAGTAAAAAAACTTCGAATTTCGAAGTATTTTTTGGGCTACTTCGACCATCAAATGGGCTACTCCGACTACGACTTCGAATCGAAGGATTCGAAGTAAAAATCGTTCGACCATTCGACCATTCGATAGTCGAAGTACTGTCTCTTTAAAAAAAACTTCGACCCCCTAGTTCGGCAGATAAAAGCTACCGAAGTCAATGTTAGCCTATGGGGAAGGTCCCCATAGGCTTGCCTAAGTTTTTTTGATCGAAGGATATTCCTTCGATCGTACGATCGCAGAATTTGCGCTAAATCCTTCGACTTCGATATTCGACCCATAGTGAATCATCCCCTACATGATATTTTCATTACTTTAAAACACTTTAATTTTTTGGTGTTACTGTTCCTTTAATTATGTGTAAACATTTGGTGCCTTGTTTACAAAACCACAGTAAGGTGCACAGTGAAAAAAAATGCTTATGCATGATTCACACCAACAGGCTAGGGACCACCATTGGCTACAAAGTTTGGGAGAAGCTTGTACTTATAAGGGTTGTTCACTTTCACTTTTTCCAGTTCAGTTGTTTTAAGGTAGTTCAGCAGAAATAAAGACTATTTCTATTCTCTATTTTTGACAGTTTTTCTAATATTGAAGTTTAAAGTTAAATTTGTCGCTGTTTTATGTCTTTCTATGACAGCTGGGTGGGGGTCACCAACTCTGTAACTGTTCTTAATTAATACATAAGTTGATACATTTCTTATTTTTGGCTCTGCCGAGGAGAATCTGGATTTTATTAAAGGCAGCTGTTAGAATTGATACAATAGTTGCTAACATCCCACAGATGCTGCTGAGAAATATATAAATGTATGTAGCATATTTTAACAGTTCAAGATTAAACATTAAATTTAAACTTCAATTTTGTAAACACAGTACAAAATAAAAAATGAAACAACTGAACTGAAACAGCCTTTGGAAGGGTGAACATCCCCTTTAGGTAAGGTGCTTAGGTGTAGCACTACAATGATGAGGTAGTGCATCAGTGCAGAGTTTATGGTCACAAGGAATGTTGACAGCAGAAAAATGTTGAGATTACTATTTTTTATTATTCAAATTGGGAATGTACAGACAGGGGTGAGAAAATATGAACACCAGGTAAAGTAAATACATATGGAGCCTTGGTGCCTCTAAGCCATTATTATGAATAATCAAATAAACAACACATACTTTGATTTCCATTGACATTTGCATATAAAGAAGCCTCCTTCCCTGCTGCAGGGGTAGCTTCTTAGTTTGATTCCAGGTATTTTATCATCAGAGGGATTTCCAGCTCAGTATACTGGTTTTGTGTGATTTCCAACTTGGCCTGCTGTATTTCTGAGCAACTATCTCTTGACCCAAATGCACCCAGATGATTACCTTTGAGTGGGGTTGATTCTAAGCATCTTGCCACCCACCAAAAAGACAAAACATCTGGAATCACATTGTGTGTCATTGCTCTTGCAATGTGTTTACATCCTGCACTCCACAAACTGCCAAATATTGTTAATCACATGTTTGTATGCAAGTCTGAAAGACTTTAAATTACATTTGGAATATAATTGAATCTGTGTTACTATACTTTACTAACTTTGAAAAGACTGGGCTTTATAAATAGATGATTTCTGACTGTTACCGTGAGTGCATCATGCCTTTTTATCAGATTATCAGAGTAAGCAGATTTTATTTGTACATTTGAATAACATAGCTCACTGCATTCGATTCCAATTAAACATTATATTGCATTATAATGAATGCTGCAAGGTGTTGTGCTATGGTCCCAAATGTGAGCATTGCGATATTGAAACAAAATTGCTCCACTTTTTTTTATTGTTCTGTTATACATATGTGTTGATAAATATTCTCTGGTGTTACCCTTAAGCAAACCTTTGCTATGTCACATTGTGATTAAGGCATATTATTCACTAGGAAAAATAGGAAAAAAAACAAGCATGAATCCCAAAATCCTATGAGCCATACTAGGCTGGCACATAAGTACAACAATTGTATGTGGATTTGTGCACCGTGTTAAAATGGCTGGCAGAGCTCTATGCAAAACCTACCAGAGGTTGGTGTATGTTACTAGGAGAGACGCACTGGCCAGGGGTCCCAGGTTTTTGATTAAGATCACTGGGGGTGGTCTAAGAAATAGGAAATAGGCACCCCCAGTAAATTTGATTTTGTTGTCATCAGACATACTAATGGATTTGGTGATAAATTTAACATCCTTCATTTAAGAAAAAAAAAAAAAATATATATATATATATATACACACACATATATATATATATATATATATATATATATATATATATATATATATATAAAGTTCCAGCTGTGGTGCACTCCAGTCAAGCGTTCTTTTCATGCCTGGGTGCTGTCAAAAAAAGTATAGATAGTAGTTCCCCAAGATTGACGCACTCCAGGGCTTCATAATGCAGTTTAGAAAAGAAAATTTATTGACAATAAATTTTCTTTTCTAAACTACATTATGAAGCCCTGGAGTGCATCAATCTTGGGGAACTATCTATCTATCTATCTATCTATCTATCTATCTATCTATCTATCTATCTATCTATCTATCTATATATATATATATATCTCCCCTTATTTTGGAACTCAATAATGGGACTATCCCAACCCTTTTGTGTATTTCTATCCTCTTTTAACATTATCTGCCATTTGTACTTTTTACAACTTCCTTGGTTTCTTTTATATGTAATTTATGATTATTATTTTAATAATATTTTAACAGTAACGGTTCCAGCTGTGGTATGCCACTGCTAAATTTGAAAATTACTGTTTAATAACTGGAAAAAAATACGTTCTGGCCCTTCAGTTTGGCTTATTTCAAGAAGGAAAACCCTATCTTTCAGTTTTGGAACTGTTCTATGTATCACTCATGTTGCTTAGTTACAGAATGTTGGCAATATGAAGGGAAATCAAAGTCTTCATAGACATGTGGAATATATAAATGTGCATTAAATTTGGGAGTGATATTAATGGCTGTGAAGACAGTGTCCATTTTCAAATGTGAATGTAAAATGAATACAGGTATGGGATCTAGTATCAAGCCTGTTATCCTAAATGTTTTATAGACTAACCATTTTATTCACCACAGTGTATTTTTTGAATTACATTGTTAAAATGTCCTCCAAAAACATTTTTAATAAAATCACACATTGGTACTACTGTATGTGAATGCATAACCTATAATTAGTGTTACTGAACATTGGATACTAAACACTATATGAAATATTTACTGACACATCCAATCCCTAATTCCCCTCAAATGAAGGGCCCTTAGGTTCATGGGGCATTTATTTTTTAGCAAGTCTACTCCTTTAGCTAAATAGGGTTCCACACTGAACCATATTTAGAAACAAACTAAAACAGTAAGGTTCATTTACCCACGCCAGGTAGACTACATAGGCAACCAATCACATTTTTGCTTTCCCTGTTCTACCTGCAGGAGAATGAACAAAGTAAATCACTGATTGGTTACTATGGATTATTTCCAGGTTTAAATCTGGCCAGTGTTGGTAAGTAAACCCCAATGGGTGTTTAATATGCACAAATCAATATGCAACAGAAAGTTTCTCTTGTCAGTACCTCAAGACAACACTTTGCAACAGATTGCATTCCTGTATATGAGTGACAAACATAATAAAGGTTAAAGGATATATAAATGACAACATTATAGAATCTGATTGTATTTTTTACCTTTCAGGGATTTCAAGGAACATCAGGGAGTCCAGGGATTCCTGGTTCACCAGGTGTGCAGGTAATATTATAGCTTATACAATAATATTATTATTGTTATTATTATTATTGTTTGTTTGAAAATGATTAATTTTGCTTTGAAATCCTCAATATAAAAAGGGTGGTAGCAAAATGGATACATGTCTCTTCTTTAAAACTGCTCCTGCAGAAGATCTTCTTACATGTACAGTACATATGCTAGAAAAAATGTAAAATGGCATTGTAAACTTAAAGCACCAAGTTGTGTTTATCCAGTTCCTGCACTTACAAGATATAGCCAATGAGAAATAGGATACTTGCCCTGAATATATATTACTTAGCATACCCATTTAATTATATAATAATTATATAATTAGCTTATATGACGGGTTTTGGCTAAGCCTATCAACCAGGCAGTGGTTTGAATGAGAGACTGGTATATGAGTAGGAGAGGACCTGCATAAAAGATGAGTAATAAAAAGTAACTAACAGAAAATTGTATCCTTGCCAAGCAATAGATTTTTGGCTACTGGGGACAGTGACCCAAGCTGCAAAGAGTCAGAAATAAAGGACAAATAATTAAAAAATTATTTAAAAAAAGTAAGACTAATTGAAAAGTTGCTTAGAATTGGTTATTCTGTAACATACTAAAAGTTAACTTAAAGGTGATCTAACCTTCAAGGTTCAATTTAGCAGTCCTAAAACCATAATTTAATGTTATGGGGCCATAAATAGATCTTTACCTCGCTGGGACATATCCCTGTATATTGACCTCTTCAGTGATATTACTAATACCACAGGTTATACTAAGCACAGTTTTCAGATTGATTAAAGTGATACTGACACAAAAAACTACTTTTTTAAATATGAATGTACATTAAGGGGCATGTTTACTATTGGTCGAATATCGAGGGTTAATTAATATTCGAATAACGAAGTCGAAGGATTTACCGCAATTTGTTTGATCGAACGATCGAAGGAAAAATCGTTTGATCGAACGATTAAACCCTTCGAATCGAACGATTCGAAGGATTTTAATCCATCGATCAAACAATTTTCCTTCGATCACAAATTGCCTATTTTTAACCTTCCCCATAGGCTAACATTGGTGCTCGGTAGGTTTTAGGTGGCGAAGTAGGCGGTCGAAGTTTTTTTAAAGATACAGTACTTCGACTATCGAATGGTCTATAGTCGAACGATTTTTAGTTTGAATCGTTCGATTCAAAGTCGAAGTCGCAGTCGAAGGTCGAAGTAGCCAAAAAAATACTTCGAAATTCAAAGTATTTTTCCTTCTAATCCTTCACTCGAGCTTAGTAAATGTGCCCCTAAAAGTTACCTATAGGTCATGTTGATTGTTTTTTGCCGAGATGTTTGTTTTTGTAAGTTATTGTTAGTTAAAGTTTCTAAGCCTGACTGTTTTGCCAACCTGACTGTCCCATCTCAGACTGTCAGTTAGAGTTTGTAATGCCAATGGACTCCTGCTGCACAAATATGCCAGCCCCCTCATAGGCAATCACAGAGAGTCTGATAGTTAATGTAAAAGCATTGGGCAAATACTTTATAAAAAATTATAAAAAGCATGCAAAGTAAATTTTATGGTATATGTAAAAGAAAGTTCGATTTAAGGTGTCAGTATCTCTTTAATGTATAGTGTAATGTATAATATGGCATAATATGTAGTGTAATGTATAATATGGTAATTAAATAGTATTATTAAACCTAAAACACCAACACAAATGTGTTGGTGTTTTAGGTAATTATATTTAAATGATATGCACCATTATAAAAATATATAAATGATCAAGAATATTGTCTTAAGTTTTTCATTGGTCCAAAATCACATCCGATATTGGTGTGTTAAGGATTTCCCATACATAGCATTCTGAGCCAGTCTGGGGCAATTTGGGTCACTTTTTAGACACCTGAAATTTGGCAGCTAAAAGGGCCATGCTTGCCTCTTATGGCGCAGAACCCTACAGTGGTTCTTAAACTAACAATAACACTGTGGAAACTTCCCATGAACATTTTGTTTTTCTCAACATGGAAAACAATAAACTGAAAATATCCTAAATTATTTTCTATGAATTGTTATATGTAGAAATATGACAAGTCTAGAAAATAAAATAACAAAGGAAGTTAGACCATGTAGCCATGTATATCCTAACTGCTCAGGCCTTTTATAAATGAAAAAATTTTGGGATCTATTTAGAAAACTAAGATGTGGATTTAGGCATGAGAGCAAAATTTCACCTTAGTAATCAGATGGATTTTATTGCCATTTATTTTATTTTTAATCAACAGTTAAATGTTGAGTGCTTATCTTACTTACTTTATTACTTTCTGGGGACACAGGCTCCCTCAGCCTGTCGCACATAGCTGATAAAGCTCAATATGGGCATTCAACCTTGGATTCATGTTTCTAGCTGTGGATTCCGCCTAGTTGCCTGAGAGGGGTTACAAGATGAGTTGATGGTGGGTGGGGTTAAGCACTACATCATCACACTTGATTTGAATAATAAATTTCCACTGACATCACAAGTAAAGCTTCCATTCTTATAAATGCTAAAATTACTCTACTCTCTTGTCAGGAAAACAATGCACTGGTCCATATAAAAATAAAATGTAACGTCCAACTCTACAGCAGGAAAAATAATGTCAATATGGTTAAAATTGCCTTTAAAAGCTGTTTATTTTTCATTACTCGTTGATTTGCCCAGACCATGCCCTGTTATATTTATATATAAAGTCAACAGTAATCCAAAACTCCACCGCCAACGGTTAATATATGTTAATATTTTCAATCAAAAACTGCCCCTGAAAGAAAGGACATTTTGGATATTTTAATATCCACTTTTTGGACATTTTAAATGTTGACAATTACACTAAATCTAACCAAATTAAAAGTCTAATTCAACAGACATGTAATTTTTTTACTTTTAGGGACCTCGTGGATTTGCAGGTTTAAAAGGAAATACTGGTCAGGATGGTGAAAAGGTAATATTTCATTTTACCACATTTATTCAAGAATGCATCTGCTGATGAAGTGTTAATGTGACCATTAGATATAGATATTTAGATGTAGATGACGATATTTAAGCAGTTTATGCTTTTTATTTCAGTGCATACATAAGGGCACATAAAAAAGTAATTTGCATGTTTCCACACACAATTCCTTAAATGAAAGTTAAAAAATCTGATTTTTTGTTGAAGCTGTTAAACATTTGGTTACAGGAGTCTGTAACAGGGCCATAATCAGGGGTAGGCAGAAGAGGCAGCTACCTAGGACAGGTATACTCTACTCCTGCTCTTATCCTGGCTGACTAGTTTCTAAAATTGTGTCTGGGAAAGAGTAAGTGGGCCAAGGGCAGGAGAAGTGTGTGTGTGTGTGTGTGTGTGTGTGTGTGGGGGGGGGGGTTGGCTTCAAGTGTGTGGGGTCTGGGGTCAAGAAGAAGGAGCAAGCAGGTGGGTAAGTGATGGGCATGGCAGGCTGGGGCACTTGCCTTGAACACACGTACCTTTTGGCCCCTCTGCAAGTACGTTTTAAAATTCTCATTATTTTCAAACATCATTCATTGTTGTGAACATAATATAATAAATATTCACAATAAATTCAGCAGTAATTAAATCACTTTTTGGACAACTGGACAAAAAATTTAACAAAATTTGATAGACAACCATGAGCTATTAAGCAAGGTAGAAAACTACACTTAGTCAGATAATTACTTAGTCATCAGTTTAATATTGTAATGAATTAAGAAGCCTTGTGATGCCTAACGATGACTGTAATAAATCACTTGTATTGTAATCTAGTAATCATAAAAGGTTTCAACAATTTTTTTGAATTGACTCATGATTATATTTTAAGATTTTTATCTTAAATTAAACTTCTTCAATGACTGTGATTCAGAGAGGTTGCAATAAAGGAGAGATGATCACGGTTCACTGAATTAGCCAAAGTTATAGAAAAAAAATTGTTTATAGTGACTTGTACATTACTAATAGTAAATCATAAATATATATTTTTGCATTTTTTAAAGGGAGATCGTGGAATGCCAGGATTCCCAGGGCTACATGGACAACCAGGCATCAAGGTTGCAGCAATTATTGTGATTTATAAAATTAAGCTTATAGGTTGTAGCACAAATAACTATTTACAGATATTAACTATTTAATATGTTTAAAAGGGTGAAATGCCTATTGTGTTCACATACTTTCTGTGTATAGCATTCTTGTTATTGGCCTCTTTGGTCACATAATCCACAGTTCTTCCAATATAAAAAAAAGAGGTGTGTCATTATATCATTATATGATCAATGGGCATGTTTATAAAAACAACTGCAGTTTTTTTATTAGTATCTATCAAAGCCTCAATAACACATTCTGGTACAGTATTTTACACAAGTAGATTACACAAAGGAGCAATGTCAGTTCAGGTAGACCCATTGTTACACCAGGTAGTGACTATACCTCCCTGACTGTACCACAGGACAAAAATCAAGACCTTTTCTTAATTTATCAAAGAAACAATATTATAAACACATGACATAGATTATTGGCATTAAAAGCAGTAAAAATATAGTTACTGAATACTTCAGCAAACACAAGTATAGGCAACCAACAGTTGGATGGTAGATATCTTGTGCCTTTAGTCCAGCTAATGCTTCCACTGTTGTACTAACAATAGTGATGGAGCTCAGTTGGGTATGCTGCAAGGCCATCCTTGTACCTAGACTATTTCACTGGACCCAGTATGCAGTAGCAGCCCCCTTCAAGTTAGGTAGATTTGTAAAAGCCCAACATGCTCTGGACACCTGTTATATATATATTTTGATGAAAAACCACTAGGAAATAACCTCTTTCTCTCTCACAATATTCATCTAACTAAGACAAAGGGAATAGGGGCACAGTCAATTCCTGTACAGGAAGAAGATGTCTTTACAGTATAGGCTTCTAATTCATTGTGGTAGATAATCCAAAGAAGGTTACCAGGGCTATCTTCACAGCTTCACTGGAATATCTAGTCTACAAATATCTAGGCTACAGCATGCACCCTTTCAAATATCCTACCAGAATTAATTTTACCAGGACATATAATTGGTATAATCTACCATACAATATCACTCTCATGAAACCCAATCTGGCTCCAGAAGTACCTTGTGGTTTGTATGCCCTACCCCTAATGCCCAACCAATTTCTGCCCTCCAGTCTGCCCATTATAAAGACCTCTGGAATGTGTAACACCAAGACGTGTTATTCTACTCAAGTGCAAATGTCACAGCTATAATCTGACAAGAGCAAAACTGTGTATACAAACTTTTTCAAAATCTAAATATATTAGACTGCCTTTGTAGAAGTCAACCATAACAAATTAACCTATCACAAAAACTGTTTCCCAAAATTCCCAAAAAAAAGTCCTTTTGTTAATAATCTCCTAAAGGGCTTTTGTTTATTAGGAGGTGGCTAGAAACTATAAGAGAGCAAACATTATAAGCTTTTTTTAAAATCTGCATGATTTGTAACAAATATGCCTTTCTTGATAGGGTGAAATGGGACCTAAAGGAGACAAAGGAGATATAGGCATTGATGGCAAAAAGGTAATTGTAAGAAATACAGGTTTATCTTACTTATCTAGCCTTGTAACCAGTGGTATAATTATTGGGGAAACAAACCCCACTACAAATCTTGCTATGATTTATTTTATTCTAAGAACTGAAAACTTTTTTTATAAAAAAAAAACTCTAATGTAAAAAAACCTGAATCAATGCAATAACTCAGCTTGAATAGCTCAAATCAATTGTGTTTTCGAGTGCAAACCACCAAAAAAAACCTGAAAATCATGATGGCTACAAACATCTTCAAATGGGACTTCTGCCACTGAATTCTATATGACTTTGACAGGTCACTGCTACAGAAGTAGCAAATTAGTCAAATAATTGCATTTTTAAATAGGACAATGAGAAATGGCATTGTGGGATAAGAGATTCATTACTCCTCTACATGCCAGAAATACAGCCTTAACATCAACAATATGGCATTTACTGTATATTTAAAAATACTGCTGCCACATAATCCTTTAAAATCTGTACAGGTACTTTGTAAGAATCTGACTTTAACTTTATTGAAGCTAGTTGAAAAAATGTTTTATTACAAACTATTTTTGTTTTAAATTTTTATAGGGAACTAAAGGTGACAAAGGAGGTAATGGTGCTACTGGAAAACCAGGGAGACATGTAAGTACATTTGCTTTTCATTTCACTATTTATTCATAATATCTACTAGTATACTATCTACTAAGTAATTATCTTTTAATCCTTATTTTAATATATTTCTTAAAATAGGGAGAACCAGGATCTTATGGGAAGGATGGAATTCCAGGATATCCTGGACAAAAGGTAATATTCTAAATATACTATAAATAACTGTATACAAACATATATAGAGCTGGTTACCTATTTAAACTGGAAAAAAATTATATTGGTAAATCAAGTTCTGTAGCACAGCAAGTAATCATTTATAATACACAAAAGCCATGAATATCTTGTAAATTATATCCTTATAAACGGTGAGTTCTGATGTCATCAGTTATAAACGGTGAGTTGTGATGTCATTTCTGTCACATGACTCACTGAAACTTGTGTATTATAATAAATAAAGTACCCCCAGTTGCAAAATATGAGGATATTAGAAGTTACCTTGGAGTTCCATGACCTGTATAAAAACACTCGGCCTTTGGCCTTAGTGTTTTTATATGGTCATGAAACTCCTCGGTAACTTATAATATCCTTATATTTTACAAGAGGGGGTACTTTATTCACTATATATTGTTATTTTACAGTGTTATATTCACAAACTGTTTTCATTGTGGAGTCTGGTGAAACATTTCTTACATTTACAGGATGGTCAAAAACAGGATCGAATAGATCTGCATTCCATTATCTTTTTATGTGTTAATCTTACTGGTATGTCAGCCAGGAATTAGGAAGAAAATCTGTTTTTACCTTAAACAAAAATCCTTTGGGTTACTATTTATGCTACAGTAAAGATAAAGAATTTACCTCTTAGGGCAATTACAGGAGGTGATTAGTTGCCCATAACAAATCTCTTGTATGGTCCATTAATCTCCTCCAAATTCTGTGTGATTTGTCTGCACAGAATTGCCACACTGATAAGAGGATGACAATTTTTGTATGCTGCTTTTATGTCATTTGAACAAAAAAAATGTAACCTATTTTTTAAATTATACCCTCTTGAAAAAATGAACAAATCTCCTCATGTGTCATTGCCCTTATGGCTCAGGGCACACGTTCAGATTCAGGGAGATTAGTTGCCCGACAACAAATCTCCTCTTCTTTGGGGCGACTAATCGCCCCGAACTGCCTTCCACTGGCTAGAATGTAAATTACTGGTGGGATGGCACTCGGAGCGCTTCATTTTCCGAAGTCACCCTCAGTTGCCTCACAAGGAAACTTCGGCGACTTCAGAAAACTGAGCGTGTGCCCTGACCCTAAAGAGAATGTCAACAGAAAAACTAATTTTTTACCAAATAAAAGAAAACATGATTCTAAGCAACTTTGCAGTATACAGTACATTCATCACAAATGTTCTAAGGTTTTTAAGTTTAAGGCCTGGTTAACAGACCTGTCTTTGCAACAAGACTTTTGCAACATTGTTTAAAAAGTAACAACCAGGAGTTAAGCAACTGCTGCTTTCAATAGCAATTGTTTTTACAAATAACTTTAAAAGCACTGACATTTTTTAATAAATGTATACTGTAAAGTTGCTAAGAATTATGTTTTCTTTTATTGGGCAAATTATTATTTTCTGGTTGACTTGCCCTTTAACGCTTTGTGGTTTTTATGTAAGTTAATTATATATAGGGGGTTATTTACTAAAATCCAAATTTTTCCGATTAATTAATAGAAAAAATCTGACCAAACTAGAATGCACGATTTACCCTTATTTATCATTATAACCACAAAAAATCTGATTGACAAACGCCTTGACTTTTTTGGATTGTTGTGTGAAAACCGTGACTTTTTCGGATTGTTGCACGAAAAATCTGATTTTTCAGATTTGATGTTCGACAAGTCGGAATTTTTCGTGAAATTGATGGAAAAGCCCAAAATGTTTGGATTATCATATGAAACCTAGAGCAGACAATTATATCTTCAATTTCAAATAATCCTTATTTGATACCATTAAGAGGTCTTTTCTGACTTCCAAAGGTCATAGAAACGGTCTCTGAATATTTTCAGTTATTTCAGTAACTTTGTATTGTCTCACTTGCTAACAAGGCATTCAACCTACTCTTGAACCTATCTAATATATTTGCAAGTACAACTGCTTCAGTACAAACAACCCCCAACTGCAGTGAATCAGCAGAAAATAAGAAGTGGAGCTACTGGGGCATCTTTGGAGGCACAATTCTGCACTGCTAAATGGATGCGGTTGCCTTGGACTTGTACAGAAGCCCAAAACTTAATGTACAATATTTCTATCCTACTTCTTTGGTTAAGCTTTACTTCTCCTTATTCCTTTGTCTAATATCCTGGACAAGCCGATTATGCCTTTCTTTCTAAAACATAACCAGAATGACAACTAAACTGATTAAGGGCATTGAAGGTTATGAAGATAGCTGAATTGAAGAAGATATTGGCACACAAGGCATTCAAGTTGCAGGGAGCACCCTGCTTGTTTTAATGTGCGGTATTTCCGCACATTAAAACAAGCAGGGTGCTCCCTGCAACTTGAATGCCTTGTATGCCGATATCTTCTTGCATTCACTGACTGGGAGGTTGCCGGATCCTCAGAGGCCACAGAGGCCATTAAACATAAGACACATACAATATATCTCATTATGGCATAACCAAACAGAATAGGAATATTTCTGTTTTTATATGTATTTTATAGATCAGCACATACAGTACTGATGCAAGTACATTTGTGAATTGACTTTTGCACATGCTGCTGCGCTTTGCATTTGCTCTTGAACTTCTATATGAGCCCTTGTGTATCACAAATCATTTTATAATAAGACTGGAGTTTCACTTTAAAGGAATTGTGTAAAAATAAAAACTGGGTAAATGGATAGGCTGAAAAAATAAAAAATGTATCTAATATAGTTAGATAGCGAAAAATGTAATGTATAAAGGCTAGAGTGACTGGATGTCTAGCATAACAGAACACTACTTCCTGCTTTGCAGCTGTCTTGGTTTCCAATGATTGGTTACCAGGCAGGAACCAATCAGTGACTTGAGGGGGGCCACATGGGTCATAACTGTTGCTTTTGAATCTGAGCTGCATGCTAAGGATCAATTGCAATCTCACTGAACAATTATGTGGGCCCCCTTAAAGTCGCTGACTAACACAGAGTTAGAGAGCTGAAAACAGGAAGTTGTGTTGTGTTATGTGACATCCTATCACTCCAACCTTTATTGATTGGCTAACTATATTAGAAACATTTTTTATTTTGCACAGCCTATCTATAGACCCAGTCTTTATTTTTACACCGAACTGTTCCTTTAAATTTACCTATATACAAAAACATACTAATAATGAAGGTGGTAAGAAAAAGTTGAGGCTTAAAGCTAATAACAGTTCTTTCATCAGCAGTTTCCACTGCATTGGACAATTCAGAAATCAATATTCATAAAGTTCAAAACTTTAAAAGATCCAACTTCACATTGTTAATCACATGGTGCAGTACATATAGGATTATCAATCCTGGTGGAGATCCACTGAGAATCAAAACACACAGATGTACTGCATGATTTGAATAAACTTGCTGCTTAAAAGATTGGATAACCGGTATGTTGTTTTAGCTCAGTCTCACATGAGCTTTCAACTTTCCTTTTTTTTTATACTTTATTTTTTTTATTGATTTTTCAGATTACAGTCATCCAACTTTCAACTTTCTTTCAGACAGAACAGAAACTACACACATACATCATTATTCTCTTCCTTCAAGAAGTCTTAACTTTATTTACAGCGAACAGGTCACATGACACAACATTACTATGAGATCAGTATGAGAGCACACCCATTAATACATATCTTAATACTTGAACTTGAATTTAGCCATGTGTGCCTTCTTCTTTATGAATTTATTTTCACATTGTAATAGCTTCTGCTCTATCCAAATTTATGTTAATTACCAAAACTCTGTATTCTACCGATCTAGCTAATAAAATACCAGCAAAGGCACTTCAAATTCACCAGCAATATACTAACTAGTAAATTTGTAATAACTACTCTAATCCACCCCGGCCCGACTCTAATTCATCCATTTCTCCATCCATAGCTCTTACACTTGCTAGTTCTGCTGCTGATCCACCCCTCACAATAGGACTCTGCTCGCTAAACGCCACAACCTCTTCTCTGTGACATCATAGTTCCTCCCATTGATGTCACAGCACAACCTTGAGGATCCGCTCCACATTATTCTAAAATTGTGGCAACCCTATTTACTGTACAGTTCAAATTTACTATTAGTGCAACCCTGAAATATAAACGTAGTGTGTGTAGTACAAGCATGGGATCCATTGTCTTGAAACCCAGAAAACTCCAAATTACAGGAAGGACATCACCCAAATTTAATCAAATAGTCCACATTTTTAAAATTGATTTACTTTTTTTCTGCAATATAAAAATGACCTTGTACAAGTATGGGACCTGTTATCCATAATGCTCTGGACGTGGGGTTTTCCCAATAACAGATAATTCCGTCATTTGGATTTTCATATTGCCTACTAGAAAATCATGTAAACATTAAAAAAATAGTAAAGAATAGGCTTGTTTTGCTTCCAATTAATTATATCTTAGTTGGGATCAAGTACAAGATACTGTTTTATTTTTACAGAATATAAAGAAAATCATTTATAAAAATTTGGATTATTTGGATGACATGGAGGCCTTTCCATAATTCTGAGCTTTCCAGATAATGGATCCCATACCTGTACTCGATCCTAACTAAAATATAATTAATAATTTTTTTGAGGCAAAACAATACTATTGGGTTTAATTAAAGTTTAAATACATTTTTTACTAGATTTAAGGTATGGATTACCAAATTACGAAAAGACCCCTTATCCGGAAAACCCCAGGTCCCAAGCATTCGTGATAACAGGTCTCTTACCTGTACTGCTTTTTAAGCATACATACCATTTTCACTTCAATTGTCATTTAGAGCAAATGATATTTATTGAGATAAGAAAACAATTCAGCAGGACAGCTATATTCACGATTCCATTGAAATGAAAGATGAGTGTTGATATGGTTTTGTAATCCATAGAATTGTATTGGATACATTTTCTTTTCAACATCTGCTTTGGTTCTGCTTCATTAAAATGAATATATTTTAAATATTCCAAAGTGCAGACAGCTACATTAATAGAGCGTTAAGTGAATGTGTATTAAGAATGAATTGAGATTAAATTATTTCACTAAATGCCCCTCGCTCATGGTGGGACATTTCATGCTTTCAAAATGTAATTTTCACTGTATGAAATAATTAATTTGAAGCTCCAGTTGCCAAGTTCTGGCACTGTTTTAAACAATGCATAACAATGTCTGATTGTAATTTTTGTTGTATGCATATTTCAGTAAAACAGCTGTGCCAAATGTCTGTATGCAATTCACAGAGAACATGTGTTCCTTGTTTAACATTATAAATTGAAGGTACTAATAAATACTCAGCAGTTATATGTTGTAAGATATAGATTTCAACTTAAAACCTATATTGCATACCTTACATTTTGTTGGCTTACTTTTTAACAGGGAATAATATACTTAGAGACTTCTAAATAAACTACAGGACAAGCCTCGTAGTGGGAGAGCTTAGGGTACACTTTTGTGCCTTTAATTCATTCCTGGCAGTACCTAAATTTGTCAGCTTGGGAGAAAATGTGCAAACAATAATATTCTGGAGAAGCAACAGTTTGCAAATGTGTTTTGAGATATATATATATCATTTTTTTTCCTTTTTACTTACATCTGCTTTCTAGTCATATTTATTGCATGAAAAATGAAATGTTATTTGTTTAATTATCAGGGCAAATAGACAGTCCTACTAAACATGACAGCTCTGCATTTCTCACATGTAGCATGTTGTTTAAATATTCCTTACTCCCTCTGTTTTACCCAGCACTTACCTATTGGGCCCTGTTACTCGCCATGATATCAGGCATGTCCACATTTGGACAATCAAGCATCCAGAACCTACATTACTGACAAAAATTTTCAGAAATACACACAGATGCACATAATACCTCTATACAAAAAGAGCATATATATCTATAATCTCTATCCACATATATAGATAAATATATATACTGTATATAATATATATACTACATATATATATACATACTATATATATATATATATATATATATATATATATATATATATATATATATATATATTATATACAAGAGCCATGAATATCCTGTAAATTATACATGGAACATGTAAATTATACATTAGTCATGGAACACCGAGGTAACTTCTAATATCCTCAGATCTTGCAACATGGGGTACTTTATTTATTATAATACACAAGTTTTAGTGAGACGTGACAAAAATGACATCACTACTCACCATTTATAACTGATGACATCACTACTCACCATTTATAAGGATATAATTTACAGGATATTCATGGATTTTGTGTATTATATATAGATATTTTACTAGATACTGCAAAGAAGGGTAAGTTTTAATGTTAGTTTATTTTTTGTGCCCATATTTTGCTAAACACACAAAACAATTGAATTGATAGGAAGCCTGGCCAGAATTTGAATCTGTATTTGAAAATTATACCCCCAAGATTTCACCATGTATTCACCATTCTTTACAGTAGTCACAAAAAATGTTTAAAAAAATATGCATGGATGTGATACATGTTTTCAGGAATCAATGCTGTATTTAGGCATTGTTAGGAAAATGGTACATTGTGTTTAGGGCATACTTCAACAGAAAATCTTCTATATACATTAATAAAATGACCAAGTTCAGTATGATAAGAAAAGCATTTTGGTGGGAAAATATTAAGATATATATGTTCTTAACATCTTGTTGAAAATGTAGGAATCTGAGTTTGAACTGAGTTTGAACTCCATATATTCTGTGAAAACAATGTTTTAGGAAAGAGCAATTCATGAAATTCTATATATGTACACTGAAAATTAATATATTCATGTATCATTTTCAAAGGGTGAAGAAGGAAAACCAGGTCCTCCAGGAATGGAAGGTCTCCGTGGATTACCTGTAAATATTGATATTTTTAAGAGAAATGTTTCTCCACTTATTCAAGGTCTTAACTTTAGCAGGTTACTAGTGAGTTTTTGTGTTTTTTAATACCCAACACCAAGATTAAGGATTCAACTGAAGCTAGAAATATCTAACTCATGATTGGAAACACAATTTTCACATTGCACATTGTCATATATGATAATCATGCAGTAAAAAATAACGATGAACAAATTTTTTCACTAGCCATGGATTCACGACATTTCGCCATCTGCAAATTTTTTCTGCAAAACTGTGCCAACAATTTGCCACGACAAAAAAGTTGCCATAATTAAAAAATGCAGATTGACTTTAATGTATTTGAACAAAATAGTCGCAATAAGAAAAATGCAGATTGACTTTAATGCATTTGGACAATAAGTCGCCATAAGAAAAACGCCAATTGACTTTAATGCATTTGGACAAAAAAGTTGCCACAAGAAAAAACTCCCATTGACTTGAATTTGGAGTGAGGAAATTAGTTGTGCATAAAAATTGTTGCACGTAAAAAAATTGACGCCCATTGACTTCAATACACTTCGCAAATGTTTTACAGTTTGGCTAATTTTTTCCCAGTTTTGCAATTTTTTTGGGTGAAACGGGACAGATTTGCTCATCACTAGTGAAAAGGAAACTATTTACATTTTATTTTTTTTATTAGATTGTGATTGTAAGATTTCATTTTACTAAAGATCATAAAAGTATTTCATTAACAGTAAGGGCTAAGGCACACAATGCATTGAACCACTACAGTAATCAGGTGGAAAACAAGCAGCATCAAAATGTTCCTATCTGCTTGCTTTAGATAATGTTTCCTATAGATTACTATGGCATGCAATGAAAGGCAAGATGGGGCACCTTTTTTTCACTGAAATTCGGCAGTGGTCAAAAAGTTCATTTGCGATTAGTGTTTCAATACCCAAACAAAGACCATTAGGGCATACACATCTTTTCCTGCAACTTTGTTTTGTCTGTCACTGCATCCTGCTCCTGTGTTCTGTCTTACTGTTTTTGACCCCCTCTGCCTAAGACCTGTGCAGTACTTGTCCTTACATTGGCTTGTGCCCTTTTTCACTAATACTGTTGTCTCGTTATGCCTGGTTCTACTTTTTAATTATTGGTAGCCCTCTGTATTCAAGTGACTGTGTGCTAATGTATAGCTTCTTTAGAAATAAGTCTAGATAAATATTGTTTTAAAATATTTTGCTTAACAGAAGGAACATATTGGACAATTTGAATTTTTCCCTATACTATTATTAAAGAGAAACGTAAACCTGCAGCATTGGAACACAAGGCACTTATAATATTATAATGTGTAAGAATTATTTTTTTTTATCATTTAAGGGAATACCAGGAATTCCTGGAAATGATGGTGCAAATGGATTGAAGGTATGTCTGGTATTATATAACTGGTTTTTTTTGACACGCGGCAATTTTTTTTCTCTCATTGAAGTCTATGAGCATAATTTCTGCTGCGAAACTCAGCAAATAAATTCGCTCATCCCTAGTACAGAGCTGAGTACACAAGTAGTATATAACTAAAGATATACATACAATATATCTGCTACAAGAGACTATAGTAGGCGTTAGGAAAGAATCGACCCTACAAGGAAATGGTCATGTCCAAAATATTAATATAAGGGGACAAAGAGTATCTATCACAATGTATGGCATCACTGACCCACCCATATTAACACATTGCAGCAGTTTACTATCTATGTCACCTAGTTGCTTGCCTGACCTGGGTCAGATGGGTAATTAACAGAAAGATGTTCATAAAGTATCTCATTGCTCGTACTTGGTAGTTCTACTTCCAAAATATTAACTTATATTACTTGTATCAGGAAACATCCATGTCCGGATTGTTTATGGAGACCCAGAGCTCTCTTAGGGGGCATAAATGAGTGCATCAAATAGCCCTTAAGCATTAATATGTTCTGCAATTACATCATAATCACTGTGCACAATTTTCAGTCCTGGACATATATGGCATTTTTTTTGGAAGAAGGAGGATTTATGGATTATCAGTCTTTTTTCTTTTTCATTAAATTAGAATAGGGCATATTACTTTCTACGATACTGGAATGGTGGAAAGTAATTTATTTAAGATGTCTTGAGCAGAGATGACAGACAGCTAGTGTAGTGCTTAATACGACCAGCTAAATTTTACTGGTGTTGCAGAGCCACCAAGTAGTCCCCACATATATAAACTCTCTGGGTACCCTGATGAATATGAAGGGGATGACGGTTTATGTCTAGATGAACTCCTCAGTGATACGTGGAGCGGTAATGTATGTGGGGACTACTTGGTGACTTTGTCGAGACAACACCAGTAAAATTTAGCTGGTGGTATTGATAATATATCTATATATAGTGATGAGCAAAAAAGTTTCGACACGAAAATGACACCCATAGACTCCAATGGGTGAAAAAAATTGCTGCAACTAAAAAAAATACTGCAAGTATTTAAAATGAATATACCCCTCTAAACATATACAGAATTTTAAGAATGGAAGGTTTAGGGTAAAGAAAGGAGCAGTGCTATTGTTGACTACAACTCCAAAAATGAGTTATATACTCCTAGACCCGCTCCTGTAGAACTCCTTCCATGTTAAAAATGCTGTTTTAACCACACTTTGTGATGTGTCTATGTTCTATAGAGGGCCTGTTAATAACTTCAGCAGGGATTGGGTTTCTGTATACACACACCTATGGTTTGGTTATTTCTAATTGTTTTAGTAGTTAAAATAACTGTAATGATGTCTTGTTTACTACCTACAACACCTTTGTAACAAATAAAGTAAATAATGCAATAACAACACACAAATAGTTTTGTACTGAATAACTACAGAACCAAAATATGTTAAGGGAAATGACACTCTGTTAGGAGTATAGTTAAATGCTTGAAAGGCTGAAGGAAAGTATGAGATTGTTTGGAAATGCAGCATGTAGAAAGGGTACAATTTGTCTGAAATCTTAATTTCAATTAGGATATGATACGTATATGAAGAGAGGACTGTCAATTTGCATTTGAAGCTAAGGGTGACAGTATATAGGACTTTAGCTGTAGACAGCATACAGTTGTAGCTTTGATTTGGATTCTGGAAACATCTGGGAAACAATTCATAGATTACCACAAAGATGAGTGTCTGTGAGTGAGCTGATGAATCTTGTTGGAATGTTTGTTTGTTGAGGTTGGCAGAAAAATACAGTTACAAGGAAGCTTATGAAGTCAAGACTGCTGCATAAAAATAAAGAAGCTGCAACAAGGAAAGGTGGACTTAACAGTTGGGTGTGATATTGATCATTGGCTCTGGAGTATGTAGTATGTTAGTCTAATTGAACCTTTGAGAGAATGAGTGCCAGTGGTTAATAGATATTATGGATAACAGATGCTGCTCTCCGCCTGTTTAGAATTATAATTGTTGTAATATTAACATTTAGTATGATATGTAAGTGATATTCTGATACAGTTTTCATTTTTTTTTAGTTATTTAGCTTTTTATTCAGCAGCTCTCCAGTTTGCAACTTCAGCAATCGATGGTCCAAATTACCCTACCAACCATGCATTGATTTGAACAAGAGACTGAAATATAATTAGGGGAGGGTATGAATAGTAATATGAGTAATAAAAAGTCACAACAAGAATAAATTTGTAGCCTTATAGTGCATTTGTTTTTTAGATGGGGTTAATGACGCTATTTGAAAGCTAAGAAGATATATGTTTATGTACATAAACTGATATAGATGAACAATTCTATGCATTTTATGAGAGATAATTTATAGCATGATATTTGTTTAGCAATTCACTGCATTATTTTGTGTTCTGTGTAAATCATTCATTTTTTAATGTTTACATTTTATAGAGAGATTAGAAGAATAAAAAATAAATATTATATATATATATATATATATATATATATATATATATATATATATATATATATATATATATATATATATATTATACTATACATTAAACATATAAGGTGCTAACATGTGGTAGGACATTAAAACTCATTCATCTTCTAGGGTGAAACTGGACTTTCAGGAGAACCAGGTGCCAGAGGACCCACAGGGACTCCTGTAAGTTGAACTAAAACTATCTGGTATTTCTTTAACTGTAGCATAGATTTAATGGAGATCAAAGAAGACGTGAAACCAGGGAAAAGTAAAATTTTGCAGGCCTAGATTCTCTTCTTTAAACTATTATGTCAGTTTGCACAATGCTGAGAGTTTGTATTTACTGGCATTAGACAAGAGACACTGTAGGGCACTGTTTTAAGTTACTTTAATAATATGTTTCATTTCCATTAAAAAAACTGTTTTGTGAAACCATGGAACACATGGTTGAATGCAACACATATTTAAGCAATAAGAAAAAACGATGGGGCTTCTTTCATAATTATAATAAAACATTAAGATAACTATAAATTCTCTCTTCCTGTGTGCTGCCTCCCTCTTTTAAGAGCCCAGATCTGAAATAAGAAACATCCAGGTTTAAAACTGTAAATATTAGTGGTAACATTACATATGGTGCCTTTCTCTGTTGCAGACTTATTATACAATGTATTTTCTGCTCTTCATTAAAAAACGGATGGAATCGATGAACATAAAAGGTGATAGGTGGAAAGTGAAAAAATAGTGGCTGAGATTATTGGGAAACACTCTTTTATAATAGAAAAATACACTTGAGACATCCCTAGCCAGATCATGAATGCCAGCAAAAGAGTCCAGCAACCCATGAATGATTTAAGGTTAGGCTTCTCCTGAGAGATTTTTAGGATTAGGATTTCATCATAAGGAATTTCCAGAAGGGTTTTTTTTATACTGAATGACTAATCCAACACAATCTGTTCTGAAACTTTAACTCTTTGGTCAACAACCCTTCAAGATTAACTTTTCCCAGAGATCATTTAAAGGGTTACAAGAGAGAACAAGTGAACTACAAGAAAAGAAAGATAATTACAATGTCTACCTCACCTTCTTCTGACAGTCATTAGAGACTATTACTAAGGAGAGCATATATTATGATACAAACATTTATTATGTACATAAACATAAAAGTTTAAATTAGTACAGCCCTAAGTATACTGATATATATACTGGCATATCATTACTTTTTTATCACATTATACATATGAAACACCCTTTGACTATACAATGGTTGACACAAGAAATGTAGGTACCGTAACCGTGTTGAAAGATCAACAATAACTCTTCTTTATTTGAGTAATTTGCTGTGGTATTGCTTTAATACATCAGTCATATAGAACTAAAATAACAGAACCTGCACATTAATATAGTGTGTGAAGCCAGGGATTCAGTTGTTCAATTCATAAAAAATATCATTGGGAAGAAGAAATGCCAGGAAACACATTGTTAGGAAGGCACAGAGTGAAAGCTTGGAGGACTACAATACTTTTATATGGCCATGGTCAGTTATTTAGACCTTAACAGGCTTAATATGCTATCATACAATATACAATCTGCTAAAGAGTTCAGCAAATACAACAGCCTGTTTTTGTGAAGATCCTTAACAACAATAATTTATCTTTTAAACATTTTGGAACATTTGTTTAGCTGTTTCGGCTAATTTTGGATGGGAAAAATAGATGGAAATAGCAATAAGGAAAAACGACATTGAATCCAGATGAGGTTGGGAATTCCCTTTTGGAAAATATGACTTTGGAATAAATGTTGTGTATTCCAAACTGTTCTTGGAAGTAACAGTTTCTGAGGAAATAAAACAACTGATTTATGGATGCTTTTTAGAACAATTTTCAAATTGTAAAATAATTTTTTGTAATATACAGTATTAAAATGAGCAAACAAACGTGAATTTATTGTTATATATTTTGTGTACCAAACATCTGCCAGTATGATAGTGTTGAACCAAAAGATTCAGAGACAGGTACTGGCATGTTGCTATATGACTGCAGCCATGGTATTCTCTGACCATTGGAGAGAGCTAAATTTATTGCTATCCTTGGCTGCCTTTCCAATGTCTTACACGGGGGTAGTATATCCCCTTGTTCAACATGAGTTCAATGAATAGGGACTGTGTACTGGACATTTTGTTTGTTGTTTTTATTTTAAAAAATAGGTTTCATTATGTCTTAAGCAACCAGGGAAACTGAAGCTACTACATGTTTGGTCCTTGCCAAGTAGATAATTAGATCATCAGTGCATCCTGCAATATGGACGCTTGCTAATATAAAAGCCCCAACAAAGGTTTATAAGAGGGGGTTGCATACTGGTAATCTAATTATCTGCCTCTCAAGGTCAAAACAAGGAGTAGCTACACTTTCCCTATTTGCCCACCTCAAAAAATAACAAAAAAACATAGTTTTTTATGTTTTCAAATTGTGTTTATTAAGTTTTCCAAATAAACAAGCCAATTCCATAGCAAAACATCAACATAGATATTAACACAACTACATTTTAAGAAAAGCCATATGGCTGAGAAAATAATACAGTTTTATAGATATTTTTTTGATTAAAACAGATGAAAAGTATATTTAGCACAAGCCCTAGTCACTAAACTCATGTTAAACAAGGTACTGCCCATTTCACCAGTATAATACCCTAGTACTATCATGTTAACTAGCCTAAACAATACAAAACCACTACTAAGTTGTATAAGTACTAGAGAGGCACCAAATCCAAGATCCACTTCTAGATATTTTTTTCTGGAAGATTCAGTATTTGGTTTACTTTAACCATTATGGATTTTGTGCATCCCAAGCATTTACTGCTAATTAAATCAGGTACAGTACCATCTCAGATTGCTGTAACTTTTAAGTGATACTCTTGCCAAGAAATTGCCAAGTATGTGAGGTAGTGTCATTTTATTAGCTCAAGAAGACAAAAAGGCGGCACTCCGGTTAAAAGAAGGTGGTTTATTCCAACAGGTCACTGACCAACAACACCTGACGCATTTCGGGAGTAACTCAGTTAATCATAGGCTTACAGGTTCAGTTATGTCACTTCCTTAAGTAGGCTGTACAAAGGGTTATTCGTAAAATTACACCACACTCTGTTGTACTGCCTACTTAAGGAAGTGAAATGACTGAACCTGTAAGCCTATGATTAAGGGAGTTACTCCCGAAACGCGTCAGGTGTTGTTGGTCAGTGACCTGTTGGAATAAACCACCTTCTTTTAACCAGAGTGCTGCCTTTTTGTCTTCTTGAGGTAATATTACTTCAGTGGGAACGCTGATGGCAGAGCACCCGGAGCACTAAAGTGGAGCTACACTAAGAAGAACACACAGGGGGTGAGTTTGGAGCGGCCTAATCCCCGTTTTTCTTATAATGTAATTTTAGTTTTAAAAAACGTATTTAAATAAAAAATTTAAAAGTTAGTTTTACTTTTTACGCTTCCAGTGCCTTTCAGGCCACCATGTTACAGTATAAAATGTAGGGTGATATAATCAAAATCTGATCGGCCTGACCATATTTTAAAGATAATTTATTATTATTGTTGTTAAGGATCTTCACAAAAAAAACCCCAAAGAGGAAATAACTGGCCTTGTTCATATATTGTACATATTGTAAACTAGACTGAATCCATAGCACATTACAAGTACATTCAGGTGCTGGTGACACGCACATAGCACAAACCCGTAAAAGGTGCTTTAATTTTAGTTCCATAGGATGGATGCACTAACTATGTACCACCTCCAGAAAAATAGCACAACTGTTATTGTTGGTCTTTAAACACTCTTTAAACCATTTTAACATTTACAAAATGTCTGTTGTGTTATAGATTTTACTGGCTGAAATCTTTTTTTACTTCTTTTTGTGGGCCAGAGGATACAACTGAAAATAAAACAAATTGGACATATACAGCAATAACTGAGGGTCAGAACCTCCCTTAGAGACAAGAGTAATAATCTGTAGCACCTGTCTGAATCTCTAGCCTAGTGTGTTCTACTGGCCAATAAAAAATTACTTTCAAACAAATCATATGTGTAACACTGTTTTGTTCTGTACAGCTTAGAATGAATTGGAAATAAAATTTACATATCCTTACCAATAAAATCCTGCAGATATATGACTAGCCATACAAATCTATAAAACAAAAACTCAGGAATAAACTAATATTTACCATTTTGTACAGTAAAGGATAAAGGTGTTTTTATTTATGTATTCATTTATGTTGTCTGGATTTCTTTCTTTTAATGTAATTATATATTACATTATTAAGGTTTGAGTTGTGTTTTCCATGAAAATTTGAGTTTTAGTTTTTTTATTAAAACTCACATTTTCAGGTTAAATTTTTCAAAATTTATTAAACCAACCCTGGAAATAGCTTGAATACAAAAATACCATCATATAAAGCCTGTCAAGGTCATATAGGAGTCAATGGCAGAGGTGCGTTGAACCATTTGAAGATGTTAATAGCCTGCATGATGTTTGAGTGTTTTCCAGAGAGTTTTGCCCCAAAACCTAAATGATTTGAGAGATTTGAGTCTTTTCTTTCACCAAAAACTCGATCAATTTGAGTTTTTGTGTTACGCAACGCGAACTCTCAGAATTGAGTTTTTACCATTCAAGTTTTTTCTTAAATAAGATACCATTCGAGTTCATTTGAGGTATAAAAAAACTATAACATTCCACCTTTGATAAATAACCCCCTGATATATAACTAATTACATATAATTATATATAATGTAAGGATAATAGAAATGCATGCCATTCACCATTCTATTAGTAGTAAGCACTTCCAATATTCACTTTAACATGGGAAATGTATTTTCAGTTTTTACATTGCAATAGTATTGTGAATAGAAACAATATGGCCCAAATCCTGCATGCTACATTATCCCAGTTTAAAGGAAAGTGTGAAAAGAAAAACTTCATGAACAGCAGTGATCATCATCATTAGAGGTTTAATTGTTCACTGCATCTTAACAGTGGTTATTGGCAATGTGTCTATGGGAATTCTGGTAAATTATTGTGAGGGAATTAACAATGCTGCACCACTTGACTGGCATTGCCAACTAATATAACATTGTCCATAGTTACAATGTGGCTGATTTGTCTCCCCATTTGAGGATTGCAGGATTATTCTGCCATTAAGAAGTATGTAAGTACCAGTAGATGCCAGGATCATTTGTTTTCTTTTTAAGAGATGCTGTTTCTCATATCTTAGGGGATATCAGGACCTGAAGGCATTTCTGGCCCACAAGGACCTGTGGGTCCTAAGGTAAGACTGAATTATATGAAACACTCAATGTGCATGCTTCAAGGCAAGTTTTGTTTGCATAAAAACTTTTGAATGTTGCTCACAGGTTCTAAAGGTTGGGAATCCCTGTTCTAGGCAGTATAACCCATTGTTTTGCTAACTGCCTACCCGCCATGCATAATTGCAGCAGAGCTGCAGGTCCCCCAAAGAATATAGTGCTGACAGATTTTTCACATGATCTGCTAACCTCACAATATTTCTTACTACTTGGTTATGTGACATATAGTAGAGCAGCCATTTATAAGGGCTAATTTATAAACCAACAAGCACAGTGAGCAAAGTGCCATTTTGAGAGAAGTCACATAAAATATTTTTAGTCTGTCTGGCAATGTTTCCAGTGCTCACGTTGCAAGTGACATGTACCCTATCCTTTTGGCCCAACTGCACTGCTGAAATTGATGCAAGGCACTGTGAAGAGCACATTTTGATGCCTTTGAGGTATTTTACTTTTCAATTAACTATTAGTAATTTATAGATGACCTATTTTAAGCAACTATATCGATTCTTCAATTGCAGGCCTTTTCTTCTATTTGTGTTTGGAAGTTGCATGCTCACTTAGTTTGCAGATTCTAGTGGTCAGATCCTTCATCTTGTCTCTTAACACACAGTACTTTTGTATTTATTTATATTATATTACTACTATTATTTCCTGCATCTTGTATTAATATATTATTTTAATGTACATCACTGATGTACATTAAAACAATAATAATAACAGGGGTCCTGCAACAAATTAAAAAACAAGGTTTACAGAACAAAACAATAGTATCAGCTGGACCTGTTTGCAAGATATTTATGGCTTTTCAAACATTTTGGGTTTAAGCCTCTTTGTTGTGCTACATTTAGCCCAGCTCTACATTATATCATAAAATGTGAAAGATGTATAAATACATATCCTTTTCTATTTATATGGCACTGGGGCCAAGTTTAACTAGGTCAGAAAAAAAATAGTTTACCCAACCCCCTTTTATCTTTAGGATAATTTGCAATTTACTGCATTTACTCCAGTTCTTATCATAGATGATTTTCAGAATAGTCCTTCTATTCAGTGCTTTCCTCCCCTCCCTCAGTAGTGGGATAAGGTCCCACATTTCTGATAAACCTAGATAAAATGGTGTTTGTTAATTATACTCATCTACCTAGACCAGGGGTCCCCAACCTTTTTTACCCGTGAGCCACATTCAAATGTAAAAAGAGTAGGGGAGCAACACAAGAAAGTTAAAAAGTCCCTTGGGGTGCCAAATAAGGGCTGTGATTGGCTACTTGGTAGCCCCTATGTGAACTGGCAGCCTACAAGAGGCTCTACTTGGCACTATACTTAGTTGTTATGCAATTAAAACTTGCTCCCAAGCTTGGAATTCAAAAATTAGCACCTGCTTTGAGGACACGGAGAGCAACATCAAAGGGGTTGGAGAGCAACATGTTGCTCACGAGCTACTGGTTGGGGATCACTGACCTAGACTGTTGCATTATAGAACATTTACTGTGTCTTTTTTGAATGCACTGTGTCTTTCTATGGATTTGAACTATTTTTAAAGAAAGCTATTCTCAGTAAACAACTAATCCAATAATTTACTGTGGGTAGATCTGATGGCATTAAACATCATAAATTATTGTAAACTTTACAGGGAAATAAAGGCGAAACTGGGCCACCTGGCAAAGCAAGCCCTGCTGGAATGAAGGTACAGGTTATAATTTTATATACCATATTTATTAAAAATTATAAAGATGTAAACATTCATCACCAATGTTTAGTAAGCTGGAATGAATGGCTAAATGAGGTTCAGTATTCAGTATCATGTTGCTACTGTACTTAGCTAATGATAAAAATATACAGAACTGATATAATAATAAAAACCTATCTTCAGTTAAAGATTTCTCTATATCACGCCATTGAGCTTCCGTGAGATAAGCCTTGAGCTATTTATCATAAAACTGAATTGCACCCATATTCTGTACTTTAAAGAGTGACATCATGAGAAATCCTGAACTTAAATACTACGAGTTCTGTTTATTAAGGAGGTTGCACTAAATGACATGGGTTCAGGTTTCATAAACAGTGTCCTATAAATGTTAGTCATGTAAGTACCTCCCATGGGCGTCCGCACATAGGGGCAAGGGGGCACTTGTTACCCCCGGACGCGCCTTCATTGTGTGTAGCAGAGAGAGGAAGGAGGAGGAGTGAGCAGGGGAGACGCATTTTAGGACATCCTCAGGCAAAATCGCTGTCCTGTATGCAATCTCCTATGCCAGAGGGATGCAACTTCACCTCGTTTTTCACTCACTCCTCCTCAAAGGCAGATGTCACACCTCTGTCCTGGGTCCTCGCTCCTCCCTCCTCAGCCATCAGCTATTACTACTCACTCCTCAGCCATCAGCTCCTCAATCCTCCCTCCCTCCTGGCATAGCAGATGAAGCAGATCTGGGTCTGTCCCTTAGAAAAAGAGTTGAGATTATGATTTGTCTTAAATATCTTGTTCAACAAATTAAAAATGTTTCACTAAATTGTTAAATACTTTCAAGATCTCTGTTTTGCTGTTTTTTTATGGGAGAACTGCTCAAATGAAACCCTTAAGGTTCAGTGTAACTGCCTCAAGATTATTATTACTGAAACCCACAAAATGACTGGATATGCATTTACAACTCCTGCTATATTCAACTGAAATTAGAAATTCAATTGTCAGTGAATATTCATAATGGGACCTTTCCTTTGGTTGGCAATAAAAAAAACCTTGTATACTTTACCCGTATAGCACCTTTCCCAATCACTCACATTTGTTTATATACATTTGAAATGAATCGAAAACAGACCCAATCCATTTATTCCCAAAGGATCTACTGTAACTATATAGATCCTTTAGGAAAGATCTATATAGCACCCCCAGAGGTAAACTAACATTTGGCAGCATTAATAATGACATAAAGTTGAAAATGACCTGCTACTCTGAAATGGTGTCAATAGAAAACTTACATTTATAACACACCTAAAGTGCTGACAGCACAATCTCATCTTTGGCTGAAATCAGGACAAATGGCAGAATCAGTAATTGCCTCACTATAAAGCAAAATGATTCACTAACTCAATGTCTGTTCTAAATGTGAACTTTGTGGACTTGCCTCCCTAGATACTGCAACTTTAAGGTGACCCACCATTGCTACAAGACTTTACCTTTCTTCCCCTATCCCACTTTCTATACTTGGACCCAGCCTTTTGCAATTTTGGAAAACTATATATAGATTGTCCAACTACCACTGGCAGAACTACCGGGGAGCAGGGGGTAGGATTGGACTAGGGCCCGCACCCCCTCAGGGCCCCCCGGCAGCTCGCACTCCACTGAAGCTGGCCAGAAAATTGCATGCAGAGGGGGGTGGGGGTTAGGGCTCCGGCTGCACGTCCCACCGCCCGCTAGTTATGTTACCGCCAACAACCCTTATTTAAGGCGTACAATCATTCTGAATTTTATCTTACCGTTCATGATATTTACCGCCTGAAGGAACAATCTTTAAGGCCACATTGAACTGTCCATCTATGCAATCCTAGCTGCAGCCTGTAAAATGTTTGCTACTTGTGGATGAACATACAGTATTTAGAAAGCTCTTCTTTTGCTTATTTTGTAAAATATAATCTGTTTAATGGTGACTTTGCATTTTAAATCCAAAATTGCATACAGCATAGATTAATCACTATCCTAAAGTAAAATTACCCATCATTGTTGAAATTATTACTAATGTTTGCATCTAACTATTGGTGAGTATCATATCTTTTATATCAGTTATGTTCTCATACAGTCTTCACTGTCCTCTATTAACTAGGGAGAAAAGGGTGAAATGGGCATTCCAGGGCAACAAGGCTATACAGGGATACCAGGACTCATGGGTCCAAAGGTAACATTCAGCATGACAATTAAATGTTCTTTTTTTAAAGCAGTGCTTCATGTAATTGGGCTTCAAACTGTAAGGGGGTTAATTATCAAAATCCAAAATTTTCTGATGTTTTAAATAAAAAAAAAGTCCAACCAAACTAGAATCCATGATTTGCCCTTATTTATCAATAAAAAAAATCAAAAACATTGGATCGGGAAATATCACTACTTTTTGAAAGCTGTGACTACTTGAAAACCGTGACTTTTTCAGATTGTCACGTAAAAAATCAAAATTGCCATTGACTTCTAAAGGACCTCAAAAGGTTGAAGATGGAGTAGTTTCAGATTCTGACTTTTTGCAGCCTCGAAAATTTTAGATTTTTTTTTTTTCGAGTTTGTAGCATTTGGACTTTAATAAATAACTCCCTTAATGTTATAGGGCATAAAAGTAAAGATAACTGATCTGGGGCTGGGGGAATAAAGACATTCTGATAAGAAGCACTGATTGATCTGCAGTTTGCTTATTCCCCAAATGGAACCTTAAAAATGTTAGTTCCATGAAAGGTGTTCCTAAGGAAGTCTCTTAAATAATAAAACAGAAAATAAAGTTGTCATAGATGCTCACACACAAACTGTTAAGCAAATATTGCTCATTTATAAAGATTTAGTACAGATAAATCACATATGATATGCCACAGCACCACTGATTCCTGCAAATAAAATATGAATCGATTGCTCTTTAACAAAAATGTTAAATCATGGTACTTCTATGAGCCTTGTAAAATCCTTTGCTTCCATCAGAAAATTATTATGTACCTTTATGTATACACCTGGCATATGCACGCTGTAGAAATTACATCATATATTTATTTTGTTATAATAAGTGAATTTTTAATATATTTTTTTCAGGGCGACAAAGGGAATCTGGGCGAAAGAGGGATGCAGGTATATCTATAAATGTCATGCAAATGACTGATGAAATAATAATTCAATAATGAAAACTAGTTCTTTTATATTTACCAAACTTAATTTATTCAGTGCGTTTAAGGAGAACATTTAAAAGGGCATGTAAAGGCAAAAAAAATTAAATCCAATTTTTACTTTCTTTAATAAAAAAAAAACCTATCTCCAATATACTTTAATTAAAAAAGTGTACTGTTTTAAAGAAACCTGACTGTATGAAGTGTGATTCTCCCTTCATTTACTGCTGTGGATAGGAATTGTCAGACGGTCTCTAACTGCTGGGCAGGAAAACAATCATACTTATGAACAGCAGGGGGAGCCCCTGTCTTACTTCCCAGCCATGCAGAACTCAAGCAGTTCTTTTTTAAACACCCATACCTATGAGCCTTGTAAAATCCTTTGCTTCCATCAGAAATATAAACAAGCTTTTGTCATGATGCAAAGCTTGCCTCAATAACAGTCTCCACAAAATGGCACCTGTCTGCTTGATGTTTTTGTGAATTCCAAGACTAAAAAAGCAAGCTTTGAATATTTTTTATAGTGCAAGTAAAGTTTATTTTGTTTGACCAGCATCATAAAGTAGGATTTGGAATTATTTCTCAAAGTGATGGTCCAATTTAATGCCATGCACTTAGCATTTATGATTTTTCTTTAAAGGAAAACTATACCCCTCAAACAATGTATGTTTCAATAAAAATAAATAAAACAGCTCATATGTGTTTGAATGCCTTCCCGTTGACACCAATGTAATTATGACTAAGAAATTCAAATATATAAATGCAATGCAAGATACACTGTTATACAGTAGATGCTTGAGTGAATGATCACAAAGTCAATGCCATGCAATCTAGATAGGGGGCATCAGCTTTTCTCTTGTATGATCTTAAAGGGGACCCGTCACCCAAAAAAAATAATCCAAATCCTATGTTATCATGTTAGTCAAGCAAAATGAACTTTAATTACACTGTATAAATTATTTGAATCTTGTTTCCATCAGTCTGAGAACTCATCATAATAGCAAGCAGGCAGGAGCCATTTTGTGGACACTGTTATTAAGACAAGCCTTGCATCATCTATGAATCTTGTTTGTGCACCAGAATGGAGGACACAATGTCCATCCCCATGCTCTGGCTACACAATTAAATGGTTAATAGAACTGGGGGAATGTGGGGAGTGTGGTGGCATCTAGGAAGTGCTGAATGGAAAGTGAAAGTAATTGCTTGCCCCGCCTCTATGCATAGAGGAGGGGCAGGCAATATTTGATTGACAGCTGAGATTTTTACAACAGCTATAAATGCTTTAATAAAAAAAAAGAGTTTGGATTCCATGATTATTTTGAAAAGGACTTTTAATATACAGCTTTTTATGCCTGGGTGACAGGTCCACTTTAATGGACTTGGTGGCAAATTAATCTCTGAAAATCTCTTGGACTGCCAAGAGAATTTAACAATTAAAAGCTATTTTTGCTTTTCAAGTAAAGACAATTATAAGACAATTGAAGTATTGGCACAGATTGTGAAATTGATAATATGATATCAGAACTGACTATGAGAAAAGCGTTTTGTTTTCTGAAATAAAACATATCTCGCTAATGATATTTCAGTTAACACCACAAAGGACTTCAACACCATCAGCAAAATAGATTTCTCTTGCTCTAAGTTTGTTTTTAAGATTCCCATTTGGGAAAAAGCCAAACATTCCACCCTACTAGTACATTTCCTGAAGGGACAGATTATTTACTCTAACCCTTATTACATCTTTACACACAATAGTTTCCATCCCCTGAGCTTCTGATGTTAGAAAGGAGGCTGTGAGGCATCAAACTCCAGAATCTCTGGAATTTGTGAAGTGAATGCATTCAGATGATGATGCACACATGATTAGCTATTGAAGATATTTCAATGCTTTAAATACATCTCTTTGTTTAACATGAGGCCAATAAATAGGGCTTGTAATGAGTGCAATTAGCTTATTAAATAAATATGGGGAAATGTAATAAAGAGTCTTTCAGAGAAAAAAAATAAGCAGAATGTATCCACTGTTCTCTGGTAGTGCCTAGCTAGTCATTAGTCACTGGAAAAAACACTTTTATCTGTAAGTTATATACTGGTATTGTTTTTTGTGACAGAAAGACCATGCCACCCTCAAATAAGATTTTTTGGAAAAAGTGTTACAGGCAAATAATTTTCAGTGTAATAACGATGACATATTAATCCATTGCAAAATTCTTGATTTTGCAAATTTTAAATTAGTGCTTGTATTTGAAAATATACAGTACATTAATAGTGATTGTCTGGGGGTTCAGTTCTTTGTCAGTGCAAGATGGGACAATAAGCATCTCACTAGGGCTCCTATGGTCTAAATGCATAATAGATAAAAATACATTTGTTATGCATGGGGACATTCCTCTCTGCATCATCCAGGAAAGCTGCAGTGTTTGGAAAGAAAATACTCTGAATGGATTTTGATATTGTAATAGGTTTTTGGTAAACCTCAATTTTACTATTATAACACTGCCCTCAATAACAACAAACATCTTTATCTGGTTATACTGTATGTATCATAACAGCTTTATTGCAGCTTATAGCAGTCATCATTTTATATAATTTTACCACTTTTCCTTAAATTGTTTTTCTGATACAACTTTAAAGGGTCACAAAGGAGAACATGGTTCCTCTGGCATGCCAGGATTAAAGGTAGGATATACATTAATCATTTCATTAATAATCATGTAAAGAATGATATGACATTGTTACTAGCAAAATAATGGAAAGAAGATATATTCCTCCTCCCAGAATGCAGGATGAATTCTTGCTTGTTTATTTCCACTAACAAATAAGCAAGAGTTTGTCCTGCTGCACTTGGCCTGTGTGCCAGTAAGTGGCTTTTCTATTATTTGGTAGAGTGTCAGGCTATACGATTTATTGAGAAGGTAAGGGTGTGAGCATCACCTTGTTTGTCCCAGTAAGCTGTCTATAGCTGTGGGGCTGGAGCTGCTTGGAGAGCTAAAAAAAAACACTTGTGACTATCCCCCCCAAATGAAATAAAAGGCACTAAATTTGCCCAGTAGGAGTAACCCATAGCAGCCAATAAGATATTTGCTTTTAAACAGGTGACCAGTGAATTCTACCTGCTGTATGGTTGCTATAAGTTACTGCTTCTTGGCAAACTAAATCCTTTTATTACATAACCCTGTAAGTGTAATTTTGCTTTTTATTGTGTTAAAAGGCACAAGTGTGCTACAAGTATAGTCACCTACAGCCACCAGTTAAAAGATAGCATACACTAGCCACCTATTTAATAGCAGGAATACTATTAGTTGCTATTTGTAAATGTTGTGCCTTTTATTACATACGTAGGTACCAATATTATTATACAACTATGTCACTGCATTAGGAATAAAGTTCAACAAATATTTTTTAAAAATATGGAAAATACTTTTATAGTCATATGAAAAAGCAAAAACGACTTGCTACTACCTAGATTATACTAATAATAAATACTCGAAAGTAAACCTTTTTTTTTTTTGACTATAGACTATAGGTTATAAGTAAGACCAATGTTTTTCTGCTTATGTCTGAAAAATTTGCAAAACGCATTGAAGTCAATGGGCGTCCTAATAATTTTGACGCGTGTCAATTTTTACTCGCGTGCCTATTCTGATGCATGCCCATATTTTTTTGACATGGCAGATTTTTAGCTGGCAAATTTTTGCTGCAGTTTCCCAAATGTATTTGCCGGCGGCAAAACACGGAAAATTCGCTGCAAATTTGCGCCTGGCAAATTTATGTGCCCATCACTAATTGGCAATCATCATGCTGTCTAAAGAGGAGTGGTTTTTAATACAATATGTTCAATTGTGCAGAACAACAATAACCCACAATAACCATTCAGTCATTACCTTGTTTTTCAAGTCCTATCTAGAATAAGAAAAGCACATTTCTCATTGTAAATACTCCAAACTGCTTCTCCATTCACTATAATGCTAATCGGTTGGACTTGCAAGGTATACTTACTGTATGTATGTATTATCTGGATCAGTAAGTGTTTCCGACTGATAATCACCTGACCATGAGTGCACCATGTGGGTCCAAGTGATTCCCATTCAAATGAAGGACAGGACAGTGCTACATGTTTTACTTACAATGCCCTGAGCTGAAAATTGCATGGACAGCAAAGCATTCCAATTCACCTTGTGTGTCCATGAACTTATGAGCATTTTAACCTATTGTACATAGTGAATAATTCACAAAGACTGTCAACATGAGAGGTAATATATGGCCTGCAATAGATCTGGTGATACATGTGATTCAGATGCATTATGTTTGACCAGTTTAAGATTTATACTAATACACATCAAGTAATAACCCTACTTTTTCCATTTTCTCAAGGGTGAACATGGAGTCACTGGTTCTAAAGGAGAGGTAACCTTTTTTTATAAGTGAAAGAAGGCTGAAGTTTATCATGTGACTAACATTGTCCTGAGAATGGAAAAAAAATCTGCATATTAACGGGTTAACCCACTAATAACTAACTGGAGCCTTGGCAAATGATACGCCCTTACAGGTTAGAAATATCAATAAAACAATGATAGCTGTACACATCGGAATTAAGTTCAAGTAAGGAGGAAAGCATGTTCTGGGTATTCAATTCTATTGTAATATGTTTTTAGAATAACTGAATAAAATTATATGGTTATAAAATGCATATATATTGTAATGTTAATGTTAATTTCAGAAAGGAGAAATTGGTGAGCATGGACATCGGGGAATAACTGGACCAAGAGGAGAACCTGGCAATATGGGATTAATTGGTGCCCCTGGCCCTAGAGGTATGAGTGGTGAAAGAGGGACACAAGGGCTACCTGGACCAAAAGGACAGCAGGTAATTTATTCAACTTAGTTGCTTCAAATACTATAGGGAGTCACTTTTGTATTACAACTACAGTTATTAAATCATTTTTTTCCAGGGTAAAGAACAATCTGAAGCTTTTATAAGGCAAATCTGCCTGGATGTTTTGAAAGGTATGTTTATACAATGGATTACAGTAGTATACTAAGCATAACTAAGCTAGCAAAATTCCATATTGGTTGTAAATGTTCTTTAGTAGTCATATTAGCTTAAGAGCCCTTGTCTGGTAAACCACAGGCTCCTATCATTTCAAGTAATAGATCCTAAATCTGTATAAATAAGGAAAATCAGAGAAAAGGCAAAAATAAGAGACTGTAATCATTTTTCTATTGCTTTTTTTTTGCTGACAGCTCAGTTACCATCCTTAATTCAAAATGATATACGGCAAAACTGTAATCAGTGTAAGACTCAGGAAGGGTCTCCTGGACTCCCCGGTCCCCCAGGGCCAGTAGGCCCAGAAGGTACAAGAGGTCACCCTGGATTACCAGGAAGAAATGGTTTTTCCGGTCTTGTGGGGCAACCAGGTCTTCCAGGTATCCCAGGAACTAAAGGTAGGTTTTATACAAACACAACATATTCTTTAGTCTTGGAATTTCTGGAGCTTAATATTTGGATGCACAAAATCAACATACACACACGCATATACTATTGCCCTTTCAGTTAGAAAGTACTCATGGCTGCATTGCAACATGTTCATTCAAAGTGTGCACTGATAAAAATGAAATACCTAAAACTGTAGATAACTGGACACAAGTAAAAAAAAAATATTATCAAGAAATGTTGAGAAGAAAAACACAGGCAAACAGATGGAAAGGACATTAGCAGAGGAAAGGAATAATAAAGCTGGAACAAATAATCTGTATTTTACACATTTAACAACAACCCCCTCATTAGCTAGTTATTTTCTGCTGTCGAACAATTCATGAGCTGAAGAGAATTGGCTGAATCCTTTCTCCCGGCATGTGATTTGTATCAGTTTGCAGGGTTTGGATGAGTGTATGTGCCGAGCAAGGCATTGCTGAGCACTCCAATACTGCTTTGATAAATGTCAATTCATTAAAAATATTCCTGAAAGTGAGGAAGGTTTTTTTAATCAATTTTTTTGAGCTTAATTTAAAATAACTTTTAGCTGTATTTCATAGTCACTTGCAAATTTGAAGCTCAGTTCTTATAGTTAATAAATATTCATTTATTTCTAGAAAATAAACTTGCTGCTCATTTATGGATTTATAGCCAATGCCTGCTGAGCACTACTAACAAATAATATTTTATATCAACAGTTATTTTTCACTCTATACTGCTTATTTTATTAAGTCGTTTAGAAGATGATAATCTGCTTTTGATCAAAAGTGCCTTGATCATACAGCGGCTCTGACTTTACGTTAGAGTAATAACTATGGTACACTGATAAGAAGTTTGGTATCTGGCGACCATATGTGTTTTTAAATAGATTAAAAAAAGTAGAAACAAAAAAGGAAAATCTGGCACCAAATGGTTTCTGTCTTTAGAGACACCATCTTTGTACCTAATAATTGAAATGTCTTCTATAATGTTGCTCCTCCTGATGAAAACAGATAAAGCTCTTGGGTGCAATGTTAGACCACTTATCATTTAAGTGAGTGTATTCATTATCTGTAATAAGTATTAATACTTTACATTCCAGCATTGTAGTTGAGCAATTGAAACTCCAATGTTTATGTTTATTGCAACTTTGGAGCAGCTCTTCATTTGCAGTGTAGCCTGTTGCTGCAGTCTGAAATAATTGATCTTGTCTGCTATTAAAAGGGAGGAATTTGCAAAGAAATGGGCAAGGTTTGGACGGATCAGAAGTGTGTAAAGTGAGTAAAACAGGGATGCAGAGCTGGCTTACCATGTGAGTGCCAGGAGTCCTTAAAATGGAGCTAAAGTCTAAAATAGAATAATGCTAGTAATGCTATATTTTGTATACTAAACATAAAAATGAAATTACGGCACCAGAAGCCTAATTAAACAAATTATGCTTTCAAAGTTGGCCACAGGGGGCTGTCATCTTGCAACTATGTTGAACCATCTTTGCAAGACCAAAATCTTGCACATGCTCAGTCTGGTCTGGGCTTCTGTTGGGAGGCTAAGCTTAGGGATCGTCATGAATTATCAAAATAGCACAAATAATGTCAGTCAAATAATCTGCCATAGAAGCCAATACAGCAAGACTGGTTAATAAACAGAATATGCAGACCCCCTGCAATTTGAAAGTATGTTTGTTTCCCTGCAGAGCAGCTAGGGACCATCTGCAGCAGTCAGATCAAGTAAAATAAAGGGGGAATTTCACTTCAATTTCAATCAGTCAAGTTTCTTATAAAAATGGTACACGTTTTTTTAATTTAAGTATTTATTTTTCATTAAAGAGAGTAAAAATTAGATTTTTTTTCCATTATTGCCTTTACATCCCCTTTAATTGGAGGCTAGCCTATCAACAGAATTGTTGGCCTCTGGGTGTGTGAACAATGACAATTGAATAGCAGACTGAGGATTGATAAAGCCAAGAAAAGCATTCTACCACTTTGCAGGAACAACATGGCCAAACTGGATGCCATAAAGTACCAACTTGACTCCCCCCGGACACCCATGATAGGTGCCCTACTAATAGGTTGCCATGAATACTGTAAGGCTACGGTCACAGTGGAACTAACAGGCAAAAATATCTTTGGACAAGGTACTCCTGTTCGCACCGAACCTGAGCACCAGGCCCGTACTGGCAATCTTTGGGTTCTGGCAAATGCCAGAGGGGCTGCTATAAGGTGCCATAGAAAGACAGTATTTAGTGGGCTGGTGGGGGCTGTTTGGGCCTCTGTGTAGCCTGATTCGGCCTCTGTGTATCTGAAATGCCAGGGCCTATTTTAATTCTCAGTCCGGACCTGCTGAGCACCCCTGCTTGCATATATTTAAAGAAGATGTAGTGGGGGGGAGGTTTTCATGCTGAAGCTGAGCCCACAGTCCTGGCCCCCCTTTCCCCAAGGCCTCCCGCGACTGAGGGGTCTGCTACCTCTATAGTTACTCCACTGGGTGTGAACATAGGCTAGACATAACTGGTAATGTGCTGGGGCTTTAGCGGCAGCTATTAAGGTCACATCTTGTAAGTAGTCAGAAAAAAATGTGTAGCCCATAGACTTCGATGCATTTCGGCGAATTTTGACCGTCTCGCGAATTTTCTGCAAAGCAAAATGGGTCACATTCGCCCATCACTACAGGAAAGTTGGTCATGTGACTCTATTCTTAGTTGATACAAGTGTAATTTCTAATAATAGTGCAATACTTAGGAACCATTTTACATTTTAATACCTTTTGTGTGTATGGACTTTACTGTTTTCCTCTCTTTTAAAATATTAATTTCTTTTGTATATCATTTGCACTGTTTTTAAATCTAGGGCTTCCAGGCAAACCAGGTGCAAAGGGAAATAAAGGTGACATTGAGCCAGGACCACAGGGTTCCCCAGGTGTTCCAGGTAATTTACAAGCTCAGGTGCTTCAGAATAACTAACACATTACAATTCAGCTCCACTATGGCACTAGTGTAAGGCTTTTGGACTTGTTTAAACTTTTGATCCACAGAGACGTCTACCATGAGCAGGCCTAGACCGTCAATCTGTGGGTTCTGGCAAATGCCAGAGGGACTGCTTAAGTTGCCATAGACTGGCAACTTATTGGGCTGGTGGGGGGGCTGTTTGGCTCTCTAATGTGAGCTGTTTGAGCCACTGTGTATCAGAAATGCCAGGGCCTATTTTGAATCTCAGTCCAGAACTGACCATGAGAACAGCAGGGCCAGGAGATAAAAAATGGTGCAACCAAATTATCATAGGGGGTATGGTATAGGAAAAATGCTTAATAATGGAAGAATAAAGTAAGTAGAATAAAGAGAATAAAGAGGTTGAGTGAGGAGAGGAGGAATTATAGTTTGGAAAGTGGGTCCATGGTGTAAGGTTTTTTGGTGGGCCCCTGGTATCCCAGTACGACACTTGCTGCATATGCCCACATCATTAGGAGGGAGTTTAAGAAATGGGCCTATAATGACAGGAGTGCGGGGTGGGCTCCAAAACCAAGTATCTCCCAGGAAATGCAGGGGAGTTAACATGTATGGATCCTTAAATTAAAGTCACCCAAAATTCATGGAGCATACTAGGTTGCAAAAGCAGGGACAATCGCCTGTGAATCTACCTAAAGCTACATCCCTGCACAAGTAATCTATTCCTGGTTAAGTTAGGAGAAAACAACCTGACCCAGAGGAAAAATGTTTTTTAACTTCTGAAATTAAGTAATCTTTTTTTTTGTTTAGTCTTTAATATCTTTGTAATTAATGTTCAAGCAAGCCCATATACGAATAATAAAAAAAGTACTTCACATTGATTTCTATGACCCTTAACTCCTCCCCCTTTTTATTCTCTTTCTTTCTCTCTATTTTAATTTTATTACAGGTATTCATTTCCTTATTCCCTTTTCAATAATGAAGAGAATTTACACACTCAGATTCTGTCCTTTGAAAAAGTATTTATTTATTTTTTTTCATGAATTTCCCAAAAGTTTATTTAGTTGAGTGTCCAAACCTCAGTAAAAATTAACGTTAAAAATATTGGAGAGACAAAGGAAAAAGTTGGAGGCCAACAGTACAGTGCTTTGCATTCAAGCACATCAGCAGTGAAATTCCATTGTTTTCTTCTGCCATGCCCAACACACAGCTTGTTCCCCTATTCTTGATACATAGAAAAACTATAGCTAAAGGGGGTATGTAGTTGACTGGTTTGCCCTTGTAGCCATAAAAGTAACAGTACTCTCCTTTGCTTATTTTTGTGACAAGCAAAAGGACACAAACACCTGTAGGCAACTCAGGACATGCACAGCAGTAAAGATAGAGTTTATCTCAAAATAGCTCTGTGGAGCTGTATGTTAATTTTGATTTTTGATTACTTCAAAAAAGTATTTTGAGATAAAGCCAGTGAAATTGACTAAGTTTAACCTATATCATACTGTATATGGCTATTGACATGTTTAGCAGAACAGTGGGATCTACCATTTTAATACCATAAATCCTTAATTATATCTTCTTACCTATTTAAGGACCTGCAGGTCTACCTGGTGTAGGCAAAGATGGGCGAACTGGACCCCTGGGGCCTCCTGGTAGAGAAGGAGATCGTGGGCCTCCTGGCACTCAAGGTCCCCCTGGTGATGCAGGAATATGTGATCCATCTTTGTGTTATGGTGCAGTCATGAGAAGAGATCCATTTAGAAAAGGACCAAATTATTAGTGAACATCAGAAGAAGCATGACTATGTGTTTTTCAGTCTTTCATGCCTCAGGAAATTTACTAGTTGTCAATTAAAAAGGAACACGAGTACCTCTGTTTTTGTTAATGAAATGTTTGCTTTTTAAGGAGAAACTGTCTTTAAATCTGAAATAATAATGTTTCTCAATTAAAAGTATATGTCTTTTTACATTGATGTCCTTAATATGTACCTGTATTTATCTATCTGTAAAATTTTACAGATGTAATTAACTGTGAAATTGTTTCACAAAATGCTTCATTACATCATGTGTGTAATTAGATTTCCTGGAATGTTAATGCCAACATGCTTACTTTCTACGAGAAGGTTTATAAAACGTGTCTTGATCATTTCTGATTAAAGGGATAGTTCACCTTTAAATTCAAGCATGTTGTGGACAATAGTATTCTAAGACAATATGTAATTAGGCTTTGTGTTTTTATCTATTGTCTTTTTTTAAATTATGTACAGGCATGGGGTTTATTATCCGGAATGCTTGGTACTTGGGGTTTTCCAGATAATGGGTTTTTCCATAATTTTGATCACCCTACCTTAAGTCTACTAAAAAAAAACATTTCATATAAACCCCATAGGATTGTTTTGCCACCAATATGGATTTATATAGCTTAGTTTCCATCAAGTAGAAGGTTTATTCATGCAGAGAAAAAAAATAAATGAAAAATAAGAATTATTGGCTTAAAATAGACTCCTAAGGAGATGGTATTCCTGTTATTTGCAACCTTTCTGAATATTGTATTTCCAGATGAGAGGTCCTATACCAGTACTTTTTTTACTAAAGACTTGGGGTTTAAACTGCTATGTAGTTTCTAAAGCTTAATTAACTTACAACCATGCAGTCGTTGGAAATTTAAGGTCTGAGCAGAAAGAAAGCCAATTAAAATGGTAAGAATACCAATACAATTGAAGCCTGATGTCAAATCTTTTTTTCATTACTGGTGTCATTGATCCCGTCAATCAGACATCAATTTCAGTTGCAACCTGGAAAAAAGAATTGAAAAGCTAATAATTCAAAAAGCATACACAATAAAAAAAAGGTGAACTTCCCCTTTAAAATCACTATTTTTTTATGGCAACCTACAATGTATTGTACATGAAAGACAGTCTTTTCTTCTAGGATTAAAATATTTTAAAGATATTTCATGGTGTCTTTGCTTTGTATGATCAATATATTTTCATTTGCTAGTCACAGAACGGCATCAGAACTCCATTCTAATGTGAATCTCTCTATCTATACATGAGTCTTGCATAGCATAGCTTTTTTGCCAATGAAAATGTTATAAACACAATTTTCCTTTAATATTTTAAATGTGTGAAGGCAATGTGGATAGCTGCTACTGCTTAGATATGCCAGCATCAGCCTTTATCAATATAACATCAACTTACCTTGAACTCTGATGGGACCATTTAGATATTTTTGATATATTGTATGCAAAGTCAGGACAATGTTGACTCCTATGACTGTACTGTCAATATTTGCAAAGTCTTATTAAATCTGTATATTTATAAACACAGCAATTGACATATCTTAAGAATTTCACAGTTATTTTGTTGTCGATAGTTGCTATCTGTACCTTCTCCTTAGAAATAATAAATAGTTTCATGGCCATTTTAATATGGTTTTGCAATTGCTACTTTTTTATTATTATTATTTAATTATATTTAAACCAATACTTGTCAAATAAACAGGGGGTGGATATTGTCAATTTAAAAGTTAAAATAGGAATATTTTATTGTATGGTTTGAGTTAAAGGAGAATTAAAGTGTAACTAAAGAAGTAAGCTAGAAATGTACATTTCTGTACCAGCCCAATGTAATCACAGTCCTTTAACAGTACAGATCTGTGTCTCCAATGATGCCCCAGTAGCTCCCCATCTTGTTTTATATAGATTCACTGCACATGCTCTGTGCTGCTGTCACTTATTGAGCTGAGGGACAAGTTCAAGTTATGCAATACACATAGAATATAAATGTCTCACAATATAAGGCTGATTAATAATTATAGCAGATAATTACTACATGGCAGCTCAGAAACCAGTCCAACTAGCATCATGATTTAATAAGCAGCATTGTAGCATCAACTTATATTACATACAGACCAACCTCATTTTCTGCTTGATAATTAGTGATGACCCCTAAGCTTAGCTTCTCAACAGCTGCTCAGAGTGTAGTAGACACTTTCCAAGATGGTGACCCCCCTATGAGCACCTGAGGAAGGATCACCGGATCCGAAACATGTCGTGCATTTTTCAAATAAAGTGATTACTGACTAGAGAAATTGGTTCTTCAGAGTGATATCTACAATTTGTGAAAGTTTGGAAGGTCTGGTGGTGCCTTACTCTGAAGGTGAACCCTGTGTATCTGATAACTAAGGATCAATTCATCCACAAAGTGTGCATATCTTTGACCCCCTGTGACAAGTTTGAAGTCCTGGATCATTGCTGCTATTGACAAGCTGAAAGTTTACGCTGGTGCAATAAGCGTAAAAACTGACATGAATGTGAAATTCGACCCATGATAAATGTGCCTTTAAACCTGAATAATAAAAATGACCATAAGATATTGTGGGGTGGAGAAACATAAAAACTTGATGTGAAACAGTTGACCTTTTTTCTCATTGACTGGATGTGATTTAGGGGTGATCTGTGTCTTGCGCTAGGTAGTCCAGTTGATAAATGTGGTGGGGTCACCATCTGCTGGGCTCTTGGTGCGCCACCTGAGAGGCTTGTTTGAGTGCTGAGCAGTGGCATAACTAATTAAACCTGGTCCCATGCCAAGTCCCCCCACCCAGCAAACTTGTGCCTCTCAAGCTGTGTATTTGTTCCAGTCCTTCCGAGCACAATTCACATATTCCACATCTCAAGTGGGCCTCAAGAGGGTGTAGTCAGGGTGTGATCACACCCCCAGTAGTTACACCACTGGTGCTGAGGGTCCAGAGATTAAAGTAGACTTTATCTTCTGGATTAAATTTGTAATTGATTGTTAGAACCTGTCACTGTAAGGCAGACAGGATCAGTGGACAAGGGTAGCTTAGTGCCCCAATTCAGGTAAAGTAGTGGGGTAAGTATTCCCGAGGAAATACTGGCCTAGTGCAGGGACCTCTATGGAAAGTCAGCCAGGGTATCATCTCTTTACCTGGAAGGAATTCACTGTGGAAATCTCTGAATTTAGCAAGGTTAAATTTGTGAGTGATTGCCCCCGTTTATGTGTTCTACCTCATTTAAGGGTCTTTGGAATAAGTATGTTATGTTGGCATTGTTGCCACTTCTGCTATAACATTATCAGAACTTTAAAGGATAACTTGCCATACCTGTTCTGATTGTGGATGTTTAATAAACAACCTGTTTATGTTTAAGGACCACTGGGACCAAAATGAGTTTATTCTACCTGAGTTTTGTTCAATTGCAACACCCTTCCTCTTCTATTCTATTGAGGGTCCATCTGAGTGCCTGCTCTGCTGGGAGTTGTCCCTCACCAGGCTGAATTGAGGGCAGGTAAAAGTTAAATATAGTGCCCTCTGTCCAGAGCGTTGCAGAGTACAACACTGCATTTACAAACAGTCATGCAGTGCTATTGCTTGAGTCAATATTGGGTTATTAAAATTCCCCATTATCAATACTTGTCCCAAAGTAGCAGCCTTTTCTATTTGAAACCAGCCATTATATTGCAACATTATAAAGTGAACTACTATTTCTTGTATAACACTGTAAAGCTGTAATTTGACTGTTAGCAGTCTCTTGGTTTTAATCATTTTGAAAATGGGAAGAGTTTAATCTTATTAAATGTAATCAGTTTGCACAATGGTGTAGCTTTAACCTTAATTGTGCTAAAATGATGCATTTGTAAGATTCTTGAATTAAGAACGTTTTGGAATTGTTCTTAGACAACATAAGGATGTAATCACTGAAGAACTGTTGCTATTCATGACACTGAAAGTCTGAAAGTTCCCATATAAAAACATGAAAGGACAAGGAAAAAAAAATACCACCAAATAACTTTGTTACATGTCAACATGTATTAAGAAAATTGTTTCTAATTGATGCTTTCAGTTGACTTACTGTCAAAGCTATCCTTAATTTAAAATCTGCTGGCAACACCCTTGAGAGAGTTAGAAAACAAAGTCACCATGAAATATTCTTTTGTCAAAAAGATCTACAGTATTAATAGTTTCACTGGGGTTATAATGTCTATTGCTACTGGTCCTTAGCACTGAGCTTATGCTTCTTGAATGTGTTTTTTTTTTAGATTATAGTATTAAAGCTTAAACATTTCCTGGTGCTTAAGTGATACTGGGCACAGTTGCGTGTCTACAAAAGCTTTTGTATTTTGTTTTAGTTGAATTTCAATATTCTCCCAAAAGAAGTCGAGACAAATATGTTTGCATAAAATGGTTGTACACCTAGCAGTCTATTAAGCCTATAAAATAGAAAGAACAGTAATCTGTGACAGATCCAATATGGTACCCAGAATTCTGCTTTACCCAACTTGGGCACAAGTTGTTGCAATCATCCCTGCACCCATCAGCAAGAATGCATCTGTGGAGCGGCCCATATACATTGCTGCAGACTGTGAAAACAATTTTGTTTAAACTGAGACACTTTTTGCTGGATTTATAGGTACACATAATATTACATGGAGTGCCATGATTTCATTTTCCATCTCACAAACTGGAAATCTATTTTAAAGCAGGATATCTAAATTCTGGCGAACCTCAAGAAGCTTTTTATGCTTCAATGTCAGTTTCCTTGGAAACATACTCTTTTTTCCAATGATTAGACACAATTTTGGGATTATGCTGATGCAAAACTTAATTTATTGAATACATGTTAAAAATATCCCAAACCATTATTTTAAATCCTGTACTACTTCTTCATGGTCCTGAGTGACTCATAATAACCTTACATACAGGGTCTGTTTACGCGATTATTTCAATCCGTTGTCAGCTGGCCCCATTTCATGTTTCTTATGGACAAAACGAATCATTTCTACATATGCAGAGAGATTAAAAACATATGTTCTGTATGCTTCTTATCCATTTGGGATAGTGTCAAATCATCTTTTATACATTACTTACAATACCTATTTTTGCAAGAAGTTTGTTTGTCTGTCATAGTAGTTGTAAATTATGAGTAAGTATATAAGCAAATTTTAGACTGAAAAGTGAATTTAAACTCAGGTACTTTATTTTTTACATAACACAGATAACCTAAATATATTAAATATAATGAATAAATGACAGTATGGTTATGGTAAATTAAACATTGCCAAGATGTCTCCTTGCACCCCGTTTAAAGGTATTCTGTCATGATGTTTATGATGTCGTTTTGTTTCTAAATTACACTGTTTACACTGCAAATAATTCACTCTACCATATAAAATTTAACTCCTGAACAAGCAGACTGGGGCACCTGGGAAACTGACAATATGTCTAGCCTCATGTCAGATTTCAAAATAAAATATAAAAAAATTTCAGTGCAGATTTGTGCTGGAGCAGCACTATTAACTGATGTTTTCCCATGACAGTATCCCTTTAAGTTAACTTAAATAAAAGAAAAATCCGAGGGAGGCCAAAGCAATAATGAAGTCAGCGATTATCGATAAGGGAATATAACTGTAACCCATAACTATAACAACAGGGAAAGATAGCCATGAACACAATGGGCCGTTGAATAAGGCCTCATGCTAAATTGCCTTCTGTCTCTTTGTTAAGAATTGAAGAATAATGTTCCCACGGCACCTGGTTCAGACCCGGACCCTAGATCCAGAGGTAACTCCAACGGATTAAGTGGGACAGAATTGTTTACCAGAATAATAATGTCTGTACTATTCTGTAATAAATAAATCCAGGGTCCAGGAGTGCAAACAAAGGTAAACAAAAGGTAAACAAGAGTGCAGGACAGTATGGTATTCATACCAGGATACACAGACCCGGATTTGTGGCGAGGCCACAAAGGCCAGAGCCTAGGACAGTAAATTACTTGTGGCGCTAGGGTCACGCCACGGACTGGCGCTAGGACCGTCCAGCCTAGGGGTGCCCACGATCCGAATCTGGCCATGAGGATACCTAAAAAAAGCTTAGCTCCGTGATTGCCAAACCTTTTTACTTAATTTTCTAGGATTCCTGAAGGTCTGACATGGTGCAATCCTTTTGACTAAAAGGGATCCTATTCCGAACCCTGAAAACTATAGGCCTATTAGACACCAGTGCTAAGAAAGCTTGTGAAAGGGGTAATATGGCATAAGGTACTGGAATACATTGTAAACTAAATACTATCAGTTTTTGCAAGATGAATTAAATCTTGCCAAACAAATGTAATAGCCTTTTATGAGTGGGTGAATAAATTGGGATGGCAGTGGATGTGATTACTACTTATTTTTTGCTAAAGCATTTGGTACAGTATCACACAAAAGGTTACTGAAATTAGGGAATACACAAGAAACATAATATGTGTATACTCTTAAAACTGTCTTACAAAGAGTGGTGGCAAATGGAACATTTTCTTATTGGTTAAGTGGAGTATCATGGAGTCTGTCCTGGGCCTTTTGCTATTTAACTTGTTTATTAATAACTTTAAGGGTAGAGATGTGAAAATTGTCTATTTTTGTTGATAATACTAAATTGTGCAAAACTATTTGTTCAATGCAGGATGTTGCCGCTTTGCAGAGTGATTTGGAGAACATGGCATCAAATTGGCAAAAAAGAGGTAAGCTCAAGGTTATGCACTTTTGTATAAACAACAGACAGTAAATGTGAGTTGTACAGTAAATTATAGTGTGCTGAGGCCATCCTTAATTAAGAGGGATTTGGGGATTTTTGTGGATAGCAAATTTTAGGCAAAGTCACTCAGTGTCCAAAAGCAACGAAAAGTACTGTCATTCATTAAGAAAAGGTATTCATTTAAGAGATGAAACTTAATATTTCCTCTTTTAGGATGCCTGGTATGACCTTCACCTTTCAAATAAAAATCATTTTCAGTATTATGCTTTTGTTATATAGTATAATGCAGGTATATTCTAGTGCTTTATATTGAAATTACACATCATTTATGTCAGTCCCCGCCCTAGTGGAGCCTGCAATCTAAGTTTCCTTTTTATGTTATCGGAGGAAGGGAGGAATATACTGAGGACAGATAACATCATGGCTGGAAATAAACCAAAGACCCCAGCACTGAAAGACACCAATGCTAAACCACTGTGCCATTGTGTGTCCCTATTAGTAGAAAACTAAAATGCTTGATTATTACACTTTAATTGTAATTCTCTGTAAACACTATAAAAAAGATAAAAGAGGGCCCAATTTTGGTAAAATATATATTGTTATTTAAGATAAAGACATCACAATATTAAACCAATTTCCATAAAGGTATAATTAATAGAATATCATCATTGTGCTGCATCTGGGAATTTATACCTGAGCAAACAGCGACCTCTAGTGAAACATCTTCAAAATGACTTCTTTGTAAGTCTAAAAGATCTGTATTCTGGAATGCTTTGAACCCGTGGTTTTCCAGATATGGATCTCTCAGTTATTTAAATCACCATACTTTAACTATACCAAGTCTGTTATAAAAATTTTGCTGGTGGGGGGCTGTTTGGGCCGCTGTGTACTTGAAATGCCAGGGCCTATTTTGATTCCCAGATTCAGATATATTATTATTAGTTGCGCCAATATAATTATTATGGACTGTGAATAATGGGCATAATGATGCCAGACGTACCAGTATAATTACTACAGTAAATAGATAATCAGCATAGTAACCCCAGACATGCCAGTATGATCATCGTACAAATGGTTCCTGAGCACCCACTAACCCCAGACAAGACAGTTAGATCACTGAACAATGGCCTATGAGCACTCCATTAACTCCAGACATGCTAGTAAGATAAATGGGTGGATTGAAAGTATTACCTCATCTACACATGCATACGCTAAATTGCAATACCTCTCAGGGAGCAGGGAGACAAAGACAAATGAGACCATTAGAATAAAATCCGGCACAGCGAGTAGTGGCTTGAAAACTGGGAGATATGAAATAAAGTTAGTGAAGCATGAATGTGTCCTCTAGAGTTCTTATAAAGTGTAATCATGTCCAAAGCAAGCAACTTTCTTCTAGAGAAAACAACCCCAATCGTGACAGACTACTCGTATATTTTAATTCCTCCATTCCTTTTACCAGTTTAGTTGCACGTCTCTGCACTCAATTCTGCTTATTAAGGACTGGAGTCCAAAACTGCACTGCATACTCCAGATGAGGCCTTACCAGGGACCTATAAAGAGGCATAATTATGTTTTCATCCCTTAAGTTAATGCCCTTTTTATGCAAGACAGAACTTTATTTGCTTTAGTGGCCACAGTATGATTTGCCTGGAATTAGCCAACTTGTTTTCTACAAAAATCTTCAAATCCTTCTCATTTAAGAACTGCCATTTAATTTATAGCTTGCATTTATATTATTCCTACCAGAGTGCATAACCTTGCATTTATCAACATTGAACCTCATTTTCCAGTTTGGTGCCCAGTTTTCCAATTTAGACAAATCACTCTGCAAAGTGGCAGCATCCTGCATGGAACCTATAGTTCTGCACAATTTAGCATCATCAGGAAACAGTACTTTCAATGCCCACCTCCAGGTCATTAATAAACAAGTTGAAAAGCAAGGGACCCAGAACAGAGCCCTGCGGTACTCCACTAACAACACTGGTCCAATTAGAAAATGTTCCATTTACCACCACTCTTTGTAATCTATCTTTTAGCCAGTTCTCTATCCAGGTACAAATACTATGTTCCAGGCCAAATTCCTTAATTTAACCAGTAACCTTATGTTCGGCACTGTATCAAATGCTTTAGCAAAGTCTGAGTAGATCACATCTACTAGACACAGAACACACCGGCACAGCATGGGTATTACTAGCAGGTATAACCTTTTCTGCTTGAGAAAGGGGTTACGCCCCGAAACGTTGCATCCGCAATAAACGAGCAAGGTTATACCTGCTAGTAATACCCATGCTGTGCCGGTGTGTTCTGTGTCTACGCTGCTTTTGAGGTTGTCCAATTCCTCTATCATCGAGCACCTGGGATTCGTTTGTTTCTGGATGGCCAGGGTGTGCGAGTGTAAGTCTGTTTTTTTACAATAGATCACATCCACTGCCATCGACGTTCCCAATTGTACCAGAAATTTACATAACCAAAATAGAGCACTCCAGTTTAAATAATTAAATAATTTTATTTCTACAAGCTGTTAGGCACACATGGTCTGACACGTTTCAGGCTTATTGCTCTTAATCAAATGCTCACATCAAAGAGGTCTCAATTCTTTAAAGGGCCAGTCAACCTCAAAATAAAAATATGCCTAATAAAAGAAAACATAATTCTAAGCAACTATCCAATATACACATTAAAAATGGTCAGTGCTTTTAAAGTTATTTGTACAAACAACTGATATTGAAAGCAGAATTTGCTTAACTCCTGGCTATTACACTTTAATCAATGTTGCAAAAGTATTAGTTCCCCAGCAAAGACAGGTCTGTTAAGCAGCTGCCTTGTCTTACATTATATCAACAGTCTGAGCAGAGAGTAGATAGGGACAGACAAACACTGCTTTCAGCACCAATACCTATTTTTTAAAAAAACATAGAAAATGTTAATTCATGTATATTGCAAAGTTGCTTAGAATTATGTTTTCTGTTATTAGGCATAAAATTATTTTTTGGGTTGACATTTCCTTTAAATAGGCTGAATAATAGTGACCCCTACTGAACAAATTGCAATTAGCATGTCAAATATTTAACATACAGGTATGTGTCAAGATTGTAACCCATATAACAAAAAAAGCTGACTTTATTATGATTTGTTAAATACACTTTTAATAACAAAATTGCTAAAGTGAATTAAAATCAAGGTCAAGTAAGATGGGTAATACAATGTAAAGTAGTATGTGTGTTGTTGAGATGTCACAGCAATATTTCAAATAAACAGATATGTTTTGATATCAGCCTATATCGAAAGCAGTTCTAAAAAGTGTAAATACATTTTAGTCTAATATATATATATATATATATATATATATATATATATATATATATATATATATATATATATAAGTAATATCACGTGTTGTATTCAACCCTTTAGGTATCCTTGTGTCTAGGGTTGGGGGATGCAACAGGCCTCCTTTAAATAAAGGGGACGACATCCATTTCCATCTACGCTGATTACTCAGCAGAAGTCCAGCGGCAGCGGGCGAAGTTCCTGGACGTTAAGAAGAGGATGAGAGAGGCCAAGATGATCTATGCGATGCTCTACCCTGCTCGCCTGCGGATTACAGTCAACGGCACTTCGCATTTCTTCATATCTCCGAGGGAGGCTGATGCATGGTTGGATGCTAACAACATACCGCCAATATAACTTCGCTGTGGACCCGGAGTGGGCAAGTTCTGGATTCCAGCCACGGTCTTGAAAGCTGCTGTAAGTCCCCTATGTTACTTTTATTCTGGATCACCTAAGGGCATAATCCCCGTTGTTGTTCCCTCTTTGTTTTTCCCTTTTGTTCTGTACTGTTTTCAAATAACCCAAGGAGGCGGCAACAGCTGGGTGCCAGTTGGCATGTCTTTTTTCTTTTTATGCATACACTATACATTCAAGCTCTGGGGAGCAACAAGCGTAGCTTAACCAAGCCACTCAAGCTGCCAGATCACTGCTCAGGAGTGAGATGTGGCGCCACTGCTTTGTTGTTTTTGTGGGCGCTACATTATTTGATCACGGTCCGAGACTGGACTAAGTTTTCGGAGCCACTCCACTTTATTGATTATGGGGATGAATTCTGCCCCCAGTTGTGGTTGGGGTGGAAGGGGAGGTGGGGTTGGTGGGATGTACAGGTGCCTGAAGCACCCATGGGAATACACCAAATGTTTGATACTGTACATCCAATGTTGTATGCTTAAGCCTTTTAGCATTGCTCAGAAAGGTTATTGCGGTTAAGGGAGGGCAGGGCGAGAGTATACAGGTAACAATTCCTTCCCTAAAGTAAAATGGCATTATTTGTAACCAGCTCGAATGTGCGGGGGCTAAACTGCTCTATTAAGCGCAGGCTAGTAATGGACTTCTTAAAGGTGCACAAAACTTCCATCGCATTCCTGCAAGAAACGCACCTCACCGGGGCCAAGGTTAGGGCACTAAAAAGGCCCTGGGTGGGGTGGCTCTATCACGCCCCATACTTCACGCACTCCTCTGGGGTCTCCATTCTGATAAACAGGGTGGTACCATTTAGATTTGGGTCGCTAAAGACAGATGGTAAAGGCACTCCACTGTTATATATATGCCTGTGAACTGTTACTGGTTAACATTTATTTCCCACCCCCTTTTGAAGTAGATGTGCTGCATATATCGGCGGACCACCTGACTCAATTCCCGCATGCAATGGTGGTAGTGGCGGGCGACTTCAATGAAGTGTTAGCACCAGCACTTGACAGGGTGAGCAAGCACCCGAAACCCCTCCCCCAGCAGACCCAGTTAGCTATAATAATGGCTTCCTTGGCCTTACATGACCCCTGGAGGGCGGCCAACCCAAACTCGGCACAATTCTCCTGCTTCACTACCTCCCACTCAGCCCTGTCCAGAATCGACCTGGCTTTCATCAATGGGACCCTAACACCCTATCTTGGCAGAGCTGAATACCTCCCCAGGAGGATCTCAGATCACGCCCCTCTAAGATTGCAATTAAACCTAAAGTGACGCGCCCACGGCCGTCCATTAACCCGATTTGGTTTAACATTCTAGACAACAAAGAGTCGGTGTAAAACTCCATTAATGACTTTGTGCAGACTAATCTACTCTAACAAACAGGGGAAAGTTGTGCTCACCACTAATTTTTAAAAATATTAGGTCCTCTGCACTCAACCCATTATCAATATATTTAAGACAGCGACATTTTGTGCATACTGCTACTGAAAAATGCCTTACCCTTTAAACAAAACAGGGATTGTTTGTCCATATATTGCAATATATTTAAGCTGGCCAACTACGTCAAAGTCATCCCATATCTGGCCAGTCCTATGCTCAATTTTCATCTGATTCATTAAGAATTCTATTGCTTCATTATACATTTTACAAAGGGAGCAGTCTTAAAAACTTAAGGGGCTATTAGTGGACTTTTAAAGAGATCTGTACGCGTCTAAATCACAGGTGACGGAGTTAGAAATTGTGCAATTTCTCAACCCATTAGACCTCCCTGTATTACAGGCGGATTTCAGGGAGTTTATGGATTCTAAGTAGTGATGGGCGAATTTATTCGCCAGGCGCGAATTCGTGGCGAATTTGCGCGATTCGCGTCCAGCGAATAAATTCGCGAAACGGCCGCGAAAATTCGCCGGAAAAATTCGCCGGCGTCAAAAATTTTTTTTCGAAAACGGACGCCGGCGTCAAAAAAACGGGCACCGGCGTCAAAAATGGGCGCCGGCGTCGAAAAAACGGGCGCCGGCGTCAAAAACGAGACGCCGGCGCAAATTCGCCCATCACTAATTCTAAGGTCACTGTGCATGAGATACCGGAAGCTATAGACTCTTTTCCCTTAGGGAAGGCCTCCGGGTCGGACGGCATCCCAATTGAGCTCTATAAGAGACATCCGGGGCTTTTATCCCCCTTGCTCCTACACTTATATGAGGAGGCTCTGGAGGCAGGTTTCTTTCCCCAGTCTATGTACGAAGCAGCTATCATCCTCTTACTGAAACAGGGTAAGGACCCCCAGCAGTGTGAGTCCTTTAGGCCAATTTCATTGTTGACAGCAGACGTTAAAATTTACGCTAAAGTGTTAGCAAGGAGGTTGGGGAAAGTCATAACACAATTAGTTAAACCGGATCAGGTAGGGTTTATTCCTAACAAGACCACAGCTCTCAACACTAGACGCTTATTCTTAAATCTGCAGGCCCCCCCATGAGAACAAGGGTGCTATGACTATTGCGGCCTTTGACATAGCGAAAGCTTTTGACACGGTCGAGTGGCCCTACTTCTGGCAAGTCATGGCCAAGATGGGATTTGGTTCCAGGTTCGTAGACATGGTTAAACTGCTGTACAGATATCCATTTGGCAGGGCACTGCGAAAAAATCCAACTATATGCTGGTGACACACTGGTTTACTTGGGGGACAGGGGCGCTTCCCTAGAGGCACTGACTCAATTGACGGAGACCTTTGGCTCCATCTCAGGTTTAAAAACGAATGCATCAAAGTCCAACCTGTTCTTGCTGGATGAATTGGGGCAGGGGGAATCCTTACAGGGCTGTCCCCTTCAAATAACAAATAGGTTCACTAATCTTGGGGTTCAAGTCACATTACCAATCTCCAAGTATATCGAAGAGAACATGGACCCGCTAGTATTGTGGGTACAAAACAAATGTAAAAATTGGGGGTCTCTTCCGATTGGCCCTGCTGGGAAGATTCACCTGGTCAAAATGTGCAGTCTGCCTAAGCTGTTATATATCCTTCCTGGGGCACTCTCTCACCCGTATACCTAAAAAATGGTTTACTAAGCTGAATGCCATAATGGGGAAGTTTATTTGGGGAGCCTCTAGAGCTAGGCTCATACTGACCACCCTCATGAGAAATAGAGAAGGGGGAGTGGCCTTCCCGGACCTGTTCCTCGTCTACTATGTAGCAGCCCAGTTGTCCCACATCTCTTCTATGATTCACGAGGAACTGTCCCCCCCCCGTTATTCCATTTGTGGGAGTCTGTAGCAGGATTCCCGGGCTCCCCCTGGCTGGCATTACTGGTCAAGAAGGCCAGCAAGAATTCCACCGCTCTGGTCCTACATCAATCCACAGTGTTGCAGCAAGCCCACCATATAGTCAGCTTCAGGAACTGCCTACCCCAGACTCCATTATGGGGGAATGCAGAGTTCCCCCACCTGCTATTGAACACCCCCCAGAAAATATGGGAGACTCTCTCGATTACCTCTATAGGGGATGTGTGGGGGGAATGCCAGGTGATCCCTATGCAAACACTACAAATCTCCAGGCAGTTGCACCCATCACAGTGGTTCATACATCACAAACTAAGGATGGCCATGAAAAAACAGTGTGTTAAAAAGCCAATCACGTTGGGGGATTCACCAATATTAGATATTTTACTGAGTAATAAACAGAAGGGTATGATATCCGCTCTATACAAACAGCTCCACATACCACTATATCAGGACCCAGAACTCCCGGCCAGGGCAAGATGGGAGGAGGATGTGGGAGCTATTACAGATGAGCAATGGGGTACGATCCTGGGTACACCACTGCTGGTCTCTCTGTCCCAGAGGCACAGGTTGGTGCAACTCTACTTCATCCACAGGGCGTATTTTACTATGCACAGGTTATGAAGGTGGCACCATCACCATTGTGCGTTAGATGTGGGACGGAGGTGGCCACCCTGCTGCACACGATTTGGGCTTGTACGGCTTTACAACAGTATTGGCAGGAGGTGATAGCGAGGTTAACTAATGCCATTCTGGGGTGGAGTGCGGCTGGAGTTAGATCCTGTTTGTTGAACCTGGACTTGGACGCTTCTTTGGACAAAATCACCAGGATCTTTATTTTAAAGGCTCTATTTCAGGCATGAAAAGTGGTAACTCTGCACTGGAAGGACTCTGCACCGCCGTCTATTAAGGAATGGCATATGGCTATGGACAATGTGGCTGCAATTGAAAGAGCTGCATTAGAGAGGAAGGGTCAGCTACTTAAATACGTGCACATTTGGCGCCTCTGGGCGGGTAGTTTGGACTGCACTCCACCCCAGCAGGCAGGGCATGTGTAGGGGCCTAATGTTGTATACCCCACCTCAGGTTTTCAGTTGTCTCGTGTGTGCTGGGTGGCCAAGGTAAACATTGGCCCTAGGGTTATATATCTTGGGATGTATCTTGCATGTTAAACAGTATACTGTTTTTAACCCCTGTCTGTTATTCTGTTACCATTTATTTTTCGAATAAAATCCTTTTCTGAGCAAAAAATATATATATACATATATATATTCCAGTTTGGTAAGATTCTTTAATATGCAACTTAATATGGTGTAAACTATCTGTTGCTTAAGTGTTAATTTTGGGGGTATAGTTTTCCTTTAATGCCCAAAGACTCAAAGCCACGAAAATAGCTGAAATTGAAGTCCCGAAGCGGCGACAAGACCCGAAGTCAGGAAAACAGCCGAAATTGAAATCCTGAAGCGGCGAAATGACCCGAAGTCACCAAAGTGACATCTGTTAGATTTAGCAGATTAATGTAAATATCCATTCGATGGCAGCGTAGGGCATATTTTACAGGAAATCTGGGACAAAGAGTGGATTGTACATTAATGGCACATATTAAGAAGCATTTACAAATTGCCACTTAAGTGCAACAGAGAAGATTATAAATATCAGTATCATAGTTACATTTATTTCTATGCCATCTGTCCTATATTCAATAATGTTCATACTCCAAACATGATTGGACAGCAAGGTTTAGTTTGAAAATTAAACCTTGAAAACATTTAAATTTTATTCTACATAGTGTAAAAGAATGCAGTATCACTTATAATAATTCACTAAGCACACCAAATAAAACTACATTATGGTAGATCCCAAGTATCCCAGTGGGGAAAATTACCATATAACTGTTTAAAAATCTTCAACTAGTCTTGTGAACTTATAAGTTGATGTTAGATCCCATATTTCTCAGTACCATTAGGTGCCTTTAAGGAGTAGTAACCCTTGAACTGAATTTGGAGTTACAATGATTGGAGCGTGTTCAAGGGGATCTAGCTGGCTGTGAGGTGGATTCACCCTATAATGGAGTTCAGCTAAATAACACTTACATGTTTTTGTGCCTAACAATTTGTCTTGGGGTTTAGTGACACTGTAAAGGAGATATTTATTTAATACCATGTCATACAGACTGACTTTGATGCCAATTTGGTGGTACCGCAGGGAGCTAATCCTTAACGGCTGGTTCGTATATTTGATACATTTAGATGTCAAGTAAGCCCCAAATCTCCAAGATGGGAGTTGTAGTTTATTTTTAGTGTTGATACTTTAAAAAGAATTATTACAAAAAATTAGGTGTTAGTACCACACCTAGGCAAGCTCATGTGCCACGCCAAGGCCCCTTATTGCACGGGAGTTCTACATTATCTATTAGCAAGTCTGTAGAGTATTTAAAATCATGTCTTCCAGCAAACAATGTGCATCTTTATTCACACAGAAAAAGAGGAAAGTGAATAGAGGGATTGTCAGATAACTCAATATGTGCTTCTAAGTAATTGTACAGAAATGGGACATATCCAGAATGCTCTGGACCTGGGGCTTTCCAGATAATGGATCTTTCTGTAATATGGGTCTTCATTCCATAAGTCTACTATAAAAGCAAGTACGTGGTACTGTTTTAATATTGCAGAGAAAAAAATAATTTTTTAAAAATTGGATTATTTGGATCAAATGGAGTATATGGGAAATTGCCTTTCTGTAGTTTGGAGCTTTCTGGACAACGGGTTTCAGGATAATTGATCCCATACCTGTATAAAAAGTCTGAGAACAAATGCACATCCAACGATGGCACATGCACACAAGAAGAGAGTTGTTAAAGCAAGAGTAGAGAGTCAAACTGTAATGTATAAGAAGCAATAATTGTTCTTATGGAAATATGGTACTACAAGGGGCATGTTAGTACAAGACGTAATACAGGTAATATTATAGATAGATCAGCCCATAATAGTAATTTAGGAGTAGTAAAGTGCAATTCAGTTTTGGATATTACAACTGTTCTGTAAGTTGGTTAACCACTCATTGCACACATAGTAGTCTACATATACTGTATTTTCTTAATGAAGCATATGACTTCAGATTCAGAGCCTTTAACCTGCAAGCTGATTCCCCACCAAATATTTTTACTGTATACTGTATACTCCAACCTGTATTTTTCCTGCCTCCATGAGGGATGATCACCATGTAAGAGTGTTATCACCTTGAATCTGCTCCTACAATAACATCATCTGTTAATGAGTGTTAAGAACTAATTTTATTGATTAAATTGTATGTAAAATACCTTATGGTCAAGGAGTTAAATGCCTTGCAGATCTAACTTACCATGTTTCCTTTTCTTGGTAGGCAAAAGGGAATAACCTCACAGCATAATCAGTGGGCATGATAATACACAGGCTCCAGAAACAGGGGGATACCAGGGTTTTTACCCCAAGTTTCAAAAAGGTCATCATTGAATGACCCTGTTTATATGAGAAGAGAGATAGAGTGCATTTAGGGGAAAGGAACTAGGTAACAGAAATCCTAGTCATATAAATTTGTAAATTACCACATGGTGTCACTAGACACTATCATGATCAATACTTTTTCTCTAAATGCAGAGACTATAACAGTTTAACTTACTAGCCTGGGTATTTAGAAAAGTCAGAATAGTATATGTGAAATATTAACAAAAGCTTCTTTGATGCAAAAAGATCACTTTCTTTCAATGCTTAGAATATTTAACTGACAGTTCATTGTATTATACAGACTGTAATAACATGTTACTACTTATAATACAATTGCAGCTATGTATGTACGAAATTGTTTGTGTTTGGCCCTTGCATAGCAGAATAAAGCTGTATTGCTTCATGATTAATGGAATAAAGCAAGAGTGCTCATGATTTTAAGTACAACTAGTTCTCATATTAAAAAGATTCACTTATCTTCCTATGTAAAATCTCCTTCTTTCCTTGTTTGTTGGAGGGTTCTCTGGGCAAGAACAACTGCTAGTCAGAGAACTTTTTGCATCTACCGCCAAGTAATCTGCAATAGACTGGCCAGAACCTGTTGAGATTTAACATCTGAATTGTTCAAGGCTGCTTTATATCTACTCATATAGAGTAGTCTTATAACTGAAATACAGTCAAATAAATAATTGCACATTCTAGCCCTACACATACAGTAGAAAATGATAAAAAGAAATCAAGAAATAAACACATTTACGGGATACTTATCGGACCATCAGATAAAAAATCCCATACTTGGACTTAAATAAAAATGTATGTACTGTGAGCAAGTGGCCAGAGAAATATCAGAAAGGGTGTTTTTTGCATTTAATTTCTCTATAATGGGAAATGTAAACTCCAGAGCAGTTGTTGCTTAACAGAGAATGTTTTCTGTATTTAAAGAATTTTGATGTCAAGTCATGGAAGCTGGAGTGTTCCAGAATAAACTGGTAGACCAATCACTCCATTCCACTGGTCCAGCTCAGATATTCAGACTTTCCACTAGAAGGCACTAATTGTAGTGAGGACTTTAGTAAGGTGTCTCTGAGCAGGACACAGAGCAGAAAGGTTAAGGGGGCCCTCCCAAAGGGGCCAAGGGTCCTGCGTGCCATTGCAAGGAGCAGAGGGAGCATCTGACCTAGTCAAACAAACTATGCATCTAACAGTAGCCAGGGGGCGAACAATCACCGAAACAATTGAAAAGTGAAGTGGAGTGACCATATAAGTAACTATTTACTTTTGATTGTAGTCCACAAGGGGCCCATTGTGCCTTTATAATTGAAGTAAGTGTTGTGTATCCCACAACCTTACAATATGTATCAGGGACATAGGTCAACTGTTTCATACATGTAATCAGTGTTTAGCCGTCTCTTAAAGTTATGGGGCATACCAGTGATGATCTGAGGTTTTGGATGATCAATCATATACTCCCACCTAGAAGGGAATCAGTGTCCTGCACAACTGGTGTAAGGTGGAGTGGACACATAGAACATTGACTCCTAAATAGGGACTTTGATTTAAATTTATTTTTATAGACTTGAAAAACATTTATGGTTGAAAGATTGCAAATGGATCTGATTTTGTATTATTCTCTGTATTCTGTTTATTTTGTGTGCTTGATTATTGGTTTGCAATGTATAGTCATGTGATATGTATCATTTGTAAACAAGTACTGTTTCATATATAAATATATAAGAGAGAGTTGTGACGGTAATTTACTGCCTCGTAGGATCATTTTATATTTTTAGGTAGCTATGAGAACACAATGGGTAATGGGAATGGGTAATGGCCTGTGAGCTTCTGTGTAGATCGGGTACAGTTATTCCTGTCTCTCCACAGTTACCTGTGAAGTCATTACTTTTCTTATGAGAAGTGTTGCTTATATAATGGAGCTTTGGTACAGCAGGTTGATTTTTACAGTTGCATCAGCTTGGTTAAGGAGTCATTGGTAAATTGCATATGCAATGGTCAGGCAAGTGACTTTTTATCTTCCCTTTTATGTTTAATATTGTGTATTGTTTATAGTGGAAATGTTGGGCTATTAGGTAAATACAACTTTTTGCCTTTATCAAGACTTGCCTAGTGCTGTACTACTTCTTTTACTACTTTATTTGATCGGAATGGTTAGTGGCAGTTTGGGAGATGGGAAAGTCCGATCGTTCGTGGATTCGAACGATCAGATCTTTGCATCTATGGCCAGCTTTAGTCTTAAGTGCTAGAGTAGGGAATAAAGGTTTCTGTATGATATTATTTCTTATAGGGGGCTAACAATTATGCTCAGATCTGAACTTAATAAACCTCCAGTATAGCGCAACACTGTTCTGACTTGTTCTGTTAATTTTCTATCCTACTAGAATCCAACAAAAAGTTCTTAAGTGTTTATATAGCCATGGGTCTGTTATCTTGTGTTATACAGATATGGGAACCGTTATCCCCTGTTATGAAATTGAATTACTGGAAGACCATCGCCTATAGATTCCATTTTAATCAAATAATTCAAAATGTTTAAAATGATTTCCTTTTTCTCTGTAATAATGTAACAGTACCGGATCCCAACTAAGATATAATTAATCCTTATTGGTGGCAAACAATAGTATTAGGTTTAATTCATGTTTTAATGATTTTTAGTAGACAAGTTATGGAGATCCAAATTATGATCACAAACAAAAATATAGTTCACTTGTAATTAATTGTGTAGAGGTATATAATAATATATAATAATATAATCATAAAAATTAAGCATATGATTATAATAGCACTAAGCACTTATATAATTAGATCTCAATTAATTTTAGTAAGGTAGTGTGGGGTTTTACTGCTTTTTCTTGTTTGGAGATCCAAATTATGGAAAGATCCTTTATCCAGAAAACCCCAGGTCCCCAACATTCTGAATAAAAGGTACCATACCATACCAGGTACACATGGGAAGGGTCATCTGCAAAAGCAGCCGCGCTTTACAATAGATGCAATGGTGCTCAACTGTGCAAATAGCATTAAAAAGCTGTAGCAACTACTGGCCCTTTAAATCAAGAGTCTTTACTAATTTGCTCATGTAGCAGTGAATATACAGTACATTTGGTTAATGGCCCTCATATTTCCATGCCAAATAAATACAAGAAAAGCATATTGGCTGATGTTTAATAAAAGCATACTCCTGACTTGAATAAGTTGTTGCATTTGCCCTGGGGTAAAGCACTGAACTGTAAATTATCACCAGACTTCACAGCAATATTATAATTGCAACATACCAGATTTTATCTCAGTTTTGTTTTAAGAAAAATCCTTCTATTTCACCACCTTAAGTGCTTAATATATACAATAAAAAAATGAATAAATAACTAATTCCCTTGCAATTATATTAAGAAAGCAGCTGAAAAGAAGCTTTCACGTCATGGTTCAAATGCGAGACTGTAACAGCACTGCAGCATTTCCTTCCATTTTGTTGACTGAGGAAAATGACGAAATTGAAGAAACAACATCTGGATTCAGGTTTACTTACTTTCTTACAATTTGCTCTATATTTTCAGGCTTCTGACCAGTGGGAAAATTGTCAGTGAGGTTAGTGATTGATGGAACAATAATAAACTCAGCTCAGAAAGGCTTCCATGTAATAATAATTCCTATCAGCACAATTCTGACAGCAGTGCTTATTTTTTTCATACTTAATTAAACATTATGTTCATTATTTTAAAAATGAAAACTGCCAGTTGTTTAGCATTCTCAGCTGCCTGGTGAATAAAATGTCATTTTGCCATCACTGTTGACATCATGCCATCAAACAAATGTTATAAAATGAAGTTATAACTGATATTTTAATTAATCACTACACAGTGCACAGAACATATCACATTGCAGGCATTTGGGAGATATGTTGGGCACATGGGCATAACATTAGCATATTTTATGGTAGGACTAAGCAACCTTTGGGCACCAGCTGTTCAAACCTATAGATTAAGTTCTGCAGCTGAACTTAAAGGTTGTCAATCAATATCATATGCTATACTAACATTTTTTATTTTGCCTTGTCAAAATTCAGATACTAAAAATTCAATGTTCTGTGTATGGAAATTATTAACAGTAATAAAATGACACCATTTGCATTTTTGTCAGCAAAATGTTGAAGGTTTTTAAAGCAAAAACTAGTAAAACTGTTAAACAGGTATTTAAATTAAAAAAAACAACACATCTAGTTATGTAAAAACCTGCAGTGATAACTAGACGCTTTCACCAAGAGGATGATGTTTGTTTTGAATAAGAGATTTCTAAACTCAACATAAAGGTCAGATTTCTTCAATATACACATACAAAGCATAGGCAAGTCAAGAAAATCTAAATAAACATATTAATCACACTAACAGTTTCCATGGTGGTCAGGGGCAGCTGATAATTTTTGCAAGTCAGATAACGATGATAAACAGGCCACACAAAAGCTGGTCAAATTCCAACCAACTATATGTTTGTCTCTGCACATTTGGCCATGGTCTCTTTGTCTGAAAACCTCTGGTGCAACCACAATAAACCCTGGCAATCAGTAAATTATATTATTATTATGCCTGTGGGGGTGCCATTCTTCACCAAAATCTTAGTGGATGTCAATACTTGCCATATTCGTACTGACACTCACTACTTCGGGCTAAAATGGTATCCCCTGCATCAGATTATTTTCTCTATTTTCCTCTCGCGTTACTTTCTTCCTAGCGAAACTTCATTAACTTGATTACGCTTATGTCAATTTAAATTCAATGAGTATATAAAGGTCATGTGTATGTATCTATTAGTTATGTTGGTGAAATTGTTGGAAATTGCCACTTCTTATTAAAAATGTCAAGGAAGCAAAAGGAAGAACCTCTATTGCCCTAGGCCAGTGCTGTCCAACTTCTGTACTACCGAGGGCCCGGAATGTTTCTGGTCTACATGGTGGAGGGCCCATAATGGAAGCCAGTGTTAGCCACTCGATGTTTTAGTCCACACCCATGTTACCACAAGACCATGTCCACATTAATAACACACCAAAAAACCAAATGGTTGGTGCTCACTGCAGGGATATCATTCATATGTAACCAAAAGTTGTCATATTAAGACATACCCTTAAATCCATATACCTCCTCTTCCCCTGTGGATAACGCAGTACCCCCCATCACATGATTAAACACCTTAGAGGCCCCTATCAATAATTTTCAAATGCTAACAAACCCCCAGAACACATACCAGGCTTATTTTTCACAGGCAGAGCAGGGCACACACATGGAGCATAGGGAAAGCAGAGCATGGCACACACAGGTAGCATGGGGCAGACAGAGTATGGCACACACAGGGAGCATAGGGCAGGAAGAACAGGAGACAGGGAAACCTATAAGACCCCTCTAAGATGTACTACATAAAGTGACACAGTGCTCCAATAGCATTTAGAATAAGATGTGAACAGGTGAACAATGTGGGCAGTTTCAGTCTGGGTTTCAGGTGTGAACAGTACAGGTCTTTAGGATGGGAACAATAGAGAAATCACAGGTGCAAACAGTGCAGGGGGGATTACATGTGTGAACACTACAGGGGATTACAGTCTGAATTTGAGGCTTTAAACAATGCAGGGGCCAGTTAATCTCTGTAGTGATACCTTTTAAAAATTTCACATGGTAAGCAGTCACAGCAGGCAGACTTTCATGTGGAGGGCCACACAAGGGGGGCAGTTGGACAGTCCTGCCCTAGGCCATTAGCCCACCCTAAAATAAATGTGGCATGAGCTTCAAATGTTAAAAAAGGTGTAAATAAGATATTAACAGTTACAACTTCAAATATGTTCAATTATGACAAAACGCCAGCATTTTGACTTTTGCTTATGACTTTTTTGGAATACAGGATATGATGTCACTGACATAATAATGTTAAGGATGTAACATCATTGTATTATTTCACCAGTCAGAACCTAGTGAAATAGACTTTGGTGAAAAGGGTAACAAATTGAAATTTTCACACTTTGATAAATTAGCGGATTTATGATCGTATGCCTGAGCAAAAATTTACCTGGTGAAACGCAAAGATAGTTCTCCAGTGACAAGGTAATTCTCTAGAGAAGTATGTTGCTTGACTTTTAATAAATAGGTGATGTTACTTGTCTTTTTAGCACAAATTCGTCAGAAAACTACAATTTCCTCTAGTAAATGTGCCCCATGGTCTTTAATTCTCAAACAAGATATTGAATTAGAGAGGAGGGCAACTAAGCTGGTAATGAGTATGGAAATTCTCAGTTATGAACAAAGACTGGCCAAGTTGGGGTTGTTTATGCTGGAGATAATGTGCTTTAGTGGGAGATAATGCTTTAGTTACAAGTAGTTGCTTCCAGCAGACACCATCTATTCAGATTAGAAGAAAGTAGGCTCCATCTAAATATTCAATAAAGGTGTTTTTTACAGTGAGAGATGTAAAGTTGTAGAATTATCTCCCTGAATCAGATGTACTGGCTGATACATAAGATAGCTTTAAGAAGGGTCTGGATTGCTTTTTAGCAAGCAAGGAAATAAAGGCAATTGAAAATAGCTATTAGAACAAGTTGATCCAGGGACTAGTCTGATTGTCATCTTGCAGTCTCTGCACAGCCAATTCTTGACTATAATTGTACATCTCCCTATCAGTATTATTGATGATGGTCTGATTTCCACAAAATCCTTGTAATGGTTTTTTTACCATGTCTTAAGACTCTGCAGTTGAGCTATACTTCACATGCACTAGGATTTAAATCATTTCCACTGATCTTGTTACTTTTTAGCATGGTTCACTAAAACTTATGCCATTCTTATTTAAAATCTTTTGTGAACAACATTGCAAAAGTTTGAAAAGGATTTTCACAACGTGATTGAAACTCAATTATACACCTGATGCCTTCTGTGGTATAAGCACCAGATAGCTCAAGCTAATTTTTTCCGCTACCCACTAAGTATTTCATACACTAAATTGTAATTGGCAAATTATTTCTATACTTAGGAAAATAAGAAAAGCTATCCTTGGGTACAAAATAATAGCGTATATACATTTCTAAATGTTCAATTACATATTTATGGGATCCTTTCCCTAAGAAATAGTTGCTATAAATATAATCAGTTCCAGAAACACAATGTTACCATATTCCAAAAAAGTAATAATAATTTCATTGTGCTGCATTGTGTAAACCTAGGATGCATAATTTGAAAAACACTTTAAAATGTACATTTCATAGAATATGGATATTTAAATTATGAGAACTGAGTCTTCTCACAGCACCACATTTCTAATACAATTTTAGGGCCTATTACTGTTTCCTAGCTAATCATAAATCATTTCTCCATTTGTCAGGTAGTCTGGACTTTGAGCATAATTGAGCCTGAAATATTAAAAGACGGTGTGATTGCATAGGTTATGCATAAGCATGCATTGTAGTTCTTATAACAGCTAACATGCCCACCAACAGCAGGGGATCCTGTTTAATCATGCTGGTAAATGCTGCTGTAAAGCTAAAGACTGAGGGATGTTTTGACACTATAATGTGGTCACTGGTATTTGAGGCATATTTTTTCAAGAAACTAATTTTTTATTCAAGGTATGATTTGCTTGCTTAGCCTGATCATCAGCATTTCCCAGCCTGGTCTATAATAAATTAAATTTGAGCCAACTGGTAACCAAATGAAATATTAGGGGCAAATTTACTTACCTGTGAAAATTCGCCAGTGCTGGCTTCACGCACATCGCAACACTTTGTCAGGTGTAAATTCACCTGGACAACGCTAATTCACGAAGATCCGAAGTTGCGCACAGGGTACCAACCGATTGCGAACTTGCACTTGTGAAAATACGATCAGCAGTTCAAAGTTACGCTAGCGTTGGCTAATTTGCATACGGCATGCAGTTAAAGTACAATGCCCATATATGCTGCAGCAAATACATTACACTACACTACACATTACACTACAAGGCCAGGGAACCTTAATAAAATTATATAGAGTTGTTATAATGGCCTACACATGTGCCCACAGTATAGTTTAGGTGCCATATGTTAACAAACATAGGGGGGAAGGAGGGTACCCCAAAAAAAAATTTAGATCTTTTTCAGCCTATCACCCTGTAAAAAGGAAAATACGCCAGCATTTTTTGGGACTATCTCCTTTTCTTTACTACTTTTCTTCTTGGAGTCAAGGGTTGCTCAGCTGTTAGAGGACTTGGCTTTACAAGTCCTCCCAAGGCATCAATACCTAGATGGAAAACACCTACTTCCATACATATCTTACTGACCCTGCCCACTATTAATGCATAATGTGGATTCTGAACCAATTGTTTTTCTAACTAAAGGTCGCACATTAACTTTCATCGGAAGATTTAGATTTTGGTCCCCAAAAGTTGCTGTGTAGGGATACATTATCCATGTTGGCACTGCTATTGCTACTGATATGGATATGCTAATTGCATATAAATGACATATGTTCCCGCTTTTAAGCATTTTCTTTTCAACATTCTTTTCAGTATGTTTATACATGTACCTCTACAACTCTCTACCCCTCCTCTTAATCCGTGTACCCCCATTTACAGGCTGCTGGATTAACACACCATCCTTTAACCCTTTTCCTATATACTGTGTGCATGTTTTTTTTTGACAAATGGCACATGTCAATGGAACTGTTTGGTGCAGCTTTATTTTCTACAATTGATAGAATGTGTGCATCTGCCTGTTGCTCTATCAGTTGCTCCTATAGCAATGCTGTGTGATATACCTCTGCTTTGGAAAGCGCACAATAGAACAAGGTGAGGGAGGGGTTGCGTTACACTGTAAACCTAAGGGATGCTGGGAAATAATTTGTCAAAGCTTTATGGTTTCCTTTAAATCTCTTATGTCTGTATAAAAATAAATATAATTATTTCTAGAAGTTCAGACAGTGTTTATACACTTTTTCTATATAAGCCCAACTGAATGAGTTCATGTCAAAAAGGGGGAACATTCATTATAATGTGTACTCCAGTCTGGCCACAGCACTATAAAAGCACAACAAAGCATGCAGGAAGTGCTGACTAGAAGAAGATTAGATAATCTTATTTTATATCTAATGGACATTTTGGGCATTTAGCAAAATGTGAGTCTAAAAATAAATTAACATTTTTGACATTTCTCAAAGGACATAAACTTCACTGGCAGAAAAAGTGCATATTTTACAAGTAACCATAGTGAATACATATCATCAAGGTTGTTTTTCAGACTTGTTACCATGACTTAAAAATGTTTTGCTCTGAATAAAAACACATGGCAGCACTTGCACAAGTAAAAAATATTCATTTTTTAATGTCAAGAATGCCCAATGAAATGGAAACGATTGGTCTTCAACGAATAATGCTAATTCTCAATAATAAAATATACAGTAAAATATGCAAATTAAAAATGCATATCTTTGTAAAACTGTGACTTGTTTATTAACACTGCCTTTGTTAGTTGGAGGATGTTGGCAGTTGTACTTCAACATTTGTCAGCATCAGGTTGGAAAACTCTACATATATAATTGGGGAAAATGGTTAGTTAGGAATGATGTTCATTTATTATCTTTATTTGGTCTTATTATATATTTATATAGCCAATATCCTTATAACCCTAATCGATTAATGTTCACCCTGCAACTGGTTCATTCTTGTGGGCCTTTATTAGGTTTAAAAAGTATAAAGAAGGATGTTGGGCTGGAATGTGGTGTGGAAAGTGATAGGTCCCATGAGAATAGAAGGCAGAGAAGCCATTGGGGCAGGTCTCTTATTAAGTAGTAGCAGTTTTATGACTAAATCTAGATTACGTTTAGTAAAGTAAAGGTCTAATTCTATATCTGAGGGGACATGGTGTTTAATTTATGTTTCTGCAATTAAAGATTAATATACTGTAGTTTTTCTTATCTCTGCTCTTTTTTTTTAGGTAAACATACAATTTTTAATCCATATTATACATAAAAAAGTCCAAGTTGCACAGTAGATCCTACACCTGCAAGGCATCAAACTTGAGTCAAATAATGGTGCCCTTCTAAGAAAAATAACTAATCAGAAATTACAGAAAAGACTATGCAGACCAGCAAGAAAATTTCAGAGATTTCACTGAAACTTAAATTATTCTGTTCCAGAGAAACAATGCTTTGGCAAAACAAAATACTAGCAGCTTTAACTTCTCTAATCACTAAAGGCATGTCAGATACAAGAATGTTAACAAAATCAAAACATATCAAGGATTTAGCCTTCTTCTTGAGGATTACTCCAGATTATACTGTAGCTGATCCTATTAATCAAAGTGTAATACAACACCACATTGTATCATATTTATTAAATGAACAGAGTACTCCACTTATATAACATTTTTTAATGAGCTGTAGTGAACTGTCTGTTGACCCTTTCATAAACATACCCACTAGTGTTTAAAAACCAGGTTTAAATCCCCTGGTGTGGCCAACTATTTTTGGGGCCTAAATTGAAGATGGGAGGGGAAGTGATACCTTTTCCCTAGTGAAGTGTGCAGAATGTGTCACTGTTGTACAGTTTCTTTATAAAGCTGAGCTGTCATGTGTTAATTCTCTTTTCCCTTTCACCCTTGGGAAAGGACAGTGACAGTGTCCACCCAGAGTTGGGGAGACCATATGGGTACCCCAGTGCTGGGTTTATATTACTTATGATTTTATATTGCCTTTTTCTTCCAGTTATATAAAGTTATATTTGTTTGCTGCACTTGTGTGTTATATTATTGTTTCCTAATGGGGCCACCCGTAGATGCAATTCCAGGATCCCACTAGGTGGAGGCACTGTGCTAAGAAAATCACAGTATCTTTCATATAGCAAAGGTGATTCAGGCCCTGTATTGAAAATTATATGTAATTTATACCAAGACTTTTTAGGAAGAAATAAATTTAAGGGCCAGATTCAATTCATTGAGAAAATGGTTTATCATGTGAAAAGTCATGGACAAGATTCAATTTGAGATGCAATTCAATTCAGAAAACTTATCTCATTGTTTATATTGGGAAAAAAATGTAAACTGAATTTGAAGAAAAAAAAATTTTCTCCTCTTTTGAATCTTGTCCATCACTTTTTACGTTATAAACCATATGATAACTTTCTCTCACAGAACTAAATTTGACCAAAAGTCTCTGCAAAGTGCATGAAGCCTAACAAAGTAGACTAAATTCACAGTTAGAGAATTTACACATTTGTATACTTTCATAATACATGCAGGGCATTGATATATCTCCAACACAAAAAAACAGTAAGAAACAGTAAAGAAATATAATTTTATCTACCTTCTTGTTTGTTCCTTCATCAAAGTATCACTGTTACAGTTTGAATCTGTGTAGCTGGTTTCAGCATATCTAGAAGGAAGGAATTTACCCCATTTACTCTGAAGTTAAAGTTTCATGATTATACAACTGATGCATTGTTCTCGTACTCCACATAATTTCTGTTACCTTGAATAGCAGTTTAGAAGACCTGAATTAGCTCAGATCTATGGCAACATTTGTGACACCTGTACCCATTTCTTTAAGTGTGATGCTGGGAACCCTGGAGCTATGGCATGCTCTGGAAGTGGCGACACCTCCAAGGTTCCCATGCGTCAATAGGTGCAGCAACACTTGATTAGGAACGGAAGGCAGGAAGGATTGAGCAGTGCTGAACCCAACTATACAAACAGGGACAGATTTACATAGCAGGTGACCCTAGGCCCGCTGCCGTTCATTGTCCTGTTTACTCCCCTTCCTTTGTGCACATGCGCAAAGTTTCAGCATCGAGTACTGGGGACTGGGGCACAGAAAATTTTAAAAACTATTATATCTCCTGCGAATCACCAGTGCATCCAAACCAATGTGGGTATGGTTCGGCGGTATGCAGCCCGCCTAAATTTCCACAAATCCAGGCTTGTATATGGAAGGCAAGTACCTTTAATGAAAGTGGTTTTATGAGCAACTGCCCTATAACCTCTATGTTCGTTAAATCCAACAGAAAACATTAACATATATTAAGAACAAGTTTAAACAACAAAGTGGCAGAATGACTGTACAGGTATTTTATTATTTACATTTGTTTGCCATTTCATGCCAATACTGTATAGTTGTATGAAACACAATCTAAAATCTCTAGTTTATCTAAAACCATGCTTCAGATGTATTTTTCATGGCACTAAACAGGTAACGATTAAAAAATCAAACATCAGCTCACAAAGTACTAAGTTAACAGCAATTCTCTTGGAACAAAGTTATTATATAAATTATACATAAAAACCAGTGTAACCTTTCCCTGACCCTGTGGTGGCATTCCAATGTGTTCTGGCCTGCCATGCCTTTGATGTGTAGCTGAAGGACAAAGAAGCCCATTGAGTGCTCACTTGTCCAAAACATGGCTCCATATGTCAAATTAAGGTGACACTGACACTTATTCAGCTCTTGGTGTGTGCTGCCGCACATCCATATATCTGGAAAGCCACATTCTTTATACACAACCATTCTGACAAAAATAATTATTAATGTTTTGGAGTACAACAGAAAGAAAAATACTGAACCCTTGGGTAAACTAGTTATATGTAGAAAACAAGTTATATTTAGGAAGCACATCAGGGAATATGCAATCTTTTCCCCTTTATGTGATTCACATAGCAGGCACAAATTAATTTGCCTTCCAGAAAAGGAAGTTCTCCCTTCAAAACACAGAACAGATCTGTAGTTGTTCACCACTAGACGCATGGGGGCAGATTCACTAAAGGGCAAAGTGGCTAATGCTAGCGACTTTTTGCCAGTGTTACCACCTGCAGGGACATCGCCAATTCACTAACAGGCTGGGCACAATTTTCTAGCTAACGGGACCTTCGCTAGCGTTCATTGGCACTCTATCGCCAGGCGAACGATCGTTACTCTGCAAATTCAGATTTTACTGAAAGTTACCTATTTCACCAGAATAGATTTCACCACCTCAGACCAGACGAAGTGCTAAAAAGAAGCTAGATCTCCCTCAATCTTCTGTCACTTCCATCATATCCTGTGTGCCGAAAATGCAATAAAGTTAAAAAAACGCTTTTCCTTTTTTTAAGCGGGATTGGCTGCAAAAGTCCTAACTTACTTTTTTGGGTAACTGGTTTTCTCCACACATTTTATAACATATGGAACATTAATTTTACAGTGGGCTGATGTGTAGGGCATTATATTAACTCTCTTGTCTTTATTAAGGTTCCATGAACATGTGTAATAAAAAGTGGTAACTTCAAGCATTTGCACCAACATTTATAATAAAGTTCTCCATAAAACTTTAAATTACCCGGCGTATGCAAATTGACCTAAGCGCAAGATGACTTGTAAATTTTCACTAGGCACAAACGACCGCTAGCACATCTTTGCTAAGAACTGCTCACTCTGCCGAAGTAAAGCTACTGAAAAGTCGCCAGCGTTTGGCGCCCAGGGCGCTACTTCGCATATTCGTGAATTAGCGGCTGGTGATGTGGTGCGATGTGTGCGAAGCAGTTGCTGGCGACAATTCGCCCTTTAGTGTATCTGCCCCATGGAGTTCAACAACTGCAACACTTCCAAGGCATCCACACCTGGGCAAACAACACAGCATTAACTTTAAATTAACTTGCACCTTGAAATATGTTATTTATTTAACATGGTGTCCTTGTGGGTTAGCTTATGTTGGAAAAACCATCACTATACAGTGTGAAAGAGCCCACAATCACAAATCTACCATCCAAAAGGCCCTTGACATAGGAAACTTTGATTTACTCATACCTAAACACTTTTTATTTGAAAGACACAGCCTACCACAGTTTAGAAATATGGCCATTGACCTCGTACCTCCTGCAACTTGAATTTCGCTAAATACTGCCACAATACAGTATTCCCGATGGGGAATAAATAAATTATTGCTTGGATCTCTGATTTTCTAACTTTTAATCATACTCACAACCCCACACAACTTATCTGAACTGTATGTGACTCTCTGTATATGGTGGATTGACAAATAATCGTCCTGACCAGTGGTATTTATAATAACTTTGGTATGTTGGTAAAACCGTGTTCCATGTATGGCCCCTCTTATGCATGGTGTGTTTATACTGATGTTGTAGTATTAAGCAATAACCACTTTTGGGGGTAACTGCCTACATCCCTAAAAGAATTATAAGGCATAGTTGTGGAATTCTACATTCTGAGAGCCCTCTTAGCCTCTTCACTGGCTTACATGTCTGTGAACTTTGTATAGTAATACAGACTGTAATACCTATTGGGGAATACAATACTTGGCTTTTGCTCTAAGTCCCCCTAGTCAATATTTTACCAATTGCTAACAAACACAGACATTGTTGGGGAATGCTATCTCAATGGCTCCCCAGTCTGTCCAACCCATGGGGGTGCTTCTCCCCTGTGAAACCTCTATGATCCCCAATATTTACAGAATAACTGCAAATCTATCCATTGTTACTTTTCACAAACGCACTGTAAATAATAATGCAGCTTGACCACCAAGTATCTGGCAGTACCTGGAATTTTAAAGGAGTCGACTGGAGGCATATGGCCATTGATCACACGGACTTATAGTATGGACTTTGAAGGGGTGTTGTTTTTTACTTAATTTTACAACATTTGAATGCTATGCGTAGTATCTGAATATTCTGAGCAGCTTCAAGAACTTTTATGTGCTCAGCTAAAATGTAGAACTGTAGAAATTAGTTTGTTTTTAATAAAAAGTTGCAGTTGAAATTCCAGCCACTGAATATTATCATCATATAGAAAACTATATCCTTGATAAAACAGGAAAACTAGTGCATAGATTATTTACTGTCCATGTTTGGGGTGATACATGGCAGTCAAAATACCCTTATAAGAGAACTAAAACTTAACTAAAGAAGTAAATGTTGTACATTATGTTTTGGCCTTCTGTACCAGCCTAATGCAACCACAGCCCTTTAGCACAGAAAATTATTATTAACATTATTATTAACTTGTATTTATAGAGTGCCAACATATTTTGCAGCACTGAAGATCTGTGCCACCAAAGATGCCCTTGTAGATATTCTTTTCTGCTGTTTCACTGCACTCTGTGCTGTTTTCAGCTACCTGAGTTATGGGGCCAAACAAAATATATTTTATATCTAGGGTAGAATATACAGTCATATGAAAAAGTTTGGCAATCCCTCTATATTCTTTGGAGTATTGTTTATCATTGGCTGAGCTTTCAAAGTATCAACTTCTTTTTAAAATATAACATGCCTTATGGGAACAGTAGTATTTCAGCAGTGACGTAAAGTTTATTGGATTAACAGAAAATATGCAATATGCATCATAACAAAATTAGACAGGTGCATAAATGGGGGCACCCCAACAAAGACATTACATCAATACTTAGTTGAGCCTTCTTTTGCATGTAACAGCCTCTAGACACCTCCTATAGCCATTGATGAGTGTCTGGATTCTGGATAGCAGTATTTTTAACCATTCATCCATACAAAATCTCTCCAGTTCAGTTAAATTTAATGGCTGCTGAGCATGGACAGCCTGATTCAAATCATCCCATAGATTTTCGATGATATTTAAGTCGGGACTTCTCCCTTTGCATAAATGCTTTTGTAGATTTTGAAGTGTGTTTAGGGTCATTTTCTTGTTGGAATATCTAACCCCTGCATAACTTCAACTTTGTGACTAATGCTTGAACATTATCCTGAAGAATTTGTTGATATTGGGTGAAACTCATCTGACCCTCGACTTTAAAGGGATACTGTCATGGGAATTTTTTTTTTCCAAAATGAATCGGTTAATAGTGCTGCTCCAGCAGAATTTTGCGCTGAAATCCATTTCTCAAAAGAGCAAATAGACAATTTGTCAATTTCCCAGCTGCTCCTGGTCATGTGACTTGTGCTCTGATAAACTTCAATCACTCTTTACTGCTGTACCGCAAGTTGGAGTCATATCACCCCCTCCCTTTTCCGCCCCCAGCAGCCAAACAAAAGAACAATGGGAAGGTAACCAGATAGCAGCTCCCTAACACAAGATAACAGCTGCCTGGTAGATCTAAGAACAACACTCGTAAAAACCCATGTCCCACTGAGACACATTCAGCTACATTGAGAAGGAAAAACAGCAGCCTGCCAGAAAGCATTTCTCTCCTAAAGTGCAGGCACAAGTCACATGACTGGGGGCAGCTGGGAAATTTACAAAATGTCTAGCGCCATGTCAGATTTCAAAATTAAATATAAAAAAATCTGTTTGCTCTTTTGAGAAATGAATTTCAGTGCAGAATTCTGCTGGAGTAGCACTATTAACTGATGCGTTTTGAAAAAAACATGTTTTCCCATGACAGTATCCCTTTAACAAGGGCCCCAGTCCCTGAACTAGCCACACAGCCCCACAGCATGATGGAACCTCCACCAAATTTGACAGTAGGTAGCAGATGTTTTTCTTGGAATGCTATTCTTTTTCTGCCATCAAATTGCTTTTTGTTATGATCTAATAACTAAAGTTGTGTCTCATCAGTCCAAAGCACTTTGTTCCAAAATGACTGGGCTTGTCTAATTGAGCTTTTGCATACAACAAGCAAATCTGTTTGTGGTGTGAGTGCAGAAAGGGCTTCTTTCTCATCACCCTGCCATAAATTGTGCAAATTGCACTGAATTGTAGACTGATGTACAGATTCAACATCTGCAGCAAGATGTTCTTGCAGGTCTTTGGAGGTGATCTTTGGGTTGTCTGTAACCATTCCCACAATCCTCTGCATTTTCTGCTCATGTATTTTTCTTGGCCTGCCAAACCTGGGTTTTACAGCAACTGTGCCTGTGGCCTTCCATTTCCTAATTAAATTCCTTACAGTTTAAACTGACAGTTTAAACCTCTGAGCTTTTTGTAACCTTACCCTAAACCATGATATTGAACAATCTTTGTTTTCAGATCTTTTGAGTGTTGCTTTGAGGATCCCATGCTGTCACTCTTCAGAGGACAGTCAAACAGAAGCACAACTTGCAATTGGCCACCTTAAATACCTTTTCTCATGATTGGACACACCTGCCTATGAAGTTCAAGGCTTAACGAGCTAATCCAACCAATTTGGTGTTGCCAGTTAACAGTATTGAGCAGTTACATGCATTCAAATTAGCAAAATTACAAGGGTACCCAAATTTTTGCACGACCAGTTTTTCACATTTGATTTAATTTCATACAAATGAATACTGCTTCACTAAAAATCGTTGTTCAGAACACACCCCAGTACTCAGATGTTCCTGGGAAATAAAAAACATACCACTGTTATCTTTCTTGTTGAAAGTGGAATAAATTATTATTCAGGGTGAGAGGGGTTCCCAAACTTTTTCATATGACTGTATGTCACAATATAGGGCTGATTAGTAAATAAAACATAATACAGTTACAATTATATGGAAACACTTTAACGAGTGCAATTGGCATCAGAATTTAAATACCAGCTCCCCAGCATTAGTTTCTACTGCAGGCCAGTCTCATTTTCTGCATGATAATTTACAACTACTCCTAAGCTTAGCTTCTCAACAGCTGCTCAAGGCAAAAACCAAGATAGGAAACTATGGATCATTACTACCATAAGAATGCTAAGCCTTTAGGCTGATGCAGTAAGTTCAGTATATAAAATGACATTTCTAGCAATATTACGTTTTGGGGTTTAGTTCTCCTTTAAATGTTTGTCACTATTTCTCATAGAAAAACAAGAGAAATATTATGTTTATGGCATAGTCTGGCAAACATTGGTAGCAGTAGTAGGGCACCTCTAAAGAAATTCTTGAGGAGTACCACCACCACAGAAGTTTTCCAGCACATGTATACACATCAGATTTTCCTTTAATGGGGTGCACGCAGTGTGATATATTTACCATCACATACCTTTCACTTCAACTTCACAAGGATTGCAGCACTCCCTGCATTCCTTGTAAAGTTGGAGTACCACCACAGTCCAGTATCCATCATAGGCAACACATTTCCCATGCATTTCTATTGGAAACAGTGACAGGTAATAAAGGACAATTTAAGCACTGCAGTTCTCTCTGAGTGTACTGCAGCAGTTAGAACACCACATGCCATAGCCCTCAAGAATTTATATATGCAAATGCCATGTGAATTATGACAACAGTTTGATAACTTGTCTCATAGTATAAATCTGACACTCACAGTGCCCTCCTTCCAAGTGTCAGTTGATACATGCTCATCTAGTTGCATTATTACCCAACCCTGCACGCCACTTTTGAAGATTTTCTCTTGAAGTTTAAATGTAGCCAGAATGTCTCCTATCCGACTCTGATCCCTTTTTTTGTTTCCTCTTTACTCCACAGTTTACTCTTCCCCCATGCACTTTACAATGCTAATATATATTGCTGCTGCTGTAATAATAATAATAATAATAATCATGTATTGTTATTATGCAGTAACTTTTAAGCAAATACAAAAATCAGAAGTAAAGAATTACCTCTGTATTTAAGAAGTAGATTAATAATAATAATAATAATGATACCCATTGCTGTATACATAATATATGTAAAATTCATTAAAGGGATATTTCTCTTCACTCCCTTGTTGAAATTCCAGTAGAAAACAGTGTTTGTTTATCCCTGTTCTCTGGGTCTGACAGGAGTCAGTTCTCCTCTGGGTCTTTGAATCAGCTGGCTTGCAACTTTCTTTCAGGAGTGCAGAGAATGTAAACAGTCAGACAGATACTTATACTTAAAGCAATTACATTTTCAAAGTTACATTTTCAAGTAACTTTGAATCCACTGACATTTTTAAATTGTTTTTGGATGGAGGACTACTTTAAGATGGCAAACCCTCATTTATTCTTAAGTATAATGTCATTAATAGTGATGAGCGAATTTGTTCGGATTCGCGGTGAAATTCTGCATTTCACCATCTGAAAAATTTTTTTGTAAAACTGCGGCACAAATTTGGCACGTAAAAATTTGGCGTGACAAAAGAGTTGCCGAGCAAAACACCCATAATAAAAAACGCCCATTGACTTTAATGCATTTGTATAAAAAAGTCACCATTAGAAAAAACTCCCATTGACTTCAATGCATTTGGACACAAAAGTCGCCATAAAAAATCCCATTCACTTTAAAGCAATTGGAGCGAGAAAAGTTGCGCATGTAAAAAAATTGTTGCAAGGAAAAAACATTGATATCCATTGACTTTAATGTGTTTTGCTAATTTTTTACCGTTTTGTGGGACAGATTCGCTCATCGCTAGTCATTAATAAATATGTATTGATTATTCTAATTATTAATTCACACATATATTCATATAACCTACTGTATATTTGCAGTTTGAATTAATTTGGAAACTGTAGAACTGTTGGAAGCACTTAAGGCTGTTGGCGCTTACAGTTATCAGAATGGTATTTTCATGAAGTGTAAATATTTAAAATATGTTTCAGATCCATCAGAAGAACATCGTTTGGAAAGATGCAGAACACTGTATATAAAATGTGAATGAAGAAAGGATGGCAGTGAAGAATTTCATATTGGATTTTTATAGGTTGCACATCTGTCTGAAAAGTGTATGGCCTAATAGGTTTCATAAAACAGCAATTTCTTTTTGAAGTTCATCCTAAATATTGCTAAAGCACAACATTTAGACAGTTGTGATCCCTGTGTAAGTTTATCACATTACTGACTCATTTATATTATTTTATTGACTGTGATGACATTTATTTAAACAATTGTTACCCCCGCCCCATTCCAAAAGACTGAATTCTGTAATGCAAACTTTCCACTCTGACCTTCAGATATGTTTTAACAATGTTCTAATGAGACCACACATAGTGATGTGAGACTAGAGAGTTCCTGTAGTCATTTAATTTTTATCTTGTTTTCTCTATCTAGACTGTGATTAGGATACATGTTTATGGCAGAACTGTCAGCTCTCAGGTATCTGAAGTTTGCCATAAGCATCTTAATGTGATTTTGTGTCTCGTGCTGTAATTGTTTGCTCAGGCAGTCTGTCTCTTAACTGCACAAAAGGAAGTAGGATAACAAGCACAATTATTTTTTATAAGTGAATGTTGGCAAAGGTTAGCAAGTCAATAAATATACTGTACTAGTGCCACAGTTACACAGTCTAAGTAACAAAGAATCAACTGTGTGCTTGGCAAAGCCGTTTGAAAATATTTATATTATCATAGTGGACATTTTGGGATCTTAACTTGTTTTCTACAATTTTCTACAATTTCTACAATTATTTTTTTTATGTATAACCAATACTGAAGATGAAATGATCTTCAGTATGATTACATAGGTTCTTAGACAGATTGTCTGACCTAGGCTGGTAAAAGCAGTACAGGCTTAGTATCCCAAACAGACCAAGAGGTATAAGTAGAAGTAAATTTGTAGTAAAAACGTTGTCAGGACAAACCAGAAGTCAGAATCAGAAAAACCATAAAAAAGTATGGAATACTGCCTAGATAATAAGAATGATCACTTTATTGCATCTCTATTTTCCTGCATCCCTTGATATATACAAACAATGTAATGTGTAATGCAGATTGCCACCTCTGAAGCAAGGAGAATTTTTGAGCACTAAAGTGAAGCATGTAGAGCACCTCATTGAACATACTCTGGCATGTTTTCTTGTAAAGTAGAACCTCCCTGAATCTATCTATATAGCACAAAGTATACCATCATGTCATTATTGAAGTATCATAAATAAAATGTTGCTTCTAAGGGAGGAATACTTTGGTGGGGAGCCACGTGTATACCTCTTTTGTCACCTAACAGCTAGTCTGGGCCCATGTCTCCTCAATGGCTGTTGGTGTTCTGGTGCACTCCCCATAGTCAAATGCTTCCCGTACCTGTTTGCTCATGAGCATGCCCATTTGTCCAAACTCCTGTGCAACTGAATCCAAACTCCTGTGCAGAAAAAGTATTTTCTCCAATTATCATATAGAAACAAAAGCATTGTAGAAATTCCCTTCTTGATAGTACGTCATAGTAAATTATTAATGGTGTCCCAAAGTAGTAGCAACATGTTAAAGGTGCTGTATATAGGGCCAACACTGAGCCACCATGCTGTCAAGATGGTTACTTTTGGTAACCATCATGATGGTTATGCTTGACAAAGGGGTTACGCCCCGAAACGTCGCATCCGCAAATAAACGAGCAAGGGTTTCCCTGCTAGAAATATCCTGTTGTGCCGGTGATTTTCTACTTCTCTGTCTGTCGTGGAGGCTGCCAATACCATCTTCATCGAGCACCAGGTTTCACAAGATTCGGACGGCCACGGTATGCGAGGTGACCCCCCTTTTTCTTCCCAAGATGGTTACTTTTATCACTCCTAAATCCTAAGATTAACATATACTAACTGCTGTTTATTGTATGCAGTGTGGTTAACAAAAAGGAACATTTAAATTACTGATATACTACCCACAGTTTGGGTAGATGAGGAAAACAAGCTATCTATACTGTTGTTACACCTATTGCACTGTGTCTCTGTATTGTTAGTCTACTTTTTAATGCAGAAATTGGTTTGAAAAGCAGCAAGTACTTCTGAAGGCAGAGACTTTACACATCAACTACCAAAAGGCTTTGCCACCAACCAGGGCTAATCCAATGAGGAGCTCCATTGCAGAGATGGCCCCAAGAGATTTGAAAGAGTGACTAGCTGGTCACAGATAGGGTTGCCACCTGGCTGGTAAAAATGATGGTTGATCCCAATGTTATTAATAGACAAAAAAGATAAATATATAGGAAGGCTGGTATTTTTTTCCAGAAAAGATGGCAACCCTAGGATGTGGAACTTGTGGGAAAGTGTGCAGGGTTGGGCAGATCATGGGCTTAATAGGCCTGGTGAGGCAAACCAGGGGTGTTGTCATACATGTGTACGGACTTGGGGTTTGACTTTCCTGGGCAAATAATAGTGAGCGATTTTGTCAGGTTCGTTTAAAACCACTTTGATGAATGTGCTAGAAAGCAGTGTGAGTTTTGTGAGTGTTTGCTATAATGGGGATTTTACATACTGAGCGGTATGATTCACATTGTTCCGTTGGTCAGACCATGGAAAACGTTTTGGAATAACAGGGCATGGCTGGACAAACTAGGGGTGTTGTGATGCATGTTTGGGATGTTTTTCTCATTGTGGCCCACCACCCAGTGTGCCCAGATTACAAATATTCTAAAAATGTGGAGCCTTTGGTCAGGAGGGCCCCACTAACTTCTTAGTATGAGATCCTATAATTACTGATGGTGACCCAGCCTAAAGGTGAAGACTGGTGACACTCATACAAGCTTTTACTGGCTGTAATGGATTTTCACTTTATCAACAGATTTACAGCATTGTTCAGAAGTTTATATTATTACAGTAGGAGCCATAATAATGACCTCTTGACTGAATTCATGTGTGAAATCCTGAGTGCCATCTCTAGAATGAGTCAATAATTTTAACTCTGCATATGAATAACTTTTCCAACCCATCCCCAACTCTAGCACAAATGTACTTCTATAAATCCTGTGGATTTCAGACAGACATTTTATCTTTGTGAAACTCATGTTCTTAACTTTCTGTAAATTTCTTGGTATAGAACTACAAAATTATTCACCGCTTATTAATATTTTTCTGATGAGATCCAGATTAATTGGTTCAGTCAGTTTGATGATCCAAGATTTTGTTTAGAATTAACAACATATCCTTTAATTGTCAATGTATTTTTTAAGTTTTGTTTTGCTAAAGAATGATATTTTTAGAGGGAATCATGGAGAGCCACTCTAACAGCATGAAAACAATTTTTTGGGTCCAAACCCACAAGGGTCATATATCACACATGGTAAAGACTGAAAAATGCAAAGCCACTATATGACTCATTTGTGATTGTGGTAAAAAGGAACTAGACCCCTTGGCTGATCTCGATCATATTTTTCAGTGAGGCCAAAAAATTTCCTCTTTTGATTCTTTGATAAAAAATTCATTCCTGTTGTTCAGGTTGCACATTTTTGTTATCTAAACTGTAATGTAATACTATATCATTAAATGGAAAGCGAGTAGTGATGCTTAATATAATATGTGAATTGCTGTTAAAACAAATCCAAATGAGATCCTTTCATTCAAATGAAACAGGCCTATAGGTGTTGACGTTCAGATGTCTGCATATCCCTTTTTGGGTGATCATTTCATAGTAAACTGTACAATTTATGACAGCTGGAGACCAACAGTAGAGAAGTGATACTCAGTAGCATTAATATAGTTCCCAGCATGGGCTCCACATACTTCATAATGCAGCCATTAGTGGACTGAACTGCCAGAGCACCAGTGTATCTCCCGGTGGGCTCAGGACAGCACTTGGGGGGAGAGACACAGGGCTTTTCTTGGTGGGTGATCCAAATTTAGGCCCTGAGGGCTGGGATAGCAACATTTTTAGAAGTTTATCCTTAGGCAAATGCAAAAACCTCTGCTCACATCTTATCTCTTGTGTGTCTGCATGTGGAGCTACTGCAACTGCATCAGCCTGGGTGCAGACACGCTAAGTGGATTTTGGTGCCAAAATTTATGTGTGTTTTAGTCCCTCCTGCCCCTATCCAGGCAATTTTTGGAAACTAGTCAAACTGCCAAAGAGCCTACTGTGCTGGCCTGACAGTTAAGTATAAGTATTGCAGGGTTTCAGACTGTGGCCTAGAGAATGTACACACTAGCACAACGTATATCTCTCATTAAAACTTATATCTCTCACTATTTGCTTTCCAAAATTCTGATCAAACAAGTGAAAAGTCAATAAATAAAGGCTGGATATAGGAAAGTCAACAAATGTTTATAGAAATAAGCATTTCCAGCTGTGTATGATTAATTACCTAACAGCATAGGTGTTCAAATGTAAAAATACATGGTGGCTGTCAGGCATAACTGTGTGTAATTCCCCCTGCATTTTATATTGTGTAAACATTCCAGGCCCTGAAAGACTAATCACCTAACAATTAATGTGATGTCTAACAGAAACAGTAGCTGTCCCAGGACTGACCCATTGCTGGTCCGGAAAGTCTCTGATTACATCTCACAGGTTCTGTTTATTGTAAATCTTTCTGGTAAACTTTACACGTTGCAGATAAGTGATGAATACAGCATGACATAACATATGCTCTTGGCTCAAGGTGCTAAATACTGGGATGGAAATGTTGTTCTATGTCAAATGATGCATAACATGTTATAAAACTGTTCCTTGGCAGCACTGAATATCTGTCATGTAGGTGTGGGTGGAATCAGAACAAAATGTTACAATGTACAGAATCAGCAGTGTTCTGATACTTAACTACAGAAATGAATACATATCAGATTAGGATATTATGTATCAAACTGATAAAATTGTTGGCAAAAAAGTAATAAAAAAAACTTGATTCCTTTAGAGAACATAAAAGTGAATGAAAAGCAAAGGGCCGACTCGAGATTACATTACACAAGTACTGGAGTCACCTGTGATCTGGATTTAGCCAAAGCTAAAGATTCCCCAAAGGAAAACACCTGAGCAAGTCTGCTGCAGCCACAGTCACATGAAGCCGCACTATGCCGACAGATTCACCTAACACTGCACATTTATGGAATGTGGTTAAAATTATTTAAACATCTAATGGCAGTAGGTACAATTATTCTAGCTCCTCTGTGCGTAATTACGCGTAGGGTGTGCTGCAGTTCTACATATATATACAAAAGTTTGAATGTTACCTAAATAAGGCTCTGCCTGCAATTCTTCAGCTTCTGCAAAACGCAACTGAAAGCTTCTCGCACAGGATGCTGGGAGCTGTAGTGCAGTAAAAGCTGAAGAGACACAGGCTGAAGCTCTACCTATGGCAAGTACCCTACACAGAAGAGCAGCTTGCAAGCAGACGAAAAGGGGTTAAGCTTGCTTTTTCCTCCCCAGTTTCAGATTACAATGAGAAGACTCTTGTTTCCCAGCAGGGTCCTGCTTCCATTCCACTACATTCGCCTTCAGATCTCCCTGGCAGTTTGCTCTATGTTTGTGATTGCGCAAATAGGATAGAGACTCTGCACATTCAATCAGCTTGAATGCATGTTACGAAGTAATTCAGCTGTTCAGAGTGGGATCCATTTGCAGGGGGAGCAGGTACTAACGTTATCAGGAAGGATTAAGTTGCGGGTGTCAGTACAATAAGACTTGATGAAATGTAGTAACACTGGACTCTCACTACAGGGGGTGCCCGGGAGATGGGAATGAGTGAATCATGGACATTTGCCTGAAGGAGTCTTCTCATATGGGATTTATATTGCACCACAGCAACTATTGGAACCTTTAGATGAGACTGTCTTAAAACATGCCCTAGTCAGGACTGGCATTGACCTACCATAGATTTGTTTCTACTGCTGACCTTAACGTGAGGACTAAGGGTTCATTTGAAGGGAAGCTGTGAAGGACTCCCATCCTTTGAGAAAATGATTGTGAACACCTATCTCCTTAGGGTGCTCCTGGTGCTCTTCTGGAGTTGCCATGTTGCGCACGCTTTGCCTGGAAACCATGTCCATTCCAGCTTCATTTACAGAAGACTGCGGAACCATGAAAGAAAGGAGATCCAAAGGGAGATCCTGTCTATTTTGGGGTTACCCCACAGACCCAGACCATTCTCCCCAGGGAAACAGGCCTCTTCTGCCCCCCTGTTTATGCTGGACTTGTACAATGCTATGGCTAAGGAGGATGACCATGGCATGTTGGGCTACACACTTAGTGGGGCAATGATGGAGAGTAGGGGGCTGAGAAAGGGCTATCCTGTCCTTGCCAACGGTTATTCGCGAAAAGCCCAGGCTTATCGGAGCGCTCCACTTGCCACCCAGCGCCCACCTTTAGCCAGTCTGCATGACTCCAACTTTCTCAACGATGCGGACATGGTCATGAGCTTTGTTAACCTAGGTGAGTGTGAGCATTACAACGTGCAAAAATAGCAATTGGTGCTTTGTTCTTATATGCACTTCAATGTACTGTATATATTCGTGTTCAATGTTGAAAATGTGAAAGATAAGTTATAGGGGGAAAATGAGTGTTTGTGACATAGAGAGAGATTTTAATTGTTTCTAATACCTTTTAAATATGTCACCCACCCAATAAATAAATATCATTATTGTAGAATGAAAAAATAGGAAACTTTTCAATGCACGTGAATTAAAAATGTTCAATGGTTCTGTGTATATGTTTGCGATTCAACTGTTTACATTCTCTGCACTACTGTTTCTTTTTTGTGCTCCTGGAACTATGCAGCAGAAGCCAGATGAAGATGAACTAGCTTCTGCTACATCGTTTTAATAGTCAAAACCAAAAATGTCAACATGTATATTGAAACGCTGCTTACTTAGAGTTTTATTTTCCTTCATTAATAAAAACAGTTTTGGGGTGAAGAACCCTTTTTACATGATATACAAGAGGGACATGATTTAATTGCCTGTCCAACTGCAATCCCCTATGTGTCTAAATGAGCCATGTTAATGTAGAACATGCAATATCCAGTGAAAGATAGCATCTCCATACTGCAATCATGTTAACTTTGGGAGCTAGTTCTTTCCTTTCAAAAAAATCAGTTACATTGTGTATTTCAGCGCAATATAATAATGCCAAAGAATGTCTTCTCTCCCAAGATAACGTTGTGCAACCTCTTTCAGCACTTGACTGCTCCATATGTATTTGGGAGATATTATCTGGCTGCTTTAGTTAATAGCTGTGCGGCTCTCTCATTTAAAGACTGACAGATTAGCTATATTATCTTGCCAAATCACCAGAAATCCAATTTCTTAAATCGACTCAAACTGCAAAGTTGCTGCATCAGACTGAAACTGCATCTGACAGGTCACATATTGTACTGATCAGAGTCCTTTTGCCTTGCTTTAGATTGGAGCCTTAGGCACATGTGTTCCTTAGTACAGTACCTGGTTACAGTATTTACAATTTAGGTAGAGTACAGGCTGCCTTTATTTATCCTGTTGGTTTTATTTGTTTGATCGTTATTTCGCACAAGAATAATTGTTTACTCAAGGAGCGATGTAACAATGTCAACGTTTATAATGATGCAACAATGTGTAAATTGTAACGGTTTATTTTTTTCGATTTCCTGTAGTGCTAATGACATCAGGGAATTAGTGCAAAAACCTATGGTTTATACAGGTACAAGTCATGCCGGGAGTTCTTGCCAACACACGGAATCAAGAGACAACTTTAACTCCTTTTCACATTTACAGAATCGAATATATCTGCCTCATTATGAACATATAAAGAGATTATTTGTAGTAACAATTACACTAATAATTATCATCATTATTATTGACACAAAGCAAACATCATAGGCAGCACTGTAACGAGAGCCTAATTAAGGGAACACCCTTAATTAATTTTGATGACATGGACAAAAAAAAAATTGTGTAGCGTAAATTCCTTTGATGTTGAAGTTGTATTTTAACAAGTCGATTAATAACTAGCACAATATAATATATATATAACTGACGGTGTACTTTATAATAATGAGCATTAAGCATAAATAAAGAGTCTATGAACAAAGGAAAGATTCATGCGGCGCTAAAATGTTTTTATAATAATATATTGTAATCTAATAATGAAACACAATAAATCCTATTTACACACAACAATATTGAAACAAAATTGAAAAGTGTAACGGATACATTAATGTACAAAGAATTGGTTGCGAGGTGTAGATGTACAAAACCTGTTCCATGCAGATGTAACATTTCGCATTTAAGCCCTTTTTGGATATAATAGCATTTTGGAACTGCAGCCAGTGCTGAATCCACTGTCCATGGGGAATACATAGAAGTTGTACTAAATGGCAGCTCCTGGGTCGGCAGTTGGTGGAAGCAAGGAAGGAAATGATTAGTTGCCACAGGGCACCCAGGCAGGATTAGATCGGGCACTGGCCTCCACAGAGCAATTCTCTGCTGCTAATAATATTATGACATAAGACAACACAGATTCCACGAACGTTAAACAGAACCAGATATTGAGAACAAAAGGTGCAGTATTCCGATTTCTTCGTGGCCCCCCCCTCAGTCAGAATCAGCTCTGAACTTCTCACCTTTAAAAAGCCCATAAATAAGGCTTTGACTGAAATAAAAAGAAGGCAACAAGTGGGCGCATTCATCTACACGTAAGCTTAAACACTTGGGTGAAATATCAACATCGAATAAAAAAAAGAAAGCATTGCTCAGCGCCGCATGAAAACAATTTCAATTAAAAACCCGCACAGGAAAACATCAGAACTCTAAAATGAGTGTGATGTTCCCACATGATGCCTTAGTACTCTATTATTAGTGTCATTCATACATGATTACACTAATACTCTATAACGAGTGTCATATATTCTGACATAATCTATAATACCCTAATATAAGTGTCATGTTCCCATATGCTGCATTAGTACTTTAATATTAGTGTCATATTCTGATATAATGTATAATACTCTAATATCAGTGTCTATTCCCATATGTTGCATTAGTATTTTAATATTAGTGTCATATTCTGACATATTGTGTGATACTCTAATATTAGTGACATATTCCCATATGCTGCATTAGTACTCTAATATTAGTGGCATATTACTACGAGATGCATGAAAATCTAATATCAGTGTCATATTCCTACATGATACTTTAGTACTCCAACCTTAGTGTAATATTTCGACATTGTCTACTTACAGTATATTATACACAAATTCATTCTAGAAAATAAATTTATACAAAAATTATAATCCTATCTATCTATCTATCTATCTATCTATCTATCTATCTATCTATCTATCTATCTATCTATTTATCTATCTAGCTACTATCTATCTATCTATCTATCTATCTATCTATCTATCTATCTATCTATCTATCTATCTATCTATCTACCTATCTCTGTCTGTCTGTCTGTCTGTCTATATCTATCTATCTATCTATCTATCTATCTATCTATCTATCTATCTATCTATCTATCTATCTATCTATCTATCTATCTATCTATCTATCTAGTTATCTAAGCAGCTATATATCATTTATATTGAGTATTGTATAGCACAGTGTAACTGCAAACAACGAAATGCTTTTATTTTCGATTTCTAAATTGAAATTAGGAAGGTTTATTTTTTACAAAGAAGCAGGGAATAAAAACTGCAGGTATGGGAAATACAGGTAGAAATCCAACTGATTTAGCACATGGGAAGCAAGCCTCTCTGCTGATATATTTTCCATTGACTGGGGACATTGCGCTAATAAAGAGAATTTTTCCAGACCTTGTTTCTTCGCAATAGAAGTTTCTGATATCCAGGTTGTGTACTAGGATATAAGCAATAGAAATGGCCAATGATCAGTATAAAAATGACATGCGATTTGCGACTAATGGGATGGTTCTATTGAACAAGACGTATAAATGAATGTGTCGGAGTCGTTTATGATCTATTAAGAGATGATCTCATTGTTCTGATTACAATTAGGGTAAGTATGCCCAAGAGCTTACAGTCCAAGACTCTTATGAAAGATCTCGCTGACCTTCCCAATTTTAATCTCCTAAAGGGTTTCTGCTTCAATGATATCTTTTCTGAAATGACAGCGGGGAGTGATGGGAGTTGTAGTTTAGTAAGAGACTGCAGAGGAGCACATTGACCGAATTACCAAGAATCCCTGCATACAAGTTGTAAAGTGATGGGTGAAACGCCTTTAATGTAATGTTTGGCCATGGTGAGAAGGTGTGAAGAGGAGAAACTAGTTCTCGCCGAAAGGAAAGGGTTGAGGAGAGAGCACAGATCAAAAACTCCAGTGACAAGCACAGATCTGACTTCATTCCTCCCATCACATTCTTGCCTTTAATTGAAACACGTTACTAGCACATCTCCCATCTGAAAAACAAGAAGATCTCCCAGCTACAAAGAGGGACAGAAGGAAGGATCCGACTTTGTCATTCTGATGTGCTGGAGCCGCCGCCCAGTCCGGGAGCTACACGGGGCGCAGAGCGAGAGGTCACTCACCCGAGCACATTCCTCCCAGCAACCCCTTGGGGCGACTCAGACGCTAAATCAATTGGTTCCGCTTGGAATGTATCCATCAAGGTTTAGATTAAGCCCCAAGCAGGAGAAAATGAACAGTTTATGAAGTGGCAGTAAGGCTCCCCTGGGTTTGCTTGGGACTCTGCCATTTGGAATGCTTTCCCACACCCCTGCCTTCTCAAATAAATCCCTTTGTTCTTCTCTACCTATAAACTCAGATGCCTTTTATTACTCGCCCACATGATATAATGACCGGACCTTTATTTCCACCTGATCTTCCTTTAAACCCCGTCTCAGAATATTAAAACAAAAATGTATCATTTAGACAGGACGCGCGAAAATTTGGTATAACTACATTATTATTATCATTATCTCAATATTATTCGGGGGATTTATTGTGCTAAGAATAAACACACAACCACAGTACAGTCGCAACGCACTTTTACGAATAAGCGCTTTCCACTGGCTGTGTGCGAGCGCTTTGCGGCCTGGTCTGTATCAGCGCCTCACGGGTACACAGCACAAATGCCCTCCTTGTCCCGTAGAAGCCTGCCATATTTTCCCTTAGTTACCTTCCATCCCTTAATCCCCATTCAATAACACTGGCTGAGCCGTGGGAAAGCTCTTGTTGCTGTTAGTGGAAGTGGCAGTGTGGGTGCCGGGATCGCCCATGAGGAGAGGCCTGAAGCGAACAAGAGGCGCCATTGTTCCCTCTGTATTTATGAATGAGTCACGCAGCACTCATACATTATATTTTATTGGCTATGGCGTAGGGTTTCCCCATTTGCTCATCTAATAAAATGAAACACCGGTCTGGCAAAGGGGAAAAATGCACCTCCACCGTGCTGGGAATGAAAGAACGAAACAAGATTATCTCTCTGAAAGATTTATGCGTTATTCCAACTGGAGCCGAATTCTCATGTGAAAGGCGATGAATGTCTGGAACTGGAGGGGGGCTGTTTACATCTTCCTTTATCTGCAGGGGGCCATGTCTGATTAGAAGTAGTTTGTTAAACTGTGCATCCTTCAGCTTCCACGTTACCCTGTGCCTCTTTCAATTTCTGAGGTGACTGATGCTTTTAATATCCTGTGTCATACAAAAGTGTCAGTACCTCAGGGGATAATGCAACATGGCTGACATGGCTGGGACAGTTTTATTGGTCAACAACAAATGCATTAATTCATTATTACCTATTTAATAATAAAATACACAGATCAAATAACTCTTGATACATTGTACTATGCCATGTGTTGAACTACTTATTCATTAACATACACTGACAGCCTTCCTCAGTCATAGGTTGCCCATCCCTAACTGCTGGTTTCTCAGGTACTTGGGAGTATTGCTCAGTTTGTTGCCTGAAGATGAATAAATTGGGTTTTAGTTTGCTGTCTGAATATGAATAATCAATAAAACCTAGAGCTGGCACACTGCCGTAGCTTATTTCCCCCCAGTAATTTGTTCCAAATGGAAGGTCGGTGCCTTTTCTACCGAATGATTATTTTCTCTTCGTGTTTTGTGGAAGGATGATAAGAGAAATATACTCAGGAAGTAAATGAACTATCATGGATATGTTTGTGGGGATGGGGGGCAGGACATTTTTGTTGAATGGATCATTATGGTATATACAGACAGATGACACCTGTAGAATGAGTTCACTACAGTGGAGAATAGACTTCCTCACATATAGGCCCAGATTAACTAAAGAGCAATTACCACTTGTTTAGAATCTTAAATTGTCAGTAATTATCTCTGGGATAATAACTTCCAATTTACTGACATTTTTGGTCTTAAATGAGTGCTTTAACTTCTTAAACTTTTCCCTTATGCTGTTCCATTTGCTAAAATAAGCATTTTAGCAAAATGGACCCTTAAAAAATGACTCCATGTTATATAAAAATGGTTTCTAGCATAAGGGAGTGATTACTCGGTTAATAGCATTCTATGCAAACACAGAAGGGAGAGGAAGGGCATGCAAAGTGGCACTAGAAGCTTGTGCTGGCCCTCAGTGGACAGAAAACTGCAAGAGTAGTGGAGCAGGTTGATGACTTTCAAATAACAAAGTCCACAACTTATGTGTAGTTTACTTATAGATGCATAGTACTACATGTTTTGGACCGTATAGGTCCTTCTTCTGGTGAAGTTTGTTTTTAAATGTTCCCTATTGCTAAAATGAAGAAATATTGACATTTAATAAATCTGGATCAATCTGCAATATCTATCATTGTAGCTGTACCATTTGCTGCCTGGACATGTGTTGCTGACTTTAATTATTCCTGTAGGAGAATTATGAGAGCCAGGAGGCTTGTCACGTAGGTATAACAACATCGGCAGTAAAAATGAGCAATTTCTAATCTGCATATGTGATATGTACAGACAACTAACTAAAATTATGGAACATTTGTAAATAATGTGCATTGGAAAGTTGCTTAGAATGATAGACAAAATGTATTTTATAGGCTTAAAACTGAAAGGTGTGGTTCACACCTTTAGTATGTTATAGAATGGCCAGTTCTAAGCAACTTTTCAATTGCCCTTCATTATTTATTTTGTATAGTTTTTCAATTATATGCCTTCTTCTTCTGACACTTTCCAGCTTTCAAATGGGGTCACCAGAGCCGGGTCAGGCGCCCTAGGCAACCTAGTCGCTCATGGCGCCGACTGGGCTCGGGCATGCGAATAGACGCGCATACGCAAGCAGACAGTCAGGCAGAGAGGGGACTGGACTAGGATGCAGAGAAGGAACGTGCTTGGCGCCCCCCCCCCTCTTTACGCCCTCGGTACATGCCTACTCTGCCTACCCCTAGTTCTGGCCCTGGGGTCACTAACCCCATCTACAAAACAAATGTTTTGTAAAGCTACAAATGTATTGTTATTGCTACCTTTTATTGCTCATATTTCTATTTAGGCCTCTCCTATTCATATTCCAGTCTCTCATTCAAATCAGTGCATGGTTGCTTTGGTAATTTGGCCCTAGCAACCACATGGCTGAAGTTGCAAATTGGAAAGCTGCTGAATTAAAAGCTAAATAACTAAAAAAAACACAAATAATAAAAAATTAAGATCAATTGCAAGTTGTCTCAGAATATCACTCTCTACATCATACTAAAAGTTAACTCAAAGGAAAAAAACCCCTTTAAAGGATATCACTATACTATATAAACAGGTGATTAGGAGCAATATACACCTACAGTGTGTATATACAGTACACCTTTTTTGCACATTAAATAGAGCTTGTGTTAACAATGAAATTTCATTAAAAGAACAGTATATTTTCCTAATGCTTTGCTATTTTAAAAAACTAATGGAGAATTGTTTTCCCCCAATTCGTTCTCCTTCTCTCCCCTTTAAACCGGATAATTTGTTTCGAAGGCCAATAGCACACTAGGCTGTTTCTCCACCTGCACAGATAAAGCTGATCCAAGTGAATCCATTTCCATTTGTTCCTTGCTGTAAATGTAAATGATAGACATGGCTTTGGCCTGTGTGCACACATAGAGCTAACACATACACATGTTTTCTGACCAATCTGGTCAGGGGGTTTCAATGTTTAGGCCCAATTTGTTCATTCACACTGCAAACAGAATTGATTTGCCTGTTAAGCTTGTGGCCTGGTTGAGCTGATCTCAACAGATCACCCAAACTAATTTCATGGTTTGGTTATGTCCATACAGACACAGATGGCATGAACCAGCAAACAGATATTCTTTCTAATTACATTAGAAACTAGAACAGTAAGAGTGCCTCACAGTCAAAAGCTCACCAATAAAAACACAGACTTAAGCCCCAGACCTACAGGCTACAGCTTGAGGATGTAATCCATACCATAAGATCCAGCAGGTACTCTCAGATCCCAAATCCAAGTGTGATAAAAGAGAAGTAAACTTTATTGTAATTACATATGAGGTAGAAATAAATTGCATGTGTGGTTGTCTTTACTGTAATTAGAAGTTCAATAGTAACTGTGTGAATATTTGAGCAAATTATACTGCTCACTACAGAAGAATTCTGATTGGTTAATTTTTTTGAAGGGGTTCACCTTTGAATTTGAAGAGTCAGCAAAAAAGGCACATAATTCAAAAACTATAAAAAACAAATAATGAAGACCAACAGAAAACTTGCTTAGAATTTGCCATTCTATAAAATACTAGTTATCTTAAAGATGAACCACCCCTTTAACAGTGCTTCATTTTATAAAGTTACAATTTGTACAATTTAGTGTAGTATTACCTGATACTTTTCCTCCTACTGGTTTTAGACCTTTGTCGGGGGATCCATAGATTACTTATTAATACAAGTTATTTACCTTTTTTAAAAATTTATGTATGATCCTTAAACTTTGCTGTATGGCTTGTACTAACTCATAGTGCCTAGGCTGGCTTTCAAAGATAAAATTTCAGATGCAGTAAGCTTTCTTCAAACTGTGGTAACATCAGTCAGATTAGATCTTGGTCCTAAAGTTGCTTCTCAATGGTGTGAAGGGTGGCGCTATTTAAATTAATATGTTGCACTTAGGCGCAGCGTAATGAATGTGCCTTATGCGATGAGGAGTTGGCGAGGGACTGGCTGCTGTTTAAATTATGCTCATTGCAATAAGCTGTACTGCTGTGGGTTGCTGGGTGGCTAATCCCTGGCCTATAGCCATCGATGGTGACTGCAATTCAGTACGTCAGTCAAATACAGTTTTCATGTTGTAGAAAGCCTGACTTTGGCCTTATGGTACATGGCCAAAAGAAGGGCTATTTATTTCTTGCACTATGTATCAGCCTGCAATGCCACCTTAACCACAGTTTGTATCATTATGCCCCCAAATTAAGTTTCCACTACTTTGAGAGGCTAGTGGAGACCTACTGACAAAGGGCAAGATCTAGAGGGAGCTTAGGAAGCTGCCCTAGAGATAATGCAGTTGGTTTTTAGACAAGGTTGCATAGAAAGGTGACCAGAAGTCCCTTCCCAACAACCAGAGTCCTGCAAGAAGTAATTGAAAGCAAACATGGTAAGGTAGCTGGAACATGGACAGGACATCAAATGAAGATGTGGTAGGACCTAGCAAACCATATCATACTGCTCTGGCATGTTTTTTCTGATGCTCTGGGTTGGAAACTTTGTAGAAGTTTTTCTGTGGCTAAATGGTATGGCTTTGGCAGGACAATCAATTGACATGCCAGGCCCATGGAGAGATGCAAATGCTATTTAACTAGTTAACATATGAAATATTGTGGTCATATTTATTGGAAACCTGTGTAGTGCCATTTAATGTAAGGTTACCAGATCACTTCCAATAAGTACAAGTTGCTCTGCCACACTGAATCCAACTGCTTTAATTAAATTCAGCACTTGTAGCTACATTTTCTAGAAGTTTCCATATGATCTAACCTAAATTCCATACAAGGGCTTCTCTAACTTTGATTCAGTATATCTAATTACACTGTGATTATATATATTACTACAGAATTAACTATTGGGAAAAAATGCTGAATTATGGTTTTCTAAGATTGATTTGTGTCTGACACTTTTTATGGAAATTCTGATGAAATTTCAATCACAAGTTTTTCTGGTAATAAACTATTTTTATTATTATTATCATCATCACAATTGTCATTATTTTATTACAGCAGAACCCCCATTTTACATTTTTCAGGGGACCAGGATAGCATTATGTAAAATCTGGGAAAACGTAAAATCAGGGAAATATGTTAAAGTTACTTTTTCTTCAAGTACTAAAAAGGATATAAGCACAGGCAGTGTCGGACTGGCCCGGCGGGACACCGGGAAAAAACCCGGTGGGCCCCGACCCTCGTGGGCCCCCGCCGGGCCAGACCCCCTCTAATAGTATAAAAAAATGTTAAAAAGTTTTCGGCGATGCGCATCGCATCACCGCTTGCGCATGCGCATCGGCGCTTGCGCATGCGTATCGGCGCTTGCGCGCCGAGAAGTGCGCTCGCGCATGCGCGCAGTAGGGGGGCGGGGGCCCTGGACCAGCAGTCCCGGTGGGCCCCGGTCCCCCCAGTCCGACCCTGAGCACAGGAGTCTGTTTTACTTTGAAAAACAATATTTACTGTGTTAATAACAAGGTTTGAGCATTGCATTGTTAATGTTACACTAATGGGGGCATGTGCAAGGCTCTCTGTCAGTCACATACACAACCTATAAGCAATACGTTTTTGGTGCAGGACTGTATAAGGGGCAGACTAATTGGAATTGACCATTTACAGGCAGAACCATGGAACAATATACATCTGGTTAGTATTATAAACCTCTTTTTTTCTTAATAATAATATTCATAGAGGAAAAAAAACAGTTTTTGGGTACATCAGGACAAAATTTTGATGTCAAATCTGGGAAAACACTTAAAATCAGGGAAATGCACCCATTGAAATGCATTATAAATTGGTGGGGCCACAAATCAAGAATATAAAATGCATGAAAACTTAAATCAGGGTACTTAAAATCAAGGTTTCACTGTATATAAAACCAGCAAGTTATGCAGTGCTTTACAATAATATTATAATAAACAGGAATTGTATCTAATCATTATTGTCAAATACAGCTTAGCAAATTATAGCTGTGACTTTCAAAATTCATGAAAACTATTCTAGAATAATATCTAAATACCAACAGAAATATTGCATATTTCTATGCTTATTTTACTCTCACAGAACTTGGAGGGGGGTCCACAATCAATGTCGGACCTCTGCAGCGTGAAACAGACTTCTCTTTTCAGTTAGACTGTTTGGCAGACTCTTTAGCGGCAAAGATTTAGTGGTTAATTTAAAATATGTTGCGTGGACAGTTCATTTGCCATTTACAGTATGTTTTATTGTAAATTTCCTCTTTTGAATGGATGGATTATAAACTTTTATGCAGTTTCCCCCTAAAACTTTATCCATTAAGTAACTGCCTTTTAGTTTATAATTTCATTTTATTCAAAAGGTTTCTTTGGCTTCTGAATTGCCAGCAAAAGAAGTCAGGTTACGTACTGTACACAATAAATATACTATGATGTGTAGTTTACTTAATCTAAAAGGAAATAGGCAACTTCCTGCCCAATCTGGGAACATGTTCACAGTTTAAAAACACAAGTAGAAGGGGAGAGTAGAAATGTAATTAATATAGTCTTTCAGAAATTGCTGAAAGTAACAAGGTCAGTACATGGATATTCAATAATCTTTTCTCACTGCCGCTGTCACCTCCCCCCTCCAAAAACAAACTCAACTAAAACCACTGGCATAACTCTATATGTTCTGTTAAGTCTTGTTATTTTTGGTTGTACAGAAATTTATACCAGATACAAGATCATGTAGGTCGAAATTGCAGTATGCACTTAACCATTACAATAAAACGGCAGTAATTTATTGTATATTGCAAGAATCCTTATTTTTATTTGAACCAAAAATGAAGATTAAAGTAAACTTGCACACAGAGTTGGGCATTAGGTCCTATGTCAGATTGTTCATAGGATCCATTTAGTAAGAGTGAGCTTAGATGAGAGAGAGATGCTAAACTAAAAGTTCAGTTCAGCAGCATAATACTGCTAGTATTTTTTAAACACTTAAAAAAAAAATGAAGGTAAAATGCAAGAAAGAGCACAATATTTTTAAAATTTTTGGTTTACATTCCCCTTAATCATTTAGAATAATCGTGATGAAAAGGTATATATGACTCTCAAAACTACTCCAGACCACAAAAAGCGATTAGTTGCCCTAGGTTTTGACTGTTGTAATCACAACCAATTAGAAGGATCTAAGTGAGCGCTGAATACCATATGCCTCATGAATTATTGTTCAATTTCAAAGTCAACTAAATCAGTACTTTCTTTGTACTTGACTTAGAACTATTGGTAACTTCTCTGGAAACCATTTATCCTTTAAAGTCATTTGCAGCGAAGTGGCTAATGGGTTAATGGGCTAGTGAAAACCTTCAGACGAATTTAAATTTAAATAAAACTGTTTTTGAAACACTTGACCAGACCAGAGTCACAAGGGCTCAGTATGTTACATAATGCACATTTGCAACTCAACAAGACCCTTGTAGTTTTCATGAGTAATTATTTTAGGCAACCTTCAGTTGTGTGCTTATGAGAGTAGGGGACTCCTTAGCATATTATCTGCATCTGTCTCACTGGGATCACTTTAGTGATACTACGCTTATTTTTTTGTTCAATTTCTAACCCCATCCTTAATTTATGCAAGTTTAAAAAAGCTCAACTATTATAATTTTAAGTCATTTCTGTAATAAAATGCTTTGACTAATGCTAAATTATAATGTTACTTTAGCCATAAGTGCATTTTGTTGCAAACAATTGCTGCCTACACCTTGACATTCCACCAAGAAATGTGACCAGTGCATGTAGCTTGCAGTAGTTATGTCACAGGACCACTGAAGTTATTGAAGTAAAAAGCTATTTGTTGTTCTTTCTTTTTATCCAGTCTGCAGTGTTATTTCCCAGAATTCCAATGTAATTGTGGCTACAAGAGGCTTTGTGCGTGGCATAATTACTGTTGATGTGTCAAAATGAATGCAGTTGCAATTACCACCATGTTCAGGGTTTTCCAACATCTACTGTATGAAGGTACATGATGCAGAAGTGTATGATTCAGTACAAGAGTCAGGATGGAAGCAACTATATGGTAGTTTTGAGGAATGTGTTTATTCTCAAGTGCCTTTAAAGGGGTTGTCCGCCTTTGATTGAACTTTTAGTATGAAGTAGAGAGTGGTATTCTGAGAAAATACACAATTTCATTATTTATTATTTATGGTTTTTGAGTTAATTAGCTTTTTATTTAGCGGCTTACCAGTTTGGTTGTTAGGGTCAAACTTCCCCTAGCAGCCATGCAGTGATTTGAATAAGACACTGAAAAATTAATAGAAGAGGGCCTGAATAGAAAGATAAGTAATAAAAAGTAGCAATAACAGCATATTCACATAGCCACGTGCATTACATCAGTTCTATCATGTTTAAGAGTGTGCTAATAACAACAGTAACATATTATACTTATATGTATTTAGCTTTATTAAATGATGAAGGTTACAGTTTATTTTGATATACCAATTGATTGGAAAAAAAAAATTTATTGCAAAAACCTCTCTCTGTAAACACTGCGAGTGGGTACAGCTCATCAGTTTACTTGCATGGAACAAAGTAGGCCCTAAAATCCAAATAGAGATAGAAAGAAACTTGTGTGCAGCTTGACCAACATGAGTCTGAGATGCCATTTTTGGATGTTTTAATAACTCTCTCCTGTGTAATGTTATATTGCTATTTCGGTTTTGGGGGAAAAAAACCAGTTCAACATTTTTAGTTTTAAGCCCTGCGAACTGTGCATGATTGGCTTTCAAATAAATCTGCATAAGCAGATGTTCTACATATGACTGTACATATAACGATTTCATCAAGGCAGCCTTTTTCTGTTCTTATTAATTGCCTGTCCCTTATGGAAGACAACAAACAGCTTTTCAACAGTTTCACATTTCTATCATCATAACGGAGTTTGTTAAAAGTGTATAAACCAGTCAGCAGAGAGATCTTTAAAATGAATTAATGCTTTATGTCAATCGAGAAGGAAGAATTTGCCAAAGATACCAAGCCAAAAAGGTGGGTCATCATCTTGAAAAAGATCTCAGGTCCCCTGAGGACTCTGTCCTGAAGTAAACTGAACTAAAACTAGCTTAGTTATATGTACAGCTGGTGAATAGGTTGAATTATTTTAAAGAGACGACTCTGGGCTGAGCAAATACTACTGTGTGAGGATGTATCATTATGTATCATTACTCTAGGATAAGACTACGTTTGCATGATGGTGATGATGCTTTTGGAATAAGTTTATATTTTAAATAAGATTTCACTATGATACTTCTAGGCTGTACAAAATTACCTTTTAATACCATAAATTCTTTATTCATATAAGAACTAGAATTTTAGGAAACTAAAGTCTTTCAAAATATTTGGCTTGACTGAATGTGCCTCTGTCATGGGTTTGCTTTATGAAAAAAGAGATTAAAAATCCTAAAATGTTATATGTTAGACTCCCATAACTAGCTATACTTCAATATGTGAGAGTTTTCTGAATACTCCCACACTCTGCTAGGGCACTGATATCAGCAGCACATGCACAGAGAGTGTTGAGAAACATTTGATCATGTCTAACTGGGTTGGCACATGGCATACAGAGCAAGTGTTGGGCATCTTACTAAAGTACGACAGGCAGCCATATTTGGAAGATATGGTTGTGTTTTTTTTTAACTTTAATGTAATGGTCTTCTGTTCCTTTGGGCTGTATAGTAGTTCTATGACTGCTATATACATCGAATGTATTTTTTAGTGCCTACAAACCCCCTTTCAAAATGTTTTAAGTCATTGGGCGAAGTTTATAAATGAGCCCCCGGTATCATTGAGGGATGGCACAAGCATGATTGAAGCTGGAATGCTTGCTTGTGAACCAAAGCTACTGAAGCTTAGATGTGATTTACCCTGATTCATAAGAGAGTAGCTGGAGTAGCTGCTAATCACACAATATGGCTATGGATCTTAAATTACATAAGCCACATAGATAAATGGCTAGCTGGGATTCCCATTTCAACAATAAATCACAATAAGTGTGCCAGGACTTTCCTCTGCACACAAAACATGGCTGAAACACGGCCAATAAACTGGCTTTACCTTCTCTAGAACAGTTTTGTCGATTTGAACACACAGGGTTGAACTTGATAAACTTATGCATTTTTAAGCCTTAGACTGATGCCACATGGTTCTATATCTTGGCCTGCACAGGCCGAGAATCAGACCCTTTTCTCACATCATCCTTACTCTTTGCAGGCACACGCTGTGGATTATGACCATGAAATTTGAGAGTTTTCAAGCCAAATGCGAGCATAGGGCCTGATTCTCAGTCTGCGTTTTTCAGCCCCGTGTAGCATCAGCCTAACATTCTGTTCAACTTTGATGTGTTTTATGAATACATTCATAGGTGAAAACCAGATGTTAGTAGTGATTAAAAAGTGTTTGACTACCATTCTGCCCAAGGGCAAGACATATACAGTAGCCTACTATCAAGAACTGTTTATATTTCATCATTTGTACAAACCTGGTAAATGTCTTTATAGAAATGCCATTTTTTAAACAAGACAAAAGTATACACTTTTGCACTAGTCATGGCAAGACATTTATTAAAGGGCAAAATTGTCTTATAGCGTGAAAACACTGTAGTGCTTTAATTGGTTTTCAAGGTATGCAATTTGAGTTCATTTTCAGCTTTATTTTGTGTACCACTGTTCTTGTACTTTACAATCAAATTATAGTTTATGCTAGTTCAGTGGTATGTGTATATGAAAGCCATATCGCTGAATAAACAGCAACAGCAATTAGACTGTAAACTGCAAGAACTAAAAGTACTGTGAATCTTAGGAAATGCCACAAAGCACGTAATACAATTTAAGAGTAATAATTGGTTTCTTGCCCAGGATGGCTTCTGCTCTTGAACCTGTAAGCATTCCCTATTTGTCTCTATGCCGACTATGCCCCCTGCTTCTTGGCTTGCCACCTACCTGTTATAAGCTGCTCGGTGCCTGTGTTATACCCTTTCAACTGCTGCTGTTGACTGAAAATGTGCAGTCCACATCTGTTTGCCCCTCTTTTTTGAGGAAGTAGGAGTTAGCCCCACACAGGCAGGGGAGCTCATAGCAACTCTGTCACAAAAATGTGTTGAAGACTAAGTTGCATTTAAATCTTTATTTCATTCCTCGCCATTAAGCCATTTACAGTTATTTGGATTTCCATACCCTGAGCACAGTGGTGATGTCAACATTTTTGTGAAGTTTTAATTGTATTTATTTTTTCTGCCAAGTAGCTTAGTCTTCCTAATTGATGTTTATTTGTGTTAGAAAGTGAAAACTAAGAGCAAGCCAAGTTGCACTAAAAGTAATTTTTCAAATTTAATAAAAGCCAGCTTTACCGCTAAAAGAAATAATCAAGCGAAAAAATTAATATATACAATATAAAAGAAAATTAATATACATGCCCCTGTAGGGGGAAATAATACAGTATATTAAAAAACAATAATTAGGAAACTATATAAAATGTGGCCATTTAAGGAGTTAATATTAGTGGTCTTTCTGCACTAAAAACCAAATACATTAACATTATGTAATATTATGGTATGCATTCTAGGATGTTTAAGAGGCATCTAGCTAAGGGCAAGGGCACAAGCTTTCCTCCGCCTGCATTTTGTACACAGGTAGGAGAATGCGGATCTGCTTTTCTGCACTCACTCTGGTAGCTTCATTGACAAGTCAGGTATCGGCCTGTGTGGAGCTACATGGAGCAGATATCAGTATGGAAATCCGAAAGTATGCACATTTGCACCAATATCTGCTCTAAGTAGCCCCGTACAAACTGATGCCGGGACTGTCAACAGAGCTACAGGAGTAAGTCCATAAAAACAAATCTGTGCGTGTGCCCTTGCCCTAAAAATCAATGTTTATCCTGTAGATGAATGTGGTTATTTTATAGATTGATTTAGGGGCACATTTACTTAGCTCGAGTGAAGGAATAGAATAAAAAATACTACGAATTTCGAAGTGTTTTTTTTGGCTACTTCGACTATCGAATTGGCTACTTCGACTATCGAATTGGCTACTTCGACCTTCGAATTGGCTACTTCGACCTTCGACTACAACTTCGATAGTCTAAGTGCTGTCTCTTTGAAAAAGACTTTGACCCCCTACTTCGCCACCTAAAACCTAACGAGCATCAATGTCAGACTATGGGGAAGGTCCCCATAGGCTTTCCAAGGTTTTTTTGATCGAAGGAATTTCGTTCGATCGATGGATTAAAATCCTTCGAATCGTTCGAACGATTATTCCTTTGAACGAATAGCGGTAAATCCTTAGACTTCGATATTCGAAGTCGAAGGATTTAACTTCGATAGTCGAATATCGAGGGTTAATTAACCCTTGATATGCGACCCTTAGTAAATGTGCCCCTAAGTGTTAACAACGACATTAACATTAGAATCACGTCAATTGAAACTTACTGAAGGAACCTTGGATTTATTGACAAGTCCAGACTGACAGTTCTCCCAGTACACTTACACGTAATTTATCAGAACGGGGTGCATTGGCTTTTGCCACAAGTTGCAAAGCAGCAAATATTAATGAAAATACCTTTCTAAATAGTGTCACTGCTGTCTTCATTTTGCATCCATTTGTGCATTGGCCAATTTGTGCTTGTGCTCATAAATGAGCCTTATTGTTTCCTATTGTGTATATTTCTATTATCAGCATTATCGATATTGGAAAAACTTTCCTTGATTTTAACTTTCCTTGTCATTATAACAAATTCCTGAACATCAAAGCTTTTGCTCACATAAGGACCGATGAGAGTATGATTTCTAGTTTATACTGTTAATATATACATATATATACATATATAAATATATGTACACTTCACTCTCTTCTACCATTGAAGTGCATTGTTTGTTGTGTCTCCAGCTTCTTACAACCTCTATGACCCTGACTTTCCAAGCCGACTCTTATCAGATGACTGTCTGACCCCCTTTGTTAATTGTGTTTAATTGCTTCCTTCTGCAATTTTGTTTAGTGAATTGGTCAATGCTTGAATAACATTATTGTCACTAATGCCAGCAGAACTTGTGGGAATGGATGCTTTAAAGGTTTGTAAAACAAAGCGACTGACTATTTTCAGTTCTTATAAGCAAACACACTGTGAGCTACTATGTGCTGGACAGCTGGAAGCAAGCAATAAAACAGAACTGTGCCTTTGTTGTACTGGTTTTAGTGATTTTCTTAAATAATACTGTTTATATTTCTTTATCCTAGTGTATTTTGTAGGGAAATACATTGTGAGTCTGTTTAAAATGGAAGATTGCTTTGACGTTTCACGGAAGAGTCAGAATGAAATTGTTTGGGAAATTGGCATTCATAAAGGCCTATTAGCTTAATGTAGCTGTAGCAGGACACTGGGAAGGCAACAAGTATGGCTGTAGCAAGCACCTCAATGTTGCACTGATCTCCTCAACGTTGCATTGGTCCTGGTCACCTGTGTTCTTGCATCATTTATCAATTATCTAAACAACGCTTCTCTTTGTCTTAATGTTTTAGATCCTTAAATAATACTGAACATATTCAGGAACTGACTTCAAAAGCCCTAATATAAAAACCATGGTTATTTTCAAACCCAATATGATGCTCAATACATTTGAAGGCTCGTTTACAACTACAGAGTGTGGCACAAAAATGGATGCAGTTGTAGCTTGAACTGAAGCAATTCATTAAAAGTAATTTTTGCATCCAAACGCGTGCTTGCACTTCACTGTAGTGAAGAATATTGGTGCATCCATCTTCCTGTTCTGAATTGTACACAAGTGCACACATCAACACAAGGCAATCCCGGAGGTATTGCCACCATTAAGCTAGTGATAATTCTACCATTATAAGTAAAGGCAGAGGACATACACCTAAATGCTCACTCACAGATGTAATTTTGACTCCATGCATCCCACCGAGCAACTTCCTAATGTTATTGGACCAGCAAGTTTTTTTCTACCTAATTATGTGACCAAAACATTCAATCTTTTCTTTTTAATGAACATTTTTCTTGCTGTTTAGTCCTTCTGTGTTCAGTGTTTGGCTACATCAGGGCTAGGCTTAGGCACAATAGGCACATGCCTAGGGCACAATTGTGTGTGTTTGGATGCTGGGTTTGTGCCTCTTTTGCCTACCTAGGGTGCCAAACCCATCCCAGTTAGGGCACTTTTTTGCTTTGGCCCAGCACTGGATTAAATTGCTGCTTTTACTTGCACCCAGGTTGTCTGCCTGTCTATCTATATTTCTATATCTATTTAGCTATGTGTATTGTGTATACATAATCTGAAAGGATAATAAGGTGACAAACATCAGCACAAAGGTAATCTGATATTACCTTTACAGGCACTAGAGAACATTTATAAAATCTCAGGGGTATGGATAATATTGCTTAGAAAAGTGCAGGATGTCACGAACAAGTTTACAAATAACATTTTCTTGCATATGCACAGTTTGTTATTTTGCCAATATTGGTGTTATATGATAATTAAATGGAATTTTAAAGGAAACTGAATGGAGACTGAAATCCCAGTATCGAAGGTCAAAGCAGAAATATGACCTATTGCACAATTATTCAACTCAAATGTATTTTCCATAGAAATACCAAAAATAAAATATCTCGATATAGGAAGGTGTGAAATGGGCATATTAAGCCTGCATACAAATTATTGGAAACCAGTGGTTCTTATATAAATGATAACTTTTATTAAATGGAATGGCAGTAGTACCACAGCACAGAAAATGATAATAGGCAAATCAATATCTCTATACTTACAGAGATCAATACAAGATGATACTGTGCTATTTAGAGCAGTCCCTAAGGCTCTTTCAGATGTTGTCATACTTGGTGCCCTGATGGATTTTCTACTGTAATGTTTAGTTGCAGCTTCTCTATGTATGTTACACAGAGGCCTTAATTATGCTATACTATAACAGCACTTAGGATATTGATAAATATTTAGTCCGCTCTATAAAGGGGATCCAGTATAAATAGAGAGAGTAAGGCTACACTCTTACACTATTTTCTGCCTCTGATAACTCAATTGTGGAGGTACACATAGTTAAAAACTACGAGAAATTGACCCATTTACTAAGGGCTAACAGGAATACTAAGAGACACACAAGATTTTAGAGCTCCGAGTATTGCCCCTTAAGGTGCTGCTTCTGTACTCCACAGCTTCAGCCAGGTTAAAAGTAAGCAATGAATATTACTTATAGGAAGTTGGTAGTAATGTGCCTTATGCTTTCATTTATTCATTTCTCATTTGGTTTTACTTAAGGTATTGGTAGGACAGAAAAGATAGATAATATTTACAGATTCTGAACTGTAAGTGCAAATATATAGATTTACCCTGGTTCAGGCTGATTGAAAAAGCAAAGATTAGAAATGTATAACATAAGCATCTCTTCACAGGCCCATATGTCACAGGGGGAAGGAATTTAGAGAATGAGGTCTGCAATTCATTGGGCTGATTTTCAACATAAATAAAGTTGCATCGAGGGGATAGATGTATAAGAAAGAAAGGAACGCTTTAACACATACAAGCAAGCACTACCATCCTCTTACAAGAAAGTTCAACCATTAATTCACTTAAGATGAATTGCTAAAAGATTTGTTTTGATTAAAGATCAAGTACACCCAAGAAATAATGATAGCATAATTAAGTTAATATCATGAATCTTATTGTAAAGCACTACAGAAAGTGCCTAGATCATTAATAAATATATACACATTGATGACAGCTATAATGCAAAGACTGGACAACTCTTGGAATTCGCTTTCCAATATCCATCTACAGTACTTCCAAATAGGTGGTTGTTATAGGGGGAGCTAGGACTGTGAATTTATATCATGTGACCCGCCAGCTATGGCATAACTAGAAATTACTGGGACTTGTAGCTAATTTTTAGGGCACCCAAAACTATGCAAAGATGAGCTCTCTTGCAATCATGTGTCGATCATGGCTCCACTTGATCGAGAGTTGCCAAAAATAATAAAAAAATAATAACATTGTTATTTTTGGTCTTAATCCTTCCTCTAAACAATGGCTTAAGAATTCTTATTTTTTTTTGGCTAATAGGTGGCAGCCTTTAATGTGAACTTTTTTTTTTTTACAAAAAGGTAATTCCTATTGTAAAAATACATGTAATATTATGTAATGATGAAGGCTTGACCCCTTATAGATGGGTTTAAATTTATTCTCCCAGTTGAGCAACATATTTGGGTAAAAAGGTTGAACCATGTCTTACAACCCATAGAAAAGTACCAATATTAAAATTTTGAAAGCAAATTTTTTATTGGTTGTTTTGAGTAAACTTTTTCTGCCGATAAAGTTTTGTGTTGAATTCATGGTTTCCATGAATTTGTCTTTAGAATTTCATCATGCCTTCTCTTTCATCAGAAAAAAAAATTGTCTGTTGTACTGGAAAAACAAACACAGATGTTATTATTATCTACCTCTTGCCTCCAACCAGTGGACGTTCTCCCATCTTTTGAAAAAAAAAAACATTGCCATGGGCAGAATTGCAAATTTTGCCACAAGTCTGTGTCTGGCAAAAAGGTTAGCTAATTCCTAGCTGCTAGTCGATCTCTACTTACTAATTATTTCCTAGGTGAGCTACTCTGGAAATTAACCCTCTCAGGACCACTTTGCATTAGGGAGTTAAGCTAGAAAAAAAGCCTGTCTGTTGCATTGGAAAAGAAAAATACAAACATTAATATTTGCTGCTTCTTTGTAGTTACTTGCTAGAGAAGGAGACAGAAGAGATAATTTAGGTAGTGTAGTAGAATATGTGGAGCACTTTTCGTTGTTTCCCAGTTCTGCTTCGCTGTTCTGTCAGACCCAAAAGCCCTTGTTAGGGCTATATGTGTCTGTGTGTGTGGCATTTGTAAGAGCTATCTGATAAACTGGATAAAAGCACAATGTTTTCCTTGGTAAGGCTTGTAACTCAAGGGTCTTACTACATGTTTGCAGTCTGCTAAAACTGATGAGACACCTAAATTCATACTAATAACAGTCAGAAAATTAAGTCCTTATTTTCTAAATTGGAGTGGTCTGTCTTCCACACAGCATGTCCTGCAGCATGTTTGCACTCCGGAGAGACACCTATATTCACTAGAGATTATTATTAATGCAAAATGAAAAGAGGATTTTAGTCAAATTGATTTGAAGAATTTCGGTTCTGAGCAACTGGGAAAATGGATATCTGGATGGTACAATTCTGACGAAGAAATGGGCCCCATGTTTGGAAGAAATTGACAGTTTTATCATAATAAAAAGGAGCTTCTGTAACAATGTAGGACAATCTATATGCAACTGCAGAGCTAAAAACACATTAACTGCAATGCAATTTTGCTTTCACGTTGACTCTAAAGCATTTCTGCAAAAGTTCATGGATTCGCGAAATTTTCGGTTAAGTGAAACAGTGCAAATTCAGTTGTAACTATCTATTGACCACTATTGACCTGTGTAAGCTGAGAGAGATGAGAGCTGTGTGGAGTCCCAGCAGGGGACTTGTCCTAAAGAGGGACATATATTTCAGTTAGAACCCAAATGTGGCAAGGGTTATGTTTTGTTGTCTACAGGTGTCATGGAGACTGGAGGGGTCATTTATATATAGAAGTGTATATATACAGGTATAGGATCCATTATGTTTAAAAAAAAATCTCTGTAATACTAAAAATAATTAATCTTTATTGGACGCAAAACAATCCTATTGGGTTTTTTAATGTTTAAATGATTTTTTAGTAGACTTAAGGAATGGAGATCGAAATTATAGAACAACCCCTTATCTAAAAAACCCCAGGTTCCAAGCATTCTGAATAAAAGTTCCTACAATATACCTGTATAATATATTTATTTATATATATTTATATTGTAATGAGCAGGGCTCTATTTACCTCTAGTTTTGGTCATGAATGATTTGTATGCTTCATCACTTTGCCTTTTCTCCTTCTCAGTTTTCTTAGTGATATTATTTCAGTCCTTACTGGCTTGTTTGGGAATGCATGAAATCAAGTGAAGAGGCCACCCAATGAATAAGACAAATATATAGTGCAAATGCCTATTTGCATTAAGGAGCTGCACTGTATTAGTTCAGAACTGAGAACATTTTCCAAAGCTTACTGAGAAGCGAAACATTCATCAGTTTGAAGGCCACCTAACTTTTAGAGTTACTGTGAGTGATTTAACTTCAGTAGTGTATATATTTTTATATATTCCTTCATACAAATGCTAAATTATATAAGCAGAGGAAAAGCAATTAAAGGATTGCTTGTATGCCCAGAGTGGAACTGTTTAACCTCCTCAATATAGAACTAACAATAAAAAAAATACTGTGAAGCAATAATGGGCAAATTGCTATGAAGTGACATTCCAATCTATTACTTAGCCTTGTGTCATGTCACTTAAGAAGAAATAAATTGTACACATTTTGAAGACGCGCATTTAGTCAAAAGACATAAATGAGATTTAAATTATTGTTCATAAACTGAAAATTCCAATTAAGTATATAGTAAGTGCTAATAAAATAAATTTGATGACCAGCTGCTTGTAAAAGATACTATATACCATATGCGAAAAATCAATTTATATCAGTTTATATAAATATTGTGTCTAGATGAATGCATATATTGAGTCTAGACTTATGTATATTTATAAAAATATAAATCAGATTACAAATGGAAAATAAGTGGATGGTCTATAAATGTACAACTCAGGTTCACTATACACTTTATTGCAGTTGTATTCTACCATTTCTGTAACCTAGGGGAAGTCAAAAGTAGGTAATCAGTAGTATTATTATGATACATAGGCCACATTACTGTCTACCACATCTACTTTTTTGGTCTCTGAACATGAAATATTTTTAGAAACAACTTGCAGCAGGAATTATATCTGTCCTGATTATACATTTGAGTTGTGAAATCTGATCTTTTAGGACAATCCAAACTAGGCATTGTAATGTAAACCACAAATGTAGAATTACAAATGTATGTTTTAATCGGAAATCTGTAAGGATATGAAAACAATCTGTCATGGTTGAAGATTTGCACCGAGCATCACCTAAATACAGGAAAGTCTCAGTGGAGTGGTCCTTTTATTTGTGAATGCATGCGTGGTGACATGGGGGAGGAGAACAGAGTTACAAGAAGCAACGGGGCAAGAGAGTCCGAACTAGGAGTATGTAGAAGAGGTACCTGCCCAGCCATTGTTGCACCCTAAGCGGATGCCTTCTGCATACAGCTACAGCTGGATACAGGAAGGGAAATAAAACAAAATATAAGACAGTTATAATACTACATAAATATCCTTGCAGTGAAGGGGGATATAATAGTACCCATATCTCTCCCCTTTTTCATGTATGCAAGCATTTACACTAGATACAATAGCAGTAATGTCAATGGCAGTACATAGCTGATTTAACCAAATGTATACTATAGTTGCTACCCAGTAACCATATTGATTGTCATCAACTAAACCTCTCTTTCAGGTACAGGTATGGGATCCGTTATCTGGAAACCCGTTATCCAGAAAGCTCTGAATTCTGGAAAGGCTGTCTCCCATATACTCCATTTTATCCAAATAATCAAAATTCTTAACAATTAATTATTTTTTCTCTGTAATAATAAAACAGCCTGTACTTGATCCTACCTAAGATATAATTAATCCTTGTTGGAAGCAAAACCAGCCTACTGAGTTTTTTTTACATGATTTTCTAGCAGACTTAAGGTGTGAACATCCAAACTATGGAAAGATCTATTATCCAGAAACCCCAGGTCCCGAGCATCCGGATAACAGGTCCCATTCATGTTATACCTGTAATAGTATTTTTTCTTTATTATATTCATACAGTATATGTATGGTTTCCTTGAAGAAAGAGCAAGGTTTAGCTGACGGAAGATATTACCTTGTCAGTGAATGTTATATATATATTTATATATATATATATATATATATATATATATATATATATATATATATATATATACACACACACACAAAGGCTTTTTCTCTTAAGAAAAACTTTACTGAAGAGTTATTATTACTTACACTTTTGCATAGTGAGGCTGAAATATAACATAGCTACACGAAGTTCAATGTCCATGTTATTAACTGAATATTTCTTAAATCTTTGCAACTGCTATGCTAGTTTAATTTGTTATGTTTATCTTGAAATGCCAGCAACATCTATCTTGAGTACTTAAGGCTGCAGAGCAGTAAAACTTTATGTACAAGATAATACCTAGTTATTTATATCACTTAGTGTTTGATTCAGTAAGTGTTCTACTCTGACATATTTCAATGTTTAAGGCTAAAGCAGTTTATGTCATGTCGCTACAAATTGTCGGAGTAATTTCTGTCATGATGAGTGATGCTTGTCTTCTGTGTGCATGTCATGTTTATGTTTGCTGAAAATGTATGTTCTTGCTAGATATAACATTCTGCTTAAATCGATATATCACGTTTTTGTGTAATCATCTTTCTCTGTGCTGCAGGGAACATGGAAAATAAAGGGACTGCAAGGCACCTTCATCAACGTTAGCAAAAAAATAAGGGGGCATTGTTAAAGGGGTGGTTCACCTTTAAGTTAACTTTTAGTATGTTATAGAATGGCCAATTCTAAGTAATTTCTCAATTGGTTTTCATTGTTAAGTTTTAATAGTTTTAAAATTATTTGCCTTCTTCTTCTATCTTCTGACTCTTTCCAGCTTTCGAATGGGGATCACATACCCCATCTGAAATACAAATGATCTATAAGGCAACAAATATATTGTTATTGCTGATTTTTGTTGCTTATCTGTCTATTTAGGCCCTCTTTTTTTCATAACCTAGTCTCTTCTTTAAATCCATGCATGGTTGCTATGGTAATTTGGACCCTAGCAACCAGATTACAGATATTACAGATAACTGGAGAGCTGCTGAATAAAAACTAAATAACTCAAAAACCACAAATTATAAAAAATTAAAACCAATAGCAAGTTGACTCAGAAAATTACTCTCTACAACATGCTAAAAGGTAACTCAAAGGTGAACAACCCCTTTAAGGCTTTAATGATGCTAAAAGGGATACAAAAAAAAACCTTTAAGCACCTCTCTCTGTGATTAGTATGAGAAAATTCAGATACATCTGAAGTTTCGGTAATTACAAAGTAATTGTATCTTGGCTAAAAGGCCTTGTTCAGCTAGTTAAGATAGAACATGGGTCACATTGGACTCTCTCACCCAGGATGGGTCTTTGCTGAGAGTGGAATAAAGATAGAGGACGCCAGAGGTAATTGCAAACAAAACAGAACAAAGGCTTTATTGACAAAGTGCCACAGGCTCATACTTACAGATCAAAGCACTAGGTATTATTTGTAAGATGCTGATGATCATGTCATACAGAGTCATAGGTAGAGCAGGATTCTATGACACCACTGTGGAGACAGCCTGGTATATTTAAAGGTTCACCTTTAGGGTTTCTAGCTAATGTTCTCCAGATCTCCTACAACAGAAATGGATTAGGGAGAAGAATATAACCTGAATCCCTCTATAGAACTGCGGTCCCTTCACTTTATGCTAGTACAGCCTAGGGGAGAGCAAATTTTTTTATCCTGGACCCAACCCCAATGCACAGCCTGCACCTAGTCCAGGAACCTGACTGGCAACTGCATTATCCGCAACCTGGTCTGCAATCCACTGACAGGAAGTGCCATTGCTGCAAACCAGAAATGAGCGGGGGCAGGAAAAAGAGTTTAGAAATTGTGTAAGGGAATCAGGGATCCCAACCCCCACTACCCACCTCTTTCCATTCTCTCTGCACTCTAAGGGCAGGGGCACATGGGGAGATTTAGTCGCTGGCGACTAATCGCCTCTTTGTCATGGGTACAATCTCCCTGAACTGCCTTCCCCCTGCCTTACGCCTGCTAAAATGAAAAATCGCACTTGCGGCGATTCGATTTCCGAAGTCGACTGAAGTTTCCTCGTGAGGCAACATCGGAAGACTTCGGAAATCACAGCGCCGCGAGTGCCATTGTACTGGCGGTTTCTCATTATAGCAGGGGGAAGGCAGGGGGAAGGCAGTTCTGGGAGATAGTCGCCCTGCAGAAAAGGGCGATTAGTCACCATGCGACTAAATCTCCCCGAATCTGCTGTGTGCCCCTGCCCTAACCCCTTTCTTCTTTCATCTCTCTTGATGATGATTACAATGTCCTGATAAAAAACCTGAAAAACAATAAAAACTTCATGGGACAGATTGCCTTTAAAAAAATCACTCCTTTTTCCACAGGATTCAATAGAGTTTTCATGGGAGATATGCATCTAATTGAATCTGGCCCAAAATGTGATATTAACCTTAGGGATCTTTTGAACTTTTGTTTAAAGTATATAATGTGTTAAACATATATGCATTTAAATTGAAAAAAAAAAAATACCAGTATGTTATAAATACAGGCACAAATTCATTTTGATAAAGGAAAAGATAATAGTTTAAGTTCTAAAAACTCAGTAGACATGTATAGAGAAATCTTAAACTGAATTAAGAGTTTTTTTCACCTTGATCCTGGCCCATTATATTTTACATTTTAACTTTTAGGGCTTTAAAAAGAACATTGAAAAATCGAAAATATATATATTTTTATGTATTCATTTTACAAAAACTCAATTGTTAATTTGCAAGATTTATATCCTTTTAGTGTCCAAAACCAGACCTAGCATATAATTTATTGGGTTTGGTAATACATCACATACTACCTATTCTTTAATGTGTGCTATCAGCAACAAGTTATTTTTAGAGTTTCCTATGATGACTAGCAGATCTTTTGAACTATTTTTTCTCTGATAACTGCACCTATTTACATGTGATAAAGTATCCTTTTCCTAATATATGAGATAAAAATATGTGTACTCTCTAGTGCCTGGTCTTACTGTAGTTGCTGTCATCTTCAAGTGGTTAAAATGGCATGATTTACTTTAGAGCTTGTGCAGAAGAATTTGAGAGGTCAAACAGTGAAATTAAGTGAGATTAGTGTTGCTGACCTTTGGCTTTCACATGATCTAAATGTTTCTCAACTTACAGCAGTAAGCTAGGCTCTGAAAATCAATATAAATACATAGTATAGGTATATAGAATTAGGTTTTCCATTCTCAAGCGGTGTTAGCATAATGATCTTTCACAGATGAATAATCCAAACACCATATATAAAGTTTAAACATTAATGTATTGAATAATCAATTTGTATTGAATATGTAGTCTCTTTATTAGCAATTCACTTAAGCAAATATACATTTAAGCAATACATACAGGCCTATCATGTACAGTATCTGACTAATTGGTCCACGTGTCAAACAGATGGATACCATTCGAGGTGTTATATACACAGTATGGCCACGATGCACTGCCCAACAATGCATTGGCAGATTACATTTTCAAACATGCCCAATGCTCGATATCATTCATAGATATCAGTTGGGATTATACACGTACCAAAAATAATATGAAATTTGAGATTGCCTGTCTACCTGTACGTGTGTGACAACTTAAGAAAAATTATTATTTTTTGTTACATAGTATGTAATATGAAGTCAGAAGGGTTTACGTTTTCTAATGCTGTGTTCCATGTTTTTTTGGGTTGTTCATATTTTGGTAAGTCGTAATACAATCCTGTCATATGGAGCATTGTACTTAAGGTCTGAGTGATAGGGAGCAGCGGTGGTGTTGGCAAGTGGAGGAGGAGAGTTGCCAATTGGGGATGGGGCCTTACGGGGCTGGGGGCTTGCCTATGGTGCCACTCAGTGTTGCAGCAACTGAATCACACATAATTGAAGATGTATGTTCATGCCTATGTGCAGGTCAAGTGATACCCCTTTCCCTCACACGCCCAAGTTGCTCTCCATTGTTCTCAATTTACAAACTAGAGCTAACCTTTGCTTACTACCTAATTGCATTAGAACTTGATGGTGTGTAGTGCATAAAATATCTGCATTACCAATAAAAAACAAAAAGGGCCACAATAATTTAGGAATCCTACATACACTCTAGGGATGAATGCAGGGATGGGCTGCCTACAGCCTGCCAGATGGTATTCAATATTACACTTAGGCCATGATATCTAACTTGCTAGAAAAATGAAAAAACAAGGAATCACTGCTTTTTAAACATATAGCAGAGGATTTCTTTTATCAACTTTTGATCATAAAATGTTAAAAAAAAGGGCGGATTAAAATCATTTTCAGTAGGGATTTTTGTAACAGAAATATATGTTTTACTGTGCAGCCAAGCCACACAAACTGGAAAATCAGAAGTAGACAGCGCTACCCATTTATTAGATGGAGTAAAGTAAATAACATTTGTTCCTAACCCTTGATTACATTATTTTTGGCTCTGATATTAAGTAATTTCCTTCCAGACGCAGCTCTGTTGAAAATTCACAGCAATGGTTATAGCTACCATCACATATTATAGTGTTAGTAGGGTTTCTTGTTACGGTTTATAATCACATGTAGTTACATGCAATTAAATGCTGTGTAATCCAGGTCTTAAATAAGCACTGGGCTAAAATGACACAAATTGGTATGTTTGGAACTTTCTTTAACCAATGTTTTATTGTCAAATTCTATCAAGAATATTTTCATCTCGTTTGCTGAATTCCATTGTTTTTATGAGAGACTTTAAGGCAGTTATTTATTAAAGGTTTGTCAGATTGAGTTTTTAGAGGGAAAACTTGAATTTTTCTAGATTTATTAAGACCCAAAGCAGCAAAAAAAACGGAATCTGAAAATACTCCATCTCAAACCTATCGAGGTCCTGCAGAAGTCAATGGCAGATGTCCTTTTCCAATTTGAAGATATCGTGGGTTTCAGATGATAATCCAAACAATTCAGGGTTTTGGGGAGATAAAAAAATCAAGCGTTTTGGGAGTCAAATCCAAAAGATTTATATGATTCAAGTTTTTTCATGATTTTATTGAGACTTTTCACAAACCAAATTTTTCTAATTATTTTATTAACAAATAAGGTAAAATTGTGGATGGGAGTTTGGTTGAGTTTGTTTTATTCAAATTATGTCCAGATATTTATGTCCAAAGACACTTCTTGTACTTTCAAATGCTTGCACTGAACTCAATGAATCGTGTACAAGTGCACTTTTTGACTCTGGAAAATCCTTGATTGACTACAACCCTGAATGTGGTGGTAGTTCCAGTTACTGATTGAGTTATAGTCACACCAGGTATACCAGAGTTATACCAAAAGAATCACACACCAATGGTGGTTTAATGTCCCACAACAACTTATTGCCCACTTTGAATAGCAACAATTTGCACAAGATTTGTGAATAAACACATCCAGTTGAGTTTTTTTTTAAATTTCTCATAGTCAATACTAACTGGAAACTATAATTATACTAAATGGTCTAACTGAAAGTTTCAACTGGACATTCAATAAAGTGTTGAAAAAGTTATTATCAGAAGAAGTGAGGTATTGAAACACTTCTGTTTCCAATTTGCACAGTCTGGGAAGTATCCAAATCCTTTAAAGATTTCCCCATGTGATTGACTGTATGCATGGCATCCCAAAGGGATTCTGGATATTACTGGGGAAAGCTATGGATTATATCCAAATATTTCAAAGCCATGGAGGGTCCATCATTACAGTAAGAAATACTTTTCAACAGGTACGAGACTGAATACCTGCGGCCAGGCACCTATGAATAACTGTAGTCATAGCAGTTGGTTATATTAATTATAAACTAATCCAACAAAACTATAAAAAGAAAAGGAGAAAATCTGAGAAACCTACACAAGATCACACATGAGGAACAGTCCAGGCACCTTCTCACAGGCAAGAAGCATGCAAATGGTATCATTCTGTTAGACAGCTGTACTTTCATTTAACTTTAGTCTGCATTTTTACTTTAGCTTTTATCTATGTACTGCATTGCAAATGATTTTTCCTGTCATCGCGTCTTATATGGCAGTACATTTGCGGATTTCTGTATTTTTCTCCTACATGAAAGCCTTTAAAGTATTTGCAGGTTTTCAGCAGTTTATTATAACTTCATTCTTAGAACTGGGAGCTTCACCTTATGTATGTCACAGTATGCAAAAATCGATCATTGGAAGAGAGAGTTTTGCTTGTGGGGCATATTCATTCTTGGTCAAAGTGAGAAAGTGAGAAAGGCATTTTTTATAAGGAAACAAGGAGGGACAAACATGTCAAAAGGTATGCCGTTCATCTCTTCTTATTGTTAAGCATTGAATACTATTTCCTCAATGTAACCTGACTAGGTGTCATAATAAAAAGTTGACACGCAAATCGAACCAGAGCCTAGCCAGATGAGCCACTCCCTTGCCTTGCATCTAATATCACAGCTCCCACAAACAGGGAAACTTAATTCCCTACTTGCTCACAATGGTATCTGTTCTCATTTACTGCCTTAAAACCATAGTGGAATCAAGAGATTAAACATTTAACAGCAATGGGTATGTTACTTTTGATTTTGTCTCTTTTAAAAAAAAAATCCAGGAGTTTAGCAGTTAGTGATAGTGATCATAAGGCATGCTGTACCATATCCTGTTTCACTTCACAGACAGCTCATTTATCTTGGGGTTGAGTGTGGCCAGCTCTATAAGTCAGCCCATTTTCTTTCTCATTTCTCCTCCCGCTAACCTTTACATGAAATAAAATCTCAAATCATTTTCGCATTTGAAGTCAAAGGGGCTGTTAAAACCATTTCCCTCCTTGTGTTTGTTGTTGGAAGAGGCTGAGGTTTTGTTACTCAAAGGGGACTTTGTGTAAACCATGTTGGAACATTCACTCACTGAAGATTAAAATGCATTTAGCGGTTATTTTTGGTACCAGATTTTTATAAAGAAAATAAAAACTCTTGTGAGCAGATTTTTTTTTTCATATACATATAATTATTTATATATATTAAAACACACATAAACTATATGTATTCGATTCAGTCCTTGCATGACCTGTACTAGTTTACAAACAATGAATTTAACTATGGGCGACCATGCACAGGCTAACAGCACAGCAGTTTGAGTATATTGGAAATAAGTGGAAATGAAAGTTGTATCTCATCTGCCAATGAAATTCTTACTTTAGATAGACTGTATGTGACTCAATACGATTGGAGGATGGGATTTTGAAAGTGTACCCGCATCAAATATTCCATGTATGCCCACATGGTTGTAAACTACATAACTAAACATTGACATGTATGATAACCTTCACTGCTTTTTAAAGGCTTAGGGCCTTTGCTTACCAGTATTAGGATTAATTCATTATGATGCATTCCTGAAATCAGGAAGGTAAGACCCATTTATAAAGATTAGGCAATTATAGAGAGGTAAAAATCCTTATCGATCTAATGTGGTGTCTTTAATTTTTCTAGCTACAAAAAAAAAATGTTTGCTAAAACTGTAGACTTTGGTTTCCAAAGCATCACATATTCTGCAGAAAATGTCAAAGAATAGCTATAACTTCAGTTATAATCTATAGCCAGCTCTGTCTCTGAATAGCTTTAGATCCTTTACTGTACAATAAAAATATAATTTAGTCTGATCTCAATGAAACATCTGGATAGCAGGTACCAGTTACAATAACCTTATTGGCAAAGTGTTATATTTTTTGTTGATGTATGTTTCATATCAATAGTTTCTCAAAAACACCCACTTAACTACATATATTGCATTCCAGTTCAAAGCAGCCAAATGCTTTCTGAGGAACTGCTACACCTATTAGCTTTGATAAATCTGTCAATTTATTAACACGCTCCTGTCAGGAAAATGTTTTTGACTGTCAGCCAAGTGTTGTTGTATAGGACTGGAGATAAAATTGCTAATCCTGAATAAGTTAAATGATTGTACCTGTAGCAAACATTCATTGTCAACTGTGTTAATGGAAAGAGTAGGTCAATGTAAAACAATTAATCAGATTTTGTATGGTATGTTTATTTGTTGCTTAGAAGGCTAATAATACTGCAAAATATTTAATAGTAATGGTGTTTAATAGTGTTTATTACATTTCTCCCATGTTTTGCTATATCTATTGTATGTAGCATCGGTATTCAATCTATATACTATCTATCTTTTGAGGTATAAGCATTCTGATATTTTGATTAGACCCAAGCTGGTATTAGCCACCCCCAGTTTCAAGCAGCGAAGCAAATGATTACAATAGATGCTCATACTATGACAACCCTGTGTATATTCATATACAGCAATGTTGTGATTATGATGCTTGTGTGACTAAATGGCAGTGACAAAATATAATGCATATGATAAATGGTTGAATAGCCGTTGACCATAAATGGAATAGTTTAAGCTCACAATAACTTACCAAAATGGTTATAAAACCATTTAGAGGATTGTTATCACCATGAGTGAAATCAGCTTTCATTTAATCACCTAATAAGCTTAATTAAGTAATAATGGTAATAATAAACACCGTAAAAATCTATTTTGGCAGTCTTCTTAATATGGAATAGTGCACAAAGTGCATTATATTTGCTAGACATAAAGTACACAGTCCTCTTTGTACATTTCACCTATATGTGCTATTTTTTTGCACAATCCATGATAAGGGGACCTCAATTGACCCCCTCGCCATCAGCCATCCCACTGAACCCCATTGTTACATAACTTAATGAAATACCACAAATGGGGTAAAATGGCCACAGCATTTATTCACATTTTATCAAATAAATAGGACCTTGCCAGCCTCACCCAATATTCTGCCATTCCTCACTGAAGACTTGAGATCAGCACTATGTCATTATATCCACCACTGAGTATTAGGCTGCCTCTACCTACAGGATGGCCACAAACTCTGCTACCAGCAGGAGCTGCATCTTCCACCATGAGAGAAGTTTAGCAGTTCAGCAATGTGTCGATGATAGGAAATCCAAGCAGGCTGTCACCTAGCACAAGCAGTAGTAGTGTCTGTATCAATCAGCCCACCATGCAGTCACAGGAGAGAACCTCCTTTCTCCCTCTTGTAAAATTTCCTGTGCAGTACTCTGGCAAGGTCCTACCACCACAACTAGCTTGCCCCACTATAACTTTATAATTATTGCTTATTCGTTACTAAAACATAGAAAAGGAATGAAAAATTAAATATTCACAAAATATACAAAACATTTTCTTTGTATCAAACATACTATACCACAGGATGGAATAAAATTGACCATTAGCCTTATGATATAGCTGTTAGATGCAATCTCTAAATGTGTTAACTGCCTTACTATGTGCCTTATTCTATCCAAGGTAACATAACATATGCAAGATTCATAATATGCAGGGTTTACAAAAATAAACACATAACAGACCCATTCTTAAGCATACCTTGCCAATATACTGTCATAAAACACAGAAATGTATATCTTCCTGCCCACGCCATGAGTTAATAAGTGGCAAGTGATTGCCAGACAAGCATTACCTGGTGAAAGGAACTGCTTACAGCTTACTGAATTAAGCAATTCTAAGCTAAATAAATAAATCAGTGGTGCAACCGTCTAAAAGGTGTTATGTTAATGGGTTGCTAGATGATCATGAAATGTTAAATTTACAGTGGGGAACTGCTTTATGCCCAGAAAATAAAAAAACAAAGTACTATGAAAATGAAGGCTAGCATTGTAAAGGGGAACTATATGATAACTTAAAATATATACATGCAGTATATTAAGCCAATGTTACAATAAGCAGGCCCTGTATGATATAATAGTGATAAATTGTAGACAGATCCGCACACACTCAATTTAACGCAGTCCGGGAAGATGCCCCTTTTATTATGCCACAAGTAGTTTAACTTTTCGGGGGAAACCCTCCCTTCATCAGGATGATGGATCCTGATGAAGGGAGAGTTTCCCCCCTGAAACGTTGAACTACTGGTGGCATAATAAAAGGGGCATCTTCCCCAACTGCATTGAATTGAGTGTGTGCGCATCTGTATACAATTTATCACTGTTGCTAGGGGGCCCGGCCAGGTCTATAGATGACCAGCACCACCATAGCAGTTAAAGTAAAGAGAGCTTTACTGAGACAATTGACTCATACATATATTTCTTATAGCAGGCTGCAAGCTATCCTGTTAATATATCCTTCTGGTGGGACACAGATATATAATTCCTGTCCCAGGCATATGTCCTGCCTTAGGGCTGAACTCCATTTAATGATTCAGAACGATTCGTCGCGATGTGACGAAATGCAGGCGACAAGTCGGAGGCGCCAAATATAATGGGAGTGATAAAAACTTCGCAGGTACAAACTACATGTATTCAACACAACACGACTGTCGGATGTGAACGTTGCATGATGCGTCTTCATTCGACAATCGTGTTGTGTGTAGTTTGTACCGGCAATGTTTCTATCACTCCCATTATATTCTGCATCTCCAACTAGTCACCTGGGTTTCGTCACCTTGCGACGAATCAATCAGAATTCTTCCGTGGAGTTCAACCCTAATGCTTTCTTTGAAACCATCTATTTTCAATGTTGTCAGGTGCATCTGGTGATAATGGAGGGGAGGCATAGTGGCCCTTTCACTAGCCTTTAAATAATATTAAACTTTACTTTTTAATTCATAGTACATTGAAAATGTGCTAGTGCTGTGCTTCCTAACCTTAAAAGAACAGTAACACCAAAAAATGTAAGTGTTTTAAAGTAATGAAAATATCATGTAGTGTTGCCCTGCACTGGTAAAACTGGTCTGTTTGCTTCAGAAACACTACTATAGTTTATATAAACAAGCTGCTGTGGAGCAATGGCGGAAATTGAAAAATGACTATATGGCACAGGTTAACTAATGGATAACAGATAACACCATTAGACAGACAGAGCTTATTTGCTATCTGCTGTGTAACCTGAGCTTTTTCTCATTTGAATGGATGCCCCCGTTGCTATACAGCAGCTTATTTATATGAACTATAGTAGTGTTTCTGAAGCAAACACAGCAGTTTTACCAGTGCAGGGCAACACTGCATTATATTTTCATTACTTTTAAACACTTTTATTTTTTGACTTTACTGTTCCTTTAAGGCAAGGTCCAGATGAGGAAAAGGTCCTGCATAGGAAACACTACATTGGGTACAGGCAGATGAAATGCAAGATTTTGCATTTTGTTCTGAAATCTGCCATGGCAGCAGCAGAGGAGTCTTTTTGACTTGTCAGGCCCTAGCCTAAAGACATACTGGCAGGCCCGGTCTGGCAATCTGTTGGTTCTGGCAAATGCCAGAGGGGCTGCTATAAGGTGCCATAGAAAGTCAGTATTTAGTGGGCTGGTGGGGGCTTTTTGGGCCTCTATGTGGGCTGATTGGGCCTCTTTGTACCTGAAATGCCAGGGTACAATTTAATTCTCAGTCCGGACCTGCATACTGGTGTACAGTATGGGGTATTAGTGCACAGCTCAGCAGCGGAGCTGTACAACAATATCCATCCAAATACTTACTCCCAGATGTATGTCGCATGTGGGCACAAAGGATTTGGCAATTACCTTCTCAGCTGGAATGATATAGACACTTTAGAATTTAACAATATATTTCATATTCAAAAAAGATTTTGACAAACTGACACAGGCATCAGCTTGGATAAATGTGCCAATATGCTAAAACATACTCATTTATTGTCTAAATTCTCATGACAGTAATAGAAGTTTTTAGAAATGCTAAAATTGATTGTACAGCTGCAAATACTTCTGAAATCCCCAGTTTGATCTTTCAAAAAGCAGCCCCAAAATGACATAGTTATTCTGGGTTGCAAAAAGACACCTGTAGCCAGGGGTGGTCACTTGGCCTTTGTTCATTTCTGTGGGAAAATGTGAAATCTTTTCCTCATAACATGATTGTTCCATACATCCAATATATCAAACATATATAGTGAAGAATGTGACGTGAGCATGCATGTGAAAGAAATCATGAATATTTGATTTTATTCAGTGCATAGAAATGTCTTCATATTTAAAAAGAAGTCACATAAAAATGCAAAAAAAATACATCTGGTTCACAGCTAAATATGACCTATTTGGAAATTACCATAATGGGAAATAATCTCATGTTATATTTCAATTAGTATTTTGTGCAGATTGATTGTGGTTATGAAAGAGCAGCCTCTAATGAGAGAGCATTAAAGAGATACTAACACCAGAAATTAAACCTTTTCTACATCTATCATAATATTATTTTTGCATGCTATTTATAATTTTGCCATAAAATCCAATCTGATCAACCACATTCCTTTAAGAGGGGGCTGCCACATTTTTGTAGCAGTAGTCTTTTAGCATTCAAAACTCTAACTGAGAGAAGGGACATTCAGGTTGGCAAAATAATCAGGTTTAGGAAGTTCAAGTAACAATTATATACAAGTTTTTTAGTGCCATTTTTTTTAGTGTGCCCATGATACAAAAGCAGGAAAGGTTTTTTAATTATATGAATATTAAAAAGGAACTGCCTTCTCAAAGATGATCATTATTTTCAAGTACATGGCAATTAATCGGGAAAAGTATACTATATTGAATCCAGAGATTGTGGCAGTGATTCGCTTTCATCTTTGGAATGAGAAAAGGATATGTTTAGTTGGTTGATGCTCTCCCTATTTCTAAAATAGTAACCCCATACAGTGATAGGGCAACGGAAATAGTCTGCGTGGGGTGAGCCTGACCTACAGGAATGATAAAAGAGGTAGAATTTCAAAAATAAAACAAAGTGTTAATGCACTAGATTTCTATTAGAATAAGAGTTAAGGTGGCTATACACTGAAAGATATGCTCGTTTGGCAAGGTTGCCAAATGAGATAATCTTTTCCCCGACAGGGCCATCTGGGGTGGGCGATATTGTGGCAATGCCAAACAATCACATTACAATGAAAGGGATACAAATAGTCGGAGCGAGGACAGCAGAGAAATCAAGCCTGCCGATTGAGATCTAGATGATTTTTGGCCAGATATCAATTGGTGAGGCCTGTTGGAGGGCCCCATACACAGGCAGTTAAGCTGCTGAATCTAAAGATCCATCTTAAATCTGCCTGTGTATGGCCACATTAAGATTAGAATTACATTAGAATTTGTCAAACCTAATGACATTTCAATTTTTTTTAAAGGTCTGATTTATTATAACTATTATCTAGTTCATCTTCAATTTGGTTCCAGTAAGATAAGCCTCGATTTATGGTGTATATACATAAAATACAATATGTGCTCTATAGCTTTCATTTTAACGGTGATGTTCCTGACAGGAATCCTGTCTAAATCAATTTGATAGCAACATTGTTAAACTTTGCATTGCCTTCCATACACACCAATTTTACAAAAGTGTAGAGCACTCAAAATGTATAAAAGTGAGAAAATCACACTGGTGTGGCATAATAAGATCATTCATTCAAGCTACTCCTGTTGATTCAATTCTTTATGAGCAAAGAAACTTTCTGACATGGTCACCTTGAAATGCTTTTTGTATGTGTTCATTTAATTTATAAAAACTTTCAGGAATATCTACATGCTTTTGCACACTCCCTGGAAACTTGTTTTCTTTTGAAAAAGCCCTGATCTCTTAACCACAAAGGTTACATGAAATATCCTGAATTCTATCTCTTAACATGAAAAAATATTGTAACATTCTTGCACTTGGGAGTTTTTCTCAATTTAGATTTTGTCCTTGTGACCTGTTAAATGTTTATACTAAAAATGTTATCTATGCTTCATCTGTTCCCCAGTTTAGATTTTTTGAACATATTAAAATATGCGACAACATATTATAAACAAACACAGGATGCAGTGGGTAAATTATGTAGTGAAAAAGCACAATGAACGCCCTTGTACTGCTTAAATTACCAGCATAGAAACAGGGTTAGTACACTGTTGGGATTATATTTTTGAGAAGCTGTATATCAATATTTAAGTATGTGCAATGGAGTAGACTTTCGGTTATTATTGTTATATTTCATTTTAGAAAGTTCATGCTACTTCTATGAACCTGTAATCAACATCTAGTGATGGGCGAATCTGACCTGTTTTGCCCTAAAATATGCGAAAATTTGGCAAAATTCATAGAGGTCTATGGGTGACAAAATGTTTTTACGCGCAGGGTGATGCGGCAATTTTTTTTTATTGCGCGACAATTTTCACAGGGAAACTTGCCGAAAATTCCGCTCATCGCTACTAAAGATATATACATATATATTATATATATGTATGTTCAGTGTGCACACTCAAGTTGGTCAAATTGTTTCGTACAGCATAGTAAATAGACCTGTCATCATACCCTTTATTTACCATTTATTGTGATATCTTCCCTCAACTGGGTAAAAAATTTTTAATATTCATTTCTGTTCTTGGCAACTGATTTGTAAGTAGGCCCACACCAAATATTCTGTATACAGTTTGGTTAGTTAATAACAAGAAAACTGAGGAGCCTAGCAACTGAGAAGCCTAGCAAGTCAACAGTCCCCAAACCAATTAATATCAATACCCTCACCAGAGCCATAATGTGGTTGTTTACTGGCTAATTCTAGAAAATATATTCTCCAAGGGGCAATTTAAGGCTATCTTAAAGAGTGACCATACACTTGCTTGATCATGTTCCATTGTCTCACGTGGCCCAAAGATCAGAACTGTAGGATGGGCACAAAACAAAACTGCTCTCCAAACTTGCATACATGCCCAGGCAGTTGGGGAGTAGGGTATGGTTAAAATTGGCCAAACTGCTCAATTAAATCTAGGCATGTATGGTAAGTACGGCCTGCTTTACTGGCCGTTTATAATTTTTTTTCTAAAGGGGCAATGACACATATGCTCAATTTTTAATTACAGTCTCCCATTCTTTGGTAACTTAGTGGCTGTCAAGCTGTTGATGCTGTTAACCTATTTGAACTGAGGTAGGGGATAAGCAGGGTTTTTTTATCTTCCATTTCAATATGACATTAGGATAAACCCAGTGGTTCTATTACAGTATATCTTCCATAAGTACTTTTTGGGGGTTATTTACTAAAATTCAAATTGATCAAATTTTTTATTACAACAAATTTCGCCAAATTGCCACAAATTGAACTCATTTATCAATAATTTTTGTCGTAAAAATCTGAATAAACAAAGTCACAACAAAATTGAACTTCAACTCATATAGTACGATTGGCACTCTGAAAACTTGACTTTATCGAATTGCCACTGCAAAAACTTTTTTGGATAATCGGATGAAAACCCTAACTTTATCAGATTATCCAGAGCAGATCATGATGTCAACAATTACAGGAGCTTCTCCATGACCTCGACAGGTTTGAGATGGAATATTATAATAATAATAATAGTTTTTTTTCCTCGAAAAATTAGAGTTTTCCCCTTTAAAACCTCGACCGGATATTCATGGTTTAATAAATGGGCCCCTTTTTGTTTAGGGAAATAAACAACACTGTTCCATTGCATTGACTATATGTATTTATGGTAATAGTATTCTATATTAAAATATTTTGCTTAGAGATGAGTTCTCAACAACGGGAAACAAAACAGTGTTTCTCTGACCTTAATTAAAGATGAAAGCAGCACCTACTGCATTCCAAGAATCTCCTACCTTATGAGCTATTTATTGCCCCCTTCCCATTCTTAACCTTATTACTATCATAATGTCCTGCACAATAAACTACACCGATTTAATAACCATTCTAACTTTTATATATATATATATATATATATATATATATATATATATATATATATATATATATATATATATATATATATATAAAATAAATAATACATAAAATAATACTTGAATATACTTTGGGATGTTTTTAGAAATTGGTTCAACAGCAGTATTTTCTCATGTAATTTTTTTTAAGGGCAGAGACACACAGGTCTTCCCTGCCTTCCCGCCGGCTAGAATGAAAATCGCCGATGGGAAGGCACTCGGAGCGCTTTGTTTTCCGAAGTCACCAGAAGTTGCCTCACGAGGTGCCATCCCACCGATTTTCATTCTAGCTGGGGGGAAGGCAGGGAAGGCAATTCAGGGAGATTAGTCCCAAAGAAGAGGAGATTTGTCACAGGGCGACTAATCTCCCTGAATCTGCCTGTGTGTCTCTGCCCTTTAAAAAAAATTACGTGAGAAAATACTAGAGGAAAAACGTTTACATACGCAGTAAACGTTTGGCATAGACTTGGCAGAATCATGTTTGTTTTAGAGTTTGTATGGGGAAAAGATTTATTTATTAAAATACCTATTCCAATTCCTAAGATTTGCATTTTCCATGAAGGTGTTTCCATTCACAACAGTGTCCTCTTTCATTCATACCTAAACTTTGCCTATTTATGAGACCACTTTTATAGCTGGGCTGTTAAAACTGTTTCAGTCTTATTTCCAGTTGCACTCATGAAATTTTAGTAAATTGCTTATATTTTTCCCCTCCCTTTTGAAGTCAGAACTACTGCTTCCTTTACCTGGAAGCAATGTCTGGATTTGTGGTTTTGCTGTTTACCCAGTGTCATAGCAGACTGCCAAAATGTTTTTATTTCAAAGTCATGTAAATTCACAGTTAATCATTGACTGTATTTAGGACTTATGCTTGGAATTTTCCCTTTTAGTTGAAAGAGACAAGGACTTTTCACACAATCGAAGGCACTATAAAGAATTTCGTTTTGATCTTACTCAAATCCCACATGGAGAAGCAGTGACAGCCGCTGAATTCAGGATTTACAAGGATCGAAGCAACAATCGTTTTGGGAATGAAAGCCTTAAGATTAGTATTTATCAGATCATCAAGGACTATTCAAACAGGTAAAGCTTGTTCACTATGATTGCTTATTTCTAATAATTATTATTTATAAACATGGTTTATTTACAACAAACTTGACTGATTTATTAACTCTATGTGCAGAATCAATATATAATATTTTCAGATTTATTTTACATACTGGGACTATTCTTTCCTGAGTGATAAATAATGGTGTCCCTTCTCCTTATTCACATCAGAGTGTCAGGATTTAGGTATGTGAGGACTATCTTCCCAAAGACCAGAGCAGTGTCAATTGTTCAGTGCAGTCTGCCAAATTGACGCAAGTTTCAAATTTGCTATATGAGTCAATTCTGTAAAACTTTGCCAACTGTCAGGAGGAAAGATTTGATAAATCAAATAAAATATGGATATGCATTTAATCCTTCTGGATTCCCAGTTTGACCTTTCATAAATAAGACCCTCAGATCTAAAATATTAACTGATGGCTCTGCATAATTTAATATTTGAATGATATTTTATTTGTAGATTTAAAACACTTTTTCTACTTGTGGAAACCATTTTTGTTCAACCTCATATAAATTCTGAGAGGTCGAAAGTTTGTATCTTTAGGTAGCAGGAGTGTTATGAGTTGGAAAGATCAGAGGTAAACTAAGCATTTAATCCCAGCTACTGTTTGACTTCTCAATGAGAATTTTGGATTAAGGGGTTGGCTTGAAACCAGATATAATTCCATTCCTATGTGCAGTAGCTTTCTGAAAAAGAAAAATAATAATTGCAGGTCTTGTTTTTCCATGGCATAACTTTCATATAGTTCAGAAGATTGATATAAAATAAATTGCATGTTTCTTTATTCAAATCTCATATGAAAACATTCATTTCATTTAATCTATTCACCGTCTCTCACAAAATGTACATTTCCCTTAAAAGTAAGTAATCATTTGGAAGAGTATCAGTGTATTATTGTTTAGGGACTGTAGAGGTATTCTGTTTTCCCTATCCTTTTGTATTACAGATAAACAAAATGTGCAATTTATGGCAAGCTATGCTTATCTTTAACCTTTTGAAATTCCTGTTTCTTTCTTGGTTCACCACATAAATATTCAAAATAATGGTTATACTGGAAGGATATTTTTATTATCCTTTCTATACTCAAAATAAAGGAATATAATTTTGTTAAACCAGACATTTGATTTTCCTTATATTTTTTTTAGTGAATGATGTGTAGCCAATGAAGACTGTTTTGGATTTTTGTAGACAGTGTTTTTTGAAATTTAGCAATATTTCAAAAATTTCAGAAAATCACAACAAAACTGACCACCTACCTGACCTTCAGGGGTATCTAGTAGAGCAAACAGGAATTATCGCCAAACTAACCCTATTTGGTGTTTAGGCTTAATCCCCTGCAACTGCCTCAGGTCCCCCACGGAGGGCAATCCTTCATTTTGAGAACAAATTCCATAGAAAAACCTCCTTGTGTTTCACCTCATCCAAATATTTTGTACTATATAAACTGTACTATATAAACTGTTTTGTCCTATGTAACTATTTTATATGTAAACACTTGCATTCTGATTGGCCTTTACGAACATTTTACAAAACACAAAAAAAACTTTAAATCACTTATCCACACAATGCTTCGAAACCTATTTTTGCAGTTATGGAATTTGTCAACATTATGCTTTTCAATTCTTGTTTATGTATCTTGATTTTCAAAAACTTTAATTATGACCAAGGCCACTGTGAGAAATCAAGGGGCCCCTCACATCTAAATTTTACATGGCCACTGGGCCCCACCGACCCTCATACTACAGTAAAAATCTATAAAGATGAGTGCTAAAATAGTAAAACCACTAGGTAAAACCCCTTTGGTTGTCAGGCCCCACCATAAAAGTTAAAAAAACATTGGTGGTCAGCCCCCCCCCCCTACAAATTAAAAAAAAAGCATTGGAAACCCGCTTCCCCCCTACAAGTTAAAAAAAATCATTGCTGGTCAGGGCTTCCCCATAAAAGTTTATAAAATTCATTGGTTGTCAGGCCCCCCTCCTACAAGTTAAACAAAATCATTTGTGGTCATGAAAAAACCCAGCCACTGGTGCAGTGTCAGATTGGGACACCAGGGGCCCACCCAAAAATCTTTGACTTGGGGCCCACCAATTAATCTTAGACCAGGGGCCCACTGTCAGTACTATTATTCTTCCTCTCCTCACTCAACCTCTATTCTCCTAGTCTCTTTTCTTTACATACTATAATACTATAATCTGTTATTCCATCTATTTAGTCACTTTGTTCTCACAAAAATAGGGAATGGCCATGAAATAGGCCAAATGTCTAGCAGCATGAGGGCCCACTGACACCTGGGCCCACCGGGACTTTTCCTGGTATACTGGTGGGCCAGTCCAACACTGCACTGGTGGTCAGGGCCCCAATCTTCTTCTCCTTCGTGACAGTGCTTCTTAGTTCACCTTGGCGGCTTTAGCTTTGATTCCCTTTGGCAGCTTTGGCTCCCTTCGGAGCTTCCTGGTCCCCCTCAAAACTAGAAATCAACCTGGCCTGGGGCAACTGTGCCACCATGACAGTAGCCCTAATTAATATAGTAATATGAAAGGTTATATATATATATATATATATATATATATATATATATATATATATATATATATATATATATATATATATATATATATATATATATATAAAACACACTAACTATATATTTTCCTTAAACAGTAGCATGGGTTTGACCTTTTTTGCTCTTATCGTTTAACAAACATGCTGAAACAAAGAAAATTTAGTTATTTGAGAAATGTCTTCCATTTATTAAACTGGCAATGAAGTTGAAAGCTACTAGTAATGTAAACAGCATCCCAACTGCCATATTATTTACTTTAAAAAAAACAATCTTTCCCATGTATGTTAACAGACTACACCATTAATTTTTGAAAAACTGTGTAAATATAATTTACTTGGAATTTGTGGAGAATGCCTCTGTTGAGTTTAAAGGATATATGTACAATCGTTGTTCGAACGATTCAAAGGATTTTTAGCGATCGAACGAAGGATTTTTATTAGATCTGGAAGGTCCCCATAGGCTAACATTGCACTTCGGTAGCTTTAATTTTGCAAAGTATGAAATCGAAGTCTTTTTAAAGAGACAATACTTTGATTATTGAATGGTCGAATAGTCGAACGATTCTAATCGTTCTAATCAAAGTCAAATGGTTGAATATAGTCTATTCGATGGTCGAAGTACCCAAAAAATTACTTCGAACTTTTTGAAATCACTCGAGCTTAGTAAATCTTGTTTAAAAGCAAATATTGAATTGGTTGCTATGGGTTACTCAACCAGGTCAAACTTTGTGCCTTTTATTATTGTACATATGAGGGCTGTTGATACCTTGTCCTACATGTCCCGTTATGCTTACTATTTGTACCATTCTTCTTATAATATACTATTTTATGATACCCCATTACTTGAACGACTCTGGACTGTCATCTCTTATTGGGCCCACAGAAAAATAAACACCTTGCCAATGGAAGCATACTCCTCTAGCCAAATAAGGGTGGCTGAGCGTTAGTAGTAGCTTTTTTGACAGTTGCCACTTTTCCCCAGCAAACTCCAGAAAATACACTGGTTAAAAACACATAGGGAAGCAAACCTACTGTACCAATTTCTTAGGGCAATAACATGTCACATTCTGTCACCCCTATTAATCTTGGCTACAGAAAGTGACAAAGTGTCTCATGGCTCCTCTCCACTGGCTAACATGTAAATCTCCATTGGGGAAACAATAAAGGAAACTTCATGCTTCTTCGGAAAATTTCCCCAGCGGTGATTCACATGTTAGTTGGTAGAGAGGAAGCAAGGGATCTCCAAAATTTGTAAATAGATCAGCGCCTATGGCAACAGAGAAAAGAAAAACAGAAAGCCAAACTAGTGCATATTTGGATATTTGGACAGCACCCAGTGTTTGAAAATCTCTTTATAAGGTGTGCTTCCCCTTTAAATCTTCCACTGCTGTTGAAAGCATGCAAAAGAAAGATCCCTTTATATCCAAGTAGTTGTATCCACCATGTGGCTAAAGTGCCTACTTACAAGCCAAAATTAAGGTATATTGCCTGGAGTATTAGCAGATCCTTCCTCTCCTTTTAGCTCAGTTCTATGAATCCCAATATAGAAAGATATAAATCCAAAATAATAACACCATTTATTAAAAATATACTTTAAAAACACTCACATTTTTTTTAAGTAAAACCACATATCGACATCTGTGTTGCACAGGCTATTGCAGCTTCTATGGAGGGGCCCTACCAGCATGTGTATCTCCCCTGTGGCTCTCCCTGTGAGTCTGATGTGATGTCACTTCCTGCCTTACACGTTTTGCCAATCAGCTGGCTTCCTCAGAGGCATATTTCCCTAACCGTGTGTGTCTTCTATTATACAACTGCTCATTAGCGGTTTCCATGGTGACCACAAAGGCTTGCGTTCCAAACCTGCACCTCATAGCCTGTTTCCTGCCCTATGTCAGTTCCGGGTTCTTTCAAACTGCATTGTGTCAGGTTGCCATGGAAACCCTCAAGTGCTGGGTTTACTTGAATCACTAAGCTTGCTTTGATGCATTTAATAAAATTGATGTTTCTTTTTGCTATTTTTGGCTTTATACCTATCTTTATTTGTTATCTATTTTCTGGATTCAACAAAGGAATGTTTTGACACCTTCTCTATCCGAGATAAATCGGTGGGCGACTAAATGTCTCAGGTGCCATTGCCCTAAGAGGACATTCAGACCCTAAATAATGCTACCTATCTGACTACAAATCAGATCTAGTCTACTGCTATCGAGTACATGTTTGCAATCTTACCTGGGCACTCAGTAGCAGGAACGTTGCAACCCTATTCTATCAGCTTCATCTGTCCTCCTCTCTGAGGGAGTCAAAGAGAACTAACATAACTACAACCCTATGTTAGAAAACATAAGTTACCAACTGTCATTCCTGTTTCCATGGGTATGCCTATAATAGGTAAGCCTATTTCCAGCCATGCTTTCACAGCCCACCCAACAAAAAAAATATAGGGTAAGGCTACATCCCTATTTCCCTACACTAGAAACACTAGTGCCACTGAGGGTAATTAGGTTAACTACTGTCACACCTATTTGTATGCCATAAAGAGCAACACATCATATTTTGGAAGAATTGCACAGTGATGTAATTGGCATAGTAAAGCCAGCTGCAATCCATTTGACATAATATTTTAACAAGGTTTTCAAAGCAACAATCTTCATTATTTACTTATATTAATGTACAAAAAGCTGATATCTAATCCCATATTCTGTACCAAGTCATGTGTTGTAAGAAAATTGCAGCTTAAAATGTTGTTGTTAATTATAGTTCCCATTGCTGGTCCCATCAACATTTTTATATCAAATGATTTTTTTTATTGGTGAAAATGTATCAATGTGTTGTTAATTTCCCAAAAGAAATGTATGAATCATGCTTTCATGGCACCATTAAGGGAGAAATAGGTTCTCAAATACAGTGTAAATTATTAAACAGATCCTGCTTTTGGTAAGCAATATATTTTGTGGCACATATTTTTCAAACTAAAATCACTGTACATGCCAATTGCCACCCACATGAAAGACTGTGAAGAAATTTTGGAAATAAGAGTTCCCTCACTAATGTGATATATATTATGTGTTAGCACTTTCTTCTAAAATGTCGAAGACAAATGTCCTAATTTCACCAGATGTTCCATTTAAAGAAGGCAAAGCACTAATGACTATAGCATGTGGATATTGTTTTCTAAAATTAAAGACGAAATAACCTTTCTTCATTTTAATTAAGCACATTTGTTGCTTTTCAATGGAAATTTAAGCATTGTGAAAACCTCAATTAAAAAAAAAATCACCCATCAATATTGAGTAGAATGGGTTCATAACCAACAGCAGCATATGATATTCTTTGTGCCAAATAAGTTCTTGAGCAACAGCTTGGGTTAACCAAATCTGGGGTTGGGGTGCTCTTTGGCCTCTAAGCTATATCCCTGCTAATTGTGCTGTGTGTGTTTTAAAAATCTGTATGCACATAGAGGTTAATTAATTTAAGTCAATCTTAAATTATGCCTGTGAATAAGATGTTTTGTAGTTATCCTTTGTTTACAGGATTGTGGGTGTGTAAGCTAATGATGTAAATACGTGCATGTATATTCACCTGGAGTGCAGTTGTGGGTGAATAACAAGTAGTTTACTAGTCTTCCACAATTTATTTAAATGTTGGTTGCAGAGATATGAGAAAAAACACAGATATAACCAAGTCATCAGCATTCTACATGCATGGGCACAGAGTTGTATTAAAGGGATACTGTCATGGGAAAAAAACATTTTTTCAAAATGAATCAGTTAAAAGTGTCACATGACCAGAGGCAGCTGGGAAATTGACAAAATGTTTAGCCCCATGTCAGATTTCAAAATTGAATATAAAAAAATCTGTTTACTCTTTTGAGAAAGGGATTTCAATGCAGAATTCTGCTGGAGCAGCACTATTAACTGATTCATTTTGAAAATTTTTTTTTTCCCATGACAGTATCCCTTTAAGGGTCAGGCCCAGATTTGTGGCAAGGCCACAAAGGCCTGGGCATATGGGGTGGCATGTTTGGGGGGGGGGTGCTTGCGAGGGCTCGTACCAGGGCTCTGTGGCCTAGGGGTTTCCGAAACTTGAAATACTGGAAATACTATTGTATTGAATTACATTTTGGCCTCAGAATTTCTTGATAAATTTATCCCATTCCAAAGCCTTTTACTGTATTTAAAACCTCATCTAATAATTAGTAACTGTGGGTTCTATGGATTGTTTTCACTAAAAAAACACTCCATAAACACATATAATAATTATTTCATAGTTTAATCATAAATAATTTGCAATTGTGCCAAGGATGTTTCTAACTACGAGCCTCAGCCTAAAATTCTATCTTAGTAAAATAAATGTGGCTCTATTGCTTATATATTTTTTTTAAATTCTGTGGTCTTTTCTTGACAACAATTCAAACACAACCCAGCTTTTTAATTGGGCTGCAAGGCTGTGACAGTTGGCAGATGCAATTATTCATTTACATGGAAGTAACTCTAAACTGCCTCTAATTAACATATAATTTATACAATGTTAAGATGAATAATGGACTACTTGAATATGTATTTATTTATTGTAACTTTCTTTTAATAGAGATGCCGATCTCTTCTTGCTTGACACACAGAGAGTTCAGACATATGATGTTGGATGGCTTGTGTTTGATATTACTGTAACCAGTAACCATTGGGTTATCAACCCACAGAACAATCTGGGGTTGCAACTATGTGTTGAAACTATTGATGGTGAGTTCAGTTTATATGATATCTGATGAAATGTACTTGTAAGCATTATTTATATTTAGCATGTGTGTTGCATGTAATGAATCGAATGGCCCACACTCTCAGGGCCAGACCATATAAGGTTAAAAATATTCTTTTATTCTATGCGATTAAAACACAAACACCTAGCACCTAGGCGGTGTGTTGCATGTAACCTGATATTAATAAAAATCAAATATTTAATTTTAGTATAATATGGCATTAGTACGTAGTACTGCATCAACCTGTCTGCAAATGATGTCAGTTGAGAGGTGCTTATGCTTGTGGCACCGGAGGCAGCATTAGACTACAGTGCATTAGGTACACATCAATTGCATGTATTAAGAGTAGTGATCCCTTGCATCCATGCACTCTGTACTATGCCCCTTGTACCTCGTACTGCAAAGACTAGCCAGCATTTTTTTTGCAAAATGGAAGAATAAATCTGCACAGAGGAAACATGTTGGAGTGCACACTGTGCTAATTCCATCTAACCCATGTTACACAAGGCTGTGACTTCATATTCAGAGGGACTCCATGAACTGATATAATTCTCTCTGACTACATGCAGAAGGCCACCCTTGTAGGCATTCCTTTTCAAATGTTTGTTAATGAAGCTGCAGGACAAATACATTCATTGTGTAAATAAATGTATTGTTAATTGTGTTAATATAAGACCATATGCTACTCAAGACCTTTTACAAATGGAGTTACTGCTGCTGATTTGAAAAAGTGCTCAGGATAAATAAAATACATTATTAACTGGATGCCCAAATGCTTCAAGAATATTGCTATCTATCTATCTATCTATCTATCTATCTATCTATCTATCATCTATCTGTCTGTCTGTCTGTCTGTCTGTCTATCATCTATCTATCTATCATCTATCTATCTATTTATCTAGATTTAGACATCAGAGAAGAAAATTGCTTTACATATTAGGGATTCAGAAGCAGCGTGACTGTGTTATATCTACCCCTGAACTCCTTTATCCTTGGAAAGTAATGTATAGATATGCCTGTGTATGCTAACAATAAACATACGGATGTTTCCTTTGTGGAAATATGCTTTGAGGGGTATTGATACAAGCATTGTGTACAGTTCGCCTTAAGACTGCCAAGAAATTCTGGCACGTAGTTGTCAAGTGGACCCTTCTGTAATTGCAAACATGTTCTTTGGCAACATCCACTATTTTATCCTTGTCCCTTAACACAAAAACAGTTAAAGGTGTTTTTCTTGAGACTTTCCTTATAGCTGGCCCACAGCCCTTGAACTCCTCATGGTTTCTATTTAGAAGTTGTCATCACCACCTTTAGTTTTAGGATTTGGCAAACCATTTCTCCATAAAAGAAAAACATCTGGGTCTTCTATGTCTTAAGGCTAATAAAGGAATCTCACGTTATAAAAATCTATTTTGAATAATTTCCTTCGATTATAAGCAAAACTATTGAATTTAACTGACGTTGAGCTCTATTAGTATTAACAATACTCTTTAGAACTGAATAGATATGGAAAGTCTATCCAGCTTGTACTCTAGTATCCTTACATACACTCTAAGGGGGTAACATGTGTTTGAAATGCAAATACAGAAAGGGTCGAAGAGGATACTTTTTGTAACTGTTTAGAATATGCCAAGCACCAATGTGCCAATGTGAACATTTTATTATAAATCTGCACTGAATTCCTTTGGAGTAGTGAAGTGTTTTCTACACATTTGGGGGCAATGTGCCGACAGCTGCACTATACATTCTAGAAGCCCATACTCTGCAAATGTACTATGAATGTACATAACCTTGAGGCTTAGGACCACTGTATAGCAGTGGCTGATCTCTATCTGAAAAAACACATTTTTTGTCTATGCCCAAAAAGTCTAGGTTGCATTGAGGTTTGGTAGGTTAAAAGTCTACAGCATTAAACTTTGCTGCGTTCACCAAATTAGTAAACACTTTTCCAGTATTTGTACTATTTATTTCACATTATTGACAGTTGTATTAAATGGACATTGGCTACTCTTACCCTATGCCTCATTACTAATTACTAATGATAATAAAAATAGAAGTTTACCCTTACAATCAGTTTGCTTTTACCAGTGTCAGTTTTCAGTTGCATGCTAGAATAGCTATGGAAAAAATGTATACAAGGTGTTTGAACAGGTCCATCTATAAAATAGTTATATTTGCCCTATCTAAATGCATTTTCTCATATCTCAACCACCTACCACTCACACACTGTCTAAAATGTTTCTTTTACGCCAGTGGTCATTCAGAAATATAATGATAGGGAATTCTACTAAGATCTATACCTTGTGAGAATCTTTAGAATTCCACAGTAATAACTGAAAAACAAGACCAGATAATTGATTAACTCATAAAACTTTCCCAAATTACAGGATAACCTTAACAAACACTTTTATTTAAAATAATATTATCAATGATTTGAAACAGTAAAATGTATCATTTACAGTGCATTCCCTGTATGTACAAATTCATACCTTTTTTTCTTGAGGAATTTTTAAATATTAATTTCCTGTAATATCATGCAACATATGTTAACATGCATCTCAACATTTACTCTAATAAAATACAAAAATAAAGCATAAGATTGCTGTAGAAGAAGTTATTATGCTTAAAGGGGACATATTATCAGAACCTTGTCTCAGGTGGCATTGAGCGGCCAGTTACCAGGGGCGGCAAAAATCCGCCTCTGGTAACTTTAAGAGTCAGATTTCTGTTTTTTAAGACAGAAATTCGGCTCTGCTAGAGCAATATCGCTCACTGCTTTAGCGATGCGGCCTTCCCTGGACCCGCTCCGATGCTAACTGTTGAAAGAGTGGTGGAGCGGCAGCGGGGTGGCATCGGGGCTGCTGCCTCAGGTGGTAGCAGCCCCTGAAACGCAGTTGCATATTATGATATATATATATATACATATATATATATATATATATATATATATATATATATTTATATATTATGATACATATCATGAAAATTTCTGCAAACACCCTATAGTCCCATCTATTCCACTTTCTGCTGCCTCCTCTTCCAGGCTGTGCAGGGGAGCCAGTGGCACTCTGTACACTTTACTGTAGGATAGGAACCAATCAGCAGCTAGCTGACCTGATATTGAACTAAAGCAGGGCTGTGATTGGCTGTCCCCCTCCTACTGTGCTTCTGGCAATATTCTAATATTCTAAATCTGATATTTGCCTTCCAACTGCCCATGAAAAGAAGCTAAAAACTTTTAGGGCAATGACACATAGGGGCAGATTTATCAAGGGTCGAATTCAAAATACTCTGGCCCTTTATGAACTCAAATTCGACTATTTGCCAACTAAAACCAGAAGAATTGTTGTTTAAGTCAATGGGAGACATCCAGGGATCAATTTGGAGTTGATTGCAGCCTTCCTGACTTTCAAGTTTTTTTCGGAGATTTTTTTTTCGAATAGAATTTGAATTGAATTCTATTCGAGTGTTCGGGTCGATCCTATTCACTCATGTTTTTAAATTTTTTATTTTTAGAATAAATTTCGATTGGTCGAATTTAGAGTTCATGGGAGTTTGAAAAAAGGGACAATTCTAAATTCTACCCTTGATAAATGTGCCTCAAAATGCATACAAGGCATTTTTGAGCTATTACACAATTTTAGTGTTTCAGGAGAGGCAAAGTCTATGACAGGGTATTTTTGGCGTTTTGTAGCCACATCAAAACACAGAGGACAAATAGCACTGTGTGTTATTGCCCTTATAATGACTAGTCATACATCCAACATTCTAATGAAATTCACTGAATCTGAAAAAAATTAAGCAATTATTAAGATCTACAGAAAGCAATAATTGTTTTTAAGTGTTGCCATTAATGTTTTGCTTTTTTTGCATTCTTTGTTTTTTTTTGTCACTGGAAACATCTTAAACCAATTTAAAGAGCTACACACCTGAACAAACATGTTGTATAAGTGTTTATATATTAAAGTGGGTCAGTTAAAGGTATGGGAGTTGGCTGGAACTCCTCATTTCTCTTTTTACAGCAACACAGGCTGCCAAAAGGAGGAAGTCTGAGCTGAATTAATACATTTGTTACAGGGTAAGCAGAATGAAAACGTACCGCAAATCAAACTTGCTTTTTTCTTTTATGCCATCGATAGGGTTTTTTTTCTAAGAAATACTGACCCTGGCATGGAGCCACTGTACGTTTATAAAGCAAACCCTGTATGATTATTTGCTTAAGGCTTATGTCTATGAATGAGTAAGATTTTGTGTAATAATTTTGGAACATTTGGGACGCAGATGCCCACTTAAATTCAGCATAGTCGATTTCTATTGTATTGCTACAATAAAGCGGAAGTGCTGTGGATTTTTTCTTTTCAATTATTGAAAACATTTTTTTGATGTTTGTAAAAAAAAGAGAGAGCACCAATAATGCACAGATCACATCGTTTTCTCCAAGATTCTTCTTATTTAAAGGACCTCTGTGTCCCTTCCTGTCTAGAGCAGCTGTATAGCTTCACATGACACTGTGTGTATTTCATGTGGACACACAAAGCTATTTAAGTTGCCAAAGGTTTATTTGTAATAATGTCCCTGGTGCAGTTTTAGTGACCTGTTTTGCTTTCTTTTGTTCCCTAGTGAAGTATATGTTTAATACAAGATAAACACATAGTAATATATGGCTGACTCACCCCCATCCCATTAGAGACACAGAGCATTTTTGGAAACATTTTGATGCAACACCCATATATGTTTGCACTTAACATGTAAAATAATGTAAACAATAAGGGGTGTATGCAAAAAGACATGATGGATAAAATACTTCTCAACACACAGGAAACGAAATTTGCAAAAAAATGTTGGATGAGAAAATAATCATGTGTGGTGTGAATAGACATATGAAAATATTGCACAGACAGAATAACATAACAAAACATAAAAAAAATCATATTCATAAGTAACATCAAATCTTGCACTTATAAGCATGCTCAAGCATGCAGAGACTTCTATTTAATTAGGTTTTCCAAATACATTTTTGTTAATTCATATAAAAAAAACATACAAAATATATTTAAATAGAATTATTTAAACTAATAAGCCTGGTAATAAGCTCTCCTAAATGACTCACTATTAACGTTTCACCAGCTGTAGTATGTTTAAAATGCAATTCAATTCAAAGAGTTTTTGATGACATATAGATGTGTTGTCATTGTGTGCAATTTCAAAAGAGGCAGGGGATATTTTTTGGGTTAATTATTCACTTTGTGGGGAAACCCGATGAAGTACTTTTGGTTTGTTTTTCTTTTTTACTGCAGCCCTTGACATTAAAGGAACAGTAACATCAAAAAATAAAAGTGTTTTAAAGTAATGAAAATATAATGCAGTGTTGCCCTGCACTGGTAAATCTGGTGTGTTTGCTTAAGAAACACTACTATTGTTTATATTAATAAGCTGCTGTATAGAAATGGGGGCAGCCATTCAAAGGAGAAAAGGCTCAGGTTACACAGCAGATAGCAAATAAGCTCTGTCTGTCTAATGGTGTTATCTGTTATCCATTTGGTAACCTGTGCCATATAGCCGTTTTTCAATTTATGCCATTGCTCCACAGCAGCTTGTTTATATGAAATATAGTTGTGTTTCTGAAGCAAACACATCAGTTTTACCAGTGCAGGGCAACACTTGCATGATATTGTCATTACTTTAAAACACTTTCATTTTTTGGTGTTACTGTTCTTTTAACCTATTTCCTAAACCCTAGAATTGTGCAGTGTATTCCACTTGAAGAAAACTTCTTGCTGGCTTGAGAAATTGGCCTTTCAAAACTAAACATATTATACAGCGTTATACAGCGTTTATATATACATATTTAACAAACTCTTAAATATATTTTTCTTTATATTTCCCTAAACATGGAGCAAATACAATAAGAAACAATTTTACAGGAGTTTTGTGAAGATCTCAAAGAACAAGCTAGTTATTTTCCAGATAGCCAATATTATTTACAAAACAGTGCAAAGTAAAAAAAAAGCACACAATATTGGTGCAAATCATCCTTTATATTACCCACAAAGCAGGGTTTTTGTTCCAGCATGCCAGAAAAATGCATTCAGGAGCAATGGGCATTTCTACACACAATGCAAGTATAGGTAAGCACAAGGTGTATGTTAGTGAAAGGCCTTTGATGCAATTCTGCACCAAAATGAAAGCTTAGTGCTGTGCTTTGTGATCTAAAATAAACTTGTAGGCACACCAGTCTAGCAAAAAAAGGCTATTTTATTACATAATTAAATATTACAAGCAAAGAAACCCAATGCGTTTCAACCCTTAGAACATACTTTATAAAGGGTGTATAAGGCCTGAAATATGTGGTGTATTTGGTAGTTAGCAATAAAGCACCATGCAGCACTAATTCTCCTTTTGGATTGCTCTCTTCATTTTTCGAAATTGTAAATGAGAGTCTTCGTCAGGGTCACATGCAAAGTCAAAAATGCAGGCAACATACACATGATTCCAAACAAGAAAATATACCAAGTCCTGAACATTCTCTTCTGTGGAATTCGCCACAATGATCACGTGACCTGAAAGTGACGTCTCCTCACAACGTCTTACTAGGATGTTCCATAATGTACACCAATAGTCTTATTTGGAATCACTTGTACATTGCCTCCTTTTGAATTAGCAGGTTCCCCTGATGAAGACTCCATTTCTAGGGGTTGAAACGTGTAGGGTTTCTTTGCCTGTAATATTTAATTATGTAATTAGACCCAGTGTACCCTGTTCACTCTAATTGTTCTATATATATTTATGGGAGCTGTCAAGTATGCCAGACAGTGAGCACGCAGCATTTGATAATTTGTGAGCATGGTGTGTCAAACTTATATATATGATTATACTTGAATAAACTTGTGTCTTATCTATGTCATTGGACCCACATATTCTTTTTAAAGTGTTGATTCTATTTTAAAGGTCGGAGTATAAGCGTTAAGTCAGCTGGCCTCATTGGAAGGCATGGCCCCCAGTCGAAGCAACCTTTCTTGGTTGCCTTCTTCAAAGCAAGTGAAGTCCTGTTACGCTCAGTTAGAGCTACAAACACAAAAAAGAAAAAACAAGAAAGAAACAAATCTTCAACTTCACATGACGCCTCAAGGATGCCAAGTATTGGAGGTAAGGCCTAAGATTTATTGCACATGCAGGAACATTTGTGTAGCTCAGTAAAACAAGGATGCCTTTTATAAACAATTTATACTGTTAAGCCTATACACACAAGCTGTTTTTTGCATTGCTGCTTAGTAGAGACAATCAAAATGATATGGGATGTTGAAAGGGAGCAGTCAAATAGTAGGCTTGCATGCTTTGTCCTTTATATTTTATATTTAATTTTTCAACTTATCAGAGAGGTGTGGAAAGGTATCATGTGTTTTAGCTACAGGAGCCTGAAATTGTGCCTTGTTTTAAAGACTTTTGTCAACAGGTAACTAAAAAGTACAGTTCCACTTTAAGGGGTTGTTCATCTTTAAAACTTTAAGTATGATGTGATATTCTGAGATAAATTGCAATTGGTTTTTATTTTTTATTGTTTGTGGTTGTTTGAGTTATTTAGCTTTTTATTCAGCAGCTCTAAAGTTTGCAATGTCAGCAATCTGGTGGCTGGGGCCCAAATTACCCTAGCAACCATGCATTGCTTTGAATAAAATACTTGAATAGGAATCTGAGAGGGCCTGAATAGAAAGTTACGGTAAGTAATAAAAAGTAGCAATAGCAATAAAATTGTAGCCTAATAGAACATTTGTTGTTTAGACCCTCATTTGAAAGCTAGAAAGAGTCAGAAGAAGGCAAATACTTAAAAACCGATAATAAATAATGAAGACCAATTGCAAAGTTGCTTATAATTGGACATTCCATAACATACTAAAAGTTAACCTAAAGGTAAACGTTCCCTTAAAGGAGAAGGAAAGCTAACAAAGCAGTTTATTGCCAATAGATTAGCCACAATAGTGCAAGCTATAACTTTATATTTATTCTGCAGAATGCTTTACCATACCTGAGTAAACAGCTCTAAAAGCTCTCTCTGTTTGTTCAGGATAGCAGCTGCCATATTAGCTTGATGTGAAATCACTCACTGCCTGAGTCTCTCCCTGCTCACTCATAGCTCTGGGCTCAGATTACAGCAGGGAGGGGAGGAGGGAGGGGGAGAGAAGCAAACTGAGCATGCTCAAGCCCTGCCCTGGAGGTTTAAGGTGAAAACAGGAAATCTGATACAGAAGCCCATGTGTACACAATAGAAGGAAATAAATGATGTGTTTCTTTTGACAGAAGACTCAGAGCAGAATTACTTTGAGGGTTTACTTTCTGATAAAGCTTACTTAATTTTAGCCTTTCCTTCTCCTTTAATGGCACAGGCCTTACATCCCTGCACTTCCAATGCAATGTGTTGGGGCCACTCTCATATACAGTTAGACCAGGCATATAGCCTGGTCTAACAACCACATAACATGGGAATAAGCCCATTATTTTTGTTTCTTTATTCAACATCTCAATTAAAATGGTTCTCACTTTTTCTCCATCCAAATGATGATATAAATCTAGAACTCCATCTCTACATGCAATAAAATGTTAACCAGGTTGAGTGTAATATTGTGCATAATAAGAAATTAACTTTGTGTATTCTTATAGATTATAACACAAGTGAACAGAAGCAAGCATGTAAAAAACACGAACTTTACGTCAGCTTTCGTGACTTGGGCTGGGAGGTAAGAACTACATTTTCTGCTTTCATACCAGATAAAACTTATGTTCACCAGAACTTTCATAATTAAGGGCAGAAAATCGCTTGCCTTGTGTTGTGTAAGTACTTTATCCGGTATGTTTGGTACAGCAAATACAGTGCTTCTGTGCCAGTAGCCTGGTGGGTTAATTAAATATACAGGGAACCTTTCTAATGAGACAATACTTTACATATCCAGGGCTTTCTGCCCTCAAGCATTTCCCAGCTGTTATGACAGATCAATGGAAGAATCCTCTTTCCTCTGGAACAGCACAGATTTGCCAGTGATCCTGTTACATTACAGTGAACTGACCCTGTCTGGAAAAATTTGTTTTAAAGTATTTCTTGAAGGTTAATGTCCTTTTTAAGAGGTGGATTAGCTTCTAGTGTCTGCTATTGAGTTGCTGTTAACAGTAGTGGCGTAGTTACAATTTTGAAACATTTCTTGGAACTTGGTAAAACCAGTGTGACTAAGGAGCAGCTGTTAAGTTAATTTTAATTTCATGAACGTAAGTATAATTTAAAACAACGTACTTGTTACATATACTATATATATATATATATATATATATATAACATTTAGGTTCTTAAAGGGATACTGTCATGGGAATTTTTTTTTTCAAAATTAATCAGTTAATAGTGCTGCTCCAGCAGAATTCTGCACTGAAATCCATTTCTCAAAAGAGCAAACAGATTTTTTTATATTCAATTTTGAAATCTGACATGGGGCTAGACATATTGACAATTTTGCAGCTGCCCCAAGTCATGTGACTTGTGCTCTGATAAACCTCAACCACTCTTTACTGCTGTACTGCAAGTTGGAGTGATATCACCCCCCTCCCTCCCCCCCCCAGCAGCCAAACAAAAAAACAATGGGAAGGTAACCAGATAGCAGTTCCCTAACACAAGATAACAGCTGCCTGGTAGATCTAAGAACAACACTCAATAGTAAAAACCCATGTCCCACTTAGACACATTCAGTTACATTGAGAAGGAAAAACAGCAGCCTGCCAGAAAGCATTTCTCTCCTAAAGTGCAGGCACAAGTCACATGACCAGGGGCAGCTGGGAAATTGACAAAATGTCTAGCCGATGTCAGATTTCAAAATTGAATAAAAAAAATCTGTTTGCTCTTTTGAGAAATGGATTTCAGAGTTTTCTGATGAAAGGATGACTTTAAGACTAAGTAGTACTTTAGATGCGTATTGCATGACAACACACTGGTCAGTATACATATGCAACAGATAAAATCTTATCAGCTATTTTGGAGAAATAAAGAAAATTCACTGGAATAATAAAAAAAAACAGAGTTCTGGATTGAAATAATTGGCATGGAATTTCAAACCTGTTTCATAGAGACGAAGGGCTAAAATTGCAAAGCCGTATTAGCAGCTCTTAAGTGAAGAGAAGCTGACTTTTTAATGATATGTTTTAAGTGGAAACATACAACTCTTTTAGGTTTAATTTGTTTCCCATAGACATCCATTTTTTGTTTTGTGCCCTTTAGCATAATGTCAAAAATATTCACTTTATCAGACAGTTCCATCAGCTCACTTCAAAGTGTATTTTGACACTTACCACAGCATGAAGGGAAAAGATTTACAAAACATCAGAATTCAAGGAGAAATTCCCCCAAAGCAGACAAATGTGTAATTACATCAGAACTTGTTAAACTGCTTTGAGTATCATTCTATTGCATATAGTGTTAGGGTTCATTAGAAGAGCTGATCTTTAACAACCCATTAAATCGTTAAAGGAGAACTAAACCCTAAAAATGAATAAAGCTAAAAATGCCATGTTTTATTTACTGAACTTATTGCACCAGCCTAAAGTTTCAGCTTGTCAATAGCAGCAATGATCCAGGACTTCAAACTTGTCACAGGGGGTCACCATCTTGGAAAGTATCTGCGACACTCACATGCTCAGTGGGCTCTGAGCAGCTGTTGAGAAGCTAAGCTTAGGGGTTGTTGCAAATTATCCAGCAGAAAATGAGGTTGGACTGTAATATAAGATGATGCTACAGGGCTGATTATTAAGGGGCAGATTTACTAAGGGTCGAATATCGAGGGTTAATTAATCCTCGATATTCGACTAGGAACTAAAATCGTTCGACTTCGAATATCGAAGTCGAACGATTTAGCGCTAATCCTGCGATCGAACGATCGAAGGATTATTCGTTCGATCAAACGATTAAATCCTTCGAATCGAACGATTCGAAGGATTTTAATCCAACGATCGAAGGAATATCCTTCGATCAAAAAAACACAGGCAAGCCTATGGGGACCTTCCCCATAGGCTAACATTGAGTTCGGTAGCTTTTAGCTGCCGAACTAGGGGGTCGAAGTTTTTCTTAAAGAGACAGTACCTCGATTATCGAATGGTCGAATAGTCGAACGATTTTTAGTTCGAATCGTTCGATTCTTAGTCGAAGTCGTAGTCGAAGGTCGAAGTAGCCCATTCGATGGTCGAAGTAGCCAAAAAAACACTTCGAAATTCGAAGTTTTTTTAATTCGAATCCTTCACTCGAGCTTTGTAAATGTGCCCCTTAATTCTGTTGCTAATTGCACTGGGTTCTGTACTGCCAAGTAGTAATTATCTGTATTAATTACTAATCATTACATTTATATTCTATGTGTACTGTATATTTTGAGTTGGTCCCTAAGCTTACTAACTGACAGCAGCACAGAGCATGTGTAGTGAATCAGCAGAAAAGAAGATGGGGAGCTACTGGGGCATCTTTGGAGGCACAAATCTTCCCTGCTAAAGGATTGTAGTTCCCTTTGGCTTGTACAGAAGGTGAAAACTTAGGGGGTTATTTATTAAAATCCAAATGCAAAAATCATGAAGAATTCTTGATATTTTTTTATAACATCGCACTTTTAAAAAATCACAAATTTTTCTGAATTTATTAAACCCTGAGGTTGTAAAAGTCAGAATCAGAAAATATGGCATCTCAGACCTGTCGTGGTTGCATGGGAGACGTCCCAATTTTTCGGGAGTTTTTGGGAGAAAAATGTGAAAAAATCGTGAAAATTGGATGAAAAAAGTGAAAAAATCTTTAAAATCTGAGTTTTCCCAGTAAGCAAATTTTCGGAGAAATGTTATAATAAATAAGCGTAAAAAACCCGAGGGCAACTTTTTTCAACTTTTTTTTCATGCACACATTTGGTTAGTTGCACTTTTACCTGCTATCAAAATGCATTGTACCTTGCACCATGAACATAAAAGATGAACTTTTTTATATTGGGGATAGTGGTCCAGTGCATGATTTATGCAGTTTAACTACTGCATTTGTGCAATATATACTTGGAATATGCAATGTGAACAGATACAGTATATTTACTGAATTTACCACCCCCTCTATCCCCTTATAAAGAATAGGCTGTCTATTGGGCATGGTCTTAAGGTGTGTTCAGATGTGATTTCCAAGGTGTGCTGCAGAGTTATACCAGTTACACAATCAAGAGTCTATATTAATATGTATATAAATGCAAATTATATTGATAACCAAAAACAGAATTTTGACTTGATTTGCTGTTACTTTCTCAAAAGCACAAACTGTTAGACTGGAACAAAGAGCTACATTGCTACATTGTTTCCAATATATTGCATAAATATCATATTCTATTCTAAATGCCGTGACAGATTTTGTTTGCTTTCATTTTTTCCAGGATTGGATAATAGCTCCAGAAGGTTATGCAGCCTTTTATTGTGATGGAGAATGTTCGTTTCCACTTAATGCTCATATGAATGCCACAAACCATGCTATAGTGCAAACACTTGTAAGTAGCTTGTAAAAGGGTAATATGTAAAAATTGAAGCATATTTGGTTTTCCCTAGTGCTGGGACTCAATTATTCTTTATTTGTAGGCAAAGTTGTTACTAGTAGCCTTCTATCTATTTGCTTTTCAATTTAATTTAGGTTCAAAGAATGAAAGAAAAGAACCCCAAAAACTTAAAAAAACATATCTTTTTTTAATCCCATGAAACCTTTCACTTTACTGATTCTTGTCATTCCATGTTTTCTTGGAGAATCACATATTTTTTTCAGTTTTTCCCTGTTTTGCTCATGCTGTTCATTTGTTTTCTCTTATATGTTTACTGTCTGCCTCTTTCTCCGTTTCTGTTTTGATGCCAAATCTAGGTATGTAAGAAGTTAAAGGGCTTTTTCACCGTAGAATTCTGTGTTAGCAGATTGTCATCTCTTGTTAGCAATCAAACATATAAATTAGGCAATACATTTTTTGGCTATACCATACCTAAAGCAAGGACCTAAGTAGTTCTGAAAGGTCATGTTTTATAATCTACCAAGTAAGACAATGAATGGTATCACCTACTCTATATTTTCTAGAAATTTGTTACATGCCAAAAGTTAATGTTAATACAATTTGCAATTTAGAAATCTTATTATTTTACTGCTTTTTTAATTATTTATTCAATCATTATGTTTTGTTCTATAGTTGGAATTCATGAAATTCCAAAATATCCATTGCTAGACATATTGTAGAGGGCCTCAAACGAAAGAAAAGAAATAAAAAAACCCAAAAAGATGCACAGCCAATATGTAGTTTGCTTGTAGGGGGTCAATCAGCATTTCATTTATAGTTTGGAAAGTGGTAGAATGGTAGGTCTAATAATAAAAAAAAACCCATCAGAATAAATAATGAAGCCTTGTTGAAAAGCTGCATAGAATTGGATTTTCACAAAAAAAAACACAGACACAGAGAAATGTTCTGTAGGTATTACAGTAGCAGTTGCAGAGTACTGCCATTTAAAACGTGAGTTCAATAAATAAAAAATTTGATATTTCTTGAGCAAAATGTGAAACTAAGGGGCTGATTTATTGAAGGTCGAAAGTTAGAATATTTTTTACCTCGAATGAACTTCAAGGACCTCGAAACTCGAATGGTATTTTATGTTTTTAAAAATTCCAATGGCAAAAACTCGATTCTGCGATTTTGAGTCCCACAGCATGAAAACTCGAATTCGTGTTGGTGTTTTTAAGCTTGAAATTGTGAGTTTTGACCAAAAAACCAACTCGAAAATTCAAATTTGAATTCACCATTCGAAGCTTAGTAAATTTGCCCCTAAAAGTAGCGTTGCATTCTGCTTTAGGCTGTGGGATAAAGAGCAACTCCTTATATTCAATGAACTGGGGTTGATTATGTATTATGTTGATCCAAAGCCCTATTCATCGAATAAATGTTCAAAAAGGGGATTTACTGGTCAGTGTCACTGGGGGTCATTTATAAAGTTCGCGCAGCGCATATTTTTCGCAAATAGTTGTATTGCGCATGTTTTTTGCTGAGCGCTAATATATTGCACTGCTCTGCCCGTCTTTCCGGTTTTTGCGAATTCGCAGTGTGAATAAATTTTCGCAAATGGCGCGCAAATGAGACAGGAGTTTGCGCGAGCGCACCCAATGTGCGAGGTTGTTGTGCGCGAAAATAGCGTTAAATTCACAGTTTGCAAAACTGTTTTGCGAATATTTTATCCGACACCAAAGTTGTGGCGTAATTGAGTCGCAGAGTGTGCGCATAAAGATTCGCAATTTGCGAATTGTGACATATTTATAAAGCCCCTTTAGACATTCGCATTGTGAATAACAAATTCGCAATTCTGTATGCACCCTCTTATTCAGCTTTATAAATATAACCATGCGCAGGGCAAATATATTCACTTTGCGAACCAATCTGCCCTGCGCGAACTTTATAAATGACCCCCAGTGTCTGCTAATTAAAATGTATATCAGCATTTGAATATCTCATATTACAATTCAATTAATTAATTAATTTTTATGATGCAGTTTGAACAAACATGGTATTTAATATTTAATATTACATTTATTGTAACCCAACTTAACTATGTACTTCATTTGAATCCTCCTTTTTTTACATTAACAGGTCCACTTGATGTTTCCAGAGCATGTTCCCAAGCCGTGCTGTGCCCCTACAAAGTTAAATGCTATCTCTGTGTTGTATTTTGATGACAGCTCTAATGTCATATTGAAGAAATACAGAAATATGGTTGTGAGGTCATGTGGTTGCCATTAAGCTATATAAAGATAAATGAATGGGTATTTACACATACTGCCACAAAAGGGAAATGTCTGTGGTTTCATACTTCACTACATTATACATATGTGTGTACAGTGTTATGTATATATTAGACTTTGTAATTTATTTTAATACACATAAATGTTCAACGTAGACAGTAATAGTTATATACTGTTGTCATTGATACTGTAAAATGATAATTTAACTTGGTCAGGATAAAAGAACTTCGTGTTATTAGGACAATAACAAACTGTTTTATCCCAATCTTTTTTCACGTAATCTTTAATTTTTAGACACTGTTGGTTATGTTCCATTTTTCAGTGCTGAGCATCAGATAGTATTTATTTAGAAAACAATATTAAAGATTGAAACAATGATTTCTGGGGGTCATTACTTTTTTTATATGGGGGTGTTAGAAATGTATTTAGAAATATTTATTTGTGCTGCAAAAACAGTTTTTTATGATTCTGTAACCATCTACCCTAAATGACGTTAGCAGTTTTGGGACATATGAGTACACAAATGAAATGGCATTATTTGGATATATTCTTAAAAAATAGGAATAGAAAGATGGAATGAGAGGCAGATATAATTAACTAAAAAATCTACTGAAACTGTTGATTTGGTTATGTTTCAGTTCTGTATAACTTGGATAAGAAACAGGTTTTCCTTATTTCCTCACTGTTGCATACTGAACAATGTTCACAGACTACTTGCTCATGAATAAAAAAAAATACTCCATTAGGGCAGAGGCTTATGGGGAGATTTGTCACCCTTGATTATTTATGCAAAACTGTGGGGGACAAATCTCCTGAAAATGCATCTCCACTGGAAATAACTGAAATGACATGCGGTAAAACTAACATATAGCGAAGTTGCCTGAAGTTTCCACCAGAGCCAACTCCAGGCGACTTAGTGATATGTTGGTTCTATTGCCAACAATCTCAGTTATTTCCGATGGAGCATATTTTGGGGAGATTTGTTGTTCGATGTCGTGCATAAATAATTGTGGCCGACAAATCTTCCCATTGTTCACTGCCCTTAAGATGGCCATACATGGATAGATCCGCTCGTTTGGCGATGTCGCCAAACGAGCGGATCTCTCTCCGATATGCCCACCTTGAGGTGGGCAATATCGGGCTGATCCGATCGTGGGCCCTAGGGCCCAACGATCGGATCCTAGCGTTCGCAAACGGGCGGTCTGATCGCGGGACCGCATCAACGAACAGATGCGGCGGAGATTTATCATACACTGGCCCTTTATGAATTTGAATTCAACTATTCACCACCTTAAACCTGCCTAATTGCTGTTTTAGATGTCCTGGGATCAATTTGGAGTTGTTTGCAGCCTTCCTGACATTCAAGGTTTTTTTTTCGGAGAAAAAATTTGAATCGATTTGAATTTGATTCAAGTTTGCGGGTTGATCCTATTCACCTGACTTTAATAAATCCGATTTTTTTAATACATTTTGATCAATTTCAAGTTCATTGGAGTCTATGAGAGTTTTAAATAACTCCCATGAACTCAAAATCCCACCCTTGATAAATCTGCCCCTTAATGTCTGCTACAGAGACAAATGATAACTGAAGCTTCCTTTGGTAATATTCATTTTAGAATTTAGAAAAAACACTTGCTTTATCTGGCCTGCCAATTCTCTTCATTCAAGGAATCCACCATATTCTCTGTAAAGTAATTTAATATCCATCAAGTTTCTATCAGAATTCTGACATATAAACCCCTGTGGGTAAAAAGTTTACTGGATGTTATACAATTTGTGACAAAAAAAGCATAGGAGAATGGCGAAGCATGAGATAGCTGCACATTAGGAGAGCTCTGCACATACCTGTAGCGAAAGCCCTCAAATAGCAAACGGAAGAGCTTACTTCCTCACCGGGCACAGGGGCGATCTTACCCATTTTTCCACCACATTTTCAGCACTGGAGGGGGTTGAGCCGTCCACGTCGCTAGTGCAGAGAGCGCAATTGCGTGCTCTGCACTAGAAGAGACAAATTTCCGGGTTGAAAAAATGGAAATTTGGCTTTTTAGTTACCAGGAGCAGCATTTTTGCCACCCTGGGGGAGGGGCGCTGCTGTCTGAGGCAAGTTTCTCAACTTACCCCATTGGCAGAGTGCCCCTGACTGGCCATCACCCAAGGCGATCAGGGACTCAGTGGAGATTGGTAGAAAGCACGTGAAGGATCCAAATGGAACACTTTCACCCTTCCTGAACAGCAAAACAATGGCGAGATCCAAGATGGTGCCAACCACCCGAGGCCCAGAGGATGGACAGAGCCACCCAGCATTGGGAGACCCCTCATAAAACTCTTACCTTTCTAAATATGTTGTAGTGAGACTACACTACTTTGAAAGCAAGGAATTCATAACGCTAAAATTGCGTAATCAACCACACTACATATATCAAGGAACTAAAATACAAGTCTTTAATGATCTATATCTGCTCACACTTTCAAAACTGAAAACCATGAGACCCATTACACAGAAATTAGGAGAAACATGGATCCCGAATAAATGGGGCTTCCCATTCCGTCATAGTAAATCGGGAGGGCACTGAGTTCTCTATCCAAGACCCCACCAGAACACCTCAGTTCCTGCGGCAGCTGGGCCTAGACAGCGAGGAGGCTTCATCCACTCTCTACTGTCCTCCCCAACAACACAGATTATCACCGACCTGGAGCACCGCATCATCCAGGCACAGACGACACAGTGGATCTCCACACTAATCTCCCTTGCATATCTGACAGAACTTTCTAGGCCAGACCTGAAATACCATGCAGTATAGCTAAATCCACTCCCGTGGAAATAAGAAAGGGTGTTTTTTCTTTGGGTTTTTATTAAAACCTTTTCTTTTTCTCAACATTTACAGCCTACACTGGCTACACACCAAAAAGATTATGCAAAAAATTATGGGAGCTGCTTTCTGCCCTCCCCTCTCCCATACCCTAATATGGACTAAGTCCGCTATACTTACACTCTGGGCCACTCTCCCCCACACACCTGTGTATTGGGGAGACAAAATCAACTGGACGCAAGTTGGGCATCTTTCAGACGTATTGTGGTTTATGTTTTTTTAGCGCCCCCCCATAGGGACAAACTGTTAAAGGCACAATGGATCTTAGGGCAATGGGTCTGCAACCTGACACACTACAATTTTCCCTCTCCCATAATGGTTAAAATATTATCTCTAAATGTCAATGGGCTGGATTCCCCAAGGAAAACGTAACCTGCTTTATAAAGAAATGCATCATCATAAAACAGATCCCTGGAGGATACAGTCTAGAGACTTTCCAGTAATTCTGAGAGCCTCTGTCCCAGCGTACGGTTGCGGACCCACTAGGCCATTATATTATTGTACCAGGGACCCAACATATCCCTATAATCCATATAAATGTGTATCTGCATAACCTTAGACCGTTGCACACTTTAAAAAAGGTACTAGCAAAAGTTAACATGAATGAATCTAGAAACATAATAGTAGGGGACCACTTTAATATTCACCTTCACTAGATAGAATGGGGGCTGCACTTATGAAGTCACACTAATTTCAAGATGTCTAACGGGTGCAACGCCCACCAGGTACCTACACGTATCTTAAAGCGATCTACAATACCTCATATTTCCTGGGCAGACCATGCCCCTATAGATGCCATCCTATCAACAGACTCCCCGACTACCCACAAGAGTCCCTGGAGACTCAATGAGTGTATTCTGAAATGGTCAGTCACTAGAGACAAGATAAATGTCATGGTCGGCACCCTAAATCCAGAACCAATGCTAAGCACCCTGTTCTCGGCTCTTGCTTCTGCCTTTAACAGCCGCCTTTCACCTCGGGAGGAGCCCTCGGCTAATCGGATGCCGCCAGGTCTTATTAAGAGAGGTGTCAAGCGAAGGGTTCTGGACAAGCAAAGGGGCACGACGGTAAAGCAAAGTCTTTTGGGCAGAAGGTCACAGTACAAGGCGTAGGCAGAAAGCGTAGTCAAATCAGGCCGGGTCGGGGCAGGCAGAGTACAAACGGAGTCAGACAGGCAAGGGTCAAACCAGGAGATCAATCAGAAGGGATACGAATACAGAAGAGTCGGTTACCAGGCAGGGTCAGGATTACAGAGATCAGAATCGTCAGTAACAGGCAGGGTCACAACAGGGTATCAGATAACAGGAAAACCAAACAGGTAGCGCACCCAGGAACTTACAAGAAGAAACCAGTAACGGGTAATGAACTACAGCCCAAGTGTGCCTTTTAAACTCTTCAAATTTCGCGCCATTGCGTGCTGGCGTAGGAAGTAGAGGCGCACCGTGCGCGCCCTTAGTGTTCACAACGCAGGAAGAAGAGGACGCACCTCACGGGGAGAAAGATGAATACTTCTAATTTAATGAATCTTCTGTAAACTCCTACAACACCCTGTGGGAAGCTCATAAGGCTTAGGGGAGAATGTATAGCACAGTCTCCTGCACTAAAAAAGACTGCTCAGAATCCAACACTTAAAGAATAACCTTAAGCAGACATGGAAAAGACATTTGCTAGCCCCAATGGTCCACACTCTTGCAAAAGTAGTAGTAGTCTCACTAAGAAACATATTAAAGGACCTTAAAGTCCTGGAATCTGACAAATTGCTGAATAAGTACAAGCAACTTTACTATGAAAAAGTCAACAGATCCCATATACTATTGGCAAAAAACTGAGAGTGCAACAGGCCCTACAAACCCCACATACTATACATACACCCAATGTTGTGTAGGTTCCCCTGAAGCGAGTCCTTCTGGTCATATTACACTGACTTATACAACCCATTCCCAGACACCCACATGGAGAGGTGGACCAAACAGACACATAATTTTCTAGCCAAACTAAATCTTCCTAAACGAACTGCACAGAGGAAGAGCAACTAAACTCTCTCATATATATGCTAGGTCTCTATAATGGCTGGTTATAAGGGGCACCTATCCCTAGGACTACTTTAAACTCATTTTTAACCTTGCTCCCTAAAGAAGGCAATCTGCCAAACGCAGTTCCCAATGTTGACATTATAAAGTTGCAAACTGCAGTTCTTAATTTTAAATCAGCAAACAAATGACAAAGAGTACCAAGAAACACAATGTATGGCTCTAAACCTGTGTGTGTGTGTGTGTGGGGGGGGGGTGTTGCCAAACATATCAAACTATTTTCTTGCCGCCCAGGATAAGCAAGTCGGAGACTGGGTTAATCTTATCCCCTCAATAAAATGGGCCACACTAGAACTGTATTTTGCCTACACCCCTCATCTAGCCTCATGGCTGTGGTCCAAAAGAGCACCTCAATACAAAGGAACAGTTCAGTGTGAAAATAAAAACTGGGTAAATAAATAGGCTGTGCAAAATAAAAAATGTTTCTAATATAGTTAGTTAGCCAAAAATGTAATGTATAAATACTGGAGTGACTGGATGTCTAACATAATAGCCAGAACACTACTTCCTGCTTTTCAGTTCTATAACTCTGAGTTAGTCAGCGACTTGAAGGGGGGCCACATGGGTCATAACTGTACAGTGAGTTTGTAATTGATCCTCGGCATTCAGCTCAGATTCAAAAGCAACAGATATGAACCATGTGGCCCCCCTCAGGTCTCTGATTGGATACTGCCTGGTAACCAGGGTAACCAGTCAGTGTAAACCAAGAGAGCTGAAAAGCAGGAACTAGTGTCCTGACTGACTTGTTATACATCAAATCACTCCGGCCTTTATACATTACATTTTTGCCTAACTAACTATATTAGAAACATTTTTTATTTTACACAGCTTATCTACAGTATTTACCCAGTTTTTATTTTTACACTGAACAATTCCTTTAAGTCTGATAAAAACTATTTTAACATTTAACACTAATTTAACACTAATATGGATTCATACAGCTTAGTTACAATCAAATTCAAGCCATTGTTTTATTATTACAAAGCCAAAGGAAATCATAAAAACATTTTTTAATTATTTGCTCAAAATGGATTCTATGGCCTTCCCCTAATTTGGAGCTTTTTGTGTAATCGGTTTCTAGATATCGAATACCGGTATTGTTTTATTGTTACAGAATTTTTTGCCCCCACCCCAGTCTTGAGGTCCTCCACATAGGAGCGGATTTCTCCTCCCGGAGGCCAGTGTTCTCCGGCTACCCCTCCCTCACGTAGAATTGCGCGCATGCGCATCTATTCGCACTGGTGCACTAAGCGTCTATACTGCTTAGTGCTCCAGAACATTGCAAACTACCGCTGCGGCTGGGCGGCATGCCGCACTAGACCCGGGCCTATGCAAATCCGGGCCTGCCTCCACATGCCTTTCTTCCAAAAACATCTGCCCCATCAAAGTTACCTTTAGCTTTACCCTCTTCTCAATGTGAATTTGGTTGAGGAAAAATTCAAATGGTGGACAATTACCCCAATTAACAAGGGTGTTCGTGTTCTTCACTCACCCCTGACAATATGTGGTGGGCAAATAAAATATGGGCTAGGGACCATAAGTACCCCAATTCTCTTCATGGGAGCATGATACTCATCGGCAAAGGTCCGCAATATAGCTTCTACTCAATCTCTGGTAAAATTTGAATAAGTAAAGAACATAGCAGTCAGCACTGATATTCCACTCAGGGAGTCATTACCCTGGGAGGGGAAGAATTATATATAGACTACACCATGACCCCCAACCTCTAGCAGCTAGGTAATGTTAATAAATTCAAATGTTGCTACCCAAGCCCCACATTTCTCCCCCCAGTCTTTTATGCCTACAGTGGTCTAATAAAAACAAATATTGATCCCCGCCCTACCTAAGGTTATCTACCCCATACCTATGCTCTTTTGACCACCTACTTTTTACTTCACCCAGTGAAATGAATTGTAAGAGGTGACAGGGCTGGTTATGGGGGTAGGCAGAAGAGGCACCTGCCTAGGGTGCAACAACAGAGGGGGCACTTGTAAAAGTGTCTTCTGCCTACCTCAAGTTCCTGTCCCTCCTCTACAGTCTGTCAGGCTCACCTCCCTTCTATGCCCCTCCCTCTGCTACTGCGCACGTGCGGCTGTGTTCAGTTGTGTTTGTGTGTGGTCACGTTCATGTGTGTGCATGGGGGGAGTGAGCTGGCTGTTCGGTTGCTTAGAGTGCCTGGTCTGCTTGGCCCAGCCCTGAGAGGTGAGATCCTTATGTCCAGGGTCCTAAGTTCAGAATCATTAACTTACTCAATGCTGTCAGGGACATAATGATCCTGATCTGGTATTTTAAAAATGTATCCCATATGATCCTGGCTTGGTATTTTAAAGAATTTATCCCATGTCATCACCTGCTGTGAAGTGCAATATGGACTTTTCCACTAGAGATGCTTAGACAAACAAACCATTGCACAACATCTATAGCACAGATTGACTGGGAAAATAGAAATCTTTCTACTTTCTACTTTTTTCTTACATGTTTGAAGAAACCACATTTAATTTTTATAAAGGAGAAAAGATATTGCCCAGAAGCCACCATTTCTACATTTGTTTCTGCTGGCTACATCAAGAAAACATCCATGTTTAAGCTTATTGCTCAGTACTTCTTTAGTGTTTTACTTGACCCATGGGCTATATTTCAGCAAATAAATTCTCTACCTGACACCCCTTCTTCAAAAGTACAAGAAAATAATGATGACAATATGATTGATAATAAAGTAATTTATTTTAAAGGATTGTGACAACACATTCCTGAACATTGGCCAGTTTTTGTCAAGATATGGTGATAAAAAGACTAATGCACGAGTAGAAACATCTGGATTTATTATCAAGAGACAGAATATGTGGTTTGCCATTGCCAGTTTTTAAATATCTATTCTCCCACTTTCTCAAGTGATTTCACAAGAGATTTGCAATGGGAAACATGCAACATAGCAACATCGTTTAAAAAGCACATAAATAAGCAATTAGGTAATAATAGAGCATCATATCTAATAGTAGATATCAATGTATTTATTTGGTTAGCTCTCTGTCTGGATCCTACATTTCACAATTTGGCAGAGGGGGTCTTGTGGTGATAAATAGATAAAATGTAATTCTGGGCAGTCCTCAACATTGGATTTATCAAATGTTGTAATTTGTAAGTGGATTACTTCTCAAGAGTAACATTACATCTGTTTTGTGAATGTCATGTAGGTCTGATACAGGTGTGGGATCTATTATCTGGAAAGCTCTGGACCTGGGGTTTTCCGGATAAGGTATCTTTTGTAATCTGGATCTCCACACCTACTAAAAACACTAAAGCCATAAATAAACCCAATAGGATTGTTTTGTCAATATGGATTCATGCAGTTTAGTTACCACCAAGTTTAAAAAAGTGTGATTATTTTCATCTCTTTGTTGGATATGGCCTTCCCTTAATTCAGAGCTTTCTGGATAACAGATTTATGAATAAGGGATACCGTACCTGTACTGCTGGAAGTCAAACACAAGATGAAGCTGGACAAGTTGATAGCCAGTAGATAGCTACATTTGGTAAAGACCTTTTACTGAATCATTCTGCAAGACCATTACAAATACAACTTCCTAGCTGCTAAACTCTGGACTGTGTTATTGTGGAGAGATTTTTTACACCACTTTTAAATGGGAAAACTGCCTCATATTTCGATGTCCAAACTGGATTCAACGTAATGGTCAGTTTGTAGACCTAATGATTATATTGGTGGAAGGGATTTGTTGTCCCAAACAGGTCCTATGTACTGAAAGAAAATTTGTCCTGACAGCAACTGTAATCATATTGCTTAAAAGTATATTAGTGATACTGACACAGAAAATGTTAATTTCAATATATTAATCTACTTTAAAAGTTACCTATAGGTCATGTTGATTTGCTGATAGTTCTGCTTTTGTAATTGTTACTTGAAGTTCCTAAGCCTGACTGTTTTGCCAACCTGACTGTCTGTTATGTTTTGGGTTAGCCGAGGATGAGTAGAGTATTACAGTGCTTTATTAGCAGACTCATGCAGGCATTACACAACAGTAACTTTCACTTTTAAGCTATCAGGAAGTATGCACAGTATAAGTCTGAGAACAGTGACATCTACAGGCCATTTGTATAAACACCACACTGTCCCTTCTTAACTTGTCAGTTAGACAGGTCTAATGCTAACGGACTACTGCTGCACAAATATGGCAGCCCCCTCATAGAGGAACATGGGGGTAAGAAAGGTAATGTAAAAGCATCAGGCAAATACTTTTATGGCAAAATTATAAATAGCATGCAAAGACAATGTTATGATATATATAAGTGTCAGTATCTCTTTAAAGAAGAGTAAAAAAGGAATATAGCTAGAAATGCTGCTTTTTATATGTATAAGCACAGAGATTAAAAAGCACTATAACAGTAATGATTCAGGCCTTCATATCTTTCCTCAGCAGCTCCATATCTTGGATCTTGTTAGGCCATCCTTTCAGGATCAGTGACCTTTGTGCCCCTTAGAATTGTTGCAGTTGCGCCCCGGAGAAAAAGAAATGACCCCCTATGTCTTGTATTATGCCTTTATCTGTAGAATTGAAACCTGGAAGGCAAACTTTCTTTCCAAATTGACATCCTACAACAGTGATCCCCAACCAGTAGCTCGTGAGCAACATGTTGCTCTCCAACCCCTTGGATGTTGCTCCCAGTGGCCTCAAAGCAGCTGCTTATTTTTGAATTCCAGCAAGTTTTGGTTGTATAAAAACCAGGTACATTGCCAAACAGAGCATCAATGTAAATTTACAATCCACATAGGGGCTACCAAATGGCCAATCACAGCACTTATTTGGTACCCCAAGAACATTTTTCATGCTGGTGTTGCTCCCCAACTCCTTTTACTTCTGCATGTTGCTCACAGGTTTAAAAGGTTGGGGATCCCACTATATAATCATTCCCTGAAAAATATCATTCTATTTATTTTATTTTATCATATACATTATGTGTGCCATATTTCGCTTATTATTTTCTTCATTTCAAACTTAAACTTTGTTCAGAAGGAAAGGGGGGCTGAGCTTGAAAAGGGATTATTTATAAAACTTTTTAAATCCAAACCAAAGTAAATGTGCACATTTTATGTTCGGTGCTTGATATACAGCAGTAATTTAATTTGCTGCAAGTTCACAGCTGGGAGTTTTCTGCTTTTGTGCTCCAGACTTTTCTGCCATCGTTGTTATTGTTTCGAATTCTGAAAATGTTTTACACAAATTTTCAAAGCACAACATTTAGACAATGATAAATTAATGCCATGAATGATATAAACTCTGTTAAAAGACTTTACAGGATACAGCCTGGGAGAGCAGTACATTTCCAGCTGTGTATCTTTTTGAGGATGAAGTGGAAATGAATCCTGTCTGGGATTTAACTAGTAATTATTTTCTTTGATTATGAAGGTTTTCTCAAATTAGGCAAAGCTAATAATTGCTATGATTATATTCGTTAAATACCTTCCACTTTGTTTAATGAAGCAATGACACATATATATATATTTAAGGAATACACAGGTACACCACTAGTATATATGAAAGATCATAGTTATCCCTGTAATTGGCAGTGATTGCTGCTGTAAAGGGAGTTTCAGAATATTATTTGCTTTGGACTCGTTTACTGGAATGTAAGTTACCCCACACAACTGATATTCATGGTGATCTTTAGCCTTTCATGCATTGTTTGTTGTTCATTACTCAGACTGAGGTCTGGCCTTTATATTCAAAGGACTTTGTAATTTGGCGTGAATGCCACTTTGGTGTACGAAATATTCACAACAGTGATTTGTGTAATAAGCTAAGAGTGATCTGATCAACAAAATAACACTTGGTGGCAGATTTATTAATGGTCGATGTGAATTTTCGAATGAAAAAAAATCGAATTTCGAGCTATTTTTTATGTACTTCGACTAGGGAATAGTCCAAATTCGATTAAAATTTGAAATAAATTAGAAAATTTGAATATCGAAATTTATCATCTGTTTAAAAATTTGACTTTGACCATTCACCATCTAAAACCCGCTGAATTGCTGTTTTAGCCTATAGGGGACCTCCTAGAACCTATTTGGAGTCAATTGGTGGACTTTGAAAAATCTAAGTTTTTTTTGGGAAAAACTTTGAATCGAAGTCGATCTAATGCACTATTACATCCAATTTGCCTGAATACGGATCCATTTGGTTGAAAACTCACCTATTCGACCAAAAAAACTTTAACTTAATTTCGGTGGGTCTTTTTGAATTTGAATTTCAATGTTTTTTCAATTCGAAATTCTACCTTTGATAAATGTGCCCCTTGGAGTTTTTCCTTTATACTGAAGAAACATGAGTGAGATCCATGAAGATGTCTCAAAATGGAATGGCGTAAGACAAAGTCAGTATCAGCAGATTCAAGAATAAGCCAACAGGCTGAGAGTATCACTTGTGATTAAAACAGACGGAAAGAATCCATCTTAACAATGTGAAATTGTGACACTGAATATTATCTGATGCAGTATAACTGATTATAGAATTGTCTAGCCTCTGTTTCACTTGCTTTCATTAGTAATTGTTAAAGAAATAAAATGGCAACTTTTGAAGTGGGGTGTTGGTAGAATATAACGCTGTGCTGAATAGGGATGTAGCGAACGTCGGAAAAAAAGTTCGCGAACATATTCGCGAACTTGCGCAAAAACGCGAGCGGTTCGCGAACGGTTCGCGAACCCCATAGACTTCAATGGGAAGGCGAACTTTAACATCTAGAAAAGACATTTCTGGCCAGAAAAATGATTTTAAAGTTGTTTAAAGGGTGCAACGACCTGGACAGTGGCATGCCAGAGGGGGATCAAGGGCAAAAATGTATCTGAAAAATCTGCCTGTGTGTGCTTGGAAGAGATAGTGTAGGGGGAGAGCTGTTAGTGATTTCAGGGACAGATGATAGTAAGTTTGCTGGCTAGTAATCTGCTTGATACTGCTCTGTATTGGAGGGACAGAAGTCTGCAGGGATTTGAGGGACATTTTAGCTTAGGTAGCTTTGCTGGCTAGTAATCTACTGTTCTCTTTAAACAACTGCCATACGTTGACCTTGTAGGCATTGTTTGCCCAGTTTTTTTGGACGCAGCCACTGAAGCACAGTTGCCAGAAAAAATATGCCATATAAATGCTGAAAATAGTCATTTTTCGCCATTACGTAAAATATATTATGGCTGCTTGAAAAAAGTGACTCCGGTGTTTTTTCTGGAGACGGTAATATTATGGATATTTAGACAGAATGGGAACAAGGTCACACAGCTCGATGGCGGGTTGAAGAAAACAGTGTGCAAATAATGCCTACAAGGCCAACGTATACACTACTACAGCGGTGGATACGGATTACGTAAAATATATTATGGCTGCTTGAAAAAAGTGACTCCGGTGTTTTTTCTGGAGACGGTAATATTATGGATATTTAGACAGAATGTGAACAAGGTCACACAGCTCGATGGCGGGTTGAAGAAAACAGTGTGCAAATAATGCCTACAGGGCAAATAATGCCTAAAAGGTCAACTTATACACTACTACAGCGGTAGTAAAATAAAAAAAAGTAAAATAAAAAAAAAATGAATATTAAAAAAAAAAATTAAAGTTGGTGCTGCTGAACTACTAGGAGCAGCAGATTAGCACACCAGTCCCACTCCCCAACACTGCTAGACTAATAGCACTGGGCTCTTATAGTAGTAGTAGTAGTAGTAGTAGTAGTAGTAGTAGTAAAACAACAAAAAAATAAATAAAAGCAGTCCTTACAAGGACTACTGTTATTGCAGCAGTCAGCAGATGAGATCAGAAGCAGGACAGCTGCCCACTGCAGCTACATACAGAGCACTGCAGTAGAAGGTAGATTACTAGCCAGCAAAGCTACCTAAGCTTAAATGTCCCTCAAACCCCTGCAGACTTCTGTCCCTCCAATAACAGAGCAGTATCAAAACGATTACTAGCCAGCAAACTTTCAACTGTCCCTGAAATCACTAACAGGCAGCAGCTCTCTCCCTACACTATCTCTTCAGCACACACAGGCAGAGTGAAAAAACGCTGCAGGGCTTCGGTTTTTATAGGGAAGGGGAGTGGTCCAGGGGAGAGCTTCCTGATTGGCTGCCATGTACCTGCTGGTCTGGGGTGAGAGGGCAAAAAAAAGCGCCAACAATGGCGAACCCAAAATGGCGAACGTCGCGCGACGTTCGCGAACTTCCGGCGAGCGCGAACACCCGATGTTCGCGCGAACAAGTTCGCCGGCGAACAGTTCGCGACATCTCTAGTGCTGAATGGGGATAATATGGGGCACCTTAACATGCATCATTTCACGCAAAACACGATTGTTCTCCCTTCAGACGGGCTCTGCGCCTTTTTTTGTAGGTGGTGGAATATTGGTATATTAAACTGTTTGGGAACAAGATAATCCTTAACTGTACCATCAAAGACACAATTTTGAAAACATATAGCCACCCAATCTAACAAAATCTTTAAAAACCTGGACACCATTCATTGGTACATATCCCTATCATTTAATTGCCTCCTGGCTTCATCGTGATAATCCTTGAAATTTGTTGATCTTAGCAGAAGTTTACCTAAAACTTGTGGTTTTGGGGAAAATAAACTTAGTGCCTTAATACAACAGTTTACAACAGCTGTGAATTGGATTTCATGTTTCATTTGAAAAGGACTTTTATTATCCCGCTTTTTATGTCTGGGTGATAGGTCCATTTTAACTGTGATCTCATCCTGTTTCTCGCACGATACACATGGGGGTAGATTCACTAAAGGGCGAATTGTCGCCAGCGACTGCTTCGCACACCTCTTACCACTTCACCAGGTGCAAATTCGCTACCATTCACTAATATGCAAAGTTGCGTCTAGGTCACTTTGCATACAGCGGGTAATTTAAAGTTGTATGGAGGTCTTTATTATAAATGTTAGTGCAAATGCTTGAAGTTACTTTTATTACAAATGTCTAGGGAACCTTAATAAAGACAATAGAGTTAATATAATGCCCTACACATGAGCCCACAGTAAAATGAATGTTCCATATGTTAGGAAATGTCTGCAGAAAATCGGTTACCCAAAAAAAGTTTGTTAGGACTTTTGCAGGCAATACCACTTAAAAAAAGGAAAAGTCGCCAGTGTTTTTTGAACTTTGATGCATTTTCGATACACAGGATATGATGTAAGTGACAGAAAACTGAGGAAGATCTAGCTTCTTTTAAGCACTTTGCCTGATGTGAGGTGGCGAAGTCAAATCGGCAAAAGAGGTAAGTTTCTGTTAAATCCACACTTTACTGAATTTGCAGAGTAACGACCATTCACCAGAGGGGAAAGTCGCCTGGCGATAGAGTGCTAGCAGTTGTCTCTTTCACTAATGAATCGATGCCTGCACCTGTTAGTGAATTGGCGATGTCCCTGCAGATGTGAAAAGTCGTTAGCGTTAGCCACTTTAGTAAATCTGCCCTATGGTATCTAAATTCTTGAAATTTATGGTATCTAAATTTCAAGAATCAGGTGGTAAGAGCAGGGAGCAAAGGGATGAGATGGGCCTGTAATACCAGAAGAAGTTTGTTTGAATAATAAATTATTCATGCATTCATGGCTACCCTCAGCATCTTTTGATACACTGTAGGATAAATTGTAGCAATTAAAGTGGACCCGTCACCCAGACATAAAAATCTGTATAATAAAAGTCCTTCTTAAATTAAATATGAAATCCAATTTTTTTTTTATTAAAGCATTCATAGCTGTTGTAAACGCATTTAAAAATATCAGCTGTCAATCAAGTATTGCCTACCCCTCCTCTATGCCTAGGCATAGAGGCGGGGCAAGCAATTACTTTCACTTTCCATTCAGCACTTCCTATATGTCACCGCTCTCCCTACATTCCCCCAGCTCTCTTAACGATTTAATTGTGTAACCAGTGAATGGGGATGGACATTGGGTCCCTGTCCCCTGGTGCACAAACAAGATTCTGAGATGATACAATGCTCGCCTTAATAACAGTGTCCACAAAATGGCTCCTGCCTGGTGGCTATAATTATGAGTTCCCAGACTGATGGAAACAAGATTCAAATAATTTATACAGTGTAATTAAAGTTCACTTTGCTTGACTAACATGATAAAATAGGATTTGGATAATTTTGTTTGGGTCCCCTTTAATGAACTGTGGCATCCATGAGAATTTACAATATATGTAAATGAACCCCAATGTGATATCCATCAGTGCACAGGAGAAGAATAAATAATCCATCATTATGTTCTTAGCTTCATATTTGGGTCATTATCAGTGTTTGGAATACAGAGGTATGCAACAAGAATTAAAATGCAAGACAGATTGTTCCTCATGATTGTACAGCTATAACGTGAAAACAGGGCAGTTTCTGTAATTTATGTGAGCACAATCACTTGGGGCACATAGTTCTCATGATTATTATATTATTTGATCAAATGTAATATTTATTATAAAGTGTGTTTATTATAATGTATACAGATAATACAATCATCTATTCCACAATGGATTTCACCCCAAATTTGAACCACTTACTAAAACAAAATAATGTACAGAAAAAAAATACACCCATACATACAGTATATAAACAGGTCCTGATTAATACATATACAACTTGATTATTGCATGATACAGACTTGCACGAAGGAATGACACTTATGGCAAACACAAATGTAATGAATTCAAAAGAATGACCCAAATGAAATCAAACCAGGGCATTTCTGCATAATAATCCATTAATAATTCCATAATGAAAAGCAGAGTCCATGTATTATGAAATTAATGGGATTAGGTAGAAACTGGATACACAGTTGTGCTATTAAAGAGTTAACTAATAGTTTGGAGAGGTTGATCAGATGAATGCTGAATGACTGAGCTGGCCTTTTTTTATGTACCTTTTAATATCTTTAGGGCCATGCAATGGCAAAGAGTTAGGGACAAAAATGGACACAAATTAGCATGTTTTCATAAATATGCCAATTGAACCCTTGAAGTAACCCCTCCTCATTATAGTTTTCAAATTCCAGGGATCCCTTGCATCCTTGTGTACTTTGCACCTTGCATGCAATTGTACAAAATACATTACCCTGTTGCCTGCCAAGAATGTATGTCTTACTTGTTGACAGGCAAAGGCTCTAACTACCCAGAATGTAAAAAGTGTTCTTTAGCAGTTAAAGTATCTTCCTGCCCGGCAGCTTTTAATGCTGCAGCAAAGAGTCCGCAGCAATGACAATGAGCCAACAGGTCTGCTTCAGAAAGTTGCTACAAAGTTGAGTACTCAGTGGTCCCTAAGATCCTGACTCCTAAAACATTTTGTGCCATTGGGTGCTACTTCATGAGGCATCTCAAGGCAATTCTCTTTTTTTCTTTTATTTTTATTGAAAGCCAGAGTATGTGCTTTCAAAACACCCTTAGGGCACACTGCTAAAGTGCAAAAGTGCAGGTGCTCCTGGTGATTCTTACCCGAAGTCATGGGCTCCAATACTCAAGTGCTCCAGGCCAAAGAGCAGCATGATTCGGTGGGCTCACCTTCGCCATGGCTAGGATGAGCCCTGTCTTGCCTGACCCCCCCTGGCACAAACGGCACAGGTGAGGGTCTTCAGACTCCCCTTCACTGATAAAATTTTTTTCTTGCTAGCCAGCCAAAAGGCCAGAGCAAAGAAAATGTAAAAGCAAGATTAAAAGCATGTGCATTGTGTGTGATCCCCATAGTAAATCAGGCATCCCCCAGGGGGCACAGCAACTCAGATACTACACTTGGTCTTAGTCAAAAGGCCAAGATTCTCTTTTTTAACTCAATAAGCAACAGGGTACCAACTACATGCTAACTCAGGAACCTGCTTGTATGTAACGAAAACCAACCCCCTGTTATTTAAATGTGCAAATATATACAAGTAATTTCATTACATTACAATAATTTCATAAAAATATATATTGTGTGTGTGTGTGCATATATATATATATATATATATATATATATATATATATATATATATATATATATATATATATATATATATATATATATATATATATATAGATATATATATATAGATATATATTTATACTAATACCTGTATATCTTTATAAATAAATACATGAACATAAATACATAAAGCCATATCTCCTTCCAAATTAGCATAAAATGGAATTTGTAAGAGTCCTTCATAATGCTGGCAGGGATTTTTGCCCACTCTTCCTTGCAGATCACTTCTTATTGCCAGATCTTCTTGGCCTGTTATCAGGCCCAGATTTGTGGTGAGGCCATGGGGCGGCATGCTGCACAAGCCGCATCTAGAAGAGCACTAAGAACACTGGGCAGCGTGTGCTCACAGGGGCACAAACTAGGACCTGGCGGCAAAGGTGCCATCACATACACTTGTAGGGAGGTGCATGGCATTGCATGCGCTAGGACCCAGGCGGCCTAGAGGCTGACGCATGCACTTGTAGGGAGGTATGCGCGTTTGCGTGCGGGGACGATAGGAACCAGGCGGCCCAGGGGAGCAAAATATGAAATCTGGTCCTGTCCGTCTTGCATATTTAAAATCTATCCACAGATTTTCCATGATCTTCGATGATGTTTAAGTCAAGGGACTGTGAGGGTCATTCAAAAATGTTATACTGTTGGAGCCAGATCCCCTTTTCATTTTCATGACTGTTTCATATTGGCATCAATAATTTGCTGATATTCAGTGGGATTCATTCTTTTTTTTGCACATACAATGTTTCCTGTGCCACTGATTGCAACACAACCCCAAACCATAATCCCCAAACCTAACCCCATGTTCCTTTTTTTCTCCAAACAAACCTTCCATAATTGTGTCCATGAGTTACATTTTTATTTGATCAGTGCTGTTTTGCACACCTCAGATAATGATGTTGTTACAGGTAAGCCTTCCTCCTGCAGATCATATTTGTGCAAGTGGTCCATTGCAGTCATATGATTCTTTGCTTTTTTCATTTCTGGTCAGCATATAAGCAGTTCCAGCCTTGACTTCCATAATTTCCATAAACTGATAATTCTTGATGATATGGACAATGGATATTGTAAGATGGAAGCATTTTGAAATCTTTTTAAGCTTTCCCCTACTTTGTAAGCAATAATCAGCTTAATTTTCAGATTCTCAGTTGTGTAGAGAGAAGCCATGGTTGTGACATGGCAGTGACAACCCAAAGTATGGGGTGTCAGTGTCTTGATATTTGCAAATATGTTTTTTAACACAAAAAAATATGTAATTTGCCCAGGTGTGCCTAACTTTTGCTTTCAACCGCATATAGAGTATGAGTTTACTCTTAAATGGCAGGTAATTTCTGACAGGATCAAATCAAAAACTATTTTTGGGTAGCATAGTAACATGTGCAAAGCATAGATTTGCTGCAAAGCTCTGCATTTCACCTTCAGCTGATTTTTTCCAGAAACTGTGTCAAAAATTTGCAGAGAAAAACGCCCATTTACTTCAATGTATTTGGAGTGAGAAAAAAACACCAATTGACAATGCATTTGTAGTGAGGAAAAAAACCTCACAGACTTTAATGCATTGACTGCATTTGGAGTGAGTAAAAAGTCCAGTGACTTTAGAGTGAGAAAAAAAGTCGCCCATAGACTCTAATATAATTTGCTACAAAAAAAAGTTGCCACAACAAAAAGGTCACCCATAGACTTGAATGCATTTTTCGAATTTTTCACTTTCAAACATTCTTCAGTCGTTTTCGTCAAAGCGTAACAGGGTAGATTTGCTCATCATTAGTCAGTAAAAAATTGTACAGAAACAGAATATGACAACTTCTTTTTGCTTCAAATTTTATTGCAGGTCATTTTTTCATTGTTTATAGTGGTTTAACAAAGCAATTCAAACTCACCCCTACTCCCTTTGTTTGGTGTCTCCAGCAGGACTACAGAGGATTCATCCATGCAGAGCTCCTCAAATTGCAATTATCCAGGACAAAAATATATTGGGCACACTTCCTCATAGAGTAAAATAAAAAACACTAGTTATTAACACATTAAAAAGCATGCGTTTCGGGAACCCCTTAATCATAGGCTGTGTCCAATATTCTTTCTTTTTTTGTCCTAGGTCATTTCACTCACAGTCTATATCATTGGCAAACTTTTCCTAAGCATTTTCTAGCATTACTCCTGTGTCTTCTGTTTTTCACCTTTGGACCCCTTATTTTATTACTATATATACTCATAGTCATATCTAACCTCTGTACCCTCTCTTCCATGCTATAAATATTAAGATTTCTAATCCCATCCTGATATGTTTTACCTTTCAGCCTACTATTTTTCATGTTTTAAGTTGATTTTACCAAACAATTATATAAATATATATATATATATATATATATATATATATTGTGAGCAGGATCAGACAAACAGACGGGTCTTGAACAGGGCAAAGTCCATTTATTGTTCACATATAAAGGCTCTGTGAGCAAAGCAGCATAAAACAAAATAAAACAAAATCCTTGCCACACTTGGGCTCTAACTAATTCACAGGGTAGTTTCCCTCTCTATTACCAGTCCCCTACTGGGATTCCCGCTCAAACACAAACAGTACAACTCCCCAAAGTCACAGTACCTTTACAAAGTCCTTTCCCTTTGGGGAAAAATAAACAGCTGCTTCCAATGGCTACACTCAGCTCCCAGCTCTCTAGGGGAATTAACCCACTCAGAACTGCTGTACATATGGGAGTAAGACATGAACCTAGGGGAAATATATCTTCCTTCACACTGTGTCCCAGCAACCGGTTCACATATCCCCTCCCTACGGGCTGAGCATACTGCGCCACCTGGCAATGAACCCTTGAGAGGGCATCTGCATTCCCTTGCAGTGCTCCCGATCTATATTCCATTGTAAACTTAAAGTTTTGCAGGGCCAGGAACCATCTGGTGACTCGAGCATTATTTTCTTTATTTTCAGACATCCATCATGATCTGTGACCAATCTAAACTTTTGGCCCAGCAGATAGTATTTGAGGGCCTCTAATGCCAACTTAATGGCTAGGCACTCCCTTTCTACAGTAGAGTACCTACTCTCAGCCGGTGTAAGCTTTCTGCTTAAGTACACTACTGGGTGTTCCTCACTATTTACCATTTGGGAAAGGACAGCCCCCAAACCCACATCTGAGGCATCAGTTTGCACAATGAACTCTTTCTGAAAAACTGGTGTTATTAACACTGGTTGCCTACAGAGGGAATTTTTAAGTTCTATGAAAACTTTTTCAGCCTCAGATGACCACTTAACCATTACTGAGCTCTTCTCTTTAGTAAGATCTGTAAGGGGAGCTGCAATAGAAGCAAAGATAGGTACAAACCTTCGATAGTAGCCTACTATCCCAAGGAAGGCTCTGACTTGTTTCTTTGTGACAGGTTGTGGCCACTTTTGTATTGCCTCCACGTTATTCATTTGAGGCTGTACTGCACCTCTTCCAATTACATAACCTAAGTATTTGGCTTCTTCCATTCCAACCGCACAATTTTTAGGGTTTTCAGTAAACCCTGCCTCACGTATAGAGATTAACACTGCCTGTACCTTTGGTAAGTGAGGCTCCCAATCAGAGCTGAAGATAACCACATCATCCAAATAAGATGAGGCATAGGGATTATGTGGTTTAAGAATACGGTCCATTAGTCTTTGAAAAGTAACTGGGGTCCGTGTAAACCAAAAGGTAGGACATTGTATTGGAAAAGACCCTCAGGAGTAGAAAAAGCTGTCTTTTCCTTAGCCCCTTCCGCAAGTGGTACCTGCCAATACCCTTTTGTGAGATCTAGAGTTGTGAGGTACCTCGCATGGCCTAGCCTTTCGATGAGTTCATCTACCCTAGGCATGGGATAGGCATCAAATTTTGAGACTTCATTCAGTTTTCGGAAGTCATTACAAAATCTTAAAGTCCCATCAGGTTTAGGGATCAAGACAATTGGGCTAGACCAAACACTGTGGGACTCCTCAATTACTCCTAGATCCAACATTTTCCTTACCTCCTCAGAGACCGCCTGTCTGCGTGTCTCAGGTATTCTATATGGCTTAACTTTAACTTTTACCTGAGGGCCCGTAACCACATCATGTTCAATTAGCTTAGTCCTTCCAGGAAGATCAGAGAAAACATCCCTATTTCTCATCAAGAATTCTTTCACTTCTTGTTTCTGTGCTACTGAAAGAGTTTCGGCTATTTTTACTTCTGGGATGAGACTAGCAGAATGGGCCAGTGGGCCTGATACCAGGACCTACTGAGGTCTCCACAGTTACAGTAAATTCACATGATAAAGTTGCACCTGTTTTCTCTTATCAGGTTGCCGTACCTTAAAGTTCACCTCACCAACTTTTTCAATAATTTCGTAAGGCCCCTGCCACTTGGCCAGGAACTTACTTTCGACTGTGGGGATAAGTACCAAGACTCTATCCCCAGGATTAAAGGTCCTTACTTTTGCAGACCTATTATAAATCCTGCTTTGGGCCTTCTGTGCTTGGGCCATGTGCTCCTTTACAATAGGTAACACTGTTGTAATCCGCTCCTGCATTTGAGCAATGTGTTCTACCATGGTCTTATAGGGGGTAGCCTCCTGTTCCCAAGTTTCCTTAGCTAAATCTAACAGACCCCTGGGGTGTCTACCATAGAGTAACTCAAATGGGGCGAACCCAGTAGAAGCTTGTGGCACCTCCCTGATTGAGAACAACAAAAACGGAAATAAGCAGTCCCAATTTTTCCCATCTTTATCTACCACCTTTTTCAACATGGCTTTCAGGGTCTTATTAAACCTTTCCACCAAACCATCAGTTTGAGGGTGGTACACCGAGGTACGTAAGTGTTTGATACCTAGGAAGCGACACAACTCTTTGGTTACTTTGGACATAAAGGGTATGCCTTGATCTGTCAGTATTTCTTTAGGTATTCCCACCCTAGAAAACAAATGGACCAGCTCTTTGGCTATACATTTTGCTGAAGTATTCCTTAAAGGTACTGCTTCTGGATATCTGGTTGCATAATCTAATATTACCAGTATGTATTGTTGCCCTCTAGTGGATTTTGGCAGGGGACCAACCAGATCCATTGCAACCCTCTCAAATGGTATCTCAATGATTGGAAGGGGAACCAAGGGACTTCTGTAACGTGGTCTTGGCGCTGCTAAATGACAATCTAGGCAGGAGCTACCATATTGCTTGACATCTCCAACCACCCCAGGCCAAAAGAACCTCTGAAGGATTCTTTCTGTAGTTTTATCGACTCTCAGGTGGCCCCCGAGTACATGTCTATGTGCCATACCTAATACCACCTTTCTATATTGCTGAGGTACCACCAGCTGTTCTATAATTTCAGGACCATGCGGGGAAACACTGTTTCTGCCCCTGGACATTGGGGTTCCCCATTTATAACCTTTATATTTTCTCTAGCATTGCTCAGAGTGGGGTCCATCATTTGGGCAGTTCCAAAGTTGTCTTTGGAAACCTCCAAATCAGGTACCATGTCACCTTCTTCTACCCCCTCTTCAAGGCCTGCAAACACTTCTAGGGGTGAGGGAACATCAGGGGTCACCCCTACTTTTCCTTCATTCTCAGGGTGTGTAAAGGGTTCTGGGGATAAGCCTGGTTCCTCTGCCTTGCATGAGGAACCCTTTTCAGAGTTATTCTCCCCACCCCACAGTTGCCAGAACAATGGAAAGTCTCTTCCCAATATCACAGCATGCATTAAGGTTTTTACAACCCCCACTTGATACTTTACAGTTCAATACTGAGTTTCAATCATAACTAAAGCAGTTGGGTAGTCTTTAGTCTCCCTATGAATGCACACTTTCCCAACCCCTGGGTTGGTAGAGACAACAATGTCCACCAAACTCGCATGGACTAATGGTACCAAACTTCCTGAATCCAGGAGAGCTGTCACCCGGTGTCCTTCTATGACTATCGAGCAAAACTGTTTACCAGTCTCTTCTTGTAGAGAGAGGCCAAACATGCCGGCTGAGCATACATGGATTCTTGTTTTCCCCAGCTACCATCCATAGGCTCTGACGTTAGGGGGCAGTTAGCAGCAAAAGGGCCAAACTCTCTACACTGCCAGCATTGCAACCCCCTTTTATCTCTGTCAGGGGCCTCTTGACCCTGACTGGTGGCCACCCTATCTTTGGTGCCTGTACTCAGTCCCAAAGTCATATCAGAGGTTTTGTTCCGGTTATCTTGGGAAACCACCCCTTTAACAAATGGAACAGTCTTACCAGGATTTCGTTGCAGTCTCTGAGGCTTGATAGGGTGCTGGGCAGAGGTTCCCTCTACTAGATAGCTCTCGGTAGTCATGTACCTCTCCACAAGTTCCACCATTAGGGTCATATCTTTTGAGTCTGCCAGTCCAACCCATCGCTGTATATCCCGGGGAAGACCTTTCCGGTACAGGCCTTCGACGATCTTTTCCACTACTTGATCAGCTGTGTTGACCTCTGGTTGCAGCCACTTTCTTGTGAGACACAGGAGGTCATGCATTTGCACACGTGCAGGCTTGCCTTTGCTGTAAACCCAGTCATTTAACTTTTTGGCGTGGACTGCCGAAGTGATTCCAAGGTGGGCCAGGATTTCCTCTTTTAGCTTATTATAGTTATGAGAGTCCTGTACTTTTAGGTCAAAGTACACCTTTTGGGGTTCCCCTGTTAAGTAAGGTGCTATCACTTCAGCCCAGTCCTCTGGGGTAACTTTTCCCATGTTGCCACTCTTTCAAACACTGCCAGGTATGCCTCGACATCGTCTGCTGGAGTCAACTTTTGCAGACATTTTTGTACTGCTGTGCAGATATTTATAGGTACTTGCCCCAGGGCCGCGCTACCCTGTAATTTCTCAGCCAGTGCTTGTATCTCCTGCTGAAAATCCATGGTAACACTATGTTGTTGTAATGCCCGAAGGCGCAGTTGAAGTAAGGACCAAAGAGAAGGCAACAATCCAAGTTCGCGGTACAGAAAAGGGTTTATCAAAGAATGGTCGTAAAACAGGCAGAATGGTCAAGACAGGCAGTACAGATTCAAAGTCGATAACAGGCAAGGTTCAAACACGGATAAGCAAACAGAATATATCGCACCCAGGAACTATATGAAATAGACCTATAATTGGGCAAGGTCAGGATGGAAATGAGGGTCTTTATAGTCCAGTCTATTGGCGCCAAAATTGACGCGCTGGCGTCAGACGCAGACGCCAGCGTCCCCACGCTGACGCCTTGACGCCGGCGCCCGATTCTGACGCCGGCGTCCGTTCCGTCGCCGGCGACCAATCACAGGGCAAGAAGGAGATGATGCAGGATGATTGCGACCACCCGGAGCCATGTGCAGGGAAGAGGAATCGCCATTTTGGACGCCATCTTGGAGCAGGTCAGTAGACTCCATTACAGTACCCCCTTCCTTAGGGGGGGCCTCAGGACCACCGGGACCAGGACGGGAAGGAAACTGCCTATGAAACCTGCGAACAAGGATGGGGGCATGGACATCCGACTTTTTCACCCAAGAGCATTCCTCGGGACCGAAACCCTTCCATTCGACAAGGTACTGGAGAGCGCCCCTGGAAAAACGAGAGTCCAGAATCCTGCTGATTTCAAATTCTAAATGGTCATCGATAACAACAGGAGCTGTGGAAGAAGAAGAGGGGGAAGACACTGCAGGTTTAAGGAGAGACACATGAAAGGCATTAGGGATCCGCATCTCGGGAGGAAGAAGAAGACGAACTGCCACAGGGTTGATGACCTCGATGATGGGAAAGGGACCGATGAATTTGGGGCCAAGCTTAGGAGTGGGAATCTTGAGGCGAATATTCCGTGTAGACAACCAGACCTTGTCACCAGGAGCATAGGGTGGGGCGGCAATTCTCTTCCTGTCGGCAAACTTCTTTTGAGAGGATGAACTCTTTTCCAGATTAGCAGTGGTGGCCTGCCAGATGGCCAGCATATGAGCGGCTTGATCATTAGCAGCAGGAACATTTGTGAGTAAGAGATCCTGAGGGAATGCCAATGGGTTCCGGCCATACACACAGAAGAAAGGAGATTTCTGGGAAGAAGAATGTAAAGAATTGTTATGGGCAAACTCCGCCCAGGGAAGAAGGTCCGACCAGTCGTCTTGACACAAAGACACATGGCAACGAAGAAATTGCTCCAAGGCCTGGTTAACACGTTCAGCGGCACCATTGGACTGGGGATGATAAGAAGAAGAAAATTGAAGAGAGATATTTAAAGCATTACACAGTGACCTCCAAAATTTAGACACAAATTGGGGACCACGGTCGGACACAATTTCTGCTGGGAAGCCATGGAGGCGAAAAATATGTTTAATAAACAGTTCTGAAAGTTCAGGAGCAGAAGGCAGTTTGCGGAGAGGAGTTTCCGCAGGAGCAGAATCTTGAGCGGACAACAATTGGGAGGCACAGGAAGGGAACAAGGCAGCAATAATCTTGATGGAGGGTACCACAGGTTCAGGTTCCTCGGACACAGAATCTTCGGGAATAAAGCTTCTGGATAAGGCATCGGCCTTCCTGTTTCTGGAGCCAGGACGAAAGGTAATGACAAAATTAAAACGGGAAAAGAAAAGTGCCCACCTGTCTTGCCGGGGATTCAGGCGTTTGAGGGTTTGGATGAACTCAAGATTCTTATGGTCGGTAAAAATCGTCACAGGAACCGAAGAACCCTCCAGTAAGTGTCTCCATTCCTCCAAGGCTAATTTGATGGCAAGTAGTTCACGATTCCCCACATCATAGTTCTGTTCTGGGGCAGAAAATTTTTTAGAAAAGAACGCACAAGGATGGAGTTTACCGTCAGAAATGGATCTCTGTGATAAAACTGCTCCAGCTCCGACATCAGAGGCGTCGACTTCCATGAAGAAGGGATGTAGAGGTTCTGGGTGCCGAAGAATTGGAGCGGAAGAAAAGGCCTCTTTGAGGGACTTGAAGGATTCCAGGGCTTGAGGAGACCAGTGTTGAGGTTTGCCCCCCTTACGAATCAGGGCCAGAATTGGAGAAAGTCTGGAAGAAAAATTTTTTATAAACTGTCTGTAATAATTGGCAAAGCCGACAAACCTCTGAATGGCTTTGACACTAGTAGGAAGAGGCCAGTCCAGGATTGCAGACACCTTGGCAGGATCCATCTTGAAACCTAGAGGAGAAATGATATAGCCAAGGAAAGGAATAGACGAGACTTCAAAAGTGCATTTCTCCAATTTAGCAAAGAGATTGTTCTTCCTTAGTCTGGAGAGGACTTCACGTACTTGGGCACGATGTTCCAAAAGATCTTTAGAAAAAACAAGAATGTCATCCAGATAAACGACCACACATAGACCCAACAAATCCCGAAAAATATCATTAACAAACTCCTGGAAGACCGCAGGAGCATTACAGAGACCAAAGGGCATGACCAAATACTCATAATGTCCATCACGGGTATTAAAGGCGGTCTTCCACTCGTCCCCTTCACGGATCCGGATAAGATTGTATGCCCCCCGAAGATCCAGCTTTGTAAAGATATTGGCACCCCTAAGTTGATCAAACAGTTCAGAAATAAGAGGAAGAGGGTACCTGTTTTTAACTGTGATCTTGTTGAGTCCTCTGTAGTCGATGCAGGGCCGCAAACTACCATCCTTTTTCTCAACAAAGAAGAAACCTGCACCGGCAGGGGAGGTGGAAGGACGGATGAATCCTCTCTGAAGATTCTCCTGGATGTATAACTTCATAGCAGAAGTTTCCGAAGGAGAGAGTGGGTAGGTGCGGCCCCTGGGGGGCATAGAGCCGGATAGAAGTTCCACTGGGCAATCGTAAGGCCGATGGGGAGGAAGAATCTCAGCAGAAGACTTGTTAAACACATCGGCAAATGCTTGGTATACAGAGGGAAGAGAAGAATTAGAGGACACAGAGGAAATTTTGACAACCGGAACAGTGGGTAGGCAGTTCTGTAAACAAAAAGGACTCCATCTGGAAACTTGCAATGTGGACCAGTCAATGACTGGATTATGTGCACATAACCATGGCAGTCCCAGGACAACCGGAGTGGAAGGGCAATCAATGAGGAGGAAGGATAATCTCTCCAAATGCAAGGTGCCCACCTTAAAAGAAAGTTCCTGAGTAGAATGCGAGACGAAGGCAGACGACAGAGGACGATCATCAATCGCCAGGACACGAAGAGGAACTGCCAAGGGTTGGAGAGGGATGGAATGACGTCTTGCAAAGGATCGATCCATGAAGTTTCCTGCAGCACCGGAATCTAGAAAGGCTTGTGAGGAAAACTTTAAAGAGCCAAACTGGATCTGCACCGGAAGAAGGAAACGTAGAGTAGAAGAATGGGGAGAATGACAAATCCCACCCAGGTAAGTCTCCCCGAGCTTACCTAGGCTTTGGCGTTTCCCGGCTTCACTGGACACTCCTGGGCAAAGTGGGCTTTACCCCCACAGTAAAGGCACAGGCCGGCAGCCCTTCTCCGGAGTTTCTCCTGTTCGGACAGGCGGGCCCGCCCAATCTGCATGGGTTCTTCAGCCGGCAAGGAGGAAGAAGCAGAATCCATAGGAGCAGGAGGAAGCTCAGGGGGAACAGGATTGAAAAGCAGGGGTCTCTGGAAGCGGGGGGCCAAAGAAGGTTGGAACCGGGGGTACCTCTTTGTACGCTCTCGGTCGAGTTCAAGCTGGAACTCCCTCTGCCGGGTATCCACCTTCACCGCCAAGGCCACCAGATCCTCCCACCGAGAAGGAATTTCCCGGGAAACGAGGTCATTCTTAATGCGTATAGCCAAGCCGTTGTAAAAGGCCGCGTGGTAACCATCGTTATTCCAGGAGGTCTCTGCCACCAGGGTACGAAATTCAATGGCATACTCGGGAACTGAGCGAGTGCCTTGTTGAAGCTGGAACAGTCGAGCCGAGGCTGCAGTAGTACGACCAGGAGCGTCAAACACCGTCCGGAGTTCTTGGAGAAAGGCCCCGGCGTTGTCGATCAGCGGGTCTCTCTTCTCCCAAAGGGGAGACGCCCATTCCAGAGCCTTCCCCTGCAGACGGGAGATGACAAAACCAACCTTGGCTTGCTCGGAGACGAACTGGCCTGGCTGCAGAGTGAATTGAATTTCACATTGGTTAATAAAACCACGACAAGCTTTTGGGTCTCCGCTGAAAAGAGGTGGAGCGGGAACACGAGGTTCAGACACCTGGAGAGGAGCAGGAATGGCAGGAACAGGCACAGCCGCAGGAGCCGCTGGAGACATGGCAGTCAATTTCTCCAGGATAACATCAATTGCCTGGCCAATTTGAGACTGCTGGGCTTCATAGGATTTCATGCGAGAAGCCAATCCCCGAATGGCCCCTCCGACATCGAGGGGTACTTGGGCCTCCTCCGAGGGGTCCATGGCCCAATTATACTGTAATGCCCGAAGGCGCAGTTGAAGTAAGGACCAAAGAGAAGGCAACAATCCAAGTTCGCGGTACAGAAAAGGGTTTATCAAAGAATGGTCGTAAAACAGGCAGAATGGTCAAGACAGGCAGTACAGATTCAAAGTCGATAACAGGCAAGGTTCAAACACGGATAAGCAAACAGAATATATCGCACCCAGGAACTATATGAAATAGACCTATAATTGGGCAAGGTCAGGATGGAAATGAGGGTCTTTATAGTCCAGTCTATTGGCGCCAAAATTGACGCGCTGGCGTCAGACGCAGACGCCAGCGTCCCCACGCTGACGCCTTGACGCCGGCGCCCGATTCTGACGCCGGCGTCCGTTCCGTCGCCGGCGACCAATCACAGGGCAAGAAGGAGATGATGCAGGATGATTGCGACCACCCGGAGCCATGTGCAGGGAAGAGGAATCGCCATTTTGGACGCCATCTTGGAGCAGGTCAGTAGACTCCATTACAGTTGTTGTGCTAAGGTAACTTTACTGGCTTCCGCTTGGGTGTTAATTTGTGTAATCAGCAGCTGATTGGTTTCCTGTTGGGCCCTTAAGGACTCATGATGGGTTTGCTGCTGGGCTCTTAAGGACTCCTGATGGGTTTTCTGTTGGGCCCTTAAAGCTTCCTGCTGGTCTCTTAATGTTTCATGATGGGCTTGCTGCTGGGCTCTTAAAGCTCCCTGGTGATTTGCATTAGCTTGCTGCATGATGGCATGATTTTGCTGCTGGGTTTGCAGCATCACCTTCAATATCTCCTCCATTTTAATATTTGTTGAAGACTTCCCCTTTAAACTGTCTGTCCCTTTAAATTTTGGTTTTCACTATTTTCAAATGAAACTTCTGCCCATTGCATACCTCCACCAATTGTGAGAAGGATCAGACGAATAGACGGGTCTTGAACAGGGCAAAGTCCATTTACTGTTCACATATAAAGGCTCTGTGAGCAAAGAAGCATAAAACAAAATACAACAAAACAAAATCCTTGCCACACTTCGGCTCTAACTAATACACAGAGTAGTTTCCCTCTCTACTACCGGTCCCCTACTGGGATTTCCAGTCAAACACAAACAGTATAACTCCCCAGAGTCTCAGTACCTTTACAAAGTCCTTTCCCTTTGGGGAAAAATAAAAAGCTGCTTCCAATGGCCACACTCAGCTCCCAGCTCTCCTCAGTGTGTGTCTCAATCTTTCACTCTGAGCCCCAACCCTCTCTAGCAGGTAGCTGATCTAGCCTCCTAATTATTCCCCACTTGAGACTTTCTAGGGGAATTAACCCACTCAGAACTGCTGTACATATGGGAGTAAGACATGCACCTAGGGGAAATATATCTCCCTTCACACTGTGTCCCAGTTACCGGTTCACATTATATAGTGAATAAAGTACCCCCTCTTGTAAAATATAAGGATATTATAAGTTACCGAGGAGTTTCATGACCATATAAAAACACGAGGCCGAAGGCCAAGTGTTTTTATACAGGTCATGGAACTCCGAGGTAACTTCTAATATCCTCATATTTTGCAACTGGGGGTACTTTATTTATTATAATACACAAATTTCAGTGAGTCATGTGACAGAAATGACATCAGAACTCACCATTTATAAGGATATAATTTACAAGATATTCATGGCTTTTGTGTATTATATATATATATATATATATATATACATGTGTCTAGGGGAGCATTCTAGACTGTAGCTGGTCCCTTTGGGTAGCTGACTATTGTAAAATATGTAAGGCATTCACTTGTATGTAAGTATTGGTAACACAAAAACTTAAATGACACAGTGTATAGGACAAACATTATGAAAGCTGTTTCTGAGGTTTCACATGAAACAGTATCCACAGTGAAACCTAAGTGCATCACTTGTGCACCACGATCAATTTTACAGAATTGCTATGACAGGTATTATTTGAATGCTATTGTGAGAGGCTGATGAATAGAATGATGGAATCAAGGAACCCACTGTCTGACAATTATTTTTTAAATAATAAAAGCATTCTATAGGAGTATCTATTCAATTTTCTTCCAAGAAGATGATCCTTTTCTATCATCATAATATTAAGAAACAGTTTTTGGGAGTAATTGAACTGTTGATTTTTTACTGTGAAACTGAAAGCAAGTCTGGGGTAAAACAATTTATTAATAACTAAATCAACATAGAATACAAATTGCCCCAGAAGTAAGAGAAAGGTGGACAGCTAAAGAACAAAGGCACCATGGTTATTGCACAGCTATATTGCAAAACATCTGCCATCTGAATACAACCCAAGAAGCTAGTGTTTTAGAACAAACAGCAGACCCTCTAATAATGAACTGACAGACCAGTGATTATTAAGTTCATTTTAATAGGTAGCATGCTCATGTTAATCTTGTTATCAGCTTATTACTGATTATCACTGATATTTAACATGTAAACAGTTGCTATGTGGAAAGTGCAAAATATCAGCACAATTTCCACAATGACTTTACCAAAATGATAACACAATTGAAATGGAACTATGCTAATGGCACATGGGGCATTTTGATCAGCACAGCCCTCAGGCACAGGATAGTGGTGGTCAAAATGCACCTCCTGTCACAGTTCTTAATGTCATTTAATTGCAAGCACCTTGGCTGACACACATAAAGTGGTGACAGATGGACTTCTATGTGAAAAAAGAGCTCAAGCTTGAGAGTAGCTATAAAAATCAGTATCTCTCTGTCACATTCTATTTTCTGCATTTCCTATTCAAATTGCCTATACATTTTATCCATAGTCATGAGTTATAGAATATCATTTTGGAATAGGAGCACTGTGAGGATTTGATAGTGCAGAAGTAGGGTGTTTATTAAGCTAATCTGCACTCCAATCATATTTTAAGAAATTGCATTCTAAGCAGCATTCCAACATAAATTCATTACAATTGTTCAAAATGTTTTTAATTATTTATTTCATTAGTCATCTCTTCTTCACTAAAGACTCTAGTTTCCACTGGCTTGCATGTTCTGTTATTAAGAAAGAGATTTACACAATCATGAAAAGCACTGTGAAAATTGAAGATGAGCTGACTACTGCTATATAATTTTAGTGGTGCAGAACATTAAAAACATGACGACTCACATGGTAGTCAAGTTGCCACGTATTCCCTATAGGAGGGCAACAAATCAGTACTCAGTAGGCATTGTTGTTGCTGCACACTCCCAAAAGTAAAAATGTTTTTTTGCAGAGAACTTTCTACATGTTACTGAAAAACTGAATAACTGAAAATAATAAGCATTTTACAGATAATAATAATGATGAAGTACAACAACCAATTATAGATTTTAAAAAATAGTAATGATAACAGTGATGCACTTTCCAGTTCTAGATTTAGATCTTATTTGGAAACCCATTATTCAGAAAGCATCTACCTACATGAAGGCCATCTCCCATAGACTGATCCAAATTATGGAATTATCCTTTATTCAGAAAAACTCAGGACGTCATGTATAACAGGTCCTATACCTGTAATCGTAATGCTAATTACTTTCATTTACCAAATATACAGTAGATTTAGAAAATATTAATATTGATGATAAAATAGCAATATTAATATGAAGCATGCTTATATTATGCATCTCAAAATAGCGATGACACCGGACATTGACAATCGTGTTCTGAAATTAAAAATGGTAAAGGTGGTGATATACACTAGGAATTCTGAATTTAAAGAATATTGTAATATTATAGAGCTTGCTCATTTTATGAAACCATAAAAAGAACACATTAGTATTCAATTTGACCTAAAAATGCACAAAGCACCAGTTAAGGCCACAATATATGCTGTCTATTGCCTCTATGCAGCTAGATCTCTATGAAAGCAATATGTAAACTAATTCTTCATTAAAAAGTTATGTTAAAGTCAAGGTTCTCAGCAAGCTAATTTTACTCTTTAACAAAGCCCAGTTTCAAGCTATTCTTGTTAACTATCCACCCACCTTCCTTTCCTTCAGCACCTCTGATTTTAGATAGGAGGTTCAATTACAGCTCTTTATTTCATAGTATTTTCATCCTTAGATCTCTTCAAACAATATAGTCTGTTTTAGTCCGTTGAAACGCATGTGCTGTGATATTGAGGATACCAAAAGAAAGCAATGCCATTAAAGGGAACCCTTTGTTCTGTGTGTACATAACTGCACTTTACATTGGTCAGTGTTTTAAAACACTCTCTGAAATGTTCATCAAGAAAGCCAAGTAAGATTTTCATCAGTGAAACTGAATTGTGAACATTCAGAGTTAAAAAAACACTTGGGTTTGGATTATTTATGTGGTCCATTTTGTAATTCAAGGATGTGACTGATAAGAGCATTTCAATGCTTTCATTGTCTATAAAGATTTGAAAAAGTATATGCCAATTACAAAGATAATAAAATCAGACAAAATGTTCACTGAGGCAAGAAATGATTTAATTGGAATAAAGATGAATTGTTTTTGAATTATAGATGATCATTATGTATTTAGAATATTTTTTTAATAAGCAGTATTTAACACGTCATGAAAAAGGATGGCAGTATTTTTATATTACATAGTAATACAATATTACTATGCAATAATTATTACTATACAATAATATAATACATACAGTGTTGATATATATTTATAAAAAAAAGCAACAGCAAGTACAGCAAGTGCAATGCCATCAGGATACAAGAGATACAAGGGGATCCAGTCAGCTGCCCCAGTTATCAGAATACATGAAATAACTAAAAGACACTTCTTGAAAAATAGGGTATATGTACATGTATTCATATACATATATGTATAAGTATATGTAGGTTAAATGTACTTTCCTATTATACCGTCGGCCTAACTATTATCCAGCTTGCTTTAAGCACTCATTTAACTTATTTATACAGTTTGTCTGACAGTGTCAGGGGAAATGTGCAGCACATTCACTTTAGACAAGCTAAGAAACATTCTAGATGCATAGAGAAAATAATCTAGTAGATAAAAATACAAGACCTTAAAGGTCAACTGTATTATTCAGAAAAACACAAGGTAAATAGAGTGTTACCCCCAGATATTTTCTGCTGAAAAAAAAACCTCCTAAATTTTCCTTCAACACTGATGTGCTGATGTCATAAAAGAAATGACTTTCATTAAAATAGAAATATTTGGTTATTCTGAGATGACTAGATCATCAGAGTGAAATCTGGTGACACATAGGCACACAGAGTACAAATATTTTTGCACCACACCCCTTTAATTAGTAGCCAAATGTAATGTATAAAGGCTGGAGTCACTGGATGTCTAACATAATTGCCAGAAAACTACTTCTTGCTTTTCAGCTCTCTTGGTTTCCACTGATTGGTTACCATGCAGTAACCAATCTGTGACTTGAGGGTGGGGGGGACATGAGTCATAGCTGTTTGCTTTTGAATCTGAGCTGCATGCTGAGGATTAATTGTAAATTCAATGAACAGTTATGTCCCATTTGGCCCCCCCTTAAAATCACTGACTAACTCAGAGTGAGAGAGCTGAAAAGCAGGAAGTAGTGTTCTGGCTATTATGTTAGACATCAGTCACTCCAGCCTTTATACATTACATTTTGGCTAACTAACTATATTAAAAACATTTTTATTTTGCACAGCCTATCTATTTACCCAGTTTTTATTTTTACACTGAACTGTTCCTTTAACCAAATCTCCATTTAACCACACCCACTCAGTTACTGACTGCAAAGACACTGAGAAGAGGCTGGCAGATGAAAGCCTAAATTCTGGATATCCTGGAGTGCAGCCATAAATGGTAGAACTGAGTCCAGAGGCCAGATTAAGGTGAAAGTGAGGTTTAATGAAAAATAACATAAGGAGCAAAACAAAAACAAAATGTATTTACAGGCAATGACTGCAATGGCAGACAGAAATGGAGTCCAGTAACAGTTCATAATAAGTCAGGTCAGGCAGCAGGCAAATGAAGGCCAGAACTAAAAAACTGGGAGTTCTAGGAGAGAACAAGGCAGAGAGCACTACTGGAACACAGGAACCATGCAGGGAACAAGGTACTAGGAAGGGTGCGGGAACAGGCTACCAGGCATGGATACAGGCACAGGAATCTGGAATGCAGGAACGCTATGGTGCTTAATGACCAAGTAATATGAAATGGCCAGAGGCAGGCTTATAAAAGGTCTTAATTGAAAACGAGGAACACATGGAGATAACATGGTGGGTGGAGAAAAGGGAGCAAGAGGAAGGAATAAAAAAATGCATGTTGGGGAACCAAAGAACGAAAAGCTTCTGTGGGTCAATAGGAAATTTCACAGACCAGTGCTCGAATCCAGGCAATTCCTGACACTGCCACCTATTTATTTCCTTTTTACTCAAAAAATAATACAGTGTAATTGTATGCATATAAATTGAGATATACAGTAATACACTACAATGAAACAACATTTTCATGGTTTGTTTGTATGGTAACCTGACAGTAAAGTAACTAGAGGGGGGCGGGCCCTGGCGCGGGACGTGCAGCCGGGCCCCCCGCCCCTCTCCGTACGCCCGGAATTCCGCTGGAGTCAGTGGCACGCGAGCTGCTGGGCGGCCCTGAGGGGGTGCGGGCCCTGGCCCAATTGCACCCCCCTGCTCCCCGATAGTTACGCCACTGTAACCTGACACAAACATGATCTACTGGAACTATTAATACATAAGGTAGGCTCTGTGGCAGTGCAGACATGTAATTGCACAGTAAAGGAAATTAAAAAAAAAAACAAAACATATAACTTCCTCATTTCCTTTTTTTAGTACAAAATATTCTAGGTATAGACTGGGGTAGACTTTCAGCACCATATTTGGTTTTAGAGTTTAGTTATCCCTTAAGTTTAAGGGCTTATTTTACATACCGAACAAATGGTTAATGGCTAGCATTTTTAAATATTTTTTATAATTAGAAGGCAACTGGATAGCCTCATTTTCATTTGAAGAACAACAGGACAATTGGGAATCAGAATCCTCCTCCTTTTCCGAATTGGCCTGGGCTCTTGGACATTTTCTTGGAGCCCTTTAACTGCTGTTGATTGTATCAGATTCAATATATGGAGAATGAAGAGTGTGCTGGTCTCAAATATTGTTTCTAGGTTCTGTAGTGTCCTGGCTTTTTAGGACAAGACTTTATGAAAGAGAATGCTGGGCAACCAGAAGTGAGTCGAGGCAGATAGTTATATGCTAAGTGTCTGTGATAGATACATTTGATGTTTTGGTTCTCTAGATGCTTGACAAGAGCCCCCAAAACAGTTCAATGCCTAGAATGGATTAAAGTAACACTAGCATTTTTATCAGTAAGGACCCAAATGAATAGGATAAATGACAAACTGGAATTACTGGTATTAATCAATGCTATTTTAGGGCACTGGGTTTTCAACAGTTTTGTGGCAATCCAAATCTTATTTAAAGTAGCAAAGCAATAGACAAGAGCAAGATAAAGTTGAGTCCAAGGGGCAGGAGCAGGACAGAAAGAAAAGGATTAAATAAGGATTTTTAAGCAAAAGGATCAAGACAAGTGTAAAGAGTAAATCAGAATAAAATGATAGGCTGGAGTGTGTCTGTAGCAAAATGGATAGATTGAATGTTTAAATATAAGGAGTGTATCAACTTAAACTTGGTGCAATGGTGTGCTAGGCAAACATTAGGCAGAGTGTATATGCTCTGTACCTGCGGTTTTCCGGATAAGAGATCTTTCAATAATTTGGATCTCCATAACTCAAGTCTACTAGAAAATCATATAAAAATTAAATAAACCAAATATGCTGTTTTTGTTCCCAATAAGGATTAATTATATCTTAATTTGGACCAATTACAATATACTGTTTTATTATTACAGAGAAAAAGGAAATCATTTTTAAAAATTTGGATTATTTGGATAAAATGGAGTCCATGGGAAAAGGCCATTCCATAATTCAGAGCTTTCTGGATAATGGGTTTCCTGATAATGAACCCCATACCTGTACCAATTTCAAATACTGGAACCCAATGTGTTTAGAAGGGTTTATAGAATGTTCTGATTTGACAGTTCTAGTACAGTCATAGTAAGGACAAACCATGTTAATAGGCATGATATTAATCTGGATTTAGTTTATCCATCCTTATTTTTACAAAAAAGTCAGATTAATGGTCAAAATATAATAGTTTCTGCCTTTATGCTGGTACTATGGAATGAAAGCAGAAAGTGTATTTTCTATAATGTTTTGTTACAGTCTCCATGACATTTAGATTAAACAGCTAATTTTCTAGCCTTTAAACTTAATATGTGAACAAATATGCCTTTGTTCATTGAAGAGGAAAATATTTGAAACAGAAGTTGTCTAACATATATATTTGAATGTATAAGCTCTTTATATGAAATGGAATATTTTCCAAGGAAATAAAGTCAGTCTTAAAGATTTCAAAGGGTTTCTCAGTGTTGAACAGTGACTAACGTATGGAAACCATCTGAAACATATACAACTTTACAATCTAATTTAAACTGTGATATTTATTTATATAACTATGGCAAACCTTAGTGAGCAGAAGATATGCACACGTTTAGTAGTGTGGTTTTCTCATATTTAAGGACATTCAACAACTACATTACATTTAATTAAAAGCTCTAGCAGGCCCACAGAGATGTTAAAAGGTCTTGATCTAGCTGCGTGTTGACATCAATTGAATAGTGAGGCCACCTGCTAGCTCCACTTTTGGCTTTGCGGATGGTTTGCATTCCTGTGGCCTGTTCTCTGCATGATCACTCTCAGCACTTCACAGTTCTCTGAACTGCTTAATATCTTGGATGCCCTGCAGTCAAGCAGGTTATCTTCTCTGTTAAGATTAATGCACTATAAATGAAAAGCCGTTTGCATTATTACAACAATGAGCGTATAATGCTTTTACTTAGCCTGTTCCACATCAAAGGAACGGAAAGAGCTCAGTCATGGCTTAAGATAACATGATTCCATTCCTGTCTAATATCATAAGCACACTCATACATGAAGTGTCCAAATACACATTTCAAATCTTTATGTCTACCTTATGGCATCAAGGGTCATTCAAAAAAATGTACTTTAGAATCGATGGAAATAGCATCTGAACAAATATGTAATACTAGGAGCTGAGAGAACTGTAATGGTGAAAACATGAACTGCAAGACATGATGCAAAAATAAACATCAATGCTTAACATGCTAGCAGGGGATATTTAATAAGAAAAAATATTTAACAAGTTAACAGTTCATTGGAACTTACAGGACTCCTGTAAAACTGATCTAGTGCGGTGAGTGAATGTGGGAACAAGATTGTAAGCTCCACCCGGGCAGGGACTAATGTGAATGGGGCCATTGAATGCATGCATTCAATATGGCTTGTGTTTGACATGCAAACTATACTTTTATATTCTAAAATATATATTTAGCTTTTTCTATTTAGTGCTCTAAACAGAATAGAATAATAAAACTGATAACACATTCATCTTTATCACATCACACCTCTTTGGTTCTTTAAAAACAATTGTGAGAGGATTTTATCTATAAACCCGAGAGACTGGCAGCAACTGGGACTGGGAAGGGCTTATTCATACAGAACATTTATCTTTAAAAATATTCTCCTAATTCCAGATGGTGGAAGAGGTAGTAAGGATAATAATAATAAAACAAGGATACATTGGTGCTTTATAATAAAAAAAAACATAGATTTGTTAATACAAGCCCTTTAAAAATTGGTCAGTAATAGTGATGGGCGAATTTATTCGCTAGGCGCGAATTCGCGGTGAATTTGCGCGATTCGCCGCCAGCGAATAAATTTGCGAAACGCCCTGCGAAAATTCGCGGCAAAAATTCGCCAGGGGCAAAAATGTTTTTCCGAAACAACGGGCGCCGGCGTCAAAAACGGGCGCAAATTCGCCCATCACTAGTCAGTAACACGTGAAACTCAATTGCTCTATAGTTATTTAGTTCCTTTAGCTTTCTCTTGCTTGTTTCAATGTCTTCTGCTTTAAAGACATTATTTTCACATTGCATGGACAAAGGCTAAATGTGTTTAGAGTCCTTTATAAGTATGTCCCGTGGCCTGTAGCAAACACTTTTTACAGTCAAGGGACAAAATGAACCCAGGATTACATGTGACAGCTAGAGGTTTGGGAGCAACCATCAAATACCAATCATTTGATTTGCTGTTTTAAATCCTGGTATGGCCATACAATTTCTACTAACACTGTTGCTGATCATTTTACTTTCATTTTATTTCTAGAATATAACAATGAGATAGAGACATAGTCAGTCACACAACAAAAATGTAGACTGGCCAGACACTTTTTACATGTTATTAAGATATATTTATCACGGAGCCTTGATATATTTAAATAATGGTGGTTTTGTGTATTATCTACAATGCAATTTTAGCTCATTAAAGCTATCCATCCTTTTTCTTGCCAAGTGCACTCAGGGGATTGCTTGAGTAGATTAATGCCTACTTAATCATTATTGTTTTAAAAAGAATAAAAATCAAATATAGTTTACTCACTTTAATCCTGTTTGCTATTTTGGAAGACATTGCATCCTTCAATGTGTAAGAAATTTGTTGTTCTTCAGTTGCTTGTAGCCTTTTATTTTCCTGGTAATGGAGTCCTTAAACTTAAACACATTTTTACACACTTTTTTCCATAGTATAAAAAGCAAATAGTTTAAGATATGACAACCCTACAATAACAACTCAGTCAGAAGGCAGATTTATAAAATAATTTATAATAGTCAAACAGTGAATTAAAAAAAGAACTCCAGTTCTCTGTTGACTGGAGTTCAAGGAAAATGGATCCTGAATATCTGCCCTGTTTGTTGACTTGACTGATACTTAGGGGCACATTTACTTAGCTCGAGTGAAGGATTCAAATTTTGAAGTATTTTTTTGGCTACTTCGAACATCGAATTGGCTACTTCGACCATCGAATTGGCTACTTCGACCTTAGACTACAACTTTGAATCGAATGATTCGAACTAAAAATCGTTCGACTATTCGACCATTCGATAGTCGAAGTACTGTCTTTTTTAAAAAAAAACTTCAACCCCCTACTTCGCCACCTAAAACCTACCGAGCATCAATGTTAGCCTATGGGGAACAATTTCTGATCGAAGGAATTTTGTTCGATCGATGGATCCATATTCGAAGTCGAAGGATTTAACTTCGATAGTTGAATATCGAGGGTTAATTAACCCTCAATATTCGACCCTTAGTAAATGTGCCCCTTAGTTTTAGACATTTACATTGAAGGAAATCATGTTCCAAACCAAAGAAAAACATGCTTACTGCTTTCTGCACCCCCAGGGCAAGGTGTAGCTCGATATGCACATGTGTGCAATGTGGGATTGGTCGAGGCACTCCCAGATTCTACTACCACATGAGAACACATAATGGTTCATTTATGCACATGACTGTGCCCCAGCATGGCCATCCATACCAGTAAAGTTGGGGAGATTGATAAATTTCCAGCCAGCTTTAAGAGATGACAGACAATCATGGAGCATGCAGCACCTTCTGTATTTCACCTGCTCTCTGTGGCACCTTGCAACATCAGAACAAGGGTCATCACCAAAAGGTCAGTCAATCACCTATTGTTCCCTGGCATCCATACAACACATGTGTGAGCAAGAATAGCACTGTTCCCCCTGCCTCTGCTGTATATCTGATGGAAGAGGGGTACATTGGTTCCTTATTGGGCCACTGTCTCTCTCCCCAGGAACCTTGCATATACTCACACGTACATACTAGAAAAGAATATGGCTTAATAAATCAAGCTTTGATTTTACAAACTTCTGAATGTCACACCTCTTCCCTGAAAAATGCATTGGGCCAGGGTATACTCCTAAATCGGTGCACCGTCATCACTGGCTAATTGCCACTGACCCTTTCAGATGTCTAGGGTAGGATGCATTGTCAGTATAGCTGTTTGGGACCAAGTGCAATATAGTTAAAATTGAAAATGGTATTATGCTGCACTTATGCATGGGACCAGAAAGCTGATATGGTCATTGGGAAGCTACTAAAGATGGTTGAGTAGGAGTAGATTTTTTTATTTTTTATCTGGTTCCCAGTTCCCCAAAAAAAGTTTGGTTGTTAGCATAACCTTCACTTTTGCTGTTAATGGATAGTTAGTGGTTAGATATACAACCTGGCAGAGATGAGGTCCTAAGTTTGATTCCTTCTAGAGTACTATCCACAAGTAATGTTCTCCCCTTGTGCTTGTGTGGGATTTTTTTAGGGCTGCTTCAGTTTTCACCAACACTCCAAAACAAACAAGCGGCTGATAAAATTGACAGTAGTGTGTGAGTAAATGTGAAAGGGACCTTCACTGTAAGCTTCAATGGTTCAAGGACGGATGTGAATCATGTATAGTTGTTGTGAAGAGCAGCTGAATATGTTGGTTTTTTTATAAGACAAGGATGATGATAGTAATTCAACATTGTGACATTACTGGCTGTTAAATACATTGCACATAGCATTACTTAACTGTTAAGGTGAAAAAAAATTTAATTGTAAATGGTAATAAAGAAAAAAACATAAATTGGTGGATTTGTCCTCAGGTACCACTTACAGGATGGCAGATTTTCTCTTTTAAACACAGATTTATTTAAATCAATCAATCTTCTTATTAAATAACCTTTGTTTAGACAGCCGCAGGACAACCCATGGGATCTGAGTAGTCCCTGATGAATTTTTGGAAATCAATGCTTCAAAGAAACAAGATTAGACAGAAATACAATTATCTGCCTAAAGCCTAAAGGATCACAAGTGAGCTAGCTGAAATGGCCCTTAAGTTAAACAATGACATTGCATTACAGATGCTAAAAACTAATAAAAAAAATATAACATTGCATATCAAGTGAAAATAAGAAAGTGTTTCATACAGTTATTGTGTATGAAATGGCGAAAAACAGCAGCATAGCTTACTTCTTAAGCCAAATTCCCATTCCTTTAGTATCCAGTCATCACTAGTATGTCCTTTTAGGATTATTTTGCAGATGGGAATGTACAAAAAGAAATTATAAGTAAATGAAGCCTTGTGTTGAACAATATAGTGTATATAGCTGCCTTTTCTTCTAAAAACAATGTATTAGTCATATAATCATGCAATGCAGCCTCAAAGGCAGGAAAATGATAGTTTTTGTATTGAGAAACAAGACTCCTTAAAATGAGCCATGGTCTTTTAAGTTGCTCTCATAAAAATTAAGCAGAATAGCTAGAGGGTGCCACTAAAAGTGAAGAAGGGCAAGCAGATCAAGTACTCTTTTTAAGATAATTACTAGACATGCGATACCTTTAAAGAAAGAAACATCTTAAACCATTAGATCTAGTCACTGGTTTCATTTTAATTATAGTACACATATTTACTGGATAATTTGAATGACATCATTTGACCTACCTAAATATTATAACACATTTGAAGACATTTTAGTCACTTTGAAAGAACTGCAGTTAATTCTGTAAAATTCAAATAAAGTTTATTGCTGATGCTTAAAACAGATGCTCCTTTATTTGTTATAGACAGCTTCCCGGTAGTGTGTAAATGACTGCCATAGCTTCCTTTGCTGATAAAACACATTCCAAAAATTCAGTTCCTCTGTCTCTCTCTTATCCAGAATGCTAGGGACCTATCGTCCTGGGTCCATAATTTGGATTCCATTCCTTAAAGCAACAGTAACACAACAAAATGAAAGTGTTTTAAAGTAATGAAAATATCAGTATTACCCTGCACTGGTAAAACTGTTCTGTTTGCTTCAGAAACACTACTATAGTTCATATAAACAAGCTACTGAGTAGCAATGCTGAAATTGAAAAAAGGTTATATGGAACAGGATAAATAATGGATAACAGATAACATTATGTTCTACAGAGCTTATCTCCTATCTGCTGTGTAACTTGAGCCTTTTCTCCTTTGAATGGCTGCCCCCATGGCTACACAGCAGCTTATTTATATAAACAATAGTAGTGTTTCTGAAGCAAACACAGAAGTTTTACTAGTGCAAGGCAGCACTGCATAATACATTATTTTTATTACTTTAAAACAATTACATTTTTTAAGTTCCTGGTCCTTTAAGTATGCTAAAAATAATTTAAACTTTTAAAAGACCCAATAGATTGTTTTGCCTTTATACAGACAAAAAGGAAATCATTTGTAAAGATTATAATTATTCGCTAAAATGGACTTCAAGGTAACAGATTTCCAGATAAGGAATCCCATACCTGTCTTTCTGTCTATCTATTTATCTATCTATCTATAGAGAGTGTTTTGGGTTAATGGGATAGAGTTTTTTTTTTTTTAAATCTGTGGAACTTTTCCTCATTACTTTTGGATAAAAAAAGGACTGTATTGAAATAAACACAACCGAGGGCCTGCGCCAAGGATGGAAACTAAATTTCATTTCAAAGAGAAATAAAAGAAAATTCCAGCTGCCGTGGGAGACTTATGCATAGATCCGGGTGTGTGGGGTTGAAGGTTACAGGGCCCATTGCACAAAATCGTGAAGTGATGTCTTGCGGGGTGCCTAGGGTGGCACCAGACCTTAATAAAGAATAAACAGAGCTGTTGTCTGAAAAGAATCCTATTACGATCAATGCTCTTTTATGCAAGTAAATTTTCTTCTGCCTATGGGTTTTCTAAGTTGCTCCCACATACAGACATCTTAACTGGGGTAGGTACTATTGCAAATGATACTGTATATTACAGCAGTAAAACGGTGGTATTCATCAGTACTACATAAAGGATACAAATAATTATCATTTTTAATTTACTGAAGCACCTTTGTACATGTACTGTGTCTCATTGATTTTGGCTATTTATTGTGCTTTTGGTTATTTGTTTATTGCTTCTATAAACTTTGACCTCTATTCTGGAACACAGCAATTCAAAAGTGCAGGGGGGTGCAAGTATGCAACAAAAATATGGTGGTTTGTGTGTGTCCCACCCCTTGTATATTTCCATCTTGGTTTCTGTCATCCGGTTTCAATATTTATATGCATCTTGAATGTTTTTTTAGAGGTTTTAACCACTTTTCCAACTACATGAATTGCAGCATAAGAAAGTGTAGTGTTTATATCAGAAATTTTACTTGTATGATGATTTGAGTACATGTAAAGAGAGGGCCACATCATGTCACCAGTGGCACTTCTACCATGAAGCAAGGTTAGAGCCATGCCACAGGTGGTAGTGTTGGCACTTTGCCCCATATGTAATATAAGGCACTAAGTTTGCCCAGGAGCAGTAACCTATGTCAACCAATAAGATGCTTGCATTTAAACAGGTGACTAGTAAATTCTACCTGTTGATATTGTTTACTGCTCCTGGGCAAATGTAGCTCCTTTTATTATATAACCCCATATATGAAGAAAGGCAAAAAGCCACCATCAGTAAAAGTTATTTTTTTAACCATAAATAAATCTCTAGATCTGAGAGCACAGTTGTAACATAAAAATTCCTGCTCTTCACCACTACATGTGCTTCAGGCAATGCATTTTCCATAGATTACTATGGGAAGTGCTAGCATTTTATGTCTGTGTCTCATTCATCCAGGTCATGGTATATCTATAGTAATAAGTCAAATCACCTGGACTTGCTGTATTTTATTTTTATTTCCATTGAAGACGTTTCACTAGTTATCCGACTGGCTTTCTCAATTCTGAATGTACAAAAATATTTGTGGTTTATATACCATGGATTCTTAATCCAATCTGCATAATCTGTTGTAGTAGTATAACCAGCATATGGTTACAGACCTTATGGAGGTAAGGTGTTGATTGTATTAGGGTGATTGGATTTATGAGGTGTTATTAAATTGTCAAGGGAGAGGTGCTAAAACATCATTATATGTCGCAGATAATAGATGCCACCCCCCTCTATTTAAACTTGTTTTTTTTTTCACATTTATGGCTTCTTTGACCCCTCTTTTGAACCAATCCTCCTTCCTGTCCATAATATGAACTTGGCAGTCTTCAAACGTTTGTCCTTTTCCTTTGGATGTAGGTACACAGCTGAGTCCTGAACAGAGGTGCTGGCTTTCCTGTGCTGTGCCATATGATTGTTTAGTTTCCCCCACATACATATCAGAACACTCCTCACTGCACTGCACTCTATACACAATGTTACTCTTCTTATGCTTTTGTATTGGGTCTTTTGGATGAACCAGTTGCTGCCTTAATGTGTTGCTGGGTTTAAAGCAGACTGGGATGCAGTGTTTATTAAAAATCCATCTGAGTTTTTGTACACCGCAGAAATATATGGGACAACCAAGTTCTTTTGTCTATCCTACTTTCAACCTTCACTGGTATTTTGGTTTTGTTCTTTCTTCTTCTCCTGGTTTTAACAAAGGCCTAGTCTGGATACCTGCACATTTTCAGTTCCCCTCTAAGGTGTTTAAATGTTTTTGCCTGAGCTGGTGGGGATTGTGTCTGCTCTGTGTTGTAGTGTTCTGATAAACCCCAATTTGTGATCTAGTATTTGGTGTGATTCAAATAGCAAGTACTTGTCCATGTGGGTTCTGGATCTGAACCAATGACTGGGTGTCATTCCCTTGAAAGTACCCAGAGCCTTTCATTTCATTTCCTCCATGTACAGGTTAGCCACAATGGGTGAAACTGGTGATCTGCCTGTAGAATTTATCCAATAAGAACACCCCTGATTTGGGTTATGTTCTTTTGCCAAGGATGTTATCTTGTAGTCTTGTAGCCTTTTGTTGTAGTTGGCATTTTAAGGGGCATTATGACTGCTACTGTTTTATGCCTGATGGCAGTATTCCATGTCATATAAGGAGGAATATAATATTTATGTAGTGCATGTAGGTGAGCAGAATTCTAAAAACAAGCCCAGTCCCAGCATGGGTTCATCTGATGTATATATTGTAGGTTCCTCTGATGTTGTATATCATTAAGCGGAAAGCCATTTTAAAAGAATATGTGAGAAATATAAATATATAGAAAACAGTCTGAGATCACAGAATACCTCTTCTATCAACCATGATTATAAAACAAGGCAGAAAGGAAGGTAATACATGTTTTTTTACAACATGATGACAATCAAAGGAAGTTAATAAAATTCTCATTCTTGTGATATGTATTAAAATATTTACTTAGTCTTACCTTTTAAATATCTGCTATTGCTGTATTTTTTTGTTATTGATATTAGTTTGGGTACATTCACTTGCATAACTGTAAGCTGATTGTACAACACCATCTTTAAATTATATATATATATATATATATATATATATATATATATATATATATATATATATATATATATATATAGTTTGTGCTAGTTTTAAATTGTTTGCAGTTGCACATGAACCAAAATACGTGTTTTGTGGGTGAAAAATTGGGGTGCATTTTCACATCCACCAAACTATCCCGTGATAGTTTAGGAAAAGGGATTTACTTAATACCTGGTCAGTTCCAGCACCTCGTTGACATAATACAGTACATTGACTTTAATAGTGTATGGTTTTCTATTGAATGCTGATTAGTATGTGTTTTTGTGACTGACAGTAGCTAATAAAGAAAATACCTGAATGGTTAATATTGGCAAAAGCACCCTCGCAGTTTAGCACTTATGTTCGTTGGCCCTGAGGTCCTATATATTGTTACATTTTACCTGGGGCAACAAAACATCCCACATGCCATTGGTATAATCTGCTTGGGATGGCTATGCAACATCTGATATACAGTAGATGGCAAAATATATAGTATAGTAGTACAATGATTATACTTCTAGTATATTTGAGTATTTGAGGGCTGCTCTGTAAATATCTCGTTTGATTGGCATTTAATTATTATGTAAACAGTTTAGTGTGTGGGTGAATTTATGTCATTCAAATTCTTGTCATCTTGATAGTTGAACTCTGTTATCAAATACAATAAAAATGTTCTTATTCTGTACTTCACAGACAAGTTCCTGCAAATAAGTTTTGTATTTATTAGTATGTTTGTATATATGTGTGTTTGTATGTATGTGTGTGTGTGTGTGTACAGCAAACCCGTTATCCAGACACCATTTTTTATGGATTTCCATTTTCCAGACACCATTTTTTATGGATTTCCTTTTGTAATACTTAAGCTAGCATAAATCTATGCTGTAGTGCCAGATCAAGTAGTATTAGTGCAATACTACTTGGCCTGCCACGATGGCCCTTTCATGCTTGCTCATTCTCCACATTCCAGCATCACCCGGGTCTCCCCCTTCAAAAAACCATGACCAAACTCCCATACCCAATTTGACCTTATTCATTATTTTAAAAGCTCAAATTAATTGGTTTGGGCTTTTTCCCTGAATCGCTTGATTTTTTTGGTCTTATTCCCGAAAAGCTAAATTTTTTTAGATATTTGTCTGAAAAGCCCAAAATGGATAGATTTTCGGGTTAATTCCTGCTCAGATCACAGAAACTTCAAAATAGGATAGGCATCTCTGCCTTTGACTTATACAGAACCTCAACAGGTGTAAGATGGCAGATTTTTGGATTCGGCTTTTTGCTACATCTCATACATTGCATTAATACATCTCAAAAAATTATTTTTTTTTAAAAAAAAAACTAAAAATTCAAGTTTTGACCCAAAATGCCTGACCAGAGTTTAGTAAATAACCCCATAGATATAGTAAACTGCATACTGTAATTAGTGGAATATATATAATATCCTCTTATATTTTACCTGTGGGTGACTAAATGTGGAGCCTTTTATTATACACCACATTTTACTATACACCACATGTGCACATCCCAAACATGGATACATACCATCTTTCTTCGGTGCCAGTGTCATCTATCTGTCCTTTTTATTAGATCCAATATTGGCTTTATATTTATATATCCCTCACAATTCAGGGTCTCTGATATGATGACATAGTAGGCTGTTGAAATTCTTCCACTTGTCACTCTTATGTTTATTAAAGATATATAAAATCATATAAATGAAATTCTAAATTATTTTGTCTGTACTTCTTTCTCCCTTTAACAACTTCTGTCTCTTTATTTTCTTCACTCACGTTTTGAAAAACCTTGTGCAACATATTAATTTGCCATTTCCTGTAGCCTTTCCTCCACTACATGTCTATCTGACATTATCTGTTTAACTCTAATCAACTGTGAACAAGGCACTGACATGTGGAGGGTGATTGCTGTTATATAATAGGAGATTATTATGATCAATATGCTTTACATGTAAATCCGTACACAGTCTCCCATTCACTAACCTTACAAAAGTATCCAAAAAAGTAACCTTAGTAAAATCATACTGCATGGTAAACATGATGATGCCAGGTACACAACCAAAAGCCATGCCAGCTGTGCGCCCTAGGTGACCCAGTCAGACAGCTCGTCCCAACTTCCCCTGTTGCATGCGCGGTAACGTCACGCGCATGCATGCTGACGTCACAATCTCACGCACTTACGCGCATATGCAGCGCTGCCACCCTTCTACGTGCAAGTTGAGTCTGGTCTAACGGTAGGCAGAAGAGGTAGCTGACAGTGCCCCCAAATAATTGCACCCTAGGCAGCTGCCTCTTCTGCATAACCCTAGTTCCGGCCCTGTACACAACCATCTATGCATTGTTTAAATTGGATCGAGGATCCAACATCACCCTGCCATCCTACAAACAGATCATCTATATAGCGCCACCAATATAGCACCTCCAGAAATCTTGAATTGGAATACACAGACCTCTTTTCAAAATCGTTCATGAATATGTTTCAGTATGACAGGGCGACATTGGATTTCATTGCCACACCTTGTAGCTGCAAATAGAATGTATCCTGAAGAAGAAAAGAATTTTAGTTAAAACCAGTTGCATCAAAGATGCCAAAAAGTCATCGTGCTCTAACACCTTTCATTCTGCTCTTAATCCACCTTCATTTGGGATCAAAGTATATAAGATATGAATATCTAATGTCACCAGAATTACTTCCCTGTGAGTGCCTTGCTTTACATGATATTCTATATATATATCTCCTTGATAAAGGCCCCACTGAGGGCCAAAATGTTGGATACACTGTGCATTCAAATAAAAAATAATTATGCATAAGAGTTGGAGTGTGGGTCCATCTTACCATGAGATGCCTTATCCAGAACCCCAGAAAGGTCTGATTTACAGGAAGGCCATGTCCCATCCATAGAGCTGCATGAATCCTTATTTGTGGCAAAACTATTCTGAATAAGAGATCCCATAGCTATATATATATATATATATATATATATATATATATATATATCAAAAGTCGGCACTCTCGAAAATCCAAATAACTTGGCTGGGTGCAGTATCAAAAATCAAAGTAATAGTCCATCGGATAGAAACCGCACTCCCAGGTCTTAAGTATTTTTTTTAAAAAAATTTAATTTATTATAGTATTGGCGGCTCAAGTTTCAGCCTCAAAGTTTGAGAAAGGCCTAGGACTAGGCCGAAACGTCAGCCGCCAATATGATAAATTAATTTTTTTTTAAAAATACTTAAGACCTGTGAGTGCGGTTTCTATCCGATGGACTATATATATATATATATATATATATATATATATATATATATATATATATATAGCAAGCTGGCGGCTTGAACACGTAACTTTTAGGGGGAATTAGTAAATGGTGAGCAGGCAGCATAGGACAAAGGAGAATAAAGACAGGGACACACAGCTTCTTCAAGGAAAACACAGGTTTATTTTCCCACTTTCAAACAAACACTGTCAATAATGCACGGACACAGGGGTGACCATTGTGGCAAACATAAATCATAAAATAAAAACATAGCCCACTGGGCACTACCTTCACCTGAAGTAGTCCCTGACTACAGCGTCGGACTGGGGGGCCCGGGGCCCACCGGGACTGCTGGTCCAGGGCCCCCCGCCCCCCTACTGCGCCGCACAGAGTTCGGCACGACTGTGCATTTGCACCGCTCAAACGCCGCCATGCGCATGCGCGAGCGGCGCTTCTCGGTGCGCATGCGCAGGCGGCGGTGTGCATGGGCATCGCCGAAAACTTTTTCCCCCATAATTTTTATATGTAGAAGGGGTCTGGCCCGGCGGGGGCCCACGAGGGTCGGGGCCCACCGGGTTTTTTCCCGGTGTCCCGCCGGGCCAGTCCGACACTGCCTGACTAGACTTGGCCCCTTGTGGACAACCAGCACAACAAATACTTTTGTTGGCTCACCCCTGTACTCACAGGACTTTCTCCCAGGTAATATTCAGGCTCATGGCTTCCTCACTCTCTTCACAATAATCTCTGTGAGAGTCACAGGCTCCCCCTGCTTCTCGCAGTAACAGGCAGCACCCCCAGCTCCTCTGGGAGTTCCTCACACAGCCAGGTCTCCTACCTGCTGTGCCCTGTTGAGAGACACACTCTCCCATTCTAATTAACTTTAAATAGCCTTTCCACAGGACAGCTTTCCTGTGGAAGGTGAACTCCAATCTCTGCACTGGATCTGCGGAATGGAGTCCCTGGCTACTAAAGTCTTTAAACAGACGGCTGATTCTCTGTTTAATAACTCCCTTCCTGGAGCCTATCTCAGTACCTGGGGAGAAATTAAAGGCTAGAGTGACCTTTTTCCACCTTTTCCTAGTCACTCTACCACAACACACACACGCTGATGATCATTTGGAGGGGTTGAAATTGATGGACTGTTGTCTTTTTTTCAAACTTCCTTTTTTGCGATTTTATGTTTTAATGTTTGTTCAATACTATAGGATCAAAGTTATTTCCCTTCTAAGAAAATATTATTTCCATTAGCGCAGGATTAAAATAACTGAAAACATCATGAAAATGAAAATCCTACCTTCTGGCAATGATTATTGCATCAGAACCAGCTGTGTTATTTAAAAATTCATATTTTCGAAGCTACACTTGACAAAGTTAACTATGACAACATAAAAGGCTGTTTAGTAAGGCAAAAATAAATAAATAATATGCAATAAGGACTGGGAATACTGCTGAAAAGGCATCAAAACTCTGCTTATTTATGTTAAATTGTATGCCAAAATGGTGTGGAAAACATAAATACTAGCCAGATGGATAGAAAATTAAAGGTGGGAAAGAGGCCTTTATGTTTGTCCAGCTGGAATGAAGCATGCCTGTTGACAATGTTAAAGCCATTAAGTTGGATTGTTTTGTTATACAGCCCAATGCTCACATAAATATTAGATTTTGATAAGATTAATACATTTTTGGCAAAATTGTTTTGTTATTTTTACTGAAAAATAGAACAAGGGACTTTGGGGAATTTTATGGGTTCTTTGACTATTATGTTTTACCTTGGATATTACAGGTGGTGTGTTGAGACTTTTTATCTGTGCCCTGCGTTCCGAGTCCTGTCACCCTGTTATTCTTTAGTTCCTGGTTTATTTTATATATATATATCTAAATTAATATCTGCTCCATCTGCAAAAGGTATAAGGGGTTCTAACTGCACGTGCCCAAGCACAAGTCACTACTATAACAGTCTTTTGAAGCAGTTTATGAAGTATCTGCCCACTTCCTTACATGTTTGCACATGTGCCTTGCCTTTATGAGCTTGCCAGATTAATCATTTTTGAAACATTATTGCTTATAATGCCAGCTTCTTGGTTCTGAAGTTAGCCTGACTTTAACTTGCAATCTACTGTATATCCACATCGACTCTAAATAAAACATGTTTTATTGATCATAATGCAAAGTCAGTGTAAGGTTTGTATCAATCTGGATTATCCCTGCCATACTACTTAGCTTCACCTTGCCCTTGTCCTTGTTCCATGGCACCTCTGTGGCCTCTGCCATATTAACACCCTTCCTTGTTTCACAGTTTTTTTTCCCACTTTCCCATTTTGTAGCCTCTCCTTCTTTTTTTCTGCCCTTCCACATGTTCTTTTTACAAAAAGCTCATGCCTATGGGCCTCTTCAGCATGCTGTGATGAATATTTTTTTTCCACCTTTCTTAGTGTAATTATGCAAACTTTTACTACAGGTCTAATCCCCAAAAGCAACCAATCAACAGGTAGACTTTACTGTTTATAAGCAAAATTCTTATTGGTTGCCATGGGGTACTGTGCCTGGGCAATATTTGAATCTTTGATTACATGTGAGGGTAAGTTGTAATTTGTTCAGTTTTTGGTTAATGTAAATTGGCTATTGTTGTTTTAGCGACAGCTAAGTTCTACTCTTTTTGAATCAGTATAATAAAAGTGGAAGGCAGGGTGCAAAGTGCAAAGAAAGGGTGCAATCTGCCATTTCTTACACCCTAGCTTTCATTCTAGCCACATTCTCACAGGCCTCCACGCATATAGTACTGCCTGTGTTTGGCAGTTCTGTATGAAGCAACGTACTGCAACATTCCTAGGGGCAGGTTCACTAAAGGGTGAAGTGGCCGTCGCTAGTGCCAATTCTCTAGAAATTCAATCCGCAGGGACATCACCAATTCACTAACAGGTGTAGAGGACAATTTGCTAGTGAACAAGACCGTCACTAGTGTTCGTTCGCACACTATATCGCCAGGCTACTTTTCTCTGTGGTGAACGGTCGCTACTATGTAAATTCACTAAAGTTTGAATTTTACTGAACATTTCGCCAGTTTACTTCACCACCTCAGACCAGGCGAACTGATAAAATGAAGCTAGATCTTCCTCAATCTTATGTCAGTGACATCATATCCTGTCTGCCAGAAATGCATTAAAGTTGTAAAAACGCTGGCGACTTGTCCTTTTTTTCAGCGGGATTGACTGCAAAATCGTAATTTCACTTTGCACTGCCAAAGTGATGCTAGCGAAAAGTCGCCAGCATTTGGCACCCAGGACGCAACTTTGCATTTTTGTGAATTAGCGAAGTGATAACGAATTTTCACCTGGCGAAGTTTGCAAAGCGTTCGCTGCTGACAATTCGCCGTTTAGTGAACCTGCCTCCTAGTCTTGGCAGCAGTCTTGTATTCAAGCTGCCTTTGTCAATGCTGCATTCAAGAGGAGCTGGGTGCGTAGACGACCACCCCCCAACCCCTTAACCATTTCCCAACTTGCATGTCAATCAGATGCTCAAGTTAGGGTGCAGCGAAGTACAAAGGCTATATACTGCTGTACTTACCTCCTGTTCTATGGCAATTTTTTATGTGCTGCAAGATGCACAGTGTAGCCAGACCCCTCTTGCACTTCTGTCTGGGGTCATCATAAATTACCCTTTTGATCTATAAGTGCTTCTTGATACGAATGTTCTTATGAAATCCCTGACATATATACCATATCATGGAACTTGTTTTTAACTTGGGAGTTTTTTCTTTCTGTAAATGGGTTTCCTGAACCATTGAAATACATTTCCCATACTCATTTTGTTAAAGAGCTTTACTCAATGATTAACCATCCAATTAGCATTCAGCTGAAAAAGCTTATCTGTTGTCTGCGGTCATTGATCCCGATAAGCGAAAAATATTGACTGTAATGCTTTCATTTAATGCTAATTTTAGCTCTTATTGCTGATTTTATACTATTGCACTCTACCATTCATCATCAATGCTGGTTTCAAAACTGCTAGTCTAGTCAACCCCTATTATTATGAACACATATTTATATAGCACCAACATATGCTGCAGGGCTGTACAATACAACTTTCTAGCAACCAGACAACAGTTTAAAGTCCGATATCGGCAGAACAAAAATATAAATATTTCACAAAAATAAAAAAAAATCTGTCTGTACTTTTATTTTATTTGTATTAAATGCCTGACACATAAAATGTAATAAATAATAAGGGTAAGCTTCCTTTTACTCTTTAATAATAATGTTTTTATAAAACTGTAAAGGAATGTTATTGGTTATGGGATCCAGCAAGACAATCTTTGTGTTGCCCTTTTAAATATCTCTCTGGCTTGGCCCATTTAATGCAGATGTGATTACACTGTCTGCTGAGCATGCCTAGTAGGCTCTATTATAGATGCACCGCACAGTGATGAACAAGCTGAATGCAGACACACCGGCAGGACACATCTTACTCAGCTCTGTGCATTTTTATGGGTAAGAAGGAAAACAAAACACAGTTCTTTTTTTTACAGACGCTGTAGCATTCAGTTTTTCATTGTAATTACAACACAGAGATTAGTGGATTTTTTAGATATAAATGACTATGCTGGGAAATAGAAATTAATTAGGTGGCAAAAGCAAAATCATTTCAAACTGAAATACCATTTCTTACTAAAACTGCTGTAGCACGCCAATGGATAAAATACATTTAGCAGCCACAGATGGTGACATTTCTGTCAATCTGGCCAAGGTCTACAGAGAGGCAGAAATCCCATCATTTAAAAGGACACACAGATATTAATATCCCACAGGGAGTTTTGCAATAGCTAGATGTAGGTGGTTTTGCTAGATGTAGATGGTTTCATGTTTTGCTATGAGGTAAAATGTGCTTTGGGCTTCCATAATACAGGTATGGGATCCGTTATCCAGAAACCCATAATCAAGAAAGCTCCGATTTACGGAAAGGCCGTCTCCCATAGACTCCATTATATCCAAATATTTTAAATATGATTTCCTTTTTCTCTGTAATAATAAAACAGTATCTTGTACTGGATCCAAACTAAGATATAATAATCCTTATTGAAAGCAAAACCAGCCTATTGGGTTATTTAATGCTTATATGATTTTCTAATAGACTTAAGGTATGTAGATCCAAATTATGGAAAAATACATTATCCAGAAAATCTCACATCCCAAGCATTCTGGATAACAGGTCCCATACCTGTAGCTGGTTTCTCAAGGATTGTCCCAATTGATCCTTTCTTTATCCCTGTGTCCTTATAGTTTGCTGTTGCAATGCAAATAAAGTCCCAGATTTTAGAAAGCTTTCAAAAGTGACCTTGATCTGAAAATTAAGCCTTTGTTGGAATTGTTTACAGTAGGTGTGGCCTTCAACAATGTGCATGATATGCTCAATGGCACACACCATATATTTTCGTAAACCTGTTCTCCCTAATGCTATAATTGTCAGATACTAATCTCCCTGCATAGCTCAAGCTTAACAAATAATAGCGACAGTTGCATTTCCATGATCTTCTGGCTACTGGGCTAACATTTTCCATGATGTTGTGTAATGAAGTTGCTTCTGGGATTAGATGAGTGGTGAATCTTTAAAGGGATTCTGTCATGATTTTTATGATGTAGTTTTTATTTCTAAATTACACTGTTTACACTGCAAATAATTCATTCCTGAACCACCAAGTGTATTTTTTTCAAGTTGTAATATTGGTGTGTAGGCAGCCATCTCAGGTCATTTTGCCTGGTCATGTGCTTTCAGAAATAGCCAACACTTGGAAAGGATTGAACTGCTTTCTGGCAGGCTGTTGTTTCTCCAATTCAATGTAACTGTGCAGCAGCGGGACCTGGATTTTACTATTGAGTGTTGTTCTTAGATCTACCAGGCAGCTGTTATCTTGTGTTAGGGAATTGTATTTAAAATTAATCTGATTTACAAAAATATATGTACGTCAAACAAAGGTATAATCAATAGCATCCAAACTGTAAACTGTTAACATTTACAGATTTCTCCACATTTTTTTACATTGTTCAAAGTATTGCCTTTCTTTGGTTTTAATAAAGGCGATTTCTCTACAAATCATCTCAGTTGTAATTTCAATTGATGTATTCAATTGGCCCGTATCATCCTACATCTCATGTGCCATAAGTAATACCACGATGGAAACAATGGTGTGCAGAATAGTTTTATCTTTATTACCAGCTCTATGACTTCTTATTATTCAGTAAGCAAATTCTGAGTATCTTAGATTTTTAATCAAGTCTAAAAGGAGAGGGTTTGCCACTTTTGCTCTTAAAGTACAAGATACTCTATAGTTCAACAAAAAATGTTTCTGTGATTCCTCCATGCTACACCTCCATGGACACTCTCTGCCTGCATTACTTAGATATTTCATATTACGTCTTACAAAAAGCTTTCCCTGCATTGATAGCCATGCAATGTCTCAATATTTCTTAGGTATCCTTTTGCTTGTCAGTAGTTTAATACTTTCCTCCAACTGCTCTTGCCTACAGTCTCTAACCCCAATTGGACATACAAAGTGAAGATCTAAAATCTTCCAATATAATATTTTACTATGCTGAGTTTTCAACTCCCTCAAGCTAACGCTTAATTTTTTCAATATTTTATTTTGTGTTAGGTAGCTGTTTTCTGGTTACCTTCCCATTGTTCTGTTGTTTGGCTGCTGAGGGGAGAGGGGTGATATCACTCCAACTTGCAGTACATCAGTAAAGAGTGACTGAAGTTTATTAGAGCACAAGTCACATGACTGGGGGCAGCTGGGAAACTGACAGTATGTCTAGCCCTGTAGTTTATTTGTCTGTGACTTTACCACTGGAGTAATATAGAGGGTGCTGTGCTGCACCTGCAGCAGTTTCTCTCCAGTGACTATTCTGATATGTCTCTCTCTCTCTCTCACTCTAGCTCTTGTACAGCAGGGCTACATCCTGATTTTTGGTGTGTTATGTTATGTGTTCCTTGCTGAATAAACATGCAGAAAGTTGCTGCTGATGTGCCTCCTGTTTCTGGCAAGGACTAGCAATTGTGACCAGTCAGGAACATGACAGATAGGGGCAGGATAGAGCAGGCGAGGGGACAATCTTTGTCAGGATGGGAATTAAATGGGGTATTCAGAAGGATGTAAATCAGTGGTGTAACTTCGGAGGAAGCTGACCCCAGGAGAAAAAGGGGGCCTGGACTATGGGGTCAGCTTTCTTTAAAGCCACTGGCTTAAATTTGTACACCCGTGCACTAGAGCAAGCATGGAGGGGAGAGCTGTAAAATTGCCTTCTGTGCAGGGGCACGTGCACTTTAGCGGGTGGGGAGAGCCAGGGAAGTTGCAGTCTATGCTGGGCCCCTTCAAAGCTTTTTTTTTGTGGGGGAGGGGGGGCAAGGCCCAGTGTTGTTACACCGCTGATGTAAGTATAGAAGACTAGTAACATGTGAATTTATATGAGCTCATATCTGTGTATAGAGACAGTTACTATTACTGATGTCCATATTGGACTGAGCTATACTGTATGTATTCATACATTCATACAATTGAATTATATTTTTCCATAGAACTATAGTATTCTATATTGACATGTCAATGTTATTGTTTGTTTGCTTGTTTGACTTCAATACAAAGCTATTTTTTTTTAAAAAATATTCCTTGTTCCTTTAATATTTTACTAATGTTTTTTAAACCTAGTGATTACTGCATTCTGCACACCCAATGGGTAATGTTCCTTATGCAGTTAAGCAATGCATCAGCTACCAGCATCTCCTTAAAGACCAGTTTTGGAATGCAGAGACTACCCTCCAGGAGCAGGTAAAGTATAATCTTTATTTTGGCTTGGTTGGATACACATGCTGTATGGCTTCATCACCTCTTCTGGAAAAATGCCTAATTGAGCAAAATGCATCAGGAGGGAGTGGCTGGTATGTGGTATGCTGACAGAGGGATGACACTGCTGTTTGGTACGTTTAATGTAATAAAATGCTTCTTTGCTGTTATTTGCTATGACCAATAAAATGCTTCAAGTACCTTGCATATCATTTATTCTGAATAATATATGTTATAGGACTCTATGCTTGGTGCTCACTTGTTGACAGTAATTTTTCATCTAAATAATTGATTATAGTATATAACATTTTCCAATTGCAGTGACCCTAATACTCTCAGGAATTCAGAATCCTCCAGTGTTTGTTAACCTGCTTGTCATACATGACATTCGTTTCATATATATGCATATGGAAAGTTCACTGAATTAACCAATCAGAGCTATAGGTTAGTGACTTCACTGAAACACACATGGAAAAAGCTTCATAAATCCTCAGATTTCATTAAATAATTAAAAGGATATTATTAAAAGCAGCTGCCCTGACTTACAGTATTTGTATTAAGCCTTTGCCGCTAGTATTGCTGTTACGTTATCATATTACAGGTATGGGATCTATAATTCAGAAAGCCATTATCCAGAATGCTTTCGAATTTTTCAAAGCCCGTCTCCCATAGACTCCATTTTATTCAAATAATTCAAATATTTCAAAATGATTTCCTTTTTCTCTGTAATAATAAAACAGTACCTTGTAATTGATTCAAACTAAGATATAATTAATCCTTATTGTCAGCAAAACCAGCCTGTTGGTTTTATTTAATGATTAAATGATTTTCTAGTAGACCTAAGGTACAAATAACAGAAAGCTCCATTACCAGGAAACCTCCAGGTCCCAAGCATTCTGGATAACAGGTCCCATACCTGTTTTGCAAATACTAGCAAAGCAATCAGTTATAAAATGCATCTTAGGGTAAATATATGCAGGACACAAGTACTCAACTAATTAATTATTTGACATATATATATATATATATACACATGTGCTCAAATATCGCCAAGAACAGAGTGTCCTGAGGTCAGTAAATTTAGTATGGTATCCTGCCCCCCTCTGCATACCGTAATGTTAGTAAGCCTTTACTGTTTTGCCCAGAATGATGCAATGCAACTGCATAATATCAGTCTTCATTACCCACAAATGCACCTTGGTTTTATAAATCTCAGTGTGTTGTGTCTTGTTAAAGTATTTCCCAAATGGGCACATTTCCTACGTATTAAGTTAATGCTTTATGGTAGTCATATGAATTGTTTCTACAATATTGTATCTATCACAAGTCCTTCCTTTAGTTAGTTTAGTCATGATTTATTACAAGCTTTTGATCAATGTTGGTCTAGATCAATGCAACCTGTCAAATTAATTGGAGCCCTGTAGCTGCATGAAAGATATACAGGCCATAATTCAAATTTCCTATGGGGATGCAGTGTGTTATGGATTGGCTAAGGAGAATTCTAATATATTCAATACTCAAAAACATGGTATTCTGCATTTATTGTATTAATATTTTGTATGTATATTTTTATTTATATAGCATTACTTGTGCCCTTATGCAGCACTGTACAGTAGAACAATACATTAATAGAACAATATTATTACTCAAAAAATTTAACACATATAGAAATCTCAAGACAAAAATGTACAATACAAATGTAAGATGTCCGTCATTTGACTGAATCATTTGAGGAGGGTCTATAGAAGTCTGATTATTATTCTATGATTAATATATTATTCTATTATATAATGTAATTGACAGTTTGGTTCATTCCTATTTAAGACTTTACATTAATAACCTTGAAGTTGACATTGAAGGTATTACTGTTGTTTTTGATGATGACCTTAAATTATTCAGGATATTAAAATCAATACAGGTTGTTCACAATCTATAAAATAGTTTGGATAAACCAAAGGCTTAGACAGCTATATGACAAATGTTCAATAATGATTAATAAATGATTTTGTATTTGGTGGACAGATCGTTAATCTAAAACCGATGTGTCTTTGGAGGTTAATATATAATGGTCACTGCCAATTTAGACAACTATAGAGTAAATGGAAATAAATAAATAAATAAATAAATAATAATGCATAAAATACCCACATTTTTGCAAGCTGGCTTAGACTGTCAATGTACTTTGTATATACTGTAAATGTATATGAAACCCTTTTTTTGTCACTTCCACTTTTAAGAGTAAGGAAATTAAGAAAAATCTAGATAGTCATACATTTCACCTTCTGCCTTGAATTTATTCCCTTGGATTTTAATGGTTTTTCTCCTTTAGGAATCACCTCCAATAGGACTTCCTCCACATGTCAAAATAGTAGAAGTTGGGCCAAGAGATGGTTTACAGAATGAAAAGGTTTTTTTTTTTTTGTTACATATTTTCTTAACAGTAGAAACAATGACAATGTACACTTTTTGGTATGAGTAAATCACAATGTTTTAAATCTTTATTCATTAGTCTTAAGCACACCCTGGGAATGTTTAGCTGCCTTTGTCAGTATTTCAACCTAAACGTTTTCATGAAAGCATGAAGTGATCCCTTTAAAGGTGGGAGGACAAACATTTGCATGTTTCCACCCTTTTCAAACAAACCAAATTCTGTGGGGTTAGGGCAGCTTGTAACTACTAGGTTTTAGTTGTTCTATATGGCAAATCTAGGCTTGTATCGTGCCAACTAAATGCAGAGGGATAAGGTTGATTTCAAGAATCCCCTGTGTCCAAGTTATATATCATAGCTTGGGTGATCTGCCTGCCTTCCTCCTCCACTATAAGGATGCCTCACTCTATATCTGGTATCCAATATACACACGAGCTTTGTCACTAAATTTCTAATCTAGGAAAAGTAGTGTTACTAAAACCACCATTACTTAGTAGAGGATTGCCTGTCAGTAAATTTGTTCCAAATCTTTCAATCCAGAGGAATAAATCAGATCATTGAATTCAAATAGCATGAAAGTAAATGCTATCTGATATGAGATTGGTAGTATTTACTCAGGGGAGACAGGCTACAAACCCTTACTTTGTATACTTTGTATATGAATTCTAACTTATGCAGACTCCTCTTGCGGGTTTTATGTTTCTGTGATATAGGAACAGTAGCATCAAATAATTACAGTGTCTTAAAGTAATAAAAATATAATGCAGTATTGCCCTCCACTGGAAAAACATCTGTGTTTGCTTCAGAAACACTTTTATTGTTTATATAAATAAGCTGCTGTGTAGCATGAGGGCAGCCATTCAAAGGAGAAAAGCCTCAGGGTACACAACAGATAGGAGATAAGCTATGTAGAACATATTGGTGTTATCTGTTATCCACTATTTAACGTGTGCCATATAGCCTTTTTTAAATTCTCGCCATTGCTACACAGCAACAGATCAGTTTTACCAGTGCAGGGCAACATTACACAATATCCTCACTACTTTAAAACACTTTAAATGTTTTGTGTTACTGTTCCTTTAAAGGAGTGACTTGCAAATACTGGTAGGAGGAGAGGAATTGCTTCCAGATTGTGGCTGCTTTCAAAATACATTGGTGCACATACTACATGATATACCTGTCTTTGTGACAACATTTTCCAAAATACAGTAGGGGGCCGATTCACAAAGGGTCGAATATCGAGGGTTAATTAACCCTCGATATTCGACTGGAAATTAAAATCCTTCGACTTCGAATATTGAAGTCAAAGGATTTTAGCGCAAATAGTGCAATCGAACGATCGAAGGATTATTCCTTCAATCGAACGATAAAATCCTTCGAATCGAATGATTCAAAGGATTTTAATCCAACGATCGAAGGAATATCCTTCGATCAAAAAAAGTTAGCCAAGCCTATGAGGACCTTCCCCATAGGCTAACATTGAGTTCGGTAGCTTTTAGATGGCAAACTAGGGGGTCGAAGTTTTTTCTTAAAGAGACAGTACTTCGACTATCGAATGGTTGAATGGTCGAACGATTTTTAGTTCGAATAGTTCGATTCAAAGTCGTAGTCGTAGTAGCCCATTTGATGGTCGAAGTAGCCCAAAAAACACTTCGAAATTCGAAGTTTTTTTACTTCGAATTCTTCACTCGAAGTTAGTGAATCGGCCCCTAGGTGTTTCACTAGTGCAAATACTGTACCCATGGCATCCAGCTGGATAATTGCTTTTGCTAACTATGATGCAATTTAGTGTCTGTTTGTCTGTCCCTTTGGGGGAAATGTAATTAAAGTGGCAAAAAGAAAAACAATTCGCACCAATAAAAATAAAAATCCACATTTCATAATGTAATATTGTTCCTTAAACTGTTATTGCATTGCAAATTTTAATTAAGAAGTGCTTGAAGGTGTCGTAATCTTTTGGAGCAAACAACAACTTTTTCAGTAAGAAGTTTTATTACATTTACTGCGCATTGGCGAAAACTATAAAATTCGCAAATGGTCTTCCACTGTTGGAAGTGGGCGCTAAACAGTTTCCGGGTTCGCAATAGCTATATTAAATCTGTGCTGCTGGGCTCTTTGTTATCTGGACTGCAAATAATATGTTATATTTTTCTACGAACTGTAGTCCAGCAACAGCTGAGTAAAGTTTGGTTGAGCAATAGGAGATAAGATTTAAAGACAGAACTCTGATTTGCTAATCCTTCTACAGGAGTTTGTGCCTACAGATGTGAAAATTGAATTCATTGATCAGCTTTCTGATACAGGATTACCTGCTATAGAAGTTACCAGCTTTGTTTCTTCAAAATGGGTTCCTCAGGTATATGTCTTTTTTATTTCATTCATTATCATTCAAATATCAATTCAGTTCATTTTACATTTTCAAGTGCCCCCCACCCTGCCTATTGAATAATAACCTGGGCATCCTCTATGCACTGCAATAGAGACAACCCCACTGCAGCAAACCAGAATTAATTGTTGAGGGTGGTGAGATGAATAATGGAGTATGCATTAATGTAGCATAAGCATTTTACATTTATCATGGAGGAATTTAGCAAAATATATAGTTTTATCCAAAACAAATAATTTGTATAAAATTGGTGATGTATTTTAATGGCATATTTCCCTCCCACCACTCTTCCTGCTTCTTATACCGGAGGGCTCATTTAATATAATGCTGGATGCAAATGCTAGAACTCTAAGGGGCCAAATAAAATAACTTATATTTCATCACAAAAGTCTAATACAACCTAATAATTCAGCAATAAATAACAAAAAAATGTGATGGTTTGCCAAAAAAGCTGTTAGTGACTGGTAAGATAAAAGGCCTCCAAACAGTGCAATTAGAACAAAAAAAAAAAGTCATTTGTTTTCAGTCTATGCCAAAAACTATAAACAGGCATTTCAAGGCTTTTGTCTAATTGTACAACCTTATTAAAGCATTATCAAATTAAATTTCCGGATCTGGGTCTGTGAGTGCATTTCCTACATTTTTTATGTCTCATGTTTTAATATTGAGCTATGCCATTTGTTGTTGTTGTTTTTTAAGTCTTTTTATGATAAATCAAATGTAAGGACAACACTGTCCTTGGTTAAAATCCAACCATTGTGGTGCGTGTACACAGAAATATCAATGGCAATTAAGAAATAGTCAAATGATAAAGAATTAAATTAAAAGTAGGTTTGCAACTTGATGCAGTGACACAAGTAGAACATTTCTACGTGTTATTGGTTATCTGCTTACTCATAATCATCATCATCATCAGCAGCAGCAGCAGCATCATTCACTTATATAGAACCAACAAGTTATGCAGTGCTTTACATTAGATAAAGAACAGGAAACAAACAATTAATAACAAACAAACAAGGGTATACATAGGATTAGAGGGCCCTGCTCGCAAGAGTTTACAAACTTAAAGGTTAGGGTATCATTAAGACAAAGGGATTTTAGAAGCATTTATAATATGACTGATTAATTAAGATACATTGAACGAGCTTCCCTAAACAGATGGGTCTTTAAGGAGCGTTTGAAAGTTTAAAAGGAAGGAGAGAGTCTGACAGCTTAAGGCAGAGAGTTCCAGAGAAAAGCAGAAGCCCTAGCCCCCAGAGAAGAATGGGCTGAAGTGATAGGAGAAAAGAGGCGACGTTCAGAAGCAGAGCGAAAGTTGTGTGAAGGAGTATATTTTAAGACCAGAAATGAAATGTAGGGAGAGGCTAGCATTTAGAACAGATTGAAGTTGTGAAAGGCAACTTGTTGGAATGCATGCGATGAGTAGGTTGCAGTAATCAAGATGGGAAATGATTTATACTAATTGTACCCATGAACATAGATTTCTGTAATACCTGATAGGCAAACTGTTTTTAGTGTGTCAGTTTAGAATGCCTTGATGAGGTATTTATGCAACAGTGCCTCTGCTTAACTACGATTACTTTAAGTTTTTTTCCCCCGAAAAATTTGCTTTGCTGGAAAAAATCTGACTTTCACGTTTTTTTCTGTTTTTTCCATCCGATTTTTATGATTTTTTCAGAATTTTCACCCAAAAACGTCGGGGTATTGCATGAAACTCATTGACTTATATGCAACCTCGACAGGTCTGAGATGCTGGATTTTCAGACTCTGACTTTTCCATCTTTGGGGTTTAATAAATTTTTCGTGATTTTTGCATTTGGAGTAAATAACCCCCTTAGATACACACACAAGATTTACTTATTTGCTTCCCTGAATGCACCACATTTTATTGCTTTAAATAACTATAAAATTATTAAAAAATATATTGGTTTCATGCAGTTATGTTTATTTTATTAGGCAATATTTTATTTTGGGCTCTATATTTTGGGTCGGAAATTATGAAGTAAAGTACGACAGCCTTTGTCAGTGACATACATGATAATAATAATTAGAAGAAGAATAATAATTGTAATAAATAATTGTTCACTTTAGGGAGCATATTTTTTAAGATTGGAGACAAATATCATTGGCGATGTTGCCCATAGCAACTAATCAGATCTTTGCTTTTGTTTTCTAAATTGTAGGTGACTGTTCAAATCTAATTGCTGATTGGTTGCTATGGGCAACAATACTGGTGATGATTGTCTCCAATGTTAAAAAATACGTCCCTTAGTATGTTATAGCAATTTTTTAATCTGCTCTTCACTTCTATGGCTTTCAAATTATTTGCCTTCCTCTTATGTCCCAGTTTGCAATAAGAACGATCACCTGGTTGTTGGTGGTCACTGACCCCAGTAGCCAAATAACAATTGCTTTGTGAGTCTACAATTGTTATTATTTCTTGGTATTACTTATCTTTCTATTCTGGCTGTCTCCTAATTAATTAAAGAAAGAAAACACATGCAAAAAATTAATTTTAAGGAGAACTGCACCTTGAAATAGTCATATGTTCAATATGGTGCCAGTATTAAATGTATGTTTACAAATGCAAGAAGTCTGACTGGTAAAATGGGAGAGCTGGAGCTGCTGGTGATGGAAGGAAAATATGATGTGATTGGTGTGGCTGAAACATGGCTGAATGAGTTGCATGACTGGGCAGTAAATATCAGTGGCTATACTTTGTTTCGGAGGGACAGAGGCAATAGAAAAGGAGGATGGGTATGTCTGTATGTTAGGCAGGATTTAAAAGCACATATAAAGGAGGAGGTTATGTTAGAAAATGAGGGGCCAGAAGTCGTATGGGTGGAGTTCTTCACCAATTGTAAAGAATCCAGCAAATTAATTGTAGGAGTATGCTATAGACCCCCTAATGTAAGTGAGGAGGAAAAGACAAAGCTCCTAATGCAAATAGAAAAGGCTGCTAGTTTAGGTAAAGTAATGATAATGGGGGATTTTAATTACCCAGATATTGACTGGAGCAACGGTACTGCTAGATCAGTTAATGGGAACAAGTTTATAAACTTATTGCACGACAATTTTTTAGCACAGGTTGTTGAGGAGCCTACCAGAAAAAATGCTATTCTTGATTTAGTGATCTCAAATGACCCAGAACTTATAGCAAATGTGCAAGTCATTGAACCCCTGGGTAATAGTGACCATAATGTTATATCTTTTAATGTCTGGTGCAAAAAACAAAAATATACTGGGGCAACAAAAACCATGAATTTTGCAAAAGCTAATTTTAGTGCCTTGAGGGCTGCCCTACAGAGCATTGATTGGGGCATTAGGTTTTCAGCTAAAAACACAGAACAGAAATGGTTGTCCTTTAAAATGATATTAAATCATTACTGTTCTCAATTTATTCCCTTAAGGACTAAACATAGAAGCTCTAAGAATCATCCTGTGTGGCTTAATACAGAGGTAAAGAAGTTAATGGGAAAGAAGAGAAAGGCATTTAAAAACTACAAATCTGTAGGGACAGAAGCTGCATTTAATGAATATAAACACTGTAATAAATGTTGTAAATCAGCAATCCAGAAGGCTAAGAAAAGAAATGAAGAGTTAATTGCGGTGGAGGTGAAAACTAACCCTAAAAAGTTTTTTAAATATATTAATAGTAAAAAGATGCAGGTTGAGAGTGTTGCTCCATTAAATAATGGTACCAGTATGGTTGTAACAGATACAGATAAGGCAAATGTGTTAAATCAGTTCTTTTCTTCAGTGTATACAATAGAGGAGTCTGGGTTCACAGGCTCACTTAATAACTGCACGAATGGTTCAGCTCAATCTAGTCAGTGGCTGACTCAGGATATGATTCATAAAGCTTTAATACAAATTAATGTAAACAAGGCTCCAGGGCCTGATGGCATACACCCCCGGGTTCTAAGAGAGCTTAGTTCAGTTTTAGACCAGCCCTTATTTCTGATTTTCTCAGATTCACTGTCATCTGGTATGGTGCCTATGGATTGGAGAAAAGCTGATGTTATTCCAATATTTAAAAAGGGATTACGATCTCAGCCTGGCAATTATAGGCCAGTAATCTTGACATCTGTGGTGGGCAAATTATTTGAAGGCTTGTTAAGGGATCACATTCAAAATTTTGTCCTAATGAATGGCATTATGAGCAACAATCAGCATGGCTTTATGAAGGATAGGTCATGTCAGATGAATTTGATTGCATTTTATGATGTGGTAAGTAAGATTCTGGATAGTGGGGGGGCAGTAGATGTGATCTATTTGGATTTTGCCAAAGCGTTTGATACTGTGCCCCACAAACGACTGCTTTCTAAACTAAGGTCTGTTGGGCTTAATGAAGTTGTTTGCACGTGGATAGGAAACTGGCTACAGGATCAGGTACAGAGGGTGGTTGTTAATGGGACATTCTCTACTTGGAGTAAGGTTCTTAGTGGGGTCCCCCAGGACTCAGTATTGGGTCCACTTTTATTTAACTTGTTCATTAATGACTTAGGGGAGGGTGTTGTAAGTAATGTATCAGTGTTTGCAGATGACACAAAATTATCCAGCCCAATTAATTCCATCCAGGATGTGGCATCCTTGCAACAGGATCTTGACAAACTGGCAATCTGGGCAGCTAAGTGGCCAATGAGATTCAATGTTGATAAATGTAAAGTCATGCACCTGGGATGTAAAAATATCCAAGCCACTTATACCCTTAATGGGACTGCACTAGGCAAATCCATTATGGAAAAGGACCTTGGAGTCCTTGTAGATGATAAACTTGGCTGTAGCAAGCAATGCCAGTCAGCAGCATCAAGGGCAAATAAGGTCTTGAGCTGTATTAAAAGGGGCATAGAGTCAAGGGAGGAGGGGGTCATTCTTCCACTGTATAGAGCACTTGTAAGGCCCCATCTAGAATATGCCGTACAGTTTTGGTCTCCATCACTCAAACAGGACATTATTGTATTAGAGAGGGTACAGAGAAGGGCAACTAAGCTGGTAAAAGGTATTGAAAATCTTAGCTATGAGGAAAGACTGGCCAAATTGGAGATGTTCACACTGGAGAAGAGGCGCTTAAGGGGTGATATGATGACTATGTATAAATATATAAGGGGATCATATAACAATCTCTCTAATGCTTTATTTACCATTAGGTCTTTCCAGCTGACACGAGGTCACCCATTCCGATTGGAAGAAAAGAGGTTCCGCCTAAATATTCGGAAGGGGTTTTTTACAGTGAGGATGTGGAATTCTCTCCCTGAATCAGTTGTACAGGCTGATACATTAGATAGCTTTAAGAAGGGGTTGGATGGCTTTTTAGCAAGTAAGGGAATACAGGGTTATTGGAAATAGCTCATAGTCCAAGTTGATCCAGGGACTAGTCCGAATTGCCATTTTGGAGTCAGGAAGGAATTTTTCCCCCTCTAAGGCAAATTGGAGAGGCTTCAGATGGGTTTTTTTGCCTTCCTCTGGATCAACTGGCAGATAGGTAGTTAATAAAAAAAAAAAAAAAAAAGGTTGAACTCGATGGACATGTGTCTTTTTTCAACCTTACTTACTATGTTACTATGTTACTATGTTACTATGTATTGCAAGTCATACTGATGAGGCATTACTGGCTATTCAATATGCGATCATAAAAGAATTTCTGATGATTTCTACTTTCTCTGTTGTAGTTGTCTGATCACACTGAAGTTATGCAAGGTATAAAGAAGCATCCAGGAGTGCGCTACCCAGTTCTTACTCCGAACATACGAGGTTTTCATTCTGCAGTAAGTGACTACATACTGTATTGTCAACTGTCCTAGTTATTGGTCATGTAGGCTTTTGGTCTTTTTCATTTCTTTATTCTCTTTTGCACAAATATTACAGTTCTAGCACATATTAATTAGCTGAAAAATTTCTCCAGGGAAAGAAAGACCTTAAAGACTCTGTTTACCAATTATATGAATTTTCCACACAAACCCTCATCCATCATCCACTCACCCTATATGCATATTCACTTTCTTCTGAGCTTTATTGCAAAATCCATGCATACATTTTAAAGGCAGGTGATTTCATGGCAGCACCAGCACGTCTGGTATGTAGAAACAGTGTTCTCTCAGGTGCTGTGACTTATTGTTAAACTGGAGCTGGAGAGTAGCTGCAAAGCATCAAACACTTTAGCTTATATAAATAGTATGTCAAGAAAGACCATCTTGGCTTATATAGGAAAAGGCAGAATTAAATCACATAAATACATGTATGAAAATATAACAGAGATAAATGAGATTATACATAGCTGTGTAAAATAGTCCAGTGCTTTAATACATCCCACTACTTACCTGTTGAATATCATAGGCACCTTTGGAAATGAAACATTACAAAACAATGCCACATAATCAGCTCACAGTTGCTGCACACATGTTCTCTTAATATTTCTGTAAGATAAAGGTAAAATCCAGCAAGAATAAAGAGTTCTAAATTAGTAGAAAGTGCCTAAGGGGAATTTATAAAAGAAAAAATGTGTTAACGAAGGAAATCTCTATATAACCGTTACCAGCTCTGTAGGCTTCAAACAATGTAACCCATTAGGCGCTGTCCATGGTGCTTACCAGTAGATTTGTGATGCGCTATTATTCTGCCAAATGTCACCATAATATCCAACAAAAACAATATTTAGTACTTACAGCACCTCTGCTCTGCAAAAATGATAAAGATACAGATAGACAGACAGATAGGTTACATTGCAGGCAGTGTTAGGGCTGTCCTCAGCTTGTTGTTTTGATGCAGTGTATCTTTAGCTTCCCAAGGCAAATTCAGTGATACCTGCACAATAACATACATTGACCTAATTGTTCCCTATTGTGGGCATACATGCATTTTCATTTTGATGCAGACACATAATAGGTAAAGTTTTTTTTTTAAGAAAAGAAATGTTTAAGGGGTTGCAACTTTGAGTTAAAATGTAGTATTATATAGGGAGTTATATTCTGAGACAATTTGCAATAGGTTTTCATTTTTTATTCAGCAGCTCTCTGGTTTGCAATTTCTGGAGTCTGGTTGCTAGGGTCCAAATTACCAAAGCAACAATGCAAAAATTTGAATAAGAGATGGAATATGAATAGGAGAGGGCACAAATAGAAATTAAATCGAGTAATTAAAAATAGAAATAACAATATATTTGTTGCTTTACAGAGCAATAATATTCAGGTGGGGTTAGTGACCCCCATAGAGTGTGAAGTAGCGCTAGAGTCGCTAGCGAAGGTACACCTGCGCCCATTAGTAAATCGGCGAAGTCTCGAAAAGACTTCACGCTGGCGAATTATCGCTAACGTTAGTCACTTCGCCCTTTAGTAAATTTCCCCCATAGACTCCATTTCAATCAAATAATTCAAGTAATTTAAAAATTACTTATTTTTTCTCTGTAAAAATAAAGCAGTACCTTGTACTGTCCTGCTGGGTTTATTTAGGTGAGTAGTTACTAAAACTCGCATTTATCTAATTTTTTTATTAAAACAACTTTATCAAATTGACGCTCCCAAGACTCAACTTTATCGACTAGTCACCGCAACAAATATTTATCGGATTATCGGCTAAAAACCAGCACGGATCGCAATGTCAAGAAACATCTTCAGGGAAATTCTGCCATTGACTTCTGCATGACCTTAATAGGTTTTAGCAGGAGTATTTTTGGATTCAGATTTTTATTAGCTTTGGGGTATAATAAATCTCAAAAAAATTGAGGTTTAATAATAGGCCCCTAAATATCTAATTCATTTTAATAGCCTAAAGGTATAGATCCAAATACCTTTTCTGGAAAACCCCAGGTACATTGAGATCCAAAAGATTTTTGGAAGTTTTTTACGACAAGGATGTCAGACAAAAGTTATAAGATAGTTTGCCATAGTTAAAAAATTGTGCATGCTTGTGTATACAAACACACCTTGTAACTAGACACATAGGGGCATATTTCTTAATACGGTGGGATAATACACCACACATCGCCAGGCTTCGCAATGTAAAAAAGGGTGTAAACAATGGCTTAATTAATAGTCGTTTTTTCCAAGTGACTTCCGCCGAAACCAATGTAAAATAATTGCAGCAAATCTGGTGTTTGCATGGTGTAAAGCTACACACACCATGCAATATTTTGCACAGCTTTTTACACCATTTTTTTGGTGAATTTTGTTAGAAATACACCTACAGTAATTGTATTCCTTTGTTTCAGATTGCAGCAGGAGCCACTGAGGTGTCTGTGTTTGGGGCAGCATCAGAAACGTTCAGTAGAATGAATATTAATTGTTCAATTGAGGAAAGCATGACAAGATTTGAAGACATTATCAAGGCTGCTGGCAATTTGAATGTGCCAGTTCGGGGGTATGTGTCATATTAGACTGTTTAATCTCATTGCTACTTATTATTTTATTATTGTATGTTACTTCATTTTCACTGACAATTTTTTTCATTTTATTTAATGGGATGGGAGCCACAATGACATTTAGAACTTGTATCCAAAAAGTTTTGCAAAGTAATTAAAAGGGTGCAGACACATTCCCGCTTTTTTAAATTCTTAACGTTCTTTGGTATTCTCCAAATACCAAAGTATGAAACTGAAGCGGAGTTTGAGAAGATGCAGGTACTAAATTTAGCAAATTGATATGTTTCAAAATAATTGTAGCCCAGAACTCCTGCTTAATGGCACAAATCTAGTATAAATGCAATTGTTTGTGCTTGAAGCCAGATGTGCAAATATTTGCACTGAGTAGTAGATAGCTTACTTCAGGGACAATCCACTAGCAAACCCCTAGCACACTGTTCCCTAGACACAGTTGTGAATGCCTATAGGTGCAATCTGCAGTGGGAGACCTATACTTAACACCTTCACAAGGTAGCTATTAATAATGGGCTCCCTTGTTCTTCCATGTCACTGCTCACTGCACCTTGCACCACATTTAGGTCAACTTGTACAGCAGTGCAGACTTTGATCTTATAGTGGGGCTCAGGTAGCTGATAGATGGAAGGCAAGGCTAAAGCTTTAGTCCATACTTTTCACAAGTGTTGCTTTATCAGCGATTACATAGTGCAGCTAATCCCTAATCCCAGTGGTAGGATTTACCATTTACATACTGTATATTTGGATATTTTTATACAGGATATTTAAATTATATACAAAATAAAGACAATAGGACTTGTCCTGTTTGGAACAGGACAAGTTAAAATTTACTTGAACTACTACATTGTATTTCTAGTTGTACTGCCAGTTCAGTCTGCATTGATCCATTTTGCATAACTATACACAAGTAAACGATGCACAGTTGTAAGGGAGTTATAGCATCACCTGCCAAGAGAAAGAGATACACCAACATTTCTTTAGTATGTTGTGCCCACACACACACAACTGACTTGCATCCAGTGAAATGCAAGCAAATGCTGATATTAACACTGTGCCGAAAGTGATGCCATTTATGCACACATTGGCTGAGAACTTGGGTATAATATACTGAATAACTGAATGCAAATTGTGGCACATGTTATTCAGATGTTGATCTGAAACAAAACATTGCAAAATGGGTTGTGTCAATATATTGCACCTTGCACTGTTTTAGTAAATAAACCTATATGTCGTGAATAATAAAATGGGAACATTTAATTATTTAGTTTGCCACAGTTGCAACAGCAACAATAAAAAAATACATTTTTTTGCAACAGCGACTTTTTTTCCCCAAAAATCTAATTTAATAAAAACCCCATCACAGAAAAATATGAGTGTTGCAAAATCTCCATAGCAGGAGTTAGCTGAATTTACTAACACATTCTAAAAATGTAAAGGGATGTAATGTTTTTAAAAAGTCCCTGTTGCCCTAGTAGTTCACAACAATTCACCTTTCCAGTCATGTAACTTAAACAATATTAATGTCACATGAGTGAGTTTCATGGCACCAGTATGATTACCTTATTATAGTGCGTTTGTACCATTTGCACTTATAGAGGGTCATTTACTAACTCCAAATGCGATTTTTTTAAAATAAAATCTGACTTTTAAAAAATCACGAATTTTTCGGAATTTATTAAACCCAGAGGATGGAAAAGTCTGAATCAGAAAATCCAGCATCTCAGACGTGTCGAGGTTGCAAATAAGTCAATGGTAGAAGTCCCAATGATTTTTTGATGTGCACTGGGTTTCATGCAATACCCCAAAGTTTTTGGAGTTTTTAGGCAAACATTCTGAAAAAATTGTGAAAATCGTGAAAATCTGATTTTTTTTCCCACAAAGCAAATTTTCAGGAAAATTTAATAATAAATAAACGTAAAAAACCCAAGCAGATTTGATCGGAGTTTGTAGCACAAAATAGTGAGATAAATTCAAATAAATAACCCCATTAGTCATTTCTTTTTGACTTATCATATATCATGACCTGGATAAATAAAACCTTGCCACTGATTTTGGGATGAATAGTGATAAGACTAGATAGGTGCCAAATGTATTCTTTCATAACATTTACTTTGACATTATGTTCTTTGGCATGATTAAGTTATAAAATTATACTAGCTGAATTTTAGATGCTTATTCATATTACCAGGAGGATAGTGCACACATTTGTTTTGTCTGCCAGCAACTCATTGTGAATTTTCTTATATGCAAAGAAACAGGCATTTCATTATTTAATTTTTTCAAATTCCTTTTCTCTGTAGGTTTCCTAATCTGTAACTAAATTAGAGGAGGGGGGATATATATGTAATTAAAAAGCATAACTTAATTTCAACTTTAACATAGTTTCGGCTATTACTTAACTGATCTGTGGAGTGTAGTCACAGCATGGTGAATTATTTTTCCAGAAGTACTGTCATTTGAATCAATATAACATAGAAAAGTCAGAAGATCTGAGAATCATCTTTCTCTCCGTGCAGAGTTAAGCATTGCTAAGTATATAAACAGCAAATCAATAAACCTTCTCTGAGACAAATGCATTACACCTGGCTATTTTATTTTTCCACATTCCAGGTTTTAAATTGTCACATTTTTAATGTGTGAAAATTGCAATACTAGGCATATTTCTCTATGCATACGTTTGCCTTGACATGTTTATAAACACAGAATAACTTCCAGGCGTTTTAATATAATAAAGGCTGATCTAATTTTCTTTGTGTGCGAGAAGAGCTTTTCATAACATCTGGGTTCTATTCAGCAGGGATCTAAAGACAGTTTCTTATGGTATGTACCCTATGTACCATCTGATTCATAAAGAAGCTCTTACAAATAACAGAGCACAAATGTTCCAACAGAGATGTCCCGCCTGCTGCCTCCAGCTGAACCTTCACTTGATTTAGATGCTCAAAGCTTTAGTTCTGAAGGAACTGCAGAAGTGGGTGTTTGGCATCCATTACTATACAGTATATATATATATATATATATATATATATATATATATATATATATAGTAAGCTATTCCAGTGTGGACATTTATGAAAGTACAAATAAATGATTCTATTAAAAGTCTCCAACAGCCAGAGATGTTGTTTTGCACAACACTTTTATATTTAGTCGTTTTTTTCTTGTAGTTGGTAAAAAAAGAAACTCCCAATGGTACTTACTGGAGAAACTTTCCAAAAATTAATGTTTTCAGGGCAAATGCACGTTTAATGTTAATGTGCTAAAAAAAGTCTTACGATGGTCATACCTGGGAATAGTCCAACCAATATTTAGCACCCAAGTAGAAGACAAAATAACGCTGCTCTAATCATTTGACCCCCCCAACCAAATAACAACTCTGTCATATTGCGGGACTGTGCAGATACACTGGGAGAGGACAGCAAACCAATACAGTTCTCATCTTTCAAGGCTTTTCTGTTTAACATCAGAATGAGGCCTGATCGTGTTTCAGTTGGAAAGGCCCATCATTTGGCTCCATACATAGGCAATTAGGCTATTGCCTTAGTTAAGTATGACCATCTTGGTATCCAGCTCTGGTTACATCCAGATGAGTAAACAATGTTACTATCACCCTACATTCTCTTGTTAGAGAGTATTGTGTTCATACACTTGTTATCTAAGACTGGTTACAGCCAAATGAACAAAAAAAATACTACCAGCCTACATTCTCTTATTAGAGCTATAATGCGACACATAAGTCCTTTATGCTGAAAATACAGTATTGCAGTTGTTGGAAACAGCCTTCCCCAATAAGCATTGGTGTCAGAATTAATCCCAGCCTCTGGGTCACTAACAGCCTCTTAAGGAAAATGGCAAATGGGCATTTCGGTTGCCAGCAAAAGATCACAACAAAATGTCAGAAAATACCATAGCATTTCAGAATACGGGAAAATATTAAAACAAATGCAATGGTATAATCATGCAAAAATGCAGTAGGAAGAATGTTATCTTTATTATGAGACTGTACTGGTTTGAAAACAAAATTCCCATAGTCTGTAATGCAAAGAAATTTTGGACATTTGGCCCCAGCATGAGATGTACACAATGTTGTACAGGCGCCAATATGCTCCAAATGCAAATGTCCTAATGCTACCCTTTGTCTCCTTACTTTAACTTTATTTTGAAAAGACTAGGCTGCATTAGATGGGGCCACTCCAGACAACATAAGGAGGATCTTGGCCTAACCTGTTACATTCATTAAAATGTTAATTGTACTGAAATGGTATAAAAAATAATGATGAGTAATCATGATGTTTCTGGACACCTATACTTATTTGGATGAATACAGAACTTTCTGATATTACAAAAGTAAACTCAAGATTTTACCCCGTGAAAGGGAGGATGGTTTAACATTCATTGTAGTGAAGATGTTTACTTTAATAGGGTACCTTCAAGGGTTCTATATGTTCATATGGTGGGACCCTCTCTAATAAAGCTTGTTCCAATTAATTGCTTAGGCAAGCCAGGGGCATATACCCAGTATAGTATTCAGGAATTCATTGTTGAGGTCTTAGGAAAGGCCAGGGTGATAGGTTGCATAATACCTGTCTCTCTTGCATCTTATTTGCTTGTGTAACTGCTGCCCTGCCATTTGCAGGGGGTGTAGATTTGAGTCCAGGGTTGGGGAGACACAACATCATCAAGAGACAAAACCCAAATCATTTAACAATGTAGGCAAAGCTGTAGGCATAGCTACAACAGGTAAATTTGCTCATAATTTAAACATGAATGTTCCAAAAGTATTACTATACATCACAAAACAGAAAACCCAGAGGACCTTAGTAGTGGGGATTTAAAAGAAAATACTTTTTCAGTTGATAATATGTATAATTTTCACATAATGGAGTTTTAACATGTTTGGGTTAAAATAACGACACAAGGAAAAATACAGAATTCTAAACACATGTGAGCAAGAAGCCATTTCAGTAGTGGGGCTATATGATAACCAAAGGCAGACTTTAAAATAAATGGAAATATCACAATGAAAAGAACATGTTCTTATGTGTGAAATTCTGGGAAAACAACCTTTTTAAGAAAGCGTTCAACAGTTTGAAACCTTCTCAGCAGCTGCTAAGGTTGACATCAACAGCGCACTTATCAACAGAACCCTTGAAAGCTACCTGAACTGGAAACACGATTGTAATAAATACTAGTTCTTGAAGTTTTCAGCTCTGTCAAAAATGCATTAAAATATATGATATCAATCACTCATTTTTATGTGCTGCATGACAAGTTAGTGCAGACTTAATACATCTCTGGAACTTTTGAAACACCAGAATATTTTGCAGTTTTACACTCCCGATATATATGCTGCACCTGTGACTAATGCAGAGGTATTTAGCTATCTATGGGACATATTTAGAAAATTGAGTTTGCAACAGTTCACCTTAGTTAAACTCCAGTACTCTATATTCACTTGAATCTAATTTTAGGGCCATATTTATCAGAGGGTGAATTATTTTTAATACCTTTAATAAATACACCCCTAAACATTCCAAGGAATGGGAAAAATTGTATCTATCTATCTATCTATCTATCTATCTATCTATCTATCTATATCTATCTATCTATCTATCTATCTATCTATCTATCTATCTATCTATCTATCTATCTATCTATCTATCTATCTATCTAATCTATCTATTTTTCTTTCTGTTTATCTATCTAATCTATCTATTTGTCATCTATAGATCTATCTATCTATCTATCTATCTATCTATCTATCTATCTATCTATCTATCTATCTATCTATCTATCTATCTATCTCTCTATCATTTATCTATCTATCTATAGATCTAATTTATCTATTATCTATCTACCTATTTAATCTATCTATCTATCTATCATCTATCTATCTATCTATCTATCTATCATCTATCTATCTCTCTTTCTCTCTTTCTCTCTTTCTCTCTATCTCACTATTATCTACAGTATCTATCTTTCTATCTATCTAACATCTCTCTCTCTCTCTCTCTCTCTCTCTCTCTCTCTCTCTCTCTCTCTCTCTTTCCATCTCTCTCTCTCTCCATCCATCATCTATTTATTATCTATCTATCTGTATGCTTTTACTTGTGCACTGTACATGGTGTGTAGATTAATATGTATGCTTAACTCAAGCTCTGTTTTCAACTGCAGTATTTTTTGTGCAGGAGAAAAACGTGTTTCTGCAAAAGTACCTTTATAACAATGAATTTACACCATATATCGAATTTGCTGCAGCCTTGTGTTGGTTTGAAATTTGCAAGCTTAAGGTATGGTAATTGACCTTATCCAGAAAACCCCAGGTCCCAGGCATGCTGGATAATAGATTCCATACCTGTAAGTGTAATTTGCTTTAACAATATTTATGTACAGTATGTTATAATACATATATTTGTTTTTCTTCAGATATGTTTCATGTGCATTAGGCTGCCCATATGAAGGGAACATTGCAACATCCAAAGTATCAGAGGTATGGTATATTAATATTCTTGAATTTTATCACAGACTTAATAGTTGTTGCTTACAATTGCATATTTCCACACAGGTTTCCAAAAGATTGTATAGTATGGGTTGTTATGAAGTTTCATTAGGAGACACAATTGGAGTCGGAACACCAGGAAGTATGAGGAAGATGCTGGAATCTGTCATGAAAGAAGTTCCTGTCAGCGCTCTGGCTGTTCACTGTCATGATACATATGGGCAGGCTCTTGCCAATATTCTTACAGCTATACAGGTATTGTACTAAACTCAGCAGTCACCTTATTGTACTGAAATTACTAAATTAACTTTTATAAAGCACTCACTAAAAGGTTGAAACTGATGTGATATTTGTGTTAAATGAGCAATCAATAAGTTATCATGCTAATGATTATCTATAAAGGTATGGGACCTGTTATCCATAATGCTTTGGACTTGGGGGTTTCAGAAGACAAGAAAATCATGTAAGCATTAGATAAACCTAGTCGGCTGGTTTTGCTTCCAATAAAGATTATTTATATCTTAGATTGGATCAAGGTACTGTTTTATTATTACAGAGAAAAAGGAAATCATTTTTGAAAATTTGAATTATTTGGATAAAATGACTATGGCAGATGGCCTTCTTGTAATTCAGAGCTTTTTGGATAACATGTTTCCAGATTATGGATCCTATACCTGTATATGTGGCAACCATGGCTCAGGGAAAATAATCTGAATGACTTTATGGGAGGGAGTATTTTCCATAACGTCTATTCATTGATCTCACATGCAAATGTATGGGAGCAATAAAGAGTATAATAACACAGTTCAACTTCTTCTAGTAGTTGTTTACATAACAAAAATATTTCATAGGGTGCATTTAGAAATTAACTCATATTACAAAATGCTCTTGAAAGCAATACTTTACCCACCATCAAAATAAATAGTGTAATTGTGGCTAAAGACTAATACCCTTGCATTATATTAGCAATGTATTATATCAGTTGTCTTAAGGGAATTTTCACCCCAGCAATTTGTTTTATACTCTTAAAAATGTATACAAAACAAGCCTAAATATTATGTATGAGTACAATTAAAAGAAAAATCAATCTTTGAACGTACCTCTCCAGTTTGAAGAGTTTTAAGAATTATACAACTGTGGCAAATACAATGAATAGCTTTAGCAAAAAGTCTGAGTCTTTGTTTTAGCATGCAGTATGTTTTATGTATAGTGGATGTATGTTATCCATAACTATCTCCAACAGTGACCCCTTGAGGTAAAGTTGAAAGTATTACACCTTACAAACTTAAATTAATATTTGACAATCACTCTCTTTTCTTCTATTGCTTTAAAATAATGCAAATTTACAACGAACAGCACACAGTTAAGCTATGTACACAGCTCATTTCTAGGCTAGTTCCTTGGTCCAGTGCAAAAAGTTGGTTTATTTCCATTAATCATATTGATAAGGAATTTTGATTTGGCTGTATTTATTTTGAAGCAGAAGAATCTTTATAAAATACTTTTTCAGACTTTTTTGTCTCAATCTCTCCTTAGCTTTGTTGGGTATTACCAAAAATACTCTGCAGTATTTTTGGTAATACCGGAAAAACATAAACACCTAATACCTCAAGGCTGGATCCCCATCCATGGCTTTATGCACGCTAAGGGAAACAAGCCATACAATGTGGGTCAGACAGTTGCTATCCATCCATACTCCAGGCATAATCAATAAAGGAAATGCCAAGGACCCCATGTATAATTAGCAAACAATGAATATCAATTGGCAATATTTTTCTTCTAAATTATAATTACTCATTTACTTTATTTCTGCTCATGCATTTCTAGATGGGAGTTAGTGTTGTAGACTGCTCAGTGGCTGGTTTAGGAGGATGCCCCTATGCCAAAGGTGCAACAGGGAATGTTGCCACAGAAGATGTGATTTATATGCTGAATGGACTAGGTATTCAAACTGTAAGTATGACACATGCTCTATGTATTTGTTTCCTACAATTATAAGTAACCTTTTAAAGAACTATTTTAATATTTTTGCTTTGCAACTATTACAAATCTATTTAACTTAGAGAACTTACATGTCCGCACTCAGGACACCTCCATGTAAACAGGCACACCTCAGCTTGTGTTGGCACCTCTGATGAAGTGCCAGAACGAGGCATGAAATGTGTCAGGTGATTGTATATGGCATAATCCAGGAGATAAATCTCACAATGATGTAAACTGTTTTTAACAAGCTTGGTAAAAAATGTTTTTGAATTTTTAACTTGTGGTTTGGGAGACACCTCGTCAACCTTTTGCTTTGTCAACTATTACAAATTGTGTGGTTAATTTATCTATTGTATCCAAAATATATATTGTAGGGCCTGTGTTGTTATTGCGTAAATACTGATTTTTCTCAGGGAAAAATGTATAGCTTAAAGGATGTATGTGTTTATAGCCTATTTATTTCCTTGATAGGCTCACTGTCTTACTGCTTGCCCCTTACATTACTTGTTTTTTTAATTATCGTTTGCAAGTTTCATTATATCAGTTAGGTATCTCTTCACTTCAAAGCCTATTCATTAACATAATACATTACATACAGGGGTTTATTGGTTAACCACATACAAAATCTCAAAGTCCAAGGGCAGAGACACCCGCTCAGATTCGGGGAGATTAGTCGCCCAGCGACAAATCTCCTCTTCTTCAGGGCAACTAATCTCCCCTAACTGCCTCCTGCCAGCTAGAATGTAAATCGCCGGCAGGATGGCAATCGGTGCGCTTTGTTTTCCGAAGTCGCCTCACAACGAGACTTTGAGTGACCTCGAAAAAGGAGGCGCTCTGAGTGCTATTCCTCCGGTGATTTAGATTCTAGACATCTGGAAGCGGTTCGGGGAGATTAGTCGCCCCGAAAAAGAGGCGATTTATCGCCGGACGACTAAATCTCCGTGAATATGAGCGTGTCTCTGTCCTTAAGATATTAGGGTCATTTATACCTGCAGGGAAGGGTGCAAAGTGCCAAAAACTAGTGCAACCTGCCTTTTTCTTTAAACTTTCCTCCCTGCTGTGCATATAGCAGAATTGACACAGGGGTCTGGTTCCCTGTTTCTTCCCTCCACGAATACAGCACAATCTGCCAAATTTGGCAGCACTGTATTGTTCAGCGGCAGCCAGGGGGATGCATGTAAGCTTTTGTGCTTACTTAGTACTCTTGCTCTTCTGTCCTGTAGATGACCCATATTGTGTTGTTTTATACAAGATCTTACAGGCCTTTTGCAACTATGGGGGTTCTGAACTGTACCAGTTGCTTCTAATGTACTCACATCTGGTGCACCTCAACATTTATTTTGTACTATAACCACCATAAGCTTGTTATATGTTATATGAGATTTTTACAATAGGATGAAATAAATATAAAATATTTACCAGGGGTCTTGAACTCAAATCGTTAAAAAATTGTATTGTTTGATTTATAATGTAAAAACTGATTTCAATGCTATGGATAAATCTGGAATTTAGATTGATCCATATCAGATTCAATCTGATAAAGGTTACTATAGCAGTATAACTTTCTATAATTTACTATACTTGTACCAGATCATCAGCCCATTAAAGGTGGCCATAGATGCAACAATTATGATCTTTCCTGAGACCATTGCTTAGAGGAAAGATTGTTCATTTTCAATACAGATGTGTAGAGCTAAATCATCAGTTATACAGGAAGAAACAATAAAATTCTACCTGTATCTGATGATTCAGCACTAACGGTGGCCGATGTTCGGGTGAATTCATAGGAGCCCAATCAAAATTTTCTGGCCAGCCCAATCGACAAGCCGATATCCAAGTTTTCTTGGATCCGATATCCAAGTTTTCTGCTATCGGTTGCCTCGTCTCCATACACGCAACGAATATCATATGAAAATTCATATTATACTATATTATCGGTGCATCTATGGCCATCTTAGATGTATTTATATTTTTGTATTGGAACTATGGCATGTCCACTCAAAAACAATTGTATGCATGTTGAAAAAATGATATGTTAACTGTCCCAATCATCATGGTTCTACAGTGTTTACCATGGCTTCCTTGCTGCACTGAGGCCCCAGGTTTAATTCCTGCTGGGACACTATCTGCAAAAAGCTTTTATATGATCTCCCAATGCTTTCACTCAGTTTTATTCCACACAAAAAGGTGCATATTATAGGGACCTTAGGTTGCAAGCTCCACTGGGGCAATGACCGATGTGAATGATGTTTAATCACTGTTGCAAGATTCCATGATCCATTACTAGTGCTTTTTACATATTTTAAATGTAATTGATTAGGTCTGCTTAAAGGGCTACTAAATCTTCCTTTTTTTAATTTTGGCAGTGGATTTTTGTAGTAGAAATCATACAGTTATACAAGTATGGGAACTGTTATCCAGAATGCTCAGGACCTGGGGGTTTCCGGATAAAAGATCCTTCCATAATTTGGATCTTCATACCTGAAGTCTACTAGAAAATTAATGGAAATAAATAAACCCAATAGGCTGGTTTTGCTTCCAAAAAGTATTAATGATATCTTAGTTGGATCAAGTACATGGTACTGTTTTATTATTATAGAGAAAAAGGAAATCATTTTGAAAATTTTGGATTATTTGAATAACCTTTTCTGGATAACGGGTTTCCGGATAATAGGTCCCATACCTGTATTGCTTTTGTTTTATTTCTGCAAGTTTGACAAGCTTGTTTAAATGTATTACCAGTCAGCATAACCGCATACTGTAAATGCCACTTTCTATTTCAGGATCAACACTTTTATTTTTCTCATAAACCATATAGAGGAAAATACCATTCATCTATGTCAGCATAGTTATTACCCTGTGCTTATCACAGAAAATATTACAATAATGACCCGTTAAGAGACCAATTTTCTCTTACTGCCTTTCTAGAGGCTTGGTATATTTTTGCCCATTGCACGTCATCCATATCATCCATGTCATCCATGTAGAGAGAATTCCCAGATCACGGTTGGTTCTTCACTTAATAGGCTTTCTCACACTTTTGCAGTCACTCCAGATTGATGTACAGTAATTGCTGTGAATGTCACCCCTTTGACTTTTAGACCTCATTTCAGCTCTGTGACAGATGACATTAGAATTCCTAGAATTTCTATGAACAACATTCTTGAAAAGAACAACAATTTCTTTATTGGCTATTTATAAACGACAACTTTCTTTTTAATTTGCAATAAACTATCTGCTTTATTATCCTCATTAACTACTTCATAATATTATTTTTCATTATTTTTCATAATTTTCATTTCTTGCTTTAATTATTTTTAAATTACTTCCCATGCTTAAGCTCAGGAATGTGATATTTATTAGGTTTATTAATCTGCTTTCTGAAAGACAATATTAATCAATGTTTTGGAGATTCTAAGCCTTCATTATTCTCTCCCTATGTTGGCCACTCATGCAAGGTAGAAAAAGAATAGGAAATAAAATGTAGGTTTAGTCACATTATTTATTATATTTACTATTAAATATTGTTTATGTGCTATTTTGATACTTTGATATAAAAATATGCGAACAAGTGAAGTCAGAGAGATTTTATGTGGTGTGGATTTTAATGTGGTGTGCAAAACACATTGAAGTTAATGAATGTTTTTTCACTACGACTATTTCTGCGCAAACTACATTGGTGCTTTTCACTCAAAATACATTGGGGTCAATGGGTGTTTTGTATTTTGCGAATATATTTGCCTATGGTGATTTTCCACAAATCCATGACTGGTGGAAAATTTTACTCATCACTAGTCAAAAAAGGTCTTCCTATTCTTGTAGTTACTCTGATAAATCATTCCTGCCTACAACAAATAGCACGTAGATTCAAAAAGGTAATCTTTTTTTAAAAAAAAATTATTATAGTATGTATGACTGTACCAATCCACAAAGATCTAAGAATTTAAAATAATCTGATTAATACTTTATTTTTAAAAGACAGGTCTAAGTCCAAGTCACAATGTTACATTTTTATCTAGAGTTTACTGTTTATTCTAGTGTAAAGGTAATAACATACAATCTATTGACATTTGAATGCTCATCTGAACATTTATGTGTTTGTCTTGCCATTTCACATGAACTTATCTCTGAAAGCTGTTAATGTGCGGAGAGTAAATATCTTATTGTCTGTAAAACTGTATGTTTCAGTGCACAAAACCAACAAGGTTGATTGATAGACACATGATTTTTTTGGTTTTATTTTAGAAAGGCTCTAAATTAGATAAAATAAAACCCATATTTAAATAATAGTTCTTTGCACCAATTATATAGTGAGTTAGTTCTTTAGAATAAAAATGTCTATGTTATTACAAGATTCCAATTTATTTTATACTTTCAAGTAAAAAACCTAGTAAAATAATACAAAACAAAAACCTTGACACTTTTGGTCTTCAACTAAACAGAATAAAGGCCCTTACTAGGACTATTCACCTACTGGAAATAAATATTAGTACACCAGGTCATGGCCCCTGCTGGGCTTTCTCATTTCAAGTTCAAATCACTTTGGCATAGCTAGAAGATTACTATATACATGAAGATTACCATATACATGAAGATTACTATATACATGCAGTAATCATTCCCCAAGTGAGATTATTAATGGGAATTAACACTCTCAAAACAAAACGGACAAGAGAGTAGGGGAGGAAGTGGAGCAAAACATATATTCCTTCAAAACTCTTTGCCAGTTAACAGCTCACAATATACAATACCTCCTCTTGGAGACATTTTTTTTATCAAATTAATGGGATAATCCAAAAAACAGAGTAGAATGCTCACACTGGAACTCATCTGCATCAACCATATGGAGATGCCCCATATAAAAGGTGTACATAGGGTCTGACCCCATCCTCTTTTCTTCATCTAGTCTTGCATGTTTTTTGATAATTGAGAACAAAGCTGATTATGTGATGATGTAAAATCACAATGACAACCTCCTTCATCTGGGAGACCGTGGCCTTTTCCTGGCCTACAGGTTAGTGATAAACCTGAAACATACACAAAGCTTTATGTTCAAGTAACTGGGATACCTCTACATTTGTATTATTGCATTTAGCTTTGATACAATTGACCACCACTCCTAGATATGTTGTACTGTTCTCAGCTGGCATTCATAACACAGCTCTTTCATAGTTTACAATTATCTTTCTGATTGCTCCTTTAAAGTTTCTTTATCAGTTCTCCCTCATTCCCTCTCTCGTTTGGAGTTCCACAAGGCTCTGTCCTTGGCCCTCTGCTGTTCTTACCTTAAGCTATTTCTCTGGGAAAACTCAGCCAGTCTTTTGGACTTCAGTACCACCTTTATGTTTATAATACCCAAATCTGTTCCTGACATTTCTCCCTCCCAAGTTAAGGATTGTCTTTCTGCTATCTCCTCTTACATACCACACTACCACCTGAAACAAAATCTCTCTAAAACAGAATTCATTATATTGCCAACATCTACCCCTGTACCTCATGTTTCACTTACAGTCAACTACAAACTACCTAGGAATTATGTTATACTCCCACTGTCATTTACATCACATATTTAAAGCACTGCCAAATCCTGTTGCTTTCTTCTACTAAAAATTGCCTGTATGTGAACTTATCTCAGCTTAGCTACAACTATAACACCAATTCACTTACTTCTTGCAGACACTCCAATATATTGTCTTTCACAACTCCAATCTGTTCCAAACAGATTGCTGCTTGATTCATTCATCTATGTCACTGCGCCACACCAACCAGTGGCGTAACTAGATGTTACTGGGCCCCAGAGCAAATTTATTTTAGGGTCCCCAAAATATTCAGAGATTGTTCTGTTTTACCGATATATATTGAAATTGCTCATTAAGTAGGGTCTCATGGTGCCCCTATACCTTCTGGGCCACCCTGTAGCTGCAGGGTCTGCTTCCTCTGTAGTTACGCCCCTGACACCAACCACTCCTCTATGTATTTTCCTTCTTTGGCTTCCAATCTCCTCTAGAATCAAATGTTGTTTACTTAAATTCATATTCAAGACACATAACAACAAATACCCTCCTTATATCTCAGCTCCTTCACAGAATCTTAGCTCTTATTCTGAACTTCTCCTGTCTTCTCCTCTCTTCACTTCTTCCAGTTCCTCACTGCATGACTTCTCTAGGGAACTGCCTACAACAAGCTAGCAGACTCTCCCCTTCCTTCTAAACCTCCATAATCTCTAACAACCCACCTGTTTAAAGACGATTCAACAACGAATCTGTCAAAGATGTTTTGGGATATCCCAGATCTGGCTAAAACAGAGGGAGATGGTGACTGACAGTTTATTACCAAACTACAACTCCCAGCATCTTCTTCACCATGGTGTGTAGTTCTGTTTAGAGGAGAATGGGAGTTGTATTTTGGTTATATATTGAATAGTCCTGTGAACCCCCTACCCTATGAGTGTTCAGAGTTGTGTGACTGACAAATTTCTTTATTTTAAATTAATGCCAGAAATCACTTAATAACTGTTAACTACTTTTTTGTGATATAGCTAACGTCTTAAAGACTTCACCAGATTTACAAAGCCATCTCTGGTGTTTGCTCCAAATGTGATCCCATACTTCACTTGCAGATCTCTATCATCTTATTTGTTCTGGTACCAAAATATAAAACTTTTAAAATCAAATTTTACGATTACATTTCTAGTTTTAAATGGTCTCTATGGGAGATGTCCTTCCTGAAATTTCAAGCTCGATATCTGGTTTCTGGATAAGAGATAGCATATCTGTGCACACACAAACTCAAAACATATATAACCTTGTGCCCCATTTGCACACATCACCTAGCTCTGTTTGTGTTTGGTTAACCATTAAACCAGGATTCAGAATATCAACAGACCTCTTCAGATGGATAAAAAGGGATGCATCATTAGACTTTGAGGAGAACCTGTCTTTTAATCATTATCGCAGATTAAGCTTGAATTATGTATAGTTTAAACATCGATACGATAAATGAAAATAAAAATGTTTTACAATTTTAAAATATGAGTGAAGAGACATTTCATGTCTTTCTTTTTCTTCTTTCTTTTTCCTAGGGTGTAAACCTTTCCAAAGTTATGGAAGTGGGCCATTTTATATGCTCTGCCTTGGATAGGAAGACAAATTCAAAGGTGGCACAAGCATCATTTCAGCTATGAACTTTTTAAGTTCTATACGTTATTTAAATTCTGTGGATTTATCCCACAGTCTACAGGTACATATCTTCTAAACTGGATACAATCATTTGTAAAATCCTCATATTATTACATTTTGGCTGCTGAATATTTGAAGAACATACCTTTTAAAGTGGTAATGATGGTTAATGCTCAGTAAAACATGCCAATACTTTCAGTTTTAGCAAGCTAATTTCCATGCTAAAATTATTAATTGCATTGGTAAACCACCCCATAAAGTTTCTTAAATAAAAGGATGAAATGCATTTAATATCTTTGTCACAACTAGGGTTGCCACCCAGCCAGTATTTCACCAGCCTAGCCAGTAAAATACCACATACTATGTACTTGCCAGTAAATTTGTAAACCCTATTTTTATTGCCTCTGTCCTGCCGCTGGTAAGCACCAATTTTCTTCAATACTCCACCTCCATACCACACATTACCCCTTTCAACCCGTTTTCTCCCTGATTCTGCCTCCCCATTGGCAACCAACATCCAATTTCTGCCTTTGCATCAGAATACCACCCCTTTGTGGCATAGCCCCACCCCTTCTTGTGCTGTCCCAACATCCTCCTCATTGGTTGATAAGGGGCCAACCAAAATATGGTAACTTACAGATTCAAGTGTAATTTTGAATAGAAGTCACCTGAAGTTTACCCACAATGCAGCATTTTTCACATAATTCCAGGGTAATCAAGGTAATTTTCAGATTTATGCCTGCAGCCTTTTCAATACTTGTATTACATGGGTTCCCCCCACCTTCGAAACAGTGGTTGCTTCATGACTCCCAGCATCAATAGGCGTAGTTGGATTAATCAGAACAGACTTGATGCATTTGCTAATTCACACAAGGGTGTCTGTAATTGTTCTTTGCATATGTATGATGTCTCTTTTACTAACTCAATTGTTTGGAGGGAATGGTATGTTCTGCACTGTATAATTATATTATTTCATTTTTCCACAATTTTAAATGTGCAATTAGGCATTCCATTTTATTCAGAGAGACTTATTTTCAATAATTATACAAATGTAATTGGAATTTGGTTTTCTTACTTGATATTTGTTAATTACATGGTAATAATTATGGAAATGCTGAATTAAGATGTTACTGGTTGAAGGCCTGCATTATTGTTATTAGCTTTTGTGTTTACAAAGTAATGGAAACTGAAAACCCTTATATTTTCCAGATTACACAACGGCACAGCTACAAATGTTGCACACCAAAACTCTCTCTCTTATCATGTCTATAATACAGCAAGAGCAAAATAACCCACCGTTTACAGTTTACCCACCTCTGACCTTTGGCTGTAAATATGACGTAACCCGATTGTCATATGATAATTATACTCAGTGACTATACACATGTGAAGTTTTAATGTTGGACTGTTGTATATATTAATACTACAAATGTACACAAACAGCATGCCATATAGGTATGGCATATGTATTTTTGCTATATAATGTGTAGCACTATGACATAAGACTACAAACAATTATTTGCACTTTTGGGCAGATTTTCAGCTCACAGGAACAACTAGGGGCAAATTTACTTATGGTTTAATATCGAGGGTTAATTGCCCTCGATATTAGACTGCCAAATTGAAATCCTTCGCCTTCGAATATGGAAGTCTAAGGATTTAGCGCATTTCCTACGATCGTACCATCGAAGGAAAAATCGTTTGAACGATTCGAATGATTTTAATCCATCGAGCGAAGGATTTTCCTTCGATCAGAAAATTGTTAGGAAGCCTATGGGGACCTTCCCCATAGGCTAACATTGACTTCGGTAGCTTTTAGGTGGCGAACTAGGGGGTCAAAGTTTTTTTTAAAGAGACAGTACTTCGACTATCGAATGGTCGAATAGTCGAACGATTTTTAGTTCGAATCGTTCGATTCAATTCGAAGGTCGAAGTAGCCCATTCGATGGTCAAAGCAGCCAAAAAAACATTCGAAATTCAACGTTTTTTTTTCTTCTATTCCTTCACTCGAACTAAGTAAATGGGCCCCTTAAATATCCTTATTTTTTGCATATTATTTTTAGCTGTATTAACATTTAATCTGTTTGGCTTTATCCAAATCCCCTATTGGTGCTGCTTTTTTTTTTTGCAGCACTTCTGCCTCTCCTCCACTATCATCAGTCATGACCCTCTACTTAGGGTGCTAGAAACATTGATTGAGGTGTAGAAGAGTCTACTCAATAGGACTTAAGCCATGGTTGACAGATACCTTTTATTAACCTGGGAAATGTTTCCCTTAGAAGCCAATTAGATACACATCAGCCACTTTAATGTGTTTCAGTACAAACCTGGGACTGATCATTATCCATACAGATGACTAAAAAATATGTATATTTTTTTAAAAATGAAGAATGTTATCACTTTTGTCCTTAAATATTTGCATTATTTTTTTTCTCAGCACAGCAGGAAATTTTGTTATGGTGAAAGATATAAATTGCAGTATAATAACTATATTTATAAAACATTAGTCAAGCCTGATGTTATGAGGAATTTGACCCAGTCAGGAAGTCCAGATGGTTAGTTCACATTAGGAGATGTCACTCTTGTGTACCTCTGTGTTGACAGTGTAGAAAATGATTCATTCTGGAAGCACACTTTATGTGTGTCATTACTTTTTTTTTACACCAGCACTTGTACTGTGCTTTTATGTGTGATGATTGTCTCTATCTATCTGGTCACTGTGGAAACACATTTGTGTTCAAGAGACATTTATTTCACCACGGTGATTCTTAGAAATATACAGCTTTTTGGGTTTACAGCAATCATTTGCAATACTGATTGAAACCATTACTTAACCAATTGACTGCCATAGATCATAAAATGTGCACGTTGGCTATTAACTATCTGACTGGTCTCTATACATTTTCATAAAAATGTATTTGCACCTTTAGGTAGTTGGAAGTTTAGCAACACTAGGCGGCAAATGCATCAAGGGTCGAATATCGAGGGTTAATTAACCCTCGATATTCGACTGGGGAATGAAAATCCTTTGACTTCGAATATCGAAGTCGAAGGATTTTGCGCAAATAGTTAGATCGAACGATCGAAGGAATAATCGTTCGATCAACAATTAAATCCTTTGAATCGAACTATTCCAAGGATTTTAATCCGACGATCAAGGATTATCCTGCGACCAAAAAAAGTTAGGCAAGCCTATGGGGACCTTCCCCATAGGCTAACATTGAGTTCTGTAGCTTTTAGGTGGCGAACTAGGGGGTCGAAGTTTTTTCTTAAAGAGACAGTACTTCGACTATCGAATGGTCGAATAGTCAAACGATTTTTAGTTCGAATCGTTTGATTCAAAGTCGAAGTCGTAGTCGAAGGTCTAAGTAGCCCATTCGATGGTCGAAGTAGCCAAAAAAACACGTCGAAATTCAAAGCATTTTTTCTTCTATTCCTTCACTTGAATTTAATGAATGGGCCCCTAGATCTCCTTTCATTCATAGCGTCTCTGAAGGTAAGAGCTTTTTTGAGGCATGTTTATTTACTATACCACACTTATTCCACTTCTAAAAATGCTCTTAATGACCAATTATTTCTGGAAATTGTAATGTACTGAATTGTTCAAAATGTGGAAAAATAAAAACAAGCGCAGAACTTAAGTGACGTTTTTAACATGAAACCCCCCTGGGACCGCCTCCTGGCCTTCATTACTTTGTGTCCCTGTCAGCAATTTTAAATCGGAATAATTGCACGGCTAATGCTCATTACTGGAGCCTCCTCTTTGCCTGATGTTGTTCGGAATAGCAACGAGTTGACCTTATTCGCTAAATTATGTACATGCCATTGAAATAATACTTTTATATTTGTATTTTTTGAGGGCAGGAAAATGATATGGAGCTTTTCTGTCATAGTGTCACAGTAATAAGCAAACTGTTGCTGTTATTTTGTTAATGGTTTCTGGAGTTTGAGCCCAACAAGCAACTTTCTAATTTTTCTAACAAGTAGAAGGAAGTCATAGGACAATTGGAGCAATGGAAAGTACTCTAATTTACCTCTACAGAATTTGCTGACTTAATTAACGAGGTTAGAGCAGGTGAAGCAGAGCTACCAATTACTTTAGTACACTAGTATGAATTTTGCTTTATCTCTGAATCAGATGCAAGGTTAAATAGAAATGAGGTATCAGAGTTGGAAAGTACTACATGCTGATGTGTTATACATTGGGACATTAAATATCAGTGTCTGTTCAGCCTTTTTTCCCAACTTTTGTTTTTAGCAGTTGCTTCCTTTTGTTCTATATTATCATCATTTGTAATGCTTTAATATTGCTGTGTTTTTGTTTGCTCTCACATATCACTGCAGAATTTCTACAATTTCAGGCATGGGGTAAAAATAAAAAATTGTGTAAAAATCTACATACAATCTGGTGTAATTATTCAAGTTCTATGAGAAGTTAATTGAGAGTTCTCTATGATGGTAACTGTAGTGGTGGCAATCTGGAGAGAAGGAAATATGAAGCAGTGACTGTGTTCCAAATATTAGCATGAGCTGCTCAAACTGAAACACCAAGTGAAAGGTGGTTTGCTCAGTTTCGTTTATATATGCCCTCACGTGTATTCATCTTGATTATTGATGGGCGAATTTGTCCCGTTTCGCCACGAATTTCGTGATTTTCCTGCTAAAACAGGCGAAAAATTAACGAATCATGGATTTTGACGCCAACGACAACATTAAAGTCAATGGGCGTCCGCATCAAATTTGTGAATTTATTTGCCGACGGCGAAACACAGAAATTCACTGTGAATTCACGCCTGGCAAATAAATTCGCCCCTTAACTATCTATGATCAATGGCAGCTACTTGTGTAATGTCAATAACAGCTTCAGATCCCAACCATACGGTTGTCTGCAAGTGAGAGGCTCTACAGAAGACTTGCCACCATCGTCAATGAAGTTTTTTTTTATTGTACCAACTTGCTAATTACGAAATGACTTATAAGTGCTCATCAACTAACACTGGTGCTAAATTGCCCAAAGCAACCAATAAGCCAATAGTTTTGGTCATCTATTGCGAGTTTAAAAAAATGTTAGCAAAAATCCGATTGGTGACTATAGGACACTACAATGGTGGAAATTAGCAGTAGTGATGGGCTAATTTATTTGCCAGGCATGGATTCGCTGCGAATTAAAAATTGTTGCACGTAAAAAAAAAAACATTGATGCTCATTGACTTTAATGAATTTGGACAAAAGAGTTGCGCATGCAAAAATTGGCATGCGTGTAAAAATTGTAATGCGTCAAAGTTATTTTAACACCCCTTGACTTCAATGCATTTTGCAAATTTTTCATGAATTTTTTGGTAAAGCGAAATAGGACACTATCTTTGCAAATCAGCGTCTTCATTACAGCACCAGCCATTCATGTAACTAAGATCTCATGGGTCATTTATAGTGATGGGTGAATAAATTCGTCAGGCGTGAATTGGTGGTGAATTTCCACGTTTCGCTGCTGGCAAATAAATTCGAAACTCCCGTATAAATTTGGCAGCAAAAAATCCGCAGCGGCAAAAAAAAAATTTGGACCCACGTCAGAATAGTTGCGCACATAAACATTGACGCATGTCAAAATGATTCGGACGCATAATGCATTTGGCCAACATATAACAGTTGTCGCAGGTGTCTAAATTGACTCGCATCAAAATAATTTTGATTAGGGATGGGCGAATTTTTTCGGCTCGTTTCGCCGAAAAAATGACGCCCATAGACTTGTATGGAGTCGTGCGTCAAAAAAAAAAGACGCGCGACAAAATAATTTCGCCGCGCGACAAATTTTTGGCGAAGCGAAACGGGTCAAATTCGCCCATCACTGAGTTTGATGCCTATTGACTTCAATGTGTTTTGAAAATTTTTTGCCGTTTTGTGAATTTTGCGGGAAACTTGTGAAATGGGACAAATTCACCCATCACTAGGCATTTACAGTAAATTACAGTTACTCACTCTCAACCAGTTGAAATGTTGCATTTTTCAAAGACCTTTTCCCACTTGTTTATCTAGGACTGACATTTCCAACTTTCTTTTGTCATCATAAAGTCTTTATTATTATTGTTATTCCACCCGCCTTTAAATCACTGATAAATATGCAGATGTATGAAGAACTCTCTGTGGTATGTACCTGGTGCTGCTATATACCAACATTCCAAAGTCATCCACTTTCTACTTTTGATATTTCGTTTTTCTAAATTACTTGGTATTTGGTGGTATTTGTACCAAATTCAAAGTCCTCAGTGCATCAAAAATGACCAGCAACCAAGGGTCATGTGCATCAAAAGTTCTGTATTACGTTAACATATGTGTACAACTGATATTTCGGTATTTGCCCCAATATGTAATAAAATAGCACTAAATTTGTCTTGGTACAGTATATACAATGTTTAATTTTAAGCATGTGATCTCGCTGCTTGTTTTTTATTGCTAGTATATGTTGACCAGTGGCAAACTTTACACTTTTTCCCCAATTTACCCATTAAGCTATACATATTTGCAGTGGTTACCCATGGGTGTTTTAAATGTGCTTACTGCATACCTCCCAACTGTGCCGTTTTTAGCAGGACAGTCCCGCTTTTGACAGCTCAACCCGCAGTTCAGGCTTTTTACTGAAATGTCCCGACTTTCTCTTTGATCTCCTGCACTGAACAGCCAGAGAAAGATACAGAATTTCTAACTTAATTGGATTTTGGCAGAGAGCTGGCAGCCATCAGGTGCACTACAAAACTTTTGTAACAATTTTGAGATAAGCAAATAAGTAATGGTAACAATTAAGATAAAAATGTCTCTTGGGAGAACTTGGGGGCAAATTCCCTAAGTGGCGCAAATTCGCAAGCGAATGCTTCGCCCACTGCGCAACACTTCGCCAGGTGTAAATTCGTGGGGGCAACGCTAATTCCCTAAAATGCAAAGTTGTGTCCAGGGCGACGAACGTTGGCGAAGTTGTGCTAGCGTTATTTCGGCAAGTAAAGCGAAGTTGCTCTAGCGTTGGCTAATTTGCATAAGTGAAGTGAAAGTTGAACGCACATATATGTTGCAGGTGGTGAAGACAAGTCTGGCGCAAGAGGTAACGTTCAGTAAAATCCGCATCGCCAGATCGAAAATTCGCCTGGCGTTAGAGTGCGAAGCAACGCTAGCATCTATCTCCTTCCCTAGCAAAGTGTCGTCTGTGCGTGTAAGGGAATCTGCGTAGTTACGAAATGAAAAAAACAGAAATGTGTTTAAACTTTGAAAACCTGCCAAATTTTGTAAAATGAACATGGTAATAAGGGGACATGGCCACAAAAATGGGCGCGGTCAACTCTTTTTGTCCCTCTTTATATGTTGGAAGGTATGTTACTGTACAGCTATTTGTCTGTTGTTTATGCCCTGTTTAATGCCCTCTCTCATGGCTACCAAACCACAAGGCATAAAGAGTATAACATTTGCAATGGTGTGCCGTATAACAAATGAAAATCACTGCACAGCAAAAAGCATATTAAAACTCCTATGTGCATAAAGCTAAGATGAGTTTTTCTATAAAGAAATAGGGTTTTACTATAATGATAGTGATAGAACCTCCCTGGAAGTACTAAACTCTCAATATTTACAGCAGAATTGTGCTTAGTAAATGGAATACTTATGCTGATAATATTTATCTGCAAAGCCTCTGAGAAAACTACAGACCTGGCCATGGATTAATCCTCTTTTTTTCAGCTGCTCATAGTTATGCTTATAGTATCAAAAATGCCACCCAATCAACACCACCTCTCCCCCATTGCTAGGCCATATACCTTTCTGTCTTCCTATAAAGGAAGCTGAGGTTGATCAGATTTGTGGTTGGGTATCCAGAGATACAAGCCTACCTGGGCTAAAGCAGCAAGCGTCACTGAATCAACATTGCGTCGTGAATTCCGTTATTTATACACTAACAAGATATTGCAAAAATTGGTGTTTAGAATGTTTAATAATTCCAAAAATTGTCTACATAGTTTAATTTAAAAAAATAAAATGTAAAAGTAAAAAATAAAACAATATATGAATTTCCTTGTACAGCATAATCCATGCCCCCAAAGCACAATCACATTATTTAACACTATAAGGGGCTTATTTATCAAGGTCCGAATTTATCTCAATATCGGCTGCTACAAACTCCGATCTAACCCGCTCGGGTTTTTAACGCTTATTTATTATTTAATTTTTCCGAAAATTTGCTTTGTGGGAAAAGCTCAAATTTTCATGTTTTTTTCATGAATTTTCCCTGGAATATCTGAATTTTTTGGAGTTTTCACCCGAAAGCTCTGAAAACATTGTGAAATTGCTCGAAACCCCCGACACAACCAAAAATCAATGGGACTGTTCCCATTGACTTTTATGCAACCTCGACAGGTTTGAGATGCCGTGTTTTTATATTCGGTCTTTTTGGCCCTCGGGGTTTAATAAATTCCAAAAAAATAGTAAATTTTTTCGGATTTTCCGATTTTATATTAAAAAAAAACCCACTAATTTTTTAGGATTTCGGGGAATTTCGGGTATTCGGAGCTTAGTAAATAACCCCCTAAATGTATTCTATTATCTAAATGTATAGGCAAGGTAAATATTTAATTTGTTGCAGGTAACAAAAATAATGCAAATTACGGCACGCAAACACTACTGTGCATAAGTCAAAAATGTAAGTATATATATATATATATATTAATAGAATGAAAGTTGTTAAGAATCCATTAAACTTTCAGAAACATTTCCTTTTGGAAGATTTTCCTTTTTTCGTGTCCTGCAGGCCCTAGAAGAAAAAAATTGGGTTTAATTTTACCCTATTAAATTTATCAAGATTTAAAAGAAAGCATGATACAAACAATACTAGATTTTATATTACTAGTTATGAAATATTAAAACATTTGTGCTTTGAATGAATAGTCTGTTAGCTACACATTCCAGATCTGAGACATTTTGTAAATTAAGAGAAATAAATGCGACAGATTATACTTCTTCACATCTAAATTCCACAATGCCTTTTAATGAGGAATTATGTTTACAGACCACAAATTTACAGAAGCTATTCTTTAGTATGCTAATGTGCTCATTTGACATGGAAGGTGTTTATCACATGAAATTAGAAAAAAACAGTTGAGTTGGTCGCAATGAGTCTGATTCAGAAAATAATTGCATTTAGAACAAAGTAACATATTTGTGCTATATAAAGAGTAATACATTCATGTGAAAAATGATTACTGTCTTTCAAATCTGAGTTAATATATCAATATAAAATATCGGTATATAAAAACAATCATCTAGTCCTCTAAAATGAAATACATCTAATATCACTTGACAAACAGCACATAACAGATTTGACATAAAATAAGCCACTATGATGAAGCCATGGGTGAAATATTCAAGTATGGGACATTTTTATCTGGAAACCGGATATCCAGAAAGCTCAAAATTATGGGAAAGCAATTTCCTATAGAATTCAAACAAATAATTACATTTTTAAAAATGATTTTCTTTTTTCTGTGTTATGATAAAACAATATCATGAACCTGATGGTAACTAAGCTGAATAAATCCATATTGTGGCAAAATAACCCTAATTAATTTATTTAATGTTTAAAAGTTTTAGTAGTTTTACTAAGGTGATCCAGTTTATGGGAAAAAAACCCATAACTGAAAACCCTAGGTCCCAAGAATTGTGGATAATAGATCCCATACTAAATTAGAACAATAATAAATTAGAACAATAATTGTCTGTAATAATTATGAAGCAACCCCAAATCGTTCCATTCCAACCATTGTGCTTGTTCATATGATGGCTTTGTAGTGTCATGTTGTGTTTGTAACATTTCACTTTGCACTAGTGATGGACGAATTTTACCAGTTTCGCCAATGAATTAACGAATTTCCAGCGAAATGGCAAAAAATTGGCAAAACGCAAATTTTGCCGCTTGTGTCAATATTGATGCCAGCGTTAAAGTCAATGGGCATCTGAATAATGTTGCCACGCAATGGATTTATTATAATAAATTCCGAAAATTTCATAGTTTTTTTTTAGTCTGAAAACTACAAATTATTCGAATTTCGGATATTCGGAGCATAATAAATAACCCCCTTAGTGTATAGTGATATGTTAAATTATAAGAAAAAAAAGTTAAATCGTAAAATAACCTATAAACTAAAGGCCATCAAAAATAAACAACTAAATAAAAAAATGGTAATCAAAGAGCAGTTGCATGTTGTAGTAATAAAGAAAAATAACATTGCCCTAAATATGATCAAGAAGCTTTAAAAATAAAGGGAGTTATGTAATTAATGGCAATAAATTTACCCAGGGGCAGTAACCCATAGCAACCAATCAGCAAGTACAATTTCCTGGTCACATGTTTAAAAGCAAACATCTTATTGGTTGCTATGGGTTACTGCTCCTGACCAAACTTAGAGCCTTTTATTTATTACAAATGGGGGAAAGTATTGCCAATATAAAGCCCCAACTTTGGCCTTTAGTGAGCATTGGAGGGTCAGAACTTGTAGCTATTTGTTAATAAACTATACAACCATTTCATTGTTAGTATACCTGAATTTCCTTGAAAAAAACAAATCTCACTACAAAAAATAAACCACTCAGTGTAGCTTATTCTGTGTAATGGTCAGCTCTTTTTATAAAAACTCAAAACACACTACAGAACTTCTAACCTTCAATAATAAGTATATATTTTTCTTTAGAATAAAGAAAGGCTGAAATTGAATATGATTAATCATATTCCACACAACCGCAAAAAATAACTCTTTAAAATACTCCATGTCAGACTGGGCTATTTAGGACTCATAAGAGGATGAAACATCCAGAGCCCACTCTCACAACAATTACATAGATAATAAGAGATAAATAGATATAACTAAATGTTATAAGGGTCTGGGCCCACCAGAAGATCCTCGGACAGAACAGTTCGGCCTTGTAATGTACTCTAACTCAGCAATCGAAAAACTCCAAGAGGAGTAATGGCAACTTGTGTGCTTGATTACAAAGGTGTAGAAAAATGGGAGAAAGACATAAGGCCGGCTGATGTGGAAAAATCAAGCTTTGAATTTTTTAAAATAAACTGATATGCGAGAAGCAGATGTTAATAGAGAATAACAGCAATGTTTAGAGATGTGTAGGAAAACTGATGGGATCATAAAAAAGAGTAACTACATGATGACAGTAACCTTTCAGCAAACATTGATGTAATATTCTGGTTACTAAATATTACACTCTCTGGCCTTATATATTATCTCATGGTATTTGAGTAGATTTAGAATAATCCAAACCATAAAGTAGTACTACATATACAATGAAAAGAATCAACATCAGGGATGAGCAACCTGTGGGCCTCTAGATAAATATGCAAACCCGTCACAATAAATATTTAGGCCAGTGAAAAATGCAGAATGTTGAGATATACTTGGCCTACAAATCCCAGAACCATCTGGGAGCCTTGTGCTTTTCCAAGGATTTTGGAAGCTTCAGTTCTACAACACACGGAGAGACTAAGCTTATAATTCACTGAAATGCTAATTTATTAGTATATATACCATAATAAAAGGTAATGCAAACAATAATTATTCATGGTGATATCACATTCTGAGAATCATTAGGTCTACAAATCCGTAATTACACATACAACATCAATTATTTTTATTCTGTTTAAATACCTTGCCTGAAGCAAAGCCAGAAGAATTATGGCAGAAACTAAAATGACTCCCGAGATGTAAGCTGCTATATAAATCATGGAACCTAGAAAATAAAATGTCTTTTGAATATCTTCCAAAGGTATTACAATTCACACGATGTGTCACTTGCCATTTATTTAGAGAAGAGAGTCAAGGTGATATTTTTTGTGTATGTGCGGGAATGCATCACTATTATAAAATGAGCAGGTGTGATTTATTAGTAGTATTGGCATTTTGACTAAACTGTCTTGTCTATTATATATTGTCAAGTGCCAGATGCTCCTTTTGCAGTATAAGACTCCTAATATCTATCAAAGTCACTCACTTACTGGAAACATATGGCAAGCTGCACATGGAGATAAATGCATTGTATAAATGAGAGGAGAGAAGGGAAGAAAGAGTTAGCTAGAAACAGATAATGATAAAATATAACAGATTTATCAACACACCCAAAAAACATTGTTTTGCATAGGAAAAAAGCATAATGTAAGTAAGTGATAACTATAGAACACATTACAATACACAGACATGCAGGAAAACATTTATGAAATATGTAGGAGGTAGGAAATTGTTTGAATATGTAGGTGGTAGAAATTTTTTGAATATGTAGGAATTTTTTTGGGTAACGAGACATTGGGATGGACTTTAAAACCAATGCCTAGATTATTACTGAGACTGTCTTCAGATAACCAAATCTTGAGTGTAAATATGGTGGATGCCCCAGTAGGCACACACTCAGGGTCGGACTGGGCTGGCGGGACACCGGAAAAAAACCCGGTGGGCCCCAGGCTCTTGTGGGCCCCGCCAACCCAGATCCGCACCCTGCAATGGTTCTTTTACCCCTGCAGCGACCTCCCATATACGGGTCGGTCACAGCAAAACCACATTGTGCACTTGCGCGCATGCGCCAACATGCATGTTTGCGAAGGTGGGAAAGTCCGGTCCGGAGGTGGGCCCTGAAAATGCAGCCCCGGTGGGCCCCGGGCCCCCCAGTCCGACCCTGCACACAACAAAGGCAGCAGCAATATAACCCCTTGTTCAACAAGAGTTTCATGAGTATGGCTTGTGCTGAATATAATTTTTGCCTATTGTGTGTGCATTTTGTTATTTCTTGGGCTTATCAGAGCAAACAGAGAGACTGACACTACTCCATGTTAGGCACTTGCAAAGTAAATCATTTGTTTTACAGTATACAACCCCTTCCTAAACCCTTGGTTGTGACTGTTTTGTTAGCAGGAGTCCATTATGCAGGGAAATCATCTAAACTCTGGTAATCTAATTAACTACCTTGCAAGGATCAAACATGAAGTAGCTTCAATTTCAGTTTTTGTCCTGTTTAGTTCAAGAAATAACAAAATGTTGTGAATGGGAAAATATCTGCAGAGGGTAGCAGTAATCAAATAACAACAAATGCCCTTCCTCATTAGAATGAATTACTTCTATTGCTATAATTCTATACTATACGTTAAATGATTGTTTTTGAAAGTATACATTTAGAAATCTTACCGTTCTGTAAGGAGTGAGAACCTGCTAATATAACAGATTCACTGTTTAATTTATGGAAGTTCCTGTGAGTAACTCTTTCTAGAAGGGAAAAGAGCAGGTGGTCAGATCAGTACAAATATATTTTGAAAAATGAATGTAAAATTTTAATCTCATCTAGTAGATGATATTGTCAGGATTCAGCAGATGCCTATAAGATTTTTGGAAGTGTGCTTATCAAATTCACCCATTGATAACTAAGCTTCTAAAAATCCCAAAAGAATGGGGTAGGGACAAAGGGAACAGTGTAATAAAGAGAGGCAGACCTTGTTTAGTACAGATTTTTAATGGAACTGGGGATATACAGTATACAAATTATAAATAGGCATTTGTGTATATTGCTAGAGCACAGAGTGTTGGGTTGTTCACCTTTGGGTTAACTTTTAGTATGATGTAGAGCAGTGCTGTTCAACTGGTGGCCTGAGACCCCCCTTGTGTAGCCCCCCACATGAAAGTCTGACTGCTGTGACTGCTTATCTTGTGTAAACTTTAAAAAATATCAGAAATTAGATTAACTGTCCCCTGTATTGTTCGTTAATACCTCACATTGAGACCGTAACCTCCTTCATTGTTCACATCTGTAACAACTCTATTGCTCACACTCCTAAACCCCATCTTTAAAGACCTGTAATGTTTGCAGCTCAGACCCAGACTGAAAGTGCCATTCTCTGCCTGCCCTATGCTCCTTGTGTGTGTCATACTCTGCCTGCCCTATGCTCCTTGTGTGTGTCATACTCTGTCTGCCACAAGCTCCCTGTGTGTGTCATACTCTGCCTGTGTGTGCCATACTCTGCCTTCCCTATGCCACTTGTGTGTGCAATACTCTGCCTACCCTATGCTACCTGTGTGTGTCATACTCTGCCTACCCTATGCTCCTGGTGTGTGTGCCATACTCTGCCTGCCATATGCTCCCTGTGTGCCATACTCTGCCTGTCCTATGCTCCTTTTGTGTGCCATACTTTGCCCGCCCTACACTACCTGTGGAATGTGAGCCTGGTATGGTTTGTTCTGGGGGGTGTTAGCATTTGGAAATTATTGTTGGGGCCCCTAAGATGTTTAATCATGTGCTGGGGGGGGGATGCTCTGTTACCTACCGGGGAGGAGGAGGCATATGTATTTAAGGGTATGGTTTAATATGACTTACATTTTTCACATATGAGGGATGAGTGATATCCCTGCAGTGAGCACCAACCATTTGGTTTTTTTTGGTGTGCTGCCACCATTAATGTGGATATGATCTTAAAACTTCTTGTGGTAACATGGGTTTGGTTTAAAGTGAGTGTGGCTTAAAAGGGGACGTGGTCAACACTGGCTTTCATTACGGCCCTTCACTACATAGACCAGAAAAATTCTGGCTCCTGGTACCACAGAAGTTGTACAGCACTGATTTAGGAAGTGATATTCTGAGACAATTTGCAATTGGTTTTCATTGTTTTTTTTCATGGATTTTTGAGTTATATAGCTTTTATTCAGCAGCTCTTTAGCTGGTTGCTGGGGTCCAAATTACGCTAGCATCCATGCATTGATATGAATAAGAGACTGGAATATGAATAGGAGAGGGGATGATTATAAAGATGAGTAATACAAAGTAGTGATACATTTGTGACTTTACAGAACATTTGTTTTTAGATGGGGTTGTGGTCAGTAACCCCTATTTGAAAGCTGGAAAGAGTCAGAAGAAAAAAGCAATTATTGAAAAACTGTAAAAAAAAATTAAAACCCAGTGCAAAGTTTCAAAGAACTGACCATTCTACAACATAAAAAGCATATAAAAGTTAACTTAAAGGGATACTGTCATGGGAAAACATTTTTTTTTCCAAAATGCATTGTTTATTAGTGCTGACTTCTGCATGGAAATCCATTTTTCAAAAGAGCAAACTGATTTTTTTATATTTAATTTTGAAATCTGACATGGGGCTAGACATATTGTTAGTTTCCCCAGAGCCTTGTGCTCTGATAAACTCACTCTTTATGCTGTACTGCAAATTTGAGTGATATCACCCCTCCCTCCCCACCCCATTTCCCCCCAGCAGCCTAACTACAGAACAATGGGAAGGTAACCAGATAGCAGCTCCCTAACACAAGATATCAGCTCCCTGGTAGATCTAAGAACAGACCTCAATAGTAAAAATCCAGGTCCCACTGTGTCACATTCAATTATATTGAGTAGGAGAAACATAGGACTGCCAGAAAGCAGTGCCATCCTAAAGTGTTGGTTCTTTCTGAAAGCACATGACCTGGCAAAATTATCTGAGATGGCTGCCTACACACAAATATTACAACTAAATTATACTTGTTGATTTAGGAATTACATTTTATAGTGGAATAATTTTGTGTAAAAATTACACATTAAAAATCATGACAGAATCCCTTTAAATGTGAACCAACCCTTTAAATTAGATTTTAGATAAGAGAAAAGCTCCCACTATAAACACTTTTTTCAGTTCAGTTGTTTTCAGATAGGTCTACAGAAATAAATAATTTTTTCAATTACTTTCTATTTTCTATTTGTGAAGTTTCATTTTTTCACCTTCTTATGTCTTTCTTAAGCAGATGGGGGGGGGGTCACCAACTCTGTAAATTGTTCTAAATGATACATTAGTATGTTTGGCCCTGCTAAGCAGAATTCAGGGGTTTCATTAAAGGCAGCTCTTATAATTGATACAATAGTTTCTAATATTCCACAAATGCTGCTGAGAAACTTACTGAAGCAGGATTTGCTATGGACCATGTGATAAAATTGTCTGCATAAATGATGATCCTCTACACCGAGAGCTGGGTTACAGGTGCACTGCATGTGAAGGTCTGTACCAAGAGTAGCAATATAGGCAGCTTTGCAAGTATCATTTCCAGAGCAGCTTAGATCCTCCAAGCTGATGTCCGATAAGCAGTTTTCATCATTTCCACACCAGCATTTTGACAGATAGGTTTCATACGTTGGCCTGTAGATAAGTGTAAATACAGACGTTTGCTAAATTGCAGGTAGTTAATACAGGGTGATGAAAATGTTCCTTTAATGGCCCTGCAATTTATGAGATTGTTTGACACTTAATACACAATACTTCTTTTATATTCTCAATATTTTCGCACTCTGTTTTCTGAGGTAAAATAAACAGTAATAAAGACATAATAGCAACATTTCCAAATGAATACACTCGTAATTAAATTATAATGATAAAAAGCTAATCTTCTTCTCAGAACATTGTCTAAAGCAACAGGCCGAAAAATTTATTATTTTAAAGCTTGGATGTATTATTTTCAAAGTTCAATTTATTATTTTTGAGTTTATTATTTTAAAAATGTATTTGAAAGATTTTTTTTAAAGCTTTATTATTTTGAAGTTTGCATGTAATTTCTCAGCTTTGTCATAAATTGATGTAATGGGGAATTTAACAATCAAATTAACATATGATTTAAACAGTGATATTATATGCCTTACAATTCTATTCCTTCCTCTATTTACATTGGTCAGCAATGCCTTGCAACCAGAATTAATCTTGAGGCTAGTTTTCTGTTGTTATTACTATTTTTTGTTTTCTTAAACCTCAGTTCAGACATATTTTACCTATATTTTACTGTTTTATGTTATTAATATAACTGTTTTGTCTACATTTTTGTGTGAGTACCTTTTTTGTGCACACACACTGGCATTTAGTAACAATACTTTATTCAGTTGCCACCATTACTGTGAAGCCTCCTACATCAGTAATGTGTGGCAAAACTACAAATCAGAGGACTTTAAAATGTATTTTAAATTTATCAAAGGCTAATACCACACATGACTGTTCCTCCACCTGTAAACAGTGATATTATTTGCCTTACAATTCTATTCCTTCTTCTATTTACATTGCCCATCTACACTTGTCTGCTGCTTGATGTATCTGACAGGCAGGGTAGGAACTGGGGGTAGGCAGAAGAGGCACGTGGCAGTGTTGGACTGGCCCACCAGGATACCAGTAAAACTACTGGTGGGCCCAGGTGTCAGTAGGCCCTCCTTCTTCTAAGCATTTGTTACAATTTCATGTTCATTCCCTAATTGTTTATGGAAACAAAGAGGCCAGATGGAAAAATAGAGTATATCATGTAAAGAAAAAGTACTAAGAAAATAAAAAGGTTAAGTGAGTAGTTGAAGAAAATTAGATTGGCCAATGGGTCCATGGTCTAGGTTTTCTGGTGGGCCCCAAGCATCCCAGTCCAACACTGCACATGCCTATGGCAAAATAACTAGGGGTGCTGGTGTGTACCTCTTTTTGGTTCAAGTGTGTTACAAAAGTGGTCGAAGCTCCTTGCAGCCACGAGTGCAAGCTGTACCCCCTGCCAGGGCAACGTAGGCCCTTTGTCAAGCTTTTTCAAGGGTCAACAAGTTTAAATTCCAAATCTTTCATTCTCTCTGTGAATTAATATATTCTTTAAGTAACAATACTTTCCTCTCTGAGAGGCAATGATGGATCACAGAAGCGCTCTCCGACTGGTGTTTTTATTTTTATTTAGTTTGCTAAGTTTCTGTCCTATGTCTCCTCTAGAGAGTCCATATAAGCAATCACACACCGTCAAACATGTAGGTCCATAAAATACAAACAACTATAGGGACCCTGAGTTTTAGGTATAGTAACTAAGGCAGTTCCCCCTTTGTATTTGGACACCTAAGTGGTCCTTTAGTATACCCAGATAGCTATGTCTCCCTTCCTGGGCCCACTGGATTTACTCTAGGCTATGGTTTGCCCACTAGGGGGTAGTATGTGAAACTATAAAAGGATACAGCACCATGTGCTCAAGGTCTTCCCTGGGACCTCACCTCTCTGGGAGGTGTTACAGGCCCAGAGTTGCAGTTTTGGTAAAAGTTAGATTTATATAGTGCTAGTATGTTTTGTCATAGTTGCTCTAGGAGCAAGAGAAAGACTCAGGGAAGGTAGTGAGCAGCTTCCACTCCAACGAGAAGAAATAGTGGGGTTAGGACCCCGTGGTGAGTCCACCACTAGTGCAGGGACTTCAGTGGATGAGTTGAGGACCAGTCAGGTTGCCAAGATACAAGACCTCAGGCTTAGTATCCCTATACACAAAGCTCTACTCGATGGGAGGAATTGCCCAAGGAGTGCGGTAACCTATATCTTGCTTATTTCACCTCTGCTATTATTGCACTGCATTACATCAAAGTGCCTGTAAATTCCTTCATTTCAACTGTTCACTGTTAATAAACCAGTTATTTTGCTGCAAGAAAACATATCTGTGACTGGATCATTTGCTACATGGAACTACACAAGGTACCGGGAGTTGCTCAGGTAAACGTGGGTCAGTGGTACAGTACAAGCAGACCTGGTCCTGGTCACACACTATAATTCACACAGTGCACTAAAGGGTGTGCTACATAACATGTACAACCAATTACTTACCTGCATAGCTCATCTTCAAGGCACCCACGAATTACATCAAGACAAGAGATGGCAGTGTCAGTTTGAACTGCACACGGCTTGCTATGAAGGTCATCACCTGTACTTTTGCAGTCCTCATCAGATTGGGCACAATCACAAAAAGCGAACAATTCAGAGACGTGGAAAGGCATTGTGGTGTAGAATGATTGTGTTGCTCTCTGGCAGCCTGTTTTATTACATACATTTCCATTGACTTTACAGATCTGTAGCAGTGCTGCCAAGTGTCTGTTGCACACTTCATCTCTGACGCAAAGGGTTGCTACTTCAAAACAAGACATTGGGCTGCTGTATTCTAAAAATAAAATAATAGCATTTAACAATAGAGCCTACATTGTTATTTTTCTATATGTTCGAACAGTTGGAATTACTGTACGTCATTCTTTGGCACACAATACTTTAAGATTTTGGACCTGAGCATATTGCTTGTGACTCATGTTATCACATTCAGAAACATTACAAAAAAATAATAAAGAATAAAGGGAATTAGATCAGCAGTTCTGGACATTACATATACAGGAATAATAGAAAACATGGAGGGCAAGAGGAGGAAAATAGAGACAGAGTAACAAAAGGATTTTCAGAGAATTAGAAAGCAAGGAAATGGCATTTAAAGGCAAGAACATTAGAAAAAACAAAGCAGTTCCTTAATCATTTGGCTGGACTTGTTTTTTTTAAAAGCACTGCATAGACAATCCTATATAACAAATGGTAATTTATATAGACCCCTGATGAGAGTTCATGAGCACTAAGGCAGGGGTGCTTCACCAATGAGGCGAGTTGAGGCTGTTGCCTCAGGCGGCAGCGCCCCACTAGGTACCAGGGGCGGCAAAAATGCTGCTCCTGGTACTTTAAGAGCGAATTTCCGGGGGAGGGGGCAGCAGCAATAGCTGCTGCCTCAGGCGGCGGAGGGGCCAGGATCGCCCCTGCACTAAGGGGTACAAGAACCCTCCCCCCCTTAGTAGCAGATAAAAAAATCAGGTGTGAAAATGCAGAACACAGCACCAATGAATGTAAGGCAATCCTGTCTTAATACCTTCCATAGGTCTTGCAGTAAGCAAGTAGGTGTAGTAAGGATGTTTGAATAATGCACGGGTGCCCCTATGTGCCCTTGCCTGCCCCACATGAATACATTGCTACCAATGCAGGCAGTGCTGTATTCATCGGGGGAACACAGGTCTCTGTTGTGGAGCCAATAGACCTGCAGCAATTTTATAAACTTTAAGGCAGGGTGCAAAGCACAGAACTTGTGGATTATCAATTTTTGCACTTTGCACCCTGCCCTACACTAAATAAATGACCCCTGTGTCTGTTATCTGTTTTTCAGAGGTAACTAATTTGTTACTTTCGAAAGCAGCCTTACTCAAATGATTGTGTATGTGGCTTGATATTTATTATATACCTTTTGTAGGATGGAGACAGTAATGGTGATACATGATTAAATCCACACTGTATTAAAGAATACAAAATAAGAATGCCTCTCATGTATTGGTAGTGAAGTTGTCTGAATCAAGTTTAGATGAGTTAAAACATATAATGCAGGTATTTATTCCATAGTTATAGCTATTTGAAGTACAATCACTAGATAAATGATTTACTTCTACTTTTCAAATATTGTAGCAATATACAATTTATTGTATATTGTATTCATGCAATGTGAATATTTGTATCTATAAACTATTAGAGGCACATTATTACTCTCCAAACAGAATGAATAATGGCTCACAGTATATATATATATATATATATCTGTAACATGCAGATATACAGTGTAAAAAGTTACCAAGTCTTGTTAGTGAACTTAACTCCCATTTTAAGGCGATGGTGGAGTCTAAATCATCTGAAAAGAAAACAAATTATACATAATTATTACTTTGCCTTATAGGTAGTCTAAAAAAATCAGCATAACAGTGTTTCTAACTAAATAAATACTTTTGTGCAGTCAGTTGACAGAATTGACATATTTATGTATTCTATTGTTAAGATAGTAGCACATCTCGATAATATTGGTAATCAAATGAAAACTTCAGGTCACCAAATCCACTTCCTCTGTTTAGCTGGCCATAGACGTAAAGATCCGATCGTATGAATCGAGGATTCGTACAATTTTCAGACCGTGTGTGGAGAGACATTTTTTCGTCCCAAGGAGATAAGTCGTTTGGTTGATCGGACAGGTTAAAAGATTTCTGTCGGCTGCCGATAATATCTCTGCATGTATTGCCGATCGTACGATTTTCAGTGGGAGACTGTCACCAGCTTTGTCGTACGATTGTTGTCAGGGGCAGAACATCGGCTGATCTGTTCTTTTACTACTTTGATTCGAATGATCGGATCTTTGCATCTATGGCCAGCTTTAGGCTAATGCCAGACGGGCTGAAAATTGGGCTGCTGAAATATGCAGGCAGAGAATCAGCCCCTATGCTGGCATTTGCATCCCATGCCTGTGTGCCTTTACCCCCCGGCTGACAAAATTGTTCTGGGTGAAGGAAGAAGAGGAGGCTCATTCTTGGCCTGTGTATTTCTACAGCCCAATTTTCAGCCCCATCTGGCATTAGCCTAAAGGCCCCCCCAGATATAAAATTCGGACAGATTAAGTCTGCAGTTTGTTGGGCAGTGTATGGGGTCCTCCGATTTATTTGATCAAAATTCATTCTGGGTACATCTTTGTATTTTGACATGCCCTCCCTCAAGGTTGGCAAATCAAGGAGAGATCTGTTCATTTGGCAACGTCACCAAATGAGCAGATCTCCCTATGTATGGTCAGCTTCAGTGTTGTAAAAGCCTTCAGATTAGGTTGAAACAGGTAGGTTTTATGTGTTTTTAAAAAGTACTTTGCAATCTGCACCAAGACTTTGTAGAGTTGTTATGAGAGTGCAGTACTGCTTATTCTGGTTACTAGTGTCCAATTTACCCTAGAAACCAGGTTGTGGTTTGAATGAGAAACTAAAAAATGAAAAAGATAGAGTGTCCGAACAGAAACACCAGGCGGGGTATTTACTAAAACTCGACTTTTTCTCACTCTAATTAATACAAAATTCGACCAAACTCCGAAACTTGATTCCCCTTAATCTACCATTTTTTCTCACAAAAGTCAGTGCAGAAAAATGTTTATACAAAATTGTGTGTCAATTCGAATTGTGCTACTTTTTCGAATTGTCAATGCGACAACTTGAATTTATTGGATTATTGAACGAAAACCAATGCAAACAGCCCGAGACTATTGAGAATAAAGAAGGTAAAAAACATGATCCGCTTGTTAAGGGGACCATCTGCCATTGACTGCTCCATGAATTTGACAGGTTTTAGCTGGAGTATTTTTGGATTCTAATTTTTAGCAGTTTTGGAGCATAATAAATCTTTAAAAAATTTTGTTTTTTTTGTCTACTCGACCAGACAAATTTGAGGTTTAATAAATAGGCCCTCTGCACTCAGGTATATATGATATTGTATATACTCACTTGAAACAATGTCTGCAGCTTCAGGAACCTCATTTTTCTCATTCTTTTCTTCCGTGATTGTCAATGTGCATTCCTTTTTTCTAGCATGTTTTAAACAAGAATTATTGTAGATGCCATTCCAGATTTTCGAACATTTTTCCTTAGCTGGATACAAACATCCACAGTTCCCCATAACAGTTGTTTTTAATTCACTCCAAGCTGAGAGGCATTTTTCGTGTGATCCATGAGTAGTGCATAGGTTTGCATTTGTGATACAGCAATTTTTAAAGTTTTCATACAAATCAAAGCAATGCTGGTCTAGTTTGCAGTTTTGTTTAGCTAAATAACAATCATTTTGTGTTGCCAGTGGAATGACACCTGCTGTTTTTGAATATTTTGGGGAACTTTTCTGCAGAATGTGAGGCTTTATAGGTTCTGTAGGATTTGTGTAAACTGCATGGGGAAATATTTAAAAGAAAACACAATAATTAAGTCTCATCTTTTTTTCTAAGATTGTAACAGAAAATTGCAGTACTGTGTTAAGTACAAAGAGATATTAAATTATTACAGACATAGTAAAGGATTGATTTGCTAGAGAGAAATTGCATTTTAAATCTCTAATTTTTTTTCAGAGCTGAGTAGTAAATCAATGCAAAAAACTCAAGATAATTTTTTTTAAAATAAATAAATTTCACAAAAACAAAAATACTGCTTTTTTTTAAACTTTGAAGAAAAATATTTCAAACTGATATTTTTGTAAATTGCCCCTAATTATTATTTTCTGTGTTTCTTTGTATTTGTGTGTTATTAATAGCTGCATAAAAATATTACAGTTCCATGACTCTTCTTTACTTTCTTCACTGTATAGGTGAAGCCCAACACTATAGCCTGGTGTCTTTACCAAGGTTGTTATGACTTGCTGGCAAAACCCTGGAAGTGGCGTTATGTAAATACATTATCATTAAAGTAGACTGGCCTGTGCCCTGACCTATTTCTGACCATAGCCTGGGTATCCAAAAGAAAGACTGCAACTGCATCAATACCTAGAGGCCCTTATACCTAGAGATTAGTAGCCCAGTGCTTGCACTTTAGGAGAGAAATGCTTTCTGGCAGGCTGCTGTTTCTCCTACTCAATGTAACTGAATGTGTCTCAGTGGGACATGGGTTTTTACTATTGAGTGCTGTTCTTAGATCTACCAGGCAGTTGTTATCTTGTGTTAGGGAGCTGTTATCTGGTTACCTTCCCATTGTTCTTTTGTTTGGCTGCTGGGGGGGAAAAGGGAGGGGGTGATATCACTCCAACTTGCAGTACAGCAGTAAAGAGTGATTGAAGTTTATCAGAGCAAAAGTCACATGACTCGGGGCAGCTGGGTAATTGACAATATGTCTAGCCCCATGTCAGATTTCAAAATTGAATATAAAAAAATATGTTTGCACTTTTGAGAAATGGATTTCAGTGCAGATATCTGCTGGAGTATCACTATTAACTGATTCATTTTGAAAAAAATTTTTTTTCCCATGACAGTATCCCTTTAAAGTAAGGAGTACCACCCCTTTAAACTTTTCTCCCGTGCTGCTTGAATGAATGAAACTCCTAAATTCCTCTGTAGATAATCTTCTTTCAGTCTCAACAAAAAAAGCTAACACTACCACTTTGAACACTCTACCCATCCAACTAGACAAAAGCTCTGTGGGGACTTTCTTACTCTTACTCTTGCTCTTTCTTACTCTTGCTACTTAGCCCATAACTATAATCTCAGCTGTAACTGTTTTGACCCGTTTGCTCCGCTAATGTATTGTTCTATTGTACAGTGTAGTTTGCACAAGTAGCACTAACGAATTAAAAATATATCTACATAGAAATATATATTTTTATTTACCTTTACCAGCAGTGCATTGCTTCCCAAGCAGTCTTTTAATGCTGCAATTCATATCTTCAGAGCATGTGCAGCCCTTAAACTCTGGATATTTCTTAATTATGAAATGGATGGTTGTATTGCAGCTTTCTGGGTCTCTTATTTGACAGTTGCTGTCTAAAATTTAAAGCACAGCTATAGTTTATACAATTTACAATTGTATTTGCTGTTAGTAAAACAGCACATCAATAATATAAGTAAAAAAAGTTGGTTTTGGATTGTTTTACCCGCATTTCTTGATTGCAAGATAAGTCCATGCTTTTTATAGAAGGAAAGTCAACAATCAGTTGGGGTATCAAAAGTTAGGCATGCGCCAGTGATTGTATTCACTTACCTGATACCCCAGGCCAGTGCTCCTATCAGAAGATAACTGTCCCAGTTTGGCATACTTCTCAGCAAGCACCATGGGGCAATCCTCTTTCTGCTTTTACTTTCTTTGCATGGATGTGCATGGGAAGCGGAGTGAAAAGCCAAACTTAAATAAAAAAAGCAGACTTTCTATTGCATATGCCTCAGTCCTGGGATTTTAAAGAAAGTGGAAGCAGAGGATCGCGGTGTGATGTTTGCTGAAAAGAACCCAGGACTAGGGCAGTTTTCTACTAACAGGAGAACTGACCCAGGTAAGTGATTACAATCACTTTGGGGTGCCTAACTTTTGGCACCCCAAAGTGAATGTGACTTTGCTTCTTCTGTAATTAATAAATATAAAGCAACATTTTAATTTAAGGTTTATTGGGTGACATTTCTTCATATTTTCCTCATTGTTAATATGTCAGAATTTTAGCTATGTACTAATCATAATAAATCTTTCTGTAAGGAAATCTATTTATTTCAAAACTAATTTTAGCATCGGAGAAATGATATGTTGTGTTGTACAAAGAAAACAACAGTTTAGGATGAATATAAGTAGTGTTTTCAATGGTCACAGCTGAATAAATACCATAAACAAACAAAATAACCGATGAAAGGAATCTAACAGTTATACTGAAGTACAATGAGCAAGTATTTTTGGTCAGTTCATAGTACATAATTATAAAGCCACAGAGTTATTTCATATTTTCAATTGCAAGCATTAAAGACATAATCAATGAAAATATGAAAAAATTTATTATAAAAGGTACATATTTTTTTAGAATACACATGTTTTGGGGAGTCATATGACACAGGTAACATTACTTACTCTAAAACATATCAGTAAGCATGATTTATAAGAATATTATACACAAGAGTCTGTAAAGTATACAGTTATAGACAGTACTTAGTGATGTCATCAGTTATAATTGGTTGTTAGTGATGTAATTATTCACTGAAACTTATGTATAATAATAAAGTTCCCCTTGTACTATATATGAGGATTTTAAAAGTCACCTTAGAGTTTCATGACCTGTATAATCATCATGTTGACATAACAATAGGGGTACATACTTTATGACATTTGTATATTATAATGTATGTTTCTGTAAATAAATTTGTTCAATATAAAAGGTTTAAAAGTAGATCCATGCAATTTAAAAAGTTACCTGAGAAATCACAGACATTTTGCAGGATGCTCCATACTACTTGACATTCATTTTTATCTTCCTGACATCTTTCTTTAAAATTGCAACAATCTGTTGCTTGTAACACGGGGAATCTCAGGGACAATAATAGCAGAACTGTTAAAGAAAAGGCAATTGTATCATATTTAGTTGAGTAGATGACTTAAAAAAGGTTTAAAAACATTATTTGCTTTTGTGTTTTTTTTACGTGTATGTGTGAGTAAGTGTTTAGACAGTTGTTCAATTCACAATTCACAATTAAATCCATTGTACAAACACATGGTTGCTGTATCTCCACCATGCTAAACAATGCATGGCGAAGCCTACATCACAATATATATGTACAGTTCTTGAGCCTGGCCATAAAGCAATAAAACAACGTTAGTTCCCATTTCAGTTCCACAGTAGATTTAATGAGTCATTTTTTCACTTTCTTATTATCTCTAGAGTGTACATTTTCTTGTTGTCTTTATCTATAGGGGCCAGGAAGGACACTTGTGTACTTCATTATATACTAAACCTATGGATTGCAACTGAAATTTCCATTTTAAGAGTCAGCAATAGTGATGGGTAAATTTGCCCCATTTCACAGAAAAATTTGCGAAACTTTGAAAAATTCGCAAAACACACTGAAGTCAATGGGCGTCAAAATTATTTTTATACAAATGCATTAAAGTCAATGGGCATCTGGATAAGTTTGATGCGTGACAATTTTTATGAAACTCAGGAGAGGGAACTACAGGAGCAAAATATGTGCCAAAAATGTTGAGAGGTTATTTAGAAAGAGTGATTTGAAAACCCCAATATAGAGTTAATCATCCCTGTTAGAAAAGTAAACAGAGTAGTCATATACCGTTTGTTAAACAGTTTTCTGGCAACAGTGAGTCCATAAGTAAAAGTCCATAAGTCCATAAGCATTAGTATATATTGAGAAATGCATACCCAGCAATACAGGAATTTAAATTGCCACCACTTATTTCATATTGTAGTGCAAAACAATAAGGGCTTTGTTCACCTCTCCAATTTAATTAATTAGTATCTTAAGGCAAAAATATCTCAATCTCCTTAATATATGGATATTGGGTTGATTGCAGAAGACCTCTTGTGTTTGTATAAATTTTGTGGTCACAGCCTTATTGCATACACACGGTGTAATGGTGTAAAAATTATTGGTGAGCACAACTTTACCTTGTTTGCTATAGTTTATACAGGAGCAGTGGCCAGCTCCATATTGTAGCTCCCACCCTTTCCAGCTACAGTTAGGTGATTCCAGTGGTGGCCAATAAATGGGCTTGGGAGGTTTAACATTGAAAGCATAGTTAGTTAGTTAAATTCGGTTGAAAAAAGACAAAGTCCATCAAGTTCAACCCCTCCAAAAGAAAACCCAGCATCCATACACACACCCCTCCCTGCAAGCAATTTGCAGGTAAAACTTGGTCCCTTTATAAAATGTATACGAAACGAATGTAGACGAAAGTTGAGTGTAGGACTGGCCAGATATGGGATGACTTTGACGTAGTTGGCCAGCTTAAATATATTGCATTTTATGACAACAATCCCTGTTATATTTAAACGAGAGGCAATATTTAGTAGCTTAAAGGGATCCTGTCATCGGAAAACATGTTTTTTTCAAAACGTATCAGAATTCTGCACTGAAATCTATTTCTCAAAAGAGCAAACAGATTTTTTTATATTCAATTTTGAAATCTGACATGGGGCTAGACATTTTGTCAATTTCCCAGCTGCCCCTGGTCATGTGACTTGTGCCTGCACTTTAGGAGAGAAATACTTTCTGGCAGGCTGCTGTTTTTCCTTCTCAATATAACTGAATGTGTCTCAGTGGGACATGGGTTTTTCCTATTGAGTGTTGTTCTTAGAACTACTAGGCAACTGTTATCTTGTGTTAGGGAGCTGTTATCTGGTTACCTTCCCATTGTTCTTTTGTTTGGCTGCTGGGGGGGGGGAGGGAGAGGGTGATATCACTCCAACTTGCAGTACAGCAGTAAAGAGTGATTGAAGTTTATCAGAGCACAAGTCACATGACTTGGGGCAGCTGGGAAATTGACAATATGTCTAGCCCCATGTCAGATTTCAAAATTGAATATAAAAAAATCTGTTTGCTCTTTTGAGAAATGGATTTAAGTACAGAATTCTGCTGGAGCAGCACTAGTAACTAATTCATTTTGAAATAATTTTTTTCCCCATGACAGTATCCCTTTAAGGCACAAAATAACTCTCTGTCCTTAATATATTGATAATGGGTTGAGTTCAGAGAACCTCTTGTATTTGTCTATATGAATTTTGTGGTCACTGTCTCCTTGCACCCCACTTAATGATTTGAAAATTAGTGCTGAGCACAAAGTTCCCTTTTTATCTATATATATAAGAGAGAGAGATTCTTTTAGAGTAAGAAATAAGGTAGTTAACTAAAAAGTTAAGGTCTCCTGCATAGAACTCAATCACTCCTGGCCAGAATAATGGGACCCTCATTTAATATCTCAGATGGGGAACATTTTCCAGTAGCTAAAAGCAAAAGTAATAGAAAAGTTAAGATATAGTGATATCTAAACATTGGGCAGCACTAACACAGAAATATTGCACATTTCTGTCTGAGCTTTATGGTTTTGCCTTGATATTCCAGAGACTACTGAAACCCATTATTATGACTACTAATATTAACAACTCTGCTATTGTCTAACAATTACTTATTTTTGAACAGTTAGATGAAACCATTCTACAAGTTGAATTAATATATATATATATAATATATGTAAATTCAAAATACATGAAATACTTGTATATGTATACAATGAACAGAAATTCAAATGGTTGAAACAGTGTGCAGGTTATGAATTTCAGATCATTTGTGAAGCCTTTTAAGAAATCCCCTGTCCGTGATGTGTAATGAGTAAATAGTGTGCAATAGTGTGCAAATGATAAAGTGTGGTATGCTTACAGCTGAAAAGATAAGAGTAGTGTAAATTGCCATTCTTTTATTTCTATAGGGGAAAAGGGGAGTTGGCTGAACAACATAGATGTTTTACAGAATCCTCTGGCTCTAAATTAATTGATTTTTTTAGGGTTCTTAGGGCTCATGTACCATGTAAAGAACTGTTGGGGTTATTTAACAAAATATACTATGTGGCCTCTTTACCAAATTGTCTAAAAGGCTGCAATCAAATACACCAAACATTACTAGGCAATGCTGCAAACAAAACTACATATTTATCAAGTTGTGTATTGATTTTCAGCAACTGCATACCTCTGTGCATACCTCTCTGTACAAATTAGCTTAACAACATTATGGGCAATTACCGCGTTCATTAATAGTGCTTTTTTAGCAGAACAACTTTTGCCAGAACTTACTTGATCCTTGGACTTTATTGGATGGTACCTGAGAAAACCGAACCTGGGAAAACTTAGTTCCTTTTATTACATAAGGTGTTAGTATTTTGCACTTTGCACTGCGGTTTGTACGCTGAGGCGCAGAATGTTGTGCACTGTATTCAGGCAAGTTGGATGACAGTGGTCCCTTGGAATGTCCCTGGATGCAAATTGGTGCTGTTAAGCACAGGATATAACTACACTTATGGATTGCCTTGGCAGGTATTAGACTCCTCAGCATTTGACATCACTACAGTCCTACACCTTGCATCAGGTTTGTAAACCTGTAAAAGATGCACAGCACATAGTACAGTATATGCATTGCACTAAAGTGCACAATATCTATAGTGCTTTTGCACTTCATCCTAGATCAGCGATCTATTAGCCATAGTTTCCTATTTACTGTATACATTTTAACATGCAGCCCAATTTACAACACATGTAGATATGTAAATTGGAATCTAAATTAAAATCTAAATACACAAGTTGCAAAGCAAAATAAGATCAAGTAAACTATGCTTTCGAATGCCCTAGATATACTAGACTGGATGTAAATAGAACACAATAACATAAGGGAATAAGATCAATTCATATTACTCAAGTTCTTCCAAAATGTAGTATTAGGATAATGGCACAAATGACATGTACCCACTATTTTCCAGGAACCTTTCCATTAATATTGATTGGAGGCAACCATTTTGCTAACGGAGATCAGAATCATAAGCTTAACCATGATTTTGATCAAAATTATAATAGCTTTAATTTCAGTTCATATTTTATGTTTTACATAGTTAAATACTTTTTGATTAAATATATTTGTATATCTCTGTTTGCTGACCATTTTTGTGTTTAAAAAAAGTTATGTTGATTAAATATATTTTTTCATTTTTTTTAATATTTTTTATTGCACTTTTTTTGTTTTTACAGTATTAAATCTTTATATTTTGTTTTTTTAGAACAAGTTATTGCTACAAATGATTGCTTAAATTAAAATAAAATCCCTTCTGCAGGGCTTTATTTACAGTTCTGGGAGAGGTTTTAAATAGCTTCCTTCAATAACACTCTATTTTGTAAAAGACAATGCAAGGTAATACACTTTAAAGGCTAAATGAGCACCTGTTCACAGATACTTCGCTGTTTTCATATGGCTCCAAAATAAACAAGGATTAAGTCAAGCATGAACACTAAAAGCAATGATACGGCTGACAGAGACCTGGAAAAGCTATTTACAGTTATTATTATTAACACTTCACTGAGCAATATTAAAACAAAATGCTATCAATATAATCATTATAAAAATATTATAAAGAAAACCTAAGGACCTCACTTTCTATACTATGAAATAATAAATATGAAATAAATTGTAATAATAAACCCTTACTTAGTGATATATGAAAAATAAAGATGAATATGGTTATCTAGCTGTAAGGTCTATATGACTTACTATTATTACTTTAACCAGCTAAGTAACAAAGGAGGCCACAAAAGTTGTAAACATTTTGAAATTTCAAAGTATATACGATAATGCTTTATTCAAAAATGTACATATCATTGTAAAAAAATATCAAAGTTTGGTTACCTGTGCAGAAGTGGTACTTCATTTCAGCTGAGAACATATCCACTGATCCTACTGAAGTGCACACGCCTAATGAGTTCAAGGCAACAAAGACCTGTAACGATTTCAGCACCGTTTCTCATAGAACAGCTCCCAGCCCACAGGGATATTAACTCTTTGTTTAACACAACACTAAAACGTTCGGACTTTAACTATAACTGACAAGGAAGACAACAAAATGCTGATTAAACTGTGGAAAGGATCATTTTTTTAAATAAATAATAAAAAAGGCAGCCTTACATGTTTATTAATACTTGCTTTTCTGATTTCCTACAGCATTTTAAGTTGTTTTATTTTTTATTGTACACTGTTTTTTTGGTAACTGAACTAAATGATTATGCATTGTATATGAGCAATAAGCACCACAGAGGATAACCAAACAGCTAGTTAATGTTGAATTATGCTACTTAACTGGACAAAACAAATCCATATGTCTTTTCAAATCAATCCAAATTTAACTCAAATTACAATCCACATTATGTTTAAAGGGGTTGACCAACTTTGTCCTAGTCTTAGGAACCTTTCAGTTGGTCTTCATTTTCGATATTTAATCATTTCTGAATTTTCTTCTGCCTGGGAGGAGGGGATCACTCACCATAGCAGCCAAAAAAACTACAGCACTGTGAGGCTACAATTGAATTACTTATTTTTCTGTTTAGTCCTTCCCTTATTTATCTTTTAGTCTGTCATTCAAACTACTGCCTGGTTACCAGGGTAAAGTAGACCCTAGCAACAGGTGGCTGCTGAAATTCCAAACTTTAAGATCTGCTGAAGAAAAAAGCCAAACAATTAAAAAAACATAAAAAAGGAAAAACTGTTGCAAATGGTCTTGAAAAATGAATGTCTATATCATACTAACAGCGTAAAGGTGAACCACGCCTTTAACAAACATTGGCCCTTTGGCCTTTTTGTCCACATACAATGAATATAAAACATGAAGCATGAAACTATTTTTGCTTTTAAATTATTTTTCAAAACAAGCCATTTTATTCTTAAAAGTATCCTAATTTAGGTGAGTATAACATTGTGCAACCCAGATTGCCTGTTTGAGAGCACGGTACTCTGTCACTGCAATATCTTCTGACAGAAATGTGCTTTTCATTAACGCATTCCCTCTTGCTGCACACTTTAATTGAATACAAGAAAAAAAGGAATTACTTTGTGTAATAAATGTAATTGTTCCTAACACCTACTAAGAAAGTTATGCCAGAGGCATGAATCCAACCTTTTCACCAATCTTGTTAACAGAGTTAATTAAATTTATTGCTATTAGTGCTGAATGGATACACATTTTTGTGCAATTATACAATATAATGTTTTAGAAGAGAAGAATTCAATAATAGACAAGGAATAACATGTTTTTTTTTATTTTAGAGGATTTTATTTTATTTTTTTGCAGTTATATTTGCAGCATAATATATCTTGTCTCTTAATTTAGCTAGTGTCCTGTATGGATGTGTGGTCAATATTTTCCAGTAAAATAATTAACATTTATTAAATTATATTTAAAATATATTGAAAATAAGTATTACAGTTTTCACAGTGGGAGGTAAATAAGCAAATTCATTATTGCATTCTCTTGGAAAGGACAGTGAAGGATAATTGTAGGATTCCATTGTCCGCTATAAATCTTTATGATATTGAGGTCAGTTCTATAACTGAGTTCTCCATAGTTTAGGGAACTGTAGAAGAATTTGCTGGCTTATATTGCTGAGTTTTACACACCCTTCCTTTTCTTGCAGTATTATACGGGAATTGGGAAAACATAATGTCTGTCTGTTTTAAAGAACTCAAGTAATTGCACCTTCTTTATACATCCCCCAATCTTCCTTGCCAGTGAAGTAAGTGTAAGAGTTAGGACACTCCAACATAACTAGGATGATGGTGCAAAATTTATTTCAAACCTGTACAATTATTATTTCCTTTTTAAAGCTTCATTTTTTAAGCATTTTGACTTCAATCATGATTAACAGTAATGAGAGAAACTTTGGCGAAATTTGTAAAAATATTTGTGTGTGAAAAATGTTTGTTTTTGGTAAAACAAATTTTCTAGTAGCATTTGTGCAATATGCACAGCTTTGGCTACTTGTTAGGCCGACCAGCCTATAGCAAGACATTTTTTGCAAGCAACATATTCATTGGCTCAATTAAAGTTAAAAATGTTGGTATGTTGTGACCAAGACAGCATCAAGGCTAATGGTTAAAGCCAACACCACAGGAATGCTTGCATGAACTACAGATGAGTGAATGGGCAGCCGGCCATGCTGGTCACTTGGTGAAACTCATTCTGGATGGGCAAGTGAAGGAAAGGCCCCCTATTTCCCAGGACTAACACCAAAGGAGATTGTAACTAAACTCCAATAAGTAGGGGAACACCTGTCCCCTCCAACACTAGCAAGTATTCCCCCGCCACCCTCTTCTGTGACAAATATCCCTATACAAAGAAACATAAACAACCCCCGTGTAAAATAAACATGGTGTGATAGTGCTCCCATGTTGCTCAAATGGAAGGGAGCTGACTTCTGGAGGACCCTTGCTATTAACCCTTTATGTAAGGTACTTCCTAGTCTGGTCAATCCCACTGTCCTTCCTTTAAATTGTCTGCCAGGGAGCTCCACTCTAGCCATATTTATGGTTTAATACTAAGCCATAATCTGACCTGTTTTGCTTCACCACAATGCATTGCAGTCTATGGGTGACAAAATTGTTTTTGACATGCGATAATTTTTTTCACCCATTGGAGTTTGTCGGCATCATTATTATGGCAAAACTTGACAAAAAATTAATTTCAACACCAGCTGGAGTATCAGGTCTTGCTACTAGTTTGGCAAACCTGGGTAGCACACATTCTCTCATACAGGCAACAGCATCCAATGAGTTACCAAGGGCAGCAAAAAGATGCTTCTGGTAATTTTAAATTCAGATTTTTATGTGGTCCCTACCTGCCCCCTCCAATGCTGAAGAGTTAAGCAGGGGAGGTGGTAAGGAGGTTGCACAAAGGCCCCTAGTATAAGTAGGATAAGTCACATTGGTAGATCATTGGTATGTTGGCCAATTGAAAGGCTCATTGCTCCCCCCACAAGACTGCTTCCATCTAGGGAGCCACTAGAAAGGAGTGACACATAAGGTATCCATGAAGTGTTCTACCCTGGCAGTAAGCATTATTTGGTCTGTGGTCTTGCTAAGGTTGGTTGCCTCTGGGTTTGCGTTTGACCGGGACCCCACCTGGAGTTGCAGGCATCTCTAAGTGTAGTATATCCAAACAATATGCCCCCTGTGCACATATTTTCCCATCCACACACTTTTTTTTTGTTGTGGCTGCTGCCATTTAGTTTGGTTCTTTCATATCTTTTGAAATATGTTTTGTTAAATCCCCTGGTGATTCTACTTAGAGGTAATGGGACTGACATGCCTCACAAATTTGTCTCTGTGCACATATGTGTTGTCAGCAGAGGTTTGGGCAGTACACTAGTCATTAACACAAGTTTGGGTTCAAGGAAACTTCTGGGAAATTTAGTATGGGCTCTGCACATACAAGTTGCCATAGCAACAGAGTGCCACTAAAAGAGTGTGACTAAAGAGGAATTGCCTAATTGTCCTTGCTATTTTTGTTTGTATGCTTTATATCACAGTTGATAATTTTGTTCTGATTGCTTATTGCTTTGTTTAGAATTGAGTGGCTACATGGAGGATTCAGAGCTCTATAGAACACTGCGCTCTTTAGTCTTTTGCAGGCATGTGCTGGGGGGCATTGCATGTCATAATGTTTTAATTTTGGCTATTGATATGAATAAATGATGTGACTTCAACAGATTTAGCCATAAACATATATCTGAGTTTTTCTTGGATAACATTGAGGGTTTTTATGTTTTTGTTTTATTTTTGATTAAAAAATTTAAAAAACATGATTCAAATGGCTCAGGCCAAAATGCTGATAGACAGTAAACTATTTTCCCTGTCAGACAGGCCCACTTGGATACTGGAAAAAAATCGATGTAGGCTCCAATTCTGTTGGGTCCTGCTACCTGCCCGCAAGCCAGACACCTGGAAATTAAAGATAGACGTGCATTTCATATGTACATTGCATATATACAGTGCATGCTATATATACCTATACTAACCCACTGTGGATCTTAAAATGCCTTTATGAAACAACTCATGGCACTTCCCAATGTTTTTCACCAGAAATCAGGGGAACCTGCTGGTTTGGACATTTTGGTTAAGAGTATTCCTGCTGTTTTGCCATTGCCTTATGATTCATATTCCTGTTCCTGTTTCCCTCTTCCTGTCTAAGCTGAGAGCAAATATGGAGCAGGCCACACCTACCTGCCATCATGAAATAAATAAGTTTCTGTGGTTGTCTGACTGCCTCAACTGAGCTCTGCTATCCAAATAATTTATCACAATAACAATGTAAAATTGCTCAACTACACTTTACACTGCAATTTACAGTAGTTTTTTTTTAGTTTTTACACTGCTAATATTGTGAAATGTACCCTAAAAACCCTGTTATTCAGTCCAGTTGATGGCTGCACAAAGCAGCAACAACTAGTTTTCCCACTGAAGGAGAATCCCTTCTAGCAGGGATGATCGATACGAATTTGCTGCAAATCTTTTTCAAGTGAAGTAAATTCTCACAAATCTGCACTGAAATTTGGGCATGAAACAGGGCCGTTTTTGATTACTTCAGCAGCAAAATGTGCTTTTATTGTCATACCCAGCTGTCGCTCAGACCAAACAGCAGGGGGTGCTCAAGATTCAGTTCATTATATTAGCAGTAAGAACTGCACTAATACAATTAAGAAAAATTAAGATGTTGGCATGAAGGATAACAAGAGTGTAAAGTCTATAAAGGATGAGGAAGTGCAAGCCTCATCAAATTTAAAAAAAATCTGTGGGGGGTGGGTGGATTTTGCAAACTTGTCTAAACTTGTCTATTTGTTTCAAAGAATAATGAAGTTGCACATTATTAAACAAGCAATGAAATGTATTTGGGGCATGGACTGGGTATGGCCAAGACACACCCAATACCTTCAGATCTAGTTTGGCATCTGTACTGTCCAGAGACACTCCTGGAATATAAGAGTTGCTTGATTTTCTTCCTAGACCCTAAACCACCATACAAACAGTTAATAATGAATTACATTTAAAAAACATTTATGATTTGATTTATGCATATCACATACTGCATGTACATTTTCTATCAATAAAATTGTATTAACCATACCGGCCACTGTGCAGTAAAATGGAGTGGAGTCGTACTTGACGTCAGCATGGGTATGTATGATTCAAACTTAAGGGATGCCATTAAATTACACTTGATGCACTGGGACCAGGTGCAAGTTAAAATTTGAGGCCCTCTTGTTACTCACCAAATAGAACTAAATATCGCTGTCTAGTCCTTTAGAGCATATCGCTTGCCTTCATATGTTGTCAGAGCTGTGTCTCTCTTCTTAATGCAGGAGTTGGAGTCAGATATTGATTGATAGGTCCAATACATTATTGGGGGGAGTGCTCCCTTTGCCTAGAACACTTTATTTGACTGCATTTTCCCATATATGCTAAATAACTGTTCTGTTGACTCATACACAATTTATGAAAAATAATAGACCGCATTTTCTTTTCAGATGGTTTTATTGATCGTGCCATAATTTACAGTTAAAAATGGAGACAATAGTGATGACCAATAGTCAAAGCTGTGTCGAAAGGTATTTGTTTCTGAGCATGTACAATGTAATCTCACTGGCAATTTACATCAGTGGTGTGTGAGAGAGGAGACAAAAGCAACATTTATTTAAAACTTACCCAGAGTTAAAAATTCAGTCCATTTCTTTCAGCGTAGTTTGACATTGACAATCAATGATTAAGAAAGAAAAACCCTGTGAAAATTAAATTAGTCTGGGATCTCAAACACAGTATTACAAAAGCAACATTACACAGATTCTGTTCATATGTTACTTTTGTCAATGAGGATATAGCCAAAATGTCACTTTGGGTCTAATTGCTATTTTACATATTCCCCACATGCAAAGCAGCAAAAGAAAACATACTTTCTTGTCATTAAATGGTCATTTAAATTTCGTATCATTTCTCTGGGTATAGCAAATATCTCATATAGCCTTGAACAAAAGACATACTATTAACATTTGACAGGACTAAGCAACATTTTTACCTGCTATGTCATTGTATGAAAGTTATTTTTTATTCATCTGCCAATTTAAACTAGATAAATGTAATATATTCAGTAGTTGGTTGCAAATGAAAAAGGTAAAACTCACATTTTGCTCACTGGATCAATGTGTATTCTAATATTAGGTGGACACAATGGCTCAAATCCTCAATAAAATAGTAGTGAACAAAGGAATTTGTTCTGCAGTGATGTTATTAGGAGTTCAAGTACTTGTGTAGAAGCAATCCCTGAAGGCAGAAGTAACTGGTAGCATTTGCTCTGCTTATATGGCTTTGGATGCGTAGATACAAGTAACAAAAATAGAGTGAAAAGGCCTAGACTGGATTGGTATTGGCTATTTGTTACATAGATAAAAAGGTAATACTCTCTTTAAATTATGATTGATATTTTCAATATCAATTTCAGTAATGTTATTAAAATGTCCATAGCTGTATGTTGATCTCTTTTAAATTTAACTGTACACAGTACAATTAAATTGCTGTACACAGTACAATTAACTTGTGATCCACATTCCAAGGTTTATTTTATATACACACTTAAGCAAATTATTACTACGTACGTGTAATTTAAATTTAGGATTTTTGCCTGCTTTAGGCATATACAATATATAATAGCTATTCTAATTTTGTTTATGCATTATGATTTGATTTATGTTTTTTTTTTAAAGGATTCAACTGCCTTACTCGATTTAAATTGTTGCAGTGGGGATAAATAAAAAATAGGAAGAATGTCATTAATAATACCGTGGAAGGCGAAATATGAATTTGGACCACTTCCTTGGAAATATTTTTTACATATATTAAAGGAGAACTAACCTCCTCAAAGAGAAAAGCCCCATCCACTACCCTCCATTGTCCCTCTCCCTGATTCTTCCCCGCACATTCTATTACTGCAAAAAGTGTATGTCTTGCTGACTTATCAGTGCAGCGAAGCTCACGGGCGCCATCTTTCACATCTTCAGAAAAGGACCACAGACACTGAGCTATTTGGCTATTTGGCACAGTTGAAGCCAGTCTGGTATTCGCACCAACTGCGCATGCGCCGGAAAGTTCTCTAAGTTGCCTCTAAGTTGCCAAAGAGAAGAAGATCCAAAGATACGAAAGATGGCACCCATGAGCTACTTTACATGGATATGTCAGTGTGACATTCAGAGACACTTTTTGCAGTAATGGACTATGTGCTGAATAAACAGGGAGGAAGGAATGGAGGGTAGTGGATGGTGCTTTTCTCTTAAGGGGGGTTTAGTTCTCCTTTAAGAGAATAATTTCTCTTCATTATTTTTACATATTTTACAATTCAGTATTCCCAAAGATTCCTGTATTTACTATTTGTTTGCATGTATTTCATATAATTTTTTTCAATATCAATTTCATATTTCATATCAATTTTTTTTAATACAATTGCATTAAAAAGTAATGCAATACTATAAAACTGGTGGCTAAAATGGTCTTAGATTTGTCAAAATAATTCCCTTATCATTCTACATTATATATAATGTATTATATATATAAAACTCCCTTCTCAAGTAATATGTTGGTGCAAATCAAAATTCATCATTTATGGTCTTTTTATTTTTTTACAGAAATACATGTTCATTAACTTCCAACACTTCTTCATGTAGAAAATACTTTTGAATAACACTGTGCATAAACATTTGGTCTTTGTCACATTTTCCTCTTGGGATGCAATTCCTACATTTGCCAGTTATGAAGCAATACTGGCCATCCAATGAACCTCTGCATATTGGAAACTTGAAATCGATGGGCAATTACATAGGAGGGACAGGGCATACTGTAATAATACTGTAATTAAGAGAAGGTAAAAAAAAAAAAAAAGAAGACAGGCAGATAGAGACTGCCCAACATTTAACATTTAGTCAGCAACTATCATTTGAAAAGAATGCAATGATGCTATGTATAGAAATATGCTTATGTTTGCTTTTCAGTAGAGTGTCCAATAAGGTGTTAGAAGTGAAAGAATGAATATTCTATAAAAGAGAGTTACTGCAAAGAATATGGTGCATGGAAGGCGTGCTTTAATATTGTTCAATATGATACATATCAACAATATCACCTTCCAAAGAACTGTCCTCCATGAGTTGTACTAATCCTATGAAATCCTAGGAAATTTCTTAATTACAGGAATCCATCTCCTATCCAGTTGAAGCAAATAATTGTAATTATTAAAAATGATTACTTTTCTCTGTAATAATAAACCAGTACCTTGTACATGATGGTAACTAAGGTAGAAGAAATCATGTTATTGGCAAAACAATGTTTAATGGATAATTTTTCCCATATCTGGAAAACCCAAAGCATTCTGAATAATAGATCCCATACTTATATTAGATAATGGTTCGGGGCATGGCACAACATCTTCAGGTGCACTTCCACAACTGTTCGTGGCACATAGCAGTTATAAGAAAGCCATTGCCCTGGTGAGCAAAGCACATATACTGTACTTTTTCAAAGCTGTATTAATGCATTAATGAACATAAATAATACTCATATAGTAACTTGAATAAAAGTAATTCTGTTAATTAAAGCTACAAGGAAACCTTAGTCTCTTGCTACAATTCTCGTGTGTTCTTGCCATGGGACATTGGATTTTAGCAGCAATGTACAGCATATCAATCTATATTGTACCTTGTTTGGAGAAATTATCACCAGCTTAAAAGTGGTGCATTATTACTACTATACAAATAAGAAAAATATTTCTGTGCTTTCAAAAAGTGACTCTGAAATCATCACTTGCAGTGTACAGTAAATATTGTATGCCGTACATCCAGTCACCCTGAAGGTGCAAATTCCAGCATGCCTTTATCATTTTCAGCATTGCTCCATATCTGAAAAAATGATTATGGCGCATCCCAAGGCCAATTGTTACAAATTGCAACATTTATAATATCTGTTTCATTGAGTCAGTGGTAAGCTAGCAAGTACAACTGTTCTTTAATAATGCAAAACTTGATAATAGTTTTGATTGCTTTTGCAACATGTAACTATGGCACAAGGAAGCTACCAATTGTGAACCGCTCCACTGCCATTTGCATTTAAAGTGTTTATGTTGGTGAGGACAACGTGTTCTGAAAGTCTGGAAACATTATCACAGTTGCTGATCTGTGTAGTCAATGATTTTCTGCTTTCAGTGCTTGCTCTGCCTCGAATGAGACGATCGTCCTGATTATTATGGATTCCACGGCAACAGCATGAAAAGGCTGCTTTGAACTCTTCTCTAAATTTACCTGGAAAATGAAAAGGTTATATTACTCACGTTATTTCAGCAAATGCTACAAGCTGAGTCACAAACATTTCTTACATGTACATAAAGAGACACTGATGCAAAAGCAGTTATTACTACTCAAAGGCAAAGAAGTTTTTCTTATAAATATAAAACGTAGACACATTTAAATAAAGCAGAGGGGGAATCTCTTGTCCTTTATAATAAGTGCATAAGCAAATTCCCCAGTCCTTCGCTAATTTAAAGTTCAGCCCTGACAAAGATAAAATCGCTAACCGATCCTTCCCTTCTGCAGCACCTCATTTACAGATAAGCACTTTTAAAGAAAATTAGAGAAATGAGCTGTAGCAGGCAAAGATCAGTGAGTGATTTTAAATGCAAATGCAGGCTCAGCTAAAGAATCCTGACGTCAGCAGCATGGAATATGAGGCTAAGCAGGCAAGTATACCTAATCCTCCCAGCCGCTCCCCCTCCTTCAGCCGAGTTCTCAGTGTTTAGTGTAAGTCCCGGTTTAGCCACTCAGAGATTGGATAAACTTGGAGAGTGACATTTGAACTTCACCCAGCCTATCCAATCCCTGTACTGCTACATAGGAACTTAAAGTTTTTGCAAAAAACTAGTAGTAGCCCAGTATGGCAGTGAGGTAGGGACAGTGTGGCACATGGGAAAATGGGAAAAGAATGCAACATGCAGGGGAGTTCTATTCAATGGAGGACTGTGAGGTTAAAAAAGTCAGATAAAAAAGGTGGTGAGGTGAGCCAGAAGAGAGGCAAAAATGTAAAGTAAGAGGGGTGCTCAGAGGAGGATAGAAAAGCTACGAATTATATAATAGAAAAAATCACAGAAGATAAAATAATGGAGACGGGTTGAAGGTAACGATTGAACGAGTGAAAGTTCAATTTTATATTTCCTGAATTTAAGTTGTCCCACATTTTACAAATACTTGTTGCAGTCCAATAAATTTCTAATGCATTTTAATCACATGTCCCCCACTGTATGTATCCAGCTGTAACTAGGAATCTAGAGAGAATAACATTCTGCAAACTGTTAGGTTTGTGTGGAAACCAAAATATGGGTACAAGTCATTTGTGTAATATGTTTTCTTCCTTGCCCCCCCCCCCCTGGAAAATATTCTGAGGATGCCCATGTATAGGAAGTCATTGTACAAGTGCAAGGGAGGTAGTGCTTAATGCCTGCTTTTGGAAGTAGGTATGTCAAATATTCTCTTAATTCACTTTTGACTTATGTGTCATAAATGGTAGAGTATGCCCGTGTGCTATCCACACAGACTGCAGCACCTGCTGATACTAGTGGGACTGCATACTTAAATGGAATAAGTTGTCTGCATTCAATTTTGTGAGTACATAGAGTTGTATCAATGGGTGCCAAGAGCAAAATTCAAAAACGGGGGGTCTCTATCTTTCAGGAAGACCCAACAAGCCCTAAGTTATATGTATAAAACTCCTTAAATAGAAAATCAGAACTGTTTTCATTTACATACTAGGAAAGTTCATACAATTGAGATATATGCCAGAAGTGGTGCAACAAGCAAGATTGTTAAAATTGAAAACATAACTTCAAAATCTACCAAGATGCTGCAGCTATATCTGTCAATAATGCAAGTTTCCTCATACACCCCTATAAATGAGCCGATGAGTTGTTTTCAAAAATGCATTTCTTTATCCTCGTTTTATGGCCATATGCTGTATTCACTTTTGCTTGCCAATCTGATTTACAATTACTGCAATAACAATAAGACTTTCAGAGCAAAGCTTGGAAATGTGCTTTCTTGGATGTTATATAAGTACCAAAAAAGCAAGGACTCATACTGAAAAGGCAATACAGATTTTTACATACGTTGGTTGCATATTTGTACAAATAAAGCAGGCTGAATTGAAGCCTTTAGTACACACAGCCACACCCTTTTCTGCACTGAAATTAATGGTGTGCCAATTTCTAGTTGTATGAATTAAATGCACCATCTGTGTTAATGGTATAGTTCATTGTTATTGTAACACATTTTTTGAGCTATTTAGACCTAGAAGGTTTGGTGTAATGCAACTACAACTCCCAAAGGCTACTGTGCATGAAATAATAAAAGAACGGATGCCAAGAGGTTCAGGTCCCTCTAGGGCAAAATGGATTTACTGGGCCTTGGTGTACCCAGGCTCAGTGGGAACATCCAGATGGGTCAACAACCAGAAGCCACAGAGGAAGATCCACCCCAGGCACTATATTAAAGTGTGGCAGGAAGTGGTAATAAAACCTCTTAACCAATAACTGGGATATATAAATGATAAACTAGATACATGAGCATCTGCCCAGCAACTAGGGAAATAATGAAGTGACCTATGGGTCCCTACATTATAAACAAATAAGTTGCATCCTGTTAGGGCCAGTGGACATTTTAGTGAACGATTCGAACTACAAATCGTTCGACTGTTTGACTATTCGACCATTCGATAGTCGAAGTACAGTCTCTTTAAAAATTCTTCGACCCCCTAGTTCGCCACCTAAAACCTACCAAGGCCAATGTTAGCCTATGGGGAAGGTCCCCATAGGCTTCCTAACAATTTCCTGATCGAAGGAATATCCTTCAATCGATGGATTCAAAGGATTTAATCGTTCGATCGAACGATTATTCCTCAGATCGTTCGATCGTAGGAATAGCGCAAAATCCTTCGACTTCGATATTCGAATTAACCCTCGATATTCGACCCTAGGTAAATGTGCCCCACATTCTCAAAATACATGCAGTGTAGACTGAATTGGTTAAATTACAGTGTAAATGCTTTGCACTGAAATATCAGACATTTTACATGATGCATTTTCTTTGTCGATGAAAACACTGCTGTCGCCCCATGCATGTAGTAGTAACTGAGATAAAGGGAAACTGCCAGTCACTGCACACAGGATGCATACCTACCATGTCTTTTACAACACACAAGGGGTGGCTTTGAGGACAATAGGCATTTTTCACATGAAAAGAAAAATTAAGCCCAAAAGCTCCATAGGGTTACTTACAAAGCTGGAAAGGGTACAAAGTGCACCTGTGGCCCAGTGGAATAAGATTCAGCTTTTTTTGCTCATAGATGTACTTCCCTTTAATAAAGTGCTGAACTGTAAGACTACCCCAATTATGAGATGCTAGATAATAATTTAGTAATCAATATGATCACTGTCTAATAATATTTCGGGAAAACCATGAAAATAAATATATAATACTTACCACTGAGAAAGTTGTAAATGATAGGGTTTGCTGCACTATTTGCATACACCAGCCAGTGGGAAAAAGTAAACCAGGCATATACAGTTTCCCTGTCATTTGTGTGAGTAAACATCCCAAACACCCTGTAAAAGAAATTAGTTAGTGAGCACAGCATGAAAAGTGTAAAAGATGAGAAGTAAAGTAATAACTCTCTCTCAAATATATATATATATATATATATATATATATATATATATATATATATATATATATATATATATATATATATATATATAGTAAATATGTGTATATACCTGTCAATTGTATGATTAAATAGTTTGTTTGCTTGATTTAGTGCCAAGCATCAAGAGGCAATAAATATGCAACTCCTGCATGAGAAAGCTTGCCCAACACCCATTCCCAAGTGGATGGGCCATGGCTGATGGGAACAACCCGGGGGGTTGGTGGAGCAGCCTGCTCTAACCCATTGGTTACCCGGGGGGACCATTCGTTACCCTGCTTCATGGGAGCAGCTGCAAACTGTCTTGAAATGTCATTGTCTACTGTATACTTAAAAATTACGTTAACATGAATTAGGCTTAAAAGAGATAGGTGTGTGCCTGATGTCCTCAAAGCCCTTACTGTACATAACCTAAAGCTGCACTATGCTTCAACTTGGTACTGCAGTGCTTAGCTGAAGGCTAACTTCACCTTTAAGTGGTATGCAAAATAAAGTTTCAATGAATGTTTGCACATATTAATGGTAAAGTAGAATGGTTTACAAAGCAGTAATTCAGTACATCTGTTTCTGGAGTGTTTATGGCTAACAGAAACTAATTTGTCTAAAGGTATTTGCTCTTTAGTCACTTAAAAAGTACAGCTATCATCTTATACCAGCTCTGGCAAACTTTACCTCTTTAGAATATTAAGGATGCTAATTGGTAAGTAGCAAAGTGCAAAAACCAGCAGAACGACCATAAGCATGCGGGCTGTTTTCCTTCTAGCATGAATCTGTTTTATTTCAGCTGCCACAGCATTATTTCTCGATTTAGTTGATTGCTGTCCTTTAGACTGAATGGAACATTGTAAGGGCTTCCACTTCCTCTGAACTACAGAGGAAGTTCCTGGAATCTGGAATATAAAGCAGAAAAGGGGTGTGTTAAAATCAATTAATCATGGATTTCCTCTTTATAAAATTGTCAAATGAAGATTTAATTTTTAGTTTTCAGGGAAAGATCTTGCCATGGCAGGTGGCAGATCAGAATAAAATTGTGCTTTTCCACAAATGATATGTTTAATGGCTAATGCAGATATTATTCTCTATAGCTAGCCATTACAAAGGTATTGCATCTGTGCAAATTGCCTTTTACGAATGCAAACGTGTGTTTTCTTTCAATTAGATATACTCATTAGCTCTAAATTTGAATTTGCAGCAGCAGCACTGATAATAAACAACAGAGCATGTGCTCAAGATCATGAGCAGGTTTTCCTTTTTGTGTTTGCTTATTATGGGTTGTTTTGGTTTGAAAGGAACAAAGCTGACTTCAAATGCTAACATTTGTGTTGGGATAAAGTTAATCAATAGAGTGCATGTCGTATAAGGATCGCTCTTCATATATAAAGAACCTATTTCAATTTCACTATGTATATTTTATAGTGCACCCTATACTTATATACAAGTAAGAACATATACATGCTCATGCAGGTGCTGTCTTATTATAGAGAGAAAGTAACAGCCAAAACAGAGTTGTTATTGTTGTAGGGTGTTAGGGTGCTATGTAGTGATGGGCGAATTTGCGCCGTTTCGCTTCGGCGTAAAATTTGCGAATTTCGCAAAACGGCGTGTTTTTTGATGCCGGCGCCCGTTTTTGACGCAGGCGTCCGGTTTTTCGGAAAATGTTTTTTTGACGCCAGCGAATTTTTGCCGCGAATTTTCTCGGGCGTTTCGCAAATTTATTCGCTAGCAGCGAATCGCGCAAATTCGCCACAAATTCGCGCCTGGCGAATAAATTCGCCCATCACTAGTGCTATGGGAAATTATATTGCCCTCGTCTGGACACTTCTAGATAATGGATCTTTGGTTAATAGATGTCATACCTGTATTTTATTAACAGTTGAATCAGATATAAAAAAATTCCCAAACATCAACTTGCTTTAATGCTTCTCGACTAGGGATGGGCAAATTTGACCTGCTTTGTTTCGCCAAAAATTTGCCGCTGTCGAAATTTCGCCGACGCCCATTAAAGTCTATGGGTGTCAAAACATTTTTGTCGAAATTTTTTGGAAGCGCGTCTTTTTATTTTGACGCACAATGCCATACAAATCTATGGGCGTAATTTTTTCAGCGAAACAAGGCGAAAAAATTCACCCATCCCTATTCTCGACAGGTTTTAGGTGGTGTTTTCTATTGAAATTTTTCTATTTTTTTTTATTGATATAGTGTGAAAATTTGATAAAAAACAGCTAAATTAAACACGTCATCTCGAATACTGATACATTTGCCCCTCAGTGTTGCTACCACGTTTATTATGAATTACTATTATTTTTCCAAAGTATTGCTTTTAATCTTCAATAGGCAAAACGTTGTTAATTACTATGATGAACCTTAAGGAAGGGCAGATGACCATGACCTGCTGGACCACACTCTATAGATAAATCCCACCTCTCATTTTTCAAATATGTAATTACTGTATTTTGTATCTACTCACTGAAACTTGCTTCTTATATTTTGGAAACTTTTTTCTTATATCTTGTTTATACTAATTTGAGAACAACATGTTTCACAATGTCCCTTAGTTACTAACCAAATTAAAACAACAGATCCAGATAAGCATTAAGCAATTATATGTGATTAGTCTACTGCAAGGCTGCCTGTCTCATGAAGGGGTTGAATTTGATAGACTGCTGTTTTTTCGACCCAAATTAACTGTGAAACGGTGCTGATGCAAGTAACTGCTATATTGTAAATGTCCATGTCCATGCAAGCGTCATAATAGGTAGCAAACCAAAATCGCTTATTTTGTTAGAAACAAATTATGGTATTCACTTACCTGACGGCACCATAATTTTCTAAAAATCTGCAGGTATGCTAGAATCATCAGACATAAGGGGACCATGTAGGTGATAAAAAAGAAGCAAATGTGGTAGACTTTGGAATAAATTTGACCTAAAATAAATTTGGAAAAAAAAAGCAGTTAAATGTTTATCCATAGTTTAAACCAATAGTAACGCCTAGGGGCTGATTCACTATGGGTCGAATATCGAGGGTTAATTAACCCTCGATATTCGACTAGGAATTGAAATCCTTCGACTTCGAATATCGAAGTCGAAGGATTTAGCGCAGAAAATTCGATCGAACGATCGAAGGATAATTCCTTCGATCGAACGATAAAATCCTTCGAAGGATTTTAATCCAACAATCGAAGGAATATCCTTCGATCAAAAAAAGTTAGGAAAGCCTATGGGGACCTTCCCCATAGGCTAACATTGACTTCGGTAGCTTTTATCTGCCGAACTAGGGGGGTTGAAGTTTTTTTTAAAGAGACAGTACTTCGACTATCAAATGGTCGAATAGTCGAATGATTTTTACTACGAATCCTTCGATTCGAAGTCGTAGTCGTAGTCGAAGGTCGAAGTAGCCCATTCGATGGTCGAAGTAGCCCAAAAAAACCTTCGAAATTCGAAGTTTTTTTACTTCGAATCCTTCACTCGAATTTAGTGAATCGGCCCCCTAAAGTTTTTTTTTTTATCAGCAACTGTGTAAGCTCCACAAACATTGCATTTATTGTATTTGGATATATTTTAAAATACCGTACAGGTAGGAATGAAGTGTGTGTAAGATAATTTGTAGCTGTTGTAGATAAATGTATTGCATATATAATTGTTTTGAATTTTAAAGAAGATATCCACCCAAATAATAAGAAACAAAGAAACTTTCCAATACACTGTATACGTCAATTAAACATTTTCAAAGGATTTAAAGTTAAATAATGTTAAAATCAATCACGCACACAAAGTTACATCCCTACAAATTATACTACAGAAATAAACAGCTTTTGCAAATTGCCAGTCATCACATACAGTGTTCTAGTTTCAGTGATATGAAATTATTTGCAGGTGTTCTTTGCAAAATACATTCTCTGCAGGTTTATCCAAACATTCATTTCAACAGTCATCTGTTCAGACAATACATTTTACCTAAATATCTAGTTTAAATTGTGCAGTTATTTCTAAAAGTACATTATCACTATCATTATCGCTCAGTGTTTTTAGTTCACTAAAGGTACTTGTGTTCATTTCTAAATTTGTTAAGTTGCCACTTGATGACGCATGCAGTTAAATGGGAATAGCTCCTGAAATTCTAGCAGAATGCCACTTCTGTAGAGGCTCTAAGCATGGATGAAAGTAGCCGACTCAGATTCCTCAGCACACCCTCTATATAAACAACAGTAACTCGGAGCACATTGTCTTTGTAGATGTATGTTCTGGCTCACGCCTGAAGCAGTCTGTGGCAGGGAAACACACATAAGAAAGCTCGTAACTTGATATTTACCTTTACCGTTCCTTATAATATATATAGCAGTTATCTGCACTAATCATCCATTTGATGACCAGAAAATCACAATGAAGGATTATGGTATATTTAAAAAAATGAACATACTAAGGGGCATATTTATCAAGGATCGAATTTTGAATTTGAAAAACTTCGAAATTCAAAAAGACCAACCGAAATGAAGTTGAAGTTTTTTGGCCAAACAGGTTCGTTTTTGATCGAATAGGTCCATATTCGGCCGAATTCTAATCGTTGGATTCGATCGAATTCGAATCGACATTATATAAATGTAGACTATGCATATATGCATACTGTACATACAGTATGTTCTATTTGCTTATATAGCTAAAACAAAATGAACCATGAAACATCTGCAGCAAACAAACAATGAAAAATGATACCATACATTATATAAGGCATTGTTACTGTACTGCCCTGTTTACTGCCCTGTTTACTGCCCTGTTTACTTTGATGTCTGTGCTGCCCACTTTTGATGCCTTTAAATGTATGTAATTTATATTGAGTACTAAGGGCAGATTTATCAAAGAAGTGAAAATTTTACTTTTCGATTTTTGAATTTTAATTTTCTAGTTTTTATCCCTGACTAGGGAATTGTTAAAATTCGATTCGAGTTTCTTTAAAAAAAATTAGATTTGATTTTCGAGATTTATCATACACTGGCTACCTTAAACCTTCCGAATTGCTGTTTTAGCTTAAGGAACACGTCCTGGGATCAATTTGGTGCTGTTTGCATTTGATTTTTTTAATAAATTGCAATTGGTCGAATTTTGAGTTCATGAGAGTTCATGGGAGTTTTAACTAACTTCCATGAAATCGAAATTTGACCCTTGATAAATCTGCCCCAAGTATATTTTGTTTTCTACAGCACACTTCTGAAATATGCATATATGGAAATGTGGCACTGTACTGTATATGAACTTGCATATTACATGATATTTCTGTCCTTTGAGAAATTACAAGATGCTTTCATAGCAACTGACTCTTTTAAATGAGAGAAGTTCAAAGGAACATAACCTAACTTTGACTCTATTTTATTACTTTTTATAAGGAGAACAAACCGATGCAGCATATTTAAAGTTGCAAAAAAATCTCTTTGGTTTGGCAACATCAGTCAGTTATGCCTATAAAACTATTATCAATGAATGTAGTTTTATCTGTGAGTGATCTTCTGATTAAAGCTCCAGCTAGCTCTATTTCTCAAAGGCTGATATCTGTTTGAAGCTATAACTCTCTAAAAAATGGAAATCATGGAACCATTTAAAACATGAAGGGTAAAAAAGATCATAAAATGATCTACTTGTACAATCCACATTTTATTATTAGGATTATTAGCATTCATAATAATTAAGATAAACATTAAAAGAAAGAAAAATAAAAAAGGAGAAAACATTGCCTTCCAAGAGAAAAGATTACTTATTTGAGAGCCACCTGTTAGATGTAGATCTTTTTGTGGATCCAAGTAAATTTCCACTATTGTCTATGTTTGTCAGAATGGCTAGTTGAGTTGAACTGATTGAAAGGAGTTTATATACTGTCTTAACCTCTGCAGAAATATAATGGCTTTGATATTGGATGCAACATGATTTAGGGGCATCTTTATTAACACTGGAGATTTGAACACCTGCAAACTAGAAAACAAAAGCAAGGATCTGATTGGTTGCTATGGCCAAAATTACCAGTTATGTTTGTTGCTAATAAACTTGCCTTAATAATAAAACTACAAGGCAGGTAAAATATGTTTTGGGCAGGCAAACAAAATCAAAACATAGACAATGGTCTGGGAAGGCAACCGGCAAACAGAGTCTGGTAAGTGGAACAAGTTCATGGAAGGTGGCAGTGAAGCCTAAAGCCAGGGCAGGAACGTAGACTCACAGATACAGGAGCTCAAGAAGCGAACTAAAGACAGGTCAGGAACTCAGAAGGCTTGAATTTGAGCAAAGGAGCTCAATAATAATCAATCATTGGTGGTGTCAGCCAGGGAAAATTAACAGGGGAAAAGGTAAGTCACATAACCTGCTAGACCCAAATCATACCGCGTCCTGTGGCTTAACCTGGATGAGCAGCAGCCAGTACAGCTCATGTCCCTGGTTTTAGACTAGAGAGTTCCTGGCAACATCCACTTTTATTCTAGTTACACTTTTGAATCCCCAGAAAACGGTATATTCCCAGTCCAGCAAAATATAGGGCCCTCCTCTGCCCGTTTAAAAAACAATGTCCAAAGAAAATTGCTGTCTGCCTCAAAAATCACAGATTGATGAGGGGAAAGAAAAAGAAACAGAACAATAATAAAGTGTAGTAATATTTGCAAATTTAGTATTGACACCCTTAGTGCACCGCTTGAAAATTATCTGTGTGTGCCAGAGAAACTGTGTTCTCGTCTTTAACACGTGTATTTTATTTAAATTAAGCTGATCAGTGGGTTAATCAAGATTGGAAGTTTCCGTATTCGGCTGCCGGTATCTCAGTGTCTCTCACAGTACACTGCGCATATTCCCAGCAGGCTTCCGCACTTCTCAAATCTTTACTAACCCTCGCTAACGCTTTTCGCCTGTTTGGCTTCTTCCTGAGCGATGACGTATCCTCTTTTATTCTACTTTACATCTTAAGCTGGCTATATGTGGGCAGATATTTTTGCCACCCTGTCAATGATCTTATTTGGTTAACCAATTATTTTAACAAATGATTCATTCATCAGTGGTTAAAGGAAACGATACCCTTGAACAATGTAGATATCTATAAAAATGTATTGAATAAAACAACTCATGCTTCATGTAAATAAACCATTTTCATCATAAAATACTTTTTAGTAGTGTGTGCCATTGGGTAATCCTAAATAGAAAATTGCCATTTTAAAAGTTAAGGGCCACCACCTGAGATCCTACAATTCATTGTGCATACAAGCAAATCATACGTGTTAGGTCACATGGGCCAATTAATGGACAGTGTTCTGTCTTTAGCTTCCACATTTCTTCCTGTTACAGTTAGAGCTGCAATATTTCTGGTCAGGTGATCTCTGAGGCAGCACACAGACCATCATAAAATGGTGGATCAAGGTAAGAGATGTAAAAGGGCAAGATTTACTTAAATATATATTCTAGTTTGGAAAGATTCTTTAATATGCCACTTAATACAATGTAAACGATCTGTCGCTTAAGTATTTGTTTTGGGGGGTAAAATTTTCCTTTAACAATTTATAAGGAGACTTTTGTTGTATCTTTATTGTGTTGGCTGTAAGATCTAGGGATGCGCAAAATCCAGGATTTTTAAAACTGTCTGATCAACTGTTTAGTAGTGATGGACGAATTTGGGGCGTTTCGCAAAAAAATTTGCGAATTTCCAGCGAAATGGAGAAAAACTAGTGAAACGGTACCGGCATCTCATCTACGCCGGCGAATTTTCGCGGCGGTTTCGCGAATCGCGGGAATTCATTGCGAATTTACTGCAAATTCGCCCATCACTACTGTTTAGACAATTTGGTTGAAACTATTGTAACATTTACAATCATTTCATCAATGTAACAATAAGTTAGTGATTTTATCAAATCTTCCTAAAATCTGTTTCACACACCAAAATCTGCCCGTGTATGGCCACCCTGGAGTGCTCTCACATCCCCTCTGTGTGTATCACTGTGTATCGGAAAAATTGTGACATGATGTGTTTCCAATCTTAGCCCCATATTATTTTACAACAAAATACTTCATTAATGCAAAAAATTACTTGCAGTTATCTAATGGTTGTATATGGATCAATCTAGCAGCCTCTATGTGAGTAATGTAATAAAAGGTGCAAAGTTTGCTATAAATCTAATCACCTTTAGCAACCAGTGGGTAACATATACCAGTCTGAAAGCAAGCAGTTGAACAAGTTTAAATATTTGACGCAATGCCATTGACTACTGCACTTTTGCCCAGTTGGTAATTGAGCCCAAATGTGTTTATAGTTAGACTTAACCTCAATACTGATTATTTAAGACTATGCTCTTTATTATATTTAGCTTGTTTTAGTAATTTTTTTATCTACTCTTAGCATCAGAGCCATTGTTCCTTGAGAAGGAACATTATTCATTAGCTTTTATTTGTAAGGCTTTTTAACATATGCAGATATGGGACTTGTTATCCAGAATGCTCAGGAACTGGGGTTTTCTGGATAAGGGGTCTTTCTGTAATTTGGAGCACCATTCCTTAAGTCTGCTAAAAATCATTTACACATTAAATAAACCCAATAGGTTGGGTTTGCGCCCAACAATGATTAATTAAATCTTAGTTTGGGTTAAATACAAGGCAGCACCAGGCCAGGCCAGCCAGGTTGCCAAGAGCAGCGCCCAATTGGCGTGCATGTGCTTGAAAAACACATGTACGAAAAAAGTAAGAATGGATGTGCTCATCGGTGCAGAAGGACGCACACACCACCCAGAGAGGCGAGAGGGGACCAGGCTAGGGGGTAGGAGGCAGAGAAGGTACATGCCTGGCGCCCCCCAGCTTTGTGTCCTAGGCACGTGCCTACTCTGCCTACCCCTAGTTCTGGCACTGGTACAAGGTACTGCTTTATTATTACAGAGAAAAGGAAAATCATTTTAAAAAATTTGGATTATTTGAATAAAATGGAGTCTATGGGAGACGACCCATACGTAATTTGGAGGTTTCCTGATAACAGATCCCATACCTGTACTACATTGTATCTTGAAGAAGTCTATGTTAAAATACCTGATATAATAGTGACACGTGGTTTCCATTACATTCAGTGGGGCATAGCAAGGATGCTTTTAGGTGTTTCTCCAAAATATTTACTAGAGAAACTAGAGAAGGGGGTTATTTACTAAAATCCAGATTTATCTCATTATTTTAATAAAAAAAACTTGATCAAACTCCCATCCCTGATTTTGCTTTATTTATTAATAAAATTACTCGAATAAATTGGATAGGTAAAAAACTTGATAAAACCTAACTTACACCTGAACCATATGATTTTTTTCAGACTTTTCTCCTAAATGACAAAAAATACAAGTTTTTGCCCCAAAAAACGAGACCTGATAAATTCAAGATTTACTAACCCCTGAAAAGTCCAAAAAAAGGACAACTATTGCAGTGTGTTTAAAAATGCCACAATAAAAAGAGAACTTTATCTGATTGATTTTGTACCTGCAATTTCAAAGGCAGCATTGCAAACAATAATGTAAGCTGAACATTTAAATAAAGATGTGCATTTTATTATCATGATTACAGTGCAAAGGGAAATACATGAATGCAATCCGTTTCACAATTCTTAGTAATGGAACACTTTTATCAAATGTCAAAAGTTCATCTCTTTATTCTATTACAAATGTGCTAATCTATTACTATGTTACTTTTTTTTCTTGCTAAAAGGCAGTTCCTTCTTCTGCATCATAAATTGGTCTCTTCTTTAAGAGAAAAATATTTGGGAATTCTCTTCAGAAAGTTTTGATATGTTTTGCATAGTGAAAATGAGAGAGTAGTACAAATGCTATTAGTTCTTTAGAGCAGCATTGTTAGTGGGAATTACACCAACCTAAAACTACACAATTATTCTTAATTTGCTTGTTCAGTACACTGATATGTTTAAAAAACATTGGTGGCCACTGTATGCTGTTCTGAATTTAAGAGTTACAGTTCAGCTACAGCGCCTTTTCTAGGGCTGTGATTGACCATTGGTTGCTCCTATGTGGACTGGCAGCCTACAGGAGGCTCTGTTTGTCAGTACACCTGGTTTTTATGCAACTACAATTTGCCCCCAAGTCCAAAATTAAAAAATAAAGACCAATGGGAGCAAGATCCAAGGCCACACCCATTATATGCCCCCCCCAAATACCACATCTATTTGACAAAACTCGGTGGGTTATGGAAAGTTTGAAAACATTTCTGGGGTTTTTATGGTCAGGTTTTATTTGGTATTACCGTTTTGCTAATGCAGGTTATTTGCCCTTTAAGCTGCAAGTTACAGTTTCCCCAAGAGAGTTGCTTATCTTAAATATTTACAATTGCTTATCTTAAATTGTTACAGATGTATTGAAGTGTAGGTGCCGAGTATTCTGGGACATTTCAGCAACAATCCAGGACTGTGGGCTGAGCTGTCCAGTGAAAAATAGGACAGTAGAGAAGTATGGGCTAAGGATAACCTTTATTACAATTCCTTTGCTTCCAATAAAGATTTTTAAAGATAATGGCAAGCTAGTTAATGAAAATGGAATCTCAATGTCTTTACATAAATCAATGTTCTCTTGCACCAGAATCTGTTATGATCTGTTGAAAATTATACACTTCACTGTATTCAATCAATAGCATGATTATTGCATCACATTCATTGTGGCAGTTAAGCACATGATTGCAATCAGTTTCTAATATACTATAAATAATGGAATGCTGTTCAGAAGAGCTGAGTTTAGCTTTTGTTTTAACCCTTTCATATACCAGTGTATATTGTCAAACATTTAAACTTTTTCTGCTTGGCATTTACTTAGAGGTCCTATGAGAACTTCTGTACGTATGACCTACAAGAATGGACACTGGGGCATGATCGATCCACTCACTGTAAACTCTGCTTTTTGTGCTGTACTGGAGTATTTGTGCTTGCCTTAAAATAATCAAAGGATACACAGCTTGTCATACGTCAGTTCTTTGATATGTCATGTGCTGAGTTAAAAGGGAAATAGAAAACCGAACCAGGTTAGGGTGAGATGGGCTAAAAGGAGCCAAAAGGCAATTACATCCAAAGTGAAGCCTTCTAAAATCAGAAGGTATTTACTTGCCTCGTGCCATACACACAGCACATAATAGACCTAAGGTAGGAAGATCCAAATTATGGAAAGATTCATTATCCAGAAAACCACAGGACCCAAGCATTCTGGACAACAGGTCCTATACCTGTATATATAATTTTAATTGTAAATGTATTTAATTTTTACAGGATAAAAATATGCAACACTAAATCCTTCTACTTTTATATTCGAAGTTGAAGGATTTTACTTCGATGGTCGAATATCAAGGGTTAACCCTCAATATTCGACCATCGAAGTAAAATCCTTCAACTTCGAATATAGAAGTCGAAGGATTTACCGCATTTAGTTAGCTTTTTCTTCAATCAGAGATTACTAGGAAAGCTTATGTGGAAGGTACCATAGGCTAACATTGGTGCTCGGTAGGTTTTAGGTGGCGAAGTAGGTAGTCGAAGTTTTTTTAAAGAGACAGTACTTCGACTATCGAATAGTTGAATAGTTGAATGATTTTTTTTTGATTCGAAGTCGTAGTCGAAGGTCGAAGTAGCCAATTTGATGGTCGAAGTAGCCAATGCGATGGTTGAAATAGCCAAAAAAAAACTTCTAAATTCGGTTTTTTCATTCTTATCCTTCACTCGAGCTAAGTAAATGTGCCCCTTTGACTTACATCCTTTTTCAAGCTCATGTACACTTAAATGCAATATATATTTAGGGCTATTCCACACGGGGAGATAGCCTTGCGTTTGCGGTCGCGGCGACAAAGCGCCGCGCCAGTCGCCGCGACCGGCGCAGGCGACAGTTTTGTATGGGCGCCTATGTAAAAACGCCTGTGCTAACCACACGAGGCGATGCGCTTTTCAACAGTCGCCTGAAAATGCCTCGCCAGGCTTTTTCAGGCGCCTGTTGAAAAGCGCATCGCCTCGTGTGGTTAGCACAGGCGTTTTTACATAGGCGCCCATACAAAACTGTCGCCTGCGCCGGTCGCGGCGACTGGCGCGGCGCTTTGTCGCCGCGACCGCAAACGCAGGGCTATCTCCCTGTGTGGACTAGCCCTTAAAGGGAGACTGAGTGTTCATAAATCTTCACATGTTGGTAATTAGGGTATTTGTATGCAAAGCAGTAGTAGAAGAATACAACAAATAAATCCAATTAATGGCTTAACAAGAGTCAGTTTTTTGAAACATTTTTAACAGGGAAGCAGATCCAGCATTATCTTAGGGCTGCATTTGCAACTATGGTTCTCCACAGGCAGCAGCAATGGTGATTACAACATTCCTGCAGCTGTATATAATGCTTACATCAAGAGAGTTATTTACTAAATCTCGATTTTTTATGGTCAAGGATTTTTGGGGAAATAAACCTCAAATTTTTTGAGATTTATTATTTTATTATAGCTGCTGAAATTCCACATCCAAAAAACCTCCATCTCAAACCTGCCAAGGTCATGTAGAAGTCAATGCAGATGTCCCTTTTACAATTTGAAAATATCATGATCTGCTCTGGGTTTCGTCCAATAATATAAAAATGTGGGGTTTTCTGGCAATAACCTGAAAAAAATAGAGCGATTCGGGAGTGAAATATGAAACATTTGTAAGTTTTGAGTTTTTGGTCGATTTTATTGAATCTTTTCCTGCACTTAATTTTTCGAATATTTTATTGATTAATAAGTTAAAATTGTGGATGAGAGTTTGGTCGAGTTCGGTTTAAAAAAAAAAAAAAAAGATGAGATAAATTGAGTTTTAGTAAATAACCCCCCTTAATAATCTACAACATTGTATCCCTCCAAATAAAACCAATATCATTGAATGCTTAGATCTTTTTCTCTGTCAAAATCAATTAGTATGCTGTAAAAGGATACAGTACATGTTATGAATGACAGATTGTTTATTAGGTAGACCTTAGAAGCATTGCCTATATCTGCTCTATTACAGACCAGTTTGTTCAGTACTGAGCAGCAAATCTCATCTTAGAGAGACACCAATGACTGAATCTTATTATGCAAGGTATTAAGTAAGGACCTCAGTGATGGTCAGGGTGCACTAAACTGTAACAAGACACAGTTATTAACAGCTATTTGTTTTACAACAGCAAATACTTGCAACAATCAAATGACTCCTGCAATCCCAAAGTCAAGCATACAGTTTTAAAATGGAGACGATTAGAACAACAGTGAATTGTCACCAAAGAGACCTTCACAGCACAAAAAAGTCAAGTGTGCCATAGTAAATCATCCTGAATGGCCCAAAACCACAAAATCCCACCCAGGAATGTCAATATGACAAGAGCATGATGAATGGAATTGCTAACTAAGAAGATTGCTGATTTGAGTTTTGCAATAAGCACTTAGTTTGACAAAAGGTTATGGACAGATGAGCCAAAAGGTAAACCATTTGAGTTTAATTAGTATAAGGGGGGAAATAAACATCGCAACCTCTAATGCTTAGAACTAGAGATGTGTTTCATCTGCAATGCAAACAAGTCACTTACACGTTTGCAAAAATGCAAATGCATTCTTAATGTCAATATAGTACTTCATTTGTGTATTCAACAGTACTCTGAACAGATCTGGGGAAGCTAAAGATCAAGACATACTCTATACTTTGCCGCAAATAATTTAAAGGGCCCTAAATGACTCACAGTGAAGGAAGTGAGCAAGCATCTGCATGAATGTACATTTTACACAAATAAATCAGAATATCTTAATTAAGCTGGGCTTTAGTGGCAATGTCATGGTCGTGGGGTTTGTTGCTGCCTCGGGACCTAAACAACTTACCATCACTGAAGAAAGCAGGCATTCTGCTTTATATAAAAGAATTCTACAGGAGAATACCAGGCCATCTGTCCATCAGCTGAAGCTGAAGTGCAATTTGGTCATGTGGCAAGACAATGATTCCAAATACACAAGAAAGTCTACAAGAAAATGGATGAAGAATAGAAAAATCAATGTTTTGAAATGACCAAGTCAAACCCCCAGACCTAAAACACCAAGAATGGGGAGACCTATACTAAGCAATGTTATGATGGCACCTGGAATGAGATGTTCTTGCTGGGACACACTCAAAATTACCTTAGCTTTATTGTTTACAAACTTCCTTCACATAGATGTGTGAGTCGAATTACAAGAACCATTGGCTTTCAGTTACTTAAGCTAAATTGATTCAATTGATTGCTATTGCTTAAACAGGGATGCTGGAGGTTGCTTTTGATATTTGTACACTCAGACTCCCTTTATACAACTAGGTAATTCCTCCAATTCAGTAACATTCTTGTACGACAAACCAAAATTGATGTCACAAATATTCTTAACACATGCCTAGTACCCCATTGTAACCAATATGATGTTGTGTTCCACCAACTGATCATTAATATATGTGCTGATTGGTTGCTATGGGTAACTAGAATTGGAGCAAACTTCACACCTGTTAATACATTACCCCTATAGTTTCCAAATAGATATCTATTGTTTCTAGGCAGCAAAGACAAACACAATCACACACACACACAAACACACTCTCATTATAAAGTCTGTGCTTCCTTGTCATAACACAACAAATGTTTACAAGTCTTATGTTAGCCTTTAAAGGGTACCTAAAATAATTCTCCATGTTTACAATGACTGACCAATGTCAGTCCCCAGATAATTCAGAGAACATTCTAAAAAAGACACTGTCGGTGTTGTGTTGTACCATTCTTCTTTCAACTAATCCACATGCACATAACCCACCAAAGTATATATGGGGCTAATTCACTAAAGCGCGAAGTGCCTAACACTAGCGCAAATTCGCCAGCGTGACGTCATTTTGTAACTTCTGTGATTTACTAACGGCCGCTGGCATAAATTTGCTAGCGAAGTGGACCTACTCTAGCACTACTTCGCACCCTTACGCCAGGCGAAGTTGTGCTATGGTGTAACGTTACCTCTTGTGCCATAGTGCAACTTCGTCTGGCGTAAGGGTGCGAAGTAGCACTAGAGTAGGTCCACTTCGCAAGCGAATTTACGCCAGCGCCCATTAGTAAATCACAGAAGTTACGAAATGACGTCACGCTGGCGAATTTTTGCTAGCGTTAGGCACTTTGCTCTTTAGTGAATTTGCCCCATAATGTTTTCATAATGTCAAAAACAAAATAATCTTACTTTTCTGATATATTATATATATATATGCTACACTCCCTTATAAGCTTGTCATGGTCAAATCAGATAATTAAAATGTGTGCCCAGTATTGTGACCATTCTTAAAAATGTGACTATAAAACATAGATTTAAAGGGATACTGTCATGGGGGAAAAATTTTTTTTTCAAGATGAATCAGTTAATAGTGCTGCTCCAGCAGAATTCTGTACTGAAATCCATGTCTCAAAAGAGCCGATATCCAAAAAAAACCCTCATCAAGTCCATTTTAAAAAAAATGTTTCTTGCTTTCTTTCTTGCTTTGGTGATCCAAATTGAGGAACAGAATCGTATCCAGAAACCCCAGGTCCCAAGCATTCCAGATAATGCAGTATACAGTTAGATATAAGATTAAACTGCCTTTATTTATAACTATGCACCTAAAATATTATAAACATGCAGTAACCAAATCAATATGCTAACATTTACATCATTCCTGTATCACCAGAAGAATTGTATGTATGTTATGTATGAATGTATTATGAGCACAAACATTTTTTAAAATCACCATTACTACTACATTTTATTTATTGTAATTGTACATCTCCTTTGAGAAATGTCTGATGAATATGAAGAATATAGATCTGTGCTAAACATGATTTATTATACTGAATATTGTGGTGCACTGTGTGTGGCAAAGTTTCTTGTGATTTGCTTGTTTACTTTGAGGCCTGTAATCAGAAAAAAATCCCAGAAACAAATAAAGACCTGAACACATAAAAAAGAATAACTTATGTGCAGATTTATCAAAGTTCAAATTTTGAATTCATGTGAATTTTCTTTACTTCTAATAAATTTGAATATACTCACAACTCGTATGGGAGGTTATTGCAGAAAAATTTGAATGTCTAATATTCGATTGAATAGTCCAGACCTAAAAATTCTTTCCAATTTTTCTTTTTAATGAAATTTTTTTTCAGATACATCTTAAAAAATAGCATATTTGTTAAAGTAATACAGTAATGATGGCAATTTGGCATCTTAGAAAAGGAGCCTATAACATTCTTCTTATTAATATACAAATTGCGATACAATCATGTTAGGTCTTTTGTGTTGAACCGGTATAAATCTGAGCAATAGAAGCTGGTTTTGCTCCTTCTGTAGTGGTTGTTATCTTGTGTCATCTGTGTACTGAGCATAAATTAAGAAAAGGAAGATAGGAAGAAGAAACAAGGGGGGGGGGAGAAGAAGGGAGGGATGAGGGTATAGGTGATTCCCATCACAGCTTTCAGGGTCTGTCACTTTGTTATAATGGTACATAACTTTTCTATATCTCAGATGATGAGACGGGGGGGGGATCCAGCCCCGGAGCAGGTTATTTACTTGAAAAATCTAATCCAATTCTAATCTAATTTGAAACACAAAACAAGTTTCCCTCTGAAAAAACAACTTGAATGTCAGGAAGGCAATTAACATATTCAAATGGCTCAATGGACCTGTGCCATTGACTTGTAAATTAACTCAGCAGGTTTAGGTAGTGAATAGTGATGGGCTTCGCTTTGCCAAAAAAATGTCAAAACTGTGAAAAAATTTGCGAAACTGTGAAAAATTTGTGAAGTCAATAGACGTCAAAATTATTTTGACGCAAGACAACTAATACACGAGCAACAATTTTTACATGTGCAACTTTTTTGTCCAAATACATTAGTCAATGGGTGCCAAAATTATTTTGACGTGCGAAAAATTTTACACAAACAACTTTTTTTATCACAGCTCATTTTTTCGTTGTCGAATTTTTGCAGCAGTTTTGTGAAACAATTCACAGGTGGGGAAATTCAGAAATTCGCCCCATCACTAGTAGAGAATATTTGAATTAGACCTGTTTCCATGGTCGAGGTGTGATACATCTCACATTCGAATTTACATTAAAATTTGAATGTGTGAATTTTTAAACTTGAAAATTCGGCTTGACCATTGACCCTTGATAAATCTGCCTCTTAGAGTACCCCAACTGATGGGTTGAATAGTAACTTGCAAAAAGCTCAGTTGCATCTAAGTAGTAGGTAGATTTTACTGTCGTATTGCAGTTAAAACACTTGAGTTACTGTACTTCACAAATGTTTGACTGTGAGTGTTCATGCCACTGAAATGACAGACATTTATAAATGCAAGTGCAAAGTGTTAGGAGTAAAAACTTGTGCAAATAGCCATTCTTGTTTACACACAATATAATGTTTACCTAGAATTCCAATGTAGTTTACACAGTAACTTGTTTGCTATATAGATTGCTATACAGTTACTGCAGCACTTTTTTTATTATTCACTGTAGTTAAAAATTCCATAATTTCCAGCACATAATCCATCAAAGTGTGCTGAACCAGTGCATTGACATGAGTTGCAGAGATAGTAGACCTAAGTACCTTTGTGAATCATACTTCAGTTATTGCAATGTTGCCCATGATTTTGCACTGAGCTTGCATTCTTCAATGAGCATTCAAGTCTGCTTAACAAATCTACTTACCTTGAGTAGAGGCACACAATGCTATTTGGGGGAGATTAGTCACCCAGCGACAAATCGCATCTTCTTCGGGCGACTAATCTCTCCATAATGCCTTCCCGCATTGCAGGGAGATTAGTCGGAAACTGAAGCACTCCGAATGCCATCCCGCCGGAGATTTAGATTCTAGCCAGCGGGAAGGCATTGCGGGGAGGCATTGAATAAGAGGCGATTTGTTGACTAATCTCCCCCAAATAGCATTGTGTGCCTCTACCCTTAGGACTATACTGTCTCTACATTCTTATAGTATGAAAATAAATCCAGCAAGGCTTGATAAAGGGCTGGAATAGCCCAAAACGTTTTGCTGGTGGTACGAATAAACAATTGAATCACATATCAGAGTGCTGCTGGATTTATTTGTCTATTTTTTTATTTTATATACTGTGGACATATTCCTTGGCAGAGAGGAACACAGCTGTGCACCCGACCCTTCAAAAGGCGATTTAGTGTAAGTGTGGCACCACTATTGACTTGAGTCTCTACATTCTTATGTTACTTACTAATTTGCGTTCTATAGAACTGGATCGATATGAGCTGGATACCAAAAACTGAATAAATAATAGTTTTTATGCAGATATGTGGTATTGTGTTACATAAAACATAAATATGCAGTGAAAGTAGTTCTATATGTGTCTGTACTATGAGTATCTATACACATAGTAAACACATACCCCCCATATGTAATAAAAGGCACTAAGTTTGCCTAGGAGCAGTAACTAGTGATGGGCGAATTTATTCGCCAGGCGCGAACTCACGGTGAATTTGCACGATTCGCCGCCAGTGAATACATTCGCGAAACGCCCGTGAAAATTTGTGGCAAAAATTCGCCGGCGTCAAAAAAAATTTCCGAAAAAACGGACGCTGGCGTCAAAAATGGGTGCCGGCGTCAAAAACGAGACGCCGGCACGGTTTCGCAAATTTTTCACCGTTTCGCCCATCACTAGCAGTAACCCATAGCACCAATGAGATGTTTGCTTTTAAACAGGGGATCAGTAAACGCTACCCACTGATTGGTTGCTATTGGTTACTGCTCCTGAACAAACGTAATGCTTTTTATTACATAACCCCATAGTATATAAATCCTTCTATTTCTATATCAAATTTTTTTTCTTCACTCAGTATACTTTGAGAAATGCAACTATCCCCATCATTATTTAAATGACAAATAAAAACGATTAAGTCTTATAAGGGAACAGATTTTGAACGGGTCACTTACCCTCCCAGCGCTCATCACAGACAGTAAATAGGATTGTTTTGTTGGCTAGTTCTGGAAACACACTGCTGCACTCCATAACAATAGCCTGAGGAATCATTATAACACAGGATACAATCCAAATAATAACGATGCTCTGTTGCGCTCTTTTGGCAGTACTTTTAAACATTAATGGATGACAAATTGCATACCATCTATCCAGGGCGATGCAACTGAGGGTTAGCACAGAAACCGACACAGACACAGTCTAAAGAGTAGATTAAAACAGAAGTTAGAAACCTCTCAAAATATCTATTTTTTGCAACCTACAGTATTAGGTTCATCTATACAAAGGAAATATTGAAAGCATAATTATTCTATGTGAGTGAGTGTCTATTTTCACTCATACTTCAGCACCATGTCACATACTTTATTAATAATAATAATAGAGTTCAGTAGTTATATTTAATGTAAAATAATCTTTAGAATCATTGTTTTCCTTTGTGCTACTTTATCATGTTCAAAAAACAGATAGAAGGTGGATTGTGAAACCAATATATAAAAAGTACAATTTATTGCTTATATCATTTCTAAACACTGGCCGGCCAGGAAGCACAATGAATAATTTAAGAATAAATATACATAAAATCAATAATAATAATATAGTGGCTATAAACTGACTGTGTTCCTTATTTGATGTAATATGCCTTTAATGTTGAATATGTCTATGTTCCCTTTAAGATTAGGGTATTTAAAGTGAGAAACAGCATCCGGTCTTTAGCTGCTTGAGAAAGCCCTAGTGTGGCGAAATGCGTACCCAGATGGGATCACTCCTTGGTCTGGACTTTTATTCCTGTATGCTTTTTATTCAAACAACGAAAAAATCGTGAAAATTTGTCATCTGCTAGCTTTCCGTGATCCGCTAGTTCGTGAAATCATGAAATCGGTGAAGCAGCGGGAGATCGTGAAAAGAGATCGTAGTTTGCGTTCCGCTGTGGAGCGCACGCGCTTAAAAAGACGGTGCACCATCTTGGATCCTCGTGAGAAGGACATCTACAGAGAAGCGAATTTGTGAAACAGGCTTGAGGCTGCTCAGAGTTCAAACCAGGCTGTGCCCTTGAGAAATTCTGGAACTTTAAATCTGGTGAGATCATTCCAACTTCTTTTTGGGGGTCTTCTACAGTTGGCAAGGAGGAGGGAGTGGGGGACGCCCCAATACATCCCTTTGAAAAAATCTGCTCTCTATATTTAGCCACTCATCGATATGCCTGTTAAATTTACTCAGTAAAGCACTCTGCATATCTCATTGCTTCACAATATTGGGAAATTCTTGGCCATAATCCCAACTGAAATAACTTTTCTGTCTTGCTGAACTACAACTCACAACCTTTTTCTTATCCTTTAAATTACAAGCATACACCAAAACCAAGGAACAGTTATTAGAATTTTCTTTACAGGAAAAGTGATTACCCACCTGAATTGAATAAATTATCGGTTTTATGTATATTTATTCTTAAATTATTCCTGGCCAGCCAGTGTTTTAGAAATTATATAAGCAATAAATTGTACTTTTTATATATTGGTTTCACAATCCACCTTCTATCTGTGTTTTGTATATTGAATTTTATCCCCAATAGGATCTTGGGGATTGAAGGTGTGCAGTCTTGACCAGTATAATACCTTTCCCCTTTCTGTCACAAGACTCTTATTTGTTACTACTTTATCATATTATTGTTTGTTTTATAGATAATGTTTCCATGTATGCAAACAGCAATGTCATTAATTAGACATTAATTTTAATGAAGATGAATAAGCTAGGCTTGATTTTGGTTGTGGGGCAAGTGACACTGTTTTGGACATGAACTTAAATCCAGTTATGTCAATAAACTAAGAATGATAAGAAAATAAAGTAAATTTGCATTTTTGGTTAGCTTGCCCTGAAGCAGTGTTTCTAGCGCCTCCCCCATTCAGCAATGTAGTTCTGGGGCGTATACTGGGTACAGTATGCACCCCTTACAAAACAACAAAAATAGCAAAGATGGTATAACATAGACAACCTCGATTTTTGTCAATAACTGTCTCTGGAAGCTGCACAGAATTATTTAAAAACCATATTTAAAATCTGCAGCATTGAGTGAACCTCTTTGTTGTATAGCACTTAAATCCCATTGCACACACATTGCGAAGAAGTGCTATAAATTAAAGAGCATTGGTATAAGACCACATTTCTGAGTCAGGAGTTACCTGCTAACTAATGTTCATATTAAGAAGAAAAGTCCATGTTTGTTTAATTTTATGCATTCTGACCCTGAAACATTAAACAGACATAGTCCCCTTTATGTCTAGTCCAATTTCTGGATTAATAGCATTTCCATGCCCATTTTGTGGAATACATCTGTAATGTTTGGGACCTGGAGTTTTTCAGATAAGGGGTCATTTGGTTATTTGGGGCACCTTTCCATAAGCTACTAAAAACATTAAAAAACAAAATAAGATGCAACTAACTTGGATCTATGCTAACTTAGTTACTATTAGGCAAAATTAATAGTTTTTTCTAATTATAAATTAACAGGAAATTAGTAGAAAAAATAAGAATAACCTTCTTAAATGGGACTGTATATAAGATAAGATTCCCATGTTATGGATCTTTCCCAGTTTCAAGGTTATAGATCCCATACCTGCACAGTTTCATATTTTGCTGTTTCATTGCCAATTTGTTGATTGTAACATACAGTATAAATAATAACATCTTACTCTTCCAATGTATGTAACCTATATGAAACCCAATGTAAGGTAACTGTACCTGTAAGTAAGGAATAACCTTGCAGAGAGTCTTCCCAAAGAACCATGTCTCTGTAATATCAACTAGCAGAGTTGCAGGAAGACAAATGATTGTAACGAGCACATCAGCAAGTGAGAGGTTGACGATGAAATAGTTGGTGACTGTTCTCATGTGATGGTTCTTCCATACTGCAACACAAACTAAAATATATATACACATCAATATAACATGATACTGTTCTTTCCTAGGATTAATTACACACATAACATCTTACATGATTTAAGATAAAAAGCAATTATATTATGCTCACTTTTGCTTAGAGCTGTGCCCCAGAACATCAGACATAAACAATAAAATAAAATAAAATACCTTTGTGAATCTGGAGAGTGTCAGGGTGTAACTGGGGGATTGGCCCATATGGTCTTGGTTTTGGGAAATAGAAATGTTGGTTGGTCTGTGACCATGAAATTCAACACAGTGAGAAACACAAAGTCACATTGCCCCATGCATTTTATAGAGAAATCAACAGTGACAAAAGCCACTGACATTAGCCCCACAACACGAGTTGTGTATGTATGTATAACTTTATTTGTAACATGCCGCAGCACCGTAGCACCATACAATGCATAAAAGTACAATATAAATAAAAGAACAATATATATAAAAGTACACACAGGGTGGACAAGTCAGACAATAAATACAATAAATATACATAGTACACAGAGTTCATATAAGGAAGAGAAAGGAGGTCCCTGCCCTGTAGAGCTTACAGTCTAAGTAGGTGGGTGGCTAACATACAGTCACAAATTGGAGGGGAAAAAGTCCACAAGGTAAAGGCAGTGTCCAATAGGTACCAGGACTAGACTAATGTTCTAGTGCTCCAAAAGGCAGACTCTTAGTTTTTCTTGAAGAGATTGAGAGAGCACTCCTTACAGAAGATTTCAGGGATGGAATTTCAGAGGTAAGGAGCAACAAGATAGAAAAGTTTGAGACGAGAGGTGGCAGTGGATGTGGATAGTGTGAAAAGAATGTGGCTCTGAGAGGAACAGAGAAGATGGCCAGGAACATACAGCAAGATAAGTGAAGAAATGTAGTGAGGAGCAGAGGAGTGAAGGGCTTTAAATATTTGCAGAAAGATTTGCTAAGGATATGCTATCCTTTGCTTAACAGGTAACCATGCTAAAAAATTTTTAGGATTGGACAGATTCCCTCTTGAGAGGGAGAATGAGGATCCTGTAGACTGATTGGAGAGGAGAGAGGTGGGAGTCAGGAAGATCAGTAAGAAGGAGATTGCAATAGTCTAAACGGGATAGGATGAGGGCATGAATTAGTGTTTTGGCTGTTGTTTGTGAAAGAAAGGGGCATATCCTGGCTATATTGCAAGATATGGCAAGTTTTGGTAGTAGTAGTATAAATATCATTAGAGAAGGAGAGAGACTGACCAAAGATGACCCCCAAGCAGCATGCTGAATTAACAGGATCATGACTTTTGGGGCATGCACAGTTGTTGCTCCAACTGCGCATGCGCCAATACGGCACTTACTTCCCGAAGATTACGGAAGAGAAGAAGATAGCTGTCGCGAACTCCACTGGACAGAATCTGCACGAGGGGTAAGTAAAGAGTTAGGGATATTGAGCAAAGGTATCACATAGGCTGGGGGGGGGAGCAGGGAGGGGGTCGATGTAGGGTAAGGGAGTAGGGGATTTTAGTAGCAAGGGTTTACTTCTCCTTTAAACATTTCTGGACAACTATCTTCCAAACAATTAATAAATTGAAGGGTCTGAACTTGAAACCTGATCCATCTTTGGGTCTACTCTCTATTTTACCTGGCTCGGCTCCTAGATACAAAAAATCTCTTATTAGATGTTGTCTTAGTGCCGCCAGATCAGTAATACCTCGACACTGGTGATTCACCACACCTCCCACTATCATGGAATGGTTGGCAGAAATGGGATTCATCATGCGAATGGAAGAACTCCTCAGTTTTGCTCACGGAAAACAAGACTCATTTTTGGTCCCCTTGGGTAATATTTTTAGAATCTTAATCACATACTCATTAACAAATGAACCAGGAGCATATCTATGGTTTTAAATTTCCAGTACAGCAATAAGGATAATTTTACTAATATATTACAAACGTTTACTGTTATATGGTATGATCACCAGGGAACGACTGAGCACCTTCTTCGTATTCTTTTTTTATTTCTTTTACTGTTTCTTCTCTTATTTTAGCTCATTAATGTTAAAGGTACTATTTCAATACATCTATTGTACAAATAAGTATCTGCATTAAGCATACTTAATAGCCTGAACCTATACCTTTGCATATTAGCTGCATTTAGAACTTTAAAGCATATATGACAGTGTCATTGTTAGCAGTACTTTGGACTCCTTTCCTTTTCTCTCTGACTACCTATTGTAAAAGAAAATTTCTTTCTTTGGTTAAATAAAGAATATATAAAAAAAATGTATTTATTCACCAATGAACTCCTCTTTTTGCCAGGGACATTCATTACAAAACTGCTAAATTTTCAGTCCATGTGTCAATGCCAGGACAAAGTATTTTTCCTGTTTTACGTAACAGGCTTCAGGCAAAGCTCATGTGACAAGTTCAGTAAAACAGTGTTTTGGATGGCTGTAATAAAGCCTTACTAAAGCTGCTCGCAGAGTGATATCATATGTTTATTTCAGTACAATGGGCACATTGGCTGCTTCAGACATCACGTCACAAAGACATTGCAATGTAAATGGTATTACAATATTATGATGATGGTGATGCATTTTTTATGCAACACCATGTAATAAGTAATTACAACTCTCCCATGTCAGCCTATCCAAAGTTGTTATTTACCTATAATAATGCTTCTAGTCTAGACAAGCTATGGCAGATGCAGTATGGCTACCTGTCAAATAAGAAAATAAATTAATCCACTGATAATGGTGCAAAATAGAGGGTAACTGTAAACAATCAAGGAAAAAATATACATATATATATAAGAAAAGACTCCTAAAGAAAGGCAAAATCCAAAAAAGACCTCTCAGGACATAGGTCAAAATATATATCACAGAATATCAGTATATATACACAACTTGATTTTTCTTTTCAATTGTTTTTTATTAGCATTTTAAAAAACAGAAAGAACAAAGAGCAGCAAAGCAATAGCTTAGCATAACATTAGCCAATTACATAATAATAAGAAATATTATGTAGCAATTCATTGTTAACAAAACATCAAGGAAGGACATTAACAAAATTCATCAAAGAAAAACAAAATTAAATAAAATAAAATAAGATAAAGTCTTCCTCTCTATCAACAAACATAACAAAATAATTACCCAAATAAATAACAAAATTATCACATCTTCAATCAATCAATCTTAGACTTACAATGAGCCAAAGAAGAGGAGTTTTCATGTATACATGAATTTTTCTAATGTAAATTTTATCTTCAGACTTAAGAAAATTTTCTCTAAGACCTAAATTACCATACCTAAAACCAATTGCTTCATCAATGCAGAGAGATTTCAGGTAGGACAAGATGACCTTTAAGTCTGGGGAAGTGTCTTGGATCCAATATAAAAAGATGGATTTACAAGTAGCGGCTATGACCAGATGAACAGAATTTTTACACAACTTGATTTTTAAAACAGCGTATATTCATAAATAAAAAAAATACATAAAAAAGCAATAGATATTTAAATATTTAATGTAGAGTTTTCACATGAAAACTATTTTGTTATTACGTCTATTCCACCTGCCACATACAGTATGAATAGAAATGTTGGAAGAAATGATAGAGCAGAAGGTTTTGCTAATTAAAATAAACATGATGGAAGGTGAATACTATTTGTCAGTTGCCTTACTCTAATAATGCAGCTTAGAGAGCTCAATCATGCATTGCTGTAATTGCTTCCTCTGTATCAACTATAATTTAAGGCCATATGGAGAGTGAAATGGTTATGAGAAAATAACTTATTTATGTGGTTAATAATAAAAATGGTTTCATTGCATTGAGGCAGATAGTATTTTTCCCTAACCCCTCACTTTGGAAGTTACTAATGCTCAGTAGCTTGTTGGAAATATGTTATCAATTTAGTATATTTCTTCCACTAATAATTTTGTTAATTATCCACCTGAAATAACAACTAACTGCCACAACACTTTTTTCCTCCAGGTGATCTGTGCCATGCCCAGATTTTTGTACTACTCCCAAAATCATGCATAGTGCATTGCCCTGTGGTGGAGAATATCTGAGATGCATGCACTGAAGTGTCCTGCAGAAAGAGGAGGACATCTACACTACAGAAATGTAGACATTGGAAGGGTATAACACTACTTAGGGGTTTTGGCAGTGGGAAATAGTAAAGCAGATCTATATATTGGTACAAAATAATGGACACTTGTGTTGTATTGATATGCGAGTCAACAAAAATTTGACCCACACTTGTCCCTTACCCACAACCTCCTAATCCGCATCAGACCCGAACCTGCCTGGCCCTTTTTATTTATGGGTTTGCGCATAACACACTCACCTCTGATGTCACAAAAGGGGGCTGACAGGGCAGGCACATCTTCCAGGCTGGAAGAAGAAGCTGGCAGAAAAGTCCCAGGTGGGTAGAACAGAAGGGAGAGCTCAACCTAAACCTGTCTACCACCCGTTTGCAAACTGTGTACAGGAGTTGGGCCAAACCCATCCAACCCATGGGTATTGGGCCATCCTACACATCACTATTGTGTTGGCCCTTTTTTGCTCTTTAAAGGTAACATAAACCAAAATGATGATATTGCTAGGAGTGCTCTTCTGTTCTGCCAACCGTGCTTCATAAGAAAATAATTTCAAAAGAAGATATAAGTATAAATGCAGTTCATATTGCAAAGGAAATTCTCTGCTATTCTACTAGTTGTTTCAAGTCAACAAAAAGCTGTTATTAAGTACTAAGGTGACATATTTGCTATTATGCCTATAGCTTTCTCTAACTACACAATAGAGGGACAATGGGGCTGATTTACTAAAGGGCGAATTGTTGTTGCGACCACTTCACCAGACGCAAATTTGTTACCACTACACTAATTCACTAAAATGCAAAGTTGCTTCCTGGGCGCCGAAAGCTGGTGACTTTTCGCAATTGATACTTCTTCAGTGCGAGCATTTCATAGCGGAGATTCGCTAGCGTTTGTTTATGCCTAGTGAAAAGTCACTAGTGATCTTACACTTATGTCAATTTGAATAGGGCGGGTACATTAAAGTTGTATGGACATCTATATTAGAGATGTTGGTGCAAATGCTTGAAGTGGCCACTTTTTATTACAAATGTCCAAGGAACCTGAATAAAGACAAAAGAGATCATATAATGCCCTACACATGAGCCCACGGTAAAATGAATGATCCATGGCCCTCAAATGTCTGGGGAAAAATATTAACCCAAAACAAGTTCAAGTTAGGACTTTTGCAGGCAATCCCACTTAAAAAAAGGAAAAGTCGGTAACGTTCAGTAAAAGCCACACTTTAGTGAATTTGCAGAGCAATGACCATTCGCGAAAAGTTGCCTGGCCATAGAGTGTGAACAAACACTAGTATCGATCTCTTTCACTAGTCATCTGTGCCTGTTAGATAATTGCCGATGTACCTGCAAATTGGATTTTAAGTGAATTTACACTTCGCCCTTTAGTATATCTGCGCCAATGTTTGCTGCTAGTTAGAAGATGTACTGTAGCAATTAATAAGGAGCAGCAACAAATTTAAGAAGCAGCAGTGGTGACAAAAGCCAAGAGAAAGCAATATTATGCAGGGTCAAAGAGAAGGAAAATCTTGCAGCACTTGAGGGTGCTAAATGTTAGGCACCTTCAAGTAATTGTATTGACTTACTTGAAACCCCGGGCCGGTGTTCCTATCAGCAGAAAACTGCACCAGCCCAGGGTTATACCAGTGAGCACCACTGATCGATTCAAATTTCCCGGGGCAAACACATGCGCAGTTGAATGAAATAGTCGACTTTTTAGTTTGAGTTCAGCTTTTCATTCTACTGTGCATGCACAGCAGCGTGAAGAAGGAGGAAGGTGGCAGAAGAACGCTTCATGGTGCTCCTTGGTATAACCCCGGGCTGATGCAGTTTTCTGCTGATAGGAACACAGGCTCGTGGTTTCAGGTAAGTCAATACAATCACTTGGGGGTGCCTAACATTTGGTACCCCCAAGTGCTGCAAGACTTTCCTTCTCCTTTAAGAGAGCAACTGGCATAAATATAAAGTTCAGGTATGAAATATAAAACAGGGTAAAACAACTGTGAAACCACTTAAAGGGAATTATATGGAAACTGGATTTCAAGTATGAAATATAAGTAGAATAATGATATAACCACTCAAAGTGAATTATATGGAAACTGGATTTCAAGTATGACATTTAATACGGGTACAGGAATAGTGAAACCACTCAAAGCGAAGTACAGTATATGGAAACTAGATATCAAGTATGAAATATAACAAGGTGTATAAGAATGGTAACACTCAAAGATAATTATATGGACACTCATAATTGTTAAAAAATATTTTAATTAGTTGATATCCCAGCCAAGAAATAAGTGCATAATGATCATTCATAAATGACATGCACCATAGATATCAACACCATAGATATAAACACCAAAGCAGTAGACTTTGCTGAGGTTTTTTGTTGAGGCAAAATCAAACCAGTTAATTAATATACAATTTACTTACTGATGATACTAGACTAGTTACCTTCTTGGATAGTTTAAGAATTGTGCAGACTTCTCTGATTAGGTACAGTGTCTCTTGTAGCTTCTGCATTGTTATTTTGTCTATGTTGCCCCAAGCAACAATATCTTGGTCTAGTGGGTATTATTATGTTTTTCTATGTTTATTGTGTCATTGAGTTCTTATGCCGAGACACGCTTCAATTACATCATGTAAATTTAGAAATTGCTACTTTTCTACTCTTTCCCTCTAAATAACAATATCTGCTGTATCTATTACTTTTTGCAAATACAGGCTATTCCAAAGGAATTTTAGACTGACCCATAAAAGAAACAAAAAAACATTAACACAGCAAGAATCATGAGCTCCTATCCAAAAATAATCATATGACTTATGGACTAATTTATTGAAACAGGTATGTTATTGGATACAACTTTTGAAATTAAGCATAACAAACGTGGTGTAAAGGTGATACCTTTATTGACTAACTAGGATGACAATCACATCAAGCTTTCTGAGCATTTTGGCTAAAAGCAAAAGGATTATTACCTAGGGAGTAAATCCTCTGATCTTCATTATTCTAGAGATCTAATTGGTTGTAACTGCACTTGTATGTAAATTGTAAATAAAAAAAATTGCACAAACAAAAAATTTCACAATGTACTATTCTTCATCAAACAGTTATTGCATTGCAAATTTTAATTGCACACTTTTAAGGCATGCTTGACTGCGGTGTAAAAAATGTTTTGGAGCAAAAAATTTTTTTAGTAATACGTTTTATTACATTCATTGTGTACTGGGGCAAATACAATTTGTGATATTTCTTCCACTGGTGGAAGTGGTTAATAAACAGCTTCTGGGTTTGAAAAAGCTATATTAAATTCATGCAAGAAACATTTTCACATTGTGAAACAAGGATAATAAAATGCTATGACATGTCCAAACATTTGGCCAGCTGTAGGTGTTAAAATAATGAGATAGTAGAGAGAAGTGGCTCCAATATTTTGCGTTAACTTCTTTCACAGCATATCCCAATAACAAACAGATTGTCTGCTGGCCATACACAGCTTGATCTTCTCGCTTGGTGAGGTTGTCATACCAGTAGATATGGGTCCTATTTGACCACAATATGTTGGATTAGGCTGATCTGGATCATCCCATGGGTTCTATGGAGATTTATTGGACGAGGACCCCATCAATTTTCTGATGGGTTACTTGTCCAACAGGTTGTTTAAACCTGCATGACTAATATCTGGCCAACTTATAGTCAGATATGTCAGATAGAGGACAGTTAAGGTGTATTTTCAATCCAACTAAATGCACTGTGAGCTCATAGAAAAGGTAATTGTATACATTGCCAAGTTACTGTGGCTAGCACTAAACCTCTGCTACAGAGAAAAAGAAATGCCTGTTGATGCAGTTGACTTCTATGCATAATAACAACCTCAGAAATTCATTAAGATCTGAGCAACCTGGGAAGAAATGTTTAGTACTAATAAAATGGTTCAAATCCCATAGCTGCAAGTGCTGGAGCCTAAAGGGGCATATAATTTCACCCCTCTGGACACATCTACAGAGCACAGCCTTCTGCTTTAAGCCTGCCATAGGCAGGCGCAGTGTCGGACTGGGACACCAGGGGCCCACCAAAAACCCTTAGACCAGGGGCCCACCCAAAAACCTTTAGACCAGGGTCCCACTCTAAGTATTATTTTCTTCCTCTGCTCACTCAAACTCTATTCTCCTAGTCTCTTTTCTTTACATACTATAACCTATTATTCCATCGATTTAGCCTCTATATTCTCATAGAAATAGGGAATGGCCATGAAATAAGCCAAATGTTTAGAAGCAGGAGGGCCCACCGGGAGTTTTCCTGGTATCACAGTGGGCCAGTCCGACACTGGGCAGGCTTCTTGTGCCAATTAGTGAATTACACACAAGTTAGGAGGCATCTCAGGGAACACTCATACTGTCCTCAGTCCACTCCCCATGAATACAGTGCTGCCAAATACAGGGAGAAGTGTAGGTCTTATGTGTTAAACACAGGGCACAGAGAAAGTGCTAAAACATTATGCTTTTAGCCATTTTTTTTTCACTTTGCACCCTGCCTTGTTTTTCTTAAAATAGGTGTTAAACATCTTAAACAAATCATTAATAATGTTGCATTTGTGGGTAGCTCTGGTCTGACTTGAATTAATCTCTGTGCTATAAAATGAGTCCAAATAAAACATTATAAAATAATGACTTCAGTATGTTGATGGTTATGGTGTATTTTGGATCACAATTGTGAGAAACTAAAAGGGTTACTATCTTCAGAATAAAATTGGTTTACCCTTTTCCAGCATCCAATAAATAAATGTAGTTTGAGAAAAAATATTTTCATTTGCCTAGGAAAAAAATGAATATCAATTTTTATCTGTTGCTCCACTGTTGCTTGGAGATGCCTATGGCTGATTTTACAATGAGAAATACAGAGCAGTAGAAAGAAATTTATAATGATTAAATATGAACAAGTAATGAATTCTGTAAAGCAAAGAAATCACAAAAATGTGCAGTGCAACATCCTCAAGTTCCTATTTCCTCTACACTACTAGATAGATTACTCAGGTTCTTCTTGTAATGTATAACCATTCCAGCAAGGAAAATAAACCACTTCATTTTACATGGATGCACGGGCCATTCCAAATTATAGATACCAGGCATTAAATCAATCATTTTCTAGTCTAAGCATATGCTAAGTTATTATACAGATTGATTATAATCGATCCCAGTACACATGCATCCATTGACATTACTCAAAGCACAATGCACCTTTGTCCAATATATAGACACTCCTGAACTTCACTACATCAAGTGATAGTCATCATCTGTCTTTTGGGGGCATGGAGATTGCTGAGACCCCAAGGCTTTGGAAGACTAGAGGACCTACGTATCAAATTATCCTCAATAATGCAACCTGGAACAATAAACCAAACTTTTCCTCAAATGATATCTCACACCACCTAGACTAGCACACATATACAGGTGCTTTAGAAAGATTTTTCAACATTATTATCCACCAACCTCAACATTTTGGTACAGTTGACCCTGCCATATCCCTCCTGCACATTTCCCTCCCAGATCTAGAAAAGGGAGAAGCCTTCATCCTGTACCATGCACTGTTCACACTAATTAGGGCATTAATAGTCAGTAAATGGAAGCCTAACTCAGCACCCATGCTTTTGCAAGTCCTCAAGGAAACAGAGTAAAGCATGTTAAAGGAAAAGAGCATCTTGACTTCAATCTGAAAAAGAACTCTTGTAACACTGCACTAGGGATGTAGCGAACTGTTCGCCGGCGAACTAGTTCGCGCGAACTTCGACTGTTCGCGTCCGCCGCAAGTTCGCGAACGTCGCGCGACGTTCGCCAATATGCGTTCGCGTCAAAATCGGTCGCCCATTCGACCATTCGATCGCTAAAATCGAACGATTTTCGTTCGATTCGAACGAAAATCGTTCGATCGAACGATTAAAATCCTTCGATCGTTCGAATCGAACGATTTTCGGATGATCGAAGTTCGCGAACAGTTCGCGAACAGTTCGCAAATTTTGCCGGTGTTCGCGAACGGCGTTCGCGAACACATCGGCGGCGGTTCGCTACATCCCTACACTGCACTCTGTATGGCGATGGACCCAAATACTGGAACTTGGCTGCACAACAATTCAACCAGTTAGGACAACAACGGACTGAACAGCAGAGGAATGTACAAAAGGTATTAAAAGTGCTATCAAATAAAAGGTGTATTTAGAAAGCTGTGTATTTCTCATTGTGTGTTATTTTATGCTGTCCTTCAATGTCCCTTCAATTTCACATTACAAAATCACCATTTTCAGTATTTATATTGGTTTGTCCAACCCTTATAAATACCACAAATAGTTTTTATTAATTTTATTTTACACCGCATTAGACAGGTAGTAAACCTTATAAATATGACCCTAGGTTCACAATATTAGTGAAAACCCAATATCCAGAATTGCTCCACATTATGGGAAAGTCATCTCCCACAGACTAATTTCAATTTTAAAAAATGATTGGGCTTATTAAATGGTTAAAGGATGGTTTTTGTTTTTGCTCGATTTTTTTGAGTCTTTTTTTTTTTTAGTTATTTTATTGATAAATAAGATAAAATCATGGATGGGAGTTTGGTCGAGCTTGGTTTAATAAAATGATAAAATGATAAATTTGAGCTTTAGTAAATAACCCCCTAAATGTATGGTGATCTCAATTATGGAAAGGTCTGGAAAACCACAGGTCCTGAGCATTCTGGATAACAGGTCCCATACCTATATTAAGCTAAGAACTTGCAGGACTTTCAATGTGAGATGACATTTATAGTGTAGGGGCCACTACTGGGTAATCTGCCCTGCAGCTTTAAGGCCCCCATCTTTTTCTTAGAGTGATCTGCCAGGAGAGAATGACACTCCCCTGCTACACTGCACTATAGTGTATGTAGGGAGTGGCCACTTCCTCTTTGGCCTGTGGATGGTGATCCAGCTGGGTGTGCTCAGGGGAGCCTGGGCACAGCTAGGCCCAGAAAGGCCCATGTGCTTTGGAGAAGAAGTCGGGGACCAGGTAACCCCGTGAATGAGGAATAGTTACACTAGGGCAGACTTGTCATAGTCTCTCTAGGAGAGAAAGGCAGAGAGGTGAGAGAGAAAGAGCAGTTGAAGCTCCAACAAGGATTTGCAGTAAGGGAGTAGCTTCCCAGAGGCTCTGCGTGTTGCCTCCAGTCAGGGACCTCAGTGAAGAGGGACTGTAGGGTAGAAGCTGCTTTCCTGACAACTTCCAGGAGGGAATGTGTGTGAATACTGCAAATGCCTAATGGAGACCTTTCCTCTGTGAGAAATGCCTAATGCCTGCAGCTCTGTGTGAGAAATGTGCTATTGCCTCAGCTCCTGCGTGAGTACGAAACCTGTGGTCACTTGCCTCGTGCATAGTTAAATAAACCGTTTTCTGTTTTACTGCAAGAACCTCCTGGCGCCCATCTTTTGTTGTATGCACAGTAGCCTGGGGGATGTAGTTGCACTACACCATAGAGGGAACACTTCCACATAGCGAAGGCCCTGACCCTGTTGTGTGAAGTCGCGTGTAACCCATGCTTCTACTGCTAGCTGGACAGTTTAACTATTTGTGTGCTATGCAGCCCAAATAGGTGTTACAATAGTAAATGTTCATACAATGGTAAATTCATTTTTAAACCAACAATGATTTCAGTCCTACAGATGCAGCAAACTTTCATGTGATATTACACAGGACACATTTTGCACCATTGCACACCTTGGCAGAACAAGCAGTAATCAATTAAAAGGTGTAGATTAACCTTTAATTTAAGTTTATGATATATGATGTAGACAGTGATATTTTGAACCAATCTTGACTGCATTTTTTGTGTATGTTTTTTTTAAAATTTAGCATTTTGTTCAGCAGCTCTCAATTAAAATAACATTTTGCCCTAGCAACTAGGCAATGCCCCCAACAACCAAAGAACATTTTGCAAAGCTGGAAAGGGGCAGAAGAGGAAATTATTTAAAACTATAAAAAATGAAGATCAATTGAAGTATTGCTAAGAATTGGGAATTCTATAATCAGGCCCAGATTTGTGGAAAGGCCACAAAGGCCCAGGCCTAAGGCGCACAAATTAAGGGGCCGCATGTCCCCAGCTGCTTCTAAATTTTTAATGAATATTGTAGAATTGGGAGTGCAGGATTTTTAAATCTCCCAAAACCAAAGAAGTGAGCATGCATAAAGAGGAGCAGAAGTACGTGAGTCGAGTGGTAGTGTGGGGGTGGATTGACTGTCCAAGGCGACTTGGCCTTGGAGTGCCCGACTGCCAAATCTGGGCCTAACTATAATGTACTAAAGGTTAAATGGTGAAAGGTAAGCTACCTCTTTACAGAAATTATTCAAAATAAAGGCACTGCAAACATAATCTTCAGGGGTTATGACGGCTCTTTCCCAATTTACTGAATATTTTATTATTGATTTGTGGCTTGAAATGAAATGTTATGTGCCTATTACAGAATGTGTGTGGCTCTTGTCTTTTGAATCACTGAAGTGGAATGGAGATACTCTGCTGGGTATCCAGGGAACACAGTGACTTATACCCTAAAATTGGAGTGATGGATTAGTTATTCACATTTGTCTAAGAATAGTAACATAGTGGGAAATGTTGTACCACCTGTGCCAAATGTCTACATAAAGGTTGCTTCATCGATGGGTAGCATTTTCCATATTACTAACAAGAGCTGGCTACTCCATTTATGGTCAGAAGGAACACATATCAAAGAGGAATTCTCCAATGAAAATTAGTTTTGCAAGGATGTTAGAACTTTAACTGGAAAGTAAGTAGTATGTTGTTGGCAGTATGTCACATGTATGTTGGCAGTATGGACATCGTTGGCAGAAAAAGGGCTATTCCCTCTGTCTCATTCTGTATTATGTGCAGTATATATAGGTGTATCAATAATTGAGGTTTATTTCAGTCTCAGTATACAAATAAGGGATCTAATATCCAGAATGTTCATAACCTTGTGTTTTCTGGATAAGGGATCTTTCTGTAATATTTTCATACAAATACTTAAAATTAAAAATATAAACATTAAATATACCCAATAGGATTGTTTGCCTGTAGTATGGATTCATTTTATCTTAGTTTGGATCAAGTACAAGGTATTGTTTCCTTTAATAGAGAGAAAAGGGAAATCAGTTTTAAAAATATGAATTATTTGATTAAAACAGAGTCTAGGGAGGTGGCCTTCCTGTAATCTGGAGCTTTCTGAATAAGGGGTCCATACATATATGGGTCCCTTATCCAGAACCCCTTTATCAAAAAAGCTCAGTCAAAATCATTTCCTTCTTCCTGTAAAAATCCAGAACCCCTTTATCAAAAAAGCTCCATCTCCCATAGTCCATTTTAAGCAAATAATTTCCCTTTTCTTGTTATAATATAACAAAACCTTGTACTAAGTCCAAGCTGCATGAAACCATATTGGTGGCAAACCAATCCTATAGGGTTTATTTAATGTTTATATGATTTTTAGTAGATTTAAGACTTTATCCAAAAAAAACCCCTAGGTCCAAAGCATTCCAGGTCATGGGTGCTATACCTGAACAATATACTGGTGTATGTTATTATCAATACACATGGACATTGCCTACCCTCTGACTAACAGAATGACATTTTTGAGGCATATGAATAAGAACATGCATGTGTGGAAGAATATTTTTTACATATATTAAACTTGATTAGCCTTCAATGCTAATGTAGGGATGTGAAAATTTAGACAACCTCACATATTATTGACAGGCACAACCCTAGTAATATGGACGCCTAAATGGGTCCTAATGGGGACCTTGTGTTTTAGCTATGTTTATGTAACCCCTGTAGTTCTCACAGTGTATGCTAGATGGTACTGTGGCATAGTATAAAGGTCCTGGAAACCATGTGTCTGGGTCCATAACTTTAGCCCAACCAAACAGGTTGGAAGGGAATGGGTAGTGGATCCTAGGAGCGGTGGCCCTAGTAAAGTGATAGCATACTCTTTTATAGATCACTCTAGGAGTGATAGACAGGTTATGTTGTTGAGCAGCTCAAGGCTCCGACAAGGAGAAGGAGAGGGATTAAGATCCCTGGGTAAAAATAACCCAGAATAGGGACCAAGTGTTGAGACTAGGGATGATAGGAATTCCTCTAGATTCGTTTTAGGGTGATCCTGAAAACTGGGCAATACCTCTTGACCCGCTGTGTAACCCTCTGCTGATGCATCCCTGGCCCATAGGGATCCAGCCTATAATTGTACTGTGAGTATATGCTGCCTTTATGCTATTTGTGCTTTATGCTCCATTGTGGATATTTGCTACTGTAAATAAATACTGTTTCTTGGTTAAGCATCAAAGAACCTCTGGCGCCCAATTCTTGTGCATTGGTACACAGTTATAGTTACACTACACCATGCTTCCACCCCGTTGAGAGGGCTTACCCCTGAGGAAAGAGGGTCTCATTTGTGGTACCACACCACATGAAAAGTAGCTCCTATTGACCACAGTAGTGTCAATGTACTATAACGCTACACTGATAAAGAGAAAATAAATATAGAGTTTTGAACCAAGTTATAAACGAGGTACATTAGTTAACATGTAAGTACTCCCAAAATATGTTGTCAAAATAATACTGGCTTCTAGTTTATTTACATACTGTGTATTTGCTCGGGTACTTTACACGGCTCAGTATCTTATTAATGATCACATAAGTTCTTAGTGCTGTACTGTGCAGATTAATTTCAAGGATTTTCTAGTTCATTAGAAAATATGCACAAAGAGAACACTAGATGGCTCTGTAATATCACTTTTGTTCTTCTTTCAAGTCCCCTGTGCCTTTCAGATGTCACATTTTTATTCTGGCTACATATTAAGGACCAGATTTGAATAAATCAGTTACTCTGCATTTACCTCAACGTCACCCTGTGAATAATTTACAGTTATCTCGAAAATGATGGAAAATTACTGAGCTCAACTTATAAGGAACACTTTACAAATGACAAAGCCTTAGGCGTTTGCTCAGGATAAGCTAGAAGATCTAAAAAAAAAAACTCAAATTGGATATTGAAATAATTGAAAGTTCATCATCTGAGAAAAGGTCACACGCATGGAAAGAATGCATTTGTTAATTATATCAACATCATGTAATGCTAATAAATAGCCTTACAGAAATCTGTGCATTTTAAAGTTCCTAACTAATGGGATGGAGCTACATGCTCTGAATGTTACTATTTCATTTTACAATATGAATACAATTATATTATTTTCCCTTCTGCAGGAGAGACAAAATATATATTTTATTGTTAAAATATCGAGTCCTAGTCTTTCAAGCTCGTTCTTGCTATCGCTGGCATTTAGCTCAGTTAATATTTCAGTCTGATCCCTACTGATATCATCATAGTGAAATATTGGGTGGCTGCAGAGAGGTCACATGAGTTTGATAGATATCACTGCCTATAAAGACCCAAGGCAATAGTTATGTCCATGAAAAGGATATTAAAGAAACGAACAGTCTGTAACAATGCACAAAGCAAATATTAGATTTTACAGCTATAAAGAGCTGGATTTGAGGGGATCTAAAACCATTTTTTTTACATAATGAAAAAAATAGTTATTGTAAATATCTTTCCATTAAACTTGAATTAACTTTTTTTCATGGAAAGAAAGTTATTTGTAAACATAATTGCATTTCACAGCAACATCTGTCTGGCTATTGATATTTTCTCCGCAACTGGTTCTGACTCATGAAAAGACATATATGTATCTGCTGCATTGTTTCAAGGGTCAGAGAACGGAAATGGATTAACAAACACTGCTTTTAAAACTACTTAACATGTTTAAACTATACAAAATATGTTATTCAAGGTGTCGGTGTTTATATGAATCACTAACTAGGGTTAGCGGGCCACCCACAGCAAGCATTTTGGTTATAATGAACCCAGCCAAAAGGCTGCTGATATTATACCCCATTGTTGCACAAGTAGTTATTGCTTTATATGACGTCTATAAAGACATCAACTAAACACATTTGTGCACAGACTCCAGGCAAAATGATCATTATAATTTTTATCAAGTACTCTGGTATTTATTGTAGAGAAGGTTAATTTATCTATGAATAAGGGGTATGACACATGGTGAAACCCAAGCCCACCACTGCTGCCTCCCCTTCTGCTAAACAGAAAACATGTGACATGAACAAGTGATTGTCAGGCCAAGAGCACTGTTGCATTTCCTATTGAAGTGAAAGTGAGGTTGCACTGGGGGATTCAGATTCATTATTTGATAGGAACAAACATACCAGATTATATAAATTAATAAACATAATAAAAACAATACAACATGGTGGTGGGTATGGTAAAAAGAGGAAGGAACAGGTGCTGAATCAAAAGCAGAAAGTAAAACAGAACAGTCAACAAGTATATAAGAGAAAACATGAAAATAACTAAATACAATCTCAATGTAATTCAACATAGATTTAAATGTAAGATTGTTCTCTAAAATATGTTAAAGAGTCCTGAAACAAATATAAAATGAATTGGGGAATATATAATCCCCTGCAATGTTGAAATCCTCCAGTTTTAGCAGAGTTGCCCATATATTATACTAGGTGGATAGGTCCACCAGTCTGAAAATGTAGAACAATGATTCATTACTAGTGATGGGCGAATTTGTCCTGCTTCGCCTAAAAATTTAGCGTGAAAAATTCACAAAACACGAATTTTGCCGCCCATGTCAATTCTGACGCCGGCGTTAAAGTCAATGGGCGTCCGAATAATGTTGCCGCGCGGAAGTTTTGACACAAGCAACTTTTCCGACGTGCGTCCAAAAATTTTTTATACCAGTCAATTTTCGCATCAGTTTAGCGATTTTATTCGCCATTGGCGAAGCGAGGAAATTTGCTGCAAATTCACGCCTGGCGAATTTATTCGCCCATCACTATTCATTATTATTGTTATTTAAACAGTGTCTATATATTCTACAGCAGTACAGTGATTATACATCATCCCCATCAGTGCCTGGCACAGTGAAGCTAAAACAGGGCTTAATTTACTATACATAAAGCATAAGTGACTGGCTCTACTGCTCAGTCTGACAGTTGACTGCTACTACAAAGTGTAAAGGCAAGCTGCAAAAAAATATATGCAGTTTTATAACATGCTGGTTGCTATGTTCGCAACTGCAGAAAGAATTAGATGTATACATGTATATACCAACATATAAATACTGGATGCCAGTGAAAATCTGCTCAAATAACTGGCATTTTCACACTGCCAGTTGGAAGATGAGTACCACTACAGCATTGTCACTTTCTGGCAAATAACTGCAAGTTTTTACACACTGGCTGCCAGAAAAATCTGTGTATATAACTTTGAAATTATCGTATAAAAGCTCACAGTGGAAGAGATATGTGTCACACTTTGTATTTGTAATTTTCACATACATACTAGCTGCCAGATTAAAGATGGGTACATACAGGTATATCTATGGCATTATTAGCAGTCATCTGGCAGTATAAAGCTGGCAATACAACGATGGCATTACTATATACTAAATGCAAGTATTACTTCAGTATTGTTATAAAGCATTGCTGCCAGTAAAAAGATTAATATATAATTGTGGCAGTGTTGCATGCAAGCTACTATTATAAAGTTGAACATCTAACTATGGCATTACTACATACTGGCTGCCAGTGGCAAGATGGATAAACGACTGTGTCAAATATATAAGTGTATATTATCTGCATGTTTATAACTAAACATATAACGGAAATTAAATACACTGGGTGCCAGAATAAAGCTTTGCATGTAGCTGCAGTATAACACACTCCCTGACAGTTTAAAGAAAGGCATTTATAGCTGTGGCTATTTTGGCTGCTGGAGTAAAATACAGTACAGTGACTGTGGCATTATGACATAATGGATGGCAGCATAAAAGTGGACATATAAATAATGCATGAGTGATGTGAACTGCTGATATTTTATATACCTTGCACCCTCTGGATTACTGTGGATTACATGGATTTGTGTCTGCAGCAATACAGGCATTATATTATATGCATATATTTTAGAAGAATTGTTAAGGATTAGGTGCCAATGTGCCTACAGGTTTGCTGAGTTTATGGACCTGTGGGATTAGTTTGGATTATGTGCCAGTGTGCCTGTATGATAACTGGAGATTATATAGTAATATATCTATATACAGGATTATTGGGGGGATTATGTGCAAGGGTACCTGCACAATTCATGGAGGTTACATTGGTATATATGCACATGGGATTACAGGGGTTACTAAGGATTATCTGTTAATATGGTTAATATGTACATGGGAATGTTAGGTGTTATGTGCCAGGGTACCTGTAAGATTATTGGGAATGATATGATATATGGGATTAATATAGATTATGTATACTTCTGCAGGATTACTAGTGTTTTGGTGTGATTTTATGTATAGAAATACTTGAAATTCACTGGGGGAAAATGCACATATGCCTGTAAAATGACAGGTACAAGAGTTGGTACCTACCAGGTTAGGTACCAAAATGTTTATGGGATTACTGGATATAATATAAATATTTTTGAAACATTACTATGGATTATGTTCCAATGTGCTAGCAAGGTTACTATGAATTACTTACTATATATTTAAGAAATGTTTGAGTTACAGTATTTGCAACTGTTTGCAAGGTTGCTAGAGCTTTTGAATTTGCAGAGCATTATGTGCATACATTACTAGAATTGTTACTGTGAATTATCTATTTAGGATTATAAGAGATTATGATCATATGTATCCACAGGATTACCATGAATTATGTTCATATGTGTGTACAGGATTACTGGTAGCAGTGCCGTGTGCAATCAGTACAACAGGTAGGGCATGATGCAGTGATACCATGATGACCATAAGGCTGTATGGGTGTATAGAACCTGTATGGGACACCAAGTTTTCTGACGGCAGCACAGCTAAGAAAGAGAACTCTGCTGTGGATCTAATGCACCGTAACAGCTTTGATTGGGAGATACAGTTAAATCAAGAAGAAGACTACAGAATTCGGACTGCTCTGCTCTGAAAAGACACTCATTCTCACTCACTTAAGTTATCTTCTCACTTGATACAAGTACAAATTATTCTACCATTGCTTTTTTTTACTATGCATACATATAAAACATAAAATAATCACACACCTTAGAGAGTAGTCAGTCTCTGTTTCACATACCCATAGCATCTGCTTTCTGTACCACAGCACTGTGCCCAGCTGCCCTGAGCATTCCTATCATTTCATGCTGCAGTGGAACATAATGTATTTAGGAAGCCCCACTGCAGAATCATACTATTATCTATTTTATCTGTCCAATACATAGCAATAAATATCCCTAGAAAATATGACGGAATGAACTTGCCTTCGGACTCAAAGCACCTTCTATTGTGCAGGCACCAACATCTTTGTGCCATTATCACTCTCCGATCGATGTAATGCCAAAAGGAAACAGGTAAAACTTCAACAATGTTCCTCTTTACTCCGACATCCCATTGAGCTCAAAGAAAGGATGTCTATGATATGACTTACCTAGTATATTTCCAATAAGAGCAATGATGAAGACTATGATATAGCCAACGATTAGCACCCATTCATATGGTTTTGGGTGCAGATACTCCCTCCAAAGATAGCGAAGAAATTCATCATCATAATCAGCATTTGGATTTAGAAAGGGCTCCTGTGTCCCATTTAGATCTTGTTCGGACCAGTTCCTATAAAGTAGATGATCAAGTTTGGCTCCTTGCATGCTGCTGTTCATCTGACGGCTCCCAGTGCTTCTCTCTGCTGCTGCTAACATTCATGAAGTAATAATTAGAGGGGCATGGATAACTGCAGATTTAGAGCCGAGGCATGAAACACTTTGCCCTGCACACCCTGTGGAACAGCTGGAACAAGTGGAGAGTGGAGGCTGCTAGAGCCCCAGCAGCTTTACATGAAGCACACACACATCCCGGGCAGGCACAACCTTGATTGGGATTTGACATCCTCTCTGCTACCTTGTGAGAACACTCAAGTCACACAAAAGCCCGAACAGCCTTGAGGGTGGGGTTTGCGCCGAGCATGAATCAGCCTCTGCTCCAGGGTCCTAATATTATCAAATAACAGGGACTTGCTGCTCATTCAGTTTCATAAAAATCCATTCAAATGATGGCTTTCTCATGCTCTAGCGTCAGCTAATAATAGAAACTCTAAAATTGTTATCCCATAAATGATATCCCGGCACATGCTGTAACTGTTCTGTTTTTTGGAGCCATTTATTGCCACCTGCTTTCTCTGCTAATTTATTTTTGTCTCCTTTCTTATACTCCCCCCTAGTCTATTGCCCTGGATTTTCAGCTTTTCGCCAAGAGTTACAGTGTATTACACACACATATTATACACAGATATGGAATCCATTAACCGTACACCCACTATTCAGAAACCTTCATTTTTAATTTCAAACAAGTTTTGATTACTTATCAAAAATGACATCCCTTTTCTCTGTAATAATAAAACAGCACCTTGTACTTAGATATAATTAATTCTTATTGGAGGCAAACAATCCTATTGTGTTTATTTAATGTTTATTTATTATTATGTTTATTTAATGTTTACATTCTAAAGTTTATTTTTAGTAGATCCAGTAGATCCAAATTATGGAAAGACCCCTTATCCAGAAAACCCCAGGTCCTGAGCAGTCTGGATAACAGGTCACAGGAACATTCCTTTCAAAAGTTAAATGTTTGAATAGCAGTAAATAAACAGGTACTTTGCTCATGGGAACTCTCCCAATTATCCTGGTGCCCTAAGTAGCCTCATGGGTGTTGTCCGTGTTATACTATCTCAGGGTGGTCTCCCCTTTTCCTGCAAACACATACACCCATAATACTTAGTAATCCTGCATCTGAATAGCCACATAATTCCAAATGATCCTTAAAGTACATGACTCCAGTCAACTTGCAATGCATATGCACACAAACCATAGTATTTCTGTTAATATAGTGAATAAATTACCCCCTCTTGTAAAATATAAGGATTTTATAAATTACTGATGAGTTCCATGACAATATAAAAACACGAGGTCAAAGGCCCAGGTCATGGAACTCCGAAGTAACTTGTAATATCCTCATATTTGCAACAGGGGGAACTTTATTTATTATAATACACAAGTTTCAGTGAGTCGTGTGACAGAAACGACATCACTAAGCTCCGATTATAAACAATGACATCACTAAGCCCCGTTTATTTTTTGACCATGCCTGTTTTTGCAGCCCCCTGACTACCATGTTCATTTTACTAAATTTGGCAGGCTAAGAAAGTTTGAACACATTTCTGTGGTCTTTATGTATTATTACAGTTTTGCTAATGTAAGGGTGAATTGCCCTTTAAGATGCAAGTTACAGTTTCCCCAAGAGACCTACTTATCTTAAATTGTTACAATTGTTTCTTTGCTTATCTTAAATTGTTACAAAAGTATCTAAGTGCACCTGCCACATATTCTGGGCTCTCTGCCAAAAGCCAATTAAGTTTTAGAAACGTATCTTTTTCTGGCTGTTCAGTACAGGAAATCAAAGAGAAAGTCGGGACATTTTAGTAACAATTTGGAACGGCTGGTTGAGCTGTCAAAATCAGAACTTTCCCCACGAAAAACGGGACAGTTGGGAGGTATGCAATTGTATCTATTTTTACTCTTCAGGGGCAAACACAAATGATCCTATAATACTAAAAGTACATATTTTCTTGTGATCCTGCAGACATAGATAATTTCAATCTCCAGTAATCTTGTAGTCACAGTAATCGCACAGAAAAATATACACATAAACTCCAGTAATTCTACATACTACATTGAATGCAGTTCCCAGTAATCCTTCATGAGCATATGCAGATATAGGTGCTCCTGAAGACATATTCACACATAATCCCTTATAATATTTCAGGCAAATTTAGACATAATCCTTTGTAATTGTACAGGAATTCTCACAGATGACTGGCACATTGGCACATAATAAGTAATCCTGCAGACATTTAGCACCCTGAAATAGTATCCTCATCTAGAGAGATCTCTCCTTCTCGGCAAGAGTAGGGGGACCTCCCATTACTGGAACCTTCCTTTTTTGGGGGATAGTAGCGAAACATAACTAGTACAAACTATGGGCCTCATTTTATATACATATAATTTTCTTGGAAAATGTAAAAATTCTCTGTTTCTGTAGTTTCCACCTTGGCCAGTGTGCATACCTCCCAACTGTCCCGATTTTTTCACAGGATAGTCCTGATTTAGACAGCTGAGCTCTCAGTCCCGGATTGCTAGTGAAATGTCCAGAGTTTCTCTTTGATCTCCTGCACTGACGCAAGTTTCTGACATTTAATTTAAAAAGGAGGCTCTAGACATAGAGCCCAGAACACTCAGCACCTACACTTAGATACATTTGTAACTATTTAAAGGAGAACTATTGCAAAAATGAAAATTTGATATAAACGTTGTCATACTGAAATAAGCTACTTTCTAAATACAATCAATTAAATACTCTGCATTGTTTCTTATTGAAACTATTTATTGGATCTAACTGTCAAAGATTATCTGACACCCAACTCCTGCATGAAGACAGAATGTGGAGAAACAAATGCTGAGAGAGAGAGAGATAGTGAAGATAAATAAACTTGATTATTTAAGAAACGGCACAACATTTTTAATTGATTATACTGTATTTAGAAAGCATCTTATTTCAGTGTACTGAAGCTTATATTACATTTTCATTTTCGCTATAGTTCCCCTTTAAGATAAGCAGGTTTCTAGGGAGAACTGAGGTTTTCATCTTAAAGTGCAATTCACCTTTATTAGCAAAACTGTAATAACTGATAAAACATGGCCCTAGAACCCAAGAAATGTGTTCAAACATACTATAACCTGCAAAATTTTGTAAAATGGATTTGGTATTTAGGGGGTGTGGTCATAAAATGGGCACGTTCCAAAAAATGTCACCGCCCTACAGGCAAAAGATCTTTTTGTCCCTCTTTCCATTTTTCAAATGTCAGGAGGTATGCAGTGTTTTGCACCTTCAAGTATATGCTTCGAGAATGGCCCCATGTATTTAATTAGTCTCCCTAAACACAAAAAGTAAAAGTCCACGGAAATTATAGTTTAAGATAAATCAATATCCTGTACAGATTATTCTTAAAGAAATGCTAATCTATTAAACTGTCAAAGCTCAGAGGTTACATGGCTTGTGCGTTGTCATGCGGCCCATAACGAAACGTTTACTATTCCTGTCTTTGGTGTTTCATTCTGGCAGCTCAGTAATCCAGGTGCACATCCTGAACTGTTACAATTTGCTACATTAGTTGTTATATTTCTCAGTAGCATCTGTGGAATATCAGCAACTATTTATATCAATTATAACAGCTGCCTTTAATGAAATCAATGCATCAACTAATGTATCAATCGGTAACCTCCCTCCCAGCCCAGAGCTGCTTTAGAAAGACATAAGAAGGTGGAAAATGAAACTTTACATTTAAAAAAACCTTTGCAAATAGAAAGGGAAAGTAATTGAAAAACGTCTTTATTTCTGGTGAACTAGTGAAAACAACTAAACTGAAAAAAGTGTCTGAAGGTGAACAACCCCATTGAAACCACTGGCTGTACCTTGCACTGGATGCAAAAGTGCAAGGCATGAAGGAAAGAGCAATGCTAAAAAAGATGCAAGGGAGAACTTAACCTGCCGCAAGCAGCTGGCAAATATAATCTTTTTAGGGCCTTGTAATCCCCATTATAAATAGTGGGTAAGCTAGAGGTGTGCAATGGGATGTCCATGTGCCACCCAACTTTAACCCCTGTTACAACACAGGTAGTATGCTCTATTCCAGGATAGAAAAAATACTTTAGACACTAAGGGGCACATTTATCAAGGGTCGAATATCGAGGGTTAATAATCCCTCGAATTTAAATCCTTCGAATTCGTATATCAAATTGGAAGGATTTAGCGCAAATCCTTCGATCGATCGATCGATCAAAGTAAAAATGGTTCGAGCGAACCATAAAATCCTTCAAATCGATACGATTTTAAGCGATCGATCGAAGGATTTTCTTCAATCAAAAAAAGGCTAGAAAAGTGCTGGGGAAGGTCCCCAAAGGCTAACATTGTACCTTGGTAGGTTTAAACTGCCAAAGTATCTAGTCAAAGTATTTTTTAAAGAGACAGTACTATGACTATTGAATGGTCGAATAGTCGAACGATTTTTAGTTCGAATCGTTCGAATCGAAGTCGAAGGTCGTAGTAGCCTATTCGATGGTCGAAGTACCCAAAAAAATACTTCAAAATTCTACGTTTTTTTAATTCGAATCCTTCACTCGAGCTTAGTAAATGTGCCCCTAAATGCAAATGTATGGGAGCATGGTGCAAAATATAAAAAAAAGTGTTACCTGTTTATGCACATTGTCTGTTTTTGAAATTAGACTTTCCATGCTTTAATATCTGTGTATTATCTATACACAATGGGGCACATTTATCAAAGAGTGAAGTTAGGGATCACCACAGTCCATTAGTGGGAAATTCCACCACTCTCCATTCATTTCTATGGGATTTTTAAGTGAGTATTTTTTGATGGTTGAAAAAGGAAAGTTCACTCTTTGATAAATATTCCTTACAAAATGCTATAGAAATTATAGAACTTTTTTGGTTGAGGTATGTATTTGTTTCTGTGTGTGCAAAACAGATGTGTATTTTTAGCTTTTGAAAAATAACTTTCCATTTTCCCATGTATCTGTCTCTACTTCATCTACTTAAAGGGATACTATCATGAGAAAAAAACATTTCTTTCAAAATGAATCAGTTAATAGAGCTGCTCCAGCAGAATTTTGCGCTGAAATCCATTTCTCAAAACAGCAAACAGATTTTTTTATATTCAATTTTGAAATCTGACATGGGGCTAGACATTTTATCAATTTGCCAGCTGCCCCAAGTCATGTGACTTGTGCTCTGATAAACTTCAATCACTCTTTACTGCTGTACTGCAAGTTGGAGTGATATCACCCCCCTCCCTTTTCCCCCACCAGCAGCCAAACAAAAGAACAATGGGAAGGTAACTAGATAACAGCTCCCTAACACAAGATAACAGCTGCCTGGTAGATCTAAGAACAACACTCAATAGTAAAAACCCATGTCCTACTGAGACACATTCACTTACATTGAGAAGGAAAAACAGCAGCCTGCCAGAAAGCAGTTCTCTCCTAAAGTGCAGGCACAAGTCACATTACCGGGGGAAGCTGGGAAATTGACAAAATGTCTAGCCCCATGTCAGATTTCAAAATTGAATATAAAAAAATCTGTTTGCTCTTTTGAGAAATGGATTTCAGTGCAGAATTCTGCTGGAGTAGCACTATTAACTTATGCGTTTTGAAAAAAATATGTTTTCCGATGACAGGATCCCTTTAAAGGAAGGATAGCTAGATGCTTTCTAATATATTTCCATAACTTCCAATGTAGTGTCCATTAACGACTGTAGATGACATAATCAGTTTTATAGAATCCATGCCAACTAATTGATCCACCTCATGTGAAGAGTTGGACAGCACCCCAGGAAACATGTGAGTTTTCAAAGATGCAGAACATGTGAGGACAAAGGTAGAAATATTAAATAGCTGCAGAGAATGCTGTTGCTGGGATCCAACAGATATAAATCTGAAGTGAGTCAGTATACAGGTACAGAATGCAAATGATTTACATCCTTATGCACGGAAAATTGAATTATCACAGAGGTTCACTGCTGATTTCTCTTTTGTTGCAAACGATATGGTTATTGTTTTTTAAACTCATTTGTTTGACAATTGCATAGTCTATAAACATGTGTTTCTATTTTTTCGTGTCTGACTTTTCTGTGAATTCCATGTAGCAATTTACTAGCTATGGTCTGAAAAAAAAAAATCTATAAACTAGTTCAAGTATATATTAAGTTGTATGGATTTGTTTGCCTGATTTGACTCCATCAACTCCATGTCTGTGCTTTGAAGAAAGGTGAGTTAATTGTTTCATCAATGTGTGGTTCATGGCTTATTCTTTGCAGAGAAGAAAGAGAGACTGGGTTAGGCTGTATGTGGGTGGGATGTGGATTACAGAATAAGTCACTTGACAATAGCAGGTTTAATATGGCTTCACTTTTTGTGTAGACCTCTGTAAGTAGGGTTTTATAAAGTAGGGTTCATTCATGGCTGCAAGTGCAGTTGCTGTTGCGTTAATTGGGTGAATTGACCATTTTTTCCAATAATTTTTATTTTTGTTATATGAACAGATCATAACAGCAATCTACACCAATTCTGTTCAGTTATACAGTATTGTACCTGGCAGAATAATATTTAAAAATACAAGTATGATTTTTTTTCTTAATTTAAATAACAGTGTACAATAACAACGTTGCATTAACATCATTCATTAAAGAGACTAGCGATCTAACATTCAAAGCTGCTCCTTGCACCAGTGCATCCACAACAATCTGCATGAACTCTACGCAGTAGCTCCACTACTATCAGAGCCCAAAACACAATTGCACCCAAAGAATTGAGTGCAAAGGTCATTTTAATGACGAGCATCAGAAATTAAATGGTGGTTGCAGTCATAAATGACTCTTTGTGTCTCTCTGTCATATATTTGTTTGTAAAAGTATATGAATAATGAGTAGCTCAAAAGAATTTTAGTGAAATAATGCAGTGATGTTTACATCATGGGTCTAATTTACCATTTACTAATTACTACAATACAAATACAACATCACTTAGAGGCACATAATTGTTCCCCTCTTAATAAGGGGGTCATAGTTACATAGTTAAATTGGGTTGAAAAAAGTCCATCAAGTTCAACCCCTCCAAATAAAAACTCAGCATCCATACATTGCACATTGGTGTCCCATTCCCGCCTCTTACATATCCCCTAATTTGCCTGTTATTCAACCATGAAAGTTAGAGAGCACCAACAGGCCCCACACCATGTAGTATGGACATGGCTGCCTTGCACCTCTTGTTGATGTGCTCTGCCCCTTTCAGCAGAGCAACTTTGCAGAGCACTGATACCCCCTGAACGTAGGTCCTTTCTGAATAAGCACTAAGGGTGCTATTCTGATCCGATTGGTGCTTTAGTTTGGGACATTCACAAATAAAATGCTTTGTCACTATGAAGAAATAATATTATTAATAATATTAATAATAGTATTTTTTGTACTTCAGAAATGTCATTTCAGAACTACAGCACATCACACCCCTCCCTACTCTCAGATAAATTCTATATACCCATATCTATACTAACTAAAGAGTTTAGTATCCACAATAGTCTTTGATATTCTGTCTGTCCAAGAAATCATCCAAGCCATTCTTAAAGGCATTAACTGAATCAGCCATCACATCATCACCCGGCAGTGCATTCCACAACCTCACTGTCCTGACTGTGAAGAACCCCCTACATTGCTTCAAATGAAAGTTCTTTTCTTCTAGTCTGAAGGGGTGGCCTCTGGTACGGTGATCCTCTTTATGGGTAAAAAAGTCCCCTGCTATTTGTCTATAATATCCTCTAATGTACTTGTAAAGTGTAATCATCATAATTTAAAGTCTTCCATCCCCTTAAACAGTTTAGTTGCACGTCTCTGCACTCTCTCCAGCTCATTTATATCCCTCTTAAGGACTGGAGCCCAAAACCGCACTGCACACTCCAGGAGAGGCTTTACCATGGACCTATAAAGAGGCATAATTTTGTTTTCATCCCTTGAGTTAATGCCCTTTTTTATGCAAGACAGAACTTTATTTGCTTTAGTAGCCACAGAATGACACTGCCCAGAATTAGAAAACTTGTAATCTAAAAAAGAGGGGGTCAATCAATTAAATACTCTGCATTGTTTCTTATTGAAACTATTTATTGGATCTAACTGTCAAAGATTATCTGACACCCAACTCCTGCATGAAGACAGAATGTGGAGAAACAGATGCTGAGAGAGAGAGAGATAGTGAAGATAAATAAACTTGATTATTTAAGAAACGGCACAACATTTTTAATTGATTATACTGTATTTAGAAAACATCTTATTTCAGTGTACTGAAGCTTATATTACATTTTCATTTTCGCTATAGTTCCCCTTTAAGATAAGCAGGTTTCTAGGGAGAACTGAGGTTTTCATCTTAAAGTGCAATTCACCTTTATTAGCAAAACTGTAATAACTGATAAAACATGGCCCTAGAACCCAAGAAATGTGTTCAAACATACTATAACCTGCAAAATTTTGTAAAATGGATTTGGTATTTAGGGGGTGTGGTCATAAAATGGGCACGTTCCAAAAAATGTCACCGCCCTACAGGCAAAAGATCTTTTTGTCCCTCTTTCCATTTTTCAAATGTCAGGAGGTATGCAGTGTTTTGCACCTTCAAGTATATGCTTCGAGAATGGCCCCATGTATTTAATTAGTCTCCCTAAACACAAAAAGTAAAAGTCCACGGAAATTATAGTTTAAGATAAATCAATATCCTGTACAGATTATTCTTAAAGAAATGCTAATCTATTAAACTGTCAAAGCTCAGAGGTTACATGGCTTGTGCGTTGTCATGCGGCCCATAACGAAACGTTTACTATTCCTGTCTTTGGTGTTTCATTCTGGCAGCTCAGTAATCCAGGTGCACATCCTGAACTGTTACAATTTGCTACATTAGTTGTTATATTTCTCAGTAGCATCTGTGGAATATCAGCAACTATTTATATCAATTATAACAGCTGCCTTTAATGAAATCAATGCATCAACTAATGTATCAATCGGTAACCTCCCTCCCAGCCCAGAGCTGCTTTAGAAAGACATAAGAAGGTGGAAAATGAAACTTTACATTTAAAAAAAACCTTTGCAAATAGAAAGGGAAAGTAATTGAAAAACGTCTTTATTTCTGGTGAACTAGTGAAAACAACTAAACTGAAAAAAGTGTCTGAAGGTGAACAACCCCATTGAAACCACTGGCTGTACCTTGCACTGGATGCAAAAGTGCAAGGCATGAAGGAAAGAGCAATGCTAAAAAAGATGCAAGGGAGAACTTAACCTGCCGCAAGCAGCTGGCAAATATAATCTTTTTTGGGCCTTGTAATCCCCATTATAAATAGTGGGTAAGCTAGAGGTGTGCAATGGGATGTCCATGTGCCACCCAACTTTAACCCCTGTTACAACACAGGTAGTATGCTCTATTCCAGGATAGAAAAAATACTTTAGACACTAAGGGGCACATTTATCAAGGGTCGAATATCGAGGGTTAATAATCCCTCGAATTTAAATCCTTCGAATTCGTATATCAAATTGGAAGGATTTAGCGCAAATCCTTCGATCGATCGATCGATCAAAGTAAAAATGGTTCGAGCGAACCATAAAATCCTTCAAATCGATACGATTTTAAGCGATCGATCGAAGGATTTTTCTTCAATCAAAAAAAGGCTAGAAAAGTGCTGGGGAAGGTCCCCAAAGGCTAACATTGTACCTTGGTAGGTTTAAACTGCCAAAGTATCTAGTCAAAGTATTTTTTAAAGAGACAGTACTATGACTATTGAATGGTCGAATAGTCGAACGATTTTTAGTTCGAATCGTTCGAATCGAAGTCGAAGGTCGTAGTAGCCTATTCGATGGTCGAAGTACCCAAAAAAATACTTCAAAATTCTACGTTTTTTTAATTCGAATCCTTCACTCGAGCTTAGTAAATGTGCCCCTAAATGCAAATGTATGGGAGCATGGTGCAAAATATAAAAAAAAAGTGTTACCTGTTTATGCACATTGTCTGTTTTTGAAATTAGACTTTCCATGCTTTAATATCTGTGTATTATCTATACACAATGGGGCACATTTATCAAAGAGTGAAGTTAGGGATCACCACAGTCCATTAGTGGGAAATTCCACCACTCTCCATTCATTTCTATGGGATTTTTAAGTGAGTATTTTTTGATGGTTGAAAAAGGAAAGTTCACTCTTTGATAAATATTCCTTACAAAATGCTATAGAAATTATAGAACTTTTTTGGTTGAGGTATGTATTTGTTTCTGTGTGTGCAAAACAGATGTGTATTTTTAGCTTTTGAAAAATAACTTTCCATTTTCCCATGTATCTGTCTCTACTTCATCTACTTAAAGGGATACTATCATGAGAAAAAAACATTTCTTTCAAAATGAATCAGTTAATAGAGCTGCTCCAGCAGAATTTTGCGCTGAAATCCATTTCTCAAAACAGCAAACAGATTTTTTTATATTCAATTTTGAAATCTGACATGGGGCTAGACATTTTATCAATTTGCCAGCTGCCCCAAGTCATGTGACTTGTGCTCTGATAAACTTCAATCACTCTTTACTGCTGTACTGCAAGTTGGAGTGATATCACCCCCCTCCCTTTTCCCCCACCAGCAGCCAAACAAAAGAACAATGGGAAGGTAACTAGATAACAGCTCCCTAACACAAGATAACAGCTGCCTGGTAGATCTAAGAACAACACTCAATAGTAAAAACCCATGTCCTACTGAGACACATTCACTTACATTGAGAAGGAAAAACAGCAGCCTGCCAGAAAGCAGTTCTCTCCTAAAGTGCAGGCACAAGTCACATTACCGGGGGAAGCTGGGAAATTGACAAAATGTCTAGCCCCATGTCAGATTTCAAAATTGAATATAAAAAAATCTGTTTGCTCTTTTGAGAAATGGATTTCAGTGCAGAATTCTGCTGGAGTAGCACTATTAACTTATGCGTTTTGAAAAAAATATGTTTTCCGATGACAGGATCCCTTTAAAGGAAGGATAGCTAGATGCTTTCTAATATATTTCCATAACTTCCAATGTAGTGTCCATTAACGACTGTAGATGACATAATCAGTTTTATAGAATCCATGCCAACTAATTGATCCACCTCATGTGAAGAGTTGGACAGCACCCCAGGAAACATGTGAGTTTTCAAAGATGCAGAACATGTGAGGACAAAGGTAGAAATATTAAATAGCTGCAGAGAATGCTGTTGCTGGGATCCAACAGATATAAATCTGAAGTGAGTCAGTATACAGGTACAGAATGCAAATGATTTACATCCTTATGCACGGAAAATTGAATTATCACAGAGGTTCACTGCTGATTTCTCTTTTGTTGCAAACGATATGGTTATTGTTTTTTAAACTCATTTGTTTGACAATTGCATAGTCTATAAACATGTGTTTCTATTTTTTTCGTGTCTGACTTTTCTGTGAATTCCATGTAGCAATTTACTAGCTATGGTCTGAAAAAAAAAAATCTATAAACTAGTTCAAGTATATATTAAGTTGTATGGATTTGTTTGCCTGATTTGACTCCATCAACTCCATGTCTGTGCTTTGAAGAAAGGTGAGTTAATTGTTTCATCAATGTGTGGTTCATGGCTTATTCTTTGCAGAGAAGAAAGAGAGACTGGGTTAGGCTGTATGTGGGTGGGATGTGGATTACAGAATAAGTCACTTGACAATAGCAGGTTTAATATGGCTTCACTTTTTGTGTAGACCTCTGTAAGTAGGGTTTTATAAAGTAGGGTTCATTCATGGCTGCAAGTGCAGTTGCTGTTGCGTTAATTGGGTGAATTGACCATTTTTTCCAATAATTTTTATTTTTGTTATATGAACAGATCATAACAGCAATCTACACCAATTCTGTTCAGTTATACAGTATTGTACCTGGCAGAATAATATTTAAAAATACAAGTATGATTTTTTTTCTTAATTTAAATAACAGTGTACAATAACAACGTTGCATTAACATCATTCATTAAAGAGACTAGCGATCTAACATTCAAAGCTGCTCCTTGCACCAGTGCATCCACAACAATCTGCATGAACTCTACGCAGTAGCTCCACTACTATCAGAGCCCAAAACACAATTGCACCCAAAGAATTGAGTGCAAAGGTCATTTTAATGACGAGCATCAGAAATTAAATGGTGGTTGCAGTCATAAATGACTCTTTGTGTCTCTCTGTCATATATTTGTTTGTAAAAGTATATGAATAATGAGTAGCTCAAAAGAATTTTAGTGAAATAATGCAGTGATGTTTACATCATGGGTCTAATTTACCATTTACTAATTACTACAATACAAATACAACATCACTTAGAGGCACATAATTGTTCCCCTCTTAATAAGGGGGTCATAGTTACATAGTTAAATTGGGTTGAAAAAAGTCCATCAAGTTCAACCCCTCCAAATAAAAACTCAGCATCCATACATTGCACATTGGTGTCCCATTCCCGCCTCTTACATATCCCCTAATTTGCCTGTTATTCAACCATGAAAGTTAGAGAGCACCAACAGGCCCCACACCATGTAGTATGGACATGGCTGCCTTGCACCTCTTGTTGATGTGCTCTGCCCCTTTCAGCAGAGCAACTTTGCAGAGCACTGATACCCCCTGAACGTAGGTCCTTTCTGAATAAGCACTAAGGGTGCTATTCTGATCCGATTGGTGCTTTAGTTTGGGACATTCACAAATAAAATGCTTTGTCACTATGAAGAAATAATATTATTAATAATATTAATAATAGTATTTTTTGTACTTCAGAAATGTCATTTCAGAACTACAGCACATCACACCCCTCCCTACTCTCAGATAAATTCTATATACCCATATCTATACTAACTAAAGAGTTTAGTATCCACAATAGTCTTTGATATTCTGTCTGTCCAAGAAATCATCCAAGCCATTCTTAAAGGCATTAACTGAATCAGCCATCACATCATCACCCGGCAGTGCATTCCACAACCTCACTGTCCTGACTGTGAAGAACCCCCTACATTGCTTCAAATGAAAGTTCTTTTCTTCTAGTCTGAAGGGGTGGCCTCTGGTACGGTGATCCTCTTTATGGGTAAAAAAGTCCCCTGCTATTTGTCTATAATATCCTCTAATGTACTTGTAAAGTGTAATCATCATAATTTAAAGTCTTCCATCCCCTTAAACAGTTTAGTTGCACGTCTCTGCACTCTCTCCAGCTCATTTATATCCCTCTTAAGGACTGGAGCCCAAAACCGCACTGCACACTCCAGGAGAGGCTTTACCATGGACCTATAAAGAGGCATAATTTTGTTTTCATCCCTTGAGTTAATGCCCTTTTTTATGCAAGACAGAACTTTATTTGCTTTAGTAGCCACAGAATGACACTGCCCAGAATTAGAAAACTTGTAATCTAAAAAATCCCAAAATCCTTCTCAGTTAAGGAAACTCCCAACACACTGACATTTAGTGTATAACTTGCATTTATATTATTTTTGCCAAAGTGCAAATTTATCAACATTGAACCTTATTTTCCATTTTACTGCCCAGTTTCCCAATTTAGTCAAATCACTCTGCAAAGTGGCAGCATCCTGCATGGAACCTATAGTTCTGCACAATTTAGTATCATTAGGATACAGTACTTTCAATGCCCACCTCCAGGTCATTAATAAACAAGTTGAAAAGCAAGGGACCTAGTACAGAGCCCTGCGGTACTCCACTAACAACACTGGTCCAATTAGAAAATGTTCCATTTACCACTAATCTTTGTAGTCTATCTTTTAGCCAGTTCTCTATCCAGGTACAAATATGATGTTCCAGGCCAGAGTATGTGCATTTGTCTCTGGGGCAAGTCTGTGCAAGTGCATGTCACATCTTGTGCCATATTAAAAGGTGTAGAGTGCAGTGTTGTTGGAGACAAGGGAACCCTAGATTATTTCCCTTGTGCTTCCCACACTTTGCTTTCAGTTTTTGCTCTTTGCACTTGTAAAAGGCTTCATAACTGAGGCATTTTATGTAAAGTGGCATAGTGGTACCTGTCATGTAAAAAATATAGTCCATTTGGCATGAATGGGTAAAAGTAAACCTTATTATCATAAGAATGTATACCACAGCACACCCTGGCTCTTGATTCAATGTAGTTTGGTGCTCAGTCGGGGGGATCGGCAATGGCATCCACCCTAATCATATCCAGCAATTGGAGGGCATGACTCGTTATTTGTTTTTTAAGAAACTCGTATCCATCAAATGTATATACTAGTGCCTCCCCTGTATCCATAGTTTTAAATATATTTTACTATCATCCCTGCTGATAATCAATTCTGCTTTTCAACAAAATGCATTGAAATCACTTTCGTAGGACTGGGTTATTGAACTGTTTGTGGTCTTTTGTACTGTAGGTCATGTCATTCAAGACAGAAATACTACCAGCCGAATAAATGTATTAGCAATCATGTTTCTTTATAACACTGATGTTTGAAAGCTGATTATAATTTTTGTAATGCAAAATCTGTTTTACGGTCATTCTCCCTGTTGTCATCTGTTTGTGTCAGTTCACATGTTGATATGCATGTATTTTGAATATGCTATTTCCTTGCATTTACTATCAAGCTTTCACATCACATCTATCATCTAAATCAATTGTAACTCTTATTTTCTACCCAGGACTAGCTTTCACTCTGTACCTGTCAGCTGTTCAAAACAGGATTTTTGGAGGCCAGAAGTTCTTAACCAAAATAAAAACACATTTAATAGCACAGCATATCACACATTGACACCCCTTTGGAGACAGACTTGGCAGAAATCCCACTTCACCTCTGTGACACCCTTTAGCAGATCACCTCCCATAGAACCACCAGGGAAATCCTCTAACCTGATTCCTTATCCACTTTGATCCCTACGCTAGCAGGCAGTATCACCTGGGGCTTTCCTTACAGGAGATTGAATGACTATACACGATTTTGCCTATGTATCAAAAACTGTTTAACCTAGTTCTCCATGTACTGCACAACTTTTTGAGTTTGATGATGTGTGTACTAAAATATCATTAGAATCACTTCAGAATGAGAATGTAGGAAACTGGGATAGAGTAGGTATGCCTGTGGATGGGAGCCATGAAATACATCTAAATTTTATCCTACTCACCTTAGGACACCAACAAGTAATATGTTTCAGAAACAAGCGGAGAAGGAGTTAGTTAAGGCTACATGAGAGTGTGCCATCTGGAAAACATAAGGATAATCTGAGTGCTTTATCAAGGGAAGCTCTACCTAAATTGAAATCTGATCCATCAACTGTTTTTCAAAATGCAGATAAGGGCGGCTGTATTGTCATCTTGCACAAAATTGACTACTTTAATAAAGCTTAAAGGCAACTCTCTGATAGCAAGGCTTATCAACTCTATTTGAATAATCCTACTAAACAATTTAAGAGTGTTCTGTTTGAACTTATACAAGGAGGAATATCGGATGGGGTAATTAATCAACAACAGCTATTTTCCACCATTTAACCAAGGTGCATAAGGATACTATACCCCCTGTAGGGAGACTCATAGTTGCAGGGATAGGATTTTTGGGTGAACCTCTGTGTGGCACGGCTATGGGTGCCAAGTTTACCCCAGTAACATCAAAGATAGTGTGCATATGCTTAACATCATGGACTCTATCACATGGAAAAATTCTTATAGTTGGGCTACAGTGGATGTGTCTGTCTTAAATTCTTGTATCCCGCATAACCTTGGTTTGGAAGTGATTTATTTTCATCTAAATGAGTTTAGCATATGCAATACTCAGCTAAAGTATTTTCTATTGAAATCAATAGAATACCTCTTAAGTCACAATTATTTTATTTTTGATAAAAAAATATTACTTACAAAAATGTGGCATGGCTATAAGTTTGCTCCTTCCTACACCAACCTTTATATGGGTTGGTGGGAACAGATCTAACATCTACCACGATAATAACCCACATAAATGATTCATCTTCTATTATGGCAGGTATATCAATGATCTGCTGTTTATTTGTAAAGAGTTGAATTGTTTGTTTTGTTTATTTGAATAGTAATGATTTATATTTCTCTGTCGTCTCTGGGGGACACAGGGACCTTAGGGGTTAAGCTCCATCCTCCAGGAGGCAGGACACTTATGAAAATTATTCAGGGGGCGTGTCTGGACAGCCAACTTAACCCCACACACTTACATATTCCAATCAGTTTTTTAAGTGTCCTGCTACCTGGAGGATGGACTTATACTGATGGGGAAAAACTTTTCTTCATCAGGAACTACAACAGCAGGTATTCTCAGGAGCAGAATTAACTCTTGCTCACTAGAGACCATGCCTCCTTCGAGGGATTCCACCGTGGGGTCGGCATCACAGCCCGAAAAAGGCTGAACAGACCCCCCAGACATAACCTGTTCCCCCTCTAAGGATCAGAAGGTTTGACCGGTGGACAAGGCTGAGGGATGAAAGGGACGTTGGGTATGTATAACCTCCCTATCCCCACAGGGAACCGCCACTGTCAAGGGGCAGGCCTTCCCCTCCACTTCCCCCAGCCCACATGTGTAGCCGGCTCTCTCTCTCTTCACAGGGACCCGGTGTACGGAGCTGCGCCTCACCTTCCCTCCTCTCTCTCCAGTCGGTTCCGTGCATTGAGCCTCACTAGTTAGCCGGCATTGGCGCTCTGCTGAGAACACCGCAGGGGACTTTCCTAACCCTGCGGCTGGCGCGGCGGCTCTCTCTCTCTCTCTCTCTCTCTGCTTGGAGATTTTGAGGGAGAGCAGCAGAGCCGCGCGGCCACAGGGAGACGCGCCGCCATTTTGTTAAAGGGTTTGGCGGCATCAGAGAGGCTGTCGGCGCCATTTTGGTTAAGGGAATAGCGCATCCACTAACTGAAGCGCGCGAAACGGCGCCATCTTAGTTGTCACTCGGCGCGAACAAGCATCACAGCTCCTTGTTGCCTCCGTGCCTGATTGCCACACGCGGCTCCCAGTACCAGCACCACTACCCCGAGAAGGAGATTAACTCCTACATTGCCACAGGGGAGGCAGTGGTGGACAGCGGCTTTATCCTACACGCCTACCTATTGCAATACCTTTACTGACAGGATGGCAGAAGGTAAGGCAGGGGGATTATTCCCTAGGGCGGGGGGAAAAACCCCAGCAGCGGCGCAGGTCTCTCACTTTGCCTGCACAAATTGTCAGACTAAATTCCTTGGGGGCCAGAGTGAACCGCTATGCAGAACTTGCTCAGGGGTGCAGAGGTCAACCTCCACTCAAGTGCTTAATTCACAACAGAGCCAATTGAACCCAGATACCCAGGGCACTTCTCAAGATACTGGTGAACCGGTCACCCAAGAGACTACTGCACCACTCTGGGCAGTACAACTTTCACAATCTCTTGCCTCGCTGCAGGGTCTGCCTGCGATTGCTGATAATTTGGGAAAAGTATTATCTAAACTTAGCCACAAACACACCGCAAAGCGCAAGAGAGCAAATAGCCCTAAAAATCTTGCAATTTCACATAACATATCCGATGCTTCTTCAGCAGATCAGGACTCTTCCCAGTCGGAAGGGGAACTCCCTCCATCTGACGCATCCTCAGAAGATGAGGAGACACAAGGGGAAAGTAGGGAAAGAGATACTCAGCATGACATTGAGGGCATTATTAAGGGAGTAATCAAGATACTTAATATCACGCCAACACAGGAGGAGAAAGGTTCGAACACGGGTCTATTCAAACGTAAACAGAAGTCAGTATCCTGCTTTCCTGCACACGATCAACTAACCAACTTGATACAAGAAGAATGGAACTTTCCTGAACGAAAATTCCAAGCCTCTAAGAAATTTTCAAAGGCCTATCCATTTCCCAAAGAATTGGTTGATAAATGGTTTAATCCCCCAACTGTTGATGCACCAGTCTCACGGCTGTCAAAGTCCACGACTCTCCCGGTTACCGATGCGGCAGCATTTAAGGACCCTGCCGACCGACGAATGGAAGGTACCCTAAGAGCCATCTACTCGGCATCGGGGGCTGCACTTCAGCCCTTATTAGCTTCAGCATGGGTTTCCAGAGCCATACAAGCCTGGGCCGAGGCTCTTCTCAAAGATGTACAGGATGGAGTGCCTCGTTCAGAAATCGCAACATCCATTCTTCCTATTGTTGATGCATCAGCCTACCTCTGCGACGCCACTCTAGACGCTGCGCAGTCCACAGCCAGGACTTCCGCGCTCTCCATAGCTGCACGAAGGATTTTGTGGCTTAAAAGTTGGTCAGCTGATGTCAGCTCCAAAAAGTCCCTTACATCACTACCGTTCAAAGGACAACGGTTGTTCGGGGAAGAACTGGAAAAGATCATTTCCCAAGCGACAGGGGGAAAGAGTACCTTCCTCCCGCAATCCAAAAGCAGAGCAACTACTACCCCCAGACGAGGTAGATTTTTTCGGGGCCAAAGTGGTCGTTTTCACAGACGAAACCAGTCACCGCCTAGATCTCACTTCCGTTCAAAACCCAACGACAGGGGAAGACCAACCTGGAAGTCCAACAAAACCCACAACAAGCCAGCAAATGATAAATCAACGACTGCGTGACTGGCCATCCCCTCCGGAATCGAGGGAACTAATAGGGGGCAAGTTACTACGATTCCGGGAGGCTTGGATACTTCACTCTTCAGACGCCTGGGTCACAGAGATAGTGTCAGAAGGGTACCACATCGACTTCCTTGTCCCCCCACCCAACAAATTCTTCATGTCCAGAGTCCCGTCCAACAGCACCAAGGCACGAGCCTTTCTCAAATGCATAACAGATATGGAACGGGCGGGAGTCATAGTGCCAGTACCCTCTCAAGAACGATTTTTGGGGTTCTACTCCAATCTATTCATAGTTCCAAAGAAAGATGGAACATTCAGACCTGTCCTGGATCTCAAAATCCTCAACAAGTTCATCAGATCGACCCGATTCAAAATGGAAACCTTGCGCTCAGTGATCAGGGGCATGGAGGAGGGTCAACTGATGATGTCCTTGGACATAAAGGACGCATATCTTCATGTGCCGATATGGCCACCACATCACCGCTTTCTACGCTTCGCCTTTGCCAACAACCATTATCAGTTTGTAGCCCTGCCTTTCGGGTTATCAACAGCTCCCCGAGTATTCACCAAGCTGATGACAGTATCGGCAGCAGCACTACGTCTACAAGGGATCTCCATCACCCCCTACCTGGACGATCTACTTATAAAGGCCAGGACGACAACGAAAGCAAAGCAGGATCTCTCCCTAGCAATAGCCATGCTTCAGAAATTCGGATGGACAGTGAACTGGTCGAAATCGAACTTACACCCCAGCCACCAAATGACATTCTTGGGACTGGAGTTCAACACGATCACCCAACTGGTCTGTCTTCCGCACGACAAACAGAAAAGACTCAGAGATCGCATAAAACTTCTGCTCCTACCACAAAAGATCACAATACAAGCTGCAATGAGGGTGCTAGGGGTGATGGTCTCAGTCATAGAGGCGGTGCCATTTGCACAGATACATCTTCGTCCACTACAGTCGAACATTCTTGCCGTCTGGAAAGGGGGACCCCTCTCCCGAACATTTTCCCTCTCCCATCTGACCAGGCAGTCCCTTCTCTGGTGGTTGAAACCCGACAACCTAAACACAGGTCAGTCATGGGCGACTCCGGATTGGACAGTCATATCCACGGATGCCAGTCTGCAGGGCTGGGGAGCGACCTGGAACAACCTATCAGCACAGGGGCTGTGGTCCACAGAAGACTCAAAACTTCCGATAAACATACTCGAACTCCGAGCTGTAAGACTGGCACTCGAGGTATGGACACACCCTCTTCGAGCAAAACCGGTACGAGTACAAAGCGGCAATGCCACAACAGTGGCATATATAAACCGCCAAGGAGGAACTCGCAGCAAAGCAGCTCTAGCAGAGGCGCAGAAAATATTACGCTGGGCGGAAACCAACAAAGTGAGGTTATCCGCCATCCACATTCCGGGGGTATCCAACACAAAGGCGGATTACCTCAGCCGGAATCAAATACAACCCGGAGAGTGGGAACTACACCCAGAAGTATTTGCCGACCTAGCACATCACTGGGGATGTCCGCAAATAGACCTCATGGCCTCCAAAGCCAATCACAAAGTACCCAGGTACTTTGCTCGCTGTCGGGACCTGTCAGCAGCAGGGACAGATGCCATGACTCAAACCTGGCAATTCGAGCTGGCGTACATATTTCCACCCCTTCCGATGCTACCCCGAGTGCTGAAGAAGATGAGACGGTCACAACTCACCGTAATCGTCGTAGCACCATACTGGCCACGACGGACATGGTTCTCAGACCTGCAGGACATGTCGGTCGACGAACCGATACGGCTGAACCCCAGACCAGATCTTCTCCTGCAAGGGCCCATACCTCATCACAACCCGGGTCTGTTCCTTTTGACGGGGTGGCTATTGAATCCGACATCTGGAGAAAACAAGGTCTGTCGGAAGACGTCATTACTACCATGCTAAAGGCTCGCAAAGCAACCTCATCCAAATCATACCACAGAATATGGCACTCCTATCACAGTTGGTGCACCGAAGAGGGCTTCCCATTTCTAGAACTTCACATCCCTAGGATCCTGTCCTTTCTTCAAAGGGGTCTCCGACTGAATCTCAAACTCAGCTCCCTTAAGGTACAGGTATCTGCTCTATCTGTACTCCTTCAGACAAGACTGGCACTAGACGATTCTATACGGACATTCATGCATGGGGTACAACGCCTAAAGCCTCCGTTCCGTTCGCCAGTCCCTGGGTGGAATTTAAACCTAGTACTCGAAGCACTACTTGATCCACCGTTCGAGCCCATGGGATCTATTTCCGATTCGCTACTGACCAAGAAAGTGCTCTTCCTGATGGCAATATCATCAACCAGACGAGTGTCCGAACTCAGCGCTCTGTCATCTGAAGAACCATATATAATTTTCCACAAGGACAAAGCCGTCCTTAGAACACTACCTTCCTTTCTGCCAAAAGTGGTATCTCATTTCCACATCAACCAGGAAATAGTGGTGCCAACCTTATGTCCTGATCCCAAGAACGATAAAGAGTGCAGACTACACAAACTGGATGTCGTCCGCGCGATTCGTTGGTATATAGAGCTGTCAAAGCACTTTCGACGTTCTCAATCATTGTTCATACTACCAACGGGGCCTAAAAAGGGCCAGGCAGCCTCTAAAGCAACACTGGCAAGATGGATAAAAGAGACGATACGACAAGCCTACTCAGCCAAAGGGAAGACTCCTCCCCTGAATCTACGAGCTCACTCAACAAGAGCAGTCGGAGCATCCTGGGCATGGCGCAACTCTGCCTCAGTGGAGCAGCTCTGCAGAGCGGCCACCTGGTCCTCTGTTCACACATTCTCAAAATTTTACAATCTTGACACATACTCCTCAGCGGAGGCGGCGTTTGGCCGAAAGGTACTGCACTCCATAGTGCAGTAAAAGTGTCAATCTATTGCCTCAGTTATTCCTCAATTCCCACCCGTTGTCGGGGGCTGCTTTGTTAAATCCCCTAAGGTCCCTGTGTCCCCCAGAGACGACAGAGAAAACAGGATTTTTGATACTCACCGTTAAATCCTTTTCTCTGTAGTCGATAGGGGGACACAGGGCTTCCCGCCCTATTGAGGAATGTTGACCATGTTGGTCTATTGGGAATATTCTTACTGTTTTTTCCTGTTCTGCCATTCGGCGATGAGTTTATTACGTTTTTATAGCAGTATCTTTGGTACAAACTGATTGGAATATGTAAGTGTGTGGGGTTAAGCTGGCTGTCCAGACACGCCCCCTGAATAATTTTCATAAGTGTCCTGCCTCCTGGAGGATGGAGCTTAACCCCTAAGGTCCCTGTGTCCCCCTATCGACTACAGAGAAAAGGATTTAACGGTGAGTATCAAAAATCCTGTTTTATGTTTTACTAAGGAATTTCACTCTGATACTATTTATTTCCTTGACATTTCCTTCATGGGGCGAGGACATTGAATACTTTCTGCTTTCTACAGAAAAGAATGTTCAGGTAATAATATTTTGTCTGCAAAGTCATCCCACCCACCACATACATTTAAGAACATACTGGTTGGACAGTTTTTATGCCTTAGGAAAGTTTGCTTTGGTTTTGAGGATTTTGTTTCTAAATCCATCGACTGGAGAGATCTTTGCTCTCCAGGGGTATCCTTTGTCTTTTTTTTAGTTGAGGCCTTTGAGAGGGCCATGAAAAGGGAGCCTTTCAAAAAATTTAAGGTCCATGAGACAAACCAGACCTAGTCACAGGGACTGTGAGTCCTAGGTCTGGGTTTGATGTACCTTTATGCATTTTTTCATATAGTCCTTATTCTCCTTGCATAAAGAAAATTATAAAAAATAATCAGACTGATCCTGTGTTTGATGATATTCTAAAAAACAGCTGCAAATTTGTTACTAGGAGAGCAAAAACTTTGGGCAATATCTTGGCTCCCAGTTTGGTTACATCCAAAACACCTACCACTTTGTTTCAGCTAGTTGGCAATGGGATGTATAGATGTGGGGCTACAATATGCCTGACATGTACTCATGTATCAGTGGCAAGAAAGTTTTCATCCTCAATAACCAATAGGAGTTATCGTATGAGAAAAATACATAAACTTATTTATTAACCTGCAGCAAATGTGGGAAGCAATATGTAGGTCAGACTACTAGATGCCTAAAAAAAATTATACGTGAGTAAATATCTGATATCAAAGGAAATAGAGGTACTAATGTTTCTGAACATTTCTCTGACTGTTCTATGGGTAATACAACTTTTCTCTCTGATAGGTATAGAGAAGATCAGCCTGGGCCCCAGGCCAGATGATTTGTCTATATTTTGGAATAAAAAAGAAATAAAAAGGATTTTCACAACCTCAAGGTCTTAATTATGACTTTGGAACACTTTAAGCTGGAAAAGGAAACATTCCCTTCTTCCATCTCATTCCATCTCCCAACACCATTTCATTGCCAAGCCTCACTCCTGCATCATAATAGTGCTAGTGCCACTTTTAATGTAAATATCACAAACAATAACCTAGAGAGGACACTGTGGCCATCAAATCAGCTCATAATTTATTTCTGTTGCAGAGAAACATTATGGCATTTGAGAGCATTTCCTTAAACTTCATGCTAAATGAGTCACAAACTAAATGAGAAACAAGCTGTATGGCAATTTAACACAGCCCCCAAATGTAACAATGAATGGCTTTGATCATAGCAGTTAATACTGAAACCAAATGCTTCTTTGTTAAAGTGTCAATATAAGTTAAGTACACACAAATGATAAGGGCATTCTGATCATTAAACTATAACTTTTATTACAGCCATAAAAATATATATACATTAAAAATAGAATTCCTTACTGGCTAATTGTAGTCAGTAGGGAAAACACATTAACATATGCATGACGTATGTCTTTGAAAATTACTTTAATTTTTTTCTTTCATTTTTAACTCCTCATAGGACAAATGATATAATTAAGATGCACATTCCACTTCTTTTCTGTGCAAAACATGAAAATTTCAGCTTTTAAGACGCATTTCCCACTTCTCTCCAGATGCACCATATTTTAGCATATGCTTTAGAGAACTGTATACAGCTGTACCCCCTGTGCCCTCCTGATGGCGGCCCTGACTTCAAGTACATGGTTGTATGTAGCATCAATAACATGTTATTCATGTTTAAGTCTGTTGTATGTGAAGGCATATGTGGTCTGTGTATGTGGGCATGCTCACCCTGTAATTTGCATCTTGCATGAAATGCATCAGATTAGGCTGAACAGGAACACTGATGCTAATTGTCACTGTTATTCTGTGTTAATTGCTAATAGCATTGACCTCATACCTTGCAAATCAAAATAATTATGTGGAGTAGAATCACTGCCCAGCTGTTAGCTGCATTTGTAAAAACAAGCAAGCAAACACCAAGCAACAATCACTCATACAAAGGAAATTCGAACAGCGATTGCGGATGATTGCAGATGCTCCCCCGTGGTGACAGACAGAAGAAGGAATTTGCAATTATCTATTTATTATCTCTTTCAAATAAAACCTGACGACTCTGATGGGTTTCCTTTATCAGGTAACCAGTTAGTTTGCATTATTTAGTAAACATTGCCTGAGGTATCAGGGTTTTTCTGTATTCAAATTGATTTGATTGCACTGTGGGGAAATATATGCCAGAAGTCAAGGGAGAAAATACCACTGGGAAGATTGAATGCAATTCCCACACTGAGTTAAAATTTAAACAGCACTGCAACCAAATCATTTCTATTTGTGTAAAATACAGGATAAGCCCTGTTTGTGATGATGATATGATGTGTATGTGACCTGCTTATAAAAGAAGACATTTGCTCAGATTTCTACTGGCAGATACAGATTTTAATGTTGTCACTGGTTACTAACTGTTTTATCTTAACTTTCCCTTTTTGCAGCTTCCACCTGCTTCTAGTTACACAGTGAGGAACGGAAGTGGAGAATGGCTTCCACGTTTAATATGTTTCCAAAAGAGCCAACTTAAGGTGGCCATACACGGAGAGATCCGCTCATTTGGCGATGTCGCCAAACGAGCGGATCTCACCCCGATATGCCCACCTTGAGATGGGCAATATCGGGCTGATCCGATCGTGGGCCCTAGGGCCCAATGATTGGATTCTAACGGTGGCTTTACGGGCGGTCAGATCGTGGGACCACATCAATGAACAGATGCGGCCGCGTTCCGATGGGATTTTTAGTCCCATCCGAACGAGATCTGGTCGACTTTCAGACAGATCTCATTCGGGGAAGCCCATCGGGGGGGCCCCATACACGGGCCAATAAGCTGCCGACTCTGTCTGTCGGCAGGTTTTGTCGCCCGTGTATGGCCACCTTAACTTCAATGCAGTCATTAGTTTATCTGCAAACTTTTTTTCATACAAAGAAGGGGATTGCATCCTATCCAGAAAACAGGTAACGAAAGGATTTTAGTTCAAGTGTACTCCAAAAGCGGACCAGGCTCATTGCAGCCCCGGGTGCAAGCTGTACACCCTGCCAGGGCAAACTTTGTATAAATCCAATGAAAACACAAAAGGCTGCTTAGGCCTAAGGCATTTTAAGTAAAGTTTTTCACTTTTGCCAATAATACCTGGAGGTAACGAAAGGATGTGACAGCAGTGATGTCTTTATTGCACAAACATTAGATACAAACAAGGCATTGCATGCAAGTGCTGCGCCTGCTGACAGCAGTCATTCAGATAGTTCCTTGGGCAATGTAGCACATGAGATACTTTCAGAACCCTTTTTCAGAAAATAGAACAAATCAGATCTGTTTCAAAGGAGTTTTCTCCTGTATATAGAGTAATCACTTGTTAGGGGGTTTAAAGTGCAAACTAGGTGGAAGTTCAGACCAGAAAGGCCCCACTATTGATGCTGCTTATGCCATATATGGATTAAAAAAGTCTACCAATTTTATAGTCCATTAATAAAAGAAGAGGGAAAATAAAATTGAGTCACATGAAAAAATGTTTTTCCTGGTACATTCCATATGAGCATGTCAAATATAGCAGTTTTTTTCACTTGGAGCTAGTAATTATTTTACCCGAAACAAACATTTCAGATAAATGCTTTAAAGGTGACATGTGGTTAAGCAGCTGAAAGGTTATGAGAGTGTTTATTTATAAGGTGTTGGCTTAGCTTAGTTTGCATAAAAGCAGGTGAAAGTCGTTTTAAAACACTAGAAGTTGCTATGGTGCATAGCCAACAGATAGGGTCAGACTGTGGGCCCGGGCCCCCCGGGGCTGCCGTTACAGGTCCCCCCTCCTGGCAGTCCCAGGGGCCCCCTGCTGAACTCCAGCACCCTGCACAGAAGACACACCGCAGTGTTAACTTTCTTTTCTGGGGCAGCCTCTATCAACGTGCCGTGTGCGCGTACACATGGGCATAAGACGAGCCACACCGATAACTTTCTTTTTTGCGGCAGCTGGTGGACCAGTTCTGGGCCAGCGGGGGCCCATGGGGGACCCCTACAGACCCTGCCTACAGATACATACAGGATGTATTACAGGAAACTGATTGAACAAAGAACACTATTCACTGTATAGGGTTTAATGTTCACACCAGCCATATTCATATGATATGTCCTATTTTCTCCATTAATTAAATGGGATAAATAGTGGCAGTAGTATCACTAGTAATAAATGTGTGTTCTTTATATCAAGTGTGTTTTTACCTTCACTAAAGAAGTAGTGCAGATAACATAATGCTGTGTATCTGGAAATGGCACATTGACACACAGATGAAAAGAGTGATTGAAATAAGTAGTTCACAAACTTGCCAACCAATACTTGGTTGTGATTTGCTATATTTGTTATGTATATGATTTGCTACAGTTGTATTTGCATAGCCTTATGATACATGGGCTCATAATTTAACCATAGCCCTCAAAAAACATCATTGATTAAAATATCTATGCCTTAAGGAATGTTGGCCTGGAACATCGTATTTGTACCTGGTTAGAGAACTGGATAGACTACAAAGAGTGGTGGTAAATGGAACATTTTCTAATTGGACCAGTGTTGTTAGTGGAGTACCGCAGGGCTCTGTACTAGGTCCCTTGCTTTTCAACTTGTTTATTAATGACCTGGAGGTGGGCATTGAAAGTACTGTTTGCAGATACTAAATTGTGCAGAACTATAGGTTCCATGCAGGATGCTGCGACTTTGCAGAGTGATTTGTCTAAACTGGAAAACTGGGCAGAAAACTGGAAATTGAGGTTCAATGTTGATAAATGCAAGGTTATGCACTTTGGCAAAAATAATATAAATGCAAGTTATACACTAAATGGCAGTGTGTTGGGAGTTTCCTTAAATGAGAAGGATCTAGGGGTCTTTGTAGATAACACGTTGTCTAATTCTGGGCAGTGTCATTCTGTGGCTACTAAAGCAAATAAAGTTCTGTCTTGCATTTAAAAGGGCATTAACTCAAGGGATGAAAACATAATTTTGCCTCTTTATAGGTCCCTGGTGAAGCCTCATCTGTAGTATGCAGTGCAGTTTTGGACTCCAGTCCTTAAGAGGGATATAAATGAGCTGGAGAGAGTGCAGAGACGTGCAACTAAACTGGTTGAAGGGATGGAAGTCTTAAATTATGAGGGGAGACTGTCAAGGTTGGGGTTGTTTTCTCTGTAAAAAAGGCACTTGTGAGGGGACATGATTACACTTTACAAGTACATTAGAGGACATTATAGACAAATAGCAGGGGACCTTTTTACCCATAAAGAGGATCACCGTACCAGAGGCCACCCCTTTAGACTAGAAGAAAAGAACTTTCATTTGAAGCAACGTAGGGGGTTCTTTACAGTCAGGACAGTGAGGTTGTGGAATGCACTGCCGGGTGATGTTGTGATGGCTGGTTCTGTTAATGCCTTTAAGAATGGCTTGGATGATTTCTTGGACAGACATAATATCAAAGGCTATTGTGATACTAAATTCTATAGTTAGTATAGATATGGGTATATAGAATTTATGTGAAAGTAGGGAGTAGTGTGTGTACGGATTCTGTGTTTTTCTATGGAGGGGTTGAACTTAATGGACTTTGTAATTTTTCAACCCGATTTAACTATGTAACTATGTAACTATGTAACTATGTAACTATGTAACTATGTAACTATGTAACTATGTATGCTTACTGTCAAGTGAATTGAAAGTGGTTTTCTGTGGCAGAGGCCGCTGCCAATAGCAGGGGCAAATAACTTATTCTTACAACTTAATAATTGTTAGGCTAAGGGTAATACATAATGTTTCATTCAGAAGTGTAACTGACTACTTGCTTTCAGAAATCAAAAAACCCAATTTTTGCCAGTTACACGTTACTCAGCTCCCAATTCATGACATTAGGAACTCTAGGCATATTACACATAGAATACAGCCTGCATCTTATTTGGGACAGTTTAGCTCTAAGCTGTGAATCTCCGTGTGTCTCTCCGTCACATCCAGCTATTGCACTGGAAACGTTTGCTGCATCTTACCCACCCGCATTATTAATCTAAATGAGGGATAAAAATTCTAGGTGGCCATAGCCCCTACGGTCATTTTTATTTTAACAGTTTAAACCTCTATTATTTTAATAATTCCCAGCTCTTTTCTTCAAGTATGCTTTATGGCTGACACCTGTAGACTTTTACAACAGATCTCTATGAGCTGTCACTCTGGAGAGAAAACTTAATTATGCCTGGAAAATGTAATCGCAGCTGCATTGTACATTCTGTGCCATTGGGTCAAGCTGTTACAGAGGAGCACAGAGACATTTTTATTTCTACAGTTCAAGTATCAAATATAAGTAATATAAACAAGGGAAAACACAATTACTGATGGGCGGCAGAACTGAATTGTTTAACTTAGTTTTGTCAGAGAAAGGTCTAGTCTTTTATAATATGTCCAGTCATGGGCCATCTATAATTTACAAGGGCAGTTCACTTTCAATGCTTAAGACTCCTGCATTCCTGGGCGCTGTTACGGAAATCCATAAGAGGAAACAATGTATGTCTTTGAAAAGCGGATTTAATAATGCACACATAGTGGTACAATATCTGTGCGGTGGGTGTACTGGACTTACGCGTTTCTTGCCGTAATGCTCGGCACTTCTTCAGACTCTTTTCTGCTGATTCACTGCACATGCTCTGTGCTGCTGTCACTTACTGGGCTTAGGGACCCACTCACAATATACAGTACACATAGAATATAAATGTCACAATATAAGGCTGATTAGTAATTAATACCAATAATTTCTACATGACAGCACAGAAACCAGTGCAACTAGTATCAGAATGTAATAATCAGCTTTATAGCATCAGTTTATATTACAGGACAACCTCTTTTTCTACTTGATAATTTGCAACAAACCCTAAGCTTAGCTTCTCAACAGATGCTCAGAGCCCACTGAGATGAAGACCCCCTTTGATAAGTCTGAAGTCCTGGATCATTGCTGCTATTGAGAAGCTGAAACTTTAGGCTGGTGCAATAAGTTCAGTATATAACATATGGCATTTTTAGCCATATTAATTTTTAGGGGTTTAGTTCTCCTTTAAGATTTGCTTTACAAAATGCCCTAAAACGTTTTTTATTGAGCATTTACAAAAGACTAAGTTAATTTCAAACCCTACAGACTGATAAACAATTGGGAGAAAGTTATCTTTATTCCTGTAACAAATTAACACAACCCACTCTTCACCTAAGAAAGTCAATTCAACATGCTCTTTGACCTTAAATGCATATGGGCCATTTTTGTTAAAACACCTGCCCCCATGCAGCAAAAGTTAAAAATATTTTTCTGTGCATTTATTTTACCATAAACTACATGAGGTTTCTAAGGCCAACAACGTGTGCAATTACGTGTATATTGTTGAAAAATGAAAGCAATATTTAATAAATACACTGCTTTATTTTCTCCCGGAAGCAAATATTTGGCACGGAAATAGTCTCAGAGAAGTGCATATGTGCAGTTTTATTACGAGGTTGTAAAATATACAAAAGTTCTTGCGCATTTTCAATTCTGCTATGTCAATGCGGTTAATAAGTTAAATCCACTTGTTTTTACAATTATTGTTTTTTGTGAATAAAACTTCCAAATTTTTGCATAAACCTGCCAAACCTATTCTCGTTAGGTTGTATAGAGTTATACACTGGCGAATTGTAACTATGTATGTTATTGGGTCTGTTATATGTATTCATCATCCCTTTACTTTGATAATCTGAAATCTGAACATTACTGTTGTGTACAGGCATTGTGTTTTCTAATTTACAAAAGGGCTCGAAACGACTATACACCCTTCTCTCATTTACTCTGGCAGGATTAATCTCTTCTTGAGGCATGTGTTGTGCAAACATATCACTTTGCTGCATATCTATTTGTTGCATCCCCCTGTGCTGTGAGTGCCTTAGTTGCATATCTCTCTGCATCACTGGAGGCATTTCAATGTGTTGAGGCATTTCCCTTGGTAATACCTCTGTCTGTGGGTTCCAAGAAGGATCTCTTTGTACAGAGGTTGGCATTACTCTTCTATATGTAGCATATGTTCTGGTGTCTTGATACTGAATTTGCTCTGTATTAAATCGTGGTGTAGACGCATCTCCTGTTTTTTCAGTAGTAATCATATCAGGAGTTTGGGTTACTTGGATAACCTCTTCAGAAATGGGCTTTGGCGATTTAGGGGGAGCTGTGCAAATGCTTTCTTTACTTTTATGTAAGCTAAATTGTGAAGCAGAGAGTTTCAATTTGTCTTTTTTAGGTGCGATTTCATTTTTCGTATCAGACTTTTTGGGGCTTCCCTGTTCATCACCTTCAGAAATTAAGGTGTCAGAACTACTGCACATTCTATAAAAAGCTGGTGTTTTATTTTTAGAGATATTTTCTTTTTTCTCGGGTGCCAGATTAAGAAGAGATTTCAGTTTTTGTGATCCTTTTTTAAGGAAATTGGGAGAGCCTTTACTTTCTTTTTTCGTTGATGAGTGGCCATTGTGACCTTCCTGATTGGTTGAATCCAGCGATTCTGTCGATATTGCTTGAGTAAAAAGAGAAGTCTGTGATTTACTGTTTGTATTTTCATCAATATGCTTTAAAGTATTTTCTAGATTTGGAGTGCTAGTAAAATTGAAAGTATTCTGATGCAGAGTGGTTTCAGGTTTTCTTCTAACCAATGAATTATAAATATAATTTGGGGGGACTATGGTGTTATTTTGACCTCCATTTACTTTTCTGCGTTCAAAGAGAGGCAAGCTTCTCCTCTTGAGAAAGTTATCATTCTGTTTATTAGTAGGCTCAGCCTGATTGTTTGCACATAGAGCTGTGTACAAGTAACTTGTTTGTCCTATATTAGAAGTGTAATTTGAACCAAGCCTTGAACTTTCTGGAACATGCAGACTATGCCTTTTAAAAGTATCCTGTTGAGTTGTGTGTTGGTTTTCGTAGTTTATACAGTTATGTTGATCCATATTATCTGAGAACCTGATGTTATGTGGTGATGCTTTTGGTGTAAGGCTACCCTGAGAGTCAACTATAGTGGAATTTGAATGGGAAGAGCCAGTCGTACAACTATTTGCTTCCATTTGTTCAGGCAATGTAGGCTGGTATAAGAGTGAAGATCGAATTCGGGAATTGCCATAGAGAGAGTTATCAGTAATGCTTTCAGTTCTTTCAGATGCTTCATTCCTTTCACTAAATGCATCATTTGAATCAGGAGGAATATCTGAATGATCATTCAAGTATGATTCAATTCTCCAGTTTCTTAGAAATGATTTTGTGGTGCGTTCCAATGTTGGCATTCTTTGTTGTACAGATCGCATGTGACTATCAGCTCCGTGGAAAGATCTTCGGACACTTGGATTTCTTTCAGATAGGTTTGGAACAATTCTCTGCGTTAGTCGGGTTGCAAAACTTTGTGTAGATCCATTGTAGTTACTTGAATAGCTGCCCCTTGATGAAGACCCAATGCTAGCAACATCTACTTGTCTATTCCAGGTAGTGGGGGCATTATTACCTCTATTGTTCACTGCTCTATTTAGCATCATATAAGGCGACAACTCTGTTTTGTCCCCTGCAGCATAGCTATGTCTTTTCCAATTGTCATGTCTTTCAAACTGTTGAAAATGCTGAATTTTACTTTGAACATTAAATCCCAATTGATGAGGTCGATATGCTGAATTTCTCATGCCGAATGTATCATCTTCATTGTTCAGAAATCTAGTCCGTGGTTTTAAATAGGTAGAATCCAACGTATGAATCTGTTCTTTCCTGCCAAAAAGACTCCGTTGAGATGAGGCTGAGAGCAACGAAGACATAGAATATTGGTATGCGCCATTTTCCCATGGAATTTTTTTAATTTTTCCAGACACCAGTTCCTCCGGACCAAATGCAGCAGGAATACAAGACCGGGCATACATTGTCCTAAACTCTTCATCAAATGATTCTACTAGTTTTCCACTGATAATCTGGACCATACTTAAGTGTATCTTTTCATAGGACCACATAAAACTGAAGAGAAAGAAAAGACATTAAAATATTAAAAACTATTTTCAAACTTGTAAAAAATATCCACAGTATATCAAAACAGATAATCTCTTTTAATTAACAAATCAATTATCAAATAATGGTATAATACCATAAGCACAAATCAGGATATAGTAAGGAAATAATAGGTGTTAAGTAACCCTTTCAAATCTTTACATTACAGCCACAATATACCAAAGATATCAAACTTGTCAGAATGTGAAACTGAAAAAAAAAAGAAACAGGCAGGATCCGTAAAACGCAATCCCACAATTGTGACTACTAGGAATATTGAACAGGTTGTAGTATATTTTTATTAAAAAATGATATATATTTTTTATATATAATATTAATATATATTTCTACGCTGATTTACCTTAATTTCAATTTATGGACTTTGAGAACCCCTTCTCAGGATTGTGCTATGAATATATATTTTATATGTCTTGACATTGCTTTCTATTTGTATATTTCTGAAATTCAATAAAATTGCCTCAAACACAACAAGTAAATATTAAAAGCACAGGGACAATTGTCTATTCTAACAAATAACTAAGGACTTGTTCTGTTGGTAGCCCTGTAACTTGATTTTTTTAAACTTTTGTGGATCCCATACAAAGCATCTGTAAGAGGTTTAACAAGTCATAAATGCACAAGGTGACCACAGTAATGTAATGACCATAATTAATGTTTGCACGACCATTACATGGTCTTATTACACTCTCATTTCTTGCAGGGTGTTAATAGATTAGATAAACAGTTTCAATCTACATCAAGGATGATATATAAATACTTGTTTTAGGATGATATGAAAATTTGGAGACTAACCCAAAAGAATTTTGCTGGATACAGGTAAATATCTTGCAAATACAACTAAATCTTTAAAAATGATTGCATTAATTCTATGACCTTACAACAGATTCAAAAATTGGATTCAACTTAATATGGATGAAACCATGGGGCAGATTTATCAAAATGTAAGTTTAGAGCTTAGTAGATAAAAACTCACCCATGTTCTGTTCATTCCTATGGGATTTTTAAAACCATATTTATCAAATGGTGAGTTCTAACTTTCACCCATTTCATTTTCAGCTATAGAAATCCAATAGGAATGAATAGAACGTGGGTGAATTTTTATTTCTTAAGCTCTAAACTCACATTTTGATAAATCTGCCCGACAGTTATGCAATTATCATAAAAAGCAGGCAAATCATTTTTAAAAGGGGAATAAACATGTAAAAATGGTTAAAGAAGAAGTAAGTGGGTAAGCAACAGGGGCTCCAATATATTAAGGAGCCCCCCCAGTGATAATAAATGCAAAACTCACACCCAGCAATCTTCTTCGCTGAAAGGTTAGAATAATTTCACACAAGGATGTTTCTCCACCTGCATTCCTACATCCTGCTCTGGGCCCTAAAAAACCTAGTGGGCACTGTCAACCCAGGGCCGCTGCCCTTGGCACTGCGGGGAGCCACAAGAGTTAAAGGAATATCATCAAAGTCACACGAATTTACCTGTAAGTACCATACATAACCTTCTCACAATCCACTAGGAGAAACTTTTGGTCCATTTTACCAGAGAATTTGGCACCGGACTTTGAAAAATAATCTTGACCTTTGACAGTTCTTACTCTTAAGTTCTATAAAGGAATGAAAGAAAAATGACATGTTGTTTTATTTAAGAATTCTAATTTAAAGCATACATATCTTAAATATTCAAAAGTAAAACAGGAAATAATTACAGTATCATTGATATAACATGATGTGAAGTAATGACTCTAAAACCTGCCTTCTTGATGGCATTTATTAAAATTGGTCCATTATGAAATTTACATTTTTACATTATAGGATTCCCTCACCCAAAAATTGTGTTTTTTGCACAATGAAAGAAAATCAAATTATTTGCAATGGATAAAAGTTATTTGTACTTGTAGTTGACAGTAGTGTTTGTTTATCCTTTTTGATTCTGACTCATAGGGGCAGATTTATCAAGGGTCGAATTTCGAAGTGTAAAATACTTTGAAATTCGACTATTGAATTGAATCCTATGAAATTCGAATTCGTAGGATTTTTAGCATCGTATGATCATATTCCCATCGTAGTACGATCGTACGATTTTATCGTACGATTTTCCTTTGAATGCCAAAAATGCTGTAGAAGGTCCCCATAGGCTAACATGGCTCTTCAGCAGGTTTAATTTGACGAAGTATTGAAGTCGAAGTTTTTTTAAAGAGACAGTACTTCGATTATCGAATGGTCAAATAGTCGAACGTTCAAGTTGAAGTCGGATATGGCTTATTCGATGGTCAAAGTACCCAAAAAATACAACGAAATTCAAACTTTTTTAACTTCGAAAATTCACTCGAACCTTAGTAAATCTGCCCCTTAAACAATATTGGAAAGGGCAGTTCTCTTTGAAGGTCTACAATGTTTTTGGAGTCAGAGCGAAAACTGTAAAATTAAATGAAGTCGTATACTCAGATAGGTTTATATTCTTTAAAACTTGGTATCCTTACTTATGGACACAGTTAAATTGTGTTGACAAAAGTCCAACAAGTTCAACCCCTCCAAATGAAACCCAGCACACATGTATCACACTCACCTATACATTCACAATTTTACTTATATAATGATAGCTACACTAAACTAACTGTAGATCATAAGTGATGCCCTAGATCACTAATAAAAGAGTACCTTTACTTACCCTGAGCCTTTGCACCTGAATTCCTTGTTTCTCTGTCATTTTGAGAAAATGTGGAAAGTTTATGTCGTCTAGAAGAAGATAAATTGGAATTCCTCTGCTCGATGCCTCCACAAGTTCCTTTAAAATATCCACATCTGTAAACATATCCATAACAATGGCGATTACCTGTAATAACAAAGAAAAATCCAAGTTGACTATGAAGATTTTCAATCATTCAGGTCATGGTATATCTAGTATAGGTAAATCTAAAAACAACTGGACTTGCTGAGTAATCAATGAAGACGTTTCACTACTCATCCGAGTAAACTCTTCCACTAATCCAATCACAATGGCACATTGTAACTCTTCAAAGAGGTGACATCTGAAAATTCACAGAGGTGTTGATTCTGTGTAGTTACGGTGATAGGATTAGTTATACTCTGCAAGATTAAAACTGCCTACATATCCCTTAAAACTATGTGTAAAATGTAGTGGCAACGTTTTGCAAAAAGAAATAATGTCACTTCTGAAAATGTTCCAGTTACTTTCCTTATACTGTGACTGACTTCTTTGGAGCATGGATAATACATACATATTGAGTACCAGAGAGAGTGGGTCACAAGACACAGAGGCGATCTGACAATATCAATGGGTGACTGTCACTACTATTTGTCAGACATATCCTTCATATGATTGCGGTCTGCGAATTATTGGCCAGAACATTGTCTGAATTGTTATTTTTACTACATTATTTAATCTGAATGGTTAGTGGTAGATCAGGAGATTTTACAGTACACTCTTTTGTCAGACATAAGGATATATCTGAACGTCTATGGCCAGCTTTACCCTATATCCAAAAGACTAATCTCTATTTGTTCTACTATACAACAATTTGGGTGAGAGACTGAAAGATGAAGATGGTATTTGCAAGAAAGAGGATTATTTTGTACCAATAATCCTGGGACAATTGTATGAATCTCTATACCCAGTTGGGTTTGAGTTTTAAAACATTTGATATCCTTAAAACTTACATAAGGGCACCTTTACTTACGCTGTAGCCTAAGCCTAGTTTTAGGCTAGAGAAATGTAAATTAATTGGCTTAAGGTGAGTTCTAAGTGAGTCTAAAGGTGAGTTGACCAAGATAGCTGATATTTGGTCATGGATGTATCTTCTAAATCTAGATTTTCAGTTTGAATCTGCTCACAGTGGCATTTGAACCAAACATAGGGGTAAAACCTGGCGGATGCATTAATTTATATTATAGCCCTGTTTGCAATTACTGCTTACTTCTAAATAAAGGCTTTTGAACAACTGCCCAAAAAATAAATAAAGGCTTTTGAACAACTGTCCAAAAAAAAGTGTTTAAGGGCTGATTTGGCTCACCACGTGGGTAGCCAAAAGGATCACTTACTTGTATATACAATGAAAAAAGGGAAAACAATAAGAAAGCTCAGTTGAGGCAGAACAAAATGACCATAGACTTTTTTAAATACATGAATTCTGAATCTATTGAGATTAAGTCAAAATGTATTCAAACAAGATTATAATAAAATTGGTAAAAACAAAAGTTGACTGGATAACGAGCAGTTAGTCAGTGGCATGGATAATTAAGCTATTTAGGGCCCAGTTTGTATATTATTTATATTTTTTAGCCATACTGGGTCAGTGTGTTTCTGCATAGAAAAGAATCATCCAAATCCTTTCCCCCCATATTTAATTTGCATTGGGGAGCAAGAATTCAGGCAAGCGATATTGTTCCGCACTGAACACTAGCTTTCAGGGTCGGACTGGCCCACCGGGAGACCGGGAGAAACCCCGGTGGGCCCCGGTACTTGTGGGCCCCAGTGGGCGTTAGTAATGTCTACCTACTGTTCCCCTATGCAGCTGCTTTTTTCCGGTTCTGAAATTAATTGAAAGCTCAGAGGGGGGAGAGTGGGCTGTCCAATTTCTGCCTGCCGGGCTCCTGAGTATATATTTCTTAAGTATTTAGTACAGGGAACTTACTACCCTCCCTTCTGTGTGATATTACTGTTAGCTTCTCTTTTTTCCCCCACAACAATACAGGGAGATTCTTCTGAATACAGGAGATTAGATAAGGCACACCGGATCTTCAAGTAGTAATGCCTGTTAAACGAATCACGTGTTAGCTAATCGGCATTCTGAAGGAGCTCTCTGCCTGCGGTTGTGCGATGAGAAAGACCAAGAAAGACAAACGACAAACAGATAAGAAAATAGTCACTCTAGCATGGAGAGGGGGGGAGGCATATTCCTAAATGCTATAGGGAAGGGGATAAAATATCCAGCAAGACAATTAGAAGCAATAAATATTCGTTTAAAGGAACAGCACAGAAAAATATTAAAAAAGAAAGCTCAAAGTAAGTAAAGTTGTTAATACACGTAGCTGGCCTAAAATGTAGTACAGTAATGTTAGACTTAATTATTACCTGACAGCAAAGAAAATGTTCCTTGGTCTAGGGTTGCCAAGTTTTATGGAAAAAAATACCAGACCTCCTTTATTTTTTATCTTGCAGTAATACCAACCAGGTGTCAACCTTACTGTGGTTTCTGTGCAGGGTTGCCACCTCTGCTGAAAAAAATATCAACCTTTATATAGTTTTATGTTTTTTTTGCCAAGAATGATAAAATACCAGCCAAGTGTCAATCCTATCTCTGCACCCTATAATGTTTTCAGTCTGCACATTGATGCATAACTGTATGGGACATATACATTGTTTTGACGTGCTTTGTGTAACAGATAAACACTGAGCAAAAAAAAATGGTGGGTGAGGGGGAGTAGTGAAGTTTTTAGAACCTGAGAATGACAGCACAGAATGTAAACATGGAAGGGAATGGTGGGGAACATTAGGAAGGGGAAAGAGGCAACATTTTGGCACATATGGGGTGCCAATTCGCTGCTCTAAATCTGCAATGATCTTTTACTGGCATGTAGGGGGTTAATGCAATTCTCCATCTGCAGGGACCTTACTGGCATATCTGGATTATGGAATGCTCATTACTGTCTAAAGAAAGTGTCAATAGGTTGTGGGGGTACATGTGAAAGAGGGCATATCACAATAACGTTTTCTCCATATTTTGTTGAGACAGCCCGGCCATTACATACTGCACCGGTTGATGAATATTTCAGTTCATTAAAACTTTTCTAACTGTCAAAAAAATGAACCTGACAGTAAAGAAAGCTTTGATAAATCGAGAAAATATAGAACTGCTGGGAATCCTTCAGGTTTCCCCATTTCAATATTCAATAAATCTGCCCTGCAAAATGTGTTATTGCTTTCTAGTTTGTGCTTGTTTTTCTAGAACATACATTACGAAAGTAGGAGCAGAAGCGAAACATAAAAAAATATGACTTCTTTCAAACATCCTTGCACAATTTCCTTTAAGGAAAATAATCATTGTAGATGCACAAGTTAGTGTGAACTACCAGGGCAGTACCGTCTGTGGGGGACTATAACAATGGGATACTAACTCTCCATGGCAGGCCCTGCTAACCAGAAAACCCCCTAAAACCCATCTCATCCCTGGTTCTGTTGCAGAAAAAAGTAGTAAGCCAAGTACACAAGATAACTCGGTACAACCACTACCTGCCACAAACACCCATATGGGGAAATACAGAATTCCCCTGGCTTGGTGTTACTAAGCCCCCTGGGAGTCTGGCTTACGCTAAACATCACTACTCTTGGGGACATTTGGGAGAGCAATCAGGTTATACCACTACAATCTTTACATGATAAGAGACAGCTCCCCACATCTCAGTGGTTAATGTACCACAGGCTGAAGACAGCCCTAACTAGACAATCCCGTCGGAAAACAATCACACTCGCCAGCTCACCCATTGTGGACACCTTATTGAACTCTAATCAATTGTTCTCATTGGGCATTTTTGTCCTGATGTTGCAGTTTATTGCATGCTGTGATTAAGCCATCCAAAAAGCTTGCATTCTAATATATATTAATATACTAAATTGTCCCTTACCCTAAATTGTTCTGCTTTGATCAATTACTCCTAATCTGTGCACAGAGGATTGGGAAGTCATATACGTCAATGCCCAGAGAACGGAAACTTTAGGAAGGTTTAGGGAAACTCTACAAGGTTATGATGTTTTTTGATACAACTCCTTCATGTCGTGTATGGCAAACACAAACCCCCGGGGAGTGACTGGATTCCTGTCCAAGCGTGCTCTTCTACCTTGAACAGCCACCTTTGGCTTTGGGCCTGGCTTTTAGATACTTGGGTGCCACCAGGACTTACTTCATGATTAGTGATGGGCGAATTTGTCCCGTCTCGATTCGCCACGAAATTCGCAAAAATTTGCAAAACGTGAATTTTGACACCAGCGACAATTCACGGGAGTCAAAATTGAAAACTGCGACAATTCAAAATTTTTGCCAGTGAATTTTCATGGGAATTTTGTGAATTTTTTCGCCAGCGGCGAAACATGCAAATTTGCCATGAATTCGAGCCTGCCGAATAAATTCGCCCATCACTACTCATGAGAACTCAGCAACTCCCACAGGGGCAGGCAAGGGCTTCAAACAGATACTCTGAGAAGGAGCCAGTAAGCAAGGAGCTGGACATACTCAGACAAGAATCTTGAGGCCAACTCAAGGTCAGGAACAAGCCAGGGTGAGAACCAGGAAGTCACACAGGGAACAGGAACAGGTAGCAGGAGTCAAAGGAACAGGCTACAGAGCACCTAGAACTAAATACACTTGACCTATAATGGGCAATGAGTCAGTGCAGAGCAGGGGGTTATATTGCCAAACTAATAACTAACTCAGAACACCTGTTATTAGATTGACAACAGGTGAAACAGCATTTTTCAGATCAAAGCCACGTAAAGATAATAAAGGCTTTTAAATGTTTTCTCTTTGATGGTGCTGTCTTCTACATTTTTGATAGAAGGAGCTGGTTGAAGTCGACACCGTGTGATGTGCACCTAAAAGTTTGGGAATTGAAAAAGCTTGGTGAGTGCTTGCAGTTTGTTTCTTTACAACAGACAAAACAGGCCATGCCTTCTTGGGATACCAATAGCAGTGAACCAGAACATTAGCTGTCTGCTTATATTGAGCAGAGATAATGCATTGATAACACCTGGTCACACGTTCAAGCCCAGGCAGGATGTTACATTTCATTAAATGAAGACATTTTTTCCCAAACATCCTAAATCCTTGTTGAAGGGGATGTCAAGCACTAGGCTCTACCCTTCAGTTGATCTAGTCCATGTCTTCTGTTGACACAATTCTGAGAGGAATGCAAAATGAATCTCAACGATTACAGGAAAAACTTTGTTAGGGCACCTTGTGTCCTTTCTGTTGGGCAAAGCAATAAAGGCATTGTTAAAAGCATCATTTAAACTGGTAAACTATATACTGATACAAATATAGATCAGTGGAGGGCACTCCAATTTTCTCTCAAAAAGAGGATTTTCTTATAGCTTTAAGCAAATACGTGCAATAAGCCCCAAAGAAAGGCCTCCATATATGTAGTTGTATTACAATGCTAAGTGTATTGAATTTACTTTTATGACACAAATATAAATCTATACAATTTTTTCGAAAATACCATCTTGTAGGTTTTTTCTTATGTGTGCAAACCCATATTTGTATATTTCAAACTATATACTGATGGCAGCACAAATAACAAAGGCTTAACTGCCTACTATGTGCAATGTTCATAAAAGAGGGTACAGAAACAAAATATTTATTAAGAATATCCTGCATGGATTCAAGGTAAATTGCATAAACTTGTCAACCTTTTGGCCTACTATGAGTTATATAGTGACCCACGTTGCATCCATTAATTTGGCAAAAAAAGTTCTCTCTCCTTTCAGTTTTTCATTCCTGTACAACTGTGTTATACTTTATAAAACCTGCATTTTTCTGTGAATTTGTAAAAAAGTATTATGTTATTGCTATAAAAAATATTGTTTTATAAATAATTCTTCAAATATTCTTATGCCTTATATATTTTGTTTTTTGTTTGTTATTGTATGCAGGAAGAAAGCATAAAATTGAGACAAATTTGAAAATATCTTTAGCCTTAGACTCAATTATTATTTCAAATGAAACCATGCTAAAGAAAATGAATGTGATTTGCAATGGAGAACATTGTGCTTTGTATAACAATACTCCAAAGAAAACAGCAATTACATTTTGCATTGTTTATATTGATTGAATATTTCTAGAGTTTCATGCCAAACTGTCCACTCATTGGAGCCCGTTTGTACTGATGTCAAATCTGACATGCATGTTTAGATGGATCCGCGAGTCTGAATACCAGCTCACTTTACATTTGTTCTGTATAAAGGACCCAATTTGGCTTCTTTAACAGATAAATAGACAGTTCTCAGCATCACTGTCTGATCTTATATCTAATCTTTTAAATCATCCAGTTCAACAGTAAACTATGAATTGTTCATATTGCAAACCAGCACTAAAAGCAGTGACAAAAGCAATAAAGTTGGTTAAGTGTAAATGTGAAATGAGGCTTTATGATTGCCACATTCTTCTGGAGAAAAAACAAAGCAATCAAATCACAAAGACTGGAGAATTATATGGATAATAAGTTGGAAGAAGAAGGAGGCAGCAGAGGGGAAGATGAGGAAAAGAAAGGAGAGAGAGAAAAAGGAGAAGAGATGGACAGAGTGGAAAAAAAGAGTATGGCACAGCATGAGAGAATTGAATGGTAGAGTTGTGTATCTTATGTACATATATTTTTTACAGTTATGAACATGTACCCTAGGTATCTTCTAGTTACATAGAAATCAGTTGATTGTGATGGCATATGTATGCAAATTATGGTCACTTGATATTATTTATAAGGGCTGAACTCCATATGCGTTTTTCATTGGATCACCTTGGATCGACAAAACGCATGAAATAAGTCAAATGTAGTTGCAGGTAGCAAAATCTAATTGGACTCAACGAAAATTAGCAGGTAAGAACCACATGATAAGAATGTCGGATGAAGACGCAGCTTTCTGCATTCACGTCCGACAGTTCTGTTGTTTCGGGTTGGAATGTAGTTCTTACCTGATACTTTTCATTCAGTCCAATTAGATTTTGCTGCCTGTGACTTCATCCGACTTATCTCCTGCGTTTGGTCGATACGATGTGATCCGACGAAAGCCCTAAGACTTTAGTGGTCATGTATTATTTATGACCACAAGTGCAGTCTGCAAAAAGCAATTTTGGAAGCAGTTTTTTCCCCCACAATGCAGTGTTTTCCATAATTCCAATTATTGCAATTGTGCCAAGGGGAATTTGTGTCTGATGCAATTGCAGCTGATACATACAACTATATTTTTTATAGGACCGTTCATGCAACGGTAGTCTGGAGGGAACCATGTAATTCCCACCAGCTAAAAGGTGTGTTGGAGCTCACGGGTTCTCCTGCATCAATAGACATGATAAGGGACAGGAGGCAGGATGGACCCACCAGGCAGAATGCAACAATAGGGAAGTACAAGGAATGTGTTAGGATGCAAGTACTTTTAATGAATGGTGTCATTAGGACAACTACTGCATCCACATGCACTTTCATGTGCATACATTAAAAAAAGAAATAAATTGATACCTTCCAAGCAACACATTTTGATGGCCCCAAGATTTCCTAAAACAATCTTTGTATTGCATCTTCAGTCTAACATAGATATATTTGCCCTCTTAGTGGAAAATGTTAGTCTCATTAAATCAGTATTTTAGAAGTAGAAGTGATTTCAGTTACAGTTAGATGGCCATGTTAGATAGTGGATCCCCCTGGAGTTTCTAGATCAGGTTCTCCTCTTTGGCACTTGGAGGGGATTTCCCGAAGGAGGTTATCTAAGGAAGAGAGCAGTTACTATTGGGTGATAAGAAGGGGCTAGTGCATAATGCCCGGGAGCCTTATCATTCAAAATGATCATATGGCATATTAGTGGCTTTGCCTTGAATAAACTCTGATCTAGCTGCCAAGAGCTTGTTTTGTATCTTTGTAGAATTACTTTTTTTGCTATTCAGACAAGCTCAATACATGTATTTTTTATTTACACATATATCCAAACAGTATGCATGTTGATGTCTGCCAAAAAACAGGGAAGCCTAGGGAGTTTCCTTTATGTTTAACTCTGTTTGCCACACCTGTTTTCAAGCCAAAATCATAATGTTAAGTTATAGCAAGAGGATAATTAAAGAAAGCTTCTCTATGTAAAAATGCTACCTACAAATTAAGGGCTTTGGTACACTGAGTTCTTTGACATCCATTGCCCTCCCATTGCAAGCCAGATTGGTCCATATGTTCTTATCTATCTGCAGCTGCTTCCTGTACCTAAGTAATCTTACCTTGACAACACCAGCATCTACAAAAAGGCAGTGTGTTTATAATTCAAATAAATGCAAAGCAGCTGCCGGTGCAATAGAGGTGTGATCATAGCTGTCTTTTCTTAAAGTATCGTGATGGTCAAAACATAGTGTGATATCACCCTAAATTAGGAGCATGATACAAAAGTACTGCTAATCAGATAACACATTTTGCAGACTATTAAGTTAATGCCAGATGGGCTGAAAATGGCCTGCTGAAATAATCAGGCCGAGAATCAACCCATACACTGACATTAGCCTCCTGTCCTGCCTGCACCTGGAAAATTGGGTCAGTCCAAGTGCAGGCAGACATGGCAGATTTTGTCACGAGAATGCAAACGCTCACATTTAGGAGGCAGCAACACCTACAGCTGCCATGGGGCTCAGAGGTAAATAGTCAAATGAACTTTAACACGTTGTGAAAAAAATATGGATAGCATCAACACCCATCTACATGTGCTCATAAGTAAACTCCTTCTACATCTGCAGTGGAAAGAGCAAAGGGATGACACTTGCAATTTATTCACAACTATATCAAGTTTATATCCTGTATTAAGACCACCAGGCAGTATGGGGAAAACAAAAATAAATGCAAGATTCTGTGCAACAAATGTAATATGGTGACCATTGGAAGGTGAGAAATTAATGTTTTATTTTGTTCTATAATATGAGTCTTACATAACCATTTCAAGGTGTGTCAAATGTGACTCTCTCTATGCCAGGCTGTGCTGTGCAGCATATGTACAACAGAACTAGATTGTCTAACATATAATCTAATTTCTTTATAATCATTTTGTGCCCAGCCGCCAATTTATTTAATAATCAATAGGCGACTTGTATGAGTGCTCACTTGAAAGGTTATATCTGTTTTATCTTGAGGAATTATAAAGACACACCATTTGCATACAGCCTGTCAATTCTAAAACAACATTGAAACAGACATTGTGAAGGTTGAGTAGAAATCTCAGCAAACCTCCAGTTTAAACCAGGAATGGGGAATCACAGATGCACTTAACGACCTGACGATAGTCGCTTCATAAAGCAGCAGTCAATTATTTGTCCTATATATTTACCTTCCCTATAATGAACCTCTATCATTAACAAAAGCTTCTAAATGATATCAAATGAATCCCCACCACCAGCTAGACAATTTTTCTATTTGCGGTGAACATGCAAACTTGCCACCTATTACCTCAATGCTCCCAAATGTTGCAGTGTTCGGCAGGGGTTTGCCAGAAAGTAGGCTGGGTTATTGTCAACATTTCCTATAAATTCTAGGGTCACTGCAATTAATTTTTTAATGCAAGGTGTAGTGCAATGTCTACAACTGTGTTCATCCATTGCAGTTCACAAAGGGACTTGCATTAATACAATTTGCCAGCCGCACTTTAAGTGAGG